>NW_028227272.1:34505000-35705000 GCF_978045245.1 Mus caroli
AAGGTGTGAGCCACCACTGCCTGGTTCCAATGAGTTTTCTAATGTCATCTTACTCAGAATCCTCAAAAAATGTGTTTATAAGCTAAAGAAACAAAAACAGAAAAAAAAACCTAAAACAAACAAAACAAAGGAACTAGAGTGTACAAAGGTAAAAACAATACCTCACAAAGCTCCGATTTGTGAGTCATGTGATAAGTTTGCCCTCTGTCATTTTCTCTCTGTATCTGCTGTCTGAAGATGTATGCATTGCCTCTCTCTGACCTCACCAAGAGTTTCTTAAGTCCTCTGGAGCTAGACTGTGACATATTAGTAGGTTTTACTCTTATTCTGCCATTGATCCAAAATCTAGTATGAAAAAAAAAAAAAAAACAGTTTTTCTACCTAGATGCTATGGTTTGGACATAGAGTAAGGTATGGCAGACAAAGTTTCATGCATTTGACATTTAGAGTGTAGAAACTTAAACTGTCTATAGCAATAGAGTTAGGCCTTTGGGAAGTGAATAGAATTAGGTGAGGTGATTTGGGGTAGAACTCTCATGACTCAATCCTGAGGCCTTCATAAAAAGGACAGAGACCAGAGGCTGTGCACACATCCATGCTCCCTGTCTACACATCCAGTGTCACCCCAAGACCATCAGCAGATATGGCCCTCAACTTTAGACCTTCAATACTGTGATCTAAAATACAGTTAATCACTATTCAAGCAGTGACAGCCAGTTAGTAGCAACAGAAAACTGACTGGCACATGATGAAATTGGTTTCTTTAAAAGTATCACCTTTAAAAGTATCACCTTTCAGATGAAACCCTAATTCTTTACATTCTGAGATCCACAGTTTACAGTACACCATGAAAGTTTAGAGTTTAAAATGAATTACCTTTAACAATAGGAGACTGAGTCCTTTACAGTCTTCATTATCATCAACTAAGTTGATAAAGAGAATGCTGAATTTGGAATTAGGAGATAAAAGATTGAGTTTAAAATTTACCATTTACTAGTCGCGAAATAAAACTTTACTAAGATTGTATCCTTGTCTGGAAGGTGAGGCAATAACAGCTAGCGCTATATGCTCAGCATAATATTCTAAAGGAAAAAATGTGTTAAAAAGTTCTGTAATTAATTTTTTTAGACAATCACAAGCTACTAGTGTCGTTGCCCCCGTCAGCTAAAATGAAGACCATCGAGAAGAACATGAAATGCAAACAAACAAGTAAATAAATATACATGAAGAATGGAGCTCAGTGTCACCGTGGAACCGTGGAGAGGAGCATTTGTTTAACCCTGGTGACTTTTAAAACCCTGAATATTAATATAATTTTTATATAGAAGTCTCTCAACCATAGCAAATGTGGGGGTTTTCCCCCAATACATAGCAAAAGTTTCTAAGCTTTTTTCCATCTCTCTAGATACCTTTTACCTTCTTAAGTTTCACTCCAAATGACCCTCAACCCTCAAAGTAAATCTCCTTAAACTAGCCTGGCCTCTCCATAACCTCTGCTGCATTCAGCACCTATTATCTGATCCTCCTGCCTCTCTTTGCTCTTGTATGACATTCTTTCTTTTTGGGTTCTTCTTGCTTCACGTCCTCACCCCTCACACAGATTCTGTGCAGAAGGATCTGTAGACTCAACTGACAAGCATAATGGGATGAGAGGGGAGAGTGCTGGATATATGAGAATTATTGTTTGCATGTTGCAATAAGCATTGTATTTATTGCACACCCATTTTTATAAGTATAGAGTAAAGCTTATATTTTCCAAATTACTGCTGCCCCATCCTCTATGCGAGGAGCCACTGTGTTCTCTGTCAACGCCTAGAACTAACTCTTAGGACTTTCTCTGAGCAGCTGCTTTCAATGTTTCAGTGTATTTATCCACTCTGTCTAGGAGAGGGATTACCAAATCTATGATGTACTGTTGCCGTCTCTCTCTCTTTCATATTCATGGAAGATGTCACTAAAGAATTACTACATGTTTTCCCATGAGGCCTAGATTAGAATCGCCAGTGTTCTAGTGAGCTGTTCTCAAACTTTGGTATGTATCGTAACCACTGAAGGACTTACTAAAAGAGAGAGTACCTTGAACTTTCTCATGTAGTAAGTCTGTGGTAAGGACCAAGAAATTGCACATCTAACCATGTTCCCAAGTACAGCTGATGGTTCTAGGTGTTGGGTGGGGTGTCTAGACTCTGAAAAATAAGTATTCCAGAGAACTACTAGCAACCCCAAAGACAGCTGTCCATAGGTAAGATCTGATAGTATCTCATGCTACAATATCCTTTCTCCATGGTTCTACGGAAAATATGTAATAGCTATCTACAGCAGGTTAGAAGCCTGCACCATTTAGATTGGGAAGTATCCTATAAAAGCTGTCTCCCCATCAATTCAGAAATCTCCATTTTCCAAGATTCTTCCATTCAATATCATACATCCTCCATCACAGATCCCTCGCTTTAGACTTGATTCCAAATGTTCACACTTGACTGAGGTCTAGCATATCAAGTCAATTCCCAGGCCCACCCTTGATAAAAAAACAGCTGAAGGGGCTTCTGGCCTTAGAAGATATTTAAATAGGAATCAGGGGGCTTTCCTACAGAGGGTAATGGGGGCATGAACAAAATATAAACTGACTAAGAGACATATTGCTAGCCTTTACCTGCTTCTGTGCAGTCAAGCATTCAATTTATGGAGGAACCAAATGCTTAAAACTTAGGGGGAATGTGTGCCTTTTTAGATACTAAATTTAGACTAGATAAAGTGTAGCTTCTAGTAGAATTTTAAAATGACTGATAAAATACTTGATTCAGTGTGATTGTAGTTATAAAAGATTTGTCTTATTTCTTATTATGTTTATTGCAAGAGTCTGAGTGTGGGTATGGGTATGTAGACATGAGTCCAGGTACACGGGAGTGCAGGCACCCACAGAGGCCAGAAGAGGGCATTGGACCCCTTAGAGCTGGAGTTAATTATAGACAACTGTGAATACTCTCAAATAGGTACTGGGAACCAAACCTGGGTCCTCTGCAAAAACAGTATATTCTTTATATGCTCTTGTCCACTGAGTCATCTCTGCAGCTCTCATTCTTGTTTTTAATAGGACATTGCTACAGCTTTTCTTGAGTATTTTATATTCACAAAGAGTGTGCTATTTGTTCTCTAGCTTCTCTCAGTACTCCTGATTCATCCTGTGTCATGGTTTCCCACACTTTCTTTGGCAGTAAAATCTTTTACCAAACAAAACTCTTATGATAGAAGACTCAGTCAACAACAGTGCTCACGTGGCAAACACAAACACAGGCAGAGAGCTTCAAAGAGTGACTATCAAGCTCTTTAATGCAGGGATTGTTCCCAAAGCTCTCCTTGTGGAGAAGGAAACCAATAAAGGAGGATGGGAATTCTTCAAGACTGAAAAGTTCACTGCTTCCTCTGAACATGAAGAAGCAAAAGGTGATGGGGGTTGGGGGTGGGCAGAATGGTTACCAAAACCTAGAGGAGGAGCAGCTATGGCTGTAGTAGAGGGCTGCCAGATAAAAACTGTGCACTATGGTAGATGTAGACAACCATTGTCAAACCATAGCCTCAAAAAGAAAGAGTCAGGGGAGCTTACATTCTACTTCTTCCCCTTTTGCCTTCAGTGTCAGTGATACTTCTCTGGTTGGCTGGTCCCACACGGAAACCCAGCTGATGGGATTTATCAGAAAACAGTCTCCTAAGCAACATGGAGCAAGGCAAGAAAAAAAAAAAAGAAAACCAGAAAGAAAGAAAGAAAGAAAGAAAGAAAGAAAGAAAGAAAGGAAGGAAGGAAGGAAGGAAGGAAGGAAGGAAGGAAGGAAGGAAGGAAGGAAGGAAGGAAGGAAGGAAGAAAGAAAGAAAGAAAGAAAGAAAGAAAGAAAGAAAGAAAGAAAGAAAGAAAGAAAGAAAGAAAGAAAGAAAGAAAACAGGCCAACAAAGAGCATGCAGCACAAACCCACAAAACACAAGATTCATAGGACAGAGTTTCTCCTGCTGAATCAGGATGGAGTTCAGAGCCAACACGATTCCTCTCTATATACTTATGCATTCTGGCCACAGAATTTCTGGGGCACCTTTGTTAGATTCTAGTTTAATCCTTACATTATGAATCCCTCAGTCACCATCAACAAGAGTCTCATAAAAATATAATGTGTTTATATGCCCTGAACCACTGAACCATCTCTCCAGCTCCCATTTTGTTCTTAATAAGACACTGCTACAGTTTTACTTGAGTATTTTACATTCTCAGAGTGTGATATTGTTCTCTCATCTCCTGACACTCCTGATTCATCCAGTGCCATGATTTTCCAGATTTTATTTAGCAATAAAATCTTAGGATAGAAGAGTCAGTCAGCCAGAGTGCTCATAGTGTTCTGTAAGCTCTGAACCTGGAGTTACCATACTGCAAGGTGACAAGCAACAGGTAGGACCCGATGTGTGTAATCACACTGATGGCTACATCATTTGTATATCATATGTGGGCTTATTAAAGATATTTTCCTCACTCACAGGCCTTGAATTTATTAAGTGGAACCTTCCCCCCAAACAAATCACGATTTTCATATATACATTGAATTTTAGAAAGGATTTTATACCCTAACATATTAAAATATGTAGTTCCTGACAAAAATAAACAAGTGGATAGATGAGAAGAGAGGATTAAAAACACAAAACAAGATAGTGGTTTAAAAGCCTAAGAAGAAAACCAAACTTATTACTAACCAGAAAAGAGACCACTGAGAGCCTACTGATAACAAAAGGCAAACCCTAAAGCTGTCACTGGCGACCAGAAGCAATGCCCTCCAAATATGCTCTGAAGCACAGTCTGGCTTCCTTCACAGAGGCTGCCTGCAGGTCTGTCAGCCATTGGGCAGAGTGGTTTGCACACCCTCTGCTGCTATGCAGAGAAGTCGGAGGAGGGAAGCCAAAACTGAGACAGGGATGGGCAGGGATGGAGAGGCGCCAGCACACGGGAGCCAGCCTGTCAGATATTCTGTCACAAGAGCTGCTGCTTAGAACTCCTGGTTCACTGGAAGAAGGGAATTGGGAAGGGTTGGTGGTATGGGGGTATGGGAGAAGAAGTTGCTTTTAATCTCAGCAGCTAGAGGGGTCTTCACAAGGAGCAAAAATAAGCTAAACAGAAGAGAAAAGACACAGCTGTTCTCTGCTTTCATAGCTCTCCAGATTTCTTATTTTGTCATATGTTGGTGTGGCTGCACAGTCAAAGAAACATGAATTTCCTTCATGCCAGACACAGTGAGATACAGTCAGGGTATACCAACCCCAGTGGCCCCCTGCACACTCCAACCCTGGCCCTGTGCCCACCTTCACTGCATGTCTCTCTTCTAGACTGGCAACACTTGGATCAATATAAAGCCCTTGTCACACATAAGGTAGAATACAAACCATTTTACGTATATTATCATGTTTAATTCCTAAAGGAAAAAAGTATGAGGGGTATTGTTATTGTCACATGTCTCTTCAGATGGGAAAATTGGGAATTAGAAAGGTCAAGAAGTTCTGTGGGAAAATAGTGAGCTGCAATTCGGGCCTTAGGAAGTTCCCTTCAGCAACCAAATTTGAACACAAGGCCATCTTATCTTGACTGTGTATAGCCAGTACCTCACCTTACTGCTTTGCTTCCTCAGAGACACAGGGATGATTTTTTTTTTTTTTTTTTTTTTTTTGTCATCTACTGGTCATTTAGCCTTTGATTTCCAATTATTTTCTCTGTCAAAGGTGTTTGGCTTTTTTCCTAATGAACACTAGTCAGAAGCCACCCCGTGGGGTGGCCAGACCTGGTCCACGAAGTAAGGCACACAAGTGGGCCTCTCTTCTATAACCTGAGGCTGCCTCAACTTATAAATGCATTTTCGTGTATCTTAATTTTTACAATGGGGTCCCATTATACAGCCCTCAGACTTGCGATTCTTCTGCCATGGGATTATAGACAGGTATGTTTCCTCACATCAACAGCCCGTTTTCACACCTTACAGTGAACACAGAGCCCTACCTAGAAATGTAGTTCCAGAAAACATAGAGCTCTCAAACACTAAGCAGTCCCTTTAGAAGGAGCTGGACCATTAGCCTGAATCCACAGGTACATCCACAGAAGCCGATGCTCAAAGCAAAACTGAGTGAGAGTGAAGAGGAGAACAAGTCACACTTCCAACCACATTGCTGGGAATTTTCAGAGAATTAAGAATGATTGAAATGCTCACACATAGAAATTTGATTACAGGGGCTGGCAAGATGGCTCAGCAGGTAAGAGCACCGACTGCTCTTCCTGAGTTCAATTCCCAGCAACCACATGGTGGCTCACAACCACCCGCAATGAGATCTGACACCCTCTTCTGGCACGTCTGAAGACAGCTACGTGTACAAATGTATAATAATAAACCTTTCGGCCTGCCGGAGCGAGCAGAGGTCCTCAATTCAGTTCCCAACAACCACATGAAGGCTCACAGCCATATGTACAGCTGCAGTGTACTCATATACATTAAATAAATAAATAAATAAATAAATAAATAAATAAATAAATAAATCTTTAACAAACAAAAAGATAAATAAATTTTTAAAATAATTTTAAAAAAAGAAATTTGATTACAATTCAGAAAGCAACTAAGATTTCCCTTATTTAGAAATCCATGAGTTTAGAGTGGTTTTTTTTTTTGGGGGGGGGGTGATAGTTATTGAGAATACTTAAAATAGCTGAAGAAAATGGAAAATAAAGACATTTATTTAAAGTCTCTCTTTTAAAATTAGACAATGTTCATTCTTTGTGTGAATATTTTACTATCGTGGGGGGTAAATTTTAAACTGCTTGGTTCCTGTGTGTATCATGGAATTTGGTGCCTAGGTCCCATGTCCTTCTCTTCTTTTTTAAAAACGTATTTGTGTATGTGAGTATGCTGTAGCTGTCGTCAGACACACCAGAAGAGGGCATTAGCTTCCATAACAGATGGTTGTGAGCCACCTTGTGGTTTCTGGGAATTGAACTCAGGACCTCTGGAAGAGCAGTCAGTGCTCTTAACCACTGAGCCATCCCTCCATCCCCCATGTCCTCTCCTTTCTTTCTTTTTCTAAGTAAGGCTGTAACCACTTTTTTAATATGGATATATTCAGATATATGCACTCAATCATACTTAAATGAAAATGTTACTTTCAGAAAATTCAGCTGGGCATGGTGGCGCACGCCTTTAATCCCAGCACTTGGGAGGCAGAGGCAGGCGGATTTCTGAGTTCGAGGCCAGCCTGGTCTACAAAGTGAGTTCCAGGACAGCCAGGGCTATACAGAGAAACCCTGTCTCAAAAAAAAAAAAAAAAAAAGAAAGAAAATTCAAAGTAAACTTTACATGAACCATGGAGGCAGTTACGTTCCTGTTTTTCTTTCTCTACTCAGACCTCTCTTTGTGGTACAGACTTTGTCCTCTGCTCTGAAAACAAAGAGGCTGCACAGAATTACATGTATTTTAAAGGTTTATCAATGTGATTATTTGTGAGTTATGTTTTAAAGCTTAATTTCAACCTTGGGATTCCTTTGAGTCTTTGTATTAGGACAAAACTGTTTGTGGGGGTGGGAATAGTAAAATGGCTTAAGCAAGAGTGACTCTGGGAGCTGTAATGAGGATTGCGAACTCCTGTGCATCAAGAGGTCTCAAGCATCAAACAAATCAGAGGACTTGAGTTAAGATCACTCTCAGTCTCCACTGTAAACATCATTCATCTACCCATGCTCTCAGTTTCTAGGTTTCTTTACAGGAGGGAGATGGAGGCAGGGAGGGAATTAGACAGAGATAGAGACAGAAAGAGAAACACGCACAGAGTCAGAGAGAGACAGAGAGTCAGAGAGAGAGAGATACTAATTGGTTTGCCAGCCTAAACATCTGTTCTCTTTAAGTCACATGACCACCTCTGTGGTCACTGTACCCATGGGAGCCAGTTACTTGCTACCAAAAAGTTCCCAGAGATACATTGAAGATTGTTCTAATAGATTGTTTAGTCATGCATGTGTATGTGACTGGGGTTAAATGTGGGTAAAGAGGAAAATTACAAATATCAATTTATAACATATGAATTTAGAAAGATCTAAAATGGATGGAAAACTCCCAGTACGTTTATTTAAGGTTTTTTAACATTATACATTTGCATGCACATGTGGAGGTTAGAGACAACTATGAGGAGTCAGTTCTCACCTTAGTCAGTTCTACCATCTTAAAACTGGGTCTCCTTGTTTCCTGCTGCTGTGCACAGTACTCCAGGTTAGCTAACCCAAGAGCTTCTTTCTGACCCCCAGCCCCTCAGAGATCTTCAGCCAATGTTGGTCCATGAGAGCAAATAGAGCAGAGATGATTGATGGGGGTTGGGGGTTTGGAACCCCTGTGAGTACCTACAATAATAACATCCAGGGTGGGCAGAGGTCACTAGCTGAAAGTTAAGGTACTGACATGCCTCATTAGCATGAGAAGAAACATGAGGAATCCTAGGTGCTGGCTGAACAGGTTCCTATCAGGAGAAAGGAAGCTGAACCTGTAATCTTTGCCAAGGCTACCTGACAGTCCACAGGTAGAGGTGTGTTGGGGTTTTAAACTCCCCAAACAAAATCAGAGAAGGAGAAGACCTGCTGGTAAAGGGAGTCAGCCATTTTGCAACGAGCCCAGAAGGCCCTCCAGACAATGGTAAGGCTTCAACCTTAACTGGAGGGTAACACCAACTAATTCTCTTGCCTCTGCCTCGCATATCCATGGAGAAGTGCTGGGATGCAGGGGCATCTAGGATTTTACATGGATATGACTGGTCAAAACTAGTTCATCAAGCTGGTGTGGCTAATATATTTCCCCGGCCTAGTTAAAGCTTAGGGGTTTTTTGTTTTGTTTTTTGTTTGTTTTGCCTCTTATTGTTTGTCAAAACCCTGTATATTTTAAAATTATTTTTAGCATTATATGAGTGTTGTTTTGTTTTGTTTACCTACATGTATGTCTGTGTACTGTGTGTGCCTGTTGCCCCCAGAGGCCAGAACAGGTCATAAGCTCTCCCGGAACTGGAGTTATGGATGGTTGAGCTGTGTGAGGATGCTGGGGATCAAGCCCAGGTCCTTTGTAAGAGCAGCCAGGGCTCTTAATCACTGAGCTATATTTTTATGTTAAAGTATAATCAAATACTATGCATTAAATTATCTGTTACTTACTTGACCCCTAAAGTGTGCCAAGACCCAGAGATTTAGGTCATGAAAAATAATAATACACAAGAGCATATGACTTAACAGTTGATCATGTCCAAAGGGTTTACTGTTGTGTTAGGGAGCTAAGGCTGTCATAACAAAGTTCCATAATGGCAGGATGAGTTAAACAAACAGAAATCACTTTGTTTTTACATCTGGAAGCTGGAAGTCTCAGATGAAACAGACAGAGGGTTAATTTCTCATGCCCTTTCTCCTTCCTTGGTAAATTTCCTCTGCATCTCCTACAGCAGGGGTTCTCAACCTGTGGGTCACACTCCCTTTGGGGTTGAACAACCCTTTCACAGGGGTCACCTAAGACCATTGCAAAACACAGATATTTACATTATAATTAATAACAGTAGCAAAATTACAGTTGTGAGGTAACAACAATAATTTTATGACTCTAGCTGCATATGTATCAGAAGATGGCCTAGTCAGCCATCAGTGGAAAGAGAGGCCCATTGGTTGTGCAAACTTTATATGCCTCAGTACAGGGGAACACCAGGGCCAAGAAGTGAGAGTGGGTGGTTAGGGGAGTGGGGGGAGGGTATGGGGGACTTTTGGGATAGCATTGGAAATGTAAATGAGGAAAATACCAATAAAAAAAAATTTTTAATAATTTTATGGTTGGTGGGGTGGGAATCATCACAACATGAGGAACTGTATTAAATGGCCGCAGCATTCGGAAGGTTGAAAATTCCTGGGCTAGCATCTTACTCCTGTATGTCTGTTTTAACATTCTCTCTTTTAGAAAAGAATGGTCCTAGTGTGTCAGGGCGCACCCTAACTTTCTTCAATTTAATGTAGTTATTTTATTTCTCCAAAAGTGGCTACATCCTGAGGGATGAGGACTTAGGACTTCAGCTCATAAATTTCTGTGGAGTTACAATTTAGCCTGTAACAGCTGATGTCTATTATTTGGAACTAGGGATAAAAAACACAATTTTCTCATCTCTTCCAATCTTCTTGTTTCCCCACTTTAACAAGCTACAACTAATCCATCCAAAAGCCACCAAACTGGTCTGGCCCCATATGAAAAACCTGATGTTAACATTTCCTGTTTAAGTGACTTCTGTGATCCACAGTACCTTAAAGGTCAAAAGTTTTCTATAGAGATACTTTAGTTTTAGCTTCCCAATCTTCCCAGATTTGCCTCCATTCTTCCATACCACATGCATTAGCCTCTAAGTCCCTGGACTGCTGGTAGCATATGCCCACCCTCCTCTCTCATATTAAGATCTCCTTATATAGACCCAAGTTCTCTCAACCACAATCCTCCTGTCTCAGACTTTTGCCTGCTGGGACTACAAGATGTGAACTATCATACCCAGAGAATTTCAGCATTATGTATTGTATGTTCTTATTTAGTCTGTATGTAAATAAATTCTAAATTATTGTGAAGAAAAAGGTGATTCCAGGCCATTCCTCCCTACCATCCATTACCTACACACATATTTCAATTGCAATGGTAAATGAAATGGCATTTTGGGTTACCTAGAAACCCAGCCAAGGATTTCTGATCAGTTCTATAAATATTTGTTCAGCATCTATCACATGTCAGGCACTCCTGACATTTATTACATAAAGATGAAAAGCAAAGTCAGATTCTCAGAAATCCACAGTCTAGCAGGGAAAAAAAAGACAGACAGAGAAACAAATAACCGTAATGCAGTGTGACACAAGCAGGAAATAGGAAGATGAATGCAGTACTCAAGGAACTCGAGATAGATTAATTTTATTCAGGGTGGTCAGGGACAGCGTGGAGGAGGAGGGCTGGTGTTGAAGCTTCAGTCACAGAGCTGCAGAAACAAAGGGAGCTCACAGGGAGACACCTGCCAGGGCTCCAGGGGACCCTGAGTCCCACACTCTCTTCTCTCTGTGAGGATCTAAACCTTGAGTTGAGCGCCTTTTTCTTCTGACAGCATATAGCCTCTTCTCCAGACAGCACCTGGTGACGTTCAGACTCCAGGGGGCTCCTCTACCTGCCTGCCTATCTGAAAGAAAGCACCTTCCAATTCGGAAGTAACTTCTATCTGAAGAAGAGCCCTAAAACGATCCCAAGGTACTTTTATGCCATCTCTCTTCAGAGAACTGGAAAATAAACCTGTGTGCTGGAAAGGTTCCCTGTTACATATTATCATTTCATTTCAAAGTAGCTCTCAGTCTTGACTATTAGATTAGATTTTCCCAGGCTGACTTCAATGAAACCAATATATCCCAGACCAATTAAACCAGAATTTCTAAGAATAGGGCCTAAGGAGATTTTTTTTTCAAGCTCCCAGATGATTCCAGTGTGAAGGCTGTGTTGAAAACCACTGGCTCAGGGCTTGTTTCGTTTCCAGCCTCAATGCAGAATTTAACTATAACTCCCAGACTTCTCTAGATTAGGCTCAGGACTACTTAATAGTTCTATTGACCTTCATTGAGAGATGTATCTCTTCCTGTTCTGGTTTATCTCTGTTGTGGCGTGTCCCTGATTTCTCTCAATGCTCATCTCCCTGATGAACATTGAGAGGTGTTCCTTTCTCTCTGGCTCATGGCCTCAGGTTAAGAAACAAGTTTCAGTCAACTGAGTCTAAGGGAAAGGTATGCACGCTGCCCCACTAGATCATCATTTCTACAACTAAGGGGTCATTGAATAGGAATGGTCCACATAGAGTCATGTGTTTTGAATGCATGGTCATAGAGAGTGGCACATTTAGAAGGTGTGGACTTATTGGAGAGGGTGTGGCCTTGTTGGAGGAAGCGTGTCACTGTGAGGGTGGGTTGTGAAGTCTCCTATGCTCAGGTTCCACCTAATGTGGAATGAGAGCCTCCTCCTGCTGCCTGTGGAGCAAGATGTAGAAGTCTCCTCCAGCACCAGGTCTGCCTGCACACTGCTGTGCTTCCCACTATGATGATAATGGACTAAACCTCTGAAACTACAAATCAGCTCCAAACTAAAACTAAATTTTGCCTTTATAAGCGTTGCCTTGGTCATGGAGTCTCTTCACAGCCATGAAACCAAAGCAAAAGCAGGGTCCCTTTGGCTTTAAAATGTAGCCTTCACCAAATTTAAGCTTCTTCCTTAGAGCTGGTTCTTTGTAGTTCCTTCTTTATGTCTGGCCTGCTCTCCAACCCCAACTCTCTGTGAGCTGTTTTGGGAGAGGAAGAAGGGAGCTGAGAACATCTGAGCACAGAGAGAGAAGGCTTTCAGGTTAAGAGGAGATAGACACACACCGCACACCCCTGAGACACAAGACTTGGTTTCAGTTCTGCCTTTTCCCTGATTGGAGGAGACTATGGGTATGGTGACTGGACAGGCTCGAAAAGAATGAGCTGATCGGCCTGCCCTCCGGTCAGCAGCAGAATGGAGAATGGAGGAATCTCGTGACTCAGAGGTCTTAGAGGCAGTGAAGGAGAGATGAGGCTCAGAGCAGGTAAGCGTGCCAGTGTCGCAGTCTACTGACTCAGACAGAGCCGATTTCTCCTCAAATTAACCAGCTAACGCCTGTGGATGAAGCAGCCCACACAAGTGTTGGCTCTAGCCAAGCTGCTCATTTGTCAGCACTGAAGTGACATCATGTAAATTCCCAGGCAGATGCCAAACTTGAGGAAAATCATGAATCACTTCATCTGTTGGCAGACACAGCTGCCGGATGACCTCTAAGGCCCTTTTTGGCTTTTTTCTTCTTCTTCTTCTTCTTCTTCTTCTTCTTCTTCTTCTTCTTCTTCTTCTTCTTCTTCTTCTTCTTCTTCTTCTTCTTCTAAGTAACTTTGAGAATTTGCACACTGTGTTTTCATCAGATTTATGTTCTCCCAACTCCTCTTAGATCCATCCCTTCTTCCCTACCCACTCAACCGTATATTCTTTAATTTTGTTTAACCCATCAACTACATTTGTTCTGTCTACATACTCTTGGTTGTATGGCTTTCTATTGGAGAGTAGTTGATCTACCAAGAGGCGGCACATATTCAAAGAAAATGCTCCATTATCCAGAAGCTTTCGGTTGTCAACAACTCCTCCATTAGGGGTGAGACTTCCTGTCTACCTCACCCCTTCATGCTGGGGTTCTTTTTGGCTTGAACTTGTGTCAACCTTGCATGTGCTGTCACAACTGCTGTGAGTTCATATGCACAACAGCCCTGCTATGTCCAGAAGAAACTCTTTCCTTAAAGTCATCCACAGCCTCTGGCTCTTATAATCTCTCTGCCTCTTCTTCTGCAATGATTCCTAAACCTTAGGAGGAAGAACATAGATGTCCCATTTTGGACTTATAATTCTAATCTTCTATTCTCTGCACTTTAATTTCTTGGTCTCTGTGTGAGTCACTACCTACTCCAAAAGATTTTCTGATACAGACTGAAATGTGTGCTAATTATTTCATATTATGGGTATGATGATAAGTCCCCAGAAGTCTGTTGAATACTGTGCCCATTTAGCAAAGTAATAGTAGCAGAATCTCCCCTAGGGCCTATGACCTTTCCAGGTACCAGTTCTTGGCCCTGATAACAATGCCAGCTATGGAATTGTGGAACAGGCCTTAATTCAAGTCAGAAAGCAGTCAGCTATTCCTGTACCATTTATGCCACTCTTGCCCCAGTGGGCATGTCTTGCCAGGCTGATCATTACTCTTGCTCAAAAGGTTCACAGCTGGATCTGGATAAGACTGATATAATTTTCTCTTCCAGTAGTGTGCATAGAACTTTCTAGCCCTATGAAAGGGAGCCAGTAGGCATGAACCTTACAGGTAAACACCAAGATTCCTCTGTGTTCTATGACTTAAGTATGTGGTGTCTTCAACAGTAGGGCATGATCTTTAACTTCAGGTGTTTGTTCCATTTATAATACTCAGAAAGGTCAGTAAATCAGTAAGGGGCCATGTGTTGAAGATTCCAAGGGAGAGAAGATAGAATACAGTCCTGTGAGTGAGTCAAGGAAAATGATGCAGCAGCAAATGCTAAATGAGGGGAATATGGAGGTGGAATATGAAAGCCTACTATATACATGCACACATATAAAAAGAGTTCAAACAGAACTAATCTCTAATGGGTCAATAAAACCCTTCTAGACCCCAGAGGCTGACAAATGAAAATCCCAGTGCCCATAATGGGTTACCTCTCTTGGAGTTGTTGGCCAGCAAAGTCCTATAGATCCCCAAGCATCCCAGGTTATTGCAGGGGATTTTGATTACCGTCCAGAACTTTGACAGCAAGACATTTTCTAGCTTTTTGACTCCAACGTTCTGTGATTCCAAGTGACTGCCATCAACCTGGCATGTCCCAAAAAGTGCACTTGGGAGAGTTCCAAAGAGCGTTGTGTTCTGGTGCCACTGCATTTTATGTGAAAAATGAGGCACTTTCCATGCCAAGGGAAGGAACTTGCCAACTGGCAATTTCCAACATAGGAGCGTACCCACTTTTCCCAAACAGGCCTCTAAATGGCATAAAAACACAAGACAACACATTTAATAAGTTCCTACCAGGGCAAGAAGATGTTTGTCAGCCAGAAATCTTACTCTTCCTTCTTCCTGGTCACCTATAAACAGCATTCCCTTGGGTCTAGGCTTCAGGAGCCATACCCACCTCCCTTTGCTAGAACAATCTGTCCACCCTTCTGTGGCTTTCTAAGCTTGCTTGTTCAAAGGCACCATGGGGGGTTTGGTCTCTATTTCTATCCCCTCAGGTAGTAAACACTGTGCCAGTTCCTTCTGGGCTGAGAAGCAGCGACAGCAGATAACTCAGCGGAAACAGGGACTCTGCAAGGATGGAAGTAGACCATGTGTGTTCCTCTTGTGAGCATAACAGGCCTCTGTTCTCCTGCTGCGGGAGCAGCTGTAGCCCCACACCCTATCCTTACCAGACTCTCGCCTCACTCTTTAGTCGCTTGTTCTGGCTGTTCTTCTTCCTGCCAACACCAGCTCAGCCTCATGAAGAGTTCACATGCAATGCCCCTCTCATCATGGTGGGGGAAAAACGGGGAAGTTACAATGAGAAAGATGAACTGAAAATCCAGGGGAAGTCTTAAAATATCCCCCTTCTAATCATGACTTGGAAATATTGTGGATTTGGGATTGCTGCCCTTTGGTTTTGTTTTTAAAGCATTTCCTACTTCTAGGATTCTTTTATCATATTAAAATCTCTGTGAACAGGAGTGCAACTGCAGAGTTCTATGACACTCTATTTTTGGAAAGAAATGAAGGACAAGAAAAGAAAGATATATCATTGATTTTAAAAAATTATATGGATGTGTCATATATTTGATATTAATAAGTTAATATCTAATTAAAATAGATTTATAGATTTAATATTTCTAAAAGAACAAAGGGTACTCTGGTCTACAGTAAATTGATACTATCATAGAAACTTTTGCTGTGGACATCATCTGCAACATTTATGATAGCTAGTCAGGAAGACTCATCCATCTCTTCTACAAAACCTTCAAACTCTGAAAAGAGATTAATGTCATTACCCAGTAATCCCACGTCTTAAAATGATCTAGAATTGTGAGGATTGGTAATATGATCTTAAAAGGGTAACATTTGGTTTCTTTTTTTCAGATTTGGAGCTGGATCACGCTCCTCAGATGAGAAATCATAGCTAACTGTGAAAGCCGTGCATGTCTATGATCACAGCCTTTAGGGGCAGAGATAGGAGGATGAAAAGCTCAAGGCTAGCCTGGGTGATGAAGTAAGACCCTACCTCAAAAATGTTCAAGCAAGTAAATAACCATTGGGAGCCTTATTGCCATCGTTCTTGGTTTCCCACAAGATAAGACCCTACTGCTGGAAACACAACATACTTTAGTTACAGGATGTCCAGAAACCAAGCTGATTCTTGCCTGGATGTAGCTAGCCTCCCTTTCATAGTGCCAGAAGTGCTAAACAGGTTGGTAGGGGGGAAAGAGTCCTCAACATTCTAATCCATCCATTATCTCTGTGATCCACCATAACAAACAGCCTAGTGAGATATGTCCATTGGTACAATAATGGCTTGAGTGTTATGGTGATAACCAACTATCTTCTGACTGAATTGAAGGTCCACTCTACAGAAGGTAACTCATGCCAAATACTGTATACCTGGCCATCAACCTGTGCCTACAGAGCACCAGCCACGTGAGAGAAACTACAGGTTCAGAGGTTCAGTCCATTATCATTAAGCAGGAACATGGCAGCATCCAGGCAGGCTTGGTGTGTAGGAGTTGCTCAGAGTTCTACATCTTCATCTGAATGCTGCTAGCTAGAAGACTGGCTTCCAGGCAGTTAGGATGAGGGTGTAAAAGCCCACACCCACAGTGACACACCTACTCCAACAGGGCCACACTTTCTAATAGTGCCATTCCCTGGGCCAAGCATATGTAAACCATTGCAACATGTATGAAACTGTCAAAGAATAAATAATTTTAATTAAAAATTGGGAGTCCTTGAATATGATTCTAAAATTGCCTTTGGCATTAGCATCATCCTGCTCCAGGAGAGTGACTTCCAGTAACAAGACACTTCAGATGAGGATACTATGGTACTAATAACAATGGCTACCATTTATTCAGAATCTCCAGGCATTGTTTCAAGCACTTGAAATAAATGAACTCTGTTAACTGGCCAAAAAAAAAAAAAAAAAGGAAAAGAAAAATTGGGAGTCTTAGGCTGGTGCCACAGCAGGTGCTTTTCATCCTAGTACTCAGGAGGCAAAAGCAAGTGAATTCTGAATTTGAGGCCAGCCTGGTCTACAGAGTGAGTTTGGGGAAGCCAGGGCTTAACAGAGAAACTCAAAAAAAAAAAAAAAAAGATTGGGAGCCTTATAGTAGACAAAAGGAATTGTTCCATGAATGATCAAGAAGTGTCTTTAAATCATTTCCTAGAAATCAGGATATAATCAAACATAGCCAGGGAGAAGCTGGAATGTGAGAGAGAAAAAAAACAGAAAAGCTGTTTATTTCACCATATATTCAGAAAAAAGTATATTTCAGATAAGAACATTCTAAACTCAGATAAGCTTTGTTTACTTTGAATCTAATGATTATCTAAATTGTGTTTAGATAATATAATTATATATACATATGTATATATATATAATTATATTTTGATAATATATCTAGTATAAATAGATATTTAAACAAAATTAGATAATATAATCTAAATAATAATTACTAATCAGTTTTCTAAAGAGAAGATACACAAAGGAACAGAAATTCTGGTCTTTTAAGGGTTAGATAATGGCAAAAGTTTTTATACTTCTTATTTTCCCATGCTCCTAAATTATATGAGCATTTTCATTATCTTTTGAAAACTAATATTTTATCAACCTGTGTAGCATCACTTCATAACTATAGATTTTTTGAACTGCTTATTTGTTTGGGTAAACTTATATCTGTGTGGGTGTGTGGGTGTACACACAGTGTTCATGTGAAGGTCAGAACAGCTTATGGGAATCAGTTCTCAATCCACAATGTCTGCCCCAGGAATCAAACTCCAATCACTTGGCAATCCTGCTTGGCAACAAGTGCCTTTGCCTGCAGAGCCATCCACTGGCAGAGCTGTAGCGCTTCCCCATCCCCACTCCCCACCCACCAAGACAATTTCTCTGTGTAGCCCTGGCTGTTCTGAAACTCAAATATTCACCTGCCTTTTCCCTCACTAGTGCTGGGATTAACGGCATGCACCACCACCTCCTGGCCTATCTGTAGCTTTTCATTTGATACTGTATCTTCCTGTCCTGCTTGATCTGCTCTTAAGCAATTATATTTATTAAGATAGAATCAAGATCATTATGAAAAAAAAATTCCTATGTAGAGGTAAATGTTTTCCCTGACTAATGTTAAATGTACAAAGAAAGTCAATTTCACAGATTCATTATTGGTAAACATTTAGCAATCATTGAAGACAATAAAAGATCCTTAAGAGGGATTGGGAAACTTGTACAGAAGTGCCAGAGTAAGGGGCACAAACTCTATATTACCAGGAACAATGGAAAATAAGTATCAAATTGCTCTTGGCCAACATAAACAGCAGACTGATTCAAATGTCTTCCTAAGAACATAGAAGAGGACATAGAGCATGCTGGGTATCCCTGTAGCTATCTTTCAAAAAGTCATTTCCTTTGTTAAAATTAGAGGTTTGCATAAGTAACCAACTAAAGACAGATTTTGATCTCAGGAAATCTCTATCAGGGACAGGGTGATTTGGGGTTATGGTGATAGTTTTGTTTGCAGCTTGAATTTTCTTATAATGTCAGCTTTTACACCACACTATGAGCTAGCTGGCGGAAAAGAGCATATTTTAGGTTTCTTTGTATCTCTGATATCTAATTTAGTGCCTGAAAAATACTAGGTATATGAAGTATTTTTTTCCTCCTTAAATTCATGGGCACTTGAACCTACTCAAAAGGAGCTGCACAGTACAGCAAATATAATTCTTATGTAGTATAGTGTAGACATTCTGTGTATATCCATTATCTTGTTCAAGATTCTAATATAAATACTAAAAACAGATAGATTCTGGCAAGCTGGCTCATTGGTTAAGAAAACTTGTTATGCTTCAAGAAGACTTGAATTCAATTACTAGCATCCAAATGGCATCTATAACTCCAGAGGGCCCAATGCCCTCTTCTGGCTTCAAAGGATACTAGATGTGTATGCTGTATACACACATAAAAGAGGGTAGAAAAATCATACATAAAAATTGAAATAAATATATCTTATAAAAATAAATTTTAAAATAGGTATATGTCTCCATGAAAAAGAATTAAAATATAATAGGCACAAAGAAAAATTAGTTTTATAATGCCTAATATAATATTGCATACATAATGTATATAAATAGTAATAGATATTTTATGTTGATTGAGACAGTCTCAAATGACTATTGGATATAGTCATTTGTACCTGTACCTCATATAAAAATTAACTCCAAATGAATCAATGACCTAGTAGAAGCAGTAAAACCATAAAACATTTAGGAAAAAAAATCTTTACAACATTGGATTGCTGAATAATTACAGTGAAGGGAAGCAAGGCTCCTTTGAGGTGCAATGAAGGTGTTCTGAATCTGATAGTGGAGACAGATTTGAAAACCACAAACATACTAAACATCATGGAATTATAAACTTGGGTGAATTATATAGTATGTAAGTTACATTTTAATAAAAGCAAGGTTTTTCTATGACAAGCTTCCAGTCTGGCAGACATGGCTACCTAGATAACCCCTCAAAGAACTTGCTATGAAGAATAGTTATTCAATACACAACTTTCAGTTGTCAGCTCTTTCACACTCAGTGTTTAGCCACGGGGACTAGCCTTGACAATGGTCATTCTCTTCCAAGCTCAGTCCAAACCCCAGCGAAACTGAGGCCATTTCTTGTGGAAGGACGGCTCTGAATGTTGTGTGCTCCAGAGTCCCATGCTAGGCTTGTTACCACGTAGGTGTGCATCGTGGTTTGACTTTCCTTCCTGATTCAGTCCTGATGTCGCTCCACTTTCTTTCACAGCTACTGATCTCTGATCTTGAATCTCAAATTATCTCACCGTCTGCTTCATGAGAGCTTAATCTGTGGTGATATTAAACACTACAGATAAGAATACATGTCTTCCATCAAATACCACTAAAATGAAGGGAATATAATTTGAGGGTTTTTTTTTTTAACTCATTAGGTCAGAAAGAATAAGAAACTCAGTAAATAACAGTTGTCATATATTAGAGGAGGAAGAAGCATCGTTATAGAATAGATTATTTATGAGAAGTTGACTGATAAAATTACTGTAGAACTCCACAAGGCTCAGGACCAGACAGGAGGGCACAGGTAACTCTGTATAGCTGATAACATGGAACTTTATTAAAATTTTTTTAAAGTTATAACAGTTCCAGGTCTCTTCTTTTATTCTTGGATAGGAATAGAAATTGGAAAACAGACCAGGGAGACTGAATTTCAAGAGAATAGGATCTGTAGGGGAAGGATGATGGTGGATCAGAAAGGAAATATATAGGAATATAGGAAAACTCACATGGTGAAGGAGGAGACTAGTCCCCTCCCAGTCCCTGTACCTTATTCTCTCTACCACCCAATATTGCTTTCCTTTAGCATCAGTAGAAACTCTGGATCCATGTTTGCTACTGGCTTCGAACAAATCTCCATCTTCAATTGAAAAACTGTCTCCAACACTTCTCTAAAAATCTCCATGAATCATTTTCTTTGAAACTCACTTCTTTATTCCAGTGTGTTTTAACATGCTGAACTTGGGAAATTAGGTAATTTGTCAAGCTGATTTGAGGGCAGTTGTCAGGTTAATTCTGAGACGAAGATGGCAGGACAGACACATTTAAATTCTGGATTGTGTTCTTATTTGAAGGTTTGTCACATGGTCTCTAAACCACCACTTGACACTGTCTCTTCTTCCTCAGAGACACACCCAACTCATTTATTCTTGAGATTGTCCTAATTTGGGACACCCAGTTAATAACTTTTTCTCTCCCCTTAGGTAAACACATTCTTTATCTTCCAAACTAAATTTTATGATACAGCTTCCTATTTGTTTTGTATATTCCCCCATGACATCTGATGCATAGCCTACTCCACAAAGCCTTGATAACCATCATTTGCTTCTACTCATATACAGAGTGGGGTGACCCACCATATTGAAGGGGAAAAAGAAACAGAAATGCAAGCATGTCCTTGAAATAAATCTGTCCTACAGAACCATGGAGACCCAGAGTGGGTTCCTTCGAAGGAAGAAGCACAGCTCAGAGAGTAAGAATGAGAGAAGCTAGGCCTTGGGGGATGGAGGAGAGATGGCAGAGCTGGGGTGGGGTGGGGGTGGGGGGTAGGGGGACCAACAGGGCTTCTGCTGGGTAGAAGCACTGCACAAATGGGAGAGAAGATGAGTCATCAAAATAATAGTTGCTCTCCTTCAAGTGAGGCTCAGGTACGACCATAGTGCCCAGGGTTGGCGGGATCACAATGACTAGGGTTTCCATCTTCAGGATGTGCCCAGCACTAAGCCCTAAGCCCTATGGCACATGTACAGAAACAAACACATGCTTCAATATTTACTCTCTGGGACCTGAATCCATGACACTGTAGTTGTCGATCCTCCCACAGCCACTGGGCAAATGCCTGACTAAACAGATGGCCTTGCCAGGATTTTTTCACTTGGGTAGGAGGTTGGAGGCTTGCATGGCCAGAATTCTTAATTCAATATGTCTGCCTGAGCATGTTCTCTGAACAGTCCACCTAAAGAACACTGGGCAAAGTAGGGAGAACAGGTTCTGGGAGAGGGAAGGAAAAGAGAGGTGACTGCTATGATAATTTTTTTAAGGAAACCACAGAACTTAGAGTCTAAAAATGTAATTTCAAGTCATTTACCATAGCGAAAATGCCATGCACCTCTGTAAACATCTTTCAACTTTCTCAGTCTTGGTTTCCTCGTCTGTGAAATAATGTTTCTTTTGCCTGTTTTTCAAACATTTGGAAGGATAAAGTCAGCATAATTTGTGTCAAAAAAATTCATGCTTTAAGCTGTAAGACATTTATTTTAATGTCTTATGATCTTAATCTATAGTGTCTAGTTCAACTATTTAAACTTTAGTTTTTCCGAGGGGAAAAATAAATGTGCTTTATTTTAGGTCTGTAAAACAATTTATTTTCATAAGAATATTTTTACTACCAATTGGATAATCAATTAGGGGATCTTCCCCGGGGAAGTCTATTTTCACGCACTTCTCTTTCTTTGCAACAGAGATGGAGACAAGTACAGAAGACCACGACCAATCAAAATGCAGAAACAACTAATCTTTCGGGGTCCAGCAGCAGCTGAGTCATCTACACACAATCCCTACACCAGGGCCTCAGGGACATCTTTGAAGAAAGGGCAGAGAGAGCATAAGAGCCAGAGGAACAGGATGCCTCCTGTGAGATTGTATCTCCTAGACACACCAGAGAAGCTCTACCCACCAAGTCTCAACAACATGGCTGCCCAAAGAAGCCCTGAACAAGGATAACAAGGGAAATCTCATGGGACCCTAATGGCATACAAAATATTCTACTTACCTTAAAAAAATGATAAAGCAATCATACCTAGCTGTTCTTTTTAATTTTTTAAGTGTCCTGATAGAAAAAAAAAAAAAAAAAAAAAAAAAAACCAAGGATTAACCTTTCGGTTATACACAGAAGCTACAGAAAATAATTTAACAGCGGAGAGAAAGCAGCAATCTTTCAAAAGACATGCCAAAAGGACTTGGATACTTAAAATCAGCTTTGCAAACCATTGGAACCAGGAGGCACTATTAATCTTCAGTGTGTTAATCTAATAATTAATCATTTGACAGTCTCAGGAGAGATTTTTAGCAAAATCTAGGTCAGGGGACCAACCATGCTTGATTGCTGATTAGCCTTGAAGCCCAGCTGGGGTTTGTGGAATTATAGCATGCTGTGTGACTTCAGCAGGGCAGCACTTTCTCTCAAATACAATTAGAATTTTTTTAATGTCAATATTTTTACATGTTTTCTCTCAGCCTATTTAAATTCAGATTTCTTCTTGCGCAGTTTCGTTGGGTTGATGTCGGCATATTTCTCTCCTATGAGAATAAGATCCTATTCAAACACGGTCTACCAAATATTTATTGAGCATCTGTAATACAGGTAATATAGATAAATGTTTAAATCTATATGCTGTTGACCTCATGTTGAACTAGCCAAACATAGTTCCTGGGTCATTTTTACAATTCATAGCTTCATGAAACAGAAAAATTAAATAAAAGATAACTAGTAATATAGTCATAGATTATGATTCTTGCAGGAAGAAAACAAAAATAATGGAAAAAGAAGATGTGAAGAGCATGAAATGGCAGTGAATACCAATCAAAATGCATCATATGCATGCAGAAATTATCAAACTTCTTTAAAGTTGGAAATCCTTTAGAGGGCTGGAGTCTCGAGAAGGTGATATTGAAGTTAAGACATAAATAGTGAGAGGGAACAGCCATATTAGATGTGTTAGGGCTTAATAATATATACAAAGGAGTCAGTGTTTTAGCAAAGAGTGGGTCATATCTTTAAAAATACTCTATAATTGACAGATAAAATTTTCTTATATTCAAGACATACATTGTATTGTTTTGATCCAGGCATGCAAAGTTATTTCTTCATGTAACTGGATGGTTAGGCCTAAAAATAAAAAAAATTAAATTGGGAAAAGGCTCTGCTACCAGACAAACAGGAGAAGCAGATACAGAAAGACCAAAAAAGACAAGTGTTAACATCCATCCTTTAGAAAGCAGCCCAAATCACACCTCAAAATTCCAAGTGTGCATTAAAAAGGGATCTAGATCTTCAGAGCCCTTGTGGAATACCCCTGTGAGGACTGGAAACCAGTTCCTAAAAGCAGACCATCATCAGCTCTGCAGAAGAGAAGCAGCGTGGACCTCTGACTCCTCCCTGTCTATCAGCCTCACCTCCTACAGGGCCTCATTCTGTACATTATGGTTAGCAGTTCTAAAGTAGGCTTAGATCCTGGACTACCTGCGTACTTTAATGTGTGAAAGGGATACGATGAGGTACCCCAAACTTATGGTACTTTGTAGGGGATTCTCAGCAGTGGTGGAGGGTTTTGAAGTAGACTAGGTTCTCTGAAGAACAGACAGGGCAGAGCTGGAGATGGTTTTTGCAGCATGCTGTGGGCTTGACCCTTAAGCAAGGATGACTTCATAGCCTGGGTTATAATCAGGAGTTACTGTCTTTGTGTCTCTATGCACAGAGAAGGTACTTGATTCATGCCTCTTGTACATATGAAGAAACAAAATGATCTCTCATCTCAGGGGTTTACACAGCCTTCCTATAAAATGAGGGTCATACCCTCATTTAATCCAAAGGCTGCCAGTAAAACAAATAAATAAACAGAAAACCATTTCTGAAGTACAGAGCTGTCAGCCTAAGGGGATGGAACACTCAGAAATGATCTCTGATTCTTTTTTTTTTTTTTTTTTTTTTTGGTTTTTCGAGACAGGGTTTCTCTGTATAGCCCTGGCTGTCCTGGAACTCACTCTGTAGACCAGGCTGGCCTCGAACTCAGAAATCCACCTGCCTCTGCCTCCCAAGTGCTGGGATTAAAGGCATGCGCCACCAAGCCCAGCATGATCTCTGATTCTTGCTGGCTTTAAGTTTCCAGTCACTTCCAGAGATAGCTGTTCTAATTGCACTAAATCTTAACATGCCAAATGCTGTTCCCATCAAGACATTACCCCTCCCTAAACTCCCCAGAGGTATTGGTGACATGTGTATCTTCATTTTGTCCCTCAGCACAAGCCAAATTTAAGTCTTGATTTTTATTTTTTATTTTTTATTTATTTATTTATTTTTAGTTTCATCCTGGTACAAAGCGCCTTGGCTCCTTTTAGTGAGTTTTTTTCTTATCTCCCTTCCTATTGAATCCCAAGACACCATTTTTATACACTTCCTTTATACTTCCCATCACATCTTCATGATCCCCTCAAAGTTGAGTACCTTTACAGCATCCAGTTCTTTCAGCATCACTTTTCAACCAGCCTTTCTACCATGTCATTCTCTTGCTTAAGAACTATGAGTTTGCTAGGATTATAGAGCAAGGAACAAAAATCAAGGAGCCTGCAGGAGTCTGACCTCAGCCTCTAGCATATATGCTATGGTTGTGCAGTTTTGTCCCCTTGTGAGACCTCTACCAGTGGAAGCAGGAGCTGTCTCTGTCTCTTTGCCTTGCTTTTGGAACCTTGTTCCTCCTACTGGGTAAACGTGTCCAGCCTTAAAAAGAGAGAGGTGCCTAGTCTTATTGTAACTTGATATGCCATGTTTGGTTCATATTCATGGGAGTCCTGCCATTTTCTAAAGGGATTTGGAGAAGGAGGGATTAGTGGTTAGGTGGTGAGACAGTCTGGGAGGGAATGGGAGGCAAAACTGTAATCAATGTGTAACATATGGAAGAAGAATAAATAAAAAATAAAAATGCACAATCCTTGAAAAAAAAAAAAGAATTATGAGTTTGGGCTGGCGAGATGGCTCAGTGGTTAAGAGTGCCGACTGCTCTTCCGAAGGTCCCGAGTTCAAATCCCAGCAACCACATGGTGGCTCACAACCATCCCTAACAAAATCTGATGCCCTCTTCTGGAGTGTCTGAAGACAGCTACAGTGTACTAACATATAATCAATAAATAAATCTTTTTTTAAAAAGATTCATAGTTATAAAAAAATGATTTAAAAAAAAAGAACTATGAGTTCAAGCCAAGCACAATGACACATGCCCATAATTCCTGCTACTCAGGAAGATTGGTTGATCCCAGAGTTGGAGACCAGCTGGGAAACACAATGAATTAAAAAAAACTATCAGAGGCTAGATTATAGTTCAGTGGTGGAGCATGAGACTCTGGGTTCCAGCCCCAGCACCACAAAATAAAACATATTAATCCCTTCTAAATGCCTACTGGCATATATATTGATAAGTAGATGCATGCGTTCATATTAATATTTCCTCTGTGGGTTCCCGCCACACCCCCCACACACCCTTTGGTTTTGTCTTTGTTTGAATTTTTTGCATGGTGTAAATCAAATTGTACCCTTGCCAATTTTCTTTCAATATTTATAATGTGTGTATGCATTGCATATGCATACTCATGTGCACATGTGCATATATGTGGGAGAGATGAAGGAGAGAGAAGGAGGGAGAGAGGGAGAGAGAAGAGGATGGTGAGTTGGGGACAGAGCTGTGTGGGATCCACCGAGCCATCTCTTCAGCCTTCTCCCAACTCTTGATCATACTTTTGTTCAACTGCCCATGATTTAATTTTTTTTGCTGATTAGCTCTCAACATCTCCCCATCAATTCATTACTGCCGTTCAATTAAAATCAGATTCGAACTAAATGTGTTGGCACACACCTTGATCCTAGCACTCAGGAGTTTGGGTCAGATAATTTTCAAGTTGTGAGCTCAGTGCAACTCTGTCAACAAAACCAAACTCCACCCCTAAAAACAAAATGAAACTCAGATTGAAGAGTCAGTTGCACCTTTACCCAATTAAACCCCGGTCATGCTGATGCGCATGTTGATTTTCATGTTCTTGTCCTGTCAGTTAGAGGTATAGGAATATATATATATATAAAGGCATACACATATGGAAATATATACTTTTTCGGTATTAGTATTTTTTATTTATTTCTCAAACTAGTTTATATAGGATGAAGAAAGGTTAGTAGCTTAATGGCTCATCATTATAGAATGAGATACAATACCAACTAGATTACTAATAATCCCTTTTAGACACAAATGAGCTGGCTGTGGTCGAGCATGCTTTTGATCCCAGCACTAGGAAGGCAGAGGCAGTTTGAGACCAGCCTGGTCCACATAGTTAGACCATATCTCATAAAAAAAGAACACATTTTGCTTTGGAATATTGGCTTTACCACTCATTTTTCTCCATGAGTAGATTCTTGTGCCATTCACTCATCTACACAGCCATTCCGTCATCCATTCAGTCACTTCTGAGTATCTTCTGTGTTCCCAGCTCTGCTGGAAGGGACATGGAGATCTCAAGATGAATACGACACTGTCACTACACTGAAGGACCTCACAGTTCAGGGAAGAAGCCAGGAGAAACATTTGCAATTATAGAAACACCTAGATTTATCATTTTTTTCTAGAAATTGCCATTTTCCAACTAAATAGTCACAAAGGCAGTATTACCTGTCCTTCCTCACCAAAATTATTGGTTCCCCAATAAACAATCCACTCATGAGTGGTCTGCATTTTTGTTGAAGCAATGATTCTTCTAAACAATAGAACAACATAACGTTTCTTGCACTTAAAATGTCTGTGTTTCAGTAAGACAGCTAGAGTTAGATTGAACAAAGCAATGGGGATCTAAAAAGAAAATTAAACCTTTGAGGCCTGAAAGAGTGACTTTTTATCTTCCTTTCTTTTAATTCTTAAGTGCTCTAAATAAGACAATAGCCAGAGAATTTATAAATACCCTACTGTTTGAGGCCATCCAGGCTATGTAATTTAGATATACAAGATAAGTTGGTCTTTTCAGTGACTATTATCCTTTTCTCTTCCCTCGTGCTCCAAACTGAACAGCTATCTGATGGCCAGTCACTGATTTCCTCATAGTCTGGCACTGTTTGCTCTTTTGTTTCTGTGTTCTTTGGGGCAGTCTGTTTCACCTAGTTGCCTATTGAAGGTGTGCATCAGTAGTGTGGTGGCTTACAGCTTTCTAATATCACAGGCCCAGGAACACATCTATATGGTCAGTTGAAAGAAAAAACAATTCCAATGATAAATGAGAAGCTAGGACAAGAGGAAGGAAATTCAGTTAAGACATTTTCAAGGCAGTTGATTTAGAGATAGAAACAGAAGCAGAGAGAGAGCAACGCTGCACAACAGCATAGAACTCTGTAGTTCATACAGTGATCTGGAGATGGGAAAGAGGGGTCACTTACATTCCAGCAGCTTGCACACTTGCTCATCAATTATCCTCTACAAACCAAAATGAGAGAGGCAGGGAAGATGTTAAAAGGAAGAAAGAAGGAAAAAATGGCTTAGAATAAAGAACTCTGGTTCTGATCAGACACAAGCAGGAGTTCTTTTCCTATCAGAGCGATGAAATACTGAAACAGGCTCCCAAGGGACATGCTGGAATCTGTAGTCAGTCAATAAGATTTATTGCTGTCCTTGGGGAATCATCATCAAGAGAACTGAAAAGTCCCTGAGCTAAAGGATTTAGCTCTTTATTTGCTTAAAGAAAGGTAGCTGGGCAATCTTTCAGCATCGTCCCTGACTCTTAATGCTTTGGAAAGTAAGATTCAGGGAATTTGGGAACCTATAATGCAAATTGTTTGAAGTCATATGTTGAATCTGTCCTCTTGCTCTATCCTGAATTTATACAAAATGAGATATGTGTATGTTACGTCGGCCTTCCTCCTTTTTAAATCTGACCCTGGAAGGTTTGTTGACCTCCATAGTTAGCAGCAGTTTGAGGAAGTAGTTCCTATTTTATACTGTATCTCATCACTTACCATGTATGACATCTGACATTATTTTTAAGTTCAGAATAAAAACTAAAGACTAAGATATCTTGATTGGCCAAAACCAACTTAATCAAAATGGTTACCTTACAGTTATCGAGATATAGCTCTATGGACCTTTGGCTCTGTCCCAGAATATAAATCCTCCCTGTTCACCCATTTCTCAGAAACTGCATACTTATAATGCTCCTAGAATATTTTCAGTTCTAGGAATACAGATCCCTGTGCTTGCCTTTTCTAACCCAGAGGCCACAGAATAAAGAATTTTGAGGAAGACGAAAAGGAAAGATGCCTAGTAAGAAAACAAACAATATACCCAGCAAGGTCAAATCAATAAGCACGCTAATAACAGCACGCAATGTTCAGGTTTCAGATATGTGCTGCCCAAAAGAAACACCACTCAAGTTGTATGTGTACTTCCAACGTTTGTGGTAGTTAAAAATTTAAAAGCAAGGTCAGATGAATAAGATTAGTTTTAAGTATATCTTATTCACCCCAACCACAATATTATTATTGCAACACAAAATCAATATAAAAATGTTAGCAAGTAGTAAGGCATTGTACATATAGTTTTTGAAAGCCTAATTGTTTTTCACATCTGAGGAATAGCACAATGTAGACAAGTCTCATTTCAATACCTTCATATCTACATAAGGCCAGTGGCTACTGTGAGAAGTTCTAAGTCACACATCTGATTCCAACTGAAAGGAAAGAGCAAAGCCAGAGAGGGCGTAGGACATGTTTGTGGTGTTTGCTCTCCTCCAATAGTCTTCCCTGTTCCCATATAGAATCTATACAGTGGAGGGTATTGAACATTGCCAAGACTGTTTAAATAGCCAACGACACTCTGTAAGATTGCAATTACTCTGTCTTGAGTTCCTGACTCTCTCTCACACTTCTTGTTGCATAGCACTACAACCATCTAACACACTATAGTGTTAATTTAGGTTTATATTAGTTCTTCATTGTCTTTTTCTCCCCAACAGAAATAGGGAGGCAAAAGATGGGGATTAGTGCCTGATTAGGGAGCTAAGGTATCCAAGCGGCTGGACCAATGTCTTGCGCATGGTTGATACTTTAACAGTAGTTGATGGATACTGAAGGGGGAAGCAGAGAACTTTAAACTTCCTAACATTATAGATGAAAACAGTAGAATCCAAGATAAAGTGACTTTGTATGATCAAACAAAGTGCTCAGTGGCTCTCAAAAGCCAGTCTGTGGAACAACTCACCCAGCATGCCTTACAGGATCTCATGTATAAAAGGAAAGACAAAATAATTTAGTTAGAAAATGTGAAATATGAAGTATGCCTTTGGTAGTACAACAAATTGGTATTGGATGATAAATGCCTTGTTCATCTTTGAACCAACCCTTGGCTAATTATAAAAAAGGCTTTACACACAGTAGGTGCTGAAGCAGTAAAGAGCTGAGTGGCCAGAGGCATCTGCTTGTGGGATAAGGTGTGTACTTGCTTCCACTGCAGAGGTTGTATTCACCATATGATACTTTTCTACTATGGCCTGGAGATTTGGGGTGAGGTTGACACTTCACCTGCTGCTGTCAGCAGTGAATCTCAAGAGCCAAAGTGGTGACTTCTCTCAGGAAAGAGAAGATTCTACAGGCAGATTTTAACAACACTGAGTTCCAAATTCTCCTTAAAGATGTGCCAAGACCATGAGCATAACTTGAATAAAATATAATGCTTTGGGTTCTGAGAATCTGAGATTTGTTTGTTTGTTTGTTTGTTTGTTTTTCCTGACAGAAACCAATGCGGTAGTGATAAGATAAGTGAGTGACAAGAAGCCCCCCCCCCCCATATACTGGTAATAAAACTTGGGTACAATGGGACCCTCCTCTCTGTGGCTTTTGTGCAAATAAAATATCTCTTTTTTAAATAATGCTCACCAACATTATTAATCCATTGATACCCTTGAAATGTTAGACATGTTTAGTCCAGGAGAATAAGAAGTTGGAGAGATTTGTTTTTCACTTAGCAAACTGCCGGGTTACAAACCGACATCTTCATGCTTTAAGGACCTTTTAAAAGACTTTGGCTAAGAGTTTGATGTTCTTTGATATCTTTTTGAACTAAAGGTCATGTCCTCATTTTTAAAGCAAGGCCTGGAGAAGTCCTATTTGCATCGGAAGCCCATAGACAAGAGTTTACAAAAACATATTACTGGCATCCTAGTCACTAGCTCAGCTTGAACATATGCTATCAGTTCCTTTTATAGAATCATAAAAAAAAGTCACACTGGAACTTTGGGTGAAGCTTAAAGTACAAACCTAGGACAGTAATGCCCTCATGATTGAATTTGAAGTTCAATGGAGGATTTCAGTAGCTTTGAAATAATTCATTTCATTTGATTTTTAAGGATCCCCCCCACAGGACTAGAGATTGAAAAATATTAAAACTGAGCCATATTTTGCAGATTAATTTGGCTGTAGGTTTTAATGTCTTAATTTGCAATGGATGAGATCCAACACAAGGAAGACAGTCTTCAAAGACTAATGCTGGCCTGAACTGGTAGATTTGATTACCAGGCAGGTGCTACACAAATGCAATTTGAGTCTCCATCTGTGAAATTCATCTTATATTAATATGACTCTGAAGCAAGCCAACACAGCTAAAGAAAAATAACACATTCTTGGGGATCAGAAGAATGGTTTTAAATGCAGCTCAATTGCTTGACATGTCAACCTCAAATCATCAATATATCTTTTTAAGCCTCAGGCTTTTCTTTCTATTTTTATTAGAGAGGGGGTAGGGTCTTACTTCATAGTCCAGGCTGGCCTCCAATTCATGATTCCAACTGTTCGGCTTCACTGATGCCAGGTCTACAGGCATAAACCAATACATTCAGACTCAAGCCTTAGATATTTTTATGTGAAAAAAAATGAGAGGGGAAAGAGTCTAGGTGAAGGGGCCTTTATAAAAAGACTTAGAGATAAAAGTGACACACTACCCCAGCTTTCTAGGACAAAGACTATATACTAGAATAACAAAAAATAATGAAAGTGGCATGGATAGACTTAAATAAATAGAGTGAGAATAATGATGTAGACTCAACTCAGTGGGCAGCTGGTCCCCAGAACAACACAGGGGAGACATACATGACAGATCGCCAAGGATAGTAGCAGAGCGCATGTAAGAGTGAAGTTCCTCGAGTCAGACAAAACACCCTGTCTTCAAGAAGTCTGTTGTAGTCATTAGTACTGAGTACGTGACGTGTACTCAAGAAATACTGACAGAAAATACACAGAGGAGAAAAAAACACACGTGCGCTCGCGTGTGCACACACACACACATGCACATGCATGCACACATGCACACACACATACTCTTAAGAGTAAGTGCAAGCCGGGCGTGGTGGCGCACGCCTTTAATCCCAGCACTTGGGAGGCAGAGGCAGGCGGATTTCTGAGTTCGAGGCCAGCCTGGTCTACAAAGTGAATTCCAGGACAGCCAGAGCTATACAGAGAAACCCTGTCTCGAAAAACCAAAAAAAAAAAAAAAAAAAAAAAAAAGAGTAAGTGCGGGGAGATTGGGAAAAGTTTCTGAGACTTTGAGTTAGAGGATCATGATGGCCATCTATTGAAAGACAACAACTGAGCTTTTGGTGATTTGTGCTGGTGATCTGGGGATAATGGCATTTAAAAATTAAGTATGGTGGTTAGTCAAAGCCATTGGAACAGAGAAGAACATAGGGTGTATTAACCAAAATTTAAGATGGAATGTTAAGAGAATTAGATATGATAATGAATTTACTGTTCTTAACACAGGGACTTCTATAGAACAAAAAAATCAGCATATTGTATTTTTAAGAATAGGAGCTGGGAGTCTGGCAGTGGTGGCATTTGCCTTTAATCCCAGCACTTATGGGGCAGAGGCAGGCAGATCTCTGAGGTTAAGGCCACTCTAGTCTTCAAACTGGGTTCTAAGACAGCCAAGGCTATGCTGAGAAACCCTGTCTCAAAAAACAAACAGCAGAAGGGGGGAGGAAAAGGGGAAAGGGAGAAGAAGGAGGAGGAGGAGGAAGAGGAGGAGGAGGGTGGAAGAGACCTGGGAAGCCAGTCATGGGATGTATAACCTATAACCCAGCACCTGAAAGGCCAAGGCAGAAGAATCCTGAGTTCAAAGCTAGCCTGCACAATATACAAACTCAAGGGCAGTCTGAGTCACATAGAAATGCCTTGTCTCAGAAACCAAACAAACAAACAAAAAACCCACAAGAATATAGACTGGGGATATAGTTCAGTGACAGAAAGCTTGCAAGCCTTCAAGGCCTTGGGTTTGGCCCACAGCCCTGGAGGGGGAGGAGATGAAGAGCTTAAAGTGCTGATGGGCCAGAGAGTTTCCAAAGGAAAGAGCATCCTTCCCTGGTGGAAGGGTATGGAGTCAAGGACAGGGAGGTCAGGCCTCTGAGTGAGGGTACCCCAGGCTACCTTCTACTCAATTTCTTACTACTATAGAATAAATCTGAATGGAAGCTGCTTCATTGGTGAGTGGAATTCCCAGGAGCTATGTTAACTGGTCATTTAGACATTTAGCTGAGAGCAAGGTGAAATATGATCTATATATCTGCTTTTTTGTTTGGTTGGCTTGGGTTTGTTTTTGTTTTTGAAGCAACTGCATGAAGTCCATGCCCAGAGTAGCTACCTGAGATCATTGCAGGTCCGAGCCTGCTGGCTTGTGTTGAGTCTTACAGGGATCTGCATCAGATAGAACAATGACCTCCACCTTCTGCTTTTCCCTTCAGCTTCACAGCCTCTTGGCCTCAGACCTGTATACCTAGACAGCTCTCTAATCAAACAGCCCTCAACCTAGGCATCTTAAAAATGTCACAGTGCCCATGGAAGCCCACGTAGGCAGATTCTACTATAAAACCAGTCATTCATTTAACACGTTTAGCTTCTATTTTGATCTGGGACGGCATCACCCACACACAAAGAAAGGTACAGAGAACAGTGAGCCAATGAATAGAGAGAAGGGTAGAAAGAAAATAATTAGAAAGGGCTAAAGAGATGCAGGCTGTTAAAGATGCCACAGAGCATTTGAGGTTGCATCTGTCTTTATAAGCTCGCTCCTGTTTACAGTGGAAAAGACAATTAGATGTGTAGGCTACTCAATCCTAATTTCTGAACTCAAGAAGGAATTAATGCCTCTGCAGAAAAAAAGAGTTTTACTGTGTTTTCTCTACATCAATCCAGCATGAACACAGCACATGTCTATAAGGCAGGGAGGGGAAGGGAGAGGGAGGCCATGATTACTGCCAGCACAGGCTCAGTAGACAGGAACGGGAAAGAATTTTACTGGCAGAAATTAGAAATTGTTCTTTCTCACTCCACCAACACATAAGTAATAATGCGGAGCTACCTTCTGCTGCTTCGCATGCCGCAATACAAAAAAAAAGAAAAAAAAAAAGAAAAGAAAAGATGCCTCAAGGGACAGAAGTAGAACCCAAGTACAATAAAACTATACTACCCCACCCTGAATATCTGGAACAACTGCAAGAAAAAAAGAATACTTCTGTTCATACTATCTTTGATCTGGTTTCAATAGCATGTTAGTTGATAGATGAGGCTGAGACATTTGAACCTTTGCAAAATCTTCTAATATCTGGTCATCAGTCATTTGATTAATCCCATTAATCAAAAATCATATACACACAGGCACACATGCACACACACACAGACAAAGACAGACAGACACACACACACACACACACCCACAGTATTTCATGCATGAGACCTGACATCTCAGAAGACACTCACTAGTCTGTGACATGGGTTAAAATGAGACTTTGTTTGGCCAAAGCTTCTGATGCAATAAATGCCAATTACTCACACATCCCAAAGTCAGGTGCTACATTCCCAGAACAGATAGCTTGTTTGTGAACATTAATTGATCATCTATCCCTCTAACCCTAAAAATAAGGTGAAGGATGCTGAGGGAGGTTTTGCCTTGATTTGTTTATGCTGAGAATTAAACCAGGGATGTCATGCGTGCTACCTAGTGATCTGCCACTGAGCTGGCTGGTTTTAGAGATTTTTTTTTTTTAATGTAGAGTAAGTTGCACGACTGAGATGGTATTTTCCTTCCCTCCATCATGGCCACTTTCTACCAATATGGCACCTCCAGTGTAGCAAGAGGAATGTCCAAGAAACACCAAAAAGTTCTGGATGTCTCCAGAATAAATACGAGAAAATCTTTAGGCTGCCTGGAGTAGTTTGAGGCAGCAGAGCGCTGTAGCTGTGGGTAACTGGAGACCTGCTAACAACAAAGCAGAGATGCATGTTAGAGCATTGCAGGAGATCTCAGAGGATTTAGAAGAAATTGTGACCCAATGAAGAATGTTCAAGTGAACACCCCTCAGACTGATTTTTTAGGAGCCTCCAAAGTACCCCACCATAGGGTTTCTTTGCCTCTCAGCCACAACCAGAGGAAATGAGGGTCCACACACATTAATTCTTGTTATACTTTTCTGTCCCACACCTCTCCTGGCTCCCTTGTTTCAGTACTGAAGGAGCCAGAGAGCCCAGTGAGAGGAGCAGAAGATGAGGAAAGAACCCACATGCTCCCACCCACGTCCAAGCACAGCAAGCTTTCACTTGAAGCAAATCCAAGTTGAGGGAAAGAAGAAGATGTATCTTTGAATGAAGTTCAGGATTCTTACTTACAGAGGCCTAGCTATATTAATTAGTGAATGAAGACTGTTTTAGCGAGTCAAATAACCAGAGGAGACAGATTTTTATTAGCTAATTGTGAGGATACAAGCTGTGAGGTCTGATCAAGATTCCGTCGGAGAGCAGAGGAAGAAATAAAGCCACTAAACACAAGCAGAGAGAGAGAGAGAGAAACCCTGAAGTTGGCTTCTGATTGGATTCTACTCTTCCACATCTATCTTCTTCCATATCTGCCCAGGGTTTTTACTGAAGTAAATCATGTTTGTTCCTGCAGATTTCATCTCTTTCCTAATGCCTGACCATCAGTCATTAGGCCAAGGTAGGGTATCCAGCAAAAGCCAGACAAGCAATGGATCACCCAACAACCAATGAATATCCCAGTGCAGAAAGATAAAATATACATGAGACCCTGTCTCAAAACAACAGCAGCTGTAACAAGAAAGGCATTGACACTCAGATCCTTCACATAGATGCTTGAGGAAACCATAAACAGGAAAAGTAATATACTCACCCATGCAAATGAAACTAAGGTATAATCCACCCAACAAATGTTTGTTAAGATCATGCTTCTGTTATGATAAAGATTAAAAAACAAAATTTCTGTCTTAAAGAACTAAAATTCTAATGGGGGGGAGAAGAAATACAGCCAAATAAATGAATGAAATGATCACAGCTGATTATTCTTTCTATGAAGGAAGAAAATGAAATATATAGGAAAGGATCAGTGAGCAAGAGAGGAAGATAACCTCATTAGTCACTCCATAAAAGGTAAGTCTAGGAAAGGTTGTCTGGACTGTGATATTTAAGCTGAAAGCTGAAAAATAATCAGCCATGTCTATAAACAGCTAAAGGAAAGACTGCCCCAAATAAAGGCCAGTACAAAAGCACTAAGGTAGGAAATTGCTCAATGCACTCCCAGAACTGACAGTCAGCCAGGGCAACCGGAGCTGGGTGAGCAAGATAGAAGATGAGATCAGAGGGAAGCAGGAGCCAGGTCATGCAGAGATCTAGAAGTGGTGGTGAGCAAGATGCAGTCTGGTGAGGCAGGATGGATGCCAGTGTGAACGGACTACATGAGACATACTACATTTGTTCACAAGCTCAGTGACTGAGGCTAGTTGGTAAAATCTATAGCTACTGATGACAGCCGCCTGCATGACATCCTTTGCAGCAACCATGGATTGCAGATATGAAGAAGAATTCCTGTCACTTCATGATGCAATAGCCACTGTAACCACCTCACAGCCTAATTCGCTACTCACAGGTCTGTGATACTGATGTAAGCCAACCCTCTGTGCTGACAGTAACATAAAGGCTCCCACATACAGCTCTGTAGAGTACACAATGGTTGATATTGATAATAAGTGATTATGTCACTGCTTTGTACTATACACTGTTATTGTTACCATATATGCGCTCTTTTTACTTATAAGAGTTTACTGTACAAGTTGTGATTTCATATCACAACTTCTGTTTCTCCCCCATTTCCTCTCCTTCCTTCCCACCTTTCTGGGTTTTAGGGGACAGAGTTCCCCATGTTGCCCATATCAGCCTAGAATTCCCAATCTTCTTGCATGTAATTTGTAAATACTTATGGTGAGTTACCATCGTGTCTCTTCTGTGTCTCCTGATTGTAGGAAGCTGTTCTGATAGACCTACACTGTTTGTGCTTTTGTATGTACACTCTAAAATATCCACACAATGATGAAAATGGTTAATGCTGCATTTCCCAGACTACATTTGCATCATTAAATAACACATGACTATAAGTGCTTTCATGTTTGCTATTAGCATATGTCAAAGATTGGCAAGTCCAGTCTAAAAGTAACTAGGTATCTGGCACAAAGGAAACTCCAATTCCACAAACTCCAAAAGGCATTCCAAATATCCAGAAATGAGCTCAAGCTAGACTAAAGGATTTCTAGCAGTTAGATAAAAGCTAGAATTCCCCAGAAACTTTTGAAACTGGTTCCCATCTGCTGAAAGGAACCATTTCCCTCACCTCTGGCAAAAGGGATATAGGGCCTGCCTGTCATGCCTATCAGCATACCAAAGCCAACGCTGGACTCCAGGCTCCCTCAGTGCAACTGCTCTATACATTTCAAAGTCTCTACCTTGGCCTTTCTCTCCTCTCAGACATCCAGTTCCCCCTGCATTTTGTTCTTACCTCTCCCTCCCACTTCTCCTCCCCCCAATCCCCTGTCCTTACTATCCTCTTGCTATCTTGCTTTTTGCTATTCTCCCTTCTCTCCCAGATAGCCTTGGCCATGACCAATCTTGTTCTTTGCTCTCTTCTCTGGACTTTTCCAAATGCCTCTGGATATTGTCTCTCTTTTACCTACAAATCTCTCCTTTCCTAGACGCTTGGGGGCTCCCAGAGACTGAATCACCACCAGCCAAAGAGCATAAACCAGCTTGACCTAGCCCTCCTCCCCAACACCTATGTAGTAGATGTACAGCTTGGTCCTCATGTGGGTCCCCCAATAACTGGAGCAGGGGCTGTCCCTGATTCTGTTGCCTGCCTGTGGATCCTGTTCCTTTAACGGGGCTACTTTGTCTGGCCTCAGTGAAAGAGGATGTGCCTAGTCCTGTAGTGCCAGGATGGGCTGTTCCCTGGTGGGGAAGGGGCTCCTCTTTATCAGGAGAAGGGAAGAGGGGGTAGAGGAGGGGCTATCTGAGGCGGGTACTGGGAGGAGAGGGGGGAGCTTGCAATGGAGATATAAAGTGAATTAATTAATTAATTAGTTGAGAAAAAAATTGACAATAAAAACTCAAATCATAGGTCTTTACAAAAACATAAAACAAAGACTCTCTGACGTGTACCACTGAGCCACTGAGCCATCAGGACAGGGACAGTTCTCCACTGAGTTCTCTTGCATTTGCTACATAGCTAAGGCCTTTTTTTAGGCCGGGCAATGTTGACCACAACTATTTGGCTTTTCTGTCGTAGCATGAAAATAGTCACAGATAGCACATAAACAAATCAGCATAAAATTATTTGGGGACACTGAAATTTGAATTTTATGTCATTTTTATATAGAAAGAAATAGATTTTTCAGGGCTAGAGAGATGGCTCAGGTGTTAAGAGCACTGGTTGCTCTTCCAGAGGACAGGGGTTCAATTCTTAGAACCAATATGGCCACTCGAAACTATCTGTAACTCCAAGTTCAGGGTATCCAATACTCTCTCTTGCCTTATGGGCAATGTACATGAATACATATATACAGGCAAAACATTAAATAAATAAATACATAAAATTTAAAAGACTTTTAACTTGTAAAGCATTTGTAAGTAAAAACAATGGCCTTAGCTCATGGCCACAAAAAAATTAATGTATAGTATTGATTCCCCCCTCCTTCCCAGCCATATTTTCCAACTACTACCTTAGATTATTGGCTGACAAATCATTAATTTACTATCTTCAAAGCCAAGACAGGTGCAATTCAGAAATTCATTCCACGTTAAAAGAAACTGAGGCAAATCTTAGCACAACCAAAATATGAATGAACCCAGGCAAATATATCTCCAGAACACATGATGTTAAATTTGCAGTCCAGCCTCACACAACATAATCAGTTTAACAAATACAAGACACCTGGAATGAAGGAAGCAGGACCTTCAAAACTTGTTCTTCCACAGAACGAACAAACTGTGGGAAGGGCTGGTCTATCAAACCAAGTTTTCAGAGCTCTATAAATTAACCAAAGATTTGCAATTCTCAAAAGGAAATTGTTGAAGAAAAATGGTCAAATCTTCATGTAAACATAGAGATTTGTGGTCATTTTTAAAGTATTATTTATGTTTATTTTATTCATTTAGTGTTTTGCCCTGATCTTTGTGTACAAGAGCCAGAAAAAAGCATTGGAGCCCCACCTCCACCCCACCCTACCCCTGCGCCCACCATATCTATAGTTACAGACTAATGAGTTGGTGCTGGGAACTGAATCTAGGTCCTCTGCAAGAACAGCAAGTGCTCTTACCCATTGAGTTATCGCTCTACCCCTAGTTTGTGGTATTTTAAACTTGTCTTCCCAACTACTTGTAATGCTAGAAATGAGCAGCTTCGAAAGTGAAATAGCTATGAAAGGCAGCAGCCCTGTGTCCCCTATAAGGAAGCCACATTGGCTTGAAGCACCCGCCCCCCATTCCAGACAAGGGACATTGCATTGCTTGCACATCAGTCACTTGGAAACTGCATGCACAGAGCCTTGTTTAATGTTACTAGGAACTTACCTGGTGTGAATACCCTGTTCTTTGGGATAGATGTAGAAAAGAGAATCAGTGACAAATGTTTAATAGCACCATTACCTATGAGGAAGAGAAAGAGGTATCGGGGTCAAGAGGAGACGAAGAAGAAGAAGAAGAAGGAGGAGGAGGAGGAGGAGGAGGAGGAGGAGGAGGAGGAGAAGAAGAAGAAGAAGAATCAGAGAATGAGTTATCTCTAGAAAGCTTTACAAAAATCCTACCATATTCTGAAAGCATGGAGATAGTGATATGAATAGCTAGGTATGACCCGAGACCTGAGAAGGCCATGATCTCTGTATCCTGGCTGAGACCGAGGCACCTGTATTAGAAGTGAGCGAAGGATAACAAAATACTATAAATTTTTGGGAGTGTCTCAACAGGCACATGAGACCCTTAAACAATGACTAGAGACTTATGGCTTAAAGTATTTAAGGAAATCGTTGTGCGATTATCAGGTACTTCTAAAATTACCAAGCACAGACTTCAGTGACTAAATTTGATGTAAAATGAAAAATGGACATAACTAGTTCAGGGAAATTACCAAACAAATAAATAATAAACCACACTAAAACCAACAAGGTGGAACGAGATGGCTCAGTGGTTAAGAGCATCTGCTGCTCTTCAAGAGGACCAGGTTCAGTTTCCAGCATCCACACAGTAGCTAGCAGCCATCTCTAACAAAGTATTATGCAGTTCTAGAGGATCTATCCCATCCTTCTGACTTTCTCTATGGTACACAGACATAAATGCAGGCAAGACACCCATACATATAAAATAAAAATAAATGTTTAAAAGAGTAAAACTAACGTACTTCAATGAAAGGAGCAATCTGCTTCCAAGTGCTCATTATGCCATTTAAATGGCTAGTTAGCAACAAAAATTAAGGTATGACAAAAGAAAGAAAGAAAGAAAGAAAGGAAGAAAGGGAGGAAGGAAGGAAGGAAGGAAGGAAGGAAGGAAGGAAGGAAGAAAGAAAGAAAGAAAGAAAGAAAGAAAGAAAGAAAGAAAGAAAGAAAGAAAGAAAGAAAGAAAGAAAGAAAGAAAGAGAAAGAGAGAGAGAGAGAGAGAGAGAGAGAGATGGAGGGAGGGAGGGAGGAAGGAAGCCACGTGTAAAGAACCAGGGGAAGGTAAGGCAGTGTCGTTAGACTCTAAACCATATTTCCTAAAAAGTACAAATGAAAGAAAACCAAGATGGGCATGTGGCACACACCTGCAATCCCAGCACTTAGGAAGTGGGTGGAGGAGGAGGAATTCAGGATCACAGCAAGTTCAAGATCAGCCTGCACAACATGTATCTATAGAGAGAGTGAGAAAGAGGGAGAGGGAGAGAGACAGACAGAGAGACAGACAGAGACAGAGACAGAGACAGAGACAGAGACAGAGACAGAGACAGAGACAGAGACAGAGACAGAGACAGAGACAGAGAGAGAACATGAACAAAAATATGGTTGGAAACTAAAACAAGAAGATGATGTTGTGATCAACAAGACAAGATGGAGAGACATGATAAATTCATCATGTACCATATAACAAAGCTGATTTATAATCTTGATAAAGGTGATTCATAATCACAAGCTAAGGAGGCCAGAAGGTACTCAGACAATACATTGATGCAATGTGCAAAATGTAAAAAAGACAAGAACGAGCAATCAACCAAAAAGTCTACATTCAAGATGGTATAAAAACGCAGACAAAGCAAGCCATGAGGAGCAAACCAGTAAGTAGCATCCCTCCATGGTCTCTGCATCAGCTTCTGCCTCAGAGTTCCTGCCCTGACTTCCTGTGATGATGAATCGTGATGTGGATTACAAGCCAAATAAACTCCTTCCTCCCCAAGTTGCTTTTGGTCATGGTGTTTCATTACAGCAATAGAAACCCTAAGACAAGCCTCACTATAGTTAAGATTAATAGCACAAAATATATCCTCCAAATGCAATAGTACACAATTAAAAGTCAATATGAGAAGGAAAATTGAAATTTAATTTGGAACTCAACAAATAAGCAGAAATTAAAAAAAAAAAAACATAATGATAACGTGAACCAAAGAAGAAATCATGATGGATAGACTCTGAAACTTTCTGTGTGACCTAATTAAGCAAGTCAGGAACTTGCCTATGTCTGTTTACCTCTAATTATTCTCACAGAATAACTGACTTTACTATATTAGAATAATACTTTATAAAAGGAACATGATATCAAATGTTTCCTGCTATTATTATTTTTTTATTACTAAGCTTGGCATGGATCATTTAATTTTACTTAATCTAACTCCAAAAATGTCACATGGACACACTCAGTGTCTATATAGCAAGTGCTATATAGACATGCCATTGAGTGTTAACATGCAGTCACAGAGAGTAGAGACACCCAGTTCCTCCTCAAGTCAAAACTGTTGATTTCTTCCCCACCCCCATTCATCGTCAATATCTAATTCACACACAGATTCTTCGACAATGCAAATGCAGTCTCTCTTCTAACAGACTATCATCATCGGCTCTGAGTTATTACACTATCTCACCCCCTCCTCCCCAAAGCTGGTTTCTCTGCCAATGCTCCTAACAATCGAGTTGTCAAGCAGCAGGCAGAACAGCACTGGTAAATTGCAAATTAGATCATGGCTGTTCTGACTATTCCCTGAAGGATCTGCTTAATGTGGACCCTGGATGCTTCTCTGACCCCAGGTCTGGCCACACTCAGCCCTTGCACTGCAGCGACTTCTGGGTTGAGCCCAGCACTAGAAGCATGTGCTTGCCTTAGCTCTGTCCTTGCTGCTTCTCTGCCAGAGACACTCTTAACCTCCACGGCTCCCTCTCTTCATTCATTTGGGTCTTGTGAAATTTGACTTCAGAGAGACTTTCTCTGACTATCCATCAAAAGTAATATCCTGCTATCCCCTACCTTCTGTAAATGCTTCGTACTAGCATTTATTGTTACCTGATATTACACAATTTTAAACGCTTATTGCCTGTCTTTTCCAAGTAAAAGTTGAACTCTGTGGTTTTGTCTCTTGTTTACTGTTACATTATTTTATTCCTACCTATAACATTCAATTCCTACCTGACATATGGGCAAATGGAAACTATTGATGGGAAATTATTAACAAAGAGCAGCAACTTCATTTTGAAGAAGTGAGAGGGCTGGAGAGATGAAAGAGAGTCAAGTCCAAGGTTAAAGCCAGGGGTAGACAAACTATGGCCCCAGGACAAATCATGTGTCCTGAGCCATTTCCAGTGACTTCACTCTTCATAAATATATTTTTTTATTAGAACACAGCAGAACTCATTCATTTGCATAGTTTTCATGGCTTATTTCATGCTGTATCATCAGGGTTAAATAGCTGAAACAAACACTTTGTGGTACACAGCGATGAAAAGTATTTGCTGTCTGGGCCTCTGCAAAACGTCCACAGGGCTCTGTTCACAGCAACTGTGTGAGCAACTTTTGTGATGCCTGTCTTCACAGTAGAGCCTGAACCACTGTCCTTCTCTGCCATGCCCTCCCCCAAACTCTGTCCTTCAGTCTTTATCAAACCCCTTTATTCTTAACAAATTCCAACTCTGCTTCAAACACAAAATAGCTGAGTAAGGTATTCTAATCCCTGACTTTCATTCATAGTTGGTAGGTTCTTTACTTTACATATGAAAAGACAATACTGGGCTATACATATGATCTGACCTGTAACCGCAAGACTGCAATCGCTGTGCATGACTGGGGAGAGAACAATATGGCTTTACCTAAATAGCAAATCTGTCACTTTTCCCTAGAGGAGTTCTTGTTTCTTGTAGTTTGCACCTCTATACTATGCATTTTCCTGGCTATTGGAACATTTGAGTTACTTCAGAAGGGTAAGTGAGAATAGCCCCCAACATGTCAGCACACATATTGTAGCTATCCTTTTCATGGAAAGTGGGGAGACTACATTTTCTTAAGCTAGTGAGTTCATCTATTTAAATAAAATATCTATGTGCGAAACAAATAAAAACCTTTGCCAATTTTCAGATTAAATGTCCCCTCGTCCATGGGGTGGGTGTCCCTGATGTACTAGATAAAATTGAACTCAGCCTGTATCACCTGCAGCATGTAGCTTATAACTCTGATGAATAGGACACACTCTGCTATGTTATGAAGATGTCTGTGAATAGATGTATATCCTTGGTAGCTTCTGAATGCCCAGAATCTGGAGTAACATGTGACCCCAGCAACTGTTGGTTGACTCTTAGCCTCCACCATAGCCTTTTCCTTTTCCATTGTAGGGCTTGTCAGATCACTTCCTGTGATGCTTTTAATGTGGTCCCTAAGAGTTCATGCCAGCATTGGAAATGCCAGTCCTCAATCTCATGTGAAAGGTATGTAGAAGAAAGGCATATTGAAAGGCAGAGCCAGCATAGTTAGGGTCCTTTTATGTCATGCCTCCCAGAATGTTATGATGCAAGTCAACAGTCCTCATCACATGTTACATGCTGACAAGACACTAAAAACATTATTTTGGACTTTCTAGCCTCCACTTCATAAGCCAAAAAACAAAAAAGTCTACTCTTTATCAATCCCTTATACTTGGATGCTTGGTTACAATGACAGAAAATGGACTATGCTGTGTCCCTTCCTCAGCAGATTTGCTTGCTTATGAGTCAGAAATATATAATTCTGAAAAATGTGTCTTCAACATTCAAACTATATTTTTAGGTTTGGATATTTTTTTTAATACAGGATTTCTCTTGCCTCTAAAAACTGTTCACTGCATGACAGTTCTCATTCCTGGATCCTGTCTTCCCGCACTCCCTTCTCCATCCTTAAAGGACAGTCACCTTCGCACACTCTACCAAGCAGTGAAGCAGAAAAGAGAGAGACAGAACTTAATTTCCCTGCATTCCCACCTCCCTGCTTCTGGGTCTCATCGATCCAAAATCCCTGCAACCTTTTCTGGCAAGGACTGGCTGGTGAGAAGTACAGCAGCTTCCCTGCCCTGAATGCTAAGCGCCACAACAGACTCTTTCTGTAACCCCATTCTCAACAGAGCATGGCTTTAGCTATATTTATATCTGACATATGATTTTTAAAAATCATAAAAGCAGCAATGTGTAAGAATAGAGAGTTCCACCATGACTGTAACTCTGTGACTATTAGCAAAGATCCAGTGGTAAAAAGAGATGTGCATCCTTTCTGGCCCCATCCCCAGGCCAGTGGCCATGCTGCCTCTCCTGGCTGCTGCCAGGGCTGACTCTCAGTGTTCTTTCTTCCTCAGAACCTACCAGATGCAGCCGCCAGACTGAAAGGGAAGAAGAATTGATTTCAGTTTCCAACTTGAGAATGTCCTAAGGGCTTTGACCTTGACCAAGGCTATTTCACTTTCTTGCCAATCCTCAGCCAGGGTTTGCCTCCATCAAGGTGTTGATGCACTTCTCTGGGCTGGTTTTGGGTTTTTTTTTTTTTTTTTTTTTTCTTCTTTATCACCTCTCTGTGGCCTCTCATCTTGCTTGGCTTTGTGCCCTGACCCTCTCCAAACCCAGCAGGGCCTCCCAGCCAACCAGGATAATGACGAGCACCAAGGCAGAGAGGCGACACTGGCTCTTGGCAGGTTGACAGACACCAGGAAGGACCTGCAGCTGGGAGGGAACTGGGGCTGCCTAGCCCATCTTTCCAGGCCTAAGAATTGATCTGACCCTTGTTAATGAAGAGCAAATGATACTAGTCTTGAGGTAGGGTGACCTTTGTCAGGAATTATGCCTATTTTTGTCTCCTGACTTTATTTCTCAGATGAAAATACCTGGAAGGCACAAATATTCAGAGAAAGATAATGTCAAGCCAGTGGTCAGTGATCCTTGGAAGGAAGCAGTAATTGCTTTAGGCTAAGAATGAGAGAAAGTCGTACAGGGAAGCTCAAATTTGATCAGACTATCCAACAATAAGATCCAAACTAGATTAGGAAACTCCATCACCGAGCAATTACACGTCCCTTTCCAATGACTGTATCTTATTGCCAGGAGCTAGGGCCTGCCTAGGACATAATGATTCCTGAACAACACTATAAAAACACCCATTTATCCCATGGCCTATTCTCCCTGGGGACACATCCTTGAAAAGGGTGGTGTGTGGCTCTGAGTCAGGATTTGGCTTTATTGTGCAGATGAACAGTGAAGATCTTATTCTATGGGTTAGAAGTCAGAAACAGACAAGACGTGGGGCTAGTTTGCTCTCATCTACCCTCTAAGGATAGATGAGCTGAAAGCTTGGGCCCCAGTGGGATAGTATTTAAATGAGGAAAACTGGAAGGTAAGAACTAGCAGTGGCAAGTAATTAGGTCATGGTGCCCAGGCCTCAGAAAGATCAATGGTGGTCTTGTAGAGTAGGTTAACCTACAGAAGTGGGTTCTTTAAAAGGTAAGCCTAGACCTTCTCCAGTCTCACTAGCTTCCTGTGTCACCTTAAACTTCTCCAGCTTGTACAAACTCTCACCATGATATCATTAATTTTACTGAGTTTTAGCTGGAAGGTCCTCATCAGAACCAAGGAGATGCTAATATCATGTTCTTGCATTTCCAGAAATAGAAAGTAGTGGACAGTATAGAGTTCAGCAAGAATCTTCCTTTTCAAGCATCATTTCTTCTCTTCAAAGCCTTGGTCAGTTCAATGTCTAGGGGGGAACATCAAACTAGACAGACATGACTAGGCACTGGGACCCCTCTTGTCTTAGTTAGGGTTTTACTGCTGTGAACAGAATATGACCAAGGCAACTCTTTTTTTAAAAAAAATATTTTATTTATGTAGAGGAGTACACTGTAGCTGTCTTCAGACACACCAGAAGAGGGCATCGGATCCCATTACAGATAGTTGTGAGTCACCATGTGGTTGCTGGGAAATGACCTCAGGGCCTCTGTAAAAACAGTTATTGCTCTTAACCACTGAGCCATCTCTCCAGCACCAAGGCAGCTCTTAATAAGGACAACATTTCATTGGGGCTGGCTTACAGGTTCAGAGGTTCAGTCTAGTATCATCCAGGCAGGCATGGTATAGGAGGAGCTGAGAGTTGTACATCTTCATCTGAAGGCTGCTAACAGAATACTGGCTTCCAGGCAGCTAGGATGAGGGTCTTAAAGCCCTCAAAGTAACACACCTACTCCAACTGGGTCACACCTTCTAATAGTGCCACTCCCTGGGCTGAGCATATGCACACTATCACATTCCACTCCCTGGTCCCCATAGGCTTGTTCAAACATATGAGTCTATGGGGGCCATAGCTAAACATAGCGTAATGCAAAATACATTTTAATCCAACTTCAAAAGTCCCCATAGTCTATAGCAGTCTCAACAATGTTAAAAGTCTAAAGCTCGAAGTCTCTTCTGAGATTTATCTAATCACTTAACTGTAATCCACAAAGCAAGACAGGAAACCAGCTGGGCAAACTCCAAACTCTGCATCTCCATGTCTGATGTCAAAGTGGTCTTCAGATTTCCAACTCCTTTTTCATCTTTGTTGACTACAACAAACTTCTTTCTCTTGGGCTGCTTCCACTCCCTGCTAGCAGCTTTCCTCAGCAGATAGCCCATGGCTCTGGCATCCTGAACTTCTTGGAGTCTCCAAGGCAACTTCAGTGTTACAGCTTCTTGTTTCAATATCTGGGATCCACACATGATCTTCCGAGTGATGATCTCCAAAGGGCTGCCATCACATCTCCAACTTTGTAGCACTCTAAGCTCAGGTGGATCCACTCCACTGCTGCTGCTATTCTTGGTGATCATCCCATGGGACTGGCATCTACAATATGCTGGGGTCTGCTGCAACTAGACCCCAATAGCTTCACCAATAGCCTCTCATAGGCTCTCTTCATGGTGCCAAGCCTCAACTCCTTGACATGACCCCTTCAGTCCTGGGCTATCAACTGCCACTGAGGCTGTATCTTCACCAGTGGCCTTCCATGGCCTCTCACAGTGCCACGTCTCAGGTGTTCTTCATGACACCTTCATGCCTTCAAAACCAGTACCACCTGGGTGACTCTTACACATTACCAAGTACAGTTGCAGCATAAGTTACAACTTTGACTATCACTGGAACACAGCTTTTTCGTGCTCTCACAAAACACTTCACAGAAGATTTCGCCTCAGTGATGCTGGTCTCGTCTTAATCACCACTAATATCTTAGCTCCAGCTACCCAGCATCAATTGTCCCAGTAGTCCCTTCTATTTTTCACTCTAAACCCAGAGCCACATGGCTGAAGCTGTTGTGTTCTGCTACTTTCTGGGGCTGGAACATGGCCCCCTTATTTTATTACCAGCTTTCAGTTTTCTGACTCTCTCTCTGCCTAAGCTTGACTTTCCTGGAACTTGCTCTGTAAATTGACCTTGAACTCAGAGAACTGCATGGCTGTCTACTATAACACTGGGATTAAAGGCCTGTGCCACCATGCATGGATTTAAGCTTTTCTTCACCTAGAACCTGCTTTGTCCCAGGATGGCCTTGAATTTAAGAGATCTGTTTGGCTTCGTCTCCTGGGGTTAAAGTTGTGTACCATCATGCCTGGATCTAAACTTAGTTGCCCCAAAATTCCTTAATCTATTATCTCCTAGAACATAGGATTCAGCTCCATTTCACTTCCTGGTGCTTTGTTTTGTTTTTCCTTTCTGTGCTTGCTACACTTGTTCAAAAACACTCTTCATGAGACTTAAGCAGAGAACAAAGTATCTGCTGGGCTTTTTTGAGAATTCCCTTTTCAATGCAATTAATATAAATCTCTTTATCTTAGACTCATGCAGATTCTTCAGACAAGGGCAAAAATAAGCCACATTCTTCACCAAAATACCACAAAAACAATCTCTAGGCCACATATTGAGATTCTCCTCTGAAACCTCTTGGGCCAGGTCTGCACAGTTCAAATCACTCTTAGTAACAAAGTCTTCCATATTCCTATTAAGATAGCCCATTAAGCCCCATTTAAAGCATTTCACTGTTTTCCAAACCCAAAGTCCCCAAATCTACATTCTTCCAAACAAAAGCATGGTCAGGCCTATCAGAGCAATACCCCCCCCCCCAATCCCTGGTACCAACTTCTGTCTTATTTAAGGTTTTATTACTGTGAACAGACACCATGACCAAGGCAACTCTTATAAGGACAAAATTTAATTGGGGCTGACTTACAGGTTCAGAGGTTCAGCCCATTATCATTATCAAGGCAGGAACATGGCAGTATCCAGGCAGGCATGATGCAGGAAGAACTGAGAGTTCTACATCTTCATCTGAAGGCTATTAGCAGAATACTGGCTTCCAGGCAGCTAGGATGGGGGTCTTAAAGCTCATGCCCACAGTGACACGCCTACTCCAACAAAGCCACACCTACACCAAGAGGGCCACACCTTCTAATAGTGCCACTCCCTGGGCCGAGTATATACAGACCATCATACCTCTCCTCTCTCTTATGCTCACTCATTAGATTGAAATTAAATAAGTTTAGCCATGGTGAAAAGCTAAGGCAATTTGAAAGACATTAACAGCTGTAGTCAGTCAGTCATGGTGATCCTTGAAATTGCATGGCAGTGTCTTAGAGGGAGGTCCATTCACTGTATCCCTGTAGCTGCCAACATTACAAAAGAAACCACAAAACAGGTTAAGGAAAAACCTAATGTAGGCTAGGCTTCCCAGACAAAGTCATGTGAACAGAGACTGAAAGAAAAGTCAAGAGACTCACTAAGCCACAGTGAGCAGAAAAGTGGCTTCCAGGCCCAGGGAAATTGAGCAGCAAAAAGTGGAAGGGGGTGCAGGTTAAAAACAAGGGGGAGGGTTAGGAGAATCTACAGGGCAGGCTAAGGAATTTCTCCGTGTGCCTTCTCCGTCTCCTTAAGAAACTTCTGCAAGGGCCTGCATTGATCTTTAGAATTTCCTGCTTTGGTTTCCTTTAGTCTCTGATGGCATGCTCAACTGAGACCTGAAATAAAAATTGGAGACCCAAGCTCAATCAGGCCTAGTCACACAAGTAGTTTCCCAGAATTCTTGTCTTGTTGATACGGGGGTCTCACTATTTAGAACAGGCTGGACTCAGACTCACAATCTTCCTGCTGCAGCCTCCAAAATACTGGGATTAGAGGCGTGTGTACCACACATGGCTTTTCAGTATGTTAGAGGAGTATACCTTACAGGTGTTAGATTCGGGGGGGGGGGGGGGGGAGGGTGTTTCTCATCTCTTTTCCTAAAGGTAGCTGCTACAATGAGGGAAGGAAGTTGGAAAGATGGGGATTTTTCCTGTGGGTCAGAGGAAGAAGATTCCGACTTGCCCGGAACGACATCAGAGCTATTTGCTGAAAATGGAAACAAGACCCTAAACAAGAGACCTTAGAATCCTGAAGTTTATCAAAAATAACATACGGCTGAGATTTAAGGATACAGGCGTAGAGGCTGCAGTGAGACTGCAGTACAGAGGAGAGTCTGACCCAGACCAAAGCTCCACCACTCTCCCTCTTAACATCCTGCGCCTTGACTTGTCCATGAGTGCAGGAATCAGACCTAGCTCCCTTGTCTGGAGTCGCTGGTGGTAGAGAGCAGCAGGGCTTTGTTCTGAGAGGAGTTGTTAGAACAAAATAATGCAAGGAGTGTGAGCGCTGCGTGAGAGAAGCTCTGTTTCTGCTGCAGAATTCAGAGCCTTATTTGCATTTGAAAAACAATCTCATTAGGGGAGCATATTAGATTATAAGATATTCTCCAAGAAAATATTTTAGAACTATAGCAAGCTCTCATGTGCATGCACACCCAGAGGAAGATACATACTTTTAATGTTCCAATAAAAAGCACATGCGTACCTTTTCAATTAAAGACCAATAGATTGATCACTAGAGCTTTCTAAAGGAGGAAAGTCGTGTGGAGGATTAAAAAGAAAAGGACCAGCAGCCGGAGGAACAGATATTAGAAAGAGCTGTATAGAAGGCTAGGCAATGGTAGAATTAATGCTATTTAAAAGTAGTTGCATTAAAACCTTCCTGATGGGAACTAGTGCATTTCATTGACTTGGGTAATTATAGAAGCTGCTCCCATTTTACGCTTTTTAATTAGGTGCTTATAATCACATGCACACAAGGCATCGTTGCTGGCTACTAAAATTTTAATCAGCGTGTTCAATACAGCAGTGGCGTTCAATTCATCAGCTGGATAAATCCTCCAATTTAAAGGACTCCACATGGGGACCTCGGAAATGGGTCAGTGGTTAAGAAGACTTGTTCTTGCAGAAGACCCATGATTGATTCCCAGCGCTGAGATATCAGCTTAAGTCTATCCATTACTCCAGTTCCAGGGGTTCCACCTCTTTTCTGAGCTCTGTGGGCAGCAGGCATGCATGTGGTGCAAACATGTATGGTGCAGACATGTAAGCAAGCAAAGCACTAGTACACATAAAATAAAATAAACCTTTAAGAATTCATTAAAAAGGATTTTGTGTCCTACTATATAAAAAACCAGTCCCAAATGGCTCCTTTGCCATGGCTTCATGTTTCTCTACTAGGGTTTTTGATTCTCACAAAACCCCTTCATATTAGGCTACTTGTCCATTTCCATTCTCCCTCAGTCTTCAAATACTTTCACATATTTATAGGCATGGGACTACCTAGATTGCAAAAGATTTTTGAGTACTGTCTGCCTTAGGGTTTCTATTGCTGTGATAAAACACCATGGCCAAAAATAACTTCAGAAGGAAATGGTTTATTTCATTTACACTTCTAGGTACCAGACCAGCACTAAAGGGAAGTCAGGGCAGGAACTCAACTCAAGCGGGGCAGTAACTTAGAGGCAGGAGCCGATGCAGGGGCCATGGAGAATTGCTGCTTACTGGCTTGCTCATCATGGCTTGCTCAGCCTGTTTTCTTATAGCACCCAGGACATCAGCTCAAGGGTGGCATCACCCACCATGGAGTGGACACTCCCACATCAATCACTAATTTAAAAAATGCACTACAGGCTAGGGTACAGCTTGATCTCATAGAGGCATTTCCCCAATTTCTCCCAGATGGCTCTAGCTATGTCAATTTTAAGAGAGAAAGAAAGAAAGAAAGAAAGAAAGAAAGAAAGAAAGAAAGAAAGAAAGAAGGAAGGAAGGAAGGAAGGAAGGAAGGAAGGAAGGAAGGAAGAAAGAAAGAAAGAAAGAAAGAAAGAAAGAAAGAAAGAAAGAAAGAAAGAAAGAAAGAAAGAAAGGAGAAAGAGAGAAAGGAGAAAGAGAGAAAGGAGAAAGAGAGAAGAAAGAAAAAGAAATTAGCTAGTACATAATCCATTATTATTATTATTATTATTATTATTATTATTATTATTATTATTATTAAATTAAATTGCTTGCCTTCGCTAGAGCCATGCCGCCTGGGTAGGGCCAGATACAGATAGGCCTAGAACCCCTAGACCCCTATATGGGACAGTATACCACGCCAGGAAGCTTGGTGGGTAGAGCAGGTCTGAGACTCTGGAAACTCGGGTACACACCTGAGACAATACCTGCTCTCTGCCAAATACCTGGCCTGGAACGCGTGCCACACTTCCCATATAAGGAAGCATGACCTGTGGTCACATAGGCCAAGAACAGAGTTCTCCATGCGAATGAGGTTTTTAGAGGCCCTGAGGGTTTATCCAATAAGCTTCCCCTCCCAGATATTCCTTCCTGCAAAAGGTATTTACTATCAGGGCCACCCTGAGAAGTTGGTAAGTATCCATTTTCCATGATGAAGAGTCAATAAACAGTTTGGAGCCAAGGACAGTCTCTTTCATCAAGAACTGCCATGGGGAGCACGGAGCAGGCCTTCATCTACAGAGCCACGGCCTATATCTCCTGTAGAAGGCCCATCTGCACCCGTAGCCACAACCACAGCCAAGCTAAGGACCTTCATCAATGAGCAAAGCCAGAGCTCCCATTGCCGCCCCCACCCCACCCCGCCCTTCGGCCCGGGCTAGTCACCTCAGCCCTTGCTGCACCGCCCCCCCTTCCCCCCACCCTGCTCTCAACTTCTCATACTCAGCAGCACCTGAATGTTCAGGAGTTTGGGAGTACCAGGTCCTGGCCTCATCGAGGGCCTCAGACCCCCCAACTTCTTTCCCTACTTCTCTGAGTAGTTTCTAGTGGCAACTAGATGCCAGTTGTTAGGGAATACCAGCTTTGGCTTTCTCACATCTCAGATTCCACTTTCCCACCTCTGGAGCAGTATCTCGGTGCTTCCCTACCCGCCCAGCAGCAGCAAGGGACAAGCACAGTCAAAGTCCCAGTGTTTCACCTCCCCAGCTGCTGTGCCCAGCAGCAGGGCACACCCCTCTACCTCTGAAGATCTGCTGTGCTGTTTGTTCTTCAATGGCCCTCAGAGAACAGCTTTCTCTGTCTTCTAATTTTCCCTCCTGGGAGCTTCTGCCAGCTCATTACAGTTCCCCTACGACATGGAGATCAATAGTACACACACAATATGTTTGTACAAGTGCAATCTCATATGCCCTGGTTTGTTTCCTAACACATTTTGTGGCCTTTTGGCCTAGTTTGTACATTGGGCATATGTCTCACTGTAAGTAAGCTATTGGGCCAAATGCCTTCCCTCTACAAAGAAGCTTAACATGGAAGAAAGGAACTCACTAGGAACCATCTACTCTTTTTTAAAAAACAGGTTTTAGGTAATACAAGCACACAACAGAAAAATTTAAAGTTACCATCCAAGGATAGAGGTGTAGATACAGTGTTTGTCTACCACGTTCAAGGTACAATTTCTATCCCAACACAATGCACACAAAGATATTTATGAACCCATTTCTGTACCCACTACTGTAATTGTCTTATGCTTAATTCTGGATTCTTCCACAAGTGTCCCCTTTAAACATCATTCTTATCTTTGATTTATCCAAGTTAGCTTAAACCCAATGTTCTGGCATTGGAAATTGTCTATAAACTGTCTTGGCCTTCCTTGGAACCCATAGAAAGTCATACTGAGAGTGTGGATACATATAGAGCTCTATCCAACATATAACCCAGGCTTGGAAAACTGTTTCATCAATCTGTCATTAGAGACATATGGCATAGGTGGCTACTTGACTATTTAGTATTGTTAATTCTCATTTATCTTAAGAGAACTTTAATTTAAAGCCAGATGGGGCTGGGTAAAATGGTTCAACCAGTACAGGCTTGCCACAGAAGCTGATGTGAGTTCAGTCCCTGTAGACCATGTGGCTTGTCCTTGGGTCTTTACATGCATGCCATGCATGCACACAGACACACACACACAATCTAGTGCCAAGCCTAAAAATTATATTTCAGTAATCTTTCATCTAGGATTTCTCCCATTAAGCAGAAACGCTGAAAAAAAGTGTAAGTAGGCATTATAAGGCAAGATGCTACAAGGATTGCTCTTTCAAGGAGGTCGACTGAGTCAGGGAATAAGCATAGGCCCATCCTTTCTTCCTCCTGCCTCCGTGGTGGGTGTGGTTGTTATAGGTGCAGTGATTTGGAAGGTGGAAAACACAAGCTAAAGATGTTGGCATTAAAAAAGTAAGTTTATAGGGACCTGGGAGAAATGGCTCCCTGACTAAAGGGCTTGCTGTGTAAATATGAGGACTGGAATTTAGATCCCCAGCAGCCACATGAAACATGCACACAAACAAAAGGGCACAGCAGCACACATCTGTGACCTTAGCTCTGAGGATGAGGTGGAGATACACCGATGAAGGCCCACTGACCAGCCCATCTATCCAAAACAGCGGAGTCCAAGTATAGTAAGAGATCCTGATTCAAAAATTAAGGTGGGGCCAAGTGTGGTGGTGTGAGTCTTTAATCCTAACACTCAGGAGGCAGAAGCAGGAGGATTTCTGTGAGTTTGAAGCCAGCCTGGTCTACAGAGTGAGTACCAGGACAGCCAGGGCTACACAGAGAAGCCCTGTCTCAAACAACAACAGCAACAACAAAAACAAACACAAATTAAGGTAGAGAGTGATGAAAGAGCCACTGAACAGCAACCTCAAGCTTCTGTAGAAAACCACACCTGCACACATGTGTGCACTCACACATGAGTACATAAATGCACACACATGGTGGGAACTGAAAGACTAATTACTCCATAGTGCTACCATGTTGGCTCTAGACTATCACCTTCCCAATTTCATGTTGTTCTATCTTCTTTAAATCCCTCTTAAAAACAACAACAACAACTTTGTCAGTTCTTTGAAAATGTTGTTCAATGTGGTTTGTTTTTATTCACTCCTTTTCCAATTCCCCCCAGGCCCACCATCCCTTCTTTACCCAGCCAACTTTGGGTCCTCTTAGCAGGAGCAACACAGAAGTGGGGGAAAGAAGGTGAAATAACAGTAAAAGTATCTTTTAAAAATCATAAGGAATCATATTGTTATTTACCTAAAATTACATATAATACCTATAAGTCTATGTGCATATATAGACATAAATCTTTTAAATGAATTTTTTTTTCATCTGGGTTGGCAGTGCTACTCCTAAGAGTCGTAGACTACCTAACAGAAACACCAATGCCAGGCATGAGACAGAAGGGCGTGAGACTTTCTCCAGCCATTGCAGGATATTACTGTTGTCCTTGGTTGCCTTCCACAGGTTGCACTGTATTCTAAAGATTTAGCCTCCTACCCACAGATAAGTGTACCTATCAGCCCCTCAACAAGAGACTTCTCTCTGCGACAGAGCCCATTACCAAAACCCACAATTGCAGGGACCAAGTGACCATGTGGTGACCAGGCCCAACTGGCCCATTTACAATACAACTCCTGCACTCAAGGTTCAGGGAACATTGTAGAAAAGGGGGCAGAGATATTGGTGAGAGTCAAAGGGTGTCTGCTCTGAGACTGCATCTCCTAGAAATGTCAGAGAAAATACATCATGAATAGTCAACAACACGGCTGCCTAAATAAAACCTGAATGGAGATGACAGCCGTAAACATGCTAACATGGAAGAGAGAGACCTCATGTGGTCCAACCCTAGACAGAGAACTACAGGCAGCCAAGGAATGCTGAGATTGGGAGAAAATTGTCTTTCTCGGGAAAGAACCTCTCCCACAGTGGGCTATCCAGCACCAAGTGGTCAGCCCTGAAATCATATACTTAGCAAGTAGCAGGACAGAGACTGAGATTTCATTCATATATTTAGAAATATATGTGCATATTCATAATATATATACATATATGTGCATGTATATATAATCAATGTATATGTGTGAATAAATGTGTGAATGTATATATGTGTGTGTGTATGTGTGTGCATGTGTGTGTATATGTGTGTGTATACACACACACACACACACACACACACACACACATATATATATATATATATATATATATATATATATATACTAATTCAAAGAAAATGAGGCCAGAGGCCATGTATTTGAGGTAGGGAAGGAATACCTGGGAGGAGTTAGAGGAAGGAAAGAGAAGTGGGTAAATGATGTGATTCTTCTGTAATCAAAACCACTATCAAGTTCAATTTGTGCTGCCTATATACTCTTAGATGTGTGGCCTTCCACTGGGCATGGTTGATTTAATCAAAAGTTACACTCTTAAAACAAAGTGATTGTCCCTCCCCCCACCCCTCAGCAGTTTTTGGTTTCCAATAGTTCCTTGGCTAGGGGAACCATAGTGCCAACCTCCCTTCTCCATTCTGGCGTTTAGTCTGGTTTGAACCTGCGCAGGCCTTGTTCATGCTGTCACAACTGCTATGCAGCTGTCCTTCTGTGTCCACAAGACACTGTTTCCTGTGACCATCCACCACCTCTGACTCTTAAACTCTCCCCATCCTGACTTCCACATTGATCCCTGAACCTATGGAGGAGAGGGTGTGTGATAAAATGTCTCATTTAGACCTGAGCATTCTTCAGTCTCTTATTCATTGCACTTTAACCAGCTGTGAGTCTCTCTATATATTAATCACCATCTACTGCAAATATTCTCTGAGGAGAGCTGAGAAATGTTAATCTATAGTATGGCAATCAGTCATTAGGAATCAATTTAATACTATGTCCATTTAGCAGAATAATAGTAATGTGTTCTCCCCTAGGGCCTATAACCTGTCTAGCTAAAGGCTCTTAGATTGATAATGGTGCTAGGTATGGGTTTCATCTTGTGGAGTGGGACTTGAAATCCAATTGGAAAGTGGTCAGTTACTTCCATGACATTCATGCCACTTTTGCACCAATAGACATGTCTTACCAGGCCAACAGCTCAGAGGATGCCCAGCTTCGTAAGACGGATACTTTCTTCTTCCAGCTGCGTGTGAAGCACCTCCCTGCACTGTGAAAGTTGGCCAATAGTGATGAAGTGTCTAGTTTGATTTCTTCATGTTCTAGAACTCAATATGTAATATCTTCAGAAATAGTCTTCCCTTCAAGTTCTGAAATGTAACAAATAGCATTAGCAATATATTACCTATAATCTTTGAGGTTCTATGGGACCTCACTGACCAATAACTCCAAAAGAGATAACCCATTCCTGGCATGGGGCTCTTATTTGTGTCTGGTAGGGGCATTCTGCTATAAGGTAACTTCAACTCTGTGTGTGTGTGTGTGTGTGTGTGTGTGTGTGTGTGTGTTTGTATGTATGTGTGCACATACTCACATGTGTTGGCTGCTTCTACATTAACATGTTTCCATAACTTTTTCTAAATGTCATTCATGTTAATTATCCTTTCCCATACTTGAAAATAACCACTTGATGTGGGACAGAAACAACTCTGAAATGTTCTTAAGAAGAGCTTCCCTGGAACACTCTTTGGGAGAATTGGGTCTGGGTCCTTGGGTTTGAGATTTCTCAGTCCTTTCTGTATGCCTCTACTTCACACATCAATATGTTGGTCAAGCCAGAACTTCAGCCCTTAGACTCTTCAGACTGGGCTCCCTCGAGTCTTAGGGTGGAAGTCCTTTCTCCTTACTCTGCCCTTATTTCCAATTGCACATCCACCCCAAAGTCCTAATTTTTCCAATAAGACTCTGCTGATGCTTCTGAATTTCACTCCAATCTCAACACCAAGTTGTTCTGTGTGCTTGATAAAGGTCCTTTTGGTCAGTTTTCTATCCAAGGCTTAACAGGTAATTTTTTTTTTCACAGAACATTCTCAAGATTTTTTTTTATCTAAAATTTCTGGAGTTCTTTCTTCTATACCAATCGTGTCTATCAAACATTATCCCTTCCAGTTTCAGCCTGGGCTCATCATATCTGATTAAAATCAGCCCAAAACCTGCCCACTGGCAACCAATGCAAAAGTCTTTGATTCTGTAAAACACGTTTGCCTGAAGGTTAGTCATAGAAATACAGGGGCCCCGTTTTATTTCATTCCCTTTACCTTTTAACTTCTCTAAGGCTGGGTCCAGATTTACTTAAGAGAATCCAGGAGAGGCCACTGTCTCCACCATAACCATGAGCTTCAAGCAGAAGCTGGCAAGGACATGAAGTATGAGTGTGACCTGTGTTGTGTGACCTGTGCTTCAGCTGATGGCTTGCAGGGAAGCTCCTCACAGGGCACTGACCTCTTCAGCCACTACCAACAGCATATCCAGGAAGAAAACAAAAAACAAACAAACAAACAAACAAACAAAAAAACCAAAACAAAACAAAGACCAAGATTCCTGTGAAGGACTGGTACTCATGGGTCATGGCAGAGAAAAGCCAGAAACTCTGCTTGACCTGACTGTCATTCAAGAGAGGTCAGGACATTGAGATGACCCTGAATTTTGTCAGCTAAGGTTGTGAAGCTGGCCATGAGATCCAAGGAACGTGAGAGGAGAGTTCCATTTCTTCCTTCTTGGTGTTCTCTTCTCACATCTAAAGGATCAGTTGTCACTCTGGCTTTGAGACAGTTCACTGGTGTTGGCATTTTGCAGGAACTCCATGAGCTACCATTGAACATCTTGGAGCTATGGTTGTAATGCATGGTCTGGAATCAGCTCCTTGGATGTACGCAGTTATAACCTGTCCCCGCTTCTGCTGTGGAGGACATTAGTACACTACATGCAGGCCATTGTTCACTAGCCCAGTTGGTCAGGACCTCTTTTTCCTCTCAGGGAGCTAATGATCTGAACAGGGATCCAGACACAACAGTTGAACATGGCTTGGTTGTATTTTCATGTACTAATAGTTAGAAGTACTGGTGACCTGGGCTAGCAAAGTGGAAGACAGGCTTACTCAGATTCTGTCTTAACAAGGTGTTAGATTAACATGTAATGATATAAGCATTTCAGAACTCACAGCATGGTTCACAGTTCCGACATCTGGAGTGGCTGGCTGTGGAGGAACCATAGCAATATCCATTGGTGGTCAGAAATAAGTTTGGTCAAGCATTTTCTCGTTGTGTTCTAGTTGCTGTTTTTAAGCCAGGTGCATAGGAAATAAATCTTTTTGGTGTGGGTTTTCTATTAATAAGGCATTGATAGTTCCCATGGATAACATTTTAAGTTGTGTTATGGTGCTCCCAATTTTCTAAGAGTACGAGACAGAAACATCAACAAGATCACCATGGCTACCCTGAATGAGCTCGCAATGGCTACACTGGATGAGATCACCATGGTAACCCTGAGTGGGCCCACCACTGCTACCCTGGTTGAGATCACCATGGCTACCCTGGATGAGATCACCATGGCAACCCCGGGAGTAGTGGACCAGAGAAAAGTAACTTAACGTAGGCTCAGCTCTCATATTCATCATCAGTCTAGAAAAAAAAATACAAACTCAAATAAAAGATATCACAGATTAAATCTATCCCTTACAGGAACCATTCTAAGAGTTGGGGCCACCAATAACCTCTGTTGAGACTATTTGGAAAGCCAAACCAGGTCATTTCTCCCCTAGACTCCCATTGCCCTTTCTGTTTATTATACTGAACGATTCTGCTTTTACTCACCAGAATTACCACTGTACTTTGCCCCACCAACAGTGATGATTTGGCAATCAAAAGACCTCTTCTCAGGTCCTAGACATCCAAAGAATACTTTACCACACACATAAATAAAAGAAAACATCAGAACCTGTGTAAGTGTTAGAACCCTGTGATTTTTTTTCTTCCAATTCTCAGTCTTCCCATATTTTATGTGATTCTAATACATATTAATGAGTGCAAACATTTCCTGCACAGACTCTGGGCCAGGCACTTTGCTAAGCACATTACATATTTTATGTCTCTTAATCTGCTTTAGCATTTTTTAAAAATTTACATATAAGAAAACCAAAAACTTAACTTCTCAGTGAGGAACTTCCATATAACTCCAGGTATATCTGACATTGGAGTCAGAACTATTGGCTACTATCTTGGTTTTTCTAACATAATGCACATTTTGACCTAGGTGTGGTAGCACATGCTTGCAATCCTAGAATTTCAAAAGGCTGAGTCAGGAAGATGTTGAGTTTGAATGCAGACCCAGACTCCATCTTGAAAATAAATGAATTCATATATACACATATACATTTAGAAATACCTTAAGATATTTAAATTAGAAACTTGCACACCATAGATTTAACTCAGAGAACTGAATTGTAAAGAAAGGAAAGAAAGATGGTATGGTGGTATATGTACAGTAGTATATGGTGGTATATTTTTTAAATATTTTATTTTAATATATTTATATTTAATGTATTTATATTTAATTTTATTTTATATGCATTGGTGTAAGGGCTTCAGATCCCCTGGAAATGGAGTTACAGACATTTGTGAGCCGCCATGTGAGTGCTGGGAATTGAACCCATGTCCTCTGAAAGAACAGAGAGTGCTCTTTAACCACTGAGCCATTTCTCTGGCCCCTGGTATATGTGTATACAGTGGTATAAATGCAATAATATATGGTGCTATATGTATAGTAGTATATGGAGGTATATATATATATATACACACACACACATATATAGTACATGTGGTATATATGCAGTCATGTATGTTGATATGTATGCAGTAGCATATAGTATCTAGGAACCTGGTTTCTAGAGTCAGAAATCACAAGCCTAAAACCCAGTTTTCTGTCCTGCTACCCCTGTGACCTTAAGCAAGTTAGATAACTTCTCCATGTCAAATTTTCTGCATCTATAAAATAGAAATGATAATGACACCTACCATTGGATTATTGTAAAGATTAAATGAATTATAATGTATGAAATAATAATTACAATCCTATTTAACTAAAGGGAAAGTAAGAACTGGGGTAAATGTATGTTCTGAGAGCTGCTCTAGGAAACTTGTTGAATCAAGAGTGGTTAGTCACAGGAACTCCAACCGCACCCAGTGGGTCAGAAGCAAATGCTACAACTGGGAGTTTGCAACAACTGTCATTTGAAATGAGAGACAAGTCTCTTCTTCTTTAAGATTTATTTATTTTATGTATTTGAGTACACTTAAGCTATCTTCAGACACATCAGGAGAGGGCATCAGTTCTCATTACAGATGATTGTGAGTCACCACGTGGGTGCTAGGAATTGAACTCAGGACCTCTGGAAGAGCAGTCAGTGCTCTTAACCACTGAGCCATCTCTCCAGCCCCAAGAGACAATCTTGAGGGGCTGAGGCCCCAACCTGTGAGATCTACCACTGGCTTGACTATGTGAGAGCTTAGTAATAGGACATCCAGGTGTTGCCTACTGCAGAACGGTATGTGGTGTGTTGTGGTGCTGCACACATCTGGCATCACAAGTGTTGAGTATGTCAAAGTAAGTTTTCCTTGTCTCCTATATCTCCTGAAAAAGAAGTGAGATGTGACTTTCTTAAGTTCCTGGATAAGGATTTCAAGAATAACACAACCTGCTTTCCCAGTGGGGGAGTGTCGAGGTGAGGGAGATCTGAGACACTGTGCTCAGCTTTTGATGGCTAGGCATACCAGGGGAAGTCTCCTGGTGCCACAGTCATCAGCACAGACAAATCTCAGAGCAGAAATGTCCATCTTTTCTTTCAGCTTAATAAAGGCTTGTTCATTGTTCTTAAAAGCAGAAAAATAGCATTTAGGGATTACCAAACAGAATACAAAGAATAAATACAATGTTTGGAATAACAGAAAGATTTCTGTGGCAGAAACAGTAATTACCTAATAGATGTTCAAGAAGCCAAGTGAGTCCTTCTGTTGTGTGGCAAACGGATGAGTGCACAAGTGCGGTTCCACTGAGGGAGAATTCCTATGTACGCCTGGGTTACAGGATCAGGTGTTCCTAGGTGCCGCAGAAAGTGGCTGGGAGCCCAGGCTTGTTTCTTCCGATAGTTAGCAACATCCAATTCAGGACACAATTTGCATAAGATATCAGGTGAAGCTATAGCCATGAATCCATCTAGTGCAAAACAGACCATCTGATATATCATTTGGTCCAAGGGATTGAAATCAGACTGACGATGCTTCTTTGCATCTCAGCTCACCTCTGCCCCATGTCAAGGCTTCCTCCAAGGCAGAGAGAGTGCTGAAAAACTGCCAGATGCTCAGAGCCCTCTCTCCCTTTCTCTGAAGGACAACGGCTCAGCGACTTGAGAGCTCTTACTAAGGCGGAACTGAAATCTGCCTTCTTTAGCCTCAGCTCTCCAGTCTAGCTTCACATCCTGAAAGAACTGAACACATTTATTCTGCCTGTCACTGGACAGTGTCCTAAGTATTTGAAGACAAGGAGGTAGTATTCCTCTGATGGATGAACTGTCTTCCCCTCTGTCTGTCTCTAAGGTAAATGAGACCACTTCTACCAACCATCTTGGCTTCCCTATCCTCACCATTCTATTAACCTTACTGGTTGGTCAATAGCCCCAAGTAATGTGATAACTACCACAGAAGCCAATACCCCAGGTATGGTCTGACCACAGCCCATTGCAACAAGGCCAGAGGTGCCTGTGATCTGCACCTCAAGTCCCTTCATGTAGTTAAAGATCAGCATGCTCTTTTTCTTTCCCAGCAGAACATTGAATCCTAATGTTGGCAAACATTCAACCTGTGGGTAATTACAGTCTCCAATTCTTTCATATGAACAAACTCCCCTCAAACTAGAATGTATGTGTCTGGTTTTCCTCTTACTCTAAACATAGAGTTCTGCAATTATTTCTGAGATATTTCATCGTCTTGAGTTAGACAAGACACTCTGGGCTGTCTAGACAGTTTTGAATTCTGATTTAGCTCAGTGGCTGCCTTTTCCAGCTATGTGTCACCTGTAGGTTTAGTTAAAAAAAAAAAAAAAAAAAGCTACTTAATCCATCGAAGCATTGCAAAACCAAAGCAAACTTTTCTGACATTATTGAAAGTATAGGCTTGGGGATGTGATGCAGAATGACTTCAAAATTAGCTAGAGCAATTTATAGGCAGCCTCTTTCAATTCTCTTCAACCCACCTGCACAACACGGAATAGGAAGCACACAGAGAAGAAAGGATCGCTGATTGCACGTGGGTAGTGAGAAAGGAAGAGAACAAGGAAGCAGAGGCCCCACCTCCGTCTCCTGCTCTTTTCTAGGTGTTCTCCAGGACTGGGCAGTTGTGGGATGCAGTCCAGGCTTCACCTCTTTGTGATGGGTATGGTGGATGTGTTTATAGTTTCTCTCACTGGACGCCTTTCAAGCTCTCTTCTCCAAGGGAGACCGAATGATACTGACCAGGAAAACCCATTTATACCAGCTGATGTGAGTACATGGGCTGATGTGGGTATATGGGCTATTATCTCCTGCCTTATAGTCCATGAATCATATCCTCTCAAGTTGAATTTTAATAAATATCCTACATAGCTATTTTGAGTAAGATCCATAAACAAGAAAGTGAATGCTAAAGCTGTATAGAAAGCAAATGGCTCTAGAACTGGGCCTGGCCTCACTATTGGTGGCCTCTCTACTTAACAGTCCTATAACCTTGGGCAAACCATTTACCTCTCTCAAGTATGTGGTGATTTGAATGGAAATCTCCCCTGCAGATTCAGAGGTTTGAATACATGATCCTTGGTTAGTGGTACTGTTTGGGGAGGCTTGGGTGTGGCCTTACTGGAGGAACTGAAGCACAAAGATCAGGTATTCAAGTTTCAAAGCCACGTGCCATTCCCAGCTTACTCTCTAGGCTTCCTGCTTGCTGTTGAGAACTGGTCTCTTATCCCTTAACCACAAGTCCAAATAAACTCTTTCTTCTGTAAGTTCCCTTGGTTATGGTGTTTTATCATAGCAATAGAAAAGTAACTGATACAATGGGATAAGAGTTAATTGCAATATTATATAGTATTAGTTGTTATGAAATAGCCTTTTAATATGGGCTCAGCTTTCTTTTCAAAAAGATTTATTTGAGGGACAGAGAGAGAGAGAGAGAGAGAGAGAGAGAGAGAGAGAGAGCACATGTGCATGCCTGTTTGTCTATGGAGGTGCCTATGGAGGCCAAAGGAGAATACTGGATGCCCCTGGAATTGGAGTTACAGATGGATGGATGTGAGTGGCTCAGTGTGGGTCCTGGGGACCAAGCTTAAGCTCAGTTTATCTCATCTATAAAGCAACAAGGGCTCCTGTATGCTAAGCCATCTCTACATCCCCATTGTTCACTTTATTTTTAATCTAGCATACCGGTTCTATGCTTTGATCTAAAACATAGTAACAGTTGTCACTGGGTCCTTTGAAACCTAGCATGTTAGGGACCTAATCAAACCTCTCTTCAGATGGCAGAAATGAGTCTCAGGAGGAAATGGAGTCCTTTCTGAAAACAGTAAGTGAATGGCCAGGTACCCCAATTCCCACCCTGTTCCACTGGAGCCTTTATTCTTCTCTATAAATAAATCAGAACTAGCTATATAAGCAAATGCAGATTTCGACGTTAGTATATTTTATATGTGGGAATATGATAGTCATCATTACAGCATATATTTAGAAGATGTGTATTTATATATGTCATTTTGCAGAGAGAAATTATGAGAATTATCTATAAATACATATGCACAGCACTGTGAAGCTCATGCTCAAAAATTCCTGCATGCACTGCCCCCATCTATGAACAGTATAGAATGGCAAAAAAATGACGAGACGAGACGAGACTTAAAAATGAGTAAACCTGGAATTCAATCCCACAGCTCACCTCTGACCTTTAGCAAAGTGCTTAACCTTTCTGAGCCTCAATTTCTTCTGGAAAATGAGGATTTCAAAATCTGTTTTGGTGGAATCCATTTAGGGAACATAATGCCTGGGTATAAAACAATGCTTACTGGAGTCCTTTGCTTCCCTGATTTCAGTGCTCCAGTAGAAGCCAGGCACCACCAGGAGCTGGCAAGGTAGGAACCAGGCTGGGGAAGAGGAGACGCTGTTTTCCTAGTTAGAGGTGGGATGGGCCTTAGTACCTGGAGTGTCCCTTAAGACAACTTGGAAGTATAAGGGTATGTTCTAGAATCTATCAACTCATGGACCACTGGTACTTGCTACCCCTTTCTAGGCTGTTCATATCAGATCTCTACTTAATTGGCTGGCCTCAGTACAGTCTGCACTAGGCTTGTACATCCAAATCCCCAAAGTCCATAATCACCTTAAAGCAGCTTTTGCTTTTGGCACTTGGAGCATCAGCTGCCATAACATCCTCTGAAGTTACCTTACGCGTTAGGTATTGATAAATATTTATGAAAGGGAAGTGGGGGGTGGGGCTGAAGAAAAGGGAGGATTAGAGGAAGGAAAGCTCAAAGAGGCAATGGTGATTGTCCTCCCAACACACACAGGAACTACAAAATAACACTTTTTTGCCCTGAAAATTAGTATATACAATCACTCTAAAGGGGATCCAATGAAAATATGCACAGTCATCTTAAGGTGATGTAAGAGATTCTGAAACAATATTTTCACAGGAGTTGTTCCCTGGCCTTAACATCACTGGGAACCCCATAAACATTTAGCTTCCTTGATCCTTCCCTGAACTTAATAAATTAGAATTTGACATATACTACAGAAGTCTGTGTTTCTCTCATGGATGCAGGTGCTGCTGTGGTAACCAGCAGATACTTCGCGGTTCCACTGCAGGAAGTCTGATGAGGAACAGTGTATAGAAAGACCAGTGTACTGTGCTGTGGGGAGAATAGCCAGAAGAAGCAATGCGGGGAAACAGGGAGTCTTGGCACAGACTATGACCTGTGCAAGCCCAGTTCTAGAACAAAGTTCCCCACTGAGGTACCTGAAATCCTAGTCTGCATGGAGGAGCCGGGGACCCTGGATAGGCATTGCCTGGCGATGCTGAGCATTTCAATCCTCCAGCTTGCCTTGTCAATGTTTCCTGCTCGCCGAGCAACCTTCTGATGAACTCTCTTCCCATGCAACTGGCCTACAGGGATAGAAGGGGCAGATAGGGCCAAATGTTTCCCACTGTAAATTAATAAACTGCCATGCTGGTTATAGATCAGTCTCTTGTGGGTTAGCATGAGTCAGCAGTCCTGCGTCTGATCAACTCAGAGCCTCTGCCAAGACCAAGTTCCCGATGCTGCAAAGACAAGGGCTTGACCCTGGACCCCAGTGAATTGATCAGACAAATGTGCTCCCTTTGGGCCTCAGGAACCAGGCAGTTAGCCTCTCCAGGAGAAGGGTGATGGAAAGGATCTTTATACCTGCTTTCTTGGGAGCCTGAACTAGGGAGGTCAGTGAGTCTCTGATTAGCATGCCTTTTAAGTAAAGCCTTTTCTTATGTATTAGCTTGTCTGATATAATCCTAGAGGATGGAAAGGAAAAGAAGTAATGGAGGGAGGGAGGGATGGAGGGAGGGACGGACAGACAGACAGAGACAGAGAACATTCTCAACATGATTTGGGAGGTGATGAGTGACCCAAGAATCTGTTTCTTTCTTTAATGGTAGCATCAAGAGTGGCCAGCTCTGCCACAGCATCACAAGGGCAATGGGAGAAACAAGTTAACTGTGGTCAGGCTCCTGGCAGCCTAGAGCATTTAGACACTCAGGCTTGATGGCATATCACCAGGGGAAATGTACAAAAAAATGTCTTCTGACCCCCTTTCCCACCATTGCATTCAACTTTAGTGATTTAAGTCCTGGGTGACTTCACTAGTGACAGTTCCCAAAATGAATTGACTTTTTCTTTTCTTTTCTTTTTCCTTTTTTCTTAATGCTTTATAAACTTGCACGAAACCAAAGATCTAGAATTTGGAGGCCCAGAACAGGGAAAGGGCATGTCCCTCGGCTCTTCTTTCTCCTGCTCTGACATAGGTTTCAGCACTATCCATAGCAGGATGCAGGGCTCCAGGCAGAAATGGCTGTTAACTAGCTCAGATGCCGCCCAAGTCTTCGCATTTTGCTAGCTGCTTGATCTTGTTTTTCCCTATAAATCTGTAGATTCTGATGAGAGCACTCTAGAGTGGTAAAGACACAGAGAGAGCTAGCTGCTTGTTCCCCACCCAACTGGTTCATGTCTGGCTGGATCAGCCTCCCACCTCTCCTGCTGATTCACCAGGCTCAGTCTATTGAAACAGATGGCACATCTATTTAGGTATTTTAATAGCATGTATTTAAGATACCCTATTGAGAATCTGATCTGACAGGGCTTTGATGAAGCACTGATGTGTTGAAAACCAGGCTCAGGAGGCAAATAACATCATCCCCCAAAACCAAATCCGGCAGCAACTCAACAAACACAGTAGGCACTTAACTGGGGGCCTACTGTGTGTGAACACACTCAGCAGTAAGTTGAGAGCCAGAGAAGAGGCAGAATGCTTGCCACATGCCCTTGGGAATTTATACTTTCTCCGGGGAGAAATGGCAGGTAGACAGACATCTGCAATTTTATAAGCATTTGTAATGACCTACTAGGTGGGGATAATCTGAACACGTGAGTTAGCAAGAGTCAAGGTGGGTGCCTGCACCAAATAGTGAGCATCAAATGGATGGAGGGAACGCTCCCAGGGTAGCCTGATCGTATAGCAATGCTTCGGTGATTCCCTAACCACAGATAGTATCTAAACTCTACCCCAACTCTACCATGCTGATTCCACTCTGCCCGCCTCTAACCCTGACCCACCCAGCCCTGCTTTAAGATTAAACTTGGCTTTCTCCAGAAAAGCTTGTGTTCCTGCTTCCAACCCTCAGGCAAGGATGCACTGTTCCCCTCACGTTGTTCATACTGCATACGTTGGGTGTTCAGGCTTGGAACGAAGAGCACACACTATCTTGTATCATTCTTGAATCTTTCAAGCTCGGAAGACTCAACAATATTGTAGGGTAAATATCAATTTATGTCTGTTCAGTTAATAGAATATTTGCCCAGCACCCACTTATGTGTTATTTGCCAGGGAAACAAATATACATAGGAAAAGATTCTCTCAAGGAGCTCACACATATATTTGCTACCCTGATATGGAATATATTTGTTTTCCTTCTGAAGATCAATATGGTGGCTTGTGCGCAGCAGGTCTTTGCAAATGGATGTTGTTGGTACTTATTGCTTCTCCGAGACCTATGGGCTAGGGAGAAGTAGAAATAACAGGAGGGAAGTAACCTGTTTCAATATTTTTGAAGTTTACAGCAAACCCAACCCAGGTGGCTTAAACAAAAAAGGGGATTATTGGCTTTCCTAACTGAAAAACATATTTCCTGTATGATGGCTTTACCCGAAGGCTGGTACTGAGATGGCTTTCCTAATAATCCCAGACTTCACGTTCACACATAAGATCCGGGGAAATGGGAATTCGTCTTTCATGGTCAGATGAAGAAAGGTCTAAAGGAAGGACATGGCCGCTCCTGGTATGATGAAGGTTTAGTGTCGAAAAAAAGGGGGGCATAGTCAGAGGCAGAGGCATCTGGGAGAGTCCAGAGTGACCATGACCCCGAGTCGGCCATGAGGGTAAAAGGGAAAGAGGGGAGGAGCACCCAACCAAGAGGGGTGGGGCGGCCTGAGCCGAGAGACTGATTGACAGGGTAAACAGTAAACCTAAAGAGCCAGGTGACCCAGATGGCTCAAGCGTATAGGGGAGGGCAGCTGAGGGAAGGGCACCCCAGCCCCTGGGCTGAAGATGGTTAGGGTAGGGGTAGGGTATGCCAGTCAACAGGACCCTGTAACAGGTAGAGAGACTGAGGGATGCTGGGAGAACCTGGAGGCCGTGGTAGGATTGGATGATGAGATGCACCTCAGTTAGCCATTGTCCTGGGTTTGAGATCTAACACCCATGAGTCTATAAAAGTGAAAAGACTTCCTTCCTTGAAGCCACAGGAACCTTTCCTTATTGTCTTAGTGTAACAACCGACCCATAAGCATTTTTCTTAACCAACTCCTTGGCCACTAAACACTGTAGACTGCCTGCTCACTTTGGCCAAGTTCCTGATCCCAGGCACTGTCAAAAAAAAAAAACAAGATTGCTCTGTTAGGCCAGCCTTCTTATGCAACGGTAATGCAACCTCTAAAACCCAGTGGCTTAAACCCAGGAGATATACATTTCTTGGTCTCCTGATGTGACAGGGTAAATTGACCTGATGGGGGGTGGGGTGCTCAACCATTATAGTCATCCTGGGATACAGGACAACGGAGGCTTCATCTTGATGTAGGGTTTAGTAATTACTACAGCAGGGAGGAAGATAAATCGTGCATTAGTGATATGTTGTTTCTCTCCACAATTGGTTAAAACAAGTTACATGACCACCGCTAACTTCAACCACTGAGCTATACCGCTCTGGGAGAATGCACACTTTCCTGGGAAAGCTATCCTTAGGGAAAAAACATGGCATTATTAGAAAGGAAACAGAGAGGGTGGATAGACAGTTGGAAACGTTTACTACAGAAGTTTCATGAGGGCAAATTGAACTCAGATATTAAAGGCACAAGGATACCAAGATTATGAACAGATTGGCTAAGGCCAAAGAGAAGAGAATCAACTGTGGGAGGAACCACTGAGAGAGATCTGCACGGCTGAAAGGGCCAGATGGAAATCAGTGAGACCAGTGGTGTGTTTTACACCTCTGCTGCTGAGCACCCTAATACAGGATGGGGATGAGGAAGCTACATCAGGAATGCGTGGGACTCAGGGCTGACAACTTTCAGGGATCTCAGATTGTTGGGAAATCAATGGCAGAGTTGAAGAACGTGAGTCAAATGAGCAGCAAGGCCAAAGCTATTATCACCTGGAGGCAAAAATCACTGTCTCGAGAGAGGGTATGTCCATTAAAACATAAAACTTGAGGTGGTTGGTACAGACCAATGAGACAGAATCCAGATGATGGAAGGGAAAAACAGCCAGTCAGAGAGATCCTGAGACAAAGACAAAACTTCTATCTTAGTGGATCCACAAGAGTTAGAGAGCAAAGAGGTCCCCATGGGAGAAGACAGTGTGAGTTTCCACCAGAGTCCTGTTTCTACCCAGGGGAGGCAACACTGCGTGGAAACAGTGACTCGCTCCACAGCCAGGAATCTTAGGTGTAAGTCTCAGCAGTGACTAGAATTACCATGACGCGGGCAAGTCATGAAAACTTTCTCTCAGCTTGTTCCCGCAGCTGAAGAAAGGGGATGGCAGCTCCTAACATCTAAGGAGCCGAGAAAGCCCCCGTGGCGCAGTAAAAAGCTTAGCATATGCACAGGGTGATAGGTGATAGTATCTTCATCAGAGAGAGGCCCACTCAAATTCGCCTGAGAATAAAATACAAATGTATTGGGTCGCATTCTAGAAGAACTTGCAAAGCTAAAAATGCCCACGAGCGTGGCAAGGGACTGCGGTATTAAACAGTTTAACTCGTCTTTCTCCACACTGAACTGCCGCCTTTCTGTCTGATCGGCTTTATTTTCAGGCACATTGTCCTCAATTAGGAGTAGAGATTGCCCTTAGCAGCTACTGATTATGCTCCACCAATGTAGCAGCCCTTGTAGAAAAAAAAAGGGGGGGGGGGTCTCATTCCAACAAGTATTCCCCAGGGAGCTCTCGCTCTTGGGCTTGGATCACACCCGTGTCTGGCACGGTTACTGTGACAGGCACCGAGATGAGCCGCGCCACGTGGTTGAAGAATGGGGAGGGAATGTACACCTTGGGGAGTAAGTACAAAGCACCCATACAGGAGCGGGTGTCAGGAGCTGACTGGCGGGCATGACTACGGTGGAAGATTCGAGAGAGGAGGGAAATGGCAAGGGAAGATTGGAGGCAGAGGAAGTTTCAGTTAGGAAAGTTCAAGAGGGGACTTAGAAACAGCATTTTGTGAGGCGAGGGCCAGGGCGTATGCAACACATGTGAAGCCAGTCCACCAGTGAAAGAAGGGGAGAATAGCAACATATTTAAGAACTTCCAAGGTGGCTTTTTTTTTTTTTTTTTTTTTTTTTTTTTTTTTGGTTTTTCGAGACAGGGTTTCTCTGTGTAGCCCTGGCTGTCCTGGAACTCACTCTGTAGACCAGGCTGGCCTGGAACTCAGAAATCTGCCTGCCTCTGCCTCCCAAGTGCTGGGATTAAAGGCGTGCGCCACCACTGCCATGGTGGCTTAACATATAGTCTAAGACCTCAGCTTAGGAGGGAGAAAGGCTGTCACTATCACACACATCCATTTAACTCTTTGCTTGGCTGGTATTCTACTGTAAGATGCACTGAGCGGGTGGGGAGAGCCCCTAAAGGCTGCATCAATAGGATCCAGAAAACTAGCTGATGCTGGAGATGTGGACAGAGATGCCCACAGTGCCTCAGTCATTTCACAGCTTAATGAATCGCCATGAAAGTAAATGATTGCTGAAGTTGCTAAAAGTTACAGCCTGTCAAAAAGATGTGACATGGGATTGACACGCACCTCCCCCGTTGGTCCTCTCCACCCACACACTAAACATAAAGGCTCATTCTGTCTCGCCTTTGCCCCCAACTCCCTGCGTGTACATAAAGTCTGCACACAGGCCTGGAGCAGCAGGGAAGGCTTCTCTTGGAATGCTGTCAGAATCATTCTTCAGACCTCCCAGGTAGGTCACTACCTTGAAATGAAAAGCTGCCAGCCTCCCCCTTTGGAAGCCAGCAGAAGAGGGCTGATTAAAGCTGACTCCATACTGAGCAAATACTGTGAGAGGCAATTTAGCTCTGGATCCATCTTCTGGATGCTAACAACCGCCATCACTACCTCCCTTGATACTGGTGTCGTTCCAAGCATGTTCAGACAGAAGAGCCTCCATGCTTAACCAAAGGAAGAGCGATGCTAGGCCACCTTTGAGCCTGGACTTGAAGGTTCAATATGTCTGAATTAAGAGCACAGACATCGAAGTTCTAGGTAAAGGCCCTGGAAAGCCAGGAGAAGTCAAGATTTTAACTTATGGTCTGAGTCCTAGGAGTGATAGTGGACAAAGTAGAAAAGCTAATTCCTTTGAGGGAAGAGAAATTCAAAGTTCAGATGAATCTCCGTCTCCTAATCTGTCCTCTGCAGCTACTGCCAGCAAGCGATGGTGTTCTCTTGGGACCACCACAGCCAAAATAGACATCTTGGCTCCTATTCCCGGACTACTTAGTCCCCACTGATCGACAGTAATTGTCGCACAGAGTGTAGGAAGAGAGACTATTTTAAAAAGAAATAGCATACAAAATAGGATTATTGTGTAAACCAGCAATTCATAGCTTTAGTATCTATCCTAGTTTGCTTCCTATTCCTCTGATCGATCACCATGACCAAAAGCAACTCAGTGAAGAAAGGGTTTGTTTCATCTTACAGTTCCTGGGTTGCAGCCCATCATGGAGAGAAGCCAAGGTAGGAAGGAGTTCAATCAGGAACCCAGAGGCAGGAACTGAAGCAGATCCCATGGAGAAACACCTAGTGACTTGCTTCCTTGCTCCTTCTCAGCTATCTTCTGAATACAAGACCACACGCCCAGGCTACCCATGTACCTAGGTACCTACAGGTACTTAATATTGATACACAAATGCAAGGCAGCAGTATTCATAGGAGGGAGTTCAAAATAGGGAGGCAGTCTAGCTGTCCTACAGCTGAATACAGAAACAAAAATAAACAGTCACAATATTAATATCATTCAGTCATAAAGAGAATGAGGTTTTGACACATCCTTCAATGTGTGAAAGTTGTAAGAATATTATACTGAGAGACTAAATATAACAAATCATATACAGTTTAGTCCTGTGTATATAAAATATTCTTGAACTCACTGGCACAGGGAAAGACTTCCTGAACAGAACACCGATAGCACAGGCACTAAGAACAACAATTAATAAATGCAACCTCACAAAACCGAAAGATTTCTCTGCAGCAAAAGACACCATGATTCAGACAAGGTGGCAGGTATAGAATGGAAAAATATTGTTCTCAAACTATATATCCAATAAAGGGCTAATACCTAAAATATATAAAGAACTTTAAAAAAAAAAAGGCTGGACATCAGGAAAACCACCAAATTTAAAACTGGGTTAAAGATCTAAACAGAGAATTCTCAAAAGAAAAAATAACCAATGGCTGAGAGACACATGAAGAAAATTATTAATATCCACAGTCATCAGGGAGCTGCAATTCACAAGTACTCTGAGGTACCATCTTATGCCCATCAGAGTGTTCAAGAACAATAAAACAAATAGCAGCTCATGCTGTTGATATAAGGGGAACACTTATGCATTCTTGGTTGGAGTGCAAAATTGTACAGCTATTATTGAAAACAGTGTGGCAGTACCTCACAAAGCTGAGAACGTATCTACCTCAAGATCCAGCTATACCACTGTTGAGCATATATCCAAAGGACATTTCAGAATTCTCCTATAGGGACACTTGCATAATCATGTCCACTGCTGCTCAGTTCATAATACACAAAAACTGGGGACAACCTATATCTCTATCGGCATCAGCTGGTAGATAAAGAAAATGTCATATAGTTACACAATGGAATATTACACAGTCATTAAAAATATGAAATCATGGGCTGGAGAGATGGCTCAGCAGTTAAGAGCACTAACTGTTCTTCCAGAGGTCCCGAGTTCAATTCCCAGCAACCACAGGGTGGCTCACAACCATCTGTAATGGGATCCAATGTCCTCTTCTGGTGCGTCTGAAGACAGCTACAGTGTACTCGTCATATATATAAAATAAATAAAATCTTTTAAAAAATATAAAATCACAAAATCCACAGGTAAATGGATGAAACTAAAAAAAAAAAAAAAAAAAAAAAAATCCTCCTGAGTAAGGTGACTAAGTCTCCTGGGGATTTAACCATCCTGAGGGCAGGTCCCACGTCCAGCAGTGGATGGCTGACCCAGAATGAACTCAATGGCATCTTAGGAGGCTGTTTGTCTCATAATGCTTTTCAGGGCTTTAAAAAAAGTATTATTATCTTTTTAACCTCACAGGCCCTTTGCATATATATTCTGACTCCCAGTTTTGCTTTTCTGGAGTCCAGTGCATATGAACCTGCGTGCCCGCCCTGCATTTAGCTGTACTTTTACTTTGGCTCCAGTTGTTCTGTTGCCTTGTCCTACCCAGCTTGTTTCTGTTTTATCTTATTTTATTATTATTCTTTAGATGCCTATTTGTTTTCTAATGAGAGAAAGAAAGGGTGTGGATCAAGATGGCAGGGGAGGTGTGAAAGGGCTTGGAGGAGTTGGGGGAGGGGGGACCATAACCAGGATATATTGTACGAATGGTATGAAGAAAATCTATTTTCAATAAAAAGAAGAAGAAGAAGAGGAATGTTTAGAGAAAGTAAATCCATACACTAGAAGATGCAGGGGTTGGTGGGAAGGCAGAACAAGAAAAGCCTGCTAAGTCCTGGCCTTCCTTTTGGACAGGAACAGCACAACAAACCCGAGTAGTGGTGGTTACAACGACTCTCAATATATCAGACACCACTGAAATGCTCACTCTCCAACAACTAATGCCAGGGGAATTTTACCATTAAAAAAAAAAAAATTACGCTGACCCCGTGACTCAGCTGACTGCCATGCTGCTCTTTCTCCTTCCCTTCCTTGTAACCGATGGAAGGGAGGATCAGCCATGAGCATCTGCAGAAACTATGCGCCAAGACAAGGCAAGGCAAGTATCCAGACAGAAGGATCTGCATCTTGGACACCATGAAGACCAGTACATGAACCACCCACTTCATTGTAAGAAAACTTAAATTCTTAGTGGAGTTTTTTAAAACTAAGGAGACTGGGGGGCTGGTGAGATGGCTCAGTGGGTAAGAACACTGACTGCTCTTCTGAAGGTCCTGAGTTCAAATCCCAGCAACCACATGGTGGCTCACAACCACCCATAATGAGATCTGATGCCCTCTTCTGGAGTGTCTGAGGTCAGGTACAGTGTACTCACATATAATAATAAATAAATCTTAAAAAAAAAAAAAAAAACCTAAGGAGATTGAAAGGAAGGGCTGAGCAGGTCAGCGATAGAATAATGGTCTAACATGCATCAGGCCCAGGCGGCAATCCCCCAGTGCCGTAAAAAAAGTACAAACACTAAATAAAGCACAAACGTGAAGGAAGAAATAGCCCACCCTTTGTTCTTTACACATTTTTCTCCTTAAAGAATGATGTTAACATGCATGAAATAAATTCATGGGCAAGGCTTAGGTTAGATGCATTGCTTTGAGGGACTTTTGGCTAGGTAGTTTAAATAGTTGCTGGGAAAAATGTCCTTTGTAAAAATGTTCTTTTTTAAAAAAAAAACAAAGCTGTAGATAGAAACCACAAATTAGTATCACAGACATTAGTTATACAGACAGAAGAATGATGACAGAAGAAAAAAAATGTCCCTTTCATAGCTTATTTGTGGTCTGGAGACACGGCCATATACTTGTTCAGCTAATACACACTGATGGCTACTATCTCCGAGCCAGGCCGGAAGCCTGGGAAGAGAACCAGGCACTACAGTAAGCCAGCAGGTGGCCTTGACTCTCGTGGAGTGGGGTGAAGGTTCATGGTAAGCCCAGGAACAATTTAACTTACAGTATGGACTAGACTAACACAAGCACATCAGCACACGGGACTTCCAGCTGCCTCAGCTTAGTTCCTGCCTCTCGGCTTCTCTACTCCTGGTGTGGCTTCCTTTACTTCCAAGAACTCAGTCCCTTGCCTACTACTGTGCCAGTGGACTAGTTAAACTTGTTAGGTTTTTATCAACAGTTCTAGCAGCTTCCCTCAGGAAAGAAACAAAGAACCCCACACCAACCTCCTCGTCTCACCCCAAAGGGAAAATCAGAAGCAAAGTCCGTTATGGTTTCCAAGAATACCGAGTCAACACACAAAACTGAAGCTGACTTGCCTGTGAAACTAAATTTTAAAAAGATACCCTTGACAATGTCTATCCACAGAACTCCACAAAGCAAGCTACAAATGTGACCTCTTGTAGAGTTTTCAAAGCTCTAATAGCCACTTTAAAAGGAGGGGAAACAGTTAAGATTATTTTAATAGTATTTTTCTTTAACCCAACACATTTATAGTATTTTTAAAAATATAGCCAATATAAAAATCATCTTGCATAATAATTCCCATGCTGAGCCTTCCAACCATGAGTATGTACCACTCAGTTACAGCACACTTTCATTTGGGTCGGATACACCTCAAGTATTCGGCAGCCATACTTAGCCAGTGGCTAACATATATAGACAATGCTGCCCCAATAGTCAATAAATGTCCCTTCCCACAAACATTAAAGCTAATGGCTCCCAGAACTGAAGCTTCAAGATGTCTAGCTGTGCCCCAGAAGCTATATTCCAGCACCCCCTACTGATAGTCTTGGAGACAGAGCCCTAGGCACCATGAATCACAAGTGAGCATAATTATCTGATTAAGAACATAATTAACTTAATTTGCAATTCAGTCAGGAACAAAATGATCAGCCTTGGTGCAGAAAAGGTCATACTCTCCTACTGCTAACTCATCTGCCCATCTCTCTCTCTCCATTCAACGCTTACTGAGTCTACTCTGCTGTAGAATTAATTCTACATGCTAGCAGCCTGCCCTCTGGTGGCTTATACTCTTTTTTTGGGGGGAGGGGGTGATGGGCATAAATAAGACATTTAATTCAAGCTCTAAATTGCAAGAAACAAACAAGACGGGAAAATACAGACTACACAGGAGAACAGAGAGCCAGCTTCTCAGCGGTGCTGACTGTGCTTAAGAAAGAAGTATCAGGCAAGAATGGCCAAGTGTCTTACACAGAGACTGTCACTTGACAGTGACCCAAGGCAGGCAAAAAGATGGTCTATTCAAGCTAAGAGTTTCCAGCAATAAGAAGAAGCAGGTAGTTGAAGGCCAGAGAATAACAGAACTGTTGGAAGGGATAAGAGATCTGGATGTTATTTAAAAATAAATCTATGATTTTTTTTTAAAATTCCTGTGTGGGTGAATGGTTAAAATTGTGTGTGTGTGTGTGTGTGTGTGTGTGTGTGTGTGTGTGTGTTGTGGAAACAGGGAGAAGACTCAGGGGTGGCTGCAGTCACCAAGGTGACTAGCATGGCTGAGAACGGCAGTGGTGGAAGCCACTAGATCAGATTTACACCACGTCTCCAGCTCATTGGTGCATCCTGTCAGCTCTACGCTCAGAGTTGGGTTATATAACATTGACTATATTTTGAGTCTGACAGGACTAGATGATGCATTTGATGTTGGGTGACAAAAGAAAAAGCAGTCAACTCTTAACTTTTAGGTTCACCTTGTAGATAAAATGGCAGAGCTAATCTGCTGAACATGAAAAACCCTGTGCCCCTTCTGTTTCTGGTCCTAATGAGCAGAGACACCATTCATGCAGAAACTTCAGATTCATCCGAGAAAACCACCTTATCCAAAGTCAGCAAATGTACAATTTCTATCTCTTCACCACCTTTCAGGAATGTCCCCATCTTCCTACCAACACAGACTTGGACACTTACTATTCTCTCTGCATAAACACCAATCAATCCACGGCCAATACTTTACCTTGTTCTCTGGCTCAATATCATCCAACCATTTGTTTGTTTGTTTGTTTGTTTGTTTCTCGAGACAGGGTTTCTCAGTGTAGCCCTGGCTGTCCTGGAACTCACTTTGTAGACCAGGCTGGCCTCGAACTCAGAAATCCGCCTGCCTCTGCCTCCACCTCCCAAGTGCTTGGATTAAAGGTGTGCGCCACCATGCCCAGCTCAACCATTTTTTTAAGAGGATAATTTGGCAGTGTTCACTGAAGTGTAAATGGACACGTCCTGTTGATCTGGATCAGTGTGTCCAAGGTCTCATGTGCTAGGCTGGTCCATGGTACAGGAGTGCTGAGATGGAGGAGCATGGGAGAGTTAGGGCTGATGGGGTCACATCACTGCCAACGCTGCTTCTCAGAGTGGGAGGGCTCTTCTAAGAGCATGTTGTAACACAGCAAGTCCATCCACCTGGCCTCTTCTGTAAACGGCCATTTCCTTCTCCACCCTTTTGTTACAGCCAAGTGGGCCCTCAGCTGCAGCCAAACACACAGAGATGTCTGATCTTGGGACTTTCAGTCTCAGAAACCTCATTAAACACAATTTCTGTTCCTTAGAGAGGAACCAGCTTCAGCTATTCCTTACAGTAACATAAGACAGACCAACACACTTTTTGCCTATTTGTCTTATGATTCTATGTTATATAAATAACTAAAAAAAAAAAAAAAAAACAAAGAAAGTGTAAGAGTAGGCCCAGTCATTAATAAAGGAGGTCGCATAAACCATCATACAGTATTTTAAAATCCTATACAGCTCTAATGTTTACAAAACTGAATGACAGTGTGTATAATCCCATTTACATAGAAGACGGATGGACTGATAAGCAGACTCTCACCAATGGTTCTCTCAGAATAGTGAAATGGGGGTGGTCTGAGTTCTCAGATTTTACAATACATATATTCCTAGTTGGGTGATTTTTAAAGCATCAGATACATTTATGTAACAATGAGACGAGACAACCATCTTGTATGTCTTCACATGATTCAGGAACCTGGCGCTTGTCCTCTTCCTAGCTTAATTTCACAGACTTATTTACATCGGGTAGGCGATAATGTACTTTCGTATGATGGGAACCGTGGGCTGACTGCTGAAACTGGGGCATGCACTAGGCCTGGCAGCTTTCTAAGGGAATTGGAAAGCTGCCTCTGGTTCTCAGGACATAAAGGCGCATTCTGAAGAGACCGGTTTATCTGCTCCTGCACTTAAAGGCGTGCAGGAAGTGCTTCACCCCTTTAGCTCTCCAAAGGAAGATTTCATTATCTTCCCCTTTCTCAACCCACTTTGGCTTGTCAGGTCCTAAGAGTGTCTGCATTAATCCTGTTCAGTTTATTTTCTCTGTGGCAGGGTTTAAAACACACACACACACACAAATAGACAGCGAGTTTACCACAGTTCCGGCTTCTTTCTAAAAAGTCTTCATTTTCTGGGAGGGAATTTTAAGCTATTAAAAAAGTGACAGCAACTGAGCTATTAAAGGCAACACAGCTTTGATGAAGACAGAGCACAAAACAAATACAAAGAGAGCCATGCCGACCTCAAGAATCTGAAGGCTTTCTCTTTATTCCCAGTGAGGGGGACCCAGCCCAAGGCCTTGTACCACGGAGCTCTCTGGAGCACTGAGTGCCACTCCCAGGCCTCATAGGACTTTCGGCAGTTGAGAATAAGAAACTGTTATTTTATACCTCCTTTTTTTACAACTTGGGAATAAAAAGGAAAAAAAAAAAAAGAAAAAGAAAAAGAAAGCTCCACATGGAAACCTTTTTTCCTGTGGTCCTGGCTAGAAATCCTGGCATGGGGCCAACTGAACAAAGTAAACTCACCTTTGCTGTTCTCATCACCTGCTGGTACCCAACCTCTTAGAATACCTACAATTATAAAATACTCAATTATTCCTCCCTTAGTCATGCAGATGACTAGAGCTAAATACCACAGTAAGATGGGAAACAAAAGCCCAATTCGCTGCCATTCTTTTTGTGACCTGTGACACTGCTAATTCCAAAGCTGCCTTCTACCTTAGTCTCTCAATTAAAACACCCCATGCCTGGTTTTGACTTCCTTTAGCAAGTCACAAAGCATTTTTTGTTGGTGTTGCTTGGCTTTATTTTTAAAAATGTGACCACTTGCCTCCATAAAATATTGGCTAAAATAAACCTGGGGACCCTAGCACAATCATTTCATACCTAGATGTTGAGAATGCGGCCAGGAAATGTTACACTAGATAAGAGCATCAGAGGTAATAGTGTCTGTCTGGTCAGCTAGTGTGGGACTAGTACCTGGTCCCCTGACTTCTCCCGGGATGTGCTCAATGGATTTTAAAGGTCATTTAAATGTAATTTCCCTTAAGGTGTTTTGTAAAAGGGGATGAGGTGTGGGGAGGAAGAGGCTTCAAAATAAACAAAAAGCACTGACTTCAAGGGCAGACCAAATGTAACAACACAGACACAGCTGGCCAGCCCAGAGCTACAGTAGCTTGCTGCCCAGGGTTTTGGAGAAACGGTGTAAGTGAAAGTGATTCATATCCAGGGATGTATTCTAGTGAGACAAACCAATGACTGCCTGAAGGAAAAAGAAGCCATGGTTAACCTCCCATGCTGGCTCCTAGAGACAGGGAGATGGAGCCATCTTGACAGGCCCTGCCTTTGCCTGTAGAAGCTACAACTATTTGGAAAGACAGCTATTTGAAAGGAACAGGAAGATCTTTGAACACGAAAACTTTCCAAGGCCTTTGCGGGAGGGCGGGGGGGATGACATGGAAAAGAAAAGGGGAAGCTGAAATTTTAGTCAAATTTCATGGCAGAACCCCAGAGAACGGCTGGGAGATTCTTACAGAAAAGGAGATAAACTATTGATGCCTACCCCCTCCCCCCAGACTGCTATTAAAGGTACTGGGGAGAATCCATTCAGGTGGTGTAGACCCTTGCTTCTCTCCCTACAAAGGAGCAGTAGTTTCCCAAAGAAATGCTACTAGAAGTCGTCTTCTAGGTTGAGGTCCATTAAAATCTTAAGGACAGTGGCAAATCTGGGCTATGTGGGCAGCTCAAACAAGAGAGCCAACAAAATTAGGGAAACTGCTCCCTGCCTGTCCCCCCTGCTGTACGCAGTGGGCAGTGGTACCCTGGGACCCCTCTTTACATGGTCACTGCATGCAGTTACCACCTTTGGGAATAGATCTGCCCCTGCTAGAGCTTCCAAGGCTAACAATTGGCACTGCTTCCATTTTTGGTTTTCCTGTCACTAATTAGGCTTACTGAGCAGCTTGCGACAAGCATACCTGTCTGATAAAATAAGAGCAAGCTCTCCTGTGGTTTGTTACACGTGTTATTGAAATACAGAGGCAACAGTCAAAACCCTATATATTAAATTTTACTGTTGTACTATTTTAATTTGACTAACCTGGGATTCAAATATAAAAAGAATACACCTAATAACCCTGGCATTAGCATAGAATTTGCTTTTGTCGTTCCCCATTTCTCCATGTAACCCACCATCTATGTGTATTTTATAATATGGGCATCTCTTTCTGTTGTATAAAGCACTGGATCACTGTAAATGCCACCCCTCACTCACACACACCATCCCTGCTTCGTGTTTGTTCTAGATAATCAGTCAACTAGAACAGCCAAGAGTTCTTGCAAACAGTACCTTATATGCCCTCTATAGGGAAAGTGAATCCTTTTACATGTAACACAATATGGATAACATTTCTTCCCAATGTCTTCTTAGGAATGGCTGTATTTTCCTTGGAAAATATTTAGTTCCTCATCAGTGTGCGTTAGTGAGTGCAGCCACCTCTTTAGTCTATTTCAAATGCAGCTTTAATGAGCGCCTTTATTAGTACATTTTCCACTACTAAAATGTACACTTACACAATCTCATATAAAACGAAACAAAGAACATATAGTTTAAAAATTAATGTTTTACAAATTAACATCTTTCTACAACCATGAAGGTTTAAAAATCAAAATTTTAAAGTTGAACAGTTCATGTATTTAAGATAAATACATAAAAAGGTTTTTTAAGGCAATTCATTGCCAAAAGTTTAAATCGCATCAAATTGCACCTATGCTCTTAAGACGATGACCAATGAGGAGCCTCTAACATCTTTAAATGGAAAGAGTGCGCATGGTAGGTATGCTCCAAGAAGTCAGAGCCAGAAATTAACCAGCTTTACCCTGTAGTAAGTCGACTGTCAATATTCAGTCAACCAGTTGACCATGTCATCACTTTACACAAGGCTCAGATTCTCTAAAACGTTCTTAGCTTCACACATATACTACAAAATGACAACTAAAAGTCACAATGCAAGGGAAAACACTATAAAAGTTTAATTGTTGTAGACCTTATATGAAAGTCCTTTATTTTGAAAGTTCTGCCTTCGGGAATAACACCATGCTAATGACTATGTTCCTTGAGGTTACAATGCTCAACAACACAGTAGAGGCACTGAATTCGATATCTGATGAGGCTCAAAGGAGAGACAAATAAAATAAAGGCTTTGATGACCTCTGGAAGAGTGAGGAGAGTGGGGGAATCAGCACTTCTACACTGCTCAGTACTGGAAAGGCTCCTGAATTCAGAGCACTGGCACAGGTCTATTGAACAAGTGAGGGAAGTGGGGCCAGTCTCAGCTTTACATCTGAGATTTCCAAATCACACTGAGGCAGCTCTAAGGCACAGTTCCCAGCATTCTCCAATCTTCAACCCTGGACGCAGACTCCTTCCCTTCATGCATGTGCTCCTTGAATTTCTCCATAAGGGTAGACCTAACCTGCTTTGTTTATCTGTCACCTAAAGTACAACCCAAAAGGTCTATGAAAAGGAAACAATCTACCAGCCTTATCGGTTCTACAGACGAGGGTTCAGGCACCCCTCTCTCCTGTACTCTCTCACTCCGTTTACAGATTGGCCCCACACTCAATTTTGAGGAAGATGAAGTGCTTGGATATTCCATTCCCCTAAGCAGTGATCTGCGTCTTGGTAAGCTGCTTTGGTTGGCAGGAATATAAGGAACTGTCTCAAATGCCTGACCACAGTGCAGCTGCAATACCAGGAACACTTATCCCTAGTGGGGTTCTGAACGTAGACAGGAACATTTTAGTCAGAGTGAGAAAAGTATGTCTTAAAAAGGAAAGGAAAAAATTAGATAAGGAAATAGAGAAAAATATTAATACTTTAATAGTAAGAGGGAACTGAATACTTATAACCTACCTACCTTTCTGGGAAGTTTCTTACACTAAAAAAAAAAAAATCAAATTTGCTCTCCTACTATGCTTCTGTGCTAGATTAACAGGTGCTTTTCTTACACGGGAGGGAAGGCCCTTAAGCACCTGATGTGAAGTTTCTCTGCAATGGGCTAGCAGCAGGGAGAGCAGGGAAAGCTCACTCAAAGAGATCCTCAAACATACGCTGGCCCATGGCTATGTATGCTTCCTTCTCTTCTGGGGTCATCTGGGCCACCAGCTCCGGCCGCTGGCTAACTTCACTGTAGGAGAATGGACAGCCAGCCACCATAACAATGGGGTCATCTGCTACTTCCTCAAACTCCTCGTCTTCCTCATCTTCATCACGATGATGAGGAGGAGGAGCCGCAGCTGCTGGCCGGGGTGGGGAGTCGTCATCTGACTCGCTGGTCTCACTCTCAGAGTCACTGCCATTAGCAGCTGTCACCGGAGCGGCTGCTCCCACAGAGCCAGCTGTCGCCGAGGAAGTCTTCTTCTCATGAATGAGTAGAGCTCGCATGACTTCCTCATTGTCATCAGGCCCCGCACGGGCTTCCTCTCGATCCTGAAATGTGTCCACATCGATGCCACCTGGAAGTTAAAAGCCAGAAAGTCAAGATCCTTAAATTCTAAGACCATTCATTTATAACTAATGCAAAAAAAGGCTTTAATGCCTTATGTTTATGTTCACAAATACAACAACGCAGAGCTCACTGCTTCCATTTTCTGAGCTGCTGGTCTACAAAACATCTAAAATGTTTCTTAGAAACTAAAGTTTAAGTAGCACAGTGACTAAGCACATGGAATTTACAGGTTTACAGAAGCTTACGTGACTGTGAGTGGTGAGTTCTCCCCCTTCCCCAGGCAAGCTGTACTATTTTATTTTAAGCAAAAATTTCAATTTCTAAACATTAGGAAAGTGAGAGAAGGTGCACCCGCTAAGACTCCGGGCAAGAACCTGTGAGATGGTGCCAAGATAGCACCAGCACAGCAGCCGGTATAACAGATTGAAAACATGGCTTTCACCTCATTCAGAGTAAAAGCCAGAGGCCTACCGATGCCCAAAGGTGCTACCTCATCCCAAACTCCTCCTGCCCACCAACCTCTTACCCATTCTCCCCGCTTATTCATTCTGTGCCGGCTATAGTTGCTACTCCTGAGCACATTCCAACACACACACTCCCTCAAGGTATTTGGATTGCCTGTTTGCCCTGATGGAATTATTTTTTGTCTAGATCTTTATGCAACTAACTTCCCTTTGTCTTTATGTCTTTACTCAAATGTCACTTTAGCAAGGCTGTGTTTTTCCTCACAGTGCTCATTTTCCAACATAGCGACTTAGGCTTATTGCCTTTGTTCCTTTCTAAGGATGTAGAATCTGCCACAACAAATTCTATCTCTTATTCACTGTGCCCCCAGCAGTAGGACAATACCTGCCATGAGTTAGGCAGTGAGTAAGAATTTACTGAGTGAGTAAATAAATGGCAGTGTCATCTTCCTGAAGCAAATTATACAAACTTTGAACTCACTATAAAAAGGTCATTAATTTAAGAAATAAAATTTCTCTTATCACATATACGCACATATACACTTTATACACACATCTTGACTGATACACTATGGTGACACATTTGTTGGTATTTTACATTTAGTTAGACTCAAACAGAGCACCCTTTTAAATATTATAAAAGGACTCAAAGTCACTTGGAACCTGTCTCCTTGATTCAAATATTAACACATATTGGCTATGTGGTTTGGGTAAAGTTACACTATTTTTCTTTTCTCCAATTTCCCCAAGTATAACATTGGAAAGAAAATAATAGTATTTGCTTCACTGAATTCCTGTGGAGCCCCAGGGAATGTGAAGTACTCAGAATGGGTCTGATATATAGGAAAATTACCAACCATCATCATGACAAGGCTCAGAAACGATGGATTCTGCCCATGAGTAAAGTGCAATTACAATCACCTTGTACTACCCTGAGCACACAGCTGGAGCTAGGTATTTTGGAAAGACCAGAAATCCTACGTGAGATACCGGGCAAAGAGAAAAGAACTACAGAAAAGAGACTTTGCATAACACGGACATCAGAATCCAAGCTAAACGCTGCTGAAGGCAGACGCTCCTTCCAGAGTGCTCACTGCCGAAGCAGCACAGAGCAAGAAGGACAGGAAAGGCTCGTGGGGCTCTGGGCAAGCTGTTCTAAAGGGTGCTTTTTTCAAATACTTTACTTTTACCAACATGGTATTTTAATGTTCAAAGTACAAAATATGAGGAAATGGAAATACACTTTGTAAAATAAAAGTAAACATACACATGGTGGATAGAGTCTGACGACACAGTCTGGGGGGAAGGAATTGGTTTGTTAACAGATTAAAACCGAAGACAAAAACAAACATGAATATGCCTGTTTCTGGGTGAGAAAGTAGAGGCAATACTTCCAGGAAGTCCTATGTAACAGCTAAAAGTTACAAAGAAGGCACATGCTGTCTGTCAAAGTCACTGATGCTGCTACGCAATTTGGGGGCTTTATAGCCAAGATGTAGAAAAAAAAAACTGAAAAGCTAAAGTTTGCCTAAGTCACCAAAAAGATATTTACATAGTCAAAGAGAAAGAACACCTACATATAGAAAATAATGTAAACTATGTTGAATGACACAGTCTAAGTTATTAAATACAAGGTTGGACAACATCTGTCCTAAAGAACACTGTCCATGTTTCTAACACTAGCCTTAGCATGCTTCCAGAACCAAAGTAACAAACAAAATGTCAGGTAAAAACCAAACGGTACTGAAAATGAAACTTCAGTCTTTAGTGATCTGTGTATAAGCTACAGGTACCATTCTGGTGAGTGGGTCTCAAGAATGCATAGTAGAACTAGAGATGGACTGGATAAAGCAAAACAAAAAACTCTGACTGCAAATGACTTTGGGAAAGAGGTCACTGTGAAGGAAAGCAGGGGCACAGGGAATCAATCAGAGCTTTGGTGGTGTAATGAAGACACGACCGAGGCCTGTAAAAATTCAGGCAGACACAAAATAATTCACGTTTGAGGAAAATTCGGTTCAGGACAAACACGACTCTGTTACTAATTCAATGAGCAGCCCATGTCATGACAAGCAAGGACAGATGTAAATACTATCCATCTCACACAGAAAACTTGGGTAGACTAGCTTATTTAAGCCCATGACTCACTCATATTCTACTATCCTACGAATTATAAATGTTCAAAGTTAAACTTACTGCCTTAATTGCATATTATGTTAGTTAATAATTTTATCTGAGTTAATTTAATTTCTAAGTTCATAAAAAAAAAAAAGATTTGATTGCTTCAAGAACAGGGAAAAAGCCAAGTTGAGGAAAATAAGCCTATTGAATACTACTACTACATAACCTAACTACTACATAACCCAGAACAACTTCAACCCAAATAACTGAACATTGCAGGTTAATCAGTGAGGAAGAAAGAAAATATGGTTGTCACAGAAATATTTTCTGACTGGAACTGGACTCTCAAAGGGAGTCAATTACAGGAGAGCTACTACCTGCAGCCACAGCACCTCCCTCTCCGACTGCCGGTATATCCAGCATACTGATGCAAATCTTAGGAATGAAGGTAGGGGAAGGTTAAAATAGGAGGGGCTTTCCGTAACTGAGCTGCTTCTGCACGGAAGAGCCCATTCACGTGACAAGCTAATAACAAAACCTAGCAGGGCAGACAGTCCACTCCTGTGGCCTCGGCTTTCCAGGCCACCCCCAGCCTGCTCAATCTCAGCTGCTGTTTTCCCTGTCATCTGCCAAGGCTGAATCCAGTACCTGAGCTGAACTTACAAGTAAAACCCTGCACTTCTTAAACTTGAGAAAATGATTACCAACTGCTAACCTTTTGGGGCTCAGAGACTTACAAAATTGTCCAAAATAAGGTTCTATCAATTTTCCTGGACAGATTCTCTCAATCCTTTATCATGTGGTATCTTCCTATACACTTCAGCCAGCAAAAGGTTCCTTGTTACTTATGAGAAAATAAAACAACACTATAGTACTTTAATAAAAAATTAAAATATGGCAGTATTTCAAATCTGAAAACAGACATCTGGGACTGGAAAGATGGAGTAGTGTTTAAGAGCACTTGTCACTCTTCCAGAGGACCTAAGTTCAGTTCCCAGCATCCTCGTGGAAGCATTAAAATATCTGTGACTCTAGTTCCAGAGAATCTAATACCATCTTCTTACTTTCTTGGGCACTAGGAATCATGTAGTGCAAATACAAATGTACAGGCAAATACTAATACATATAAAAATATAAATAAATCTTTAAAAACGTATCTGTTAACTTGACTACGCTGAAAGACAACGGAACACAGTTGGTGTTAACGCTTAGTGCTCAGTCTCCTACAGTGAATTTTCAACAAACCAAGAATGAATTACCCAGGCATTCTCCTTCTAAGCCGAGTTACCTTCCAGCAGCTCCGTGACCTATCCCCCTTCCCACTCTTACCTTCCTTCATCTCTTCAGAACTGTACGCCCCTTGGACAGTGCTCTCTCTCAACCAAATAGGTCTCTCTTTGGCAGCTTTCCCTTCCAGCGAGGGGCGATGCACATCATCTTGATCATCCATGTTAATGACAACATTCTGAGTATACAAGTCCTCATACGAGGGGCCTTTGTTGGTCCACGCCTCTCGGTGGTGCCCACCTGCCAGGCCAGCAGCTCCAGCAGCAGTTGCTGCTCGGTCCTTGCTGTAGAAAAGAGAGACGAACAAGGAGGAAAGTTATGTAACATGAAGGACAGCTGGCGAGAGGCCTAATACATTAGGAGTTTGAACAAAAGTTATCTAGCAATGAAGCAGGCATACCTCAACAACTCTTCGAGAACACAACGTGAAAGCTATATGGCTTACATCATATTTAAGTTCTTCAAACACTGGACCCTTTCGCATATATGAACACCTAGCATTTTAGAGATTGATATGTGACCATTAACTGGCACGGGGGAGGGGAAGGACACAGTGACAATCTACTTAAAAAGACCAGTCTGGTAACCCCCTCCCTCTATCTTCCATGAGAATTTTGTTTAAAACAAAATAAAAAGTATTGTATCTTAATATTTTTTAAATTCAACTTTAAACTAGGGTGGTTTTGTATGTGACCATAGAAGAAGTTAGGAAATTACTCCACGGGCTAGACCTCAAGGTAGAATTAATCTCTCTTCCTGCCCCTCACTGACCAGGGCACATCCCTCTTCAGAAGGCAGGCTCTTCTCCCTAGCTGCATCCTTCTGTTTACAGCTATACTGACTCTCTGTGCCCACAGCAGGGGTGCAGATATTTCCTGGTCGGGTCTGCTCTTGACCTCTGTGGCTTTCCTTGCCTGTCAGCCTACTTCAGGCCCAATCAATCCTCCTCTTTCTCCAATCACTAGGCTTTGCCATTTCTTTGAGCTAAGCCAAGTTTTCCTTCTCGCTGCTGCTTCCTATTATCCCCACTTTAACATTTTCAATCTTGATCTCTATCAAGCTGTCTTTAATGTGCCTGTTTAGAGGCTCCAAACGCCCTGTGAGGTTTCCTCAACTGTCTGCTCCCTCCGTGCTTGTGAGTGTTTGCAGAGCCCACAGGTGCTCACATCTTATGACTTCCCTGACTTCTCTCACACTTTTCTAAATGTCTCCCTGCACTTCCATATCTGTTGGTTCGTTTGGAAACCATGTCATCCTAAATCTAACGGACTTTCTGTTAATCCTCTTCCCTCCTGAGCAACTAGGAGGCCCTGTCCTCGTTTTTCTGTTTGCTGCTTTGCCCTTTCTTCCTTTTTTCCTTTTTTTTTCCTTTTTCCATTCTTCCTTTCTTTCTGAGACCACCTCACAGCTCCTTGGGTTTTCCACCACTTGCTGAGCTGAGGCTCCCCTGCTGTGCCCGTGTCTAAGCTACCTGTCTCTTAGAACACCATTCTGACCATCCTCTAGAGGTAGTCTTGGGCTTATCTCATCCCCCTGCCCTGCTTTTGGTTATACTTTTGAAACCAAGCAACAAGCTCTTTCCAGCTACTTGGTGAATGTGTATTCCAGTTACTGCCTCTGCATTCTTTTCATTATCCTACCTGTGCCTAAGGCTATTCTATACCATTCATGCCCACAGTTTCCTCCCTGGCACCAGTTCTACCTGGTCTTAGTCATTTCTTTTCCTCCTCCCTACTTGTCTCCTTGCTCCTGCTCTAGATATGTCCAAATATATCCATACCATCTTTATGCTTGCTTTTTTGATGTCTCATGCTACAATTGCAAGCACTTGATTTCTCTCTACCTTCTGTTCCTTTCCACATTCACTTACTATCACTTTTTGCATCGTTTACTCAGTTCGGCCATTATCTGTCCCTAGACATTCGACCTTTCTCCCTGTGCGGCTGCCTACAATGTAGCTTGGCTTTGTGAACTCTTTTCACCCTTAGCACTCGTGTTCCTTTTGTTTTCTCATCTGGCTCCATCCTTGGTTTTGTGCATCTATCACATGTTGAATTCTCCATTCTCATCTTGTCTTCTCCCAACACCCTGTCAGTGCTTTGTCTTTCCTCAGCCAACATCTTCATCTTGATGGACTCAGCCTGCTTTTTACATCTGTTGGGCAGATGTGCCTTCCTGAGTTGGCTAACTCCAGTGAGGAGAGAAGAAAGGTGCGGTGCTCTAGTGCGGACCTACATTTACTTTATTATGATGATGTCTTTACAACAAGACTCTCTGAGACAATTTCTCTCTACACATAATCCTGCACTCATCGACTCATGGGGTTAACTGTGAAGACTATCTCAAGAAGTCATAAGAGGTACTTTGAAGAAAGACAAGAAAAACAGAAATGACAATCAGAATGAATAAAGAAGACCACTCGTAAAATCTTACTTTTGTTTTTTGGGGGTTTTTTTTGTTGTTGTTGTTGAGAAATTCAAGGTAGATTTTATTTGGGGCATCAAGTAATGACAGGAACTGTTTATGTCTCAGCAGTGAGTTAATTTACTGAGTTAAACATGAAGCTGCCTGTGATGTGGATGGCAAAGTTTCCCTATTAGTCACGACTCCTCTGTTTTTGTTTATCATTTTTCTTTAAATATTGATGGCTAGTTGCTCCAAAGAACTCTAAGAACGTTCCCCGCCAAAGTAACACCTAGCTGCTCTGAGTACCAACCATGTAATCTCATTCTCATGATCTGATATTGGTTTAAAATAAATATACAGAGTAATTCTAGCCAGTAAGACACTGGCAGACAGATAGGATAAAGTATGTTTTCTAGAACGTTTCTTTAGTCATATTTTTAAATAAGACACAAGGAAAGGATGCTATCTATTCTCTCTACATTTGGATATTTTCATCTGCAGGTAATATTTAAGACCCAGATGGCTACCCTAGGGCAGTTCCCCTCACAGTCCTAAGAAGCCAACACAACAGGAGAGAACAGAGAAGGAAGAAATCTAGACCCTTCAGGATGCAACTGAGCTGTGAACTGTACTAAGTCAGAGCCTCTGGGCATGGAAGACAAATTATCAGAAAGACACTCTAACTGACTCATGGTGTTAGGAGGTAAGTGCACAGTAACTGATAAAGTTACAAAATTCTCTGTACAACTGGGAAGAAATACTATTAGCTCAGGACTTGCTATTCTTAAACAGTAAATACCAGAGGGAATTTAAAAAAAATAAAAGTGCCACTAGAAAAAAAATCATGCTGAGTGAGATAATCCAAACTCAAAAAGATAAATACAGTACGTATTCATTTACATGCAGAAGTTAACTATTAAGTCTTTGACAAGCAGGCTACAGTCCATATAGCCAAAGGAATTATGTATAGAGTAAGGGACTTGGAGGTGGAGTATGATCTTCCTGGGAAGGGGAAATAGAATATAGTTGTGGATGGACTGAATGGGAAGATCAAGTGGGGAGAGCAAGGGAAAAAGAGGTAAGGAAGACATACAGAGAGGGACAGCTTTTCCGTTTTGTTTTTTGGTTTGTTTGGATTTCGTTTGTTTGTTTTGAGACAGGGTTTCTCTGTGTATCCTTGGCTGTCCTAGAACTCACTCTGTAGACCAGGCTGGCTTCAAACCCAAGAGATCCACCTGCCTCTGCCTTCTGAGTACTGGGATTAAATGTGTACCACCACCTGGCAGCTTCTTAAAACATAAACATTTATAAAAGAAATCTAAATGGAGTCACCAAATAACAGGGAAGACAGAGCCCCAAGTAGACATCTCTTGCCACCAAATGAAACCTACAGCACTGAGAATGAGGTACATTTAATTGAGTTGTTGGCCAAGTGGATCCCATAGAAACCCCCTAACAACCTAGGCTATTCCCAAGGCTACTGGTTGTTCTCCACAAACTGACAGTAAAGCCCTATTGCTGAAGACAATACCCACACAACTCACTGACCACAGAGCAGTCAGGCTGGTACTTACTTAGAACTCTGACCACTACTTACCAATGTTGATGGTCCTGGAAGGAACTATGTACACTACCAGCAAAGACAGATAAACACCAACCCATGTACACTACCAGTGAAGACAGATAAATACCAACCCAACTACAAATGCAGCAATCTGCAATGGTGACCTAAGACACGTGGGTCCAATGGTGGTATAAAAGTTGGTGAAGGTAATCAACCACTGTGGTGGTGTGAAGAGGTATGCCCCACAGACTCCTGGGTTTGAATGCTTGGCCCACGGGGAGTGGCACTACCGGAGGTGTGGCCTTACTGGAGGAGGGCAGACTTGTCACTGTTGGAGCAGGGTTTTGAAGTCTTATATGCTCAAGCTCTACCCCGTGTGAAACAAAAGCCAGTCTCCCCCTGGCTGCCTGTGGATCAAGATGTAGAACTGTCACCTCCTCCAGTGCCATGCCTGCCAGGACGCTGCAATGCTTCCCACCGTGATGATAATGGACTAAACCTCTGAAACTGTAAGCCAGCCCCAATGAAATGTTGTCTTTCTAAGAGTTGCCTTGGTCATGGTGTCTGTTCACAGCAAGAAAACCCAAACTAAGACAACTACTTTCTGATTGAACAGAGACTCATTCTAGGAGACAGAACCCATGAGTGACACTGCCCAGGTGAATCTGAGACTAGATAGGCCATGGACCTAGGGGAACTGCTAAAGAATTGTACCAATAAAATGATTCCTAATGATAGTCTGCTGTACTCATAAACCAGTGTTTGCTCAGTCAGCACCAGAAAAGCTTCTCCCTGCAGCAGATGGAATGAACAAATACTAAGACCCACCATTAGACAAAGTGCAGAGAGTGAGAGACCTTGGAATACTCAGTCCTAGATGAGATGTGTCCATCAGACCCCCTCCCTTCTGTGATCAAGAAATTTGGTGGAACAGGAGGCAGAAAATTTTTAAGAGCCAATGTAGATGAAAGATACCAAAGGAAACTGTCTTCTAAACACAGCTGGTCTGATACACACATGAACTCAGAGACTGTGGCAACACCCACAGAACAGAACCTACATGGGTCCAAGCAGATGGGGTCCCAGTGCTGAGAGGACAAGCAGACATATCCCTAACCCAGAAACTATTTCCAAATGATAATCACTCACAAAGGAAAATGTGTTTTCTCCAACGGAGTCTCACTGGGTATGGAAAGCACATCTTAGGGCAGCCATCGCCCAGCAGTAGATGGTCAAACCAAGTCAATGATAGTTTTGGAGGGTTTTTTTTTTTAATCTTACAAATCTTTTGCTTATATATTGTGGTTTCCAATTTTGCTTCATGAATTTTCTGTGTGTGTAAATATGTGTCTCAGCATCTGTTTGCTTCTTGTACTTTTTCTTTGGCGAGTTTGTCCTATTCTGGTTTGATTTTATTTTATCTTATATTATTATTGTTGTTGTTATTATTTTGATCCCTGTGTTTCCTAATGAGAGAAAGGGTCTGCATTTTTGTGAGAGGAAGTAGGAAGGATTTAAAAGAACTTGGGGGAGGAAGTAGGAAGAATTTAAAAGAACATGGGGGAGGGGAAATGGCGTCAATACATTGTTATGAACAAAGATCTATTTTCAGTAAAAAAAATAAAATAGAAACTCCGAAAGTCCACACAAATACACCTGGGATAGTCAGGAGGAGGCTGATGGGTGTGACCTCACCGTGGTATTGGAAAGAAGGAAGCAGTTCTCACTTATGCTTTTCTTTTTTTTTTTTTTTTTTTGGTTTTTGGTTTTTGGTTTTTTCGAGACAGGGTTTCTCTGTGTAGCCCTGGCTGTCCTGGCACTCACTTTGTAGACCAGGCTGGCCTCGAACTCAGAAATCCGCCTGCCTCTGCCTCCCGAGTGCTGGGATTAAAGGCGTGCGCCACCACGCCCGGCTTTATGCTTTCCAAAAAAATAATAGAATAACCTGTGTGGGCTGGAGACAGCTCAGAGGTTAAAGGCGTTGTTCTTACAGGGGATCTGGATTCACTTCTCAGCACTCATAAGGTGGCTCACAATTCATGATTTCAGTTCTAGGGAATCTGACCCCTTCTCCTGGCCTCTGTGGGCACCAGCCACACATACAGTGCACATACATACTTGCAGGCAAAACACTCACAGACATGAACTGAAAAAGCAAATAAATCTTTTTTTAAAAATACATAATGACTTTTTACGGCATGGTAGAACTAAGCCTGCCTAGCAATTAATTCAAACACTAGAACACACTGGGGAGAAAAGGAAGGAGGAAAGCAGTCCTAACCCATAGGTAACACCGCACCTCCACAAAGGTGCATTTAACACTATGACAACAAGTTTGTGTTGAAGATAGTTCACAAGAATAAAATGTTCAAAAAAAAAAAGAAAAGAAAAGAAAAGAAAAGAAAAGAAAAGAAAAGCCAGTCATGGTAGCGCATGCCTTTAATCCCAGGACTTGGGAGGCAGAGGCAGGCGAATTTCTGAGTTCGAGGCCAGCCTGGTCTACAGAGTGAGTTCCAGGTCAGCCAGGGCTGCAGAGAATCCCTGTCTCAAAAGACCAAAAAAAAAAAAAAAAAAAAAAGAAAAGAATAAAATGTTGCATATTCACACTCATACACGAACCCTAGCTTTTAATTTTTAAATATGTGTATGTGTGAGAATATATGTGTGGGTGCTGGAGGCAGGGTCAGGGAGGAAGATCAACAAAATACAAGGTATGCATGCAAAGACCACAACAAAACTTACATGCTAATTTAAAAACAAACAAAAATCTATAGGAAGACGCTAAATTCTCGAAAGAGTTTTGGCCTTTGAGAGTTGACTAGAAGCCAGCAGTGGTGTCACATGCCTTTAATCACAGTACTCAGGAGGTAGAGGCAGATTGATCTCTGAGTTCAAGGTCACCCTGGTCTACAAAACTGGTTCCAGAGTAGCCAGGGCTACTCAGAGAAGCCCTACCGTGATGGAGTAGGAGTAGAAAGGAGGGTGGGTTAAATAGGAAAATTCAAATATTCTCATGAGGCACAACTAATTTAGAACCAGCTATGAATTGGCTAAGTGCTGCAGGCGGCAGCAGAGCAGTGGCTGAGGTGAAAACGACTATTTAAAGATTCTTGCCACAGGCCTACTTTCCACTGCATTCAGTACGAACTAATGTGAGTACAGGCAGGAGTTAATAAGACAGGCACGGCAGAACCTGGAACCTCTGTGACATCTGAGTCTGCAGTCTCCTGGTAAATACTCATTCTAGCCTCCAAAGTTAAAGCCAGCACAGGTTTTAAAAGGCTCTTGGTAAAGTGCAAGGGTTCCACTTACCTTTGCTTCAGTGCTGGGATTTCCGTGGGTTCTGGTTCAAGTATTTCATAGGCCAAGTTTACATCCTCTGTCTCCCGAAGCAATGCATAAATGGGCTCAATTTGTTCATTAAATCTTGCCAAAAGCGTGCGAGCATCTTTTTTGGGCATTGCTGATTCATCTTCTTCTACCTCTGTATGGCAAAAGGTGCAGCGGAAAGTTCCTACAGAAAAGTCAAGTCTCAGGTCAGAAGAGGGAAATGTTCAAGATAAGCCCAAGCTCCACGCCTCCAATGTTTGAGTAAAACCTCCAAACACAAACAGGTCAGAAGAACTGATTTTCTTCAAGATTCTATAATTTTCTGTCATATTCATCATAGATCTGTCCATCTCTATATATGTCCATCATTTTATGCTGAAATCTCACAAATAAGTTTTTGAAAATCACATTTCTAACATGTTTACATTTAGCTTACAGCAAATTATGCACACCTTACTGTTGAATTTGTATAGCATTGAAAAAGTATAACATAAAAACAAAAATTCTAGGCCTCTAGGTCCAGGCTTGAGAATGTGACCTTTGTGACTCAATGCTCCAAGGCATGCTAATCATAAAACAGATAGCAACATTCCTCCACCCACCCACTTCCTGGGTTCAGGAGTGTTTGTTCAAAAGAAGGTCACCCTGACAGGTCATGGAACCCACTATGCAAATGTGCTATTGTTAGAGGCTCATAGAAACTGCCTTGAGAAATAACTTCCACATCTTCATGACTCTTAACTGGTATTTTTGGTATTTTCCAACAACACCCTCCCCACTCCCTTGAGTTGTGGTTTCTTCCTTTAAATACCCACTTTCCCAGATACTCTGGGCCCACGGTCCTCTAACCCTGTGTCATGTATGACTGTGGGCCCCAGAGCACACCTGGAATAAAAGTCCTCTTGTGGTTTGCATCAAGACTGTTTCTAGTGAATGATTTGGGGTATCGTCACCTCTCATGAGTCAGAACGTGGGGGAGTCCTCATGTTATGGGTCTTTCAGCGTGAAATAGTAAAGGCAATACATGCTACGCTGGCAGTGCCTGGCTGGCCTGCTCTCATCACAGCAGACTCTCTGACCCGGTACTCCAAAATCTCTCCATGCAGCTCGCTACCATGTCAGCCCCACACTTCTAAATTCTCTCAGCCTTTTGGAGTGCACTTCTTGAAAATTCATACTTTGCCGCCATACCTTTCTCTCTGGAACCCAGTTGAGCTGCCACGTGAAGGAAAACACCACACAAACTTAGTTCAGAATCAACAGGTAACTCAATCTCTGGGCGTAACAACTAGCATCCTAATCTTATAAACCATATTAAATAAAAATCCTCTGGTGACGATCTACATATTGCCCTTCAAGCTGCCCAGTTTGGGTTCCAGAGAGAAAAGTATAGAGGCAAAGCATAGGTCTGCAAGAAGTGCACCCCAAAAGGCTGAGAGAATTTAGAAGCATGGGGCTGGCGTGGTAGCAACCTGCCAATAGGAACTTAGCGAGCCGGTGGAGAGATTTTGGAGCACCAGGTCAGAGAGTTTGCTGAGATGAGAGTAGGCCGGCCAGGCACTCACTGCCAGCGTAGTGTGGATTGCCTTTACTATTTCATGCTACAATTTGTATGCCTTTCTAACAGCTTTCTTCATACATTGCACATTTGGTTAATTATTATTTTGGAAAAAGCCAAATAAATAGCTAAAACTAAAAGCTTTTAGTGGTCCTACATATTGTTAAAGTACTATTTCTTCTACTTTTCTTCTTTTTTAGAATTTATTTTTTAACTGTGTGTTTGTGTATGCACACATATATATGTATGTGCAGGTGCCTTCAAAGTCAGAAGACAGTAATGGGTTCTGAAGCCTAAGTTACAGGAGGTTGTACCTGCTGATACAGGCGCTGGAAACAAAATTCCGATTCTCTGCAAGGGCAGCAAGTCCTCTTAAGCAGTGAACCACCTCTCTGCGGACTACTGTTCCATGTCTACAAACCATTGATATTTAAAGAAATGTATTCCGTGTCAAACTTAAAGTTCGAGGAACTTATTTTTTGTTTCCATACCCCTTACATTCAACACAGAAGAGTGATGTCAAAGAACTGTGCCCTAGTTTTCATCACTACTGTTAACTAAGCGTGGGCTCCACTGTAGCCTTCATAAGCGTGCTCCTTGATCTTTCGGTTCTCCCTCCCCAGGCCCAGGACCCTGTACCACCCTTGATATTGCCCTATCCTTCTGCTCTAAAGTGAAGTCTATCTGAAAGCTTGGTCTCTAACACCCTCAGAATAATATCTAAACTTCTCACCTTACATTAAACTTACACTCAAACACTGCAGAATGTTGGTCCCAAAACACTGTAATCCAACCACAAACAGCTCTGATTAACAATTATTTAAACAGAGCTGCTTCTGAGGCACAATCGCGCACTTTTTGAGCTGTTCACTAATTCTGGGAAGGGCTAGCAGAACTAAGGCTCTCAAGAGATTTATGATTTATACAAAGTCATACAGCAATACAAGAAAACAACAGCACCTTTAACTACTGTACCTTGAGTGTTTACAAAGTACTGGGTAACATTAACCTTTGGCATTTGCATTACTATGTCCAGATAAAGGTGTAAAATACGCAAGTTCTGACAGCCTCAGCAGTTTTGGGTCAAGGTTACATAACAAGGTGGGTGATGGGGAAGAATCAAATCAGATCAACTATTATGCTAAAACTACTGTCTTACAGTCTACACACTAATATAAATGCATTTCCAGTTTGGCCTTATTCCCAGGGATATGAATTCTTCCTTTTCTACAGAATTTACCTGAGGGATTAAGAAAGATAATTAAGTACTAGTGCAGGACACATAGCAAGGACCAGCCCCTCCTCTCCTCTCTTTCCCAGCAACAGAGTAAACAAACTAGGCATTTCTACTTCAATGTGACACCAAATCCTACAGACATGTTCCAGTTGAATATATTTCCATGCCTCCAGCCCCATATCCAAGAATAAGTGAGTACTTTGGTCATGCATCACTCTTCCTGATTTTCTGTATCTATCCCAGATTGGGGAGAGAGGCAGGGAGCCCCTCAAAGCTAGGAGGTTGTGGTCCAGTACTTACAGCTAGGCTGTGGGTTTTGTTGTTGTTTGTGTCAGAAAAAAAAAAAAAAAAAAAAAAACTCACATCAGATGTTACCATCATGGAAGTGAGTCAGGACTGAGCCTCATAGAATCCTACCTGAGAAACAACAACAGCATGGACATTGTAAAACCATGCCAATTTCCCAGTGAACATGAGCTACTACGACTGAGTCTTTACTGATTAGTTTCAGCCTTTTACTCTTCTAGCCATAGATATAAAATTTATTAAAATACCCAATCAGAGTATTACCCCCATTTTTCTTCAAAAACTGTAAATGAGGTTTATTTTAATGTGTGTGTATGTACAGTCACATGTGAATCCACACGTACATGCCAGAGTGTGAGAGTACAGAGAAGTCCATTCTCTCTTCCCACCCAGAATGTAGGTCCCATGGGTCAAACTAGTGTTCTCAGGCTTGGAGGCAGGTGCTTTTATCCACTAGGCCTTGCAACAAACAGAGAAGCCCATTTTTTTTTTAAATCCTCTAGAAAATTACCAAATAAAAGCCCATATCCTCTAAGTCCTTCAAGCATCATGTACTGAAAAAAGGGAACACACCTCCTGACCTGTAACTCCTCTTGCTAAAGAAGCACGCATAAACATAAGTTTGTTTGCTATATACACATCTGACTGATGAACAACATAAAGACTGCAGTAGGCAGGGCTGGGAGGAGAGCTCAGACAGTAGGCAGAACGCTTGCAGTGAGAGTCTGAGGACCTGAGAGCCCCATTCTATAACCCAGGTTTACAGAAGAACAAGCAGGGCATGGAGCATGTCCTCTAATTCCAGTACTGGCAAGATCGGCAGATCCCTGAGGCTCAATGACCAGCCTGCCTATCCCCTAGGCAAGTCCCATGCCAGGGAAACATAGGACTTAAAAAAACAAACAAACAAACAAACAAAATACTGCATCTGAGGAACCAACACTAGAGGTTGTACTTTCCTGCATACAAACCAACAGGCATGCAACAAAACCCACCAGAATAATCAACTCAACAAGCATACCTTTACTTGCCCACATCTCTTTTTTGATAAAAGACATCAAGTGAGAACTGCTATGACTAAACCACTCTGTACTAAGCTGTTCAGACTGCCAAGTACGAGAGAAGAGATTAGAATTGAAACCCAGTGCCCCATTCCATCTTTCCACATATAAAACCAAGGCAAAACTACTGAAGCAAAGCCATGTCAGAGAGAACATGCAAGACAGATCTTACAATGTGGGAGCAGAGAGAAAAGGAAAGCTGTACAAATTCTGTGGGCAAAGCTGGACAATGATGGAACTGACATTGTCAAAAAAAGATGGGGTATCTATTCTCACTAACTATTAAAGAAGAAAGCGGCTTAATAAATATTCCTATGTATTCACCAGAGACAAGTCTGCATAATAATACTGTCCATGTTTGACATATATGGGAATAAAGACTTATAGATACTAAGTTAACAGTATTACACTAACCCTGGATTCCATCTGAACCATGCATCTTTTCTCCAACTTACAATCTCTAGCGGCTCTAATCCAACAAATTTTTCCCATGTAGCTATGAAGTCCTCTCTTCTTAAGAAGGAAGAGAAAAGAGGAGATCTTGTATTAAACGATTTAACAAGCATTAAGTGCCCGTCACATGGCTGGCATTTACTTAGCTGACCATTAACCTATTACGTTTGCTAGAAGGATCAAAGTAAATCCAATTGCAAATACACATTTGAAGCAGGGAGAAAAAGATCCTTGTACCAATAGGCATTTCAAAACGATTTTAGGGCCATCTATTTGATAGTACAGCAATGCCCCAGCTCTGTAATGAAGGCAAGTCACACTTCAAAGGGAGTGAGAAAGGAAGGGAAGAGATATATCTATACCATTTTAAATTTCCAAATATAAGAACAAAACTGAATTCGGAGTGAAGAAGACAGGAGACTTGGAACAAAGGAGTAAAGGAAAAACAATCAAAAGGTCTCCGAAAGCTAGGAAACAGAAGACAACTGCTGAGGGTGATGCTGGCCTGTGCTGTGCCACATTATCATTTTAACTAATGCTACCCATCAAGTGAGGAATCAGCCAAGGAAACACTAAGCACAAACAAACCCAAAGTGAAAAGACTGTTTGCCATCCTTCCTTTGACAGTGAAGTGCTTGGGACATACAAAATTAAGAAAAGGGGCAGAGATATCAGATGATGACACTTAGGGGTACAAGACAGATAATAAGAGTCAAATCTCAGACAGCTAATTATTGAAGATTACCATCTTCTCTCTTCCTCCAAGTATAGACAATCAAAGGGTACCTGCCCCTGGCCAGGACTCACTGTCCAAGATCTATCAAACGTTTCCATCAAACATGGATAGCACTTAACCATCTTCCCACCTCGTAGGTTAAATTAAAAAATAATAAAATAAGAGATTAAATTAAAAAATCAAAATAGGTCCAGCTGCTTTGATAAAATGCAGTGCTGTCATGAGTCATTCATTACACAGCCCACATCCTCAAGGCTGGACAAGAAGATCACATAACTACTGCACATAAACTTCAACCAAAAACAGTAGGTCTGAGGTCCTCACACCTTTCCACACTATGCTTTCTTAATCTACCCAATCCTATTCCGCACTATTCCTGGCACTCAAGATCAAATAGATAGATAGATAGATAGATAGATAGATAGATAGATAGATAGATAGATAACATATATTATTGGAATAACGTAAGTATTATGAAAAAAGGAAGGAGGATAGAGAAAAAACAGTGAAGGAACTAGGATATTATTTCATTTCTTATACAAGGAATTCAAGGGAGTCATGTCTGGACACTTCAAAGAAGTAAAAAAGGGGAGAAAGTCACATAGGTATTTGGGCAGTAAGGATGGCTCTTACAAAAAGGCAAGCAAGCCCATCCCCACTACTCATAAGATTAAAATAAGATGGCTGCTGTGAATATGGGACAGAGGGAGAAATAGTCCCAAATCTGCAAGACCTCTGTGTAGGACTGACTTTTCTGAGTATGGAAGATCGGGAGCATTCTGAAAGGACAATTGCCATGACCTGATGTGCTCTTTAAGAGTCATCAGCTACCACCTACTTCTTCATAGCGCTTACCCTCTCACTTCGTCACAGTTACAGGCTTTAAATTCAAGAGTTCACTTAGGAGGATACATATATCAAAATATTAAGTAAATATTGAAATCTCAAAAAGTCACCTTTTATTCTGTCCAATTTTCAAACTACTTTCCTAATGCAAATGGTTTCAGTTTAACTGGATATCGGAAAATAGATGATATCTAACAAACATGACAGCAACAGTTATATATTTCATGATTGTACCTATCATAAAAATAAATTAGTCCATCCCTTAACAATTCATTGTACAACACTGAAGAAATAAATGTATATATAAAAGGCCAAGATAAGACAGGTTTAGCTTTTTTTTTTTTAAAAACCGAGGAGATATTAAATATACTGATGATATACAAAATACAATGCCTACCAGCAGAGTGATTTTATCAAGGAAGCCGGCTTTGGTCCTCCCTCAAATGGACATTTAGCTAGTCTCACCAACAATTATTCCTAGGTTCTGGAACTCATTATAAAGAGGGGGAAATGCAGCATGCCTGGAGGACAAATTAAAAGACTGACAACATAAACGATGGTACTTAGATGACTGCCAAAGCTCCCAACACGTTTCTAAATTAGGCTCAATCAAATTCATCTCAAAATGTAGTAGGCAGGCACAAAGTCTGAGGTTTTGGCATATTTGAAAGACAATAATCAACTGAATATTATGTCAGAATCAAAACCAAAAGGCACCTCTTCACATGTTAGTTATCAACATACAAAAAAAAAAAAAAAAAAAAACCTAAACAGAGCTCTCAAACTGTCAAGATCAAAAGCCAGGTGTGGTCATGTATGACTTCAATCTCGGCTCTCAATAGGTAGAGGCAGGCCTGGTCTACACAGCAGGTCAGCCAAAGCTACATAGTGAGACCCTGTCTCAAAACAAACAGGCAGACAAGACAACAAAAGATCAAAGGTAGAGTTGAGGGGCTGGGATGATGGTTCAGCGCTTAAGAGCAGTTGCTGCTTCTGAGAGGCTACTGTGGGTTGCCAGCTTCCATACCGCTAGGTAGCTTAGAACCCCCTGTAACTCCAACTCTGGAGGCACTGATAGCTCCTTTTGCACATATCCTCCGAGAGACACACACACACAGAGTTAGAGCAAGTGAGCAAGAGAGAGAGAGAGAATTAAAAATAAATAAATCATTTTAAAAATAGAACAGAATTTTAAAATAAAAAATGTAAAGTTTAGAATATTGCTGTTTACCATATTTCCATAACTTTTGTGTTGTGCTTATGTACATGGTGTACGTACATGTGTGCATGTGCGTATGTGCAGGCAGACACACCCACATTTACACTGATGAGAGAAAAGGTCACTGGATAGTCCTCTCTGTCACGGCTTTATTCCCTTGAGGCGCTATTACTGAACCAACAGTTTGCTGTTTTGGCTATGCTGGCCGGCTGGCCTGCAAGTTCCCTGGACTTTGCCCTACCACACTAGTTGAAGCTACAAACATGTGCAGCCAGCACCAGCTTTCACAAGGGTACCTGGGATTTGAACACAAGTCCTCACACTGCAGCAAATATTCTCTCCCATCCCTTCCCTTCTTCCAATCGGTAGCTTTTTGACATAATTCTCTAATTAATACCACTTGGGGATGATTTCTAAGAAGGACTCGGGAATTAAGCAAATAATCCTAGATGTCTTCTGAGTTTGTGCTTTCATGACAGGGACAGCAAACACTGATTACAAAACATCCATCTCCTGCTCCAAGCAGTAAGAGATGAAGACAGGGAAAAGTAACCTGTCCCATCTAATGTGTTAAGGCAAACATTAACACATCAGCAAGTTTCACAAATGCCGAACCCTAACAGTTTAGATGTCAAGTTTACTTGAACATTCTAAATTACTCCTAACTCATCAAGAGAGGTCTATTCCCATTGCTGACTTTGAGACAGACTCTTACTCTTTAGCCTAGGATGGCCTGGAACTTACTAGTTCAGGCTAGCCTTGAACTTACAACCATCATCCTATCTTGGCCTTCTGAGATCCAAGATTACAAGTGTGAACCTCTATCCTCAATTACTGTTGGCTATTTTGAGTTATATAACTAAAGATTTTATTTAGCTAGTAAACACTTCATGCTAATTTTAAAATCGACTATATTTTTCCAGGGAAGCACAGAAAATAAGCTAACTCCCACAAAAGGTAACGACACACCTCTCTGATATTTTGTGTAGAACATCCTAGCAGTCTTTTCATCCCTAAACTTGTGATATTCCTTTGTAGATCTTCCACCTCCAACAGTACAACATATGCATGTGTGGTACCTAGATGCACATCATTTGATGACTTAACTATATCATCTCTAATTGCTGATGTTAAGATCTTATTACATGCTGGGCGGTGGTAGCGCACACCTTTAATCCCGGCACTTGGAAGGCAGAGGCAAGTGGATTTCTGAGTTAGAGGCCAGCCTGGTCTAGAGAGTAGACCAGGACAGGACAGCCAGGGCTACACAGAGAAACCCTGTCTCGAAAAAACCAACCAAACAAAAAAAGATCTTATTACATATATGTATTCCTTTAAGAATTTCCAATACCCCCATCTCAAAGTTAATTTAAAATGGGTTTTTGGTGGTCTCTGCCAATCAGTAATACTATTGTAATAATCAGGAATCAAGGCTTCCAACACATTTCTCATTCTAACACTAGAGAATTTTATTCCACTTACAGGAAAACCACAGTGCCACATACACATTTTAGAAGCCACAAACTACATTCTATTAGCAATAATCTTAATGAAAAAAATTTAAGCAAGAATAAAACACAAGGGGGCTGGAGAGATGGCTCAGCGGTTAAGAGCACTGACTGCTCTTGCGAAGGTCCTGAGTTCAAATCCCAGCAACCACATAGTGGCTCACAACCATCTGTAATGGAATCTGATGCCCTCTTCTTGTGTGTCTGAAGACAGCTATAGTGTACTCACATACATAAAATAAATAATTCTTTAAAAAAAAAAGAATAAAACACAATATATACAAAAGAATACAATGCATCATATTTACAAAGGGTAGGGGGAAACTCTCATATAGCAGGGAAGCCAGACTATTAACTATATCTGAACACTATCAAAAGAACCAAGAATATGGTACCTTAAGGAACCAAGGGACCAAAAATATTCTAAGCTACAATAATAAATATAGGTAATATATAAAAAGGCCAGTGGTTTTGTTGGTGATTTCTTTTTTTCTCCTTGAAAATTTTTCTCTGAAATTATGGGTGCATATTTTTAAATTAAAATGGAAAACAGAAAGCTATTTCCACTCCATCTAACCCTAACATATAAAAACAGACTAACACACATTGCTAAACTTAACTCAGAAGTGCCATTAGCTGCATCACATGTGGCAGAGAGTGTCAGGATGGAAATACTAAGTCTACTTACATTGTTAGAAAGCTTGCTAAATCTGAACCATGCACTTAGGAACCACAAGATGCTATTCTGCTGCTCTGAGGGATTTCATGTCATGTCTGTTTTAATTATATAACCTCCCCATATTTCTGGAACTGAAACAGCTATTTTTGTCTGATTAAACTTCTGAAACCCAGAACTGGTGGGCAAAGACTACTGAGGCTTGTCCAATCTGCAGCCCACTAGCCATATGCTAACTATGAATGCAGTCCAAAAAAAAAAATCATAAATTTACTTAAAACATCTTTAGGGTTTTGGTTTTTGGGATTGGGTTTTTTTTTCCCCTTTTTTTTTTTTTTGGCAACTGCACTACAATGAACCCTGTGATGACCAAGTTGTGTTGCCAGTTAATTGTTGGCCATATTGAAAGCTACTCCAAATGAAATTAAAAAAAAAAAAAAAAAGGTCTACATATACCAAACATCCACAGGTACAGTGGAGTCAGAAAGACCAAAGGCAAAGCATAAGTGGATCTACAAACCTGTAGGAAAGGGGGAGAGGGGTAGAGAAAAACGATACTGGAGTAGGATCATTGGCCTATACGTGACTTAATAAAATAATCCTACCACTCACTGAGTCCAGACCTCCCCATGCTCCTGGGGAGTTCACCTAGGAGTTCATCCTTTTGTTCACTGGCAAACAGCTGCCCATACATTTTGAGTTAAGAACTTTTTATCAAAAGTAAAGCAATATGGGAGGCTCCAAATCCAACTACTGAGGGTTCCCTGATGGCTAAAATAGACCACGGTTCAACCTAAGAGCCTCTGAGGAAGAAACAGAAACAGAAGCTCAGCATGTCCCTCGCTTGGCTAGTGAATGACACAGGACTAAAACAGTGCTTCTCAACCCGTGGGTCACGAGCCCACCCAAGGCTGCAGACATCCTGCAGATCAGATATTTACATTATGATTCATAACAGTAGCAAAATCACAGTTATGAAGTAGTAACAAAATTTCATGGTTGGGGGTCACCACAACATAAGGAGCTGATTATAGGGTCACAGCTTTAGGAAGATTGAGAACCTCTGACCTAGGACCTAGGTGGAGGCAGAAGGATCAGGAATTCAAGGTCATCCTCAGCTACATAGCAAGTTCAAGGCCAGACAGAGCTACCTGAGTCCCTTTCTCAAAACACAAACAAACAAAAGAAGGTCTTTGATTATATCTATCACTAGACCTATCACGATACTAGAGGCATCAAGACCCTCCAGTATCAACTTGAAAATAGGATAACTTTGAGCTGTGCAGAAGACTGAAAGCGGTATTCAAATTTAAACAGTGCATAAACATTATCAGAATAAGGACACTGCAATCTGCTAACATTTACTTCCCCTTTTCTCCATAAGAGAAGTAGAAGAGATAAAAGTAAGCAAAACAGGAAGGAGGTGGGGTGGGACCAAGAATTTCTAAAGAGGATATACAGAGAAAGGAAGAATGGGGGTGGGGGGTACTAATAGTTTAAGGATTAAAAAATGCTTATTATCTGTGAATTAACGAGTAGACTGGGGCCTACTATCAGCCAATCAGCACAATCTTGTCCTTTGGTAAAGCCCAATAAAAGCCACGTTACTATCAGATGGCAAGTGCACTCAAAAACTTGAGTCTTTAACTGATTACAGATTTCCAGCTATGATAAGTCAGGCTGCACCACGAGCAAAATGGTCCCAACTGAGCTTCAGAGCGCTTGCTCTGGATGACACCGTCGGTTAAGTGAGTGACTTTTCTTGCGCTCCCACACCCGCTCTTCCCACACTCATGCTGACTATCAACTTCATACTGAAAATGCAGTCTTTGTTCAGACTGACTACAACACACTTGCTTCAGCTTCAGACTGCTTTCTGAGAAAAATCTTTTCATGCCTTTACCCTATCTCAAGGCCTTGGTTCTAATAAACTCTATCTCTCCATGTAAAGCAGGCCAACCTTTCCAAAGGCTATCTGTTGATTATAACTAGTTCCTCACTCTAATTCCTTTGGTATAATCAAACAATGGTTACATCCAGCCTGGTAATTAAGATTTTCTTTATGGTCAAGATCTCGCAGCCAAGTACCCTACTTCATACTTATAAATACTAGGGGGCCTGAGGTAGAATTGATTACCAAGAGTTCAAGGCCAGCCTGAATAACATAATTGGCTCTTGGTCATCTTGGACTATAGTGTAGACTCTAGCTTGGAAAAAAAAAACAAAAAATAAATAAATAAATAAGATTTCTCCTAATTAGGTGTGGGCCTTTGAATGAGAAATGTTCCCCATAGGCTGTTGACAGTATAATTTGGGGAGGTTAATCTTTAAGACGTGAAACCTTGCCAGAGAAGGATGTCTCTGGGGTGAGACTTTTGAGAGTTTATATTATCAGTCCACCTATAGCTAATTGCCCCAGTTTCATGTAAATGAAGATATATCTTAGCTTGCCATTCCAACCGCCTGCCACCATGCCTTCTCCACCATTATGGGCTCTCCCTCTCGAACTGTCAACCAAAATAAACTTTTCCTTTCATCAGTACTGGACATGCTGTTTTACCACAGTAACAAAAATAACCAATGTACTAGGCAAGGCAGGGGAGCCATAATCATAGCATTCTGGAGACTTTGAGCAGAAGGATCAATAGGAGTTCAAGGTCAACACTGAGTTCAAGTACGTTCCAGTCTGAGTAACAGGGAGAGACCATGTCTCAAAAAGCAAAGGACAACAACCAAACCAAAAACAAAACCCCTCTCCTAGATAAAGCAAGGTCATAAGACAAAACTGTCCCACCAAGGATATGACAAAACTTGCCTCATGCTTAGTTTGAAATTAACCATTTAACCCAGCACTTTATGTTTCTTGTGTTAATGTCATATATTCTGTATTTTTGGAAAACACTGTTCAAAACTTGTAATGAAAATTCTTAAAAATAAAGTATCTGTCTAAATGAGGCAAATTATGTATGTTGTTAACAATTCTTTTCCACTAATTGATTGGTACTACTGATCCATTTGTTAAGTTAAAAAGGGTTCCCCTCTTATTTGATCTGGCTAATTCTCATTTAATCTTTTGCGTCTCAGCTAGTCCTTCTTCTAGAGACCTTCCCCACACGCAGATCACACATCCTAGTTACACACTCCTAACAGCACAATGCATGTCCACGAGCAACTCTCAAGCTCATTATGTGTGATATGCTCATGAGCTGCTCTGTCAGTGACGGACATAAATAGACAGACACCAAAAGAATATGCTTAAGAATGAGGTCACAAGTAAAGTCAGAATAACCACAAAGAAGTAGAGAACTCAATCTTTCAGATCAGGCTGCCACAGTAAATAAAATCTGGGATGGGGGAGGGAGGAGCTCAGGAGAGCCATTAGTGAGAAAACTCCATGGAAAAGTAACCTTCTGAAGGAAAACGGCACTGCAAAAGACTGCATGCCGAGTCGCACTAACCTATTTACTCCTAGAAAGTCTACGATTGGCTTACAATTTAGAACAACTGAAATTAAAAAAGGGTACACAGCTTACTTTGATTCATCATGTGGGAAGGTCTCACCTGTCATGGGATCAAACAGTTGATTGGCTTCTAGGTCAGTGAAAGTGCTGCAGCAGACAGGACATTTGAAGGAAGCCCGATTGGTGGAATTTCTCTCATCTGTTTCAATCCTCCTTCTCATGTGGTCCAGCTTATATTTCACTACGTTAACAAGAGTGCGGTAATTGATGAAGTAGTAGTTATGGCGGGTGGTCTTCCCATCTGCAGCAGTCTCTACCCTCATTCTGCATTTGATGAACTTGTCTCCCTTTAAATTATTCAAAACGGATCGAAGTTGCTTCCGATCAAACTTGAGCAGCTCCAGCATGTCCTCTTCTTTTACACAGGGGTTCCGTATCAAGATGTCCAAGGCCAACACATGCTCAATGCCATAAAAGCCCCGGATGACATACTTGGCTAGCCGCTTCAATGCCGCTGGAACTTCAGTGAGAACATCTGGGTCTGCCATCTTAAACAGTAAGCTTCACCTTCAACTACATTGGATTGAGGGGAAGGGGATTAGTAGGCATGAGGACATAATAATTTACAATTCTACAACAGTCTCCTACTGTCATTATTTTTAAAGTGCCACAAAAGCATTCAAACATGGCTTTAAAAGACTTCTAGCACATAAGCATTTAACAGAAATTCAGGATTTTCCTCTATAGTACACCTAAAATACTTGACATAGTTATTTTAAGGTTCAACAATATGCTTGATTCCAAAATATCTATCTGTTATTTCTGACAATTATATATCAACCCCACTTTATTTCACAAAGAGAAACAAAGAAAGCTCTGGGAGTGCTCACAGTTCTTAATGGCATGTTCTCTAAAAATGGCTGGAAATCCAGAGGGTCCTAGCAATTACACTAGATTTCATTTCTCTTCAGTAAAACTTTCCTGCTAAGATTCAAGAATGTTTTTCATATTCACAACTTTCACAATGATCTCACACACCACACACACAGACACACACACAGACACACACACTAATAAATACATAAGTAACTGCCAGCCAGGAGGGGTGTCTAACAAAATTAAGGACTGCCATAACTGAAAGAAATTAATGCTAAGATCAAAGTGCATTACCAACTTTTAAGTCATATCTGATCAAGTAAGCACCTTTTATATTTTAAAAAATGGAGGGAGTTGAAGAAGTAAGACACCCTTAAATAGTGGGTCCCTTGAAGAGCACAGCAGAAGCGGACTACATAGAAGGTCTAGGCCATAGGCCTGAGTTGTTCTCTCAAGTCTCTCACACAGCACAGCACTTGGACCCCAGTCAGACGAGCAGTTTGGGTGCTGTAGGAGCCTGAAAAGTCCTTAAACAAGTTCAAGCTACGCTTTACTCTCAAAAGGAAACATGGTGCTTGTGATTAGTGAACATGTTCAGTGGGGGCCTAAAAGAACTTATTAACTAGGCTAGCTTTCATGTAACTTCAGTATGACCCATATTGAAACTAGCCAGCCTATTCACACTGACTATGCTTCAGATTTCTCTAAGATATAGGAAAATTTTAATAGACATCCCCCTGAACTATTTCTAAGAAGTTATATTGTCATTAATATCAGTTTCAACTGAACTTTTAATTTGAACTCTGAAGTAACCAACCCTATCAGATGTAATGCTTTATTCTGTAAGAAATGTTGTAATATCTGCAATACATCCTAAATAATCAGTGTACACAAGTATGTTATAAGGTCATATCTATAATAAAGGAAAAATAAAGTTAGTTACAACATATACAACACCAGGCAGAGCATTGTAGACACAGCACTGTACATACACACAGAGAAAACAAGGCAACACCTGGATTTACTAGTCTAAACCTGGCAACCTCAAAGTCTTTGTCACCCTAGATATTTAAATAGGTCTGGGTTCACTGCCACCTCGAATCCCAAGCACAGCACCAGATACACTTTGACCGCCTTTCCAATTTCACCTACACAGTGTACTTACTAAGAACCACGTTTTGCTTTCTGCATGCTCAGCAGCTGACAGAATAGGACATAACGGCCTCAGAAACACGCAAAAGGCCGAAGGACAGATGCACAGCCTATTGTTTTCTGACTTCCTTTCCATTGCTTTGCTCTCCTCTGTCCCACCTCAGACACTGTATGCTCCAGACCATTGGTTCTCAACCCTGACTGTAAAGCAATCACCTAGGCAACATTTTTAAGTTTACTAACACTGGGCCCCATTCCCAAGAGTTCTGATTCAGCTACTATAGAAGGGCCAGATTAGGAACGCAGCTACTTTTAAAATCCCTTTAGATTACTCTAATGTGCAACAAGTCCCTGATCATTGCTCTAATCTGTCCCATGGCCATGGCCATTTTGTATCCTTCGAATGAACATCCTGCATGGAGACGACTAGTACTTGCTATTCAGCCTGTTTCCTCTGTCTGATACTCCTCTGGGTGTCCTGAAAATCAGTACAAAGGAACGTTATCAATACTCTTCCAGCCAATAGTTTGAAGCTTGGAAATCCCAGGTCAGTTTCTTAGTGTCAGCCCCAGAAAATCCACAGCCTTCGTTTCTTCACATATAATTTAAAGAGCCTTTCTCACACAGGGCCTTTGCTCCTTCACCACATCCCCAATTAAGATAAATCAAGAGTATTCAATCTCTGGGCTTCTTAAAGCTCCTTAAATCAAGTTCTAAAACTGACAGCCCATACAGAATGTTTTCAACAACTTTATGAATTGGTTGTCGACCTTTTAAAATCTTGGGTGCCTATAAATCCCAACTGCCCATTCCTCTTGCAGATTGGAAGTAAATGACCAAAGTAAGCCCACGTTCCTATATTAGCTAGTTTCTATGGCAGGTGACACTTAAGTAACTGCTCTGTCTATGGAGGCTTCTTGGTGTGGTAGCTAGTGGTCTTCATTTATCTTCTTCTCTTCACAGTAGTCAGGCATCTCCCAACTTCACCTTACCCAGTCCAGATCTAGATTCTAATTGTAAAAACGTTTAAGGACTACTGTGCCCCTGAGGTGGAACTGGGAGAATCAAAATCAAAATCACTCTGCTTTTTTAGCAAAGTCATCCTCATATCCACCCTCAGCCCTCAAAGCTAAGCCCAAACCTTTCTCCTACTGTAGTTAGGCTTTGGGTAATGTTTCCTGGCCTTCTCAAAACCCCAACAGTGGCATCTAACACTCTCCCTCTCATTTCCTCAGAATTTGTACAGTTTCTACTTCGATGGCCTCTTGTTCATCAATGCTAGCGCCTAGCATATTCTACTCAGATACCTGAACTTTCAATACATCCTCTGGGCACGTGTTCTTGTAGCACATCCATCCTGCCAGCTTCCACACAAATCACTTGTTTCACACCTGCATCCCAATAATGAGCGCTATAAGCCATCTTTTTTTTTTTTTTTTAAATTTAACTTGTAATTGCTTTAAGCAAGGAGCTACTACATTAAACTTGTGATTTTTGAAAAAACTATGCTGGATGAAAAGGGATTAAAAAAAAAAAAACAAAGTGGGTGCAGGAAGCCCTTTTAGTTAGACTATTTTTAAATACTACTTCCCAAGTTCTAGAAGAACGTGGATCCTACAGAGCCTCTACAGTTTTCTGTTATTGTATTTTACGAACTCTCCATCCCTTCGTCCTTTAAGGGGCCCACGACGGAGACAGCTCCGGACCTAGGTGGCCTCCACCAGCTGTGTTCAGACATGTCCAGACCCCGAGACCCCACAGTCCCTCAGACGCGCCCAGGGGCTTCCCGGGCCACACTCGACGCCGCCAAGCCCGTCCTACCCGAGGTCGCACATGGGCCGCTCCGGGGCAATGGTTCTTTAGAAGACTAAGAAGAGGACCAAAGCAAGAGGTGGCCGAGGAGAGGGGACTAGCCAAGGAAGGGGACGGATAGAAGAAACCATGAAATGCCACGCCGGGTCAGAAACCGGGAACAAGGACCGGGGAATGAGGTTTACCCAAGTGGATGCTCGGAACACTCCCACTACAGCCGCCCTCAGCACCTCAACTACCGGCTTCAGCCCGCCCACGCCACTTGCGAGACAAGGACGAACGCCTAATTCCTGCGACCGGTTTGGAAACCGCCCGCTAATCCGCACCGCGAAGCTTTCGATCAGTCATGCTCTGACCGACCAATGAGATGATTTGCCCTGCCCACAAGCCCTGCGCTGATTGGTGAGAATCCAGGAACGGGCGTCAACCTCAAGGAAATCGTGGCAAGATGGCGTCCCTGGATCGGGTGAAGGTTCTGGTGTTGGGAGACTCAGGTGAGCGGCTTAACCCACGTCTGGGACAACCAACACGCCCGAGCTTCCCAACACCCCTCTCTCTTCGCTGTTTACCCCCAAGCTGCCTAGCGCTTAGGTCGACGGCTGAAATTCCTTTCAAGACCTTAAAACTACACTTCCCAGAGGACTTTGCTCCTTTTGTCGACGTGGTGGCGTGGCGGGAGGTGGGGGGCGCGGAGTCCAGGGGTGGAAAAGGGAATAGTTCCACTCACTATCACTCCTAGTGACCCTCTAGGAAGAATTTTGCTTCCTGTCCCCACAACCCTAGGCTCTACTAGCCTAGAAGTTTTGGTTCCAGAGAGGGGAGTGCTCCTACCAGGAGCCACAAGAAACATTTCAGCCCTTCCACTGCAAGCTTTGTTGCTGGGGAGTGGGGTGCGGGGTAAGACTTGGTCACACTAAGTAGTCCTGACTAACGTAGAACTAGCTATGTATATCAGGCTGGTCTAAAACTCACTATATAAACAAGGCAGGCCTAAAATGAAGAGATACACCTGCCTTTGCCACTGTATTAGTCAGGGTTCTCTAGAGTCACAGAACTTATGGGTAGTTTCTTATAGTAAGGGAGTTTGTTGATGACCTACGGTCTGTAGCCCAACTCCCCAACAATGGTCAGCAGCAGCTGTGAATGGAAGTCCAAGGATCTAGCAGTTGCTCAGTCCCACAAGGCAAGCAAACGAATAAGAGTCTTCCTCCTTCCAATGTCCTTAAGTAGGTCTCCAGCAGAAGGTGTAGCCCAGATTAAAGGTGTGTGCCACCCTGTCTGGTGCTGGGACTTGCTTTGTCCCAGATGACCTTGATTGAACTCAGAGATCTCCTTACCTTAGTCTCCTGGGATTCATAGCCACTATGCCTCAAGATCCAGGTCAGAAACTTGAATCTCTCAGCCTCGAAATCAGGATCACAGTGAACCCTCCAATTCTGGATTGTAGTTCATTCCAGATATAGTCCAGCTGACAACCAGGAATAGCCACTACAGCCGCCAACCTTCTTTAAGACAAGCTCTCCCCTTGGCCTAGAGCCCCTAGGCTAAGGCTGTCAGGCCAGCAAACATCAGGGAATGCCTCTCTCTGCCTCCCCAGCACTGACATTAGAGATGTGTGCCTCTTTGCCTGGCTGCTGTGTGTGGACACAACTTGGGTTCTCATGCTTGTAGGGCAAGCACTGAGCCCCATGCGGTTCTTTTGTTTGTTTGTTTTTAAGTACACTTTGTATATGATCACAATAACAACATGGTAATAGAAAAAGCCATATGGCTGGCAATAGTGGTCTAAGGTGATGTTGTTGTTTGTTTGTTTTTTATATTTTCTCAGTTTTTGGTAATAGAGTTTTTATAATAAAAACTAAATATGAATGATAGGTCTATATATAACATTGCACAACAAAGAGATTTCCCAAGTTTTTGATACAATTAACAACAGCCAGGTAAATGAATGAGTGGCGCCACACCCATAAATAAAAGACTCGTAGCCATGTAAGTAGAAGACTCGTCTCTTTCCTCTCCACCTAGCTCTTGAAGTGGTGCCCTTTAGTGTTAATGGAAAGATTGCCTGAGCCCAAGAGATCTAATAGGAGGTGAAGCATTGCTTCAAAAGTAATAGGCATGATGAAGTAAAGATAGTGGAATTATCATCATCGTCATTCAGAGGATAAGTCTGGGACCATGTGGTTAGCTGCTTTTTTTCAAACTTATATGTAGGCACTAAAGTCCTATGAGTGTGGTATCATGGCATCATGGATCCTGTCACGGGAGGTATTCAAACAATTTGTTAGATGTTCCCTGGCTTGGAAGAGGTGGTATAAATGCCCCATTTAGGGTTCTATGTTCAGTTGACTAGAGACCTTGTATCTTTACAGGTGTTGGGAAATCTTCACTCGTCCATCTTCTGTGCCACAATCAAGTGTTAGGAAATCCGTCATGGACTGTGGGCTGCTCGGTGGATATCAGAGTACGTGTTCTTGTTTAGTTTTTCTTTATCATACTAAGCATAAGTCCTTCAGACCCCGTGATTAAATTATAGGATTTAATTACAATTAACACTAATAACTGGGATTGATTTAGCTCCCACTGTGTGTCAGTACTGTCATTCCTTATTTCATCTTTCTCAAACTATGAAATACAAACACAGAAACTCAGTCATAAAGGAGTAAACAACAACCAAATTCATTCAACTCATGAGAAGCAAAAGTAACACGTGAGCCCAGTTGTCTGATTGCACAGGCTTTTATTTTAATCACTAGATTTGGAGTGATAATGTTAATATCCTCCATAAATAATAAAGTTAGTATTTTCCATAAATAGTTCTGCCTAAAGCTATAACTCTTAACACTGCACATTTGGACCTAGTCACACCATGTAAAGGCAAAAGCTTCCAGAGCCTTGAGCAGACTGTCTGTTCTGTGTCACAGTTAGGTACTCGATACAGTTTCCACTAAATTAAGTCATAATGTTTAATTCTGGGGAAGTCTGTCATCTGTTGGCACGTTTTGTTACCATTGAATTAAGAACAAGTACAGGGCCTTGTTACAACACCTCACCAGGCCAACACCCTTGCTGTTGAGGCTAAGGACCCAAGTTCAGTTCCCACCGATTCACATGGTGGAAACAAGAACCAACTCCAGCAAGCTGTCCTCTGGCTTTCACATATATGCCCTGGCACATGCACTCCCACAAACATACACACAGTAAACAAAGGAAATGGGAACATTTTTTTTTCTTTTTTAAAGATTTATTTACTTATTATGTGTAAGGACACCATAGCTGTCTTCAGAAACCCCAGAAGAGGGTTACAAGTCACCATGTGGTTGCTGGGATTTGAACTCAGGACCTTCGGAAAAGCAGTCAGTGCTCTTACCTGCTGAGCCATCTCTCCAGCCCCGGGAACAAATTAAGAAGTGATAGTTATATTACTAGCTGTTTTCCTCTGTTCTTTGATGCTGTGTGGTGTAGTCTCTGACATACTGATTAAAATTTTTCTATTCAATTAGTTATTATTCCTTCTTAAGGGAATTTCTTTTCTCCAGCTGCTTTTAAGAGATTGTGTGTGTGTGTGTGTGTGTGTGTGTGTACTGTTTTGCCGTAATGCTAACCTAACTTATGTCTTGGTCTACCTCAGTTTTCTACTCAGAAGTCCTGCTCAGGATGCCCTCTCCTCTGTCTGTCTGTCTGTCTGTCTGTCTTCATTCCCTCTACCCATTTTCTAGTAGATTTGTTGTTTTTAACTTTGAGCTCCATCCTCATATATCCTTTTTTTTCTTCATTTTTTTCACTGCCTTCTGGAATATGCATTCATACCTGCCTTCCAGTTGACTAAACATCTCTCAACTGTGCTTAATATAATATTAATATATAGACTCTGTTTTTCAAATAATATACGTTAAATTCAATAACAACTTTTTTATCAGTATTCAAGTTTTTCAAAATCTTAGTTTTCCTTGTGGATTTCATTTTTAATTAATGTGTTTTTCACAGTCATTTTGTAGTTTCTTTTAGATTATAGTTTGGTTTTTTAGGGTAAACATCCTATCTGTTATATAAGTTATTCTACTTTATACAGAAATACATCTTGTATGATTTGTAATTCTTGGAAAATGTTCTATCCTTTATAGATTTTTTTTTATAAGCATCAACATTTGCTCAAATGTATGTCTGTGTACCACATGTGTGCAGTGCCTACAGAGGCTAGAAGAAGATACTAGATCCCCTGGGACTGGAGTTACCATGGAGCTGCCCTGTGTGGATTCTGTGAAGAGAACCCAGGTCCTTTGAAAGACTAGCCGGTGCTCTTAACCAGTAGCCATCTTCCCAGCTCTATGTCCACATTTTTCTAAGGAACCCACGTGCCTCTTTATGGAAGCCTTGTGTGCTATTCTGTGCAAGGATCCTTGTTTCCTTTTGCCTTTGTTGCTGCCAGAGCTCTAGCAATTTCAGTGGCACTGAGTTTCTATCTCAGCATCCCTGTGGCATCTGAGCCTCATGGCTTCCCACCACCCAGGCCTGAGGCTTCCACTTTATGCATATCTTCTATCTATTCTGCAGCAGCCCACCCACAGTCCCTGACCTCTGGGGACAGTTCTTATAGCCTCCTCCTCCCCTAACTGAGGAGCTCATCAAGGGTTCCCATTTCAAGATGAAAATGGCAGTAGGGTCCTTATCACTCCCCCCCACATCCTTAAAAGCTGGAAAATGAGTTCGCTATTCCTGTACAGCAGTGAGACTCCAGGCACTTGCTTGAAGCTGTCTGTATCCATGTCCTCTCCACAGTGTTTCTTCATTTCCAGCATCTAGACATTTCCCTTCCTTTCTCTTTCTCTCTCACTAGTTTATGTTCTCTCTCTCTCCCTTTCTCCTTCCTCCCTCTCAAAATACTTCTATAGCATTTCTTTGAGTTTGAAGTAGAAATGGACAGTATCATTTTAGCTTACTGTGTTCTTACATTCTCAGCTACGCAAGAAAACCAGGTTCTAAGCAATGAATTCAAATGCAGTTTTGTTTAGGTTTGAGAGACCCAGTGACAGGTTCTGACAGCCCTTTCTTTAGACTTTACTAACTCCCTTCCTGTGAAAGATCACAGCACATTAGAAAGAAACTTAGATCCTGGATCAATTACCTTTCTACTTAAAGAGTTACCTTAAACTAATCAATATACCTCCTGAGGCCTACTTATATCATTTATAAGAGAGAAGAAAATTACATCGTACCTAGCTTTGACATAGTTTTCTGCCCCCTCCTTCTATCCTAGCCCAGCCTGTATTCCTGTCCCCACCCAGGGCCAGGTAGGTTCATGAGATCATCTTCTGTCTTCTGCACTTTGACTATGTCTTATTAAAGTGGCTAAAATCCAGGACGTTTTAGAATAGGTGTGCCTGTAAGAATTACCTGTATTTCATTCCCAATCCCAGGGGAGGTTTTTAGTATACAACAGTAAGCACAGAGTCTATATAGGATTTATATTGGTTTGTGGTGTTAGGGATTTGTGCATACCAAAGAGCACTTTACCACGGAGTTATATCCTAGCCCAGATGTAGAATTTCTTGTACATATATATATTATTTTAAAAGTTTCCTGTGCTAGTTTTTTGATGAGAGTTTGTATCCTAAATGGCTATTGAATTTTATTTATTCTGCCTTCATAATAATCATTATTTTCCTGCTTTACTCTGTTTCTTGATTTTATACATTAAACACACCTTGCCATCCTGTACTAACTCCAAGCCTTTCTCTCTGTCTGTCTGTCTGTCTTTGTCTCTCTGTGTGTGCATGTGTCTCTCTTAGATTCTTTTATACACTTACTTTTATTTGTCTAGGGTGTTTTACCTATTTTTTATAGCTATGTAGCACATGAACTGGAGTTACAGCCTGCTGTCCTCGGCCCTGTGGGTACTGAGAACCAAACCCAGGTCCTTTGGGAGAGCAGCTAGTGTGAGCTTTTAACCCTGAGCCATCTCTCCAGCCCTGTCCTCTCCAAGCTGGTCTTGACATATTAGTCTAGAACAGTTTTCTAGTATCTAGAATCAGTTATCTAGGATTTTTTCAGATATTTGCACCCAAATTCATGAGAAGTATTACGTGACCTTTTTCTGTTTCTTTGTGGGGTTTTGATACTGTGCTAACCTGTTCTTCCAAAGAGCTTTATAAGATTGATGCTATTTATCATTTGAATTTACAAGTGAAACTAACTATGTGAGTTAAATAATAAGTGAAACTAACTAATATTCTATGTGAGAAGTTTTTAAGTTCAATAAAGAAAACAAGAAATTGATGGCATTTCTTCCCATGTCAATTTTGGAGATTTGTGTTTGGAAAAGAATTTGTTCATATCAAGCAAATTGCTAAACATTGTTTCTCTGCCTTAGTTGCTTTTAATGAGACAATTCAACAATACAACCACTACTGCAAATCCTATAAAATCTATAGGCCAGTTAGTATCTATAGTATAGATGATTTTCTCTTTTTCTTTCTTTTTATTCTGGTATAAGTAACTGATGGCCTTGCTTTTAAAATGTATATTTATATATGGGGCATATGTAACATGGCACACATGTGGAGGGCAGAGAACCAGTTGCCGGAGTGTTTTCTTCTTCCCCCCCCCTATGGGATCTGGAAATTGAACTCAGGTTCTTAGAGTTAGTAGCAAGCCAGAGTGAGTTGTATTCTCTTGATCACTTTTGCCATGGTCTAGCAAAGACAAGTTTCAGTTTTGTTGTTTTCTTTCTATGCTTTGTGTTTTTTAGGGGGTGGGGGTATATGTGCACATGTGTGTAGGCACATATGCAAGGTGGCGTGGGAAAATGGGAACTTATATGTGGAAGCCAGAAGTTAACCTTGCGTGGCATTCCTCAGGAACCATCCATCTTGTCTTTTAAGACGGGGTCTCTCTTTGGCCTGGAGCTCACCAAGTGGGCTAGGCTGTCTGGCCAGCAAACCCCAGGAAGCCATCAGTCTCTGCCTACCCTACTTTGGGATTATGAGGGCATGCAACCACACCCAGCTTTGAAAACACAGGTGCTGGGAGAGGGAACTCCGGCCCTCATGCTTGCCCATCGAGGACTTCACCGGCTGAGCAGTCTCTCCATCCCTGTATTTGTTTTGACTTTCACAGTAAAGCCCATGCCTCTTTAGATTTAATTTACTCTCCTTTTCAAGCTCCTCCTTGAAATGAGTAGTTGCTTCATTGATTTCTTTCAATCTTCTTATAGAGCTCTGAGGCACCCAAACGGCTGTCTAAACACAGTGTCAGCTGCCTCGTTACCATTCAATTCAAAATATTGTCTAATTTCCATTGTGATTTCTCCTTTGGCTCATTTGTTATTTCAAATGTGCTTCCAATTTCCAAACATTTGACAGTGTTGATGATCTTGTAATTGCTGGTTTCTAGTTTACATTCACTGTGCTCGGAGAATATCTACTATATAATTCCTTCCTTTAATAATTCCTTGACTGAGATTTCCTTATGTCTTGTTTTAGGGTCGGTTTTGTTAATTATTTGTTAAGTAGCTCATTTCTAAGTCAGAAAGTAAGCACACATGCGTTCTCTGTCATTACTGTGTGCAGTGTTCTGACCATTACATCAAGCTTAGTAAGCATTTTGTTTAATTATCTCTGCTGGATTACTTTTTTTTAATCCGTTTCATCATTTTTAAGGAATAAATGTTAAAATCTTTCACTATGTCAATTTGTCTTTTGTTGTTGTTTAATTCTGCCTGTTTTGATATTATATGCTAGTTTGAGATTGGTTTTTGGTTTTTTTAATTTTTGTTTTTTGAATTTTGCTTTATTAGATAGTTTCTTTATTTACATTTCAAATGTTATCCCCTTTCCCAGTTTCCCCTCCAGAAACCCCCTCCTCCTGCTTCTATGAGGAACTACCAGACTGATTTCCAGAGTGGTTGTACAAGCTTGCAATCCTACCAGCAATGGAGGAGTGTTCCTCTTTCTCCATATCCTTGCCAGCATCTGCTGTCACCTGAGTTTTTGATCTTAGCCATTCTGACTGGTGTGAGGTGGAATCTCAGGGTTGTTTTGAGTTGCATTTCCCTGATATTTTTATTAGGGTTATTTGGTTTTCTGGAGTGTAACTTCTTGAGTTCTTTGTATATATTGGATATTAGCCCTCTATCAGATATAGGATTGGTAAAGACTTTTTTCCCAATCTCTTGGTTGCCATTTTCTTATTGACAGTGTCCTTTGCCTTACAGAAGCGTTGGAATTTTATGAGGTCTTATTTGTCGATTGTTGATCTTAGAGCATTTGTGGTCTGTTCAGGAAATTTTCCCCTGTGCCCATGTGTTCAAGGCTCTTCCCCACTTTCTCTTCTATTAGTTTCAGTGTATCTGGTTTTATGTGGAGGTCCTTGATCCACTTGGACTCAAGCTTTGTACAAGGAGATAAGAATGGATCGATCTGCATTCTTCCACATGCTGACTGACAGTTGAACCAGCACCATTTGTTGAAAATGCTGTCTTTTTTCTACTGGATAGTTTTAGCTCCTTTGTCAAAGATCAAGTGGTCATAGATGTGCGGGTTCATTTCTGGGTCTCCAATTCTATTCCATTGATCTACCTGCCTGTCTCTGTACCAATACCATGCAGTTTTTATCACTATTGCTCTGCAATACAGCTTGAGGTCAGGAATGGTGATTCCCCCAGAAATTCTTTTATTGTTGAGTATAGTTTTCGGTATCCTGGGTTGTTGTTTTGTTTTGTTTTTTTGGTTTTTTGGTTTTTTTTAATTCCAAATGAATTTGCAAATTGCTCTTTCTTTTTTATTTATTTTTTTTTTTAAATTATTTTATTAGGTAATTTCCTCATTTACATTTCCAATGCTATCCCAAAAGTCCCCCACACCCTCCCCCCCCCCCACTCCCCTACCCACCCACACCCACTTTTTGGCCCTGGTGTTCCCCTGTACTGAGGCATATAAAGTTTGCAAGTCCAATGGGCCTCTTTCCAGTGATGGCCAACTAGGCCATCTTTTGATACATATGCAGCTAGAGTCAAGAGCTCCGGGGTACTGGTTAGTTCATAATGTTGTTCCACCTATAGGGTTGCAGATCCCTTTAGCTCCTTGGGTACTTTCTCTAGCTCCTCCATTGGGGGCCCTGTGATCCATCCAATAGCTGACTGTGAGCATACACTTCTGTGTTTGCTAGGCAGCTCTTTCTAACTATGAAGAATTGAGTTGAATTTTGATGGGGATTGCATTGAATCTGTAGAGCCATCTCTCCAGCCCCTGAGATTGTTTATTTTGCCTGAAGGATTTCAGGGCGTTTGAACTCAAGTTTTCAGACCTATGCAACAAGCACTTTTACCTACTGAGCAGTCTTACTGGCCCCTGGATTTAACTTTCTATCACTGCAATGTGTCTGTTTTCTGTCTGGCAGTGTTTGTTTCTTGAAGTTTAAGTTCTCTGATCCTGAAATGGTTTAAACAACTATTTTTAGTGTTTCTGTACTGCATCTTTTTCCATCTTTCATTTAACTGTTTAAATGTCATGTCTTTCTAATGTGTCTCCTGCTAGGTAGGACAGAGACAAATTTTATTTTAATGGTCAGACCGGTAGATTTTGTCCTTTCAATAGATCTTGTTCTGGATATTCTAATCTAGAGATATACCTGGCCCTGAGGAATCTGCATTTTAAGAACCATCTAAGATGACTTAAGTAGAGATAAGTGGGATGCTAAATCAGTTTTCCAGATGAATGTAGAGGTGCAATGGCTACCCTAGATGCTCACCAAAAACCTGCTAGCAACTGGCAATAATAACAGAGAGAAGGGAGTATAAATAGCAGTCCAGACTCCAAAGGACACAAATCTCTTAGGTAATGGTAGAGTAATTAACTGAAGCAGTTTTGGAGATAAGCAAAGCATTTCATATTTTCAACACAGAAATAAGATCGTCAAAGAATAAACAGCATCTAAGCAGGCGTAGAGTTGTTTCTTCAGAATCCAAGAGGGCATACAGAGTCATTTCTTCAGAATCTAAGAGGGCATACAGAGTCATTTCTTCAGAATCTAAGAGGGCATACAGAGTCATTTCTTCAGAATCTAAGTGGGCATACAGAGTCATTTCTTCAGAATCTAAGAGGGCATACAGAGTCATTTCTTCAGAATCTAAGTCGGCATACAGAGTCATTTCTTCAGAATCTGAAGTGGGCATACAGAGTCATTTCTTCAGAATCTAAGTGGGCATACAGAGTCATTTCTTCAGAATCTAAGTCGGCATACAGAGTCATTTCTTCAGAATCTAAGAGGGCATACAGAGTCATTTCTTCAGAATCTAAGTGGGCATACAGAGTCATTTCTTCAGAATCTAAGTGGGCATACAGAGTCATTTCTTCAGAATCTAAGAGGGCATACAGAGTCATTTCTTCAGAATCTAAGTGGGCATACAGAGTCATTTCTTCAGAATGTGAGCAGGCATACAGAGTCATTTCTTCAGAATCTGAAGTGGGCATACAGAGTCATTTCTTCAGAATCTAAGTGGGCATACAGAGTCATTTCTTCAGAATCTAAGTCGGCATACAGAGTCATTTCTTCAGAATCTAAGAGGGCATACAGAGTCATTTCTTCAGAATCTAAGTGGGCATACAGAGTCATTTCTTCAGAATCTAAGTGGGCATACAGAGTCATTTCTTCAGAATCTAAGTGGGCATACAGAGTCATTTCTTCAGAATCTAAGTGGGCATACAGAGTCATTTCTTCAGAATCTAAGTCGGCATACAGAGTCATTTCTTCAGAATCTAAGAGGGCATACAGAGTCATTTCTTCAGAATCTAAGAGGGCATACAGAGTCATTTCTTCAGAATCTAAGAGGGCATACAGAGTCATTTCTTCAGAATCTAAGAGGGCATACAGAGTCATTTCTTCAGAATCTAAGAGGGCATACAGAGTCATTTCTTCAGAATCTAAGTGGGCATACAGAGTCATTTCTTCAGAATCTAAGAGGGCATACAGAGTCATTTCTTCAGAATCTAAGAGGGCATACAGAGTCATTTCTTCAGAATCTAAGAGGGCATACAGAGTCATTTCTTCAGAATCTAAGTGGGCATACAGAGTCATTTCTTCAGAATCTAAGTGGGCATACAGAGTCATTTCTTCAGAATCTAAGAGGGCATACAGAGTCATTTCTTCAGAATCTAAGAGGGCATACAGAGTCATTTCTTCAGAATCTAAGTGGGCATACAGAGTCATTTCTTCAGAATCTAAGAGGGCATACAGAGTCATTTCTTCAGAATGTGAGCAGGCATAGAGTCGTTTCTTCAGGATAGAGATAGTTATTGTTTATACAGAAAAGTGAGGCTGAGATGGAACAGGTTTTTGTAATTATAAGGTCAGACTCCAGAAGGAAAGTGGAAATTCTTGGAGGGAGGAAATAAGAAGACAAAGGATAAGAGGACAAGAATCCAGGCAAGCCCCTCCTCTATGTGTGTTCAAGGAAGAAAACAGTGTCCTGAGTATAACTAGCAGCAAAGATCCCAAAACAGGCATTGTCTCTGCAGGGCCCTTCATGTGGAGGGATGCTGATGATTTGGAGTCAGTCCTAGAGCATGTCAGCCAAACTCGATAATTCTCAAACCTCTGACCTACTGAAGTAACAGCAATTCTCTGAGAAACATCTCTGTTTTGGGCATTACCAAGATAAGAAGAGTTCCCTTGTAGTCATGCTGAACCATAAGGGCTTGGCTTTGTTTTGTTTAATCTATAAGATAGTTCTAAGACCTCTGGATAGCATGAAACTGTGCAAAGGGAGACCAGAATAAAGGCTATAGTAGACAGAGCGTATGTAGTAGTGTGGCTGCCTTACTGGAATCATTATGGTGCTGGATAAAGCCAGTCTGACTTGAATTATGTTCTTCAAGAATAAGGCTTGTAGGGCTGAAAGAGGCCTAACTTGTATTACTGCGCATTGTTGATTTCTGCCGTCCTTATCCAAGAGGAACCTGTTTCCTGAGTGAAACATAGGTAAAAGGCATTTTGAAAGTATAATCTAAACTTGTCATAGAAACATAAATCATGACTATTATACTAGAGTGAGCCATTGTTCCCCATAGAAAACTGATTAAAGCGTATAAAGGCCTGATGAATGTCTTGGGAGAACCCTGACTTCTGAAGCACTGTTTATAGTACAGCTGCAGTGTCTGTGTTACTGAGCCTGCCAGAGGGAGATCTCTAGGACTAAAGTGGATTCCTGAATACCTGCTCTTCAGAACTCTTGTACACAGTTGCCCTCTTTAGCTCAGTTTAGATATCATAAGAGCCAACTAAAAATAGAGAAGATGAAGGTGAGAAAAGCATGGTGTCAAGTGCTGCGTGAAGTTAATGAATCTTCTCAATAATTATAACCCTCTGGGCCCATTGATTCCACGCAGCGCCCGCAGCTGGATTGACGAGGGGGTTTTATTTTGTGGCATTCTTGACTCTCTCCTGGTTTCCGACTTTGTCACCTCAAATCGAATGGCCTGATGAGCGAGCGCACGGCTGCTCCTAATAATGACAAGATGCTTCGAGCTTAATCTTCTCACAGATTATAAATAAGGAAATTGATTTGTCATTTCAAGTTCACTTTAATGGGATTTTAACTCTCTAACTTGTACATTGCATACAATCAATACTTATTGAATTTCTCTTTGGGTAAGGAAACAATGTGCAGGCACTGGGGAAAAATAAAAAGGTATAGTTTTTATCCTCACTAGGGATATGAAGTGGATTTACTTAGAGGGATAAGGTTTGTATATCATGGTCTTTAAAGTGATAGGAACAATGATAGCTACCACCTCTTGAGAGCTCGCTGTGGCTAGGAGCCCACATACACAGGACTTCATTGATTATTTCACACAACAATTCTGTGACATGGGTGTTGGTGGTGCCCCTCCCTGCTCAGCACAGGAGGCATGTGAGGCACAGAGGTGCTATGTGATTTGTCAAGGTCGTGTTACTAACAATTGGATAGACTTGGGATTCAAGTCCAAACAGCCTGACCTATAAGTCTGTAGTTCTTAGTCATGGTGTTACCACCTCTTATTTACTGCATAGAATAAATGGACCCAGAATGTAAGGAAATGAATACTGTGATGGCACCCAGTATGGTAACAACTGGCTTCGTGTGGTGACAGACTTGAATTGCATGAGCCATATCTCAGTGCCTTAGTAGTTACATGCTGCTCCTGGGCATGCCCATCACTGATGACAGCACAACAGGGTGGCACTAGTGCAGAAGATGATAGCTGTTTAAAGAGCATGAGCTGTGTGTGCAAAACGGGATTCTACTAGATGCTGATGATCAAGTGGCCTGAGTTACCATATAGACAGACTTGCCCCTCCTCCCAAAGGGTTCCATCATAGGTAGAAAAGATGATAAGAAATTAAGTTCTAAACATGGCAAAGCGATGTATCTATGAGCTGTCTAACTGAAGTCGACCAGAAAGCATTTGCTAATGAGGTGCTTAAGTTCCAGATAATTTGGAATTGCTGCCTGTGTGTATAGAGATCAAAATGATGACAACCAATGAGTTTAAAAGAGAAATAAAAGAAAACCTTGGGGGAGGTTGTTTTTAAAGAGTTAAAGTTCCTAAAAGAAGGGTCAGAGAAAGATTGATCAAAGTAGGATATAGCCAAAAGAATGAACTACTGCATGAGCAAACATGGGAAGCGTCTGAACAGGGGTAGTACTGGACTTCACCAGAAAACGCCTGAGATGGGGGAGGAGACGAAAATGCAACCGTTGGGTTCTAATGAGGAGGCACTACCTATGGATCAGTGATTTCATGTTAGTGATAAAACCAAATGGAGTGAGTGACTGGGCAGCCAGGAAAAGATACACACAGGCTTAGATCATAAGCCAGGCTTTTATGAAGGCTGGAGGCTGGAGGCTGGGGAAAAGGAGCGAATGGTGCAGAACACAGGAAAGACCTACTTTATGGAGGAATGAGTCCAACTGAAAGCAAGTGAGAAGTCGTGGAAAGAGAGCAATCGACAGTGACCTTTACCCCATTAATTGAGATGTCCAGGACACCTGTTGCATCTCTTAGTTGTTCAGAGTCTCCCAACTCTCATTTTCTTCAAACTCTGTCCTAAAAATTCCTCCTGCCCCTTCTTTCTAGGGGTGACTTTATAGGTACAGTTACTAAGCCTAACTTGTTAACATCCATTCTTGTTTAATGTGTATTATTATTCCTATTGAATTTATTTCCTTTTAAACATTACACTGACGTGCTTAATTTAAATGACCCCATGTTTAATCGTGATTTGTTGTTCAATAGAAATGTGAGAGGGAGCAGAACGTAGGCGGGTTCCAGTTGTCTGTAATTCACATATATATACTCCTGCTTTCTTATTTTGATGATCTGACATAGCCACATGTTGTCAGTTATTTATGTCATGGAGCACACTAACAGGTTTTTTAATTGCAGTGTTCAGTGCTAATTTCCATTCTCGAAAAGAGTGCTCAACTTCTGTGACTTGCTATTATCACTTCCTATCTTGTTGTCTTTGGTTTAGTCTGTTCCTTACCTTCTTAATGTCAGTGTGACTATCTATAGAGTACCACATGTACTTAAGTGTTTTCCTGTCCAACAGATTTAGAACTAAACAAGTGAATACAGCAAAATACAAAGCATTCTGTTGAGTGTGATATGTGAGGTTTAGTGGGTTTCACAACATCTCTTTAACAATGGAGTTTGCCTTTGCCATCACCATTACTTAAAGCCAGTAGATGCTTTAGAACTGTACAGTGCATCTCCCTCATCAGAGGCTCAGCGATTCGGGGCTAGGTCATGGCAGTCTGAACATCTAAGCCTAATCCCAGAATAGCTCCATTCTATAAAATCATCCTTCTCCACTACAGAGCTACAGCAGAATCATGTGGAGATTTATATGCCTAGTGCTCGCCCCAAAGAAACCGATTCTGCCAGCCTGGCATGTATATTTGTCTTTTTGGAAGGGAGGGACTGAGGTGTGGTGAATCTTGCCCCCTCTGTACAGACAAGGCCAACTTCAAATGCATGGTCCTCCTGCTTCGATGTCTCTAGTGCCAAGATTACAAATGTGCTCAACCTACCTGCCTCTAGATACTCACTTTTTAAGGTCCTTAGAAAATTCTGGTGTATACCTTTGAATCATCATACATATGGTTATTGTATATAAGAATCTTTCTAAATAGTTAAATATTTGAATAGCTAAATGGGCAACAAAAGCCTAGATCAACAGGTGGTGGTGGCACACACCTTTTAGCACTTGGGAGGCAGGGACAGGCGGATTTCTGAGTTCGATACCAGCCTGGTCTACAAAGTGAGTTCCAGAACAGCCAGGGCTACACAGAGAAACCCTGTCTCAAAAAAAACAAAAAAACAAAAAAAAAAAAAAAAAAAGCCTATATCATGAGGGATAAACAATGACCCTGAAGTGTAATATGACTGAGAAAGCCACTGGATGGTTTGAGCCAAAGGTTGAGATGATCTCACTCAGATTGTAAAATAATCCCCTCTCACAGCTGTGTAAAACACAAATGAGGTTGGGACGCTTCGAAGTAGGGAGACTGTCCAAGGGACTGTATGTTAATTTATTCAGAAAAAGGAGTAACCAGACACATCTATCTAAATGATAACAGCTTCAGAGGTGACAAATGAAACCTTGGGTATGTTTTTAAAGATGAAAGGAACAGAATTTGTGGACAGATCAGACATGTAACAGGGAAGGAGTCAAACTTCAATCCTAAGGTTTTGACCTAAGTTACTAAAAAGATATCAAGGATATCTCAACCAAAGGATTGCCTTTGTTAAGATGAGAAAACTGGGAGGGGAATGGGTTTAGGAAGAAGACAAGAATATCAGTTTGGGGGCTGGAGCGATGGCTCAGCAGTTAAAGGCATTGACTGCTCTTCTGAAGGTCCTGAGTTCAAATCCCAGCAACCACATGGTGGCTCACAACCATCTGTAGTGAGATCTGACGCCCTCTTCTGGTGTATCTGAAGACAGCTACAGTGTACTTATTAATAATAATAAATAAATCTTTGGGCCGGAGTGAACAGGGCCAGAGAGAGCAGGGCTGACCAGAGCAAGCAGAGGTCCTAAATTCAATTCCCAGCAACTACATGAAGGCTTACAACCATCTGTACAAATACAGTGCACTCATATACATAAAATAAGTAAATAAATCTTTTTATAAAAAAAGAATATCAGTTTTGATAGATTAACTCTGAAGTGCCATTAAACATTCCTAATGGTAACCCAGTTAATATGATGGTCTAAAATTCTCAGGATTCATATAAATTTTAGATTCATCAACATACAGATGACATTGAAATCACAAGAGTAGATGGAATTGCCAAAGAGCAGCGACTGACAGACGAACTAGAAGAAGGCACTGTAGTGACAGAATGGGGATGGGGGGGAAGGGACTCTGAAACAGACTGCTCAGTAGGAGGACACTCTAGTGACAGAATAAGGGGACCTAAGGACTCTGAAACATACTGCTTCAGTGGAGTGGGAGGGGCCCCACGGAGTGGGGTGTCATTGAAGCTAAGAAAGATTGCAAAGCTCGGGGTAAGTAAATGGTCAGATAAAATGAACTCATTTGGCCCTGGTGTTAGCAATGTGGAGATAGTTGGTGATCTTGATCAGAAGCACTTTAATAGAGAGATCATGCAAAGCCAAATAGAAAAGAATTCTGAAGAGTATGTGGTGGCAGGGGATCTGATGCCCTCTTCTGACCTGTGTGGCTACCCGGCATGTACACAGTACACACATACACAGAGGCAGAACACTTAGGCCCACAAAATAAAAATAAAGAAATATTTGAAAGAGAATGTGAGGCCCAGTAATATTGTTCAGTGTGGAAAGGTGCTTGCTACTAAATCTGATGACCTGAGTTTGATCTCTGGAACCCACTCTTGCACAAGTTGATCTCTGACTGTCACATGTACATCATGGTATGTGTCTCCCAAATAATAATTGCTATATCCATATGTATTAAAAAGTGTCATATCTTCTAGTCATAAGCTGCACTCGTGAAATCTCAATATTGTTACCTAAACAAGACCTACATTATACTACCATGACATGCCAATGTGGGTGGAGGGAATTTTACAAGGTCCCACCTCTAGATGAAGAGCTACAAGTAATCAGTTGCTGCTAAGGAAGGGAGTCCCCCTGGCAGGATAGCCAACCCCAAGTGGTCAGCTCTACTCAGATCTACTTATGGGAACAATAGTCGGGGGACAGACACAATAGCAATTGGAGAGGCAGAGAGGGAAGGATGGAAATGTAAGTATGCTACTCATGGACTGAACTCTCAAAAAATTACATTGAAAAGAGTAAGGAAATAGAGCTGGAGATAGAGAACCTAGGGAGCCTTCTCTATGGAAATGAACAGAGAAACAGCACGGAGGCTGAGGAAAACAAAGTGCATTGTATGTTGTTGAAAATTATCCAGCAGAGGAGATACAGTGCTTGAGAGCAGGAAGAACTGGTGTAACTGCAGCTTTGCATGAGGAAATGGAATGGGGTTTACTGTGCAGAGCATTCAAACTTAGCCTTAGGGGCATAGACAGGAAAGTGTTCAAGGACGTAGAAAGAGCAGGTGGAGGAAGTTCTTACTATTACTGTCACTGTTATTGTCAGTGTCACTATCATCACGTTCACTGTCACTATCATCATAATCACACTTGCTGCCATTGTCACTGTCATCACTATTGGCACTGTTTCTGTCACTATCACTATCATTGTCACAGTCATTATCATTATTTTGTCCTAGGAAACAAAGTTTTGTTTTGTTTTGTTTTTTCTTTTGGGTTTTTTATTTGTTTTGGTTTTTGGTGGGTTTTTTTTGTTTGTTTTTTGGTTTTTTTTGTTTTTTTTTTTTTTTTTTGAGTCTAGAGAAGAGATACTGGAAATTTCAAGAAGAAGAGAAGCTATGAAATTATCAGGGAAAGGAAAGTTATGTCCAGGAGCACACTTAGATTTGAGATTCAGTTCAGTCTACTAGGATGTAATTTTCTGAACTCCACATTCAGGATGCTGAATTTTGGATTCATAATGGAAAAAGAAGAGGCTATTGCCAAGATGGAGTGTTGTCAGATGTATGTCGTGTTAGAAAAGGTTGAGAGTCATAGAGAATGTAAGATTGGGTCATGGGACTTGTGCTTAGTAGGGACGGAACCAAAGCTTCAGAACTAGGAGGAGATAAAGATATTCACATCTAGTGTGGGTCACTTGACATAGGGTGAAAGACTAGAGTAGCGTTAGCGTTGGAACTGTAGAGTAAGCAGGAAAGCTCAGCTATGGCCATCAGAGTCAGAGAGCAGGCTGGGACAGGAAGGGCTCTTGCTTAACTGGATTAAGGTGGGTGCTCACCAGTTTGTCCCGTGGCTTTAATAACAATTTTAATTAATCTGTTAGGTTCATGACTACAAAGAAGGGACCCCTGAAGAGAAGACATACTATATAGAACTATGGGATGTTGGAGGCTCTGTGGGCAGTGCCAGCAGTGTGAAAAGCACGAGAGCGGTGTTCTACAACTCTGTAAACGGTAAGTGTGCTTATTTCTCCCATGTTTTAATGGTCTAGAAGTACTGATCACCTGGTACGAAGTGCCACCACATGCTGGGCTCATCTTACCGTGAGATTTAAATCTGAATTCCACAGTCCCATGTGTTACCCTCTGGTGCCAACCAGGGCATGGTTGCCTTGTTTCAGGGTTATTCCGTTCTTACTTTTTATTTATACGTATGTAATATATATCCGTTTTAGAAGCTCAGCTGTAGTAGGCTTCCATATATTTTTCAAAGGTCTTTAGTGACATTTCTCCCTCTCCATACTCCTCAACCCTGCTCTTCCACCTCAATCCAGACTTAACCTTTCATGTCCCATTACACCCTTTACCCTCGAACCAGTTCATCTTATGTCATCTCCCTCTAAACCCCCTCTCCATGACCCACCCCTCCATAGTTCTCTGGCCTCTGTAGGCATCCCACATGAAATATACCTGAAAGTAAATTCCCTTTCCTCTTCCCACCCTGATGACCCAGGCTACTGATCTCAGCAGAAAGCCGATGAAGTGTCTGTGGCCCCTTAGAATACATTCTCACAGCTGTCAGGCTTTCATCTGGCGCTCAGTTGACTTTTCTAGCTCATAGTCTATTAAAAAAACAAAACAAAACAAAACAAAACACTTCAGCCTAAAGGAAAAAAGAAGAATTAGAAAAAAGAATGCCCAAACACCCTTAAGAGCTCAAAACCTTCCCTACAAAGCCTCAAAAGATAAAATTTAAATTTTTCTGTTGTTCATCTAATAGCCAGCGTGAGTGACAGCATGACATTCCATTCTTTGACCTGGTGAGATTTTATTTTGCTTTCCTCTAATCTTGTGCTATCAGAACACTTGACTGTAAAAGTATGCTCACCTAAGCAAGACATGCACAACAGCAATATCAGGAAGCATTCTGACGAGGATGGGATAAATCTCACAAGGCCCTGACTCTGGGTGACGAGCTACACGGTGACTGAAGGCCACAAAAGAGAAACAGTCTCCTCTAGGGATCTGTCTAGGTTGTTCAACCTCAAGGGGTCAGCCCTAAACACGGAAACATACAAGCAGCACTAAATACACTCTGCAGGCTGTAACAATAAATGCATATGTGTAACAATAACTAAAGAAGAGCCATGAAGTTGAGAGGGAGTGGAGACCCAGGAGAAGTTGGAAGGGATAGCAGAAGGGGTGGAAATTATATAAATGTACTCATTATGAAATTTTTAAGTAATTTTAATCTTAAAAGAGAGTTCAGGCCTGGGCATAGTGGTGCCTGCCTTTAGTCCCACACTCCGGAAGCGGCCTGGTCTTCAAAGTGAGTCCTGGACAACCATACATACATAGAAAGCCTACCTCAAAAAATCAAAAACAGAAATTAAAAATTGAAAAGAGTTTGAAAATCTTTGGCCCTTGTATCTCAAGATGATATTCTAAATTCCAACAGGCATTGAAGTTGTTTTATGTCCATTTTATTATGTAATTATCTATTTTGCTTATCTGTACATGATATTAGTTGATTTTGAGCCATCTTATATTTTGTTATCCTTTAGTCTCAAAAAAACCCATCTTTCCTACTATTCATACTTCTTTTTTTTACAAATTTATTTCTATTTTTTATTTGTATATAGTTTTTTATTATTTTATGTTTATTGGTGTTTTGCTTGTATGTATGTCGATGCACCATGTGTGTACTTGATGTCTGCAGAGGCCAGAAGAGGGCATCTGGTCGCCTGGAACTGAAGTTACAGCTAGTTGTGAGCTGCCATGTGGGTGCTGGGAATTGAACCTGGATCTTCTGGAAGAGTGGGCAGTGCTCCTAACTGCTGAGCCGTCTCTCCAGCCTATATGTACCCTTGCCTCCCTTTTCTTATTCTTCTCTAGTAGACTCTTTTTGCTAATCGACATGAGATTGGGCATCTTCACAGTAGCATGGCTGCAGACTCTTTTCCCTAAATCAGTTCATTTTCCTCCCTCATTGTCCTCTGTCCCTCCCTTCCCCCTACTACACCCCCCTTTATTTGCACTTTAAGGCAGTGTCTTGCTGTATTGCTTTGGCTAGCACCAAACTCAAGCTCTCCTGCCTCAGCTTCCCTAGTGTAGACTTATAAAGCATGTGTCACTGCAGTGAGCTAACCAAATCTCTTAAAGTAGCTAGCAATGAATTTAAAGAACAATGAATTTAAAGAACAACGAAGTTAAACTCTTGAGTTGATGGCATTCAAAAGACCTACAGGACAGTGTTTTTCTATTAAAGAACAACAACCAAGAGGCTGAGAGATAGCTCAGCAGTTCAGAGCACTAGCTGCTCTGGGCGAGGACCCAGCTCTGATTCTCAGCACCCACATGGTAGCTCCCCACTGTCTGTAATCCCTGTTCCAGGAGCTCTAATATCCTCTCTGCCTCCACAGGCACCTGCACACGTGTGCAGAGACACACATGCACATGCATAAAAATGCACACTTAAGAATAGAATAGCAATTGAGCTGAACGTGTGGCACATGCCTGGATCTCCTATCTGAGAGGAGGAGGCACGAGTGTTACGAATTCTAGGCCAGAGCACACTACACAGTCAGCAAAGCCAATATCCTCTTGTAGGAAGACCCTGCTTTTGTTTGTTTTTTAAAGGAAAAGTAGCAGTTATAAAAATTAAAGTGGTGCCATTTTAATACATTTCACCAGTGCAGAAACGGTACAACTTTTGAGTAATGTAATCTGTTAATAAATAATGTTCTTTATTGGTGAAGTGCTTCTATAAGCAGTTCCAAGCACAAAGTAGGCACTCAGGGGCTTCGAGATGCAGAGTAAAAAGACATTCTGAATATTTTATGACATTCTGATAGCCTTTGAAAGAAAAGAACATTTTAAAAGTATATTAGTGGCAAAGCTTTCTAGTTAGTTATTTGTGAGCATTTATGAGGACAGTTTGGAATGCTTGTCTGACTTTGTTAGGCATACTTGAGTACAGATCACTAAGCCCCGAAGATGTGTGCTTGCTAAACTTGCCCTTGCTGACTATAAAGAGGCGCTAATGGCATCACATTACCTGATTCTTTTAGGCATCATTTTAGTACATGACTTAACAAATAAGAAGTCATCTCAAAACTTATATCGCTGGTCCTTGGAAGTTCTCAATCGGGATGCAGTTCCAACCGGAGTCCTCGTGACAAATGGGTAAGCCTGGAATTACTCTACAATTGGTTTTAAGTGTGATTGCAATCCTGAGAATGCTCTTTATGAAATATTCCTCTGAAGGTGTGTGATGAGTCCTGTTTTAGCCTCTACTTGGTCTTTCCATTATCTGAATGGCATCTTTCCTGGCAGTGGTGTTTATTTTGATGGAATCTCATTACCTAGTTTTCCTACTGCATTTTCCCTTGGTATCCTATCTAAGAGCTGTTTGCTTAATCTCATACAGGTTTTCTCCTGCGTTTCCTTCTATAAGTTTTATAATATGGGGTTTATATTAGATTTATGATCTGCTTTAATTTTATATAAATAATGTGATTTGGGCTTAATTTTAAATTTGAATGTTCACCTGTCCCAGCATCATTTGGTAACAATAGTATATTCTCTCCATTGAATCATCTTCATTCTTTTGACAAAGTCAGTTGAACATAGTGACAGTACAGGCCAACTTCTTTACTCTGTTCTGTTGATGTTTGCATCTGCTCCCTTGAAACTGTGAGCTAACATAGACATTTTAGAGTTTCTGTCAGGTACTTGGTCGCAGCTACCCAAAAATTGCTAGTGTGGTAGATCCTGACTGATTTTCAGAAACTGAACCACCCTTTCATCCCATGGTTACAGTGAATTCATTCTTTCATTTTAGATGTTGCTGGTTTTGATTGAATGTTGTCTTGCAGTTTTGGTTTTTTTTAACCTGTGTTCATATGGAATATTGGTTATACTTTCTGTTCTATAATGTCTTTGGCCTGTTTGATTTGAGGATAATATTGGCCTCAATGTCCCTCTATGTCCTGTTTGGGGAAAGATATTATATGTATTTGATGTTATTTCTTCTTTGGATGATTGCTTGAATTTACCAGTGAAAGTTTGGGGCTTGCATATTTCATTTTGAAAGGTTTTCAATGTCAGATTCTATTTCTTTTTTTAATAGTTGCCGAATGGTACATGTATTTTGTTTTGTCTCAAGTGAATTTGGCAAATTCGAGCTGTAGAGGATTCATGCATTTCCTTTAAGTTACTGAACATCTGTGAGCAGGGTTGTTTGTAATATTATTCGTTATCTTCCTGGAGTCTGTAATGACATGCGCATTTTCATCCCTGATCTTGCTAACCTGTGTTTTCTTTTTGCTTCCCTTTTAGACATGCTACTAGTTTGTTGATGTTCTAATCTTTTCAAAGATATTTTAGTTTCACTGATTTTTACTCCTCAAGAAACTTATTCTTAAATTACAAGTAAGAGATGGTTTATTTATACCAGAAAATATTCACATCAATGTTCAGGAATTCAAGATGGCGTAATTGTTACAGATACAGAAACTGTACTTTGACTCTGTAGCTTCATTTGGTCCTCTAGCTGCACCTGCACACGCATTAAACAACAGTGCATTGGTTCTTTATTGCTGCATTATTTTAACAGCAAATGATCTGGAAGCAACTCTGAGGTCCAAAAGAAAGTCTGTTAAATAAATAATGGTCTAGTTATATTCTGGAATACTCTATTTAAGAAAGCATCAGGAATGTTTCTATGTAGGAAAATAGAGATCTACAGAGAATGCAAAACAAGGTGCAGAGAATATATATCATCTCCCTTGTAATGTGCAAGAGAGCGTGTAAAGGCGTGTGCATGTATTTGCATACAGCAGCCATGAAAAGGGCCGTAGCTCTAGCTCAGTAGAGCATTTCCCTAGCATACATAAGGACCTAGGTTCATCCTTAGCACCACTTTAAAAAGTAATAAAACAGCAAATCGAAAGCCCTATTGTATCTTTTAAGTTTATTTCTTGCATCTTAAACCTTCTTTATTTTAGTTATAATATTAAAAGTATGCATAGCTGCTGTTTTCGTTTCTCAGAGAATTATTGTGCATATAAAACTATGTGTTTTTTAGAGTTCTAGCCATAGCTGTCCATAATAAAAATTCTCCATCAGTTTTTCATATAAGGATTATATCCAGGTCTAATTTCAATTGGATGTATGATTTTTAGTGAAAGAGGTGATAAGAAACATAAGAGACAATGTGGTATAATTTTCTTTTAAAATTAATATTTAAGAGGTGAGTCATTATATACATCTGTGTTTCAATGAATATAGTTCTTGAAAAAATGAAAAGCTAAAAAGAAAAATGAAAGATCAAGGTATATATATACTTACATGGTAATCTACAAAAGAGTATATACAATTTTAAATAGCAGAGATTATGTATATTAAAGATAGTATTTGATAGAAAACACAAAACTTTTCATGAAAGAATTTGTGAATATAAGAAAAAGAAATAATCCTGAAGGATGGTACCCTGAAAACCTCATTCTCTATAATTTAAATTTCAATCCAAACCATGTCTCCCAAGTGAGGAGTATGTAGGTAACCAGGTGCTAGTTCATAGGCCTTGAACTTGTGTTGGTTTCCATACAAATAAAACAGATATGTAAATTCAAAACAACTCTGTTCTGAGACACAACTACAGCTGAGGCTCTGCAAGATGAGTGTGAAAGGTGGGGAGACGTAGTAAGTGACCCTCTCTGCCCAGCTCAGTTAGAGTGCTCCAAAAGACAGAGGAGTGCTAAGACAGAAAAGTAGCCGTGCTCCAGTGGGTTTTATTGATTGGATTATACAGCATTGATTGTTCAAAAGCAGGTTTGCTGACTGCTGTAAATTGAACTTATAACGTGTTAGAAGTCTAGATCTACTTTGCTTCTAATAGGCAAATAGAATTTCAATTAATTGACAACAGTGGACTTTATGTTCCTTTCAGTAATGAGAACTATAATTTGTATTGCTACTCAATCTTTTGGGTAAAAATGGGAAGAAACTGAATTATAATAGACCCCCTTCTAACACTAAGAGATTCTGATGGCCGATCCTCTGTCTCTTAGGACTGTCATGTAAGGATAATTCTTTGGTACTAGTCGTCTTGCCTTTTAGAATCATGCTTTTAACATTTCAGCAGTTTTTCTCCACTTCCATCCAAGCTGTGTCTCACTCAGGCGCCACTTCCCCAGCTCTTTTCACTCTGAAAAGGTTTTTTTAATTACTCATAACCAGGAATACATATGCAAGCTGGAGGATTTGTGCATGAAGTGCCTGCATTCTGTGCTAGGCTCCTGGGTTTTCCACACACTGAGCTTTAAATCTACTTCCTTCTTTCACACTGAAAAATTTTGAAGCTGTTACCTACTGAAGACAGTGCATTATGGACACTTGAGTCACATGATCATGGTGTACTTGGTAGGCCCTCAGCTATCAGAGTTATCTGCTATAAAGAGACACAGAAACAGACTGAATAATAAGATGAATAGTTGGAATTCAACAGATGATGGACTGATCATGAAGATACATTAAAGATATCAGGAGAAAAAAGATGTATAGGTGATGATGAGCAGCAGTAAGTTAATATCACTAACGTTGTGTAAGCACCTTGCATTTAAAGAATACACATCTACATTGGAAAGGTAAATTCTATTCTCCTCTTCATGGTTATTCATCACAGGGATTATGACCGAGAACAGTTTGCTGATAACCAAATCCCACTGTTGGTAATAGGGACTAAACTGGACCAGATTCATGAAACCAAGCGCCATGAAGTTTTAATCAGGACTGCTTTCTTGGCTGAGGACTTCAATGCTGAAGAGATTAATTTGGTATGTACTTTCACTAATGTGTGTCTAGGCTACATCCTAGGCAAAGAAGCTTTATTCTCAAATCAGCAGCTCACCAATCCAAAACAAATCAGAACAGCCTGTCTAGACTATCACATGAAGGTCTCTTTCACTTTGAACTTGTACACTGGGCTGTTGGAATCCTCAAACTATATTCTGTTAATAGTATAAATCATAGACTCTTTCTTGAAAAAACTTAAAAAGCATACCAAATTCAAAATAATCATATCAATTAAGGTATACATTGGTTATTGTTGTTTTTGGAAGAAAAAAAAAAAAGCTCTTAATCCCAGCACTCAGGAGGCAGAGGCAGATGGATCTCTGAGTGAGCTTTAGGAGACAGAGAAAGCCTGTCTCAGAAAACCAAAATAAAATAAAATAAGTAAAATGAAAGAAAGAACCTCTTAACTGCTTACAACAACTGCTTATCTTAAAGGGCACACAAACAGATGTATGAGGAAGTTGCAAACTGTAAACTAGGAATGTATCATAAGGACTAATGTATATAAAGTCTTACATATAGAAACTCTGTGATAGCTAGTTTAATTAGAACAGAATGCTAGCGAGCTAGGAAACAACGCATATAAACCAATTCCCATTCCCTAGAACAAGACCTCGCCCGCAGCCTCGGAGGTGGAGATGAGTTATCATTGCTCATAGGCAGGATTGCCACACTGTCAGGACACTGTTGTTCAGGTGTGCAGTGCTGACCAAGAGCCAGTGGCCAGCACTTGGAGGGCAGCTGTTCACCAGATGCAGTTGTAAGGTTTACAGGTATCACATCACACGTAATGTAGGTACTTCTAGCTCCATTTTAAAGATGAAGTCAAATAAGGCACTCCGACTATACAACTTAAGTCCCTTTCCCACTTGATTATCCTTCAACTAAGATTTAAAATGAAGGTGCTTTGAAATCATTTATATCAACAGTTACCCAAAGCTCACTGCATAGTTATATTACCAAGAGCACCTATGAATGTCTATAATGACTGTTCTTCAAGTCAGAGCTTTGTGCTCAGAATGCTGGCAGGAGCCCACTGTTAATGCTTTGTTTTGTAATGTGGTGCTGAGCCTTACACATGAGAAACACTTTACCGCTGAGCTGTAGCCTCCGCCAGAACTTTTAGCCTACAGATCATTCAGGTGAGTCTGATACCTTTTGCTCAGTGAATTAACATCTGTAAAGATTGACCCTACCTGTCTGGTTCAGTCTCTGCCTGCCCTCCATTGTTTTTTATAGTTTATTGTACATTGGAATGTGCCCCCTGTTTGCATTTACCATCATGGAATGGTCAATTTAAATACCCTGGTAGTCAGTGTTGGACCATGGTGCTCAAGAGGATCCCTACCATATAGATTATAAAGTGTGCTCTCTCTGTAGACTAGTGCTGCTGTTGCTTTATGTGCACATTATTTGCCATTAAATATGTATGATTAGTTCCAGTAGTAACTTGAATATGTTTCTGAATGTATCCTTGACTAGTGCCTACTGGTGTCTGTGACAACCAGCTAGACACATTATTTGTCCTTATCTTACAGAGGCTAGGCCAGCTTCAGCTGTTAGCAAAACCAAAAGATAAGCAGTAGGACAGTCTCCCAAGGACTTACATATGACATGTCTTTAGTTTGTCAGTGTGTCCTTTCACAACACAACAGAAACAATACTAGAAGTGGCTAATGAGGATATAAGAAATTAAAGTGTAGGAGGGCAGATGAATATGAGAATTGAAAATAGAGTCAGACAAGCAAACGCAGAACCTCAGACTGAGACTAATATGGTGGTAGCATTAGTGCTAGCTCACCATTACGCCTACAGAGAAGCCTGAATCCAACACACATGTATCAAGAGTGGAGTCAGGATTTCTCTCTGCCTTTGTAAATGCAAATTATTTAACTAAAAGTAGGCACTAGGGTTATTACGTATATAGTCTATTTTCTCACGTGTGTTTATTTAGTTTCTGGTCGTTTTCCACATTCACACAAGCTGTTTAGAGCTACTGATTTTCAGGCTCTCCCTCAGCCATGATCAGTGGCAGATGGCTTTTTCAGCTCCAAAATTTTTGTCCTAAAAAAGGATGTAGTTTCAGATTTCCTGCTCAACCTAAATTGTGGAGCCCAGTAGTTAATTTTATGGGGGAGATGGCAACTTGTTTGATTGGCATTTGATTTAGGGTTTTTTCTTTTATTTAGTAATTTTAACTCTTACTTAGAGTCGTCATTAAACGTTCTGATGAGGTGATCAATAACCATTTCGCAAAACCATCTAATTCAGGTCTAAGGTTGATTTCTCATCTGTCCCAACTGGTACAGAAATGTGTTCAAACATTATTGCAAATTCAGCAGTGTGTACACAGTCAGATACCCGGGTAGTTAATCCACACATGGGATTATCTGTATTAAATTAAATGTTTCTGTGCTTGAAAATTCAGTCTGATAGCATTTGTAACAATGAGAAAGAGAACTGATGCCCTGGTGCCTGCTGTGTGACAGGCATGCAGTACCTCTTTGCATTTCACAAAACTGAATAGAATCATCTCTGTTTCATAAATGAGTAAGCCCAACTTTAGAGCCATAATGACTTAAGCAGGGTACACAATCTGGAAACATTGGCACAGATATTTGAAGACAGAGATTACTGGCTTCCAAGATGCTGATTCCCCTAGTATTTTATGGTCTTTGGAAACTATTGTAATTAGAAGCAGTTAACCCCCTTTCCCACCTCCCCCCTCCTGTGTGTGTATGGAGGGGGTGTGTTGAGAACTGTTATAGTTGCTGCCATTGTTTAAAGGGCGTTCCTTGAAATGCTGTGTTGACATTGTTACTAAATGTATTAGAAGGAAACATGTGGGCCTGGCTGTTACAGCAAGAATTATTTCAGAGATTGCTCAAGAGACACAGAGGGCCCACAGATGCATGCAAGACACTTATCTTTACCAAGGAGTCTGAATGATGCCTGTACAATTTGGTCTTGGTGGCATTTGAGGTAAAGATCAAAGCTGACTCTGTCTCTTGAGAGGGCCAGCACTGGTGACAAAGATGGCAGTACTGTTATTTACAAGGTGTTGTGATGACTTAGTGTCCCAGACTATGCAGCCTCCTCTGAGCTCTGTGCTTTCCTGTGTGAAGAATCTTCCTAGATAATATATCTGTTTATTATTATCAGAACCAGTGTGCCTTTGTGTTATATGAAGAAAGGGAGAAATTCGTTACAACTGTTTGTTCTTTGGCTAAATCTTATTTTCATGTTTCCAACTATTATACAGACTGCATAGTTCTTAACTCGTTGAACACTTAGTCCCTGGTCTGCAATACGTGTTTACATAAATCCTGTTTATGTGATTTTGTTAACATATGAAGGTCACCTGATCAGTCCCTTGGTTTTGCTAACAATATGCTAGTAATTAATGATGGGTGTGTTGACTTAGTATCCTCCAATATTGCTCAGATGACAGGACTAAATGGCTGCACTTTCTTTGCCTTCCTGCTCACGTATCATAATCTGAGTATTGCTTTGTATTTTGTGAGCATTCTGATGACTTATACAGAATGACACTGGAGCCTCACTTCTGGCTTTTCTCTGTGCACCTTTGTCTTCCAGGATTGCACAAACCCACGGTCCTCAGCTGCAGGCTCCTCCAATGCTGTCAAGCTCAGTAGATTTTTTGATAAGGTAATGGCTTCAATTAAGTTATTTTTAAACTTAACATATGATAGCTTAAACTCTTTGTAGAATGCTGTGTCCTTTTGTTCCTTTGCCCAAAACTTCACAGCCTGAATACCTGTTTTGATCTCTCTTATCTATTGGAATAATTGCTCAAGGCCTGCTGACGTACTTACTCCATCACTAGCGCTCTCTAAGCAAAGAGTAAAGGCTATTGGATTGAGTGGGGGTTCTTAAAAAGATATGAGTCTTCCTCAAAACAGTTTATAGTTACCTGTTTTTTAGTGCTTTGTGTAATTACATCTCTCCAGAGGCACCGAACAGAGGTTAAAGCCCTTTATTCTCTCAGCTATGAATATTTTCCATGTAAATGTTGCTATTACTTTGTAAAGCTAAGCTGTCTCCTGGAGTATGTTGTTTCCCTGTGAGGAGCATCTGCACCCTCCTGACACTGAGCTGGAGCCCTGCTCATCTGCATCCAGGCTATGCAGCTGCCTTACCTCCTGCTCATTTCGCATAGCAGCGCAATATAGGACTTTGTTCTGCATGAATTACTGAAAAAAATCATCTCTGTGTTAGATCTAGTCAATGCTGGAAAAATTGCTCAATGGTTAAGAGCAGTTGCTACTCCTTCAAAGGACTCAGATTTAGGTCCCCAAACCCACAGAGAGCTGCTCACAACCACCTGTGACTCTAGCACCAGCGATCCACTACCCTTTTCTGGCCTCTGTGGTGCACGTGCAAGCAAGCAGGTACACACACTGCACATATACATATAAATAAACATAAAATAAATAAAGTTTTAAAATTATAGATGTTCCTTATGGAATATATAAATATAGATATAGATACAGATATAGATATAAATATATAGATCCAGTGTGGTAAGAAGGGACAGATTACACAGGCACTGATTCCCATGGTTCTCAGATGGCCTACCCTCTAGCTAGGGCCTAGGAAAGTGACAGTCTCTGTTCTCCCTTGCTAGGCTGCACAGACATTAGCATTTTCTTGGGAAGTGGTACAAGGAACTATATATTCTCTCCATATTGTTTTCAAATCTAAAATGTTGCAGCATCTGCTTGGTTTAGATCCGTGTCCCCATCTAATACAAAACCCTGTCCCTTAAAACAGCATCCTATAGATCTGGGTTTGATCTGGAAAGGTCACATAGTATACGTTTACGTGTTTTAAGTGTTTTTAAGATAAAAACTCTTAAGTCACATCCTAGAGAAACAATGGATTTTAGACCAGCATAGCCTAAGTTATCAGCAAAGCTTCATAAATAAATAAATAAATAAATAAATAAATAAATAAATAGGTTGGTTGGTTTTAAGAAAGGAGTAATATGCATAAGAGAGGACTTCATGAGTTGGGGGTGAACAACTCTCAGCAAAAGAGTAAGCTAGCTTTGTTGTCTAAGTCTCAGTAAAGAATGCATCAGTAAAACGATTGGCTGGTTTTTCACAACGTGTACTGAATATGAAAGCAAAATACGTGGCAATACAGGTCTGGCCCATTTTCTGTAGAGAAAACCTTTCAGAATGCCAAGGCTGCATCAACCAGAGGTGGGCTGGGTCCTCCAGATTTTCCTAGCTGGTGATAAGTCTATGCCAGCGTGATAACGTGACTCTGTCCTGCTGAGAACGAGGAAAGGCATCAGTCCTTTGGGGGCTTCAGGGACTCAGTTTTTCAAGGTGTATACTAACCAGAAACCAGGTTTTCTACCTCAAAGGCCAGTGAATGCATCTTTGTCCTGGTCTCATATGACTACAAATACTAACTGAGACACAGTCTCCAGGAGAGAAAACCAGAATAATTTGTCTCGTAGGCATTTGTGAGGCAAGCTTCCCAGGCCTGAAAGGACAGGTTGTGCTCTGTGTCAGAAGGCTTCCCAGCTTCATCCCTCCAGATGCAACTGTCTTAGTCCATCTGCACCTAATCTGTAACTTACTTGGTGTTTCTCTTGCAGCAGCACCTCTGCAACCAGAGCAATGTCTACAGGGATAGACTGGAAATCAGTATTTTTTATAATCTCCTTCATCATCTGAAAGCATGGTTCTCAAACCCATTGTGTTAGGACGTGTGTCGTATGAGCTTCTTCACACGAGCTGTGATGTTTTATAAGATACATCCACTGCTTTAGCCTGTCTTCCCCCTGACAAATTCAGCAAGCCCTGAAACGACTGCATAAGAATAGCAGCGAAGCCTGTGAGGGAAACCCCACTAACTGCTTGATGCTGTGTCCTTGTCCACAGGCAGGATGCACAGAATTCCTCGCTGCTTCATGCAGACCCATCTTGAGGATTGCAGCAGTGCTGTAGGGATCCTTTAGGAGCCAACTGGTGGGAAAGTTGGCCTAATTGCTGCCATATGCTAGGAACCTGTTGGGACATTATTCTGTCCTTATTTAGTTTCCATGTGTTACTTATTTCTGAGTTTTGTTTACTTTTGAAGCAAAGTCTTACTTCATAAACCAGAATGGTCTGAAACTCACCAAGTTGCCCAGGCTTGCCTTGAACTCCTACTCCCCCTGACTCTGCTTCCTGCATGCTGGGATTGACTACAAAGTCTCCTAAGGACAGAGTGTACACCGTATCCTGTTCATTGGTGAATCCTTCCTTCCTTTAGAAATGAGTAGGTAGTAATGGAAATAATCTCACTCTTTCAATCCCGTTAGCACCAGGTTTTAAAGATTGTCTGCATGCATGCAAGTGTGCCTGTGTATGTGTGTGTATGCACTCGTGCACGTGCGACATATACCACAAGTACCTGCAGAAGCCACAAGACGGTGTGGGATCCCCTGAAGCTACTTGCAGGTGGTTGTGAGCTGCCCAGTGTATGTGGTGGAAACCAAATTCCAGTCCTCTCAAAAAGCCACAAGTGCTCAGCTGCAGAGCCCTCCCTCTAACTCCAGCATCAGAGTCTTAACTCACTGTATTAAATGTCCAGAGCTGTTGAAAACGGTTTTAATTTGGCAATATGTTGCATTAATGAAAGTTATAAATTAATTGCTATTTCTGGGGAAGTATGCCGAGCCCTAAAGTCTTCGTCTGTGTTTTGCAGGTTATAGAGAAGAGATATTTTTTTAGAGAAGGTAATCAGGTTGGTATCTATCTTTTTCTTGATAAAGTGACATCTTAAGTTTTGAAAAACAGCCGGGCGTGGTGGCACACACCTTTAATCCCAGCACTGGGGAGGCAGAGGCAGGCAGATTTCTTAGTTCTAGGCCAGCCTGGTCTACAGAGTGAGTTCCAGGACAGCTAGGGTTATACAGAGAAACCCTGTCTCGGGGGGAAAAAAAAAAAAAAAAAACCTTTTAAAAAACATGGTTTCTATTTTTTCCTCCAGCCGGGATTTTGTTTGTTTAATTAGGAAAAGCTCTCTATAGGCACAGGCAACATGAGGATCTGCAGGACAAGAAGAACCCAGGGATGAGGAGAGGCTCTGACCTAAGTAAAGAAGCCCATTTCCTCAAGGGGGCTTCAAGCCTTTTTGTCTAGAGTCCTCCATAACAGACACTGCGTATAAAGTCCAGTTGGTGATTCCAGGAAATCCATTCTTTCTAGATGGCCCTGCCACCGATTTGTTGGCAAATATTTTCTGTATTTGTAGAGTTTCTTTTTATTATTTATCATTCTGTGATTTTCTGATTGGAAGCTCAGAGAGCATCAGGCTGGCGTGCAGGAACGTGAAGCAGGAGTTTAGTTTTAACACATGACTCTTTCTGCTACAACATAACAGGATTCTTTCTTGCCTACAGATTCCAGGCTTTTCTGATCGGAAGAGGTTTGGAGGAGGGGCACTGAAGAACTTCCACTGTGACTGAGTGGCCCTCAGCCCTGGAAGAGCAAGGGAACAGCAGCAGTGTCCACAGCTTCCTCTTGCTGTGTAGGGACATTAACTTCTCAGGCTTTGGTAAAAACATCTCAAAATGCTACCTCACCCTCTCATGGAAAATTGAAAGGAAACAGCGGCATGGAAGGTCCTAGCTCTGCCCATTCTCTGTATCCTCACCTGTCCCTGTTTATAGCTTATGTAAAAGCCTTGTGACGACATAAGGGCTTGTCAAACCCATGCAGTAAAGAACTGGAGACAAGGGCTGCAGCGAAGGCTGACTCTTATTTGGAACCAGCGGGTTTTACAGGCCTGCGATTTTCCTACACTCTGAAGCTGCTGAAGGCTTAATGAAGTACTTCAGAAACATATCTGTGTTGTTTTACCTTCCTGGGGGGAAAGGTCATGTTAATCAGCCCTGAGTTATCCACCCCAAACCATCTCTGTCATTTTAAAGAAGCCAAATGGTGTTATTTCATTTTCTCCGTCCTCATTACACACAGGGATGCCTAAGAATAGCAACCCCATCTCCTCTGGTCTCTCTGGGAAAAAGCTTAGTGTCTGGGAAGAGCGATGGACTAATAGCTGGAGTTAAATAGAAATACAAATTAATAATACATGGCGAACAGACCAGAAGAGAAGGGTCTGTGAGACTCCAACAGCTCCTCTGCTCTAAGGTTGCAGCTGTCGGAAGGCTCTTTCTGCTTTCTGTTTGGAAATTGGGTGAAATCTGAGACCTTACAAGGCCAGTAAGACAGATTATTGCCTCTTTGGTGGGTTTTTGTTTTGTTTTGTTTTTTTAATTTTCTTTTCCCAGTTTGGTTGGTTATTGTTCTGTTTATTTGTAAGGAAATCCAATTCCTGGAATGTCCCTTAATACGATGAACAGTAAACTAAGACTATTATCCTTGTCTTAGCAATGTATTTATGAGAAAGTCAATTAAGTTCCAGAGTAACGAACTCATATACATTATGAGCCCGTGTTTGAGATTTCATCATATGCTGCAGCATTTTTGGCGGTGGTGTGTATGTCTTTGTTTGCATAATTGGTCGTCATTGTTTCTTAGCCCATCTTTTTTGCTGGTTTAATCTCAATTCCTTAGTTTATAAAATTGGTTGCCAAAAACGGCTGTAATTGGCTGCTGTGTTCAACACCTTGTTTCCAGATGCTCCTGTCTGCAGCAGCGCCCCGCTTCCCGCTCCCCGCTCCCTGGCTTTGTACCTAATTAAAAAATCATGGTATGAATATACACAGTGTCATTTCTTTTAAAACCAGGTGAAAACTACATTTCTGTTCCATTTTAATTAAACTTCAGAAGGGCTCCAGAAGTCAGGGTATGCTGGACACTTAGAAACTCAGAAAGGCTAGAAACTCAGAAAGGCTGTCTTGGGGATATGAGAAGTGCATCTCCTGAGCTGGGCTGCCCTCTAGCTTCACTTCCTCACTGGTGGGACCTAGGCCCTGTTTCATTTTGCTAGCTGATTTGTTTGTTCTCTGATGTAATTAGTGTTATGCAAACCATTGTCCACGTGGAATTTAGCACAAGTGTATTGTGGCAGAGGCCTGGCTGGGAAGGTAGAACCCAAATGCTACACAGAGCGCTAGTAGTGTCTAACCTCTCCATGTTTCTCTTCAGTTACACAGAGGGGCGTGGACTGTGTGGCTCAGTGGTAAGCACTTACCTAGCACGAGCAAGGTGTTAGGGTTGATTCCCAACATCAAAATTTTAATAAAAAATACATACATTAAAACCCACTCCCTTTTCTCTCCTTCCTTTGTAATTAAGAAGCCCATCCCAATTTCTATCATTTCTTTCTTATTAAGAAATAAAAGGGCCAGGTGTGGTAGCATACACATTTAAACCCAGCGCTTAGGAGGCGGAGCCAGGCAGATCTCTTAAGTTTGAAGCCAGCCTGGTCTGCAGACTGAGCCCCAGGACAACCAGGCCTATACAGAGAAACCATGTCTCTAAAAATAGCGGGGGAAGAGGGGGGAGGAAAGGGGGGACGGCAGAGCAAAAGGTTAGTAGGTAAGAGCACTTGATGCTCTTGCAGAGAACCTGGGTTTGGTTCCCAGCACCCCACATGGGCAGTCCACAGCCATCAGTAGCTCCACTTCCAGGGAACCTAGTACCCCCTTTGTGGCCTCCGTGAGCACATGCATACACAGTGTGTTTTGTCATGCGTAAAGGCAAAGGCACTCCTACATATAAAATACAAATATTTGAAGTGTAAGGGGATTAAAAATCTAAAAACCTATCAGTGATGGCTATAGGGTCAGATTTGATAAATTAATAATATCCCTCAATTCCATTTCTTTTTTTTTTCTACCTGCTTGATTCCTTGAACTGTAGCCTTTCTTTACAATTTTATAAACTTTTTTATTTAAACAAAAGCAAAAGCTGGCACACAAACTAAACATCACACAACCAAATTAACCCCACCCAAGTCTATCATCTCAGTGAACTTCTGTACAGTTAGGGCTTCACAGTGGGTGTAATGCTTTTACAGTCAAGTGTGTGTGTGTATGTGTGTGTGTGTGTGTACTTTTGTTGACCAATAGGTTTCTAAAAAACAAATTTTAATATTATCATCTAAAGTCAATTCATTGCAAGTATATATAGCGGCAAATAAAGCTGTTTACCAAATGAGTGTTATTTGTAGACATCCTCAAAAGAATGTTCTTGAAGCATGATTTTTAAAGACTTAGTCATATATGCTACATGTAAATGATAATTTAATACAATATAAAAAATAAAATATTACAACTACCAGGATTATTGTTTAATGTATTGAATCTTACTTATCTTACCTTCTTGGTAGCATAAGTTGCTAGTGATAGCTGTTAGCCATTGTTTTCTGGCCTTTTTTTTTTGTTTTGTTTTTTGTTTTTTTTTCTTTTGGTTTTTTCGAGACAGTGTTTCTCTGTGTAGTCCTGGCTGTCCTGGAACTCACTCTGTAGACCAGGCTGGCCTCGAACTCAGAAATTCGCCTGCCTCTGCCTCCCAAATTTTCTGGCCTTTTTGTGTGTGTTTTTTCCCTATATAATTTAGAGGTTTTGACCAGTATTCTCCCTCGGTGTAGAGGCAAGCAGATGTAAAAGCATGGAGACACCCATCTGACCCTTGCATGGACAGGATGGTTACTTGGAACCTAGTTGAGGATTTAAATGGTCTCTCCATCTCAGTGCCGCTGGGATGCAAACACACTACTCCTTCTTACAGTACCTTGGCATTGTAGAACAGGCAAAACCCAAGAGGGTACCTCCACTCCCTCGTCCTATCTCTTCTTCCCCAAAGCGGATTATAGAACCTAGCTGCCTTTTCCCGAACCTGGTCACAAAAACCGTTATTCCACATGCCCGCTCTTCACCCCAGAAGGAAAGGAACATCTTTATCCTCAAAGATGGAGACACCAAGCAGAGTCTGTAAGTGCGCCTCACCACCAGACACGCCCTGCCTGTTTGAGGTTCAATCAATCAGTATGCTTTTCTCTTGGTAATCCACCTGTTGTCAGTGCCTTCACCATGAGTGAGAAAAGAAAAGTCTTCCCTTCCCTGGGGCACTCATCTCTGTAGTTACTATTATTTTTCTGTCCATTTTGAAAATAGACTTCTTGAGACATCCTCTGCCATCGGGCTAGGGTCAATTATTCCTGATTTCTGCCGTTACCTTCACTTCAATGGTGTGCATTAGAGCAGCTAACATAGGTAGAAATGTGAATAGATACTTAATAGATGGTGGTTTCCTTGGTTCTAAGAGAGCTAATGGTTCAATGAGATTTCTGCATTGATTTGCTACCTTAAAATTTAGAAAACACTGGGAGGGAAGAAGTAGAAGAAATTAAACATGTATTTTGTCATAGTTGAAAGACAGCTAAATCACTTCACAGGAAAAAGAGGTGTCCCAGGAAGTCCAACCCTGAACCCCAACTATTCCAGTGTATGCTTGCCTCTGCACAGTGTGTATACACAGAGTTTGCCAGGGCTGTTCCATAGGATTGAAAGGTTATGGCTTTTCAGTTAGAATGAATCCACAGAACTCCCCTCAGTTGCATTCAAACTCAGAAGTGCATGAAAATCCCCTTCAATACTGGATCTAAATTCAGATTCCAGAGTGGCATCTGCTTTCCTTCCCATCCCTTAATTCTATATGTAATAAGATATCTATTTTATATTTTTGGCATTTTTAATGTTCGTGTGGTGTGTGTGTGTTTGTGTGTGTCTGTCTGCAGAGGCCAGAAGAGAACATTGAATACACTGGAGCTGGAATTACAGACAGCTGTAAGCTGCCTGCCAGAGGTGTTCTAAAGTGCTAAGCATCTCTGCAGCCTCCCCATGTTACATATTTAACAGGTCCATGTGATCCTAATGCAGGTGGTGAGGACCTAGCATTTCAGGAAGACAGCTGGACTAGAAAGTGTGGAGTACATAGAATATAAATTGTGTGCTCTATGAGTACCACTGTAACAAAGTTATACCATCATGCAATTTTCATCTCACCATAGTGATCTAGTCCATTTCTTTACCTCTCAGAGCCATGCCACCTCCTGGTAAACCAAGAGATACTTGTCTTTGGTATATGGTGAGCGTTCTTGGTGATGCTAATTTCCTAGAGATACCTGTTTCTAATCCAGGTACAGCTGTTTCTAGCTAGGGCTCTGCTGGCTATCATGCTGGCACACCACTTCTCTTGACAATGTTTTGTTTTCTCAGCTAACTAACAGCTTAGCTTTTCCAAACAGTAGGTAGAAAATGTAGCCTCTAACCAAGATGTAACAACTTGCTCAGAACAGTCTTTCATTTGGGATCACCTGCCCTGAGCCCCCTCTGCTGTGACAGCCATCCTGGAGTGGTGACTATGTGGGTCTGTCACACTGCTCTTCTCATTATCCCAACTTCCTGGAAGGTTTTTTTCCATTTTTTTGAGGGTGAGGCAAGGGCATCAGTGGTCTTAAGATGAAAGAGCACACACATCCCATAGATGTGCAGGCGCAGATCATTTTAAGGGACCCATTTTCCAGATCTTCAATTTCCATGTGTATACCTTTAACAGGATGAGCTGCTTGGGAATGTGACCCTTAGCTAGTTCTTCTCACCTTAGCTTTCATTGCCACCTTTGTCCTCTCTGGCAAAGGAAGAACTCACTTGCTAAGTAACTAACAACAGTTTCTTTAAAACAAATTTTCTTTTTTTGCGTCTGTGGAATCCCTGAAAACAAAGCACTGTGGTACGTCTCTCCAAGGTGCACGCATCGTCCAGGTGCCAAAAAAAAAAAAAAAAGTGGGGGGGGGGGACAATTCTATATAGTTTATTTAAGGACTTGGCCTCTACCAATCCACTTTTTTTTTTTTAATATGCCTGTCTTAGGTGACGCAGTCATTGTTCTGTTGCTATGAAGAGACACCATGACCAAGGCAACTCTTATGAAAGGAAGCATTTTATTGGTGGCTTTTTTACACAGTCTCAGAGGTGTAGTTTATTAGTAACACAGTGGGGAGGGCGGCGAGCATGGCAAGCACAGTGCTGGAGATGTAGCTGAGAGCAACATTCCTGATCCTCGGGCAGACTGACAACCTGGGCCTACCGTGGGCTCTCGAAACCTCAAAGCCCACTCACTCCCAGTGACACACTTCATCTAACAAGACCACACCTGCACATCCTTCTAACCCTATCAGAGTTCTACTCCCTAGTGAACATTAAAATATAAAAGCCTATCTTATTTAAACCTAATACATATTGTAAAAATGTGCATTGAAACTCACTATTTTGTACAATTGATGTATACTAATGAAAAGCAGAAATCAACCAAAGACAAGATAAATAACTTTTAATAGTTTCTTTAAAAAAAATATTTTCTACATTTGGAACTCTTGAAAACAATGCAATAATGAAATTTGAAAATGTTAAGTGACTATCAACCGTTTCTTTAAAACAACGTATTTTTTTTTTTTTTTTTGTATATGTGGAATTCCTGGAAACAAAGCCAAGAAAATAAAAAAACAAAGCGAAAAATAGCCAGCCAGTTGCTGTTAGCTTTCTTCAGAGAACCCTTTGGTAGTGGTCATCAGTTACTGTAGGGACTCAGTAGGGTCTAACTAGTCAGACCGCTGAGAAGAAAAGACAACTAGATGTTCAGCCATAAATGAAATGTCTGTATATCATCCCCTCCAAGGCTCACAGAACATTCTAGAAGGAATAGGAGGGGAAAACAGAGACGAGTTGAGGTGGTGATGGATGCCGGCTTCTAGCTTGACATGACGGTTACACTCTTGAATTCAACTGCTGTGATTGCCTACATAAGATCTGCACAAGACAGAAGCCATCAACGCCCTTGTCTCTTTGTGAGATGAACCCATGCCCCCACCAAGGATTTTGGCAGTTAATGGTTGATGGGGGAGGGGAGGCAGCACTCTGACAGGCAGAGAAAACATAAATAAGAAAGATGACATGCGCTGGCTTCTTCTCCCAGGACAAAAATTTGACAGGCTTCACCACCGCCTCTTGAGAAGCTCCTCCCCTTGAGAAGCTCCTCCCTCTGAGAAGCTCCTCCCCTTGAGAAGCTCCTACCCCTGAGAAGCACCTTTCAACTGACCTGTCTAAACTCCCTGTGTCCTAGGCAGGTCCAGACTGGGCCGTGTGCCAGAGAGCCCACTCTTCTCTGTGGACGATGACCAATCCAAAGTGAGGGCCAGGAGGCCCCTCCTAGGCCACCTTTAAAACCCCAGCCTTCCAGGACTAAATAAATAAATAAATAAATTCCACCTGGCTTCTCTTCCTGCTCATGGGAAGTAGTCTAATTCCAGTCAGGTGAACACATGCTCTTTGCTTTTTTTTTTTTTTTTTTTTTAAATTTTATTTACTCTTTGCTTTTAATAAAACGTGTTTGTTTGCTGTGACTGGTTTATTTTCTGACTTTGAAATCTTTCCTTGGCCAGAGAGCACAGACCCAACCCAGGTCTTTTACACAGTCACAGCATCTCTAGTAAGATGTCCTTGTACCTATAAACAGGCTTTCCCCTGTGCTCCTTTAAGTAACTTTGGTTGGAGCACAAAAAAAAAAAAAAAACCAGAGCCAGAGCCATAAAAGAGGAAGAAAAACCAGTTGGGAAGAAGAGGTGGGAGGAGAACAGAGGGTAAAGGCAAGAAATGAATATGATTAGGACACGCTACATTCATGTATGAAGATAACACAGTGAAGCCCATTATTATGTATAATTAATATGTCAACACAAAGGGAAAAAAATAACCAAGACTTTGTCACATTCTTTCATGACAAAGATTTTCTCTTAGTCTATCAAAGCACATAACAAAGTATTTAAAAATTGGCTATAAACAGACAATGTGTAATATTCAGTAAAGTACATGTTTCCAGTAGCTGGGAAATGAAGCCTTTCTAATCAAGCCTCCAATTATTCCCTTTCAACACACACACAAAAACCTAAGGTGTTGAATTATAGATCATTAGAGGTAATACTTAATGGTAAATGACTGATTTTTGAGTTCAGAAGTGAATAAAAAAATTTCTTGCATTAATATCTATTTTCATGTGAGCAAAATTTTTAATGTGTAAAAGCACAAAAGAAAACAAGATTAAATGATACAATCTTGCAATTTCAGATGTAAGGGTAAGTATTTTCAGAGCTGCTACGATGGCTTAACAGGTAAAGGTTCTTGCTGCCAAGCCTGACAATGGAATTTGATTTCAGGACCCACATGGTAGAAGGAGAGAACCAATGCCTTAGGCCAGTGCTTTTTAACCTTCCTAATGCTGTGACCCTTTAATACAGTTCCTCATGTTGTGGTGACCCCCAAACACAAAATTATTTCATTGCTATTTCACTGTAATGTTGCTACTGTTAAGATCATAATGTAAATATCTGATATGCAGGATATCTAATATGAGACCCCTTGTGAAAGGGTCCTATGACCCCCCAAGTGGGTCACTACCCCAGGTTGAGAACCACCTCCTTAGGGTGTCCTTAGACTCCATAGCTGCACTTGTGACAACCACCATCACCCCCACCTCAGCAAAAAAATAAAATAAAATAAAATACACTGAATATTTCTGGAAATTGTGTGCCTCATATTTAACAAGTTATCCAAAGAGGTCATATTTCTGGCCACTAACCTAAAGAAGAACCTTACAGTCTCGGATCTAAAGAGGAATGCATGCTGTGAAGATTCTGAAAGTGCAGTTGGGGGCAGGGGAGAAGGCTGAGGGTTTGGGGTTTGGTTTTTGTTGTTTTTCTGGGTCAGGGGTCACACTGTGTTGCCCAAAGCCAGCCTCTGGAGCCTAGGTTAAAGCGAACCACCTGGCTCAGTCTCCCAAGTCCCTAGGATGACATCCTCAGCACCATTTAGAATGCTTGCTTTTGGTGCTTTCCTTTAGACCTTGTCTTGAGGAGCTTCCAGAGAGAGTGACGCTCCAACCTGCCAGATGAGAAAGCAAGGGAATGCCTGCAAGCTTCAAATCTTGCTTCTTGGCTCACATATCCCCAACACTGACAGTGTCATCCTTCCGCTGGGTGTGTTATTAAAAGTGGCTCTCCTATACAGCTAACCTCTGTATCCTCTGCTTCAAGAGTCTGCCCAAACACTCCTGTTCCTGGAAGGCTTCTCAGTAGGAGACACAACCCACTCCTAAGTTCAGCCACACTGCCCCACATACAGTGTACTGGCCCTCCATTTCTCGGTTAATTAAAATGGCAAGCCATTACACAAAGAATCAAGGCCATCCATACCTGTGTTTTGTTTTGTTTTGTTTTCATTATTCTCATCCGCTGGATGTTTACCTCACAATACCTGACATAGTAATTGCAAAGCAAATACTTAATTTATTGAGTCATTGTTATAAAAGTAGAAAAGGCAGGAAATGAAGTTAGCCTACATAGGAGGACTTCCTAAATCATATTAATAGGTTAATTTTGATTTAAACATTTCCAGCATCCTAAAGCAAATCTTATCAGACAGTCTTTTCTGATTCCTTTTGTCTTTCACACAGGAAAACACTTATTTTTCTATTTTATTTATTAATATTTATATAGGGTTTTTCGACAGAGTTTCTCTGTGTAGCCCTGGCTGTCCTGGAACTCACTCTGTAGACCAGGCTGGCCTTGAACTCAGAAATCTGCCTGCCTCTGCCTCCCAAGTGCTGGGATTAAAAGGCGTGCGCCACCACACTCGGCTGTGAAACACATAAACCTGCCTTCAAGCAGGCACTGTAGAAAAGCACAGCACTGAGGCTGTTCCCTGTCACTCACAGGCTCCTGTGTGTTGTCTTTTTAACCACCAGAGCAAGTTAGCAGTAGGTAATGAAGCTCCAAGGTTCTCATAAACTCAGGCATGCAAGAGTTCCTTTCCTTGAATCTTCTTTCTGTTTCAAGTCTGCGTACTGTACAATTAGCCTCAATAATACAGGGGTCTCCATCAACTACTAAGTTTGTATATAAAACCCAGAGTTTATATGCCATATAATGTCGTATATCCGTGCACTGCGGTTCCCTGTAAGCTGCCTGCCAGAAATTAGTCCACGAGTTTGTACCTACATCCCTTATTTCTATTAACATGCCCACGGGGCTGGCCCTCCGTGTGGAAAACCTCATTCACAAGCAAACCATTGCAGTGCAACTACAGTATGCCACAGTCCTGAGCTCTGAAGGTTGCTTAGTCCCACAATCTAAAGACATGAACTCAGATAGGCAGTCTGGATCCATTTTGGACCTGAACATATAATTTTTAGCTGTATGGTTAAATTATCTATCTATACTGTTAACCAACCACTCCCAAACTCATTAATGTAGGGTATGCCATTCTGTTTCCTCCCAAGTCTTTCAGCCACCGAGCTGGGCTGGGTTTATCTCATGGTTCTTTTGGTCTCACCTGGGATCAATTACATGTCTGCAGCCATCTGGTACCGGGATTGCCTCATCCACACACATGGCAGTTAGGATGGGCTGTGGAGCTGCTGCCTGGCCCCTGGAAGCTAGTTCTACCTCTTTACATTTTAGTCTGAGGCAGCAGGAAATATACACATATCTGTGGGCAATTTTTCAAGTCACTGTGTTATGTTTTTCAACATCATGTTTACCAAGATGCAGAGAAGAAAAAGGCTCCATCTCTTGACTCTTTTTATAGTGAGTCTCACTGTGTTGTTCAGGCTGGCCTTGAACTCAAAATCTTCTTGCTTCAGCCTCCCAAGTGCTGGGGTGGCAGGTGTATGCCACTGTGGCCAGCTAAAGATGCTATTGACAGAGGGAACAGTAAAGTTGTGTTCAAGGGGCACATAAGGGAGAATCTAGGCAATGTTTGCAGTTACTATGATGGTTTCTCGCTCCACCCCCTCCTTTACTCCTTCCTCTCTTCCCTCCCTCCCTCCCTCCCTCCTTCCTTCCTTCTCTCTCTTTCTTCCTTCCCTCCATCCTGAGATGTCCTACAGTAAGAAGTTACATGCCAGAGAACAGAAAAGTAAAGAAGTAAGAGGAGGCCATTGAAGCTCAAACTTCAAGATTAATCAGCAAAGAAAACCACTTTCATACTCCCCTTCTGTATGCTGAAGACTGGCCTTCAGTGGCACGCTACATCTGATTTTTGGAACTAACCAATCAACCAATTGGTAGTCTCTGCGGCCTTGTATGTCCCGCCCTTCTTATCTATAGGCTCAGTGTGAATGTTTCATATTTCTTTAACCCCAGATTTTATTGTAAGGCAGGAACAATGCTCTAGCTACTCTCTAGTGGTGTCATTCCTGTACTGGGGACTCTGTTCCAAGATGGGTCCTTTACCTCTTACAGATCAATAAGCCCTTTGCTGTCAGAACCCTCTACTTGCAAAAGTCTGATTTATCATTCCCTTCTTTTTGCCCATTGGTTTACAAATTAGGATTTAGCTGCTGGAGAATCAGCTCAGTTGACTGACTCAGCTGTATTTCCTTCCTGTGCTGTCGCATCTGAGTTTGGAATAATAAAACCTACTTTTCAAAATTGTTTTTGTGGAATTAAATGAGGTAATGTCTGTGGGGGAAATCTGGCATAGACTAGTCTCTCCGTATATGGTTCCTTCCTGAACACCACCAGTCATAAAGTTGCTACCATCCAGTGATAGCCATGAATGGCTAAGATAAGGGACAAGGGAGTCCAGAAGACAGCTGGACTCCTCTGCTTTCAGAGGAGTAAACGCATGAGCAAACAAATGGCTAAAGAATTGTAAGCATTAAATGAACACATTTTAAGAAGTCAAAACAAATGACAGCAAACATCCCAGTTTACTTTAAATGCAACCAACACGAGGCTGTCAGCAGTTCATGATCTGGGAGCTGAGCTCATGCACAGGAGACAGTGGCAGAGAGCATCCAGTCCTTGTGCCCTTCTTCGGGCTGCTTGCACCAGGTCAAAGCACATTGCAGGTTTTTTTCCATGGGCACTGGATACTGGCCCTGCACCTTCCTGACCTGAGTCAGGACTAAGAAAGAATTCTCTGTTACATCTGGCAGGTGCTTTAAGTAACTCTTAGATAGCTTTACATCCTCTGCCTTTGGGGAAAAAGAGACTTCCTTAAAGTGGAACAAATAATTGGTCAATGTTTATATCAGGTGAAAGAGACCAGTTCCTGGGGGGGAGGGAGCTCTCAGAAATGACCTGGGGTTAAAAAAAAGAAAAGAAAAACAAAAAAGGTTGTGCAAGAATTTCGATGTAAGCACGTTGGACTTTCTAACTAGCGTGTCAATTAAGCAACTCTGCCCTGAGTGACCTCTTGACCAAGGAAACACAGAGAACTGGTAAAATCAACAACATCCGTCCGGAGAGTAGTTTTAAAGAGACACGGGAACATTGGTACCTCACAAACTCCTTGGCCTGGGTCTCCCTCCAGCAGAAGGGAAATGGCAGAGTTAAAGGTAAGAAACCATCTGGCTGGATTTGGATTAAGACAGGAGAGTGTTCTAGGGGAGGGCTGTCACTTAACCTGGATGGTACATCAAGCCCCAACACTAGAAAAAGAAAGGACAGAAAAGAAATGGGGAGAAAGGAAGGGAGGATGGAAGAGCTGGAATGAAGAGATGTCTGATAGGTCTATTGGCCTTCTTCAGCAAGAATGTGTGGGGTTTCCTGGTGTCTGAGTTGAAAAAGACTTGGGTTGGGGGCTATAGAGATGGCTTAGTGGTTGAAATACTCTCTGCTCTTCCAGAAGACCCGAGTTTAGTTCCCAGAACCCATTCAGCAGTTCCCACTCCAGGTCCTGTGGCTTCTGTAGGCTCATGTGAATGTACACACACACTTGAAGGACTCAAATACCCCCCCCACACACACACACACATAAAGACACACCACACACACACACACACACATACACACACTTGAAGGACTCAAATTACCCCCACCAACACATACACACACACACACAAACACACACACACACACACACACACACACACACACGAAAGAGCTCAGCCTAAACTCCGTGATCAGATACTGCACCACAATGGTAGTAGATGTGACTGAGCTGAGTTGACAAGCAAGAGGTGACAAAAAGCAGTAGCATCCTTGCCTTTGTTAATTCCTAATATTGTCCTGTGGATCGGAGGACCTGTTAAGAGCTCACCTTCTAAATGGATGCATGCATTTCTCCTTGGGTCTCCATGCCCACTGCTCTCTATCATCCTTGTGGCTGCACCCTCCTAGACTGCTTCATGGCACCAGCTCAGTGTGCTTCATCTACTTAGCCATTTGGTAGTCCAGACTCAGCTTTGGACAGTACTTTTTATTTAGCGTGCCATTGAGAAGAATTAGTAGGTCACATGCTGCACGTGCTAGGTGCTTTAAGGGTGCATTAGCATTCTAAACCTAGTGAGTACATGCTCTTTTTTTTTTTTTTCTATTTTAAACCAATAAGGAAAGCAAGGTTCATAGAGACAAGGGGATTCATCCAAGGTCCCTGCTGGTAAATGGTAGAGGCCGTAGTAGAAGTCAAGAGTTTGAATTGCAGGCCCCCAAAAGAGGGTTGGTGGCACCTGCTAGGTTGGACCTTTGGGTCAGGGAAAAGAAGTGTGTCCCCAGTTTCTAAAACTCGTCCTAGTGCTCAATGCATACAACCATAACTAGAATGCCCTGGCACATTGGCTCAAGCTGAGTAGGGCAGGCAGGAATTGAATCTGGCCAGGAAGCCTTTCAGTAAAGGCTGGGATGGTAAACCTAGAGGGTCCCTAATTAGTAGACACCATGAAGGTGCTAAACTCCCAAATAAGGAGTTTTTCTCCTTTGTTTTCACATCAGATTTAGAGTTAGCTTTCATTTAGTATTAGTTTGTGACACATCAGTCAACCCAGCCTGGGAAGGGAGAAACTTCTCAAAAGAAGCTATTACTGGGTGAAGTGACAAAGGATTAGTTAGACCAGAGGAAAGGTCTTGTGTGAAGATGCATAATACACAGAAAGATCTGTGAATCCCAGAAACCTAGTATTAGAGCTGTCTTGGAGCTGCTGCACGGATGGAGGTGCCCAAGAGGGGACCAATATGTAGATGAGAATTGAGGGGGGAGTGGGCATAGATAATGGGGACCATTATGCCAGTTGAAGATGTGGAGGAAGAAGAATTCATAATAGTTTTTGTTTTCTGATGGAAATCCTAAGAGGAAGTTCATCAAGGGAGGAAACATCCTTACCATTTATAAATAAATCATATCTAAAATCCTGTCCTGCTGCAATTTTTAAGCAACTTATTATGCAAACGCTACCACATGCAAATGGCATGCTGGCCTTTGTTCTCAGTTTCAAAGGCTTGCCCAGCCTGCTGTCTAATCTCCATAAGGAAAGGTTATTTCAGAGGTCAGAAATCTAAACACAGAAAGCCAGATCAAAGCAGACCCATCCCAATCAATAAACATTATAAAAATTTAGCATCTTTCATTCCTTCCATCATTTCAATGGCTATGTCAACCTCCCTCGAAATCATATTTACATAAAATCACAGCTAGAGAAAGAAAAGTCAAAAGCTAAAACAATTGCATCATGTTTAAGATGAATTTGTTACATTCTGGACTACATTACTTCTGTTTGACCATTCCTCAAATAAAAAGCTGGTTTCACATGTGGACTTCGGGCTCCACCAGCAAACCCTTGACTCACTAGATTGGGTCTGAAATGATTCTTACTGTGAGAGGACCCATTGACCTATGGTTTCCTATTGGGTTACACCAAATTGCCATAAACTTACCAGGTTAAAACAGCACACTCGTTCTCCTGCACTTTGGGAAAACAGATATTTGAAATCAGTCCCACCGGGGCCAGCCTCAAACTGTGAGCATGGTTGTGCTTGTCTGGGGGGGCTCTGAAGATTTCTCTGGTTTCAGTTTCTAAAGAGTCCACATTTCTTGGCTCTCAGCCCCTCCTTTATCTTCAAAGCCCCTCCTTTATCTTCAGATCTCTGCAGATTACCTTCTACCTTGGTCCTAACAAAACATGTGAGATTACATTTAGAGTTCACTCAATCTAGAATCTCACCACCCCCAAAGCTGCTTCTGTATTCCTATCTACAAAAGGAATATATCTGTTCACGTTTCCAAGTTCATTCCAAGTTATGTTGGAACAACTGGAAAACTACCTCAGGCCTTGGGTGAGGCAGCCAGAGGTTAGGGAGACCTTCCTTAGACTCCTTCTCAAAGAATGGAGACCAGAGAAGACAGAGTAACAAGGGTGACAGAGAGCAGAGGAAGAACTGGCTGCCTCTAGACAGGTTCTTATTAAGATGGGCATTGAAAACTGCATTTGACCCCATGACATGAGCCTCCAGGGAAAAATGTCTGCTCTTCTTCCTCACGTCAACCCAGGAAGATAGAATTAGCTGTGATAGGATACTTTCTAAACTGCACACTCAAAGGCTGTTCTGCGCAGCCCCACACTCAGGGAAAGGTATTTGAGATGAAACGACTAACTGCATCTTTGACCATGAATTTTCCTTTTAGCTTTTGTTTGCTTTGGGACAGGAAGGGGCGGGTACTTGATTTTATTGTCACTAATTGACCTCTTAGCTTTCTGACCAGTTTAAACTCTGCTTTGATTCCTTTACCTGACAATTGTGAGCCCCAAGTCCCTTCGCTGGTCCTTCTGTCTCATTTTTTGTCTTTAGTCTCTCCCAAACAAGGTATTGGGTAGCGCAGGATGGCCTTGAGCTCATTATGGAGAGGAATGACCGACCGGGACCTCTTCTTCTTGCATCTCCCAAATACAGAGATCAAGGGCTGAGCCACCCACTTGGCTCCTGGTTCATTGTTAACTAAGCTTGAGGATGGTTTGTCAGGAGGTTGAGGTTTCAAAGTTCTAGGCCTATTTAAATATGTCTACTCAAAGCCTGACTCTTAGTTCCAGACATTAAAAAATAAGACACAATGATCATTTCAGACCATTACTCAGCCTGCAACAGCAACATTCAAATTTCCCTAAGAACCTAGTTAGCCGAAGACATAGATCCTTTCCGGTTTTTTTTTTTTTTTAAGAGGAGCCCTAGGCCTGCCCCCCTCCTCTCTACCCCCCAAGCTTGTCTCTATTTCCATAACACCCAGTAAAAGGAAACAAGGTGCTCATGAGCTCCCCCCATCAGGTGTTATCTGGAACCTGACTTCGAACCTCTTTAAATGACTCTGCTAAGTAAATCGCATCCTGGGGACCAGGGGAGAATGGAAAAGCTGTGTGTCAGTGAACTGCTAAAGAAGTGAATGTACCCAAGCCACATGGGCCCCTGAAATGCATTCTTTCATTTAGCAAGTATGCATATGATTCTCTTGGAAAGAAAGAAGATCGTATTTTTATATAGCATCAAATTATTCAGGAATCTGAGCTGAAGGAAACATAAACACGCTCGCTTAATGTCAGGGTTTTGTTTTGTTTTGTTTTGTTTTGTTTTGTTTTGTTTTGTTTCGGAAAGTGCATCTTTACATAAGCCCAGAGGCAGCTAGAGTGCAACTTGGGTTTCACAGCTGATAAACCCAGAGTTCAGATTCTGTCCTTGGACTCCGAAGCCTTGAGACAGCAGCTGCAAAACACAGCTCTCTCCACTGCGAAGCCACCGGCGGCGAAAATCCTTATCTAAAAGCTCTTACAGACGCCTCTCTAATTTTGCTCCTGGAGGGTTAGGAAGACCGACCAGCTAATGGTGACTCAGCAGCTGCCACCTGCTTTTTAAGCTAGTGCACTTCCAGGAGGTGGGGGGAAAAAAGGATTCAAAATTGCTCCGTCCCACCCTTCCTCCCTCCCCTAAACTCTTCCCCTCAGAGCTTTGGGTGGCTGCCTTCCCAACAGACAGCTGTTCTTTCTGCATTCTTTTCCTTTTTCCTTAGAGGACAGCCTTAATCAAATGCTTTAGAATCACTAACTCTCGTTTTCTTCGTTTCGAACGCGCCTCTAACCTCTGTTCAGAGGCCAGCGGTTCCAAAGAGCAGGCAAGGTTAATCAGTAAAATCCACCCCTGCCTGCCAGAAAGCTCAGCTGGCCCGGACAGCGCTCAAACCTCCCTTCCTCCCTGCAGATAGGAACAAAGCCGCCGCCCAACAAAAGAGAGGGCTCTGTCATCCTCCGCGGCTTCTGTCGCCGGCTGATCTACAATTCTGTTCACAGAACTGAAGATAATTTGAGGTCATTACTGAGTCTCAGCAGCTCGAATTCAGTCCTGTTGGTGGTGAGCATGAGGCTCATTTTGAGAGAAGAAAATTGTACTCAGTGGAGGTTCAGGGTAGCGGATGGTCTCTGCCATTACCCCAAAGCTATAATTCCAAACTGCATGCAGCTTGGAACAAATCTCATTATAATAGAACTCGCGGTTGGGGGGGGGGTCTGATAAATTTTCAGAGAGATTAAAAAAAAAACGTGGGGGTTGAGAGGTATTGCTCAGTGGCAAAGCATGTATGCATATGAGGCCTCAAGTTCAACCCCAAGCAACACCCCCCTTCCCCACCCCACCCCCAAACTGTGTCTGATGGCAAATGAATAATTTCACTCCCATTACTTTCTAGGTCATAACATTTCATAGTCTTTCCAAATATAGACACTGCTGGCCTGATCGTCGCTCACACAGCCAAGTCCCTTACATCCAGCTCATTCTTCCGCTTGCTGCTGAGAACTTTGAAGGGCCTACCCTCCACCCACACCCATCCTCCTTATATCTCTTAAAGAACTGTGCTCATATGGTGATATTTCACTCACCCAGTAAGGCTGCGCTCTCCTTATCCTAGGCTAAAATCAACTCCTGTTTAAGTTAGAGCAAAGGGAGGTCGAGTCCCAGCCACCATGGCAATCATGCACACCTCCTGTGTGAGAAACTCTCAACAGATGCTCACTGGATAACTTCCATGGGCGGAGACACAAGGTACACAGGGGTAAATAAAACTGGCACAGACCCAGGAAGCATGGAAGGACAAAGAAGAGAGACAGTGACAGACACACACCAGTCAGGTGACAGTCCGGTATGCTAAGCATTGCAGGAATGAGTCTTGGGTCACGATGGATGAGCAGTAACTGGGTCAAGACTATGGAATCTGCCGCTCATCCTCAAATCACCCAAAGGATCAGAAGCATGATTTCATGCAACCATTTCGTAAATAAATTTCCAGAGAGGGAATTAAGATGTTCAAGGAGGCTAATGGGATTCTGATGCATCTAAGGCTTGGGGCAACTGAAGTATCGAGCCACCATGGCTCTCACAGTTTGTAGGCCAGCATATAAATGTCAGCTGTGCACTCATTTCCCAAGAAACAGGAATGACTTCACTCAAACTAGCAGTTACATGGTCCCTAGTTCGGTGGTCTATGGACCATTAACCCGATAACTGAGATCTTTACCAATTACCATCAATAAAGCAGTCTTTACCGTAGAAGTTTTAAAATTTTCAAGGGATGCTGTAAGTTATCTTGTTGAGAAACTTAATTTCCCCCTCTGTGTTCTAAACCTAAGAAATGGCAGCCACAATAGACTCCATTGAATTTTTCTGAAAAGACTGGAGGCTGTAACATCTCCTGAAAGCCTCTCCATCTGTCCTTAACTCAACCCTTCTTTTCTTGTATCCACACAAATGCAAATACACACATCACACATCTCACACACACACACACACACACATGTTGGGAACTAAGGGGGTCATAGGGGAAGAGGGGGGAGGGAGGATAGCCCATGTCCAGCCAGAGTTCCTCCTATGCTCTGGGCAGGCAGACATGGGAGGGCTGCCAGATGCTTTCCACTCGGCCCAGGTGGGCATCTAAACCACTGACCCCACTCAACGGGGGTGGGGGTAAGGATGGACAAGGAGCAGCCCCCAATTGGGGGCCCTAGGGTGACACCCTCAGCCCCCAGGATTATGGGAGAAAGGGCTGAGGGAGAGGGGTTCCCAGGAAGAGGGAGAGTCCTTAGTTCATGCCTTGATTGGAGCACAGGACGGCCTTCCATTGGGAGACTCATTAGAGGAAAGCCTATCCCATCATCCAAGCACAGCAGGCCTTGATGAACAGAGACAGTCTATGGTTTTAGAGCTTTATTGTAGAAAGGCAGGGGGAAAGAGAAAAGGTAAAAGAGAGAGAGAGACTGGCCATGACCAAGAGGAGAGAAGTTGAGAAAGGAGAGAGAGAAGAAAGACTAGAGTAAGGGGTTAGAGAGAAAGAGAGAGTGAGGAGGGGATGAGGAGAATAAGAGAGTAAGAGAGCGAGGTGAGGCCAAGCAGCCCCTCTTATGGTGGGCTGTTATCTTTACTGTTGCTAGGTAACTGGGAGAAGTCTAGCCTGAAGGTCAGAAGCTTGGGACATTGTCTACATGACTACTAGCCACACTTCTCCTGTGGGGGCTGTGGGGGCAGTAACAGGAGCCTTGAGTTCCAGGAGCATGAGGGAATGCCTACCGTGCCATGTAGGTGAATTATCACCACTCCAGGGTTCAGACCTCAGCTCAACTGGAGACCAGACTGTCTGTGTATAGCCTAATGGCCACCCCCCCCACACACACACACACTATAGATAACCCAGATGATGTTGGCTCCTGTGGAAGGAGTTTTCTAACAAACATGATCCTGTTGCTTTAAATCCCCATACCTCCTTCCAGTCTGCGGTTTTAGTTTCTTGTTTATTTCTTTATTTTAGGGCGTGCAAAGGAAAAGGCGCTGCAATGTACACCCAGCAAGTTACTGCTAATTTGGAGTCAAAATGATGACCAATCCATGTCCCTCCCAGGAATTTCCAGACAGAACCAAAATTAAAGAGCTTATTCTTGAAATGGGATCATTAAAAGCAAGCTTATAAAACCAGACAGGAACAGTTAAGGGTAGAACAGTCTGTGAAATACCCAGCATTCCTCTGGTTTAACTGCAAATATTTAAAATGCACACAACACATATTTACTTCCTAAATGGTTCACCAGCCAAGACCCAGCAGATATTACATACAGAGAACATCATACACAGATATATGCCCTTGTGGCTATTCTTGCCTTTGTAGAATGCCAGTGTTGTAAAAATGCTCTCTAAATCCTATAAAAGGCTGGGGATATGGCTTGATCACTTGCAGCTCAGGTGTCAGGATCAGAGTTTGGATTCTCAGGAAGCACTAACTTGGAAGAGGTAGAGTCAGCGAATCCTGGAGCAAACTGGCTAGTCAGCCTGGTGGTGAGCCTCCAGTTTCGAGGGTAGAGAGCAGCTAATGAAGATACCCAACATCACTGTGGTCTTCCACATACACCACATCTTCACCCACACACACACCCCACAAACGTAAACATGTATTCGTGAACACAAGTGTGCACACACACCTACACAAATAAATAAGTACAGCTCGGTAACAATGAAATTTGTATCTCTGTCCCACATAGTACATTTCTGGATTTGGGAATGAGTGTGCTTCAGAGGACCCTCGCTGTCCAGGTTCCCTGCCCAAAGGACAGGTAAGAATGAGCAGAACACGTGGTATGCTTCAAACCAGAAGACACGCCTCTAGGCCCAATCACTCCACCCAATACCTCTCTTCAAATTTAGCAGGTGAACTGTCCCATTTCCAAGATCATTAGGAAAACGGAGTTACAGCATAATAGCAATAAAAATATTAAAACTGGATTTATATTGGCAATTAGTCACAGCAAAGGATCCAATCCAAATTAGTGAGATTAACTACAAGGCTATACCCCAAAGTTTAGGATTTTTTTTTTCTGGGAGCTCTGGGAACTTCACATGAGAAACTAAATTTCTTGAGAAATATATGCACAGTTGTAGTAGTAAAAAAAATACACTAAAAAGGTTTAGTTTCAAAACTTTTGGGTGGTTATTTCATGATATGAAAAGTACTTATAGACTGAGCGAAGTGGCCTACACCAATAATCCCAGCACTCCAGAGGCAGAAACAGGGGAAGCTCAAATTTGAGAGCAAGTTGAGCTACATACCAAGACCTCTCTCAAAACCAAAGAAAAGACATGCTCATGATACATCATGTCCTTTTCAAGAGAAAAAAAAATCCTGGTTATTCTAAGCCTGTATGTCTCATAGGATCCTCATATTTTTTGAGGTTAGAACAGAAAGAAATATACAGACATTAATATTGAGTTTCTTTGTTTGGCAAAGTAATGGGTCATCATTTATATTATAAATTTTCCACGATAAGCCTGTGTTACTCCTCTAACTGGGGGAAGTCACAAAGGTATTCCAACTATACATGGGTTGCAAGGGATAGTAACATGTAGTGGTTCAGAGCCTCCCCTATTCAGGCTGAGACCCCTCCCCCCCCAACTATACTGGTTAATGGGAAGATAAGCTGCTTTGGGCATTGCAATGATACCATATGTTGCCTCCTCTGTTTTAGAATAATCCTCAGGTCTGCCCCTACAACCTCTACGCTGAGCAGCTCTCGGGATCAGCCTTCACTTGTCCACGGAACACCAATAAGAGAAGGTAGTCGGCGACATAAGCTATGGCTTACAGTCTGTGGGAACTGTTCCCCGGCCACAGTCTCCCCAAGGTCCTCCTTGTGAGCTGCGTTCTGAGTCACATCAGGGGCATCCAGGCTTGTTCCCAATGAGTGGTTGGCAGAGAAAAGCTAAGGAACAGCTGTACAGGGGCCAAAAGCATGCACGTCCAGTTCCATTACAAAGGTTCTCTAGAACGCCACAGGAAATGTTCCCCACAGTCTGACTTTCCTCTAAGGATTCTATAGCTTCAAATTATAGTCAGAGAAGATTCAGACATTCTTTTCCTGGCGGGCTAGAAACATTATGTTCTTTGCCTGAAAACTGATAATCCAAGCTGACGTGCTTGAAAGGTCATGTAGTATGGCCCCTTGTGGCTTGAATTAATAAGGATTTTCCTCTTTGGAATTTGCCTTTCCTGGAAACCAGCACAGTCATCGAATAGTGTGGCATGTCCTGTGCTCTCCCTAATCCTACAAGCTGCCTCAGTGAACTTGCTCGCTAATCAACTTCTATGGAGCAGGTTGAATGCAGATGCAGAAGACCCAGGAGGCAGTTAAGTGTTGTGATTTGAATTAATCACATCTAATTGTAGGGCTTTCAGGGCAGGTCTGTACAAAGAACGATGCTGCTGGCTTAGGGGGTTTGAAGGAGAGTTGGAGTGGGCCTTATGCTGCCTAGATAGAAGGAGGAAGTGGGTTTATCTCCACTGAATGGGATCTTCCTGAGAAGCAGATGGGCCAGTGAGCACAACAGCGCAAAGATCCCCATAGGTGCTAAACCTTGCTTCCCTTCATAATGAAAGGATTCCACTTCACAGGCAGCAGGTCCCCTGCAATTAAGCCCTTGCTTCTTCTTCTATAGTTGTATGGTATTGAACACGGCGTCTACCCTTTCAGATCCCCTTCATTGGTCAATTGGATCCTGAGAGACAATGTAGGTGAAGGAAGAGATACAATCTTATATTTGTCCAAAAAGCAAGGATTAAGCTAGTTATTGTGGTGAACACCTGTAATCCCAGTACTTGGAAGGCTGACGTGGGAGAATGAAGAATCTGAGGCCACCCTGGTACTGTGTCTCAAATCACCAAACCAACCAAGCAAACAAGACACAAAACAAAATCAGACAGGTAATCAGAGATTGCTTCTACTGTTATTTAATCACTTCCTCTAGACAAGATAAGGTAACCTACAAACTATTCTAATTTATGACCGCCTGGCCTTAATGACTATGTTTCTGACTCCATGGTTTATCTATACACAGGCCACCTGGTCTCTGGAATCTGCTGCCTGCCCCCATTATTCAGCAGTCTCTTCAGCCAGCAGGAGCTGAGCTCTGTTCCAGGAGGCTGAAAAGGAGTTGCTGGCATTTCATTAAGGAACTGGCAACATTCCCTGCAACAGAATTAAATCTCTGTCCAGGGCAATGTAGTGTAGCCTGGGGAGTTTTATAAGCTCAGTTGAAAAATAAGGGACACTAGGCATGGCTCACCCATCTGCTTACAACTCTCCCTAAAGGTATGCACAAGAGTTTTCTAAAAACATTCAGACCTCTAACAGAAAAGTATGTCCCGCCCCATTTATGGGCGGGTCAGCTTGAAGTTCTCAGCTAGTCACTCCTCACTGCCCCAAAGCACTAGGAGTACTAGAGGTGCCACCTATCCCTGAGACAGCAGATGTGGAAACGTTTAAATTGTGGTAAAAACCCAAATGATTAAGAATGAGCAGTTCAGCCAGGCATGGTGGTGCATGCCTTTAATCCCAGCACTTGGGAGGCAGAGGCAGGCGGATTTCTGAGTTCGAGGCCAGCCTGGTCTACAGAGTGAGTTCCAGGACAGCCAGGGCTACACAGAGAAATCCTGTCTCAAAAACAAACAAACAAACAAACAAAAAGAATGAGCAGTTCAATAATTGTCCAGTAAGTGAGTGCCTACTATGTGCCTGGCATCTTAGGTAGGTGGCTTGCAGTCCTAACAATCCTAGGAGATAAAGATGAAGAGAATTGGCCTGGGAAGTTGAATCATACAGCCAATGCTAAGACATACATCCGTGCTCAGTCCACAGATTCTTGGGAGTTGGAAGGGCTTAGTGAGTCCAGCGTCTGAAGTCATTGCATCAAGAGCTGGAGGAATCAGACAAGCATGGAACAAATCTAGCCTATTTATGGCTCAGATACTGTCTATCCAAGCAATTTTTACTCTTGAGTTCGGACCGGAGCTTGTTGAACACAACAGGTCTTCCCTTATCACAGAAGGGTCCTTATCCCTCCTCACCCTGTCAACCTCTGGAAAGATTTAGTGACACAGTGTTCCTCTTACCTCCACAGGCTCTTTTTCCCTTCCTTGAGGCAGATCTGATCCTGGAAAAGAGATCTTTAGCTAAGGCCTTGACATACATAGACAGCAAAACTTAACAAAGACTAGAAAAGCTGAAGTAAACCATAATATACTATATTAAAGCATGGCCATATACTTTTATAACTACATAGTAGAGAACTGAAAATTCTTAAAGTTCTCACAATTAATGCCAAAAAGACCAAATAAAACCCAATTAATATGGGACTATACAAGTAATTTATAAAAAAAATTGCAAATGACTAATAAATAAGCAAAACTTACTCAACCTTATTCAAAATAAAGGACACATTCAAAAATTAGATTCTATTTTTCACTTTTAAGTCTAAAGTAATTGGAGCTTGAGAGATGGCTTAATAGGCAAAAGCACTTACACTATAATCATGAGGGCCTGAGTTCAAATCCCCATCACCTACATAAAAAGCCAGTATAGCTGCACACATCTGTGGAGCACAGAGACAGGAGGATTGCCAGAGCTTTCGAGCTGCCAACCTAACTCCGGGTTCAGTGAGAGACCCTGTCTCATAGGCACAAGGAGACTAGTAGAACAAGACAGCAATGTCCTTCTCCGGGCTCCGAATGCACACAGACGTGTGTACCTGTGTACACATACAATGCCAATACTTCACACATATATACCACACTCATGTAGAAAATTAAAAACAAATAAATATATTTCTAAAAAGTGAAATTATAATACCATCCTTTACTGGGGAAGATGTGAGATGTGTTCCCTCCTCCATCACTAATGGGAAAAGAGAGTAGGCCGACAGTGTGCCAATCTTGCTTATATATGCATTAGAGATATCCGAGGAAATGTATGAGAGAAGTGTTAAGCGCTGGACCTCTAATAGCATAGAAAAAGTTGTGGAAAAACTGATCATCTCCAGGACTGTCTGAACTTATGAAATTATTTCTCCATTACCATAAATCACTTTGTCATTTTATAGGACAAAGTTGATTTGTATTTTTAACAAATAACGAAGGCACTCCTTGTATGCGCTCAGGCTCTCTAGGATGTGCTGTCCTGATGTGGAAAGCAAGAATTAGTATCCCGTGATGCGCTTCTGTGGATCTCCATGTACATATTCCCCATAGTGTTTCCTTTTCCCTTCCAGTGTTAGGAAAAGCAAGCCTTCCCTTTTTGGCACTATGTGAGTAGGTAGGAGCCAGAACCTCAGTCTGAAGAGCAATGGGCATCATGGAAGGAGTGAACAGACCAGAGTTACAGCCAGGAGACATTGCCTCTTACACCCAAGCCCACAGATGGTTGCTGAGTGACTTCTTGATGGCACCTCCAGAGCCAGTCTGTGTCCCTCAGAACATTACCTAAAGCTGTGTCTTTCTGTTTTTCTTGTTCCCCCTAGCTGGCTGTATAGGATTCTTCCTTCAGTTTCTCACAAGCCCTTTGAGTCCATCGACCAAGGCCATGTCACTCACAACTGGGATGAAGTTGGCCCTGATCCTAACCAGGTAACCTGCCCCTCTAAACTGAAACACACAGTGTAGTCAGAGCCTTCAACAGAAGGGCTTACACTGGGGCCAAAGTTATTGAAAACTTAGAATGCTTTTAAAAGTCAGTGCTGAAATATCTGTTTGTCACTCATATTAGGGATCTTGAAATGCTTTGATTGGTTGTGTGTGTGAGAGTGTGTGAGACAGAGAGAGAGAGAGAGAGAGAGAGAGAGAGAGAGAGAGAGAGAGAGAGAGAGAACAAGGAGAGCAAAGCATATTCCTTTTTCGTTTTAACACCATGTAGATAGGCAGGGATGTGGTTCAGACATAGTTATGTGCTGTCAAACTACTTGTATGCACACAGGTTTTTGTTAACCTCCACTTATCACAGAATACAGACAACAGCTTCAATACTGACATCCTTAAAGAGCGGCTTCTGATGTCTGGTATAGGAATGAGAGAATTGCCTGTTAAGTCTCATGGTGACCTCAGTCATATTCTCGGCCACCTCAGGAATGGAGGTCTGCATTCCTTCTTCAATGCTGGGGTGTCAGGCTTGTGGGACACCAACACACTGCTCAGGGGAGGTGAAACTCAGTCTAAGATAGGGGTCCCAGTCCATGTTTCTCCAGGTGAGAGACAGCGGGGGCTGGGACAGAGGCTGTGGTTCTCAAACTCCAAGGCTTCCAGACACCACTAAGAATCGTGAAGAGTTGAGAGCAGGGGTTTCTATCCTCCTGGACACCCAGATGCCCACTTGGAACCTGTGGAAACAAGGCAGGGGGAGCTGCAGGGCTGAGATGAGCCAGGGGCGGGGAATCAGGCTTAGCTCAGGGTGAGTGTCAAGAGAGACTTTCTGCCAGAGACTTAGGCAAGGTTAGGTATAATAAAGATCCCCCTGCCCCCACCCAGGTCCTTGATGAAGGAGATAGTCCTTGCTTGTCCAAGCTGTTTATTTATTCATGGCAGATGAGGATACATACCACTTACTCAGGTTGAACCAGAGATGAAATACCTTTCACAGGAAGGGATGCCTAGGAAGGGAAGCTCATTGGCTGTACTTGGAGCTAGACACCTCATTAGCATGGAGAACTCTAGGCTCTATACTATATGACACGACCGGTTGTCATGGTCCCCTTAGTGGGGTGTCATGGTCATGTGCTCAGGGACAGGATTCTGGTCAGGACTCCTGCTGTTCTCAATTTTAAGTTTTATCAGGGTTCTGAACTTAGCTACAAGCTTACCAGTTCTTCTGTTTAGTGGCACGGTCCACTGCCCCACACAGGTACATCCGATCAGCGTTGTTTAAACTCAGTTCGTAGCAATGATCCAATACTATAATGGACAGGACCCTTTAAAGGAAAGGTGGGAGGATTTCCTTTGTGTCTGAGTTTAGGTACAAGCCTCTGCTGCTCCCAGGTGTGAAATTCTACAGAGGAAAACAGGCTGGGTTTGCATGCCAAGCCCCATGACTTACCCTTGAGCCATAATGCCTCACTTAAAAATGTGAACCTGGCCAGTTGGTTTGCATAGAGAAGATTTGAGATGGTCCCCCATTCTAATCAAAAGTGAGGTTTTGTAGTGGGACCAGAAATTACTAAGCCCATACCCCCTCCCCAACCCCAATTCTGCTGCATGGGAAGTCCTCTACCTGCTGTCAAGGCAGAACTCCTGGTCTCCCATGAAGATGCTGTCAGCTGTCAGTCTAGGACCCCTTCGAGCATCAGGCACCAGATGTGTTTGGCACTAGGGTACTTGGCAGCTGGCAGAAAACCAGAATGCTACTTCAGTTTTGACCTGTGAGAACAAGAGTAAGTGACTTCCTTCTCCCTCCCTGGGGAGGACTCACCATTCACCTTCAGTCCAGGAGCCTGGGGTTCAGGAGCCAGGTATAAGAACCTACCCTTGTTCCCAACACCCCCATCTCCCAGGCTCATGATGGTGCTACCTAAGAAAGTCTCCCCTGAACCCTCTGCTAGCCCTGTCAGTGGTCAGGCTTGGAGGAGGATCTGACAGGAGGGTGTAACTGTGAGATAAAAATGTCTTGGTTGTACCTGTTTGTGGTGTAACTTTGTATTTAAATAGCAAACAAAAAAGGAAATAAACTTGAAACGTATTTGTCATCTTAAGAATAAAGCAAAAAAAAATTAAAATATTTATTGCCAGGCAAAAATAACTAGATAAACAAACAAACCGTGAGCTGTGCCGAGCTGGGAAGGGTTCAGGAGACTGGGTGTAAACATGTTTACAAGGTGCCTGGCAGGTGACAGGAAAAACCGTGACTCTGATATGCCATCCTGATGCAGTCACTTACAGGCTGCTGCAGTCCCTGACCCTTAACCTTGTGTGATTTTCTTTTTTAAAGATTCCACATGTGCTAGGTATGGGAACTAACACTAAACTATCTTTCCAGCCCTCTTCTTATTTTCTATTTTGAGACAGTCTCACTAAGTTGCCTAGGGTGGCCTTGAACTTACTCTGAAGCCTGGGCATATCTTGAACTTGGGAACTTTCCGCATCAGCATGCTGTGTAGCTAGAACTGGGGACCTGTGCCACAAGCCAGGCTTTTTGTGAAGTTTAGTGGTCTAGCAAATGTCCTCCCTGCCCTGCTACTGTGCGTCTCCTTTCAGACAACTGGAGAAAAAGTCAGGCCCTGATCCAGCTCTCTAACCCAAACCCCTCAGATTAGGGCCCCACGTAATTAAGGACTTTTGGCTTGCCCCTGCCTCATCCTTAAGAGAGACAGACTCATGAAGCACACAATTTCATTTACACACACACACACTCAGAGCATCCTGCCTTTACCTGATCCTCCTTACCTCACTCATGCTTCCCCCTGTCTCTAGCATTTGAGAATTAACCACCGCAGAACATCCTCACGTAATCAATTTCCCACTTATCTGACAAAGGGCCGCAAAAATCCGCGTTCATTCTCTGAGATCCTGTTTGACCTCTAAATGGGTGACATGGGCAAAGTGAAAGCAAGACCAGCAAGAGACAGGGATCAGGAGAAAGGGAAGCAAGCTGATTAACGTTGGTGTGGAGGGAGGAGTCATGGCGGAATGATTACTTAACAAGCCAACAGGTTCCAGTGCTTAGAAATCGTCATCACAAGTTAGCGAAAGCAGAACGGGCGATGAGGAACTTCATTGCAGACAGAGATTCCTAGCAAGTAGCTAACCTCTCCCAGGTAACCTCCGGGCACTAGATCAGGACAAAGACTCTTAGCTCTTCCCTCTCTCTACAGTTCACTGTTCCTTTGATGACACTGTGAGGCATTGCTTGAGCAAGATGGCTTCCCAGACAGATTAAGGGCATTTCAGCCCCTCTCTGTGAAAGGAAGAAGCAAGGTTGAGGCTAACCTTGATTCTCCGATAGTCACTTTATCTGCCCAAGCATCACTTCGGGGGTTTCTCTTCCTGAGCCCCTAGAGTTAAATTTCAGAATCTCCAGTTCTCTCCTCAAGTTGCTGGTCTGCTTAGCAACAAGACTCTATTTTCTCCAGGAAAATAGGAAGCATGGCACCTATGGGTTTTGTAAATGCCAGTGTGGTGCTTATTATATGCCAGCGTGGGAGGATTGAGAGGGTATTTGGCCCACAGAGAGTTTTCCAGTTCTTTCTTCAGGTGGCACAGGAAATCCTCAATTATATCTCTGACAGTTTTCTCTAATAGAGCCAAATCTCCTATCACGCAAAGGAACAAAGCGGCTATGAAATGACCAAATATGAAGAAAATTGAGCACAAATGAAATTATCCCTGAAAGTCTCTTTAATCACCTATAAAGTATAGGATATATTGTACTGTGTATGCTACCCATAAGACGAAGTTCCTATGTAAACTAAATTGAAAACCACTGAGCTAGGCTAAGTGAAGGTATACACGGCATGTTTTCTGGGCAGCCTGGAGCAGTGTGTCTCTGAAGATAGATCATAGTACATAACTTGTGGTACATGGGGTGGGCTGGGAGCTCCAGGGTCCTCACATGCGCACATTACACAGAAGCAGCTTCATCAACCTTCAGTGCATCATCATCATCGTGTGGGCATCAGTGGGGCCATTACTTTTTCTGTATGACCTTACTAGGGGCAGGGTAGGTTTTAAATCTGACCTTTAAGGAACGTAGATAGTGCAACCTTCTGCAAGTGTGAGGTATAAGGTACTTGGGAACCAACTCTTACTACCTGTCGTTGCCATGACTACGGCGCTGCACTTTACTTCATGTGATTACATCCCTTCTTAAGGTTATTTTGGAATACAGGTCACGTGTCATAGAACCTGTGAAGCCACAGCTGTAAAGACTAATAGATCTCTGCCATAAAATGTTTGCGGATCCATAACAGGCGATAGCCATAAAAACAAGAGACGAAGTTCCGGGACAAGTTCCCACAGACACCTGCAGCCTGCATAGGAGAGCTGAGGGTATTCCTAAATAAACATAGGGGAAGAAATGCATTTCACTGGCTATAGATGGGGAGGGGTCAAATATGACACCTAATGAGAATCTCTTGAGTCAGAAAGACAGTCCATATGGAGAGCCGTGGTCATGTTTGGATTGACTGAGGTTACAAAAATTGGTGTGTAAAATAGGATTTCCTGGTCACCACTGTGACTGGATTTAAGTCATGGTTTTTATTGGTTATTTTCTTGGTTCTGAATTAAATTCTCCTATCTCTTACCACTTTGATTACCACTGTCATTAAATTTGGCACATATCAGAATTTTAAAATTAACCTTATGTCAGTAGAATTCTTCTAATTAGATCCTCTCTCCCTCCCTATCTCCTCTCTATCTCTGTTTCTCTCTCTCTCTCTCTCTCTCTCTCTCTCTCTCTGTGTGTGTGTGTGTGTGTGTGTGTGTGTGTGTGTGTGTGTGTGTGTTTCTCTCAGGACAGTTTCAAACTCATGAATCTACTGCCCCTGCCTCTCAATGCTAAGCGTATAGGCAGGTGCTGCCACACCTGGCCTTGTCTTCCTTTACAAGTATTTAAATACTAAAACCTCAACTGATGTAGGAATTAATAAAATAGAAAGTGGATTCCTCTTGTCCTAGTCAAGAATCATGTGGGTTTCCGCTGCCTATGCTAAGTCATGATTTCATAATTAGTTAGCATACATTTTACAAAGAAGTTCTGGCTACTATGTTTAAAAGCTTGAGTCAATGGTGAGAAACCAGAACAGATGTGTTGGAATTTGATGGCCACTTCCTTACTCCCAACTCACTGACTCACCTCCCCCCCCCCCTTGTTTTCCATTCTAACACCACATTGTTGCTTTTCTTTCTCCTCTTTGTTTTTTGTTTGTTTTTGGTGGTGGTGGTGGTGGTGGTGGTGGTGGTTTGTTTTTGAGACAAGGTTTCTGTGTGTAGTCCTGGCTGTCTTGGAACTCACTCTGTAGTCCAGGCTGGCTTTGAACTCAGAGATTTTCCTGCCTCTGCCTCCCAAGTGCTGGGATTAAAGGCATGTGTCACCATCACACCTGGCTTGACATTGTAGTTTTTTCCTTCTTGAACTTGTTTCCTTGTCCTTGGTTTGCATTCCTGGAACACTTTGAATATGGCAGTGACCAAACAGCCTTCTCCTCTAGTGTCTCCTCTGTTCACACACTGGGAGAGATGTGCCCTAAAACTCCACAGTACCTTTGTGACACCGGCGTCATAGAAATAGCAGCTAACCATTGTCTTGACCTATGTCACCTGCCATCTGCTCCCCTTGCCTGATATACACTCTGGCTATTCTTGTACATATCTAGCCTTTTGTCTTCATTTACTCCTTGACAAGTTAATATCTCTTTCCAATTTTATGCTTCATTAATTAACCACAGCATTCTGCATTCATCACTTCCCCTTCATAACCTTTTCCAAATATGTACTCCAGGCTCCCTTGAAGGAAGTCTGGGAACATTATATTTAGGTTTCTATCTGACAGCCCTTACTGGCTGAAGCCTCTGTGATAGGTGTGTCTTTACCTGTCAAAGCCCAAGTATAATACTTCAGTAACTTCACCAACTTCCCGCATTAAAGATCTTTGAGACTTTGAAGATACTGCCTCTAATCTAACCCCAGTCCTACAGAGAGCACCATGGGATAGGCAGTCATGACAGTCATCTTGATACTCTGCTGAAGACCAGTCCTCACATTCTTTAATTTATATTTGATCCTACATCTCAGAATTAATGGGACCTCTTGGGTGTTCTTAAATTCAGCCTTTGGATGTTAGTTCAAGTCCATTGATATCTCATATAAGAAGTATGCCTAATTTTGTTTATTGTGTCTTTCCCCCTAACTTATGAAATCTCATAATTTCATGAGCAAATCTAAATCCAATTCAAGTTTACAGATTCCTACTCACATTCTGAGCCAGCAGTTCCCTTTAGAAGTCAGTCTTTCAGTATTTATTTTTCTTTTTATCATCCCTAACTTTCAGTATTTATTTTTCTTATTACGATCCCTAACTTGATTGTCAGATGCTTGACACAGTTAAAACTTGGGCTACGGGAATTACCACTTGTTTTTCAACTACTATGATTTGGGCCATGTGGGAATTATTTCCAAATTAATTAAAGGTCACATCATTCTGTCCCAGAACATGCAAATTATCAGAAATGCTGCCAAACAGTAAATCCTCCCAGAACCTTTGCTGTCCAACTTGTCCAAATCCCCAGATCTTGCCATATTGACAGTCTCTTTACTCCAAGAATACCTTAGGCCTTCCTCCTTCTTTTATCCAACTCTTTCTTTACAATCAGGTGCCATCATCTCCCCTACCCTCCTCCTCCTCTTCGCACAATGAACCTGAATCTCATTCATTCTAAATGTGTGTCATATCCCCAGTCCTGACAGACATTTTAAGAAAGCAATTTACCCCTCACATCCAATTTGCCCCCTGTTAACTCCTTCATCCCATGTAAGTTGCCTGTCCTGACTATAGTTTACCCTTGTACTCAGGAAGCTGAGAAAGCATGATTGTGAGTTTAAGTCCATTATGGGCAATATACCTAACAAAACAAATAAAAACCAAAAAAAAAAAAAAAAAAAAAAACAGAAAAAGAAAGGAAGGAAGGAAGGAAAGAAGGAAGAGAGAGAGAGATGATAAGGAAAAGAAATATTCCCCACCCATTTTTCCCATGTGTCCTTGAGTTGAAGACCAATTATATTTGCCCAGTTTGGGCTCAGGCAATCCTCTGCCTCAGTTTCTTAAGCGGATAGAACTATATCCCTATGTTAGGCCTTATCCCCCAAAATAGCAGGTTTTTATTTAAAATTTTCATAAAAGCATCGATTCTGAATCAACCACATCTAACGCTTTGGGTTATCCCTTTCGCTGTGTTCCTTGTACGTATGCATAAGGAGGTAATTCCCAAGTCCCACACAACTAGGTACCAAAAGTAGTTGAAAACCATGTCAATCCTTACCCGATCTCCTGAAAACATTAACAACTATCTAATACATGCCCTGAAGCACCACTCTGTGAACATCCTCTTCCTCAATTTTACCCAGCATCTAACTTTCTGAGCTGAGATCTTTTCTCTCCTTCTCTCAGCTGGCCCTAGATTTTTGCGTTATTTCCACTTGTTCTTGATTCAACGTTTCTACACTCTATCCCCTGCATCTAGACAATGGCATTAGTCACATACCTTCCCATGGTGAGACTGAAGTTCAGGGATATCCAGTGAGAATATCCAAGTCAGGATTACTCTCCGTGGAGTATTGTTGAGCAGGGACGCTGTGAATATTCATAATTTTAAAACATTGTTTGTTTATATCTACTGCAATTAGCTATGGTATAATAGTTTTATTTTTAGTCTTTTAAAACTGTATTTTGTGTCCTTTTCCATATCTTATACTCCTGTTGGTAGATATGTTTTTTTAAAAAATAAAAGTTACCTAGTGTATGTGTGTGTATGCACACAAGTGCTTATGTGTGTGTGCGTCTTCCCAGCACTTCAAAGCATGAATGCTGATCTGCCCTTTTTGCTTCTGAACCTCTGTCCTTCCATGGGTACCATGACATTACAGTGACTCAAAACCCACAAAAATCAATGGTTTCCAGGTCCTGAACTAAACTATCACCTCCTCATTGTGGCCATCTCCTGGAACTAGGAGGTTCCTCTTTCCCTGCCTTCCCTACCCACCTCTCTTCTTCTCTTTCCTTTCTCATTGTCTTCCCTTTCCTCTCTACAGTTGTTTGCTGAGGGTGCTATAACAAAACCAAGGCAGATCTTGTGGCATTCCTTTCTCAGAGCTCTGCTCTAGAGACTGAGGCGGGTTTCTTCTACTGTGCTTGCAGAGGTTAGCTTGTTCCTTGGTCTTCTCACTTCTGTTTTGTGCCTGTTCTTGTAAGAGCTCAAATCATATTCAATTACCAATCCCACCCCACCCCCCAAGACCTCACTGGAATTTATGTACTCTGTCAAGATTCTACCCAAGCTGGTCATGGTGGTACATGCTCACAATCCCAGCATTCAAGACACAGAGACAGGAGGATGCTGAGTTTGAAGCCAGCTTCATGAGACTCTGCCTCATAAACAAACAAACAAACAAAAGAAGTAAGTAAATGACAAACAAATAGACAAATGAGTCTAGCACTTTCTAGGGGATAAGGACCTATGAATGAGGGAGGGCAATCCAGACCATAATATTCTTCCTCATCCTTACCTTCCAAATATCAACCAGTGAATTGCTCCTATGATGGATTCTCTTTGCCACACATACATAAGGAATGAAAAATGCCTGAGTCAGATGAGCCAACAGGAAGAATTCCTTGAACAATGGGGGAATTTTCTAAGCTTGCTTTAAAAAAAATTGAAGAATGGATCACACTTTAGGAAATCCTCTAGAAATTTCTTCTGAGCTATCTCTGGTTTTTCTCTTTTTTTTTTCCCTTAACCCTTTAATGCAGTTCCTGATGTTGTGGTGACTCCCCACCCCCAACCAGAACATTTTTGTTGCTACTTCATAACTGCAACTTTGCTACTGTTATGAATCATAATTTAGCTATTTTCTCAAGACAAGGGTTTGCCAATGGGGTTGCGACCCACAAGCTGCAAACCACAGCTCTACTTCCTATGTCTCCTGCTTTCCAGTCCAGGAAAATGTGCTAAGTTGTTTTGCTTTGACATTTTATGCTTTCTTTTCTCTCTCTCTCTCTCTCTTTTTTGGTTTTTCGAGATAGGGTTTCTCTGTATAGCCCTGGCTGTCCCAAAACTCACTCTGTAGACCAGGCTGGCCTCAAACTCAGAAATCTGCCTGCCTCTGCCTCCCGAGTATTTCATGCTTTCTTGTCTTCCTGGAATTTTCTCTTTATTTTTAAATAAACATCAATTTATCAAAATCTCACAAATAATTTAAAGCTGGTCTTAAATGAAAACACTGTTTTCTTCCATTGAACTCTTGAGCATTTCTTAGGGTGTCTGAGAGGATCTTCTGTCTCTAGGGTCTCTCTCTGGTCTGCAGCACCTAGCACATACCTATTTCCAAAAACTGCGAATATTTGTTGAATGTATTCCCTGGTAGCTCAGATCTCACCATCCTATAAATAGACAGGATTGCATTTCTCTAAATGCATCTGCTGGCAGTGGCCAGCACTGCAGTGCACATTGCCTTGTGCAGCCCTTTTTTGGACAGCTTGCTTGATCTTTTATACAGTTCATCTCCATCAACTTACATTTCACTCCTTGGAAAGATATTGAAGCTGTCTGCAAACCAAGTGATTTCACTGCTTGTATCTCTTATTTCCATGTATATGGATGTCCAATGGGCCTTGTGCCAGGATGTATTCCTGAAGGAATGCTTCTGTTTACAGATCCCTTTCAAAGTCATTTCCACTATCTGTTTATTTTCCTACTTGGTGAAGCTTCACGCTTCGGGGTCTTCTGTAATGCGTTCCTTGAGTACAGAGAGTTATTACCTCCAAGCCTAGCATAAAATCATGTTTGATAAATATTGTATGCGTGAATTAACTTCAGGGGATTGGGCAGGGATACCGAGACTGAAGGTCTTTAGCTAGGTTAGTGTTCTAGGAGTCAGACTGAGACACAGTGGCCCAGCATCAGAGGAGCAGAAATAAGGGTCAACTTGAAAGACTATTAAATGGGAAAGACTTGGGTTTAGGACCAAGGAGATAAGGAATACTTTGGAAAGCAAATCAAAACAGGGGCTGATAATAAAATACTAAAGGTGTAACTTAAGAAGTAAAATATCAGTGCCAATTTTAATGGGGAAAATTGAACTTCTCTAAGCTATTCATGTTCTCATGGCTACAGAAGAAGCAAGACAAGAGGCAAGCACCAGCAGGATGGTGATGAGCGCTTAAAGGGTAGTGATGGAGGGTGTAAGTATAATAAATATGTATGCAAATATCACAACAAACTCCATTTGTGTGTGCCAACCTAAAGGAAATAAAAAGACAATAATTATAAGCATTTCAGAGAGCTGTGAGAATTAAGTCACCCACTAACATTTATGGTAAACTGTGTTCAAGTTTATTCAAGATGCTAAATATCATATTCCACCTTTCCAGGGTTAAGAATTGAACCCAGAACCTCACACAAACTATTCAAATGTCCTACTATTAAGTAACTCTCAATTTACTTAGCCCATTTTCTATTACTGTAACAAAATCACAGAGATGAGGTAATTTATAAAGAATGGAAGATTGCTTAATACGAAGTCTAGGGGCTGGGAAGCCTAAGCATGGTGAGAGTATATGGCGAGCTCTTTCTTGTTGCACCATAATGTGAAGGATATTTCATGGGGAGACAGGCTATGTACGCCTGGCTCTCTCCTCCTAATACCATCATGGAGCCCCCATTTGCATGACTTCATGTCCTCTTATTTACCTAAATCCTTACTTCATTGACATGTGAATCATGGGGTTAAGTTTCCCACACATGTGAACTTTTAAAGGACACACTTTCTTTGGTTTGGATAAGGACCGTATAAAATGAATTGTTTCCCAGAGAGGCACTGATACATAGTAGTGAACTTTTAGGCAGTGGGGTCTTTAGGTCAGTGGGAGGGGGTCTAGTCTCAAATTTGTCTTGATATTCCACCCATGGCAGTGGCCCAAAGCTTGGGGCTTCTCAGTCTTACACTGGAACCTCCAAAACTATGAGCCAAAAGAAACCTTTTCTCTTTGTAAGTTAAGTGACTCAGGGATTTCGTTACCGCATGGAAGGCTGACTAACACATTGAACCAGAACTCTGGGTAACGAACATAAAATTCTCAGCCTTGCATTCAGGAGCAAAGTCACATTGGGAATCTAAGTTCCCATACACAGTGACTCTTTCTTTTTTAAAGTCCCATGAAAGACTTTAGAAAGTCTAAGTATATCGTGCCTTGGATCCTCTTTAATGGCACTCTAGCCCCATTACTCCAAGGATCTCCAGTGGATCCATCAAAGCCTAGTTCATCCCCACATAAACTATAGTTCCTTCTCTCCTGAGATTGCTAGATTGGCTGAAGACTTCTGTGATTCACTCTTTAGTTCATCCACCTCCTGCTTCCCTCCTTGGTTTAAGAGTCAACACTACTGAACATCCTGAACCTGCTCCAACCAGAGCTGTGGCTGGCACTGGCTTAAGTAGTATTACCCACAAGTGACTTTAACATTCTTGGATGATGTTACCAACTTGTAATAATTTGTCCACCTCCAGCCAGCCAGTGTGAAGAGTATGCAGGTCACCCAGAGTAGCTGAGTCCACAGCAGATTTGGATGTTGTCAATGAATCAAGGCATCTCAATGTTGAAAGATCTTCACAGCATCCAGGCAAATCTCAGCCTCCTAACTATAGACATATTGAGGTTTTTTTCTTTCTGTTTCCTTTTTATCTCTGGGCATGAATTTCGAATCTCTTTCATTAAATGTTAACAAGGATTCTCTGTCTCCCTCCTTTGGAAATGTTAAAGAATTTTTAATTTAAACATTGAACATCCTTAGAAACACTTTTCAAACTCTTTTACCACCTCACTTTTAGTGAATAAAAGTTTATTCTCCAATAGAATTTGCAAAAAATAAAAAGCAATTGGTTTACACTTTGGAAGTAACATTTGGACTTTTATAAGCAATGTTCTCCAGGCTTACAGTTATTCATCTCTTCAACCATTCAATAAATATGCACTGGTGCATACAATAGTCTAGATATTGCATTAGACACTGCAATCTATGTCATCGTGTCTTAACGTCTTAATTAAATTCCAGATGGGAGGAGCTATTCAGTGATTGTATACAGTATGAATAAAATAAATGGTTATGAAATTGTAACATTATGTTACGCCATTGCTGAGCCACCTAAATAACAGGATCAGTACCTTCAAAGCTAGGAGACTGAGAGTCCAGGATTAAGGGGTGAAAAGGGTGATGTCTGATAATGGCTTTCTCTTGGATCTATATCTGGGTCATCTTCCCTCTTGTCCTCACACAACCTTTCCTCTGACTATTTGTTGGAAATGAGGTAATTGTTTGATTTGTTGTCTTGGTACTCTGGTTTCAATTCTTTTTTCTTTCAAAAGACCTTTGTCTATATCCCAGGGCTGTAAAACCTTCAATCCTCCTGCCTCAGTCTCCCAAGTGCCTGAATTCTAACTTTCTAACTCTTCTTAGGCTACCACTCCTAAAACACAAATTGTATTATTTAATTTAACCATATTTACCATTGAAATCTCCCAAGCAATTTCACTGGAAGTTAGGGCTTCAGTATATGAGTTGGTGTGTGTGTGTTGGGGTGGGGGTGGTCAGTTCAAGAGGTTTTCTTCAGTCATAAAGTGTTCTTTCACTGTCAGATGCTCTTCTCTAAGAGCTCGTGGGATTCCAGGACCCCCACCCCTGCCCCGCCCCCAAGACCCCATTGTTACAATAAGAAAAGCAACCCAACAGGGGAAATGATTTACCCACAAAAGTCAAGTCTTCCAGTTTGCTCATGCATGGCCCTCTTGGCCTGGGCTTACCACAGTGACTTTTCTGCAGCAAATGTACTAGGCTTGTGCCAGGAAATGTTCGTGAACCCCCAAAAAGTCCACCAAGGAGCCTATAGGGTCTCTTTATTTATGCTCAAACTTGGGCCACATCACCATCTCTGATACAGCAGAACTGGAAGGAGCCCCCTGCCTAGTTTTAGGTAAGCATTTATAGAGGCAAGAAGGGGGTATCTAGCCTGGTACACATCTGATTGGGGGTGGGGGTCATTATGGCCTTTAACATAATTGGCTGGTGCTGGGAGCCAAACCATGAACTTAACTTCTGTTTTCCTCCTCATTGGTGGTTGTTAGGAAGTGAAGTGTCAGGGGCAGGCTTGTAAACTGGAGGTACAGATTTTAGGGGGAATAAGCTAGAAACTGGTGCCAGACGCAGGTCTTATGGGGGTGGGTAGCCTGGAAATTGGTGCTAGGTTCCAGTTTGTTAGTTAACTCAAGTTCAACCTTAGGTCAGGTTCTGTAAGATGGAGTTTGAACCCAAAAGATTTGGTCTTTCAGGCTGAGCTTCTGGTCTCAGCAGGGAATGTTCTGTACCACACTCTAAGGGCAATGCCTGTCTGCCCCCTTCACATTCACCAAAACATCACATCAGAGCTCCTTGACCAAAATCTCTTGCCTGAGAATCCAAAGTTGAATTCCTCTTGTGGATTCAGGGTTTATCAGAACAATTTCAGCATCTTTATCATTCCTTTTGAGATAGGCACTTTTACATTCTGAACATGAACTCTGTGCAATCCAGTGCCATCCAACCCAATGGAGACATTATTCTTCTCCCTGTATCATCTGTCATTTGAAGGCAATCCTTTTTACACTGGTGAAGAAAGGCTCCCTAGGGCCATTGCTTCACCTGGAATGCAGGCCCCATTGATGGCAGTTTTCCTATGTCAGCATGTGGATGTATTTTCACCCACCACCTCAACCTCTCTCTCCTTGTGGCTTGAGAGTTGGAGTGAACAGCAGACCTTGACAACCCACCAGGCCTCTGGTTCAGTTTTTCCCTCTCACAGAAGAGCCTCTTTTCTCCGAGGCAGGGCTTCACTGCTACGCACAACAGATATCTAATCTTTAGGCAGATTGCACCGGTGTCCTAGAGCAACAGCTAGGTAGCCAGTAGTAATTCACTTGCAACTATGATGTCTCCCTGCCCCAATGTGCGCTCTTCCCCCACTTCTCTTCTTCCCTCCCTTTCCCTCTATGTGAGAGTCTATGTGTGAGAGAGAGAAAGAGACACACGGAGAAAGGAAGATTTTCTTCCTTAATATCTCCTTGCCATTTTTTCCTCTTAGATTTACTAACTCTTAAGCCTGTATTATTTAAAAATCAATGCTATCTGGAAGTTGGCATTGCAACCCCCATGTCTAGCTTGAGATGCCACAATTTGGTTTGGCTGCGTGGTTCATTGCTTGATTGACTGCATAGAATTTTCTAAGCATGACGCTTGCTTGGTTCAGCAACACAGTAGTCACTGAATCTCTGAGTGCTGGAGTGTTTAGAAAATGCTGATGTCTAGGTCCCATTTCCAAAGATTCTGATTTAATTTGGTCTTGGATTCAAAGGCCATCCAGTTGATTCTCATGGGTATCCAGGGTTGAGAATCTCTGGTTAGCCCTGAATGGTTGCCAAGGAAACAATTGATCTGATACTTAAATATCTTCCTCTGGGAAATCTACAATGATGACTCTTTTTCAGGTGATTTTTCTCCACTGTTATGGCGACGGGGACAGTAGGCAGTGATTAGTAATAGACCATGGCCACCCCTTGAAGCTGCAGCAGTACCTGGGTGGGGATGTAGCTCTATGGTAGAGCATGTGTTGTGCATGCAGAGTTCTGAGTTTGGTTGCCAGCACACATACTATCCTACATGCTCAGTGCTGAGCTATGGCCCTTCCTGCTGTAAAGTGAATTTGCTGCTAGGTCTTTAGTTCTCAGCAGGATACTGACTTAAAGAAATAGAGGAATGTTTTGACAATGGGGTGGGGGTGGATAGCTATAGCATGAAGGAATATAACAGGTATCTTGTGGGCAGGAGCCAGGGGCAGTGCTAAGCATCTCTCTATGCATAAGCCTTACAACAAAGAATTACCCAGTACAAACTGTCCCATATGTATGTCAAGGGTTGGAAACCCTTTCCAGACCCTTGCCCCTTGTGACCCAATAGAACCCCTTGTGATTCTATTCATCACGAATAGAATCAGTCCTGAAGTATTTGCTGCACTCTGAAGCTCAATTTCAGTGGTCCTTTTCAAGCACACATTTTGTATCATTTTGTAGTGGTCTCAGAATGTCATCATCGTCTTTGTCTTTAGGAAATGATGGGAGCTGTCTGACTGTGTGATACACCCAGCAGAGCCCTTCCTATTTGCTCTTCTTTTCCTGTCTGGCTGCCTTCTCAAAACACAGAATGAGCAGACTCCAGCACCTGGATGGAGCGTCTGCCCATCCAACCTTCACCAGGCATAACAGCCAATGGAGCTAGCCCCAGGATGCAGGTCACTCCAGATGTGCACTGGGCTTCTTGGGCAGAGGAGCTCTCTGACTGGCTGTGGCAGGCCCGGTACTACATTGATTAATAGACACTGCACTGGTGCTTTGAGCACGGCCTGCACCTGCTGAGTTTTCTCCCCACTTCCTTAGATCAGTTCATTATTGAATTAAAGACCATTGCGATTTAGAGTGAACCATTGGGCAGCCTGGGGACAAACGCTAGGTTTGGGGAAGAAACCAAGGCTGGCACTGCATTTACCAAATCCAGTCTCAGCGGGATGCGTTTCTCTCTCTCTTAAGGAAATAATTCAAAACTCCAAGGGCTGGAAGGAGAAGGAGAACCTTCCCCTGCAGTGTCAGGAGCCCACACAGCGAAGCCGGCTTGCCAGGAAAGGGAGCTGATTATAAATAGCATGAAAGCGGCATCAGTCAAAACTCACAGATGTGCCTGAGCAAAATGTTAAAAGAAACACCTTCTGAGAGAGGGAGCGGCGGCTTGACTTCATTTTTATAATTGAAAGGACTAGGAACAAAGACACTTCATATTCATATTAAACACACACCCCTACAGCACACTCTCGCGCATGCACACACACACACACACACAGAGAGAGATAGAGAGAGAGAGACAGAGACAGAGACAGACACATACACAGAGACAGAGACAGAGATGGAGAGAGAAACAGAGACAGAGAAAGATGAAGAAAGAGGGGAAGAAAGAGAAAAGGAGAGGGACATAGCCCTACAGCATACACACATACACACCCCCACAGTGTACATACACACTCTTATAGCACATATACACAGAGTCATACACCCCTAGTGTACACACACACACACACACACACACACACACACACACACACACAGAGAGAGAAATGATAAATAATCATTAGTTCTAATATAACAAAATCACCAATGGCCAGAACCTCACAGAGAGAGCAGTTGTCCATTTTCTCCTGTGTAACTGAATCTATTTAATAAACTTATGGTTTCCTCCTGTGAAATCATTTCCCTGTATGGTTTTTTTCCCCCCAGCTAAGATGGAAACCATTTGAGATTCCAAAAGCGTCTGAGAAGAAAGTGGACTTTGTGAGTGTAAGTCAATATCCTCCATGATTTCCCACTGCCCTCCTCTGTCCTGTGGTGAGTGATCTAGCCATCTGCGATCTGAACACTGAGCAGCCTAAACCGGAGGTGGAGGCGGCAGAGACAAAGCCACCTGTGTGTAGCATGGGGGCTGGCTGAGGGATGCCTTCCATACAGGCACCATATGGCTCCTGACACCAAAGGGCACCCAGGAGCTTTCTACCTCACAGAAAGGCCAATGAGGGTAAATCTTCCTTCCCCCAAGTGCCTCTTCTCTGGGTAGAACGAGTCTCAACCACTTTGACCCATGATGCCTTTGATGGTTTGGTGAGACCTGTTTACTTATGCACTCATTTATTTTGCTAAATTTTTTTATTACTGGGTGTGTGGGGGCAGGTGTTTGGTTGATTGATTGGTTGGTTGGTTGGGTTGGGTTGGGTTGACTGGGTTGGGTTGGTTTGGTTTAATTGAGATAGGCTCTCCTCCTGCAGCTCATGTTGACCTTGAACTCCTAAGAGTCCCCTTTGCCTCAAACCCAGGCACTGGAACTACTGCCATGAGCCACCATGCATGTGGTTTTGACTGTGTAAAATAAACTACATCAAATTACACAGACAATTACGTTGAAATGCAATGATAAAAATATTTCAAAAAAATCAATAGTATTTGTTTTGTAGTTAGAAACATGCCTCCTAGTTAATATACTAGATCGTAAGACCTATGTGAAAATCCAACCACTATAGCATGAGCACAAATGATATTTTGAGATACTTATGATGTATGACATAAAAATGTCCCAGTCACTGACAAAGTGACAGGCACCTTTGCTGCTGCTGTGGCTTGCTACCTGCATTCATAATACTTGAAGGAAGTGATACATGTCCACACAGATTAGTAAAAATAAATACAAAAATAAATGTCCCCATCCAAGAGCTTGAAGACCCTGAAAGGGATACCAGGAGTCAGATGCATCACCTCAGACGGCAGGCAGAGGAGCACAGGGCTAACTGGCAGGCCCTCTCCATAGCTGCAAATGCTGGCAGTACAGGGACACCTGCACCCACAGCAAGAAGTGTGTGGGTGAAGGGACTGGAGCTGTCAGGGAGAAGTGCTCCAAGAGGACAGAGGAAGATTCTGCAGGCCAACTTGGCTCATGTTTTACTTAGGGGCCCTCCAGGTGCCCAGTGATAGCCCAAACTGTTTAAATCACCTTGAAGCCTTTATCCCTACAAGTCTCCCCGTACCTTGTGAAGACTCACTTCAGTAAACCTCAAACTGATCCATTAAGGGACAGAAGAAGAAGAAGAAACTTGCTTCCTGAGAGATATGGATATCTGAGGAGCAGAACCCTCTCTGGTTTTGCATCCTGCCTGCAGGTTTGGGGCAGAGTGGTGTTGTAAGAAGTCTCTGCTCCCCCACCCCCACCCTCATGTCAGGCCTCCCTGCACTGTATCATCTGGTCCCAGAGCAGAAGGACTTGTAGTCAGTTACAAAGTCTTCCCCTGCTTTGTTCTGGGGAAAGTAGCCTGGCCTTCCTCATGAGAGAGGGCTGCTCCCAGGGAAGTGTGGACTTGAGGGGGCCCTAAATGTCAAGGGAAGCTTCAGGCCCTCTCCCCACAAAATCCTTCTACCAGATATCTCCTCTTTCCTGAAGGGTTCTCTTAATCATAATGAAATGTCCATTTTGAATGCATTTAAAGAAATGATATCATGCTCTCTAAGTTCTTCTGATGTGGCCGTTAAGAGGTCTCGGCTATCATCTCCAATGGGACACAGTCTACCAAGTATAAGTTATTGACAGGCAGCCTTGATTCCAAATGGCCCCTAGGGCATTCTCAAAGGGAAGAATACAAAACCAGGCTTCAGGGGTTAGGGGCAGGCCTGAGCCTACGAAGCACTAGTCATTCTGTTTCCCCTCTCCCAGGGTTTGTACACCTTATGTGGAGCAGGAGACATCAAGTCTAACAACGGCCTTGCTGTGCACATTTTTCTGTGTAACTCCTCCATGGAGAACAGGTAAGAGGCTCAACTGTTGGGGCATGACATACTCATCCCCTAAGTACCTATTAGCCAGAGAGTGAAGACCTAGTAAACTCGTGTGCAAACACAGTTCTTTTATAATTATTCCCCTCTCAGAGAAATGTCGATATGTATTCATTGATAACAACAAATAAGAGGGGGCTAGAGAAGTGGCTCAATGGGTTAAGAGCACTGACTCTTCTTCCTAAGGTCCTGAGTTCAATTCCCAGCAACCCCATCGTGGCTCACAACCATCTGTGATGGGATCTGATGCCCTCTTCGTTGTGTCTGAAGACAGCTACATTGTACTCATATACATAAAATAAATAAAATTTTTTTAAATAAGAATTTCTATTTTGACAGACTCTTGTGATATATACAAGACCGTCAAGAACCATGTAGGCAGAAAAGGAAAGGTTAGGGCCTTGTGATGAAGGAGCGGCTCACGTAGGCAGGTTGGGGACAAATAGAGTTAATGTCTAAGGATCCCTAGGGTTCAAGTCCAAAGCCACGCTGCACGAGCAGTTCTGAAGGCTAAGTAACAGCCTTGGCTTTTGCTAATAGCTGGTAGCTCGGCGCAAGCTTAATGCACTGCATACTAGTCAGTTCATATCCTGAGGTCTTTAAGGAGGACACATGTCACAGCACCTATGTGCACAAACTAGGACAGCTTGGGGAATCACGTCTCTCCTTCTACCATGTGAGTCCCAGGGATCAAACTCAGATTCTCAGCCTTGGTGGCAGATGCCTTTACATGGCCGGCTGTGCCACTGGCCTTTCTATTCTGTTTTGTTTTCTTTTAAAAAGTAAATGATACCCCTGCCTTTTCTTTGGGAAGCAGACCATCATGGCGGCTTTGCATGCAACCTCTAGGACAGGGATTGTGAACATATGTGTTGAGACCCCTTTGAGGGTCGCATATCAGATACCTTGCATATAGGATATACATTACATTACGATTCATGACAGTAGCAAAATGACTGTTATAAAGCAGCATCGAAATCATTTCATGGTTGGTGGTCACCACAACATGAGGAACTGTACTTACTGAAGGGTCACAGCGTGAGGAAGGTTGAGAACCACTGCCCTCGAACTACACTTTTGTTTTTCAAGCTGGATTCTGATCTTGCTGACTTAATGAACGTAGGCGAACTATTCAACTTTTAAAAGATTGTTTTTATTTATATTTCACTTTATGCATATCGATATTTTGCCTGCATATATATCTGTGTACCATGTGTGCCTGGTGCCTGTAGAGACCAGAAGAGGGAGTTGAATCCCCTGGCACTGGGGATAGGGGCGGTTGTGAGCAACCATGGGAGTGCTAGGAATAGAACTTGGCTCCTTTAGACAACAAACAAATGCTCTTAACTGAAGATCCATCTCTCCTCCCTTAGCTATTCCACTTTTGAGTCATTAATCAAGGCCAAGATCGCAGCCCGATAGGAAGCATTGGAGACCTCCCTTTGGGTCTAGCCTTGTATGAGGTCATCCCCCACGCACGCACGCACGCACGCACGCACGCACGCACGCACGAACTCCACATAAGCCACATTGGCTTCCCTTTATTTCTTTCTAGCGGCCCCATTAGCCTCATTGCTCTAGAGTGCCTGAACATGCTTCTTTTGCCAGGAGTTTCTCCTCTTGCCTAGATGATAACAGATCTCTTGTCCAAAGCCTCATCAGTGGGCAGGAGGCCTTTGTTGTCTCCCCAAACCAGTTCAGGTCCCTATTCCTTCATGCCCCTGAACTTGACTTTCGCAGCATCATTGCGCTTTGCCCTTGGGGCAGTCCGTAATTGTGTGCTTCCTGTCGTTGTCTGTCAGACTCTAAGCTCCACAGGGAAGCTTCTGCTGATCACTTTATACTCAGCACCTGGTTCGTGGTAGGCACTAAATAATAATTTGCGGAATGAATAAACTTGTCCAGAATGTGTTAAAGCTGAAAATCACAGAAAGTACTCTGTAAATTTCAGATGCTTTTACAACTCAGATGGGGATTTCCTGATTGGTAAGTTCCTGGTTGGTAAGACTGACTGATTACCTAGCCCCAAGCTATATTCCAGTTGGTTTTTTGTTTTGCTTTGTTTTGTTTTGTTTTTGTATCTTGTTTGCCTGCATTCCCCCATCTGTTTCATGAAATGAAGTACCACCTACAAGAGTGAGGTCCAGACACCACTGGTGGTCTGGAAAAGATTCCTAGTGTACCTCAAAGTGTCCAATGTATGTTCTGGGCTTTCTGCCTGTGGCTGTCTCTGCTGGGCATCTCCCGTGTGGGAGATCTTGGCAATGGAATGAAATGGCATTCCTAACGTGACTAACTTATTAGGAAATTTCTATTTGCTTTTAAACTCTCTGAAGGAAAGCCCATTTGTCATCAACAACCACGCACAGTTCGGGTACAAATTTTATGAGGCCATCTAAAGCATAAGAGCCGTGAGAGGTTTTGTGGCATTTAGTTTTAGTATTCAGGAGTGAACATTCCCGGGTAGTCAGCAGACATGCATTCTGGCTGAAATGTCAGAAAAGAGTAGTTTTCTGTGCTAGTTCTAGGACCCTTTTGGGTCAATTCACAAAAGTGTATATATACAGGCTCCTCAAAGTGGGAAAGAAGACAGAGATTTTGAAGAATTTTCAAAATCTTGTAGACAGTAAAATAGCTAACTGACATTGTCAGAATACAGTTCACCCCTAAGAGACCCAACGAAGGCCTCCTCATTCGCAATAACAAGCAAATGCAAGCATTAAGCTTTCGGGTTCTCCTTTGAACAGGATTGCTCACTATTACACGGTCTTTTCCCCTCTCCCCCCCCCCCCCCCAGTTCCCCAGAAAGGGAAACTTCTCATTTACACCGAGTTTGGCAAGATGTCCCTGCAGCCCAATGAAATCTGCGTCATTCAGGTTGGTTCTGAGCCCCTCTCTCCCCACCACTTCTCCCTAATTTGGGAGCAATCAGATGTTTCAGCTGCTGCTATTTCTAACCCTAAAATGTCTCTGTCATGTCTGGGCGACCACAGGGAGGAGTCAGAGTTAAACAGAAGGCTTTGGGTTAAGCGGGCTTGGTGCCTGCTTTGTTTAATATAGCGCACAATCACCAAGCAGAGAGTGGTTACCACTTCCTTTCCCTAAATGTGAGTAGTCTGCTTCAGGCTGCATCAGAGACAAGAGATGGTGAAGGTATTCACAAATATATTGAGTTGTGGCTAACTGGGGGCTGCTGTTATCTCTGGACCCAATAAGACATTAATTATTGGTATGATTAGGAATTAGATTTTTTTTTTTCCTTTGTGACTCATCTTTAATCTGGTCACCTGGAACAGCATCCTTGGAAACACAAGCACTTTATTTCTGCATATAACTGCAAGAATACGATTCATGATGCCATGCTTCTGTCCTCCAGAGAGGAATGCGATTCAGCGTCGATGTCTTCGAGGAGACCAGGGGCTACATCCTGGAGGTCTATGGTGTCCACTTTGAGTTACCTGACCTGGGACCCATCGGTAAATCTTCACCTCAAGCCTTGCTTGAGATTCATCTCCTTCCATCTCTTCCTGGCTCTCACACTCAAACTTCAACTTCCCCCTTCAGACAACTTCCTTAGACAAAATGCCTGCCTACAAAATATATGAACAATAGAAAATGGTCCAAACCAATCTATTATACGTTCCTCTAAAACAATAATATAGAACAATGGCAATAAAGTCATTTAATGGGTTTCTGGTTAGATGTTTATATTATAAGGGATGCAAAAGGGGGTCACAAAAATAGCTTTACCAAAGATGAGATTTGAGACTTGATTAAATTCTTTTTTGTTTTTTTTAAGTCAGAGTCTCTTATAGTCCAGGCTGACCTCTAATTCTCTGTATAGATAAGAACAGCCTTGAACTTCTTCCTGGGTGCTGGGATTATAGGTGTTTGCTACCATGCCCAGCCCCATGCGGTGCAGGGCACTGAACCCAGGGCTCCCTGCTACTCAAGCACTTTACCATCTGAGCTCCTTGGCCCTGAGATTCAATTAATTGTTGATGGCCTATTAAAGAGAAGTAAAGAGGAAAGGGAACAGCTTAGCAAATGTATCAAATAAGAATAAGCTTTGTGAATAATGTTTTCTTAAGTCAATGAGCTGTGTGTTTCCATCCATAAAAAAAAAATGTCATGGAGTCTATTACCTTGGAAATATGAAATGAACTGGGTGACACATGACCTTTGAACATCACGTTCCTTCTGAGCACACTTCACAAAATCCATACACTTAACAGCAACAAGCTTATTCCTACATTCTGTGAGGGAGCTGCAGACAACAGTCTCTGTGCGACAGATTAAAACTTCCAGACACGCTCTCCCAGTTCCGAGTCTTCCAGCAGCTGAAGGGAGGACACTCAGGAGGGAAGGGATGAACTTAGAGGCACTTTTTCTCAAGCCTCGCTTGAGGAGAGCTGGAGAAATCGGCCACTGGTTTCTGCTTGAGCCATACCTTCCAGTTCTTTCTTTCCCTGTCAGCAGCTTTTCAGAGCAACAAGGACAGGCCAGCATGTGCCTTCTGGTCACTCCCCTGGGGATCCAAATATTCAGAGGAAGGTGGGAGGCAGCAGAGAGGCAGCTGGAGCCATGGTGGGCCGTCTGTCATCCTGCTTGCCACCCACTCTTCCCACTTTGGTCTAGCTTCCTGCTGCTGTGCAGGCAGCAGAGCCTCCAGGTTCCACAGAGCATGTACCCTCTGGAAAATATATATAATTTACTAACCAGCTGGGCGCTTTTTTTTTTTTTAACCCCAGGAGCTGGAAATGATAAAACACTCCCCAGGCCTTTCCTCTCTGAGTTAAATTATGTTTTTGCACTTACACTTTTTCATATTTTGTCTTTTTGATTTATTTCCTTTCTCTGGAGGGAACACTCGCTCCTGAACAAAGCTAAGCAGGCAGGTCGTCAGTTCTTCCTCCCTGAATGGCAAGCAGATACTTTTTTAGGCTGGACAGCAGCTTTATAGTTCTGGCTTTTGAGTTCTGGCTCGCTGACAGAGGCCTGCCTGGGACAGTAGCTAATCACCTTTCTGTATGAGATCAGGGTCTGAAGATATGTAGGAGAGTCCCCAGGGCTTCCTTGGACGGATGTCTGCAGTTTCCTTGGATCCCCCCTCTCTCCCTCTCCCTTTTCCTCACCTGTAACACACCTACAAAAGCCATATGAACATAATCACTCTACAGTTCCAGGACATGACACTGCTTATGAGGACTTTTGAAATTTTCTTTTTTTCAACCAAATCTCTTAGCTCTTCCTACACATCTACCAAACTGGAATCCAACAGATTCCGTAGTGTTTGGGGTTGAACCTAGGACTTCACATACACTAGACAGGCACTGAGCTATAGAGCCCTGCCTGGGAATCTAGCAAGGATTTTGGTGAAAAGAGGAATCTGTGGAACGGCTTGTGACACAAAAGAAGATTCTCTTTGTGGGCCTCTTTCCTTTGACTTTGGAAATACCTCAGTGGAGTTTGGGTTCCTGTGTTTTCTAGGAGCAAATGGCTTGGCCAATCCTCGAGATTTCTTGATCCCCGTTGCCTGGTATGAAGATCGTCGAGTGCCGGGTGGTTACACTGTGATTAATAAATACCAGGGCAAGCTGTTTGCTTGCAAACAGGTACAGTAAGATTGTTGGTAGCCAGGGAGTGAGTGTAGAGTTATGGAGCACCAGCTGATAGCCAAGGCTAGCCTTAGGTACATTGCATACACCCCTTTGTCTTTATTATACACTAAGGTACTGCCAATTACATAGTACGGGAACAGGTCAGATGGTGATAGTTACTTCATGGTGCTATGTGGCAGAACCAGGGTTAAAACCCCCCAAGTGTTTGACTCTCTCGAGATTGTGCACCTCCTCAGCTAGCAATGGAAATTTAACATTGTCCGGGTCTCTAAGAGTGACGTGGGAAACATAACATAGAGGCCTCCTAATATGATCTGAAAAAGAAGATGACTCATCACAAGGAGAAGCCAAGATTGATATCCCTCAATGACCACCTTATTTCAGATACAGATGATTGATCGTTGTCACAAAATGAAAAGAATTTAGTTGATTAGCTTCAACTATACCAGAGGCCTGGTAAACTGAGGACTTGAAATCACAGGCAATAATATAAAATTAATTTTAAGACATGACAACGTTTTGTCCCTTCACAGAAGGCCTGTCACATAAAAATAATAATATAATATATAACCTATGCTATAATACTATATGCTTCTTTTGTTTATTTTTTGAGACAATGTCTCATGAAGCCCAGGCTGACCTTGAACTTGCTTTGTAGCTAGATTGTCCTTGAATCCCTCATCTTTCTGTTTCTATCTCCCAAGAGAAAGGATTATAGCTGTGTACCATCAGGCCAGGTTATTACTATGTCTCACTATTTAACATATTGCGTGTGTAATGTCAGAACAGATTAATCATGTAATAAATGCCACCCAATAGTCCTTCTGTTACTATTATTTGTTTAATTTTTTTATTTGCCTGGTTTACTGTCTGTATTAGCCTAGCACTCATTATTTTCCTTGCACACCATCAAAAGTCCATGCCAGCCAGCAAAGACAGACCAGTCTGAAACTTATACTTAAACCTTGGAACAAACAGCAATGTGCTATCTTCATATTCTCTGGGTCAGAATTTTTCAACAGTTGTTTAGGGACCATTAATCTTAGAAACCTTTGGACAGCCTTGTTCAAAATGCTCCTACCCATAATAATACTCTCACCTGGCAAAAAGATAACCTCTGGGGTATTAGAAGTAGATATTTACATAAATGTTAAGTGTGTTCCCCAGGTTATTGTTATTCTGCATACAATCGACAGAGAACATCCATTTTGGCAGTAGCACCAGCAGCTTTCCACTTCCCATGGGACCCTGTGATGGTCACAGGGGTCCATTCTCCTCTGCTTAAGTCTGTGCCATGGGAGGCAGGAATTTATCTGCAAAGTAGCCTAGCTCCCCAGTTTTTTATCTTTTGTTGGGTTCAACCTGAAGGAAATTAATAGAGGGGGATGATAGTGAGGCATTTCTCTCCCTCTCTATTCAGTGCTTCTGACTTGATGTGGCTCCTGCTGAATAATAGCCTCAAAGCCAGATCGCAGTATCCAAGAGAAGGCACTCAATGTATCTCTTACCAGAAAAAAAAGTTATTATTGGAGAGAAAGATAAAATATAGTTGAGAGTATTCATACCCCAGATATCAGCAAACACTGTAAATCAGAGCATTGTTTCTCCAGAGAACTCGCTATAGACATTCACAGATGTAGGCTTTTTCATGGTTCTAGATCTTGCTGGAGTCCTATAGAAGCATTTCCCCTCTTCTTTCTCAGGCCCAGGAATGCCAATGTGTTCCCCCTGTTACTCAGATACCTCAACACTCCTAGGCATTCCTCTTAGCTTTAACAATGCCTTGTGGGTAGTCATTTCCCTCAAGTCTTTTCCCTTTACTCTTGAGAATATCACAAATACAATGACACAGATCATATCACATCCCCATTTTCCTGCCTTCCTCTTCTCATATCCACCTTCAACAGTTAGTGCTACCTACATGTGCAGGGGTGTAGGACCATCCTCAGGAACATGGGAATCCTACCAGGGGTACATCTTCAGTTCCTGGAGGCCTAGAAATCATCTATGCTATTTATACCAGAGTTTTGGCTCTCCTGATCTTGTGCACGTTATGTGCTAGGAACCTCAGCTGCTGTGAGTGTGGTAGTTTAACAGCCCTGTCATGTGTAGAAGATAATGCATTCCTTCCCATAGTTCAGCTCTTACATTCTTTCTGCCTCTTCTTTTTTCAAGATGGTCCTTGAGCCTTAGGCTGGCTGGGTGGGGATGAATATAGATATCTTTGAGACTTAGACTGGCTTACTGGAGATGGATATAGATATCCCATCCAGGGCTGAGCACTCAACTCTCTTATTCTTAGCAGTTTGACCAGCTATGCACCTTGGGCTTTAGAATATTCTGTGCTGGATCCTTTTTCTTGACTAGACACACAGCATCAGTGAGGAAGATCACAGTCCTGTAAAGCAGCAAAGTGATCTATCCAAGACAAAACCAGGAAGGATGTTACCGTCATCCTGAAATCTCAAACATTTAGGCTGGATCTCTTCTTCGAGATGTCTTCTTTCCTGAACTTCACAGCAGACACTGTGTCTATGAGAAGTTCCTTTAGGCTGCAAAGCCCTGGAGAAATATCACTGTAAGTGCCTGCTACACCAGGAAACAGATTGTTTGAGAATTGCTGGCCTCTACAGATTCCCACAGTTACGTTAAACATTGAAAAAGGACTGCTTGACGGGTGTGTGCTAGGCTTCTTCTCTTCATGGGATGAGACGGATGGCTGCAGCTTATGAACTAGAAAAGGGGGTTAGTGGCAAAACCAGGACCTAAGAGATGGTGTGTAAAGCAACCACAGAGAGATCAAGTTGAGCTATGATTCTCCCAAAGGATGCTATGATTAAATTTAGAACAACGCCGGGCGTGGTGGCACACACCTTTAATCCCAGCACTCAGGAGGCAGAGGCAGGCGGATTTCTGAGTTCAAGGCCAGCCTGGTCTACAAAGTGAGTTCCAGGACAGCTAGAGCTACACAGAGAAACCCTATCTAAAAAAAAAAAAAAAAAAGGAAAAAAAATTAGAACAACATCATATAAAAGGGGTTATGTCAGTATGTATTATAACTTCACAGCTACAAAACCATTACATTCTAAGAGCATGCTTTCCTGGATTCTGTGATTAGGATGTCTCTCCATTCAATGTCGTGGCCTGGCATGGAAACTACACACCCTACAAATACAACCTAGAGAACTTCATGGTCATCAATGCGGTGGCCTTTGACCATGCGGTAAGTCCAGACCATGAAGGGACCGTGGGGATGGGACAACCCTTGAATGGGAAGGAACTAGTGTATACCTGTGGCATGCACACATCTAAGGTTTGCAAGGTCATCCGTGCAAAGCCTCAACCGGATCATGTGTCCTTTGGTGAAGGAGTACTTTACTTGGCAAATGAGGAAGCCAAGAAATCCTCAAGCCAATTTACTTCTCTCCAGAGTAATCACAGCTCTCATGCATGGGCAAGGGGAAAGCTGCTAATGATAATAACGAAGTCTGGAGGAAACTCATTTACAGGTCTGGAGAAGGTCTGGGCACCTTGCAAGCCAGGGCATGACTCTGCTTGCTCTGGCTGCCCACCTGCTCACCAGCCTCAGCTTGTGGCCAAAGGGCAAGGGAGTCTTCTTCTAAAGTCACTCAAAGGTTGAATGCTTGATTTTTTTTAAAGCCTAATGTTTGAACTTGGTCATATTTTTCAGTCAATTAGGGGGCCACAAATAGGTCCCTGGTCTATGGTACAGGCTCCCGTGAGCCCACATGCTTGATAAAGTGCTAGGCCTGAGACCTCGAGGGCGAGTTCATTTTGCAGTGTACTTCATAATAGATTAAGTTAACCCACAAGCTGAGGGATAATTGGGGCAGAAGCCAGAGAATCAGAAATAGAAGGATTATTCTGAGCCAATTCAGCTTCTCTCTAGGGGGGCAAAACTACCTTTCTGAACAACCTCGAATCTTAATAAAACCAAAAGGGGGAAAAGAAAATCAAGATGCCAAGCCCAAAGCATCACGAAGAAGCACCCTGAGACCTTGGTAAAGCTCTATTTGAGCCTTCCTAAGTTTTCTTTCTTTTAATAGTCTCAGACCATGTCCCATGACAGATGAAAAAAAAAATGGTAATTCTCCCAGCAAGAAAGGCTGGGTTGGTTTTTTGTTTTGTTTTGGGCTTTTTTTTTTTTTTTTTTTTTTTTTGCAGATGTACAATCTTCTCCTTACTACTACTGTAGTTATCTGCCTCCAGATTCAGATCTGATCATCCCACCATTGCTTTAGAAACCCTTTGCAGGCTCCCCATGGTTTAGGATTAGGTCTGAGCTCTGAAGCGTGGCATTTGATACTCTTCTCCATCTGTCCCCGGGCTCCTTTCTCCAGGACCACATCTTGCCTCTCCTTTGTCCTTCACTGCACTGCTGACTGAGTGTGTGAAACAACCACAGAGATTAACCTTATCATGCCTTTACAAAGTCTCTATGTATCCCCATATCTTTTCTATTTTCTCTGATAAAATCCCTGGCCTGTCTTTCTCTTTTCTCTTCTACCCTCCCCCTCCTTTCTTTTGTTCACTTTTAAAGGTTTATCTCAATTCATAGTTCTTTGACGCTTTCCCTGGTCCTGTCAGAGAAGATGAGAATGGGTGATGGCAGGGAGAAGGGTTGCTGTAGGCCGAATGCACTATATAAAGTAGGGAACTGTCGAGCAACAAATTCAACAGAGAGTTAGTTTGAAAAAGAAATAGCTATGCTCTCCTTTCCCCAATTAAAGTTAAAGGAGTGGAGAATAGATTCCCAATCTTTGAATCTCCAGATGTCAGCACCACGTCTGAAAGTGAACTCGGATATCAATTAAATTGAATCTTGGGTTTTCCGTCTCAGAATCTAAAGTTCTTGAAACCGCATAATCTCATCCCTCGGCATATCCCCCTCTGCACTACCGTCATGTAAACGCAATACTCAGAATCTAGAAGTCAATCAAGGAGTCAATCAAGAGTCAGAATTAGCCAGGCAGCTCTCGGACTTTTCCTGCCTGTGGCCATCACCTCTGACGCTCTGCCTCCTAAGAGGCACTGGCTTCCTCTACACCAGGCTGCGGATGGTATTTTGCTTGTTCCCCAGCATTCTCTGAGCAGCACCAACCTCCCTGCCACTCAGTCTGGGAGTATAAGTAGGACTCTGGCTCTCAGAGCCTTAGGGTAATAAAGCAGCGCTGATGTAAACTCAAGTAGGCTAAAGATGCAGCCTCTTATCCGTCCTCTGATCTGGTGTGAATGCATTTTGCTTCAAGCACAGCAAGAGGACTGTCACAGGAGTGATTACTGCACCTCAACCAGAGCCCAGATATCTAAGCCAACCCGGGTCACTTAATCAGAAACTGTCACTTGAAAGCACCCTCCTGTGCAGGTGACACACTGTCACTCTTCAGTCACCTCCCATCCTGTCCTACATTCAGTCTCCCCTTGTGTATTCACAGGATCCTTCCATTTTCACCGTGCTGACTGCCAAATCCCTCCGACCTGGGGTGGCCATTGCTGACTTTGTCATCTTCCCACCTCGGTGGGGAGTTGCAGATAAAACCTTCAGACCTCCTTATTACCACAGTAAGTCTCTCTTTCACCAGAGCACACCTGGGAATGAGAAATAGCAAAGCAGCCAGGCTCTGAGGACAATGGCTGGGTTTTTCTTGGACCCCCCTGCCTTGCCTTGAGTTTGAAGTCCTGCCTCTCAGTGCTCTTGGGCTTTAAGAGTCTGCAGGGGATGCAGCGACTAAACCTGCCTCCTTTTCCTCTGGGCCTAAAGAGAGCCAGACAGGTTGGGAGAGTGTGAAGGAAGAACGCGTTTCAGATATTTTTTTAAAAGGGTGAGGAGTAGTGAGAGTAAAGGTGTTTTTTGATTTGTTTAGAGAAACAAAAATCTGTTTCAAGAACAAGTAAAATGTTCTTTCTTTGATTATTTTGGCAAAACAAAGCAGATTACAATCTAAACTAGGAGATAGACTATTCTGGAAGATGAAGGTGTTATTCATTAAATGTATTCTTTGACAATTTCATATATATACATGTAGATATATAGAATGCATGTAGATATATAATGCATTCTGGTTGCTCTCATCCCTACCCTTTCTCATTCTCACCCATGCCCTGCACATTCCCCTTCATTTCTATGGAGCCCCTTCCCACATCCCTTTCCTTTTGTTTAGTTTGTATCCCTCTGAGTTTGACCAAGACTGCCTTTATGGCCTTGTGATTAAAACTGTTCACTGGAGTCTGGCAGGTACACCAGTTGCTACACACCAAAGACAATGGCTGCCCATCATAGATGGCTCCCTTTCCTTGCATCCCCTATACGTGGCCTATAGGTTCAATGGCAAGGGGAAAGTTCCCGTTAGCCCCTCCCCCACCATCACTGGCCAAGGGAAGGGTCTGTCATGTGCGGTCCCTGCACAACTAATCAAAGTGTCTATGAGTTCATAATTACATTGGCTGTGGTATACCTAGAGGATGGTGTTTGCTGCCCTTCTTCCTATGTGTGAGCATCTATGTTATTTCATTGTCTTCCCACAACATCACCTTAGAGGGGACATTATACGTATTCATTTTGGGCAGCCATGAGACTCTGAATTCACCAGTGTCCACTGCAAGTAGAAACCTCTTTGAATGAGGTAGAAAGTAGCTTCTGTCTAAGAAATGAGGATAGGTGTTTAGAAGGAAATGTTATATCATGTGTATGTAGCTAATTATCAGTAGTAATTTGCCTTGCAGGGCCTTTGACCTCCCAAGATTAGAATTTCAAAACCAAGCGTAAGATCATGTCACAGGCCTTAAGTCTAGAGAGCAGTTGGCTACCCTGTGATAGTCACGCCACTACTGCATATGTAGGCATATCTTGCTGACAGGTTGATGTTGCAGAGTTGGTAGAATTGGTGGAATTCACTTATGGGTAAGACCATTCGATGGCTTTTCTCCGTCAGCCAAACAGCACATCACAGAAGGTAGTGTGAACAAATCAGGTTTTATTTTATTTGTATTATTATGATTAATGATTGTTGGCTAGTTTCTAAGATCCTTTTATAAGTTTTTTTTTAAGGTATTAATTTATTCAGGTCTTAGAGCAGCAGCAAGAGGGAGCTAATATCAATTGTCTCCCTTTCTGTTTCCCAGAAGATGAGACTGGCACCGGGAGATAGCAGGTCTCCAGGTCTCACAGATAAGTTAAGTGCAGGGTCAGGATTTAATTGCAGATTGTCTGATGCCAAAGCAGGCACGTGCGACCACTAATTGACATGGCTAGTGCCATGACCTGTACATAATCCACATCTGGAAATATTGATTCAGTTGGTGAATACATCACCAAGAGTGAATAAGGTACATTGCAGCTGTATTTAATGAGCTTGCACATTTTTAATTGTGCAAATTAAAGAGGGTCAAGGTACAATTCTGTTTCCAGGAGAATTTTACAATTTTGAGCATAGAAGTCTGGAAAGCCTCTATCACGCATTTCCAGCTGGAACATTTTAGAAAACAAATCATTTCCCACAGTTCACTACAGAACCTTCTGTAACGGTTCCCAGGTACCAGAGCTTAATGGTGGATGGTCACATTGAAAAGGCAGTGTAAGCTTTGAGAGGGTGGGGATTTGAGGCTGTCAGGATGAAAGAAGGCCACTTCACAGTCAGGTGACGGCCAGCCTGCCCCTTTGAGGTCACCATCAAGAGTACCCTTTCTCTTTTAAGTTTGTTCTCCAGCTTCCCTCTCCCAGAATTTAATTCATTGGCTTTAAAGTAGAAACTCTGAGTGCCTGCACTTTGAACTAGGGAGCCAAAGGCTTCTGACCCAGAAGGTCTACAGACTCTATGTTGAGAACAGTGGTGAAGGGCTTGTCTCCCCTCCTGGGAAGAGAGACAATAAGAGCACTGCTGTGCTCCCAGCTCTCAACCCACTCCTTAATCTGTTTGTACTGCAGACTGCCTGTACAGTGAGCTTTGTGAAGCGCCTCCTATGATGTGTCTAATGACTCGTCCCCAAATAACATCTCATAGAGAAATGGTACCCTGAGTTGATTTGGAGCAAAAGCACAGAACCCCAAGTTAGAAATTAGTTTTATTGGAGATATAAAAATATTGCTTCAGCAATACTCAAAATCTTTGTTACTTTGATGTGACTTTAAGGGGAATTGGGGAATTATTTCTGTAGAAATATTGCCTCTAGTCATTTTAATGCACCTTAGTCAACAAGGTCCAGGTTTAATCAGAAAGGCAAAGTCTACCTTCCCGCTGTCCTTTGAAATATCAAAAGTGATGTAGAATATCTGCACCAAACTCATTGCTAACTAAATTCACATTCAGATCAAAACCAAATTCCGTCTTGCTCTCCTCTTAAAATTAAGCTGTGAAGGTGACCTTGGTGACATGTACTGCAGCAAGAATTGTGACTGTAGATTGAAGCTATGTGAGGAACTGTTCTTAAAATGCAGATTTTTGGGGCTCCCATTTGCTTACTTTCCTTTATCTGCTTCATGAGATGCACGTGGGGCTATGATCGGGGCCACACTTCTCAGGGTCTCTGCATGTTCACTTCCTAGGGCCTGGTGCAGTGTGCTGTGTTGGGGGAAGGGTGGCTGTTCGGTTGGTTATAGAAACATTAGGGTACCTGCTTATATTCCATAAGGAGGGAAGCAGAGCACGGTCCTGGCCTGTCAAGTGTTTGACTTTACAGAGGCTGTCACTGTGTTGTCACATGTTCTGAACACTCTCATCTTCCCACAGGAGAGACAATAAGCAGCTTTTATCCCCTATTCCTTTGTATACCACAGTAGTTAGAATGGTGTCTAATTGTCTGTTTTGAATATACATGGGTAGATGGATGGATGGGAAAGTGAGTGGATGGAAAACAGACAGGTGAACGGATAGACGGCGCTGGAAGGGTACCTGAATTACCCATGTGTCCGATTTCTTTATTTCTTGCTCTTATGGCATTGCTATGTTGATAGAGAGCTTTATTTCAATAGAAACAAAATACCAAAAGAATGTTAAGTGTGGCGGGCTTTGTCAGAGTTGGTGGGACTCTTGAAAGCTATGTGAACCTGTCCATTTAATATTATAAGGTATTCAGTAGCAGGATAGGTTGCTCTGTAGAGCATGCCCATCCATGAAAGTATGCAAGCAGACCTTGGGGAGTCACCCATAAGAACTGAGGAAGAGTCTTCTGTACGAAGCAGACGTGAGGGTCGTTTCCAGCGTTCAGACTTAGGGTTCCAGGAGAAGAGAAGAAGATCCTGCCGTGTTCAGTTATCTGTTATGATAAAAAATATTTAAGAACTATGTTTCGGTAGAGACCAACTATCTGTTGATTATCACTTATTAATGCACCGTGAGTCTGGAGTTTTGTCCTGTATCATTACACACACACACACACACACACACACACACACACACACACACACACAGAGCTTTACTTTCTAGACTGGGAACCTGTAATGAAATCATGTGCTATTGTGGAATAGTTGATGAATTTGGAACATGAAGGCCTAGAAGAAATACTCTTTGGGAGGTACTGATGTTTTTATGGGTCTTGCCTTGGATAATAAAAATAATGCCTATCCTACTTTCCCAGGGAACTGCATGAGTGAGTTCATGGGACTCATCAAAGGTCACTATGAGGCAAAGCAAGGTGGATTCCTGCCAGGGGGCGGCAGCCTGCACAGTGCCATGACCCCTCACGGCCCCGATGCAGACTGCTTTGAAAAGGCCAGCAAGGCCAAACTCGAGCCGGAGAGGATAGCTGATGGCACCATGGTAAGCAAGTGAATACTCCAGGGGCTGCCTCTGGGCTCCCCAAATGTCCATAGAGAAAAGCGGTTAGTTTTTACTCTCCACAGTCACAGAGGTGGAGTGAGGAGAAAATTTGTGCCTGCATGAGCATGTTGTAAGTATGAATACATAGAGCATTGTGCACATGCTACACTTCTGGTGTGACAGTGTAGAAGGAGATTGAACTGAGAGTGAAACCAGTTCAAATCCTAACTTAGCTCCTATGCAGTATCTCCATGTTTCATTTTTCCCATCTGTAGAATGGGTACACTATCCAGTCAGAGTTTTAACTCCTTATGGAGTGTTCACTAACTTCAAATTCAAGGAAACATTGTCGATTCACTTAAAAGGGTCTTGCTGTATCTAAATGCAGCACTGTGTGTGTGTGTGTGTGTGTGTGTGTGTGTGTGTGTTCTATCTCAGAGAATTCTGTGTGGGAAGTGATCCTGAGGACCACAGTCCCGGAGGAGGCAGAATGTCACCTTTAGCCAGTTTCTAAAGCCAAGGAGAGTCAAGCAGCCTTTGCCTCCCCATAGCTGGGACTTGTGAGCAGCAATTCTCAGCTGCTTTTTCCTTTTCTTTGTTCTCCTTTGGCATGGGATGAAGCTGATGGGATTTAGACCCTATTTTGTATTCCTCTTGTGTCAGGCTGTAAACACTGAGGCGGAACACAATTGCAGTTGGCTGCGGTACTTGCTTTTATTTTATTTTTATTTATTTATTTATTTATTTATTTATTTATTTATTTATTTATTTCTGCATTCTTGGAAATAGACTCAATGAACCGCAAGAAATAATTTTATGCTGAGGCATCATGCAAACTTACTTCACATTTTAAAACAAATGCCTTCAGTGCTGCGTAGTTTAAAACTCATAACACAGACCTGCTTAACCCAAAGCCTAGCTTGTCAATCCCCTAGCACTGGTGGCTCACTTGTCCACCGGGCTTTGCTTTTAGTTCAAGTCCAGAGCCAGAGTTGCTTTTCATGGAGTCCCTTAGTCCTTAGCCTTGGCTCTGTTAATCCTTTAAAAGAATCTGCTCCAAGTATCTATAGGAACCTACACCTCTGCGAGGCACAGTTTGGCAATCTCAGCCTACTGCCTCTGACGGCCCTTGAAAAAGCACAATCCGCCATCATGTTGTTCCGGAATTACCCTTGGGTCTCCAAATGGGGCTTTGAAAGCTGTGCTACCATGGAGCAGTATTCTACAAAGCAAGGCATAGGGCTGTTTTGACACACAGTAAGAACTTGAATAATGTCTAAGACCTGGATTGCTAGTGAGATGAAGCTGTCCTGGAAAAAGGATTGGGATGGTAGGAGACTCAGTATCCGAAGGCCCAGAGTATCTTGGGGGCACCCTGGACAGGCACTTGCATGCACGTACGCATACTCATACACAGACATAGATGGAAACTGCCTAGACTTAACTTTGTGTCTCCTTTAACATCCTCCGTTATGTAACTTAGACGCAGATCAATCTGTCCTGTCCTTATTCCAGTGTGAAGTGGTTAATGTCATGTGACCCTTCACAGCTCAGCCTCACATCCAAGAAGCTTTTAAGAAGCAGTCAGCAGACGACAACAACAATAATGGCTGTGACACTTGCCCTCGTGTGTGAAGAGGGCGTTGTACCGCGCATCTCATCCAAAACACTGCCTCAAAGCCTGACATAGAATTCAGGCAAAGGCACACGACTCCCTGATACAGACAAAGAGAAATTAATGTATGTGAGACCCACCCCAAACATGAACACAGGTGTTCTGTGTGGTGCCACGGAAGAATTGCATAATTTCCCTTGGCCTGTCTGTAGTGGTTTGGATTTCCTAATGAGAACAAAAAGAACTGTAAGGTTTGCGTTGTTGGCTATCATTATTTCATAGGAGACACTATAGATAGAAACATCAACAACTGGTAAGAAGTGGAAATGGCTAAGATAGACAGAATAGTTTTCAGCTTCGCTTTACTGTACCAGAAGCATTCAGAACACAGTGGGGTGTGCAGCGTCGGCTCCATTTTCTCTTCTCTCTTCCTTTCCCTTTGCTGAGCTGAGCTCTTGTCAGGCTCCTGAAGAAGCTAAGAGTTCCGATCTGCCATCACTTACCACCATAGATGAGCCACTTTCTAGCTCTGAACTTTGCTTCTTACTTTGTGAAAAGAGTATGTCACACATGAGCTCTAACAGGCTCTAGCCTGGTAAACACGGCACTGACAGACAGATTTTACCTTTTACGCTTCTCCTTCATGCTAAAAGCCATCAGATTACCTTACTAAAACCAGCCACCAAGCTCTGTTTCCTTCTTTGGCCACTTCCTCCTCCTGAGGCTGACCACCAAGGCCCAGCTATCAAAGTATTAAAGTATAATAATCAAAAGTCCCTCCCCCATTTTGGTTCACATAATTAACATGCCCAGTAAAATTAGCCAGCTCATCCTAACACAGTTTCCCCCTTTCCCATTACAAACCGCTATTTGCCTTTGGACCACATCTGTCTCATCTATCCAGAGGCAGTCCTTTGTTCCTCTGGGGCAAATATCCCTTCCCCTTTTCCTTTGTTCCGTTCCTCCTTTCCCTTATTCTTCTGTCTCCGGTCTTTATTTCTTATTCAATGCCCTTTGTCCCTCTGGGGCAAATAAGTCTCCTTTGTGCTGAGAATTTGGTCTTGGGGTGTCTTGTGCTAAGTCCGGTCCTTTCATCACATATAAGAACATCACCACAAGTGGTGGCCCTTAAGAAGATCCCAGGATTCTCTCACATCTGCCCTTGGAAATAATATTGCCTCTGGAATGCTATGAGCAATGTTAGTCCTACCTGCCCAATTCCACCCCACAGAGTGAACCTCAGGGCCCTGAGTATAGATAGAAAGAAGCCTTGCACACAGCTTCGTCTGCTTATGGTTGAGTCAGATCCAGAACCCAGGGCTTGGGCTTCATTTCTTCATCACGGCAGTACATATAAACATAAGTCCTATGTTTTGTCTACCCATACCTTTTAGGCATCAAGTTTAACATGCTTTTTTTGGTCACCTTACTTCTTTTTTCTCGTCTCCTTCTTATTTCCTATAGGCGTTTATGTTTGAATCTTCTTTAAGTTTGGCAGTCACCAAGTGGGGACTCAAGACCTGTAGCTGTTTGGATGACAACTACTACAAATGTTGGGAGCCTCTCCGGAGCCACTTCACCCCCAATTCCAGGAGCCCGACAGAGCCTAAGTGAGACTGGAGCCCTCTACTGTAATTGAGAACAGACTTGCATGGCTTCCTTGAGATCCTCACAGCTCTGATGCTACAGGGACAGCGATTGAAATGAGAGCTCACTTGTCATAGTCAAGAAACTCAGAATGTTTGTGGATATGCATTCAGAAATGCCTATGGCTTTCTAATTACTCAATAAATCTGTGTTCTGTGGAAGCTGCAGATGGTCATTTTCAGATCTCGGTGTCCAGAACTGGTAGGCCAGATAAGCCCATAGCTGAGGGTGGGGGGGTACTGGGGGGGCATTTCCCATGTGCTTGGGCTTGGGCCTTAACTCAAAGAGTACAAGGCCATGTATCTGCCAGAGACTACAGACAAGGAAGGGTCCATTAGAACTATGAGCTGAAGTAGAATCTGAAGCCAAGCCTAGGGTCACTCCAGGGATGGGGAAGTTGAGAAGGAGCTCCAAAGAACCAGCCATTAGTGTAAACTGTGGATATCCAGAACACTAGGCATCTAATTCTGGTAGCAGTGCACAATGATATGAGACAAGAACTCCAGCCACAAAGGACAAGTTGAAATCCACCTTCTTCAGCGGAGCAGCTGTCTGGGAATGCCCAGATGTGGGTTGCTCTGGTCCTTATACAGAAAAGGTCCTGTATTCTAGGAAACCCATCAGCCTCCTTGAGCTGGGACAGTTGCTCATTCCTCTATTCATTCATTTATCAATTCATTTGATAATCCTGTGTGTAATCCCTACTATCAGCCCTAGAGAGGGGTGCTAGGAATGAATGGTTGGAATGGGAGAATCAGAGTCCTCCTTAGGGAGCTCTCAGTCTTGAAAGACAGAGACAATAGAAATTATACCCAAGGAGGAGGCCACACTAAAAACAAGGCACAACTGTATCGCAAGCTGAACCCAACAACTTCTTTTATAAGGTCTATGTCCCTCCTGGTATGGGGCTCACCAAGACTTTGGAAGTAGGTTGACTGTGTCCGCCTGGGTTGAAAAGATACCCAAACCAGAACAGAAATATGGAAAGTGATAGCTGTCATGATTGTTCTAGGATTAGCATACCCTCTCTGGTTTGTTGCCATGGCAACAGCTTAAATTGGTTACCACTAAGTTTTCTTCTAGTAATATTTGGTAAGACTCAGGGGCTATGAGGACCCAGGGGCTAGATTGCCAGATGAATTACAAGATGCCCAGTGAAATTTGAGTTTCTGATGAATCATAAATAATTTTCGTGGTAATCAAGAACAGCCTTATACCAAAAAGTTACTCATGGTTCATCTTGTCTTCAAAATTAACTAGGAAACTAATATTTCCCTTTGCTAAATCTGGCAAACTTACTAGAGCTATTAAAGACATGGACATAATTCTGGCCTGTAGAAAGGTTGTATTCTAGTGAGGGAATCAGAGAAAATAGACATAAAAAATTAAAAGCATGCCAGACCAAAAAAAAAAAAAAAAAAGGAGATTGAAATATAACAACAGCTAAGCTGGACCATGGAAGACTTTCCTTCCATCTTTCCGTCTCTCTTTCTTTCTTTCCTTCTTTCTCCCTTTCCTTTCTTTCTTTCTTTCTTTCTTTCTTTCTTTCTTTCTTTCTTTCTTTCTTTCTTTCTTTCTCTCTCTTTCTACTTATTCACTTTACAACCTATTCACTGCCCCCTCCCAGTTACTCCCTTTCACAATCCTTCTCTCCATCCCCTCTCCTCTTCTCCTCTGAGTAGATGGGCCCCACTGGTTATTTCCCCCCACCGGAGGCACTTAAAGTTTCTGTGAGGCTATGTGCTTCCTCTCCCACTGAGGCCAAACAGGGCAGCCCAGCTGGAAGAACATATCCAACATACAGGCAAAAGCTTTTGGGATAGCCCTCGCTCCAGTTGTTCAGAACCACATGAAGAGTGAGCTGCACATCTGCTACAATATGTACAGGGAGCCTAGGTCCAGCCAATGTATGTATGTTCTTTGGTTGGTGCTTCAATCTCTGAGAGCCCCAAGGGTCCAGGTTAGAAGACTCAGTTGATCTTTCTTCAGAGTTCTTATCTCCTTCCTGGCTTTCAATCCTTCCCCCTATTGGAGGAAGCCTTTCTTTAGAATGTGAGGTCTTCAGTGGAGAAGTGACCTTTAGCTAGATCTAAAGAGGAAGCAGGAAGCCACTGGGGGTAGGGGCAGGGATGAGAAGGAAAATATGACAACTAAACACCTTCTGGGTTCAAAGAGCTGAAAGCAGAATCGGAATGAGATGCCTATAGGCAGAAGAAGAGAAGCAAAAACAAAAACAAAAAACAAACAAAAACAAAAAAACCCAACACAACAAAAAACAAAACAAAACAAAAATAAGCAACAACATAAACGCTATCGAAAATCCTGACACTGTCCTGAACTAGTGAGGTAGCAACAGAGAACGGAGAACGTCTGGTCTTGAGTGGACCTGAGAGGACTTCTGGAAAGCGGAGTTGCGAGCAGGGCTGGGACGGCTGCTCAGCTCATGGTTACCCGCCACTCTTGCTGGTGTCAAATCAGAACACAGCAAAAGAATGGCTGTTTGGGTATAGCAGTCAAGCAACTGACGAATGGGATTTTGTGAATAAAGATGGAGAGGCTCTTGCTCTGTACCTCTGAGGTTTGCGGTCAGCGCTGGTTGGTTCCCTGCAACTCTTGAAAGGATAAGCTCCTCCCAGAGGCACAGAGGCACTTCTCACTACTGCACCCATTCCCCATCCCCCCTCCACTCTCCAATTTTCATAGTACTTCCAGTCCCAAACTAAGTCCACCACCAACATCCTCTACTGACAAGCCCCAGCCTTTCTTCCAAGGAGTTATGAACCCCACGTGGTTTTAACCCTACGCTGTACGGCCAGCACCTCAGCTCTGACTCACTCGATGCTCTGATATCAGCTGGGCACGGAGCTCCTCCTGAAGCCAGATGCATGGCGTGGGTTTCCATACATACACTTAGCACCTAGGACTCTGTACTTTATCTCTCCACATACAGCAGCGACTCCCCAACCTGAGACGAGATCTCACCCAGGCCAGACTGTTCACACTAATTTAAAAAATAAAAAAAGATTTGCTTTCCTTCTGTGTGCCTCAGATCAACTAGGAAAATTTGTGTCATTTCCTTAATTCTCCAAAAATAATATTGTCGTCTTTTTGCTTGGAATGAAAAACCCCAAAAGAACAAAAAAGCACCCTGATTAAATTTCTTCTAGTGAAAGGAGGATTTCCAGCAAGACCTCCTTGGCATTTCTGTATATTTTGTCATTTAAAAGAGAGTGTGATACCAGTTACCCTTCTCATTTTTCTTCCTAAAGGACTTCTCACTGTCTAGGCTACCAGAAATGTCCCTAGACTAGTGATTCTCAATAGGTCACCTTGTTCCTTTACCCTCAATACAACCCATCCAAAAAAACCATCAGCTTCTGGCCCACTGATAAGTACATTGTAGTGCATGGGACAGTCCCACCCAACAAAGATGCTAAACATGAACAAACACTGGGTCTCAGCATCAAGTGTGTATTTGATCATTCACATATCTTTAATTTCCAGTGCCCAGGTTATACCTCAGACCAACCAACTAGAAACACCAGTGATAAAACAAGACTATGGGAACTTGAGCCTCAGGCTGAAGTCCACTGTTTTTAGAAAGTTAAAATCAGCAATGAAGATAGCTCTGTTTCTAGAGATCCTGGTACCAGGTTTTCAGGGTCAACTAAAAAAAAAAAAGATTTGGAAATGGACCATAAAGTTTCATTTTCCAGTAAATGTTAATGGGCATGAAGGCAGTGGCATGGGTTGAGGGTTTACCTGGGAAGTAAGAAACTCGTTAGTGTTTAGGCAGCATCTACCTCTCAGCACCAGCCAAGGTAGATATATAAGTCAAAACCAGTAAATTACTGAAGGACTGGAGAGATCACTCAGTGGTAAGAGAACTGACTGCTCTACCAGAGGTCCTGAGTTCAGTTCCCAGCACCCATGTGAGGGACTCATAACAAACTGTAATACCAGAATGAAGCCTATCACGGTACAAGCACTGTATAACAAGTGGGGCTTGGGGACACTGCTGATTTTAATATGCTAGCTTTCAATATAATTATTAGGTAGATATTAGTAACAGTATATATGCATTTCAGCTTCAGAAAGGTCATTAAGAATATAGGTTCTGCAATCCAGTTTGTACTTTCATAGCCAAATGAACCTGAGCATGTGACAACCTCTCTAAACCTTGTGTTCTTACTTAAAAGGAATGAGTGATTTATTTCCCTAGGATTTTGTGGGGGTTAAATGAGATGATGCTGTGAAACCACCCACATGATGTGCACCGTCTAGTGTTACCCTTATGACTCAGAGTGTATTCAGCTCCTGCCTCCGGGAGACTCTGGTGCCCTCTGCTGTAGGAGCTGCCCGAATGACTAAGCGGAGGTCCTTGTGCCTAAATAAACTAGCATCTGGCTGAAGAGGCAAGTGTGCACTTCTGATGCCATGAGAAACAGATGTATCAAGCACAGGAGTGTTGACACCTTGTTTTCTTTAGGTCTAAGAGCAAAGAAATCATATGGTTTAATTTAAGAACTCAACAGGGTATAATAATAGATCAAGTGAAGTGGAAGGGAAGACAAGGATTTAAAGCGATTTGGATAAAAAGCAGTTTCCATGTGAGTGTCTGAGAGCATTTCCCAGGGGACTCTTGCCTAATCATGAGACCCTTGGGAGTTTCATTAGGCTAATCCAGATTTTTAAAATCGAAAGTCATATCAGAGCTTCAGTACAAACCACGACAGCATGATTAACAGCAATGCCTTATCGGGGGCCAACCACGTGTAATTCCACAGCACCCCAGCAACAGAAATTTGACAAATGGGGGCATTTTGTTCATTCGTTAGCATTTATTTTAGAGTCTGTGAAACGTCCGAAGGATGCTCTGTTTCTCTTAATAAAAGATTATGATTTGATTAAGAGTTTACTCAACTCAAGAATCTGAAAATTAAGATTAGTTTAGCAGCTACTGTTTTCTCTTATTGAAGATGTCTAAAGTTCGTAGTTCAGGGTGGGGAAAATGGCTGTAGAGAGGAGTCCTGGACCTATAGCCTTCCTGATTTTTCTGCTCCCTATTCTTGGCATGTTATGTTGTTCTTTTCTGTGGTGGTTTGAATGAAAATGGTTCCCATAGGCCCATAGGGAGTGGCACTATTAGGAGGCAATAGCCTTGTTGGAGTAGGTGTAGCCTTATTGGAGGAAGTGTGCTACCAGGGAGGGGTGCTTTGAGGTTTCAGAAGCTCAAGCCAGGCCTAGTGGCTCACTCTCTCCTCCTGCTCCTTTGGATCACCTACATCTCCAGCACCATGTCTGCCATGTGCCACCATGACAATAATGGACTAAACCTCTGAAATGTGAGCCAGCTCCAGTTAAAAGTTTCCCTTTATAAGAGTTGCTGTGATCATAGAGCCTATCCACAGCAATAAAACCCTGACTAAGACATCTTTGTTCTTGACCTTTGCATCTACATTTAGGACACAGCAAAGAGAAGAAGACGAAAGGGCGTGTGGACAGAGTAAAGGTAGGCCTCTTACCTGGGGAAATACTGTCTTTCTATTCAGGAAGGGAAACCTTCTGCAGACTTCACCTTTGGTTTCCTGAGCAGACAGGCACATGTCCACACCGACCTCTAGCAATCTTGATCTGAGACAAGGGTTATCTTATCTTGTCTGATGTGAAGCTTAATCCAACAGCTTCCTGAGAAACCAGGCTTCTATTTGAAGAGAAGAAAGTGGGTAGGGATACTAACATGCAACCCTTAGAGCCTACCATGGGTACTTTCACTTGACAGGGGGCAGCAAGACAATAAGAAGTAGGGTTTGAATACCTTCCTTTTCCAGGATTGGGGGTACGGGATGAATCTGTCAATATTGGTTTTGCACAAACAACAAGCAGACAGACAACTCCCAACCTACAAACAGCTTCTCAAATTTCTCTTTGTATGAGGTCAGAAAATTGGCTGGCAATTGTCTAGTCCTGACAGTGTCCCTTGTGATCACAAATAGATGACAAAAGGAAATCAAGCAGCAACAGTTCCTAGCAATCTTCATCTGCAGATGAGCAGGGTGTGCTGAAGAATTGGAGAAGTAATTTCTGCAGGCCAAACATTTCCTATAGAATGATGATGTAAAACCAAACATTCAAGGCACTCTGCACTCTTTCCACACTCTTTGCTGCTTTCAATATTTTATGGAAAATGTTGATAAGACCCTCTTTAGAAAACAGTGTTTTTAATTTTTGAAAAAAAACTATATATGATTTTTAAGTCTTTGTGCAAATTTTCAAGAGTAGCTTATCGCCTTGTCTCTTTTTCAGCTTCACCTCAATAATTTCATATTAGATGGCAGCCCTCAAGACCCGCCTAGACAGATTCCTCAAATGGCCTTGGCTGTTCCCAGCTTCTCCAAGGTCCAAGATTCTTCTAGAACCTAATAAGAGACAAAGCAAAGAAGTAACTCAAAATTAGCCAAGTAAGACAACATACCTCTAATCCTAGTCCTTGGGAGTGACAGAGGTTGGAGGCCCATGAGTTCAGAGCCAACCTAGGATGCATAGCAAAACCCCGCCTCAAAAAAAGAAAAGAAAGAGGGGGGCTGGAGGGCAGGGAAGATAGCTCCATTGGTAATGGACATGCTGTGCAAGCATGAGAACCTGAGTTTAATGCCCAGCCTCAACATGAAAAAGCCAGAAATGATCACCCAGCACAGACAGGTAGGTCCCTGGGACTCCTTGGCTAGCCAGCCTAGCCTAGTCAGTGAACGCTAGGACTCAGGGAGAGACTGTCTCAAACTGCAATGTAGATGCTCCCTAAGCAGGAGCACCAAGTTGCCCTCTGCCTTGCATGCATCCACACATACATTGTATACATACTCTCACCCACAATTACTCACGCACTCAAAGGAGCCCACACACAAACCACGAGGATGAGCCGGGACAGATTCAGAACTAAGGCAGTACTCCTTATGACAGTGTGGAAACTTGAACTTGACCTCCAGTGTGAGGTTTGCTCGAGATAACTGGCACTGTACCAGTCACCCATGTCCAAGAGAAACCTGGAAGTCACAAATCAGATGAGCCCTCTTTAACCCTCAGGGTCTGAAGCTTAACTGTGAGGTCCAGGTTCACAGAGCACTTCTGGGATGGCTGCCAACGAAGGGTCTACAAGTAGATGATGTGGCTTGGTGGGTGTTTCTCTTGGCCATGGTACCAAGATGAGACATCTGACTCTGCCAGGCAACCAAGAGGGCAGTGAATGGAAGTGTTGCTATCATGCTTAGAGGAAGAAATAGACACTCTGAAAGAGAAATGTAGACACAATAAACTTTCCACAGATGCAGAAAATACAGATAGGAGTTTGAAAACCCTATCTTTTCATACACAGGACAGCCAGGGTTACACAAGGAAAGCCTGTCTCTGGGGGGTGGGGGTGGGGGTCGGGAGTGTGTTTCTAGACATCTTAAAGTCCTGTTCATATTCTGCAATCATGCACATTTAACCATTAACAGATTCTTACACATAATTCTTTCTTCAAATAATCTACGAATTATCCTGAGGAGCATAGAGATGGGTTACGAATACTCTACTTGACCCCAAGATAGGAGAAGATCATTGGGGAACACTAGGGATCAGAAAACATAATCAAAGATTCGACCCAATGGGATCTCAATCAGAGAGCAGAGGCATCATCTTGCAGCAAGAGCCAAACAAAAAGGGTGAGAGAATATATCATGCACTAAAACAGTAACAACCTGTGATGGAAGTGCACTGTGCCAGAGGAGGGGAACTGACAATACTAAGGCATTGTTAAGACTGGCACTGTCAATGTGTGCAGAAGGAGAACTAATAGCAATGATGGATAGTCTTCCATACAGCTCTGACAGAGTCCTATCCATACAAGTCACCCTGCGACTGGCAGAGGCTGCTTTATTCTGCGCTGAGGGCTGTCTCAAAAACTAAAAATCAGCAGGCTGATTACTGGTCCTTCTGCAGCCTCTCTTGCCCTGTGATCACGCTCCACCCAGGAACCAACATGATCTCCAGGAATGCAACATAAACAGGCTGGTCCTCCTTAACACCACCCGTGACCTTTGCTGTCACCTTTCTGCATGCTAAAGTCTGAGCAAAAGCCTTAAGATCCAAATCCTTGTCGTTGTCTTCTTCTTCTTCTTCTTCTTCTTCTTCTTCTTCTTCTTCTTCTTCTTCTTCTTCTTCTTCTTCTTCTTCTTCTTCTCTCTCTCTCCCTCTCTCTCTCTCTCTCTCTCTCTCTCTCTCTCTCTCTCTCTCTCTCTCTCTCTCTCTCTCTCTGTGCTCAGCAGTACCACAGTGTGGGCTCCAATGCCCAGATCTAGCATCACCAGTCAGACAGATGGCACATTTGAGCTCAGAGGAAGTGGCAATTGGTGTCCTCATCAGACTGCTTCTTGGTTTGATTTAGGACATTGTTCCTGACTGGTTAAAAAAAAAATCTTGTGGAATGATTAAAGTCTCAAGAACACATTGCTCAATAATTCTCAATGCTAAGAAATTATGCAAAAATTCCTCTGGGTACTGTCTTCTTTTAACATTTAGACACCAAGAGTATGTGGTGTTTTTCCAATGTGAAGGGATGCTAGGATAAATCCTGATTGGTATGATCAAGATCAGTTTTTAGTTTATCTTGTTTAAGCCTTAAAATCATTAAGAAAAAGCCTCTATATGAAGGACAGTAAGTGAATTTGAGTAAGCAAATAGACAAATGGACAAAAATACATGAAAATATTGAGTCTCAATAATAAATTAAATGTAGATTTAAGATAGTTTTTATTCATTGGGTTTAAAAATGATTGTAATAAACATTCATTTAAGACTCTGGTTTTCCTTTATTATTATAGTATACGTATGGATTTAAAGGTGTGTAGCACCATGCCCAGCACTCTTAGAAATGTAACCCATGAAAAGAGTTAAGGACAAACACAAAGATTCTCTAACAGGTGACTATCACATTCATCATAAAAGGAGAAAATGAAAAGACAAATGGAGTATTCATTTATAAGAAGGATTAAGTAGGTTGAGATAAACACACACTACAGAATGCTATCAACAGTCACTTTAAAAACGTGGCTGGAAATTCATGGTGGTTTGAATTAGAAACATTTCCCATTGGCTCCTATCTGAACATTTACTGCACAACTGGCACTACTGCTTGGGGAAGTGATACAATATTGCTGGAGGAGGAAGGACATCACTGGCTGATGGGGTGGGGTTTTGGGAGTTCCTAGCACCACCCACTTCCAGTTCTCTCTCTCTCTCTCTCTCTCTCTCTCTCTCTCTCTCTCTCTCTCTCTCTCTCTCTCTCTCTCTCTGTCTCTTGCAACTAAAGGTGTAATCTCTCAGCTTCCTGCTCTTGCTACAGTGTTTGCTTACTGACATGTCTCCCAGCCATAATGGACTTTTACTCTCTGGAACTAGAAGCCAAGATAAAAATCTTTCTTCCATAAGTTGTGTTGGTCATGGTCTTTTATTACAGCAACAGGAAAGTAACTAATACCATTTTTTTGACATGGAAAGATGTTCATGACAAATCACTGGGCCCAGGTTTTCAAATCATTATATACACAGTGGCTCTCATTTCCTTGAGAAAAAAAAAAAGATGCATAAGCAGAGAGAGGGGGAAAACACTATGGCAGATGCACACCCAAAATCATTACATGGAATGGATGGGTTGTTTTTATTCTTTTACTTAAGTAATTTTTAATTATCTTATAATAGACTGGTACATCTGCATCCTCAAATAACACACTAAAATTATCGTTGAAAGAAAACTAAGGATCAAGGTAGATGTAGTGGTTTGAGTATGCTTGGCCCATGGGCAGTGGCACTACTAAGAAGTGTGTCCTTGTTGGAGTGGATGTGGCTTTGTTGGAGGAAGTTTGTCACTGTGGGGGTGGACTTTGAGGTCCTATGCTAGAGCTCTGCCCAGTGTGGAGGAGACCCTCTTCCTGACTGTCTGGCGAAGAGGGCCTCCTTCTAGCTGCCTTTGAATCAAGATGTAGAAACCTCTACACCTCTAGCACTGTGTCTACCTGCACTCTGCCATGCTTCCCACCATGATAATAATGAACTGAAATTGTAAACCAGCCCCAATCAAATGCTTTTCTTTATAAAAGTTGCCTTAGTCATGGTGACTTTTCATAGCAATGTGTACTGGCTAGTTTTGTGTCAACTTGACACAGCTGGAGTTATCACAGAGAAAGGAGCTTCAGTTGAGGAAATGCCTCCATGAGATCCAACTGTAAGGCATTTTCTCATTTAGTGATCAAGGGGGAAAGGCCCCTTGTGGGTGGGACAATCTCTGGGCTGGTAGTCTTGATTCTTTAAGAGAGCAGGCTAAGTAAGCCAGGGGAAGCAAGCCAGTAAAGAACAGCCCTCCATGGCCTCTGCATCAGCTCCTGCTTCCTGACCTGTTTGAGTTCCAGTCCCGACTTCCTTTGGTAATGAACAGTAAGTAACATGGCAGTGTAAGCTGAATAAACCCTTTCCTCCCCAACTTGCTTCTTGGTCGTGATGTTTGTGCAGGAATAGAAACCCTGACTAAAACACAATGGAAACCCTAACTAAGAAGTAGAGTTTCTTCTATTTTTGCTGCCCAATAAGATGAGAACAAGACCGAAACTTAGAATACCCAAGATACAAGATACAATTTGGAAAACACATGAAACTGAAGAAGAACGAAGACCAAAGTGTGGACACTTTTCCCCTTCTTAGAATTGGGAACAAAACACCCATGGAAGGAGTTACAGAGACAAAGTTTGGAGCTGTGACGAAAGGATGAACCATCTAGAGACTGCCATACCCGGGGATCCATCCCATAATCAGCCTCCAAACGCTGACACCATTGCACACACTAGCAAGATTTTGCCGAAAGGACCTTGATATAGCTGTCTTTTGTGAGGCTATGCCCGGGCCTAGCAAACACAGAAGTGGATGCCCACAGTCAGCTATTGAATGGATCACAGGGCCCCCGATGGAGGAGCTAGAGAAAGTACCCAAGGAGCTGAAGCTGCAACCCTATAGGTGGAACAACAATATGAACTAACCAGTACCCCCCGGAGCTCTTGACCCTAGCTGCATATGTATCAGAAGATGGCCTAGTTGGCCATCATTGGAAAGAGAGGCCCATTGGTTGTGCAAACTTTATCTGCCTCAGTACAGGGAAATGCCAGGGCCAAGAAGTGGGAGTGGGGGGGGGGTATGGGGGACTTTTGGGGTAACATTGGAAATGTAAATGAAGAAAACACCTAATTAAAATTTTTAAAAAAGGAAAAAAAATAACTGACTTTAGTCAAGACACACACAAAAACAAAACAAAACAAAATGATGAGAACAAGACTGCATAGCCCATTATAATCTGGAGAACAATTACAATAGCCTTTAGTGGCCAAGGGCATGGTGTTAATCCCATCACTTGGAAGCCTTAGGCAAGGAGATTTCAAGTTTGAGTCCAGAATGAACTACATAGTAAGACTCTGTCAAAGAGAAAGGAGGTCATAAGGAAGGGAATACCTTCAGGCTGGTAATGTAGTTCTGTGTATTCCTAGCATGCTTGGCCTCTGGGTTCAAGTTCAGAACCACCAAAACAAAAATCAAGAACAGTAGCCTGATCTAATATAGCTCAGGCCTGTAATCCAGACTACTCAAGAGGCTGAGCTGGGTGACTGCAAATTCAAGGTTAACCTGGGCAATTTAATGAGACCCCCTGTCTCATAAGAAGTAAAAAAGCGGTGGGGCTGTAGATAGAAGTTAATGTTAGATTCTTGCTTAGCATGTGCAAAGACCCTAGGTTCAGTTCCCAGCACTGAAGGAAAATGGAGGGAGGAACATTAAGGGGAGGTAGGGACAGAGAGCTGTTGGGGGGAGGGGGGGGGAGAAGGGACAAGTTAGGAATGACATGTAAATTGAGAATAAGCATCACATGAGTCAAACAATCCCTACTTGCATCTGTAGGTCTAAAGCGGCTTACAGGCCCATGTTTGCAGAATCGCATTCTTCAAGCGAGCTTTCTTCCATCACAACAGCTACTTCTTATGTCTTCCAGGCTTGACCCTCTGAATCATTTCTCACACCTTCGGTGACTTCTGACCCCAAACTGTTTGCTAATTGATTGGACTCCTTATTATTCCAAGTCCCATAATATCCCCGTGTGTATATGTATATGTGTGTGTGTTCACATGCACACATATTTGTGCACAGATGCACATGCACTAGAGTGTGCATGGATGAGGCCAGAGAACCTTGGGTGTTGTTCTTCAGGCGCTAACCACCTTGGCTTTGGAGTCAGGGTCTCTCACCAGCCCGAGGTCCTGATTAGGTTAGGTCAGGGTGGCTGGGTGGTAAGCTACAGGGACCTGTCTCTGCCTCCCCAGAGCAGGGATTACAAACATTGCACCACCTCTGGCTTTCTAAGTGGGTTCAGGGATCGAACCCAGGTCCTCATGCCTACACAGTATGCTTGTTATTGACTGAACTCACTCTCCAGCCTTGCAATGATTGATTTTGATTGTGTCATCTTGATTGTTTGAGAAGTGTGCACACTAGTAAAGCATACACAGGTGTGCCTGTGAAGATGTTCCCAGATTAATAAAGTGGGAAGACCTGCCCTGAGCAGGAATGGCAGCCGCCTCTCAGGCTGGGGTCTAGATGCAGTACAAGAGGAACAGGAAAAAAAAAAAAAACCCACTAGGTGCATCATCTTGCTTTGTGTCCTGGCTGCCATGACATGACCTGCTCTAGGCTGTTCTGAGCACCCCTCCCCCGTGGAGTGAAACATGAGCCAAAATACATCTTCCCTCCCTTACACTGTCAGGTATTCTAGGCTGTGAGAAATGATAGGGTAAGATCATCTCCATACGAGATGCAGAGCCTTTCATTGTCAATGACTGTGGGGCCCCTGTGATAGTCAGCATGCCGGGGCAGCCCTTAAAAACAAAGAGCAAGTTGTTTCATTGAACACCCTTTCCTGGTTGGTGAATCTTCCTGGATTAAGAACCCTCCTTGGGAATGCTATTCTCACCCACTATGGGATGCTTTGTAAAGCTCAAGCCCAGAGAACTCTGCAGCAGATTCGGCCTACAGGGTAGCAGCTGTCAGTTACATCTCTAACTCAATTGAGCCAACATCCTATGTATATATGACACATAAGAGTGGAGCTTGGGTTCCTCTGCAGGACTCTGGTAATGACTGCAATGAAGACTCCCAAGGCTCGAGAATGTGGCAGAACCTTCTGCGACAGAGAACAATTCTGCTCCCAAAGCAGCTGGCTTCACTGAGAAACCAAATCTACTCAGAGCTGCCCGTTGTGATCTGCAAAGGTAGAAGGACTGAGGTGTGTGGGGAGGTGCCCACCACAGAGCTAGGATGCAAGTGAACAGCAGCAAGGCCTATTAAAGGTTAGCTACCATGTCAGCTTGCCGACAAAATCCCAGAGGTTGACGCACACAATCAATGCTGTAGTAATCCGGTGAAGCAGAGGTCGGAAACAGTGCCACAGCTAGCCTTCCTGGGTGGAGCGACCAGCAGTAGGACTGGTCCTTTCTGCCCTCCTAGCGATGGGATGGAACACGTGTTCTTTCCCTATAAATTGGGTTTACTTTTCTCCTTTCTAGAGCTGGGCATCAAACCCAGTGCCTCTCATATGCTGGGCAAGCGTTCTACCACTGAGCTATATCCTTGATCCCCAAATTTAGGTTTCTCTTTTAAATTTGTGTGCTTGTAGGCAAGTGGTGTGCTGCACCTCACACGTATCGAAAATTTGTCGGACTCAGTTTTCTCCTTCAACCATATGGGTCTCAGTCTTGGTGGCAAGTGCCTTACCCACTCCATCCCCACTGCCCCCACTGGCCCAATCTAGGCTTTGATGAGTAAGATACCCTGATCCACCGTGGGGGACAGGGAAAAGCATTCCTCCAGGGAAACTGTAATCTGATAGACACTTCACCTATATTCAGGTTACTTGGGCTTTTGTACCTGGGAGTCAGTCAACCAAAAAGGTTTGCACTTTGCCAGCCTGATTCATGACTGGCAACACTGGTATGTGGCCACAAGGGCACTAGCGGTATTGCCATACAACTGAGGGTTGTTGGGAGCCCAGGGCACTCACTAGAATATCTTGGTGCTTCCATCTCAAAGCACCTGTAGCCATTTGATGGCAATGACAGTGATCTAGAGTATCTAAGACTGTCTTTTTTTTGTTGTTTGTTTGTTTTGTTTTTCGAGACAGGGTTTCTCTGTATAGCCCTGGCTTTAGAAACAAAGGTGCCAGTGATTCCATCAGTCAAGTAATCGCCATTTAAAGTGATGGCCAACGAAGGGACATCTAGAAAGCAGGACTGAGACGACCATAGCCCCACAGCCAGCTTGTAGGAGCGTGGACGATGGCTACCCCTCCTGTACTGTTTGGTAGTTTTATGCTGTTTAATGTGCGCAGGTTAGAGATCGGCACAGTGCTGACGATGAAATGATACACTTCTTGAGCCACCTCCACATCCTCAGCCCCACTGCTGCTAATACTTGGCTTAGCACCATACTGCCCTTGCTGGATGCCCTAATGTCTTCCTCCGCCGTGTAGGAAGGACTCAGCCAGTCATTCTGAGGCACCTGGGATGCACACAGGTATTGCCTGGGTGGCTCAACTTTACTGTCGCTGTGGATGAAACGCACCAGTTCCAAACGGAACCACAGGAAGGGTGGCGGTGGTTTTTATTGGTTCATACTATTTCATTTTTATCCTCATGGCTTTATGAGATGAAAGGCATTGCTATCTCCATGCTATAAAAAGAAAATGGAGACCAGAATCCTAGCTGCTAACTCCCAGCTAGCTTTTACTGCAGGCCAGCTTTCCAGCCTGTGCCCTTAGCTGTCGTCCTTCTGTTCCTCAGCGTGATCTCGCCATCCTCACTTTCTTACTCCAGAGGCAGCAGGGTCAGACAAACCCGGCAGGCCTTGCTCTTTCCCGTTCCAGCTTGGCCTGTCAGCCTCGGGGACTTCAGAGACCAAACTGAATGTCTGTCGGCTCCGAGCCTCTCAGAGAGAGCTAGCACCTCAGCAGCAGCTCACATTCCCAAGGATCTGCAATGTGTGTCACGCTCGCTGCCACCTTCTGCTGTGCTCACACAGAAGGCTGGAGACACGCAAGGACTCAGGCAGGAAAGGTGCAGACACTGAGCTGCTCAGGGTTCTCCGAGCTGTGCTTTCCGACTCGGACTACTGTCCCCTCAGGGCGCACCCCAGCTGGCCACAGGTAACACTCAGTTGCCTGCTAACAGATGCAATGAATAAACAGATGTGTCTTCACTGACCATTATTCTGACACACAGGTTCCCAGCACAAGCTGACCTTTGCTTCTGTTTTCTAAGGTATTAACATGCTTCAGCAATAAATCCAAGAAAAAGAAACTGTTCAGTGATTAATTAATAGGAGATTTATTTATGCAAGAATAGTCATCCTTGCCAAACTTAGTAGGAGATGTTAAATTTTCTGTCCAGTTTTCCTTCCTGGATAAGTCTTTCCTTTCTGTCCTGTTGGATGAAAACAAAAAGAGATAAAATATTAACAAGCAAGTCATCCTTATGAGTACACGGAATAACGGCAAATCAGGAATAAAAACGTAACTGTAAGCCCATCCCCTAAAGCCCAAGGACTTCGAGGAAGTAATAAGGAGCCAAAGTTAGGACAGTAAGAAACTGCATCATTCAAAAGTACCTATTCTTTAGTGGTCAGAAAGGAACTTCCCCATTCTTAAGCAGAAATCATTTCTGTTTTGTTTTGAGGCAGAATCCCAACCTATAGCCAAGGCTAGCCTGGAACTCAGTTGTTAACATAGCTGGCCTCAAACTCATGGTGTTCCACCAGCCTCAGGCTCCCCAGGGCTAGGATTACAGGTATGAGCTACCATGCCTAGCTTCAAAAGCAGACAGCAAAAGTAAATGCAAACAACTTCTGGAAACGCATGCTGATGTAGCAATCAAAAGATAAGAGCTCACGAAGAGGAGGCGGCTGGCCTCTAGTCTACATGGCTACACAAGCGCTGGACTGTGCCAGGAACGGGAATGGAGCAGCCTTCTCTGGGACCACGCAGCCAGGCCTCTGAAGACAGCGACTGGCATGTGACCTCTGCTTCCGTTGTTGGGGTTTCATGTGTTTGAAGAGTAACTAACATGCAGAGCTCAGCACCAGAGCTAAGTGAGCCAGCCGTATGTTCTGCTAACGCTCATCCAATACACACCATCTCTAACAAATGCCCCAGCAAAGCGAAAGGACTTCTCCAGGGTATCCGAAGGTCAGACCCAAAACAAGTTCAGCTTTAACCCAGACAGGCTCACTCATTCTTGTAATCCCAGTGCTCAGGAGGCTGGAAATTTTAGACTGGCCTGGGTGACATAGGGAGATCTTCTCAATCCTGTCTTAGTAAAATCAAGTTTCTATATACCCTCTAATGAGAAAATTAACTTTTAAAAAGTTGTTATGGTATTTACTTGCTTAGTCATCACATTACAATTTCTTATATTATCTGGGAAAAAAACCCAGGAAGACTTTCATGAACTGAACTCTACTCTCATAAATTTTAAACTGACCCTTCTGTTACTTTTTTTAAACTGCAAAGTCACCATTAAATTAAACCTGAAAGACCCATAGGCTGCCATGTTGTTGTTTTTTTTAAACAAAGTATCAAACCAAATGAAAACTCCAACTCTTCCCAGAAAGGAGTAAAGACATGTGACCAAAAGAGACACTGGGAGCCATCACCACTAGGAACTGCTGGGGGCACCTAGGAGGGACTTCTCAAACCAGTCAAACATCTAGCCCTAATACTTACCCTGTCTGTTTTGAAAACATAATACCAGAAGATGAGGGGCCCAAACCCTGCCACAGCTCCTAAAAGTGAGTTCTTGGGAGTGGGTCTGAAATTAGGATAAATATTTGCCGATCTTGCATAGGTCCAGCGAATCAAGGCAGGATCCTCCTGAAAGGAACACAAACAAAGACTCGTCAGCTTTAAGGAGGTCACACTGAGGGAGAGGGAGAATTCACCGGTGCTGCTGTGAAGGAGCACACCAACCTTGAACTCAGGCTTTTTGATCTCTCCCTCCCAAGTCTGGAATCACAGGGCTGTGCCATGACTCTCACCTGATTGGTTCTACTATTCAGAAACTTTATTTTCTCCCCCACTCCTTTTTTTCCCTTTTCTTTTGGTTTTGGTTTTTATTAAATACAGTCTTGCTCTGTAGCCTTGGCTAACCTATAGCTCAAGCTGGCCTCAAACTCATGACAACCCTCTTGTGTCTCAGCTTCCCAAGTGCTGGGATCACAGGTGTGCACAACTCTCTGATGATCCTGTTCTAATTCTGCATGATTTAAAGATTCTTTTCTCCCCTCTAGCTTTCTATTTCCAATGTAAGATTCCTAACTTTAAACTGTCTGAGAAGCCACCTCTCTCGCTTCATCACTTTCAAGTGTCCCTCAGACTTAACCTCCTATCTCTCTTGGAAGTGGCCATGAGACCCACCCCACAGCCCTGATGAAGAGAGACCTCAGATGCTCTATCAAGCTTCCTATTTTGCTTCTACATCCTTTCTAACGCTGTCACAGCGGCCTTCCCTGCTAAGTCAGTTGCAGGAAGATGAAAGCAGGCTTACCCTAACCCTGAATTATATGATTTTGCTTTCTTTTGGTTCAGAAGATCAAACCAGGGGCATTATGTAAACAAGGCATGAGCCTTAACACTGAGCTATACCTCTCGCCATGAACCCTAAGTTTCTAAACTAACTTGGCTGGTGTTTGAAAAGCAAACTGTTTCCTTCCATACTACTAAAGTCTTGAAAAAAAAGGTCAAAAGGTCAAAACTGTCAAAAAAAATCAGCTTATCTTGGCTAAGAAAAAAGTAATTTAATATATTTATACTAAAATAATCTCCTAAGAATAGAAAATCTACCCCAAACACATAATTAAACTTAATTAGCTAAATCCCCAAATGATTTTACAAAATTATTCTCGCCAATTAACTGGCAGATTAAAATAAGCAAATAAAATCAGCTTTAGTCTTCAGTATGCAGCATGAACATCTAAGGTCTTAACCAACACCAAGCAGCCATGATTGGCAAGACTGAAATAACTTCGACATTTACATTTCAAACTAAGCTGAATTACAGCAATTCGACCCTGAGGTGACCAGCTATAGCTCAGAAGGTAAGGGAGCCTTGATGGAGATGCAGTCAGCCTTTCAATCAGGTTGAAATCCCTCAACTGCAACAGTGATCAGCTCACTACCAGTCAGAGAAGTCTAAACCTAACCTCCTGCTGCTCTAGAAATGAACAGTATGGTCGCATAATAGTAACCGGACAAGCAGAGCAAGGCCAGAGATGAAATGCATCTGAATGCCACACAATGAGACCTCTCAAGTCACCAGTCACTCACTGCTCTGCACTTTCACAGCTTCCAGATCTGTCTGTGGAATAGACATTTCATTTCACAAAATACCAGTAACTTCATGACCAAAACCAGGGGAAAGAGGCTGAAGAGATGGCTCAGTGGTTAAGAGCGGTTAGTTGTTGCTCTTGAAGAGGACCTGGGTTCAGTTCTCAGAGCCCACCCAGTGGCTCACCACCATCCCTAAATCTAGTTCCAAATGATCTAATGTCTACTTCTTGCCTCTTCTGGCATCAGGCACATATGTGGTACACATACAGAAATGTAGACAAAACACTCATACAAATGAATTAAGTAGGGCTGGTGACACGGCTCAGCAGTTAAGAGCACCAACTGCTCTTCCAAAGGTCCTGAGTTCAATTCCCAGCAACCACATGGTGGCTCACAACCATCTTTAAAGGGATCTGATGCCCTCTCCTGGTCTGCGGATGTATATGCAGCAGAGCACTCATACATTAAATAAATAAAAATTTTAAAAGCCAAACATAAACATTAAAAAAAAACTTGTTTAAAAAAACAAAACAAACAAATGAATTAAGTAAATGGGGGAGGGGGTTGAGGCAGTTTTCCATGACACCACTCAATGTCCAGTGAAATGCCAGCAGCCTCTGGTGTGGGGAAGCCTCACACTTTCCTCTGTACTTCCCGAGTCCATCTCTGTTTGGTTTCCTTCCTCTCTGCCCATTCTCTCTTTATCTCTTTTGCTCTTTTCCTTCTGTTGTTTTTCAGTGTTTTAACATTGGGCTATAGCTTTTGCTGGGCTCTCTTACATAAGTTCACTCCATGAAAGAGGTCATCAGGTCACATGACTTTAAGCCCATATGGGCATGGCTACCAACAGCCTACCTCTAGCCCTAGAACTCCATGTTAAACACAACATCTACCCAGACATCCTAAAAGTACCATAAACTGATCTGCCAATATTCCTTTCAGTCCACCACCACATGTTCCTGTCACATTCCTGTTGACCTTGGAAACCATCCTCCCCTTGTCTCCTACACCAGACAGTTGCACCCTGCTGAAGCGCGCTGGATCTGCTTTTAATACCGCCCATCCTATACTCACCACACCTTGCCATCTCACAACTACTGTCACAGAGCCCATTAACCGCGAGATTTAATGCTACAGAGATTTAACTGCTCCAGAGGCCTCCTAGCTCCTCCCTCTCTGCCCTCACTCCCCCGTCACAGACAATTCTTGAGGAAACAAACTTGAGAGATTTTGTTAAGACATAAGTCTCCGTTACGTGACTGCCTCCTCAGTAGAGATCTTTACAATGTCTTACAAGGTCCATGCGATCAAATCGCAGAGATCTCTTTGACTTCGGTTGGTCACTGTACCCCCACTATTTTATCCATAACAGTCTCATAAGAAACAAAACTTCATCATCGAAATACATTGTATGTAATTCTCACCAATGCATCTAATATAAAATAAAATAATACAATTAATAAAGATGTTATTTTTAAAAAGGCAATCATGTTAAAAGGACATAAAATAAAACTTGGCTCCACCTCCAAAGTACTAGGTCTGCTAACATATTTTGAAATAGCTCTCTGGTATAGTTTGAGATATATTAAATGCTAGAGCTGGCCTTGTACCTACAGTGTCTTCTAATTGGCACGCTCTTTCCCTCTCCCTCAAGCTAACTCCTTTCAGATCCTTACTTAAATGTCATGCTCCAAGAATGGGATTGTGGCTCAGTGGTAGAGCACTTCCCTCCCATGTGAGACCATGGATTTGATCCCAAACACTACAAAACAAACAAACAAAAACAAGATGCCCAAAGCCCTGTTCCAAACAGGTGCTTCCTTCCCTGGTGCACGCAGGGTTGACCCCACCCTTATTTTCTGTACCATCCACCACCGCTCACACACCAAATGATTCAGATTTCTAACGCACTTAGTATTTGTCATCCCCATTCCAAACACAGCTAGCTCTACAAGGCCAGGGACTTCTAGCTGGCTTTGTACTCTTAACTCAGCATCTTCATCTCATAATAGGTCCTGAGCAGTTATTTTTGACCTAATTAGTTACCCCTAAAGACTAGACAAAGGGTGCACAAGTTTTGGCTGGTAAACGATTAATGGGACAGCTAAGGAGGAAGGTATCTCTATTTCTATTAGAGATTCGAAATGGAAACTTCCCTGGGTTACAGAGATCAAAAAACAGACGACTGGGAGTTCAAACTTCACATCTGACTGAGGTCTTACTCTAGTTACTTTAAAAAAATTAAACAAACAAACGGGCCCCGTGTTGTGGTTCATGCCTTTAATGTGAGCACTCACAAAGCAGAGGCAGGTTGATCTCTGTGAGTTCAAGGCTAGCCTGTTCTACATACTGATTTCCAGGACAGCCAGGGCTGTATATTCAGACCCTGTCTGAAAAAATAAATAAATAAATTATTAATAACAATCCCATACTATCTAGCTCATAGTATAGAACAAGGTGTATCTCTTTCACCCTGTAAACAAAGGTCTGCTTGAGGATACTATATTTGTGCAGAAGGTAATATAAGTCACACAGACTAGGGTGGGTGACCTGTTTCTGGGTGTCACTGTCCATACTGCCTCATCTAGAAAGCCAAGAGACTAACACAGTAACCTCTGTGAATGATTGTGACATTTAATTTTTTAAATGTCTTTCAGACCAGGCATGGGTTTCAAGTGGCAGTAACCCCAGTATGTGAGGCTGTGGCTGGAGGACCTGGCATTCTGAGCCACCTGGAGACTAGCACTGTACCTGACCACTTAGTGTAACTTTCCCTTGGTTATTCTAACTTTCAAAAATGATAGAGAACATGTATGCAATTGTTGGAAAATCTTCATTTAAAAAAAATCCCATTTGAGATATTTAGACAGCTTTTACAGAAGAAACTGTCTAAAAGCACACTTGCCAAAATATCTTTTTAGTGATGTATGTTACATACATAGTAATGCTACATACTTTCTCGTTTGATTTCACAAATCTATGACGAATGCACACCATTTTCCACGAGAACACAAAAAAGCTATGGTTTGAGAGGGATTATGTAAATTGCCCAGGGATCATAGTTGGTTATTATATGGGGCCATGAGGTCTGCTTCCAAAGCCGAATCCATCAAGCCTCCGCTTCTGTAACACACTTCATTTGAACAACCCCTATTCTCAAGAGAAAGAAAGAAGTGTCCATGAGAGTTAGGAGCTGAATGGCACACAACAGCTTTTTATGCTGTACACTGGGGAGTACCGGGCCTGAGCACGCCCTTTTCGAGGAAGATACTGTGCTAGATTAGTCAGTCATGTGTTAATCTGCCTCAAAAGATATGAAGGACCATATCATGGCCATGTTTCAGACAAGAAAGCCGAGACTATGCAGAGTGGAACAAGTTTCTCTAAACCAGGGGGGAAGCCGTCCGATCCCTTTGACCACTGAGCCGAAGGCCGAAGTTGAAGGGTCAAGGGCTGTGCGGCTCGGGGCCGGTGTCCAGCACACGGATGGAGCTGGGCGGCCCCGCGTGTGCCCACGCGAGATGCGGCTGCCCCGGCCCACAGTCCCGCCCGGCCCCACTCACGATGTGCGACACGCGTTTGGGGTCGTTGTACTGAAGCAGATACTCCCGTTTAAGCCGGGCCCTTATGCTCAAGCGCTCGACCTGCGCCCTTCTGGTCTCCGGAGACACGTCATACTCGGCAGGGTCGAGGGTACTGGGGAGAGTGGCCAGGGGCGCAGGCTTATACTTGGAACCCGACATCTTGACTCCCGGCGCACATCTGCGCCTGCGCGGATATGAGGGCTGCCCTGTCTAGTTTGACCTTCAGGCTCAGGAAGTACGCCTGCGCGCGCACACACGACGCTCTGGCAGGAAGGGGCGGGAGAGGGGTGGAGTTCGAGGCTGGGTGGAGCCTTTGCCAATCCTTCACGCCCTCGTCCCGCGTATTCTGCGCGTGCGCACTGCTTCTCGGTTTGCCTCCTCTTGTCTGGTGGTAAACTCCTTTTCTCTCTGTGCTACTGCTTGTTTGCAGAACTGATTTCCTGAAGTTGAGCAGACTAGACGAGACTGGGAAACTGGGCTGTCTGTGACTCCTGAAGTCCTACAGTCCAGGGTGGGTTCTTCCAACCTGGGTGACCTTGTAGAAGGTCATTAGTGTCTCCCAAATTTCCTTTTTCTTACCCTGAAGAAATGACCTTGACTCTGCACTCCTAGCAAGGTTGTTGGAGTTAAATGAGACATTGAAAACAATGAAATTGCTTTTCAAACATTTCCCTAGCTTCGCCCCACCCCAAACAAAAAAAGAGAATAAGCTTTCTAAAGGTTACCACTTTAGGACCAATCCACTGTTAAACCCAAAGATGGGAGGAGAAAGACCACCAACTCACATCATCTCGTCCAGATTAATTAAAGTCAGGTTTTTATTCGTGTACACGAGCTGCCTCCCCCTGCCTCCTCCTAAGGCAAGGTTGATTGGATGTGAGGAAGACTTTTATAGCTCAGAGGTAGAGGGGTTCTAAATGGGGGATTTGTGGCAAAATAGGTGGAGTTACAGGAGCAGAATATAGGCATAATAAGTTAGTCTCCTCAAACAAAGACACAAAGGCAGTCATAACAGCAGGTAGTCATACAAGATACCCATACAAACCTTTTGCAAGATAAACATTAACTTTTTGAAACAAAATGCGATTGCTATTCCTGGAACAGGCAGTACAGAACCATTTGTAGTTAAGGTTACAGGTGGGGCATAGCCCAATCTTTGATTAATTAACAGCTTTAATTCATCAAGTTAATTTGTTTAACTTAGTTTGTCTTTACTATCAGATGGCTTTTAAACCTAAGCTGGAGGCAGACTGGTTCTTCACCACCTGTCTTAGTCAGGGTTTCGATTCCTGCACAAACATCATGACCAAGAAGCAAGTTGGGGAGGAAACGGTTTATTTGGCTTACACTTCCATGCTGCTGTTCATCACCAAAGAAGTCAGGACTGGAACTCAAGCAGGTTAGGAAGCAGGAGCTGATGCAGAGGCCATGGAAGGATGTTCTTTATTGGCTTGCCTCCCCTGGCTTGCTCAGCCTGATCTCTTATAGAACCCAAGACTACCAGCGGAGAGATGGCACCACCCACAAGGGGTCTTCCCCCTTGATCACTAATTGAGAAAATGCCTTACAGTTGGATCTCATGGAGGCATTTCCTCAACTGAAGCTCCTTTCTCTGTGATAACTCCAGCTGTGCCAAGTTGACACAAAACTAGCCAGTACAATTGACCCCTTGTCAACTTGACACACAAACACATCACTAGTAAGCCTCAACCCTTACATTCTTATTCATCCCCAAGATCTAAATAACTTTAAAAGACCCACAGTCTTTACATATTCTTAAAATTTCAATCTCTTTAAAATATCCATCTCTTTAAAAATCCAAAGTCTTTTTACAATTAAAATTCTCTTAACTGTGGGCTCCACTAAAACAGTTTCTTCCTTCAAGAGGGAAAATATCAGGGCACAGTCACAATCAAAGCAAAAATCAATCTCCAACCTTCCAATGTCTGGGATCCAACTCACGATCTTCTGGGCTCCTCCAAGGGCTTGTGTCACTTCTCCAGCCATGCCCTTTGTAGCACATGTGTCGCCCTCTGGGCTCCAGATGCCTGTACTCCACTGCTGCTGCTGCTCTTGGTGGTCATCTCATGGTACTGGCATCTCCAAAACACTGCATGACCCCTTCAGTCCTGGGCCTTCAATTGCAACTGAGGCTGCACCTTCACCAATAGCCTTCCATGGCCTCTCACAGTGCTGAGCCTCAGCTGCTCTGCGTGATCCCTTCATGCCTTCAAAATCAGTACCACCTGGGTGACCCTTACATATTACCAAGTCCCGCTGCAGCAGGAGTACAACCTTGGCTCTCTCTGGAACACAGCCTCTTTGTGCTTTCAGAAAACACTTCCCAGAAGATGTCACCTCAATGATGCTGGTCTCTTCTTAATCACCGCTTATTTCTTAGCTCCAGCTAACCAGCATCAATAGTCCCAGTAATGCAAAGTTTTGCTTTAGTAGTTCTGGTATCTTGTTAACCACAGCTGATTCTTCAGCCCCAGCTAACCAGAACTACAAAATCTTCACAATCAAAACAGCAATGCCCTGAAAATAGTCTTTAATTTTCCCTCTGAAATTTCACAAACCAGACCTCCATCTTCTGCACTGTTCTCAACATTATCTTTCAAGCTCCTACACATCATCTGACAGAGCTCTTAACAACGAATGGATCTTCAAGCCCAAAGTTCCAAAGTCCTTCCACAGTCCTCCCCAAAACATGGTCAGGTTGTCACAGGAATACCCCACTCCCAGTACCAATTTGTCTTTGTCAGGGTTTCGATTCCTGCACAAACATCATGACCAAGAAGCAAGTTGGGGAGGAAACGGTTTATTTGGCTTACACTTCCATGCTGCTGTTCATCACCAAAGGAAGTCAGGACTGGAACTCAAGCAGGTCAGGAAGCAGGAGCTGATGCAGAGACCATGGAGGGATGTTCTTTATTGGCTTGCCTCCCCTGGCTTGCTCAGCCTGATCTCTTATAGAACCCAAGACTACCAGCGGAGAGATGGCACCACCCACAAGGGGCCTTTCCCCCTTGATCACTAATTGAGAAAATGCCTTACAGTTGGATCTCATGGAGGCATATCCTCAACTGAAGGTCCTTTCTCTGTGATAACTCCAGCTGTGTCAAGTTGACACAAAACTAGCCAGTATGCCACCTAAGCATAAGCTTATCTTTTGAAGACATAAAATACTGTTTAAAAGGAGAGTGGGGTTACAGAGCAAGTTTTACCTGGCTGTAGTAGATCAGAAAATAATAAAGAATGAAACTCCTGAATAAATACCTTAGTGAAAATGCAAACAAAACAAAACAAAAACACCTCTCTTAAATCCTCAGCACTCCTCAGGTGCTGAAAGTAAAAGACATCCTTTCAGATAGGAAAGTAAGGAGCAGAAGAACAGTGCATTCCTGCAAACCCTTGGGAGGCTGAGGCAGGAGCTTTGAGCTCAAGGCCGGCCTGGGGTACACCACAAACCTCTGTTTCAAGAGAATAAGAACAGGAAAGATGATTTGTAGAGTAAATGAAGGTAACATGCAGCTCTCAGCATCTCTGCACCTCCTGCTCCCATCCCCCCTCCAATGCTCCACCCTCTGTCACCACCCCTCCTTACCCCCTCCCCCTCACACTCCTTTCTCCCCCACCCTCACCCCCACACACTATCACTAAGGGGAAAGATCAACTTCAAGGCACACAGCAGGATCCTTAGCTTCCCAGAAAACACTCCTCAGGAGGCAACAATGGAAACAATAACACCAACAAGGAAAGCTAGATCAAAAAAGGAGCTTCAACTTGGCTCAAACTTCGGGGACATGTAGGTATGTGGGGGGAATGGTTGCTAGGCAGTGACAGGGCCTAGAAAGTGTTGGCACTGAAGTGATGAGCAACAGCACTGCTGTCAAATTTATTCAACACTTTAATACTGTTTTAAAATATTTATTAAGCACCCCTGCATGAAGCATACCTTACACCATTCCGTCTTAGTCAATCTTCTGGGCTCAGTAGAGAAATTACACAAGAAATGGAAGCTGGATCCTTGTTATTTTTTTTCCCCCAGTAGCTGACAATCATGCAGTGAACAGGCAGAGCAGGATTATCTGCAAAGTAGTTCCATGTCCAAATGAATATGAAGCCAAATCGACTCATAAGAAAGCCTGCTTCAGGGCAGTAGAAAAAATTATTACACTCAATTTAAAGCAGGGGGCGGGAGGGACGGGGATGGAGAAGGGGAGGAGAGGGGAAAGAGGAGGTGGGCGGGGGCGGGGGGGAAGAAAGTTGTTCTCAAAGATGCAGGTTCAGGATGTAAATTTCTAATAATAAATAAGATAAAAAAAAACCCTTTTAAGACATTGATATGGGAAGAGAAGGTCAAAAGAATAAAGAAAGTCAGGGAGTATGTGAGTATAAGCCCATTTACAAAGTTGAAAAGGGATGTATTTGTGAAAGAGAAGCATTATTAAAGTGAAATATTTGCATGAGTTTAAGGGGTTATTCCTGTTCTTTTGAGTTCTCATAACCATGACTCAAGATGACTGTTAAAGGCCTGGGATTTTGCTTTGTTTTGCAGGGACATACAATTCACTGAGTGCTTACTGTGTATCACATGCTATTCTGTTTTATGTATTTCAAGTCCTCAAATACCGATTATTCCCACTGGAGTAATGATGGGATGCCTTTTCAGTTTCTCACTGTCAGTTTCCATGATAATGGGTTTCACTGGGGCATTCTCATCCACATGTCTAATGTATGTTGATCGTATTCATCCACTGTTACTCTCTTGTGCCCCTCTGCTCCCACTGATTCCCGCCCTTTTCCCAGCTCCTCCTCCCCCTGCTCTCATGTCCTTTTTAACTGGTGGTCCAGAGAGTCTAATTAGAGTTACATACAGGAGTATGGGTGAGGAGTTATTTAGAAAAGCATGGACAACCAGTAGCCACATCATTGGAGAAAATGTCTTCCATTTTCAGAATGGAATGCTCAGAAAATGAGCAGCCATTAGCTCATCTGAGAAAAATGGGGCCTCATGAGTTGACTCCTCCCCCAGCAATAGTTGACCACCTATAAATCCCTAGGAAGAGCGAGGGCTTGAGGAGTCTTTCTCCATACCATACTAGAATGCTGAAGGACCCAATCTTGTACAAGCCTTGTGCTGGTAATCACGGCTTCTGCCAACTCATGAGAGCAATTGCTCTTTTATTCCCAGAAGACGGTGCTCCACAACACCTCCAGACCTTTCTCTAGCTCTTACCTTCTTTCCACTCTCTCCTCTGAGATGTTCCCTGAACCTTTAAGGGAGTGATTTAGATGTCCCATTTAGTGATGAGCATTTGACAGTCACTAGTTATCAGCCCTTTGATGATTTACATGTTTCTGCCACTGGGGGTTAGGGGAGAGAAAGAAAGAGGAGAAGGAAGAAGAGAAGAGGAGGAGAAGAAAAAGAAGGAGGAGGGGGAGGAGGAGAAAGAGAAGAAGAAGCCTCTCCAGCCAACACTGAGCACAGCACTGCTCTATGGGCATGAACACAAAGAATGAATTGCAAAGGCATGTTGCCTAGCACAGCAGGTCCGTTTACTAACAACAGTGGTAGCTTCCTCAGTAGGACACATGACTCGCCAAGTCACAACCTTTTGACTAGGTTTACAATACCACACCTCAAGTTTGTAACAGTTGATCCCGTAGTGTGCCAGTGGGCATATATTTCCAAATAGTCCAGTATTGTAGCACACAAGGTCCATAGCTGGGTAAGACTATTGATATAGCACCGTGAAAAGCTTCTGGCCCAGGTCTAGCTCGACTGCTCTATGTCCTACAACCAAAGTATGTGCTGTGGGGTCTTGCCATCTAGTTATCATAAGCACCAAGAGCAATAGCCATAGTCTGTGTTGTTTAGCGATTCTCATGGGCCTCTGTGGCCACTTTTACACACACACACACACACACACACACACGTTTCTAAGCTCCTGCTTTTGGAGATTCAAAATTGCTGTGGTAGAGGAACTTAGGAGGCAGAATTCACCCCAGTTTCCTAGAAGGGTTCTTATAAAATCTTGTGTGCTTGGGGCACAAAGAGATGAGTATAAAATGCCCATTTTATCTTGAACACTAGATTTCAGAGAGACCTGAAAATTCCCTCCTTCGTATCTTCCAAGATTTGGAATCCAGACCTGGAAAAAATTAAAATTCACTTATGTTTTAGCAAGTGATGCTGTTCCCTTTTTTGTGTTCAGAAACTGTGATGAACACTCAGAAACCATACTAGGACAACTTTATTATTTCTCCAGATATCACCTTTACAGGCCCTGGGGCTGTTTCCTCCCTAAGAGCTGCTACTCTTGTATCATTGTCCAAGACTGTTTCATCTGCTTTTGTTTTTCTTCTCTTTTGGATGGATTTTAGAGATGAGTTGCCAAGTTCTACAAAAAGAAAGTGAGCTTCATGAATCCATTCCTACAGAGTATCTTCCCACCCCTCCTCATTTATGTCCCGTGTCACCATGATGTTCTTTAAATGCTGCCTTGTGACAGCTCCTGTCACCTCTGTTATTAGAGTCATTCCTGTTACATTGTAGGGTTTTAAAAAATATTTATTTATTTATTTTGTGTATGTGCATACACTTTACCTGTCTTCAGACACACCAGAAGAGGGCATTGGATCCCATTACAGATGATTGTGACCCAACCTGTGGTTCCTGGGAATTGAACTCAGGACCTCTAGAAGTGTAGCCAGTGCTCTTAACAGCTGAGCCATCTCTCCAGTCCATGTTGTATTTTATTACGAATGCTTTTGTTTCTATCTCACTGTTTCTTACTAGAATGAAGAAATATTACTAATTCATATGCTGTTCCAGTATAACAGTTTTAAAAAGTCCTACTCCTTTTTCTATTGTAGACGCCCACTCGCCAGCAAGTAAGACGCCACAACAGGATCCTTCTGCAACACATTTATTGGGAGAGCATGGACTGTGTAGGTGAAAGACCCCAAGCCCCAGAAATGGCGCTGCTTATATAGGCCTAGGAGTGACGTGTCCATACCTGATTGGTTATGCTACCAGTACCTCATTAATATGCCTCGGGCCAGGCAGTGACTCGGCAAAAAACTCTATGGCACATGCGCACATTGGTTGTTTACCCATATTCATGGACGTCGGCTTACTGAAACCAGTGCCATCTTGTAATGGCGATTGTGGCTTCCCACATTCTATGCCTTGTTCTGAGTTTTTACATAAGTCATTCATTCCTTATGCATGTGGAAGCATTGTCTTTTTATTCCCAAAACAGTACTTTTTTTCTTCTCTCATCTGTTGCATCAGCCATGTCTTCCGGTGTAATGCTGTGAAGTAGCAGAAATCGTCTCCCATCTCGTTCCCAGATCTAATAGGGTCCTTGGGTGTTTCATCATTAAATGTTATTTTCTCCAGTAGGGTTTTACAGAGCCCATTGTCGAGTTAAGAAATTTCTTTTGTATTTCTTGCCAAAATGGCCTTTTAAATCATTAATGAACATATAGTTGGTTATTTGCTATTTGTATATTTTTGATACATTATCATCTGTTTTCTCTATATTAGTCTGTTAAAAAAAAAAGACAGAAAAAAATCCTTTTGGTTGTTCTGAAGTGTAGAAAAATACTGACTGCCCTGAGAACATGGGCCCCGGCCCCCTGCCAGATGGCCTAATTACCCGGAACTTTTGAGAAAAACAACCGCAGAATGTTTCAATGTCCCCCAGACTTCCCCTATTTCCTCCCCGATCCTCCCCCTGGTTTGTGGTTTTTGCCTTTATAAGCCTGCTGAAAAATAGGGTCAGGGTCGAACTCCTCTACCCCTGCGTGGTGTATGAGTCTCGGCCTCAGCATGCTGGTTTGAGCTCTTGTCCTGTCTTCTCGCTGTTAATAAACTTCCTCGTGTGATTACAGCAAGTTCGGTTTCAGTGTCTCACTGGGTGTGTGCTATTCCCGAGACTTGAGTGAGGGTCTCTCTTCGGGGGTCCTTCAGTTCCAAGGTGAAACTTTCTTTTTATTCCAGAGTTAAGCTCACTCCATGGGGCATTCTGTGTGTTTCTTGATATATGTATAAATTAAATTAACATTTTACTTTTAACTTTACCATTCACGTTCACAGATGAGTTGACTCTATATTATAGAGTTTTATATATTATATATATAATATATATTATAGAATATATATTATATGTATAATATAATATGATATAATATAATATATAATGTGTAATATAATATATATTTTATATATAATATATAATATGCAATATATTATATAATATATTTCATATGCAATATATTATATATAATATGTAATGTATTATATAATATATTTTATATCTTATATATTTAATATATATTATAGAGTTATATATAGCTTTGTCTTATTTGGTTCTTGCTACTTTTGAGTATATTTACATAAAATGAGTTGAATATATATATATGTATATATACATATATATATATATATATATATATATATATATATATATATATGCTTAGTTTTGTAAGATGCTGTCAAGCTGTCTTTCAATGTGTCTGGACCACGTCAGTTTCCCATCAGCCATCAGTGTTCTCTCCCATGGTGCCAAGCCCTTGTTGGTGTTAAGCATTGTCAGTCTCCTGTGTAAGTGTGTGTGGGGGGGAGGGGGGGCAGTACATTGTTTTCACTTGCACTTTCCTGGTGGCATGGGGTGGAGCAGGTTCTCATCTACTCATTTTTTTCCCCACCTGGGTGTCTTCTCTAATGAGATATATGTTAAGGCTTTGGGCTCAGTTTTAGATTTTATTTTTTATATATCATACTAAGTCATGCAAAGCTATTTTCATGCAATATGACACGAGCATACATGACTCCCACCATCCCACTAACTTCCCCTTTCTAGGGCCCATTTTCAACCAGACTGAGATCTTTCTGGCAGAGTTTTAATAAGTTTGTATATTCTAATAACAGACATACCTTTTTCAAATATTTTTTTCTCACAGCCCTGGGGTTGTCTTTTTATTCTATTGGAATAGTCTTTTTGAGAGCAGAAATTTGTGTTAAATGGAATCTATCTCATCAGTTCCTTCTTTCAAGTGTAATATCTGATATGTATGTAATATCTGATATTGTATGAAAACAGCCATTGCATACCCAAGGGCATTTTATCTTTTTCCTACACATATCTTCTAGCACTTAATAGTTTTGTGTGTGTTTGTTGATTGATTTTTGAGACAGGGTCTCTGTGTCACCATACTCTCCTATAACTGGCTATATAGGCCAGACTGGCTTGGAATTCACAGAGATCCACCTGTCTCTGCCTCTGTCTCTGAAATGCTGGGATTAAAGGTGTGTGCCATCATGCCTAGCTCAGCTCTGAGTTTTAAACATAGATTCATTTCCAATGTGCTTTTGTGAAAGATGTGTGGTCTCTTTGGAGATTTGTGCTTTGCTTAAAGATGTTTAGCTGTTTCTGTGCTTTTTGTTGAAAAGATCATCCCTGCTCCATTGAACATTGTATTTGCACCTTTGTCAAAGGTCAGTTGGCTTTATTTATACAGGGCTGCTCCTGAGCTTCCTATCTTGCTCCATTGATCTCCCACTGGCCTGTCTGTCTATCAATACCATGCAGTTTTGAAGGCTGAAACCATCAGTCATCTTTCTTCCCTTCTGATGATAGAGTGGGTATTCTGAGTTTGTTCCTAACCTCTCCAAATGAGCTTAAAAATCAGTTTATTAATACCTACAACACAAATACTGGGATTTTGATTGGGATTCTGTTTTCATTGTGCCTTATCAGTAATTCTCCTTTCACCTATTTTTTTTAATATATGTGTGTGAGTTTTGCCTACATGTATATCTCTGCACCACTTGCATGCCTGGTACCCTCAAGAAGAGAGCATGAGAGTCACTGGAAGTAGAGTTACAGAAGGATGTGCGAAAGATAGAGGACAACTTGCAGGAGTCAGGTCTCTCCTTTGACCACGTGGGACCCAGGATTGAACTTAGGTTACCAGAATGTACAGCCAGAGCCTTTACCCACAGAGGCATCTCACTGGCCTCCAGATATGCACTATTTACTTTTCAAAATACGTTTTCTTCTAATTAGGTTTTGTTGTTAATTTCTAGTTTAATTGCATTGCTGTTAAAGAACTCCATCCTTTAACATTTGCTGAGACTCAGTGATACGTGGTTAGCTTTTGTTCAGTCTGATTTGGTTCAGCTTGTTTTTGTTATGGCGGTGGTTGGGGTTTTGACTGGCTGCATGTTTTTGAGACAGAGCCTTGCTGTAGAATTTACAGACAGAAAATGTGTGAATCATAGTCTGTTCAATGAGTTATTGAGGAGTCACGGATATGTTCCATTTCAATAATAATTAGTTCCATGTGAATTTTAAAGAACACATATGCATCTATGTTCATTGATTTCAAGGTTAGACTGAGTGCTGTGTTCTTCAGCCCTCTCACATCTGGATTCGTTTTTTGTTTACTAGATCTATTTCCAATATGGACTTTTATTATAACCTCTCCATGCAATGGCGGCTTGTTAATTTTTCCTTGAGCAAAATTAACATGCCTGGGGTGAACCAGAGGTGATGGAATATTTTAATATGCATGTTTCTGTAGGTTGCTTTTGTCACAAGAAAAAGAAACTCGTACATAATGGCTTGCTAGCTCTATCCATTTAGTGTGCTGTATACAAACCAACAGGGATGGGAGGAGGTTTCTGCCGAAAATATACAGCACACTTGGAAGCACATCTGTCATGTAGACATATCCCAGAGCTTATGAATATTACATCCTGCATTCCTTTTTTCCCACAGACAGCCTCTCTTCTCGGTGTTAGCATGTATCTGTTCTTATTACTAAAGTCACTTACATGAGCACATATTTGTGCTTGAAAGGAACACTGCTTTTCCTACACAACCAAAGATGACATTTTCTTGCAAGTCATCGACTTAACATACAATAAGGTTAATCCTCTTAGCTCAGGCTATGTCCTGCTTTCTTTTTGGAGATAAAGAATTGCCTAGTATCTACTTTGCTTGGGGACAGTCTCCCAGCTGGTATGTTCACATACATCTATTGGCCATATCCCCTGATTCTTTTCCATGCTTCAGCCAGGGTGACCTTTTTAAATATACATGATCCTGTCGCCTCTAATTAAACCCTTCTATGATTTATGGCTCTCAGTTCAGTCTGCTGCCTACTTCTTCACTGCACTTAACTCCACACTTCTCAGCACTGTCTACTCCATCCTCACCAGCCTTTCTTCGGCTAACTCATTCCACAGGCCCTTTGGCTTATTTTTCTTTAACTGTTTGCTCTGATTCTTCACTCTGCCTCAAACCCTACATTCTATAACATACTTCTGCCCTTCCTTCATAACTCCGTTCTGAGGTCCCTTAACCAACCAACAAGGTCAAGTCGCAGTCTGACCTTTCATAGCATTGTAGACCAATCCCCATAATAGTAATTATTACCCCAATTTGGACATTTTTGGTTATTTAGTTAATACACACACACACACACACACACACACACACACACACACACCAGCCTCCATCAGAATGTAGGCTTTTTGGAGACTGGGACGACATCAAACATCTCAACAGCAGCACAGTGTGTAGTGCATCTCAGCAGTGGTGAATGGGTGAGGAGCCCTCCCTCGCCTCAAGGTGAGAGTACGAAACTAATGCTTCTGCACCCCTATTCCATTTCTGCCTCCACCTCCACCCCTTTCTCCAATACACTCCTAGCAGTACTCCCCTCCTGTCAGTACTGCTTTCTGAGCACAATTCAGAATCTACGTCTCAAGCGGCATCTAGGCAATGTAGAATTTGATGTGAATACAGAAGGGGGCAATCATCACAGAACAAATGCCTCCACATTTCAAGGATAAATCTCTTTTTCCCTCGAGTTCCTTGTGTTATTTTATGTGTATGGGTGTTTCAGCCTGCATGTGTGTCTGTGCATGTGTACCATGCACATGCTCGGTGCTTACATAGGCCAGAAAAGGCCATTAAATTCCCTGGAACTGAGTTATAAGCAGTTGTGAGCTATCATGCGGGTGCTGGGAATTGAACTTGGGTCCTCTGGAAGAGCAACCAGTGCTCTTAACCTCTGAGCTACTTCTTCAGCTCCTGCCCCTTGGCTCTTATTTCTATAACATTGGGAACGATCTCATCTGACACCCACCCTGACCACCTCTGTTCCCACAAGTCTGCCCTGGGGTTTTCTCCAGCCAAGCTGCCTCCTCTTGCAGGTCCACATGAATTTCTCTCTAATACAACCTGCATTAGGGCCTCTCATGTCCTCTGCATCCCTGGCTGCATTCTAGGGAGAATGCCTACCATGAAACAAAACCTGTTCTTAAACAGAAGGCGGGGGTGAGGGAAGCAATAATAAATTGTCTGTAATTCCAAGTAAGACAATAGAAATAAGATGCGTACTTGGGAAAAAATAATGTCTCCATTTGGGTGCTTAATGAAAAGGTTTCTAGGGTATTTGTCCACTCAAGTGCACCTGAGTGCCCTTATATCTTAGTCAGCACAAATAGCACAGAGGGCATAGGATGCCACTGATAGAGGGGAGAATATAATCAAGTAAAATAAAAGAATGACAAAAACACAACACTTAAGAGACATTGATTGACCTTAGCTTTACTTCACTGTAACCCCAGCTCTGTGTGGGTAGAGACAGGAGGATTGCTGGGACTAGCTCAGGTTTAGTAAGAGACTCTGTTTCAAATGAATGAGATGGACAGTAATTGCACAGGACCAGCTGGTGTTTATACCAGTGAGTTTATACACACTCACTACATGTGTATAAACAAGGATGGATGTAGGTACTTAGATGCACACACACACACACTCTCTCTCTCTCTCTCTCTCTCTCTCTCTCTCTCTCTCTCTCTCTCTCTCTCTCTCTCTACTGGATATCAGATTCTAAAGATCAGCTGTAATGGTTTGTATATGCTTGGCCCAGGGAGTGTCACTATTAGAAGGTGTGGCCCTGTTGGAGTAGGTGTGTCTCTGTGGATGTGGGCTTTAAGACCCTCATCCTAGCTTCCTGGAAGCCAGTGTTCTGCTAGCAGCCTTCAGATGAAGATGCAGAACTCTCAGCTCCTCCTGCACCATGCCTGCCTGGATGCTGCCATGCTCCCACCTAGATAATAATGTACTGAATCTCTGAACCTGTAAGCCAGCGCAAATTAACTGTTGGTTGTTCTTATTAGAGTTGCCTTGGTCATGGTGTCTGTTCACAGCAGTAAAACCCTTACTAACACACCAGCACTTCCATTTAGTGTCAGCCAGAAAGAAACCACTCTCCCTCTGAGGGTGCTGGGTATATACTGTGGCTGAATATGGTATAGCTCAACTTGCTTAATAGTCTTAGGAAACAGTTCTTTGGCCAAGTAAGCTCAAGGGTTCTCCTAGAATAACTCTGGCTTTCTAAACGTATCACAGTTGAGGGACTATCATGTATACAGTGTTTGGCTTTGTTAACTAGAATAAAGGGGACTTGGATGCAGTGGCAATTTTCTGTAACCCATTATGTGGTGGAGGCCAAAGAATCAAGAGTTCACCACCATCCTCTGTAGTAAGTACAAGGCCAGCCTGGGCTAAATGATATCCTTCCTCAGAAAACAAAAATCAGGCCAGGCAGTGTGTAAAGGTACTTGCTACCAAGCCTGATGGCCTGATTCTGAGCCCTGTAGCCCACATGTTAGAAGGAGTGAACCACATATACTAAATAAAGAAATAAATGTAACCTCCCTCAAATTAATAAATTATTACATATTATTATCATAATGACTAAGAAGAAGGCTAATTAAAAATATTAGTAGATGTTACCACATATACTAATATAATTTATATAATGTGTATATATAATGTATATAATATATATTGAATAATAGACCCCACAGACATATTTGAGTGCTTACTAGGGAGTGGCATTAGGAGGTATGGCCTTGTTGGAGTAGGTATGACCTTGTTGGAGGAAGTGTGTCACTGGGCTTGAGCTTTGGGGTTTCAAATGTCCAAGCCAGGCCCAGTGGCTCTCTTTTCTTGCTGCTCACTGATCCAGATGTAGAACTGGCAGCTCCTCTCCAGCACCATGTCTCCCTGAATGCCACCATGCTTCCCACCTGTCTTAGTTAGGGTTTTACTGCTGTGAACAGACACCATGACCAAAGCAAGTCTTATAAAGGACAATATTTAATTGGGTTGGCTTACAGGTTCAGAGGTTCAGTCCATCATCATCATCAAAGTGGGAGCAGAGCAGCATCTAGGCAGGCATGATGCAGGCAGAGCTGAGAGTTCTACATCTTCATCTGAAGGTTCGTAGCAGAATCCAGGCAGCTAGTATGAGGGTCTTTTTTTTTTTTTCCTCTCTCTCCCTGGTCCCGCTCGCTCTGGCCCAAAGAATTCTTTATTTATTGTATGTATGTAAGTACATTGTATCTGTTTTCAGACACCCCAGAAGAAGGCATCACATCTCATGGTTGATCAGATAGTTGTGAGCCACCATGTGGTTGCTGGGATTTGAACTCAGGACTTTCGGAAGAGCAATCAGTGCTCTTAACTGCTGAGCCATCTCTCTAGCCCATAGGATGAGGGTCTTAAAGCCCACACCCACAGTTACACCCTATTCCAACAGGGTCACACCTCCAAATACTGCCACTTCCTGGGCCAAGCATATCCAAACCATGACACCACCATGATGATAATAGACCAAACCTCTGAAACTGTCAACCAGCCCTTGAGCCAGGTGTGGTGGCGCACGCCTTTAATCCCAGCACTCGGGAGGCAGAGGCAGGCAGATCTCTGAGTTCCAAGCCAGCCTGGTCTACAAAGTGAGTTCCAGGATAGCCAGGGCTATACAGAGAAACCCTGTCTCAAAAAACCAAAACCAAAAACAAAAAACCAACCAAACAAACAAACAAAATAAAAAACAAAAAAACAAAACAAACAAAACAAAAAACAAACAAACAAACAGAAAAACCCAAACCAAACCAAACCAAAACCAACCAAATAAAACCCGTTTCCTTTATAAAAGTCGTCGTGGTCATGGTGTCCCTTCACAACAATAGAACAGAGTATGCATTAAAGCTCCTGAGGTCTAGCTGGAAGAAGCATGACTAGAGAGCTATTTGCTCTTAGGGGTGTGCTTGGGTTTCAGGTGAACAGACCTTGGTGTTTTATTCCACCTGATTAAGCAGAGGGGTGGAGAGCCAATGAGAAGTTTGTCTTATGTGTCTGTGGCGGAGGGTGTTAACTGTTGGTCGGTCTTATTGACTTATTCAAGTTTCCTACCAAATGATGCCTGAGTTCCCGACATGGATTGTAAATATCTGTAACTTCTTTTATTTCTGTACACATCTTCATTATTCAAATCAAATGAGAACTAAAAAATAAAATGAAGTCACGTGGGTTTATTTTGAAGATATTGCTAATATTTTATTCATATTCCTAAAGTGATGCGTTTCATTATAGGAAAATTTTTAAACAAAATGAAAAATTAAAGTATTTAAAAATATTTTATTTTTGTCTTGTGGGCAATCATATTTTTCTCTTTCAATGTTTTTTTTTAAGACTTTTTGAAAAATGTTTTAAAAAATGGCACTTTAAAAGATGTCTTAGAAAATCACAACCAAGATTGAGGGATTTCGCCATGGTAAAATGGTTTTCTCACATGTCCCAAGCCCTGGGTTCCATCCTCAAAACAGTAAAAATAACAATTAAATGAAATAAAATAATTGTGTTTAAATATACATATATGGAAATATATGAAAATAATTATAATTTATTTATTTAACCAAATCCTCTACTTGTCCTTACAGTTTATTTTTTTTTCAAAAACAGAAAAATACAGATACTTTTTTAAAAGCACTTTTCATGTGCTTCTCAGCCAGGCGTGTCTACCTCAGCCTTCTGGGCTGCCCACCCACTTGAGGCTGTGGCTAAGCAGGCTGCATGCTACCCGCAGAGTCCTCACTTGGTCTGTGAGCTGTCATCTGCTCTTAACCTCTCTTAGTTTAGGATTGACCTAGGCAAGGCTTGTGTTCAGGGAACCCTTTCAGTGAGGGGAAGTCTATAAATGGCGTCTTCTTGGATCGGCAAACTGCCATGGGCAACCCTCTGACTTGGTATGAAGACCGTGGAATATACCAGAATCGGGGACAAACATGTAGAGATGTAGAGTTTGGAATATTGTTATTTTCTCAATCCCCCTGCAGTTTAAAATCACTGGCAGCTGACAAACAATGGGACCATCCAGCAGCCTCTGACTCCTCATCTATGGACAGAGCTTTGGAGAGAAAAGTGAGGTCATGTCTGCAGAGTCCCTAATGCGGGGCTATGGAAGACATCATAGCAGGACATCTATGCTTTCTCATGGAGTAGGGCGATATCAAAATGATCCGTATTTCTTCTGTTTCAAAACTCAACTCCTAACGAACTTTCTCTATCAACACCTAAAACCCAGCCACACACGCTTAGATCTAAATGGGGGTTCTAAAGACTGATTTGTAACTTAGCATTTGTATAAAGTGATGGGTTTCATTATAGCATTTTATAAGGACACATCCACCTCCCCCACTGCCAACGACCGGCTTCGACATCCATGTGGTGGGTAAACTGAGGCAGACAGTCGTTGGGGGTCAGTGCTTAGAGCCGCTGACAGTGGTGGATTCAAATGCCTACAGGGGCTACTGCCAATGGAAGCCAGTGCTTAGAAAAGTGATTCGGCTGACTTTTCTCTGAGAGAACAAAGCTTAATTTACTATGACTGGCACTCCCTGTAGCCAACAGGAAAACTATGAACTCTTTTAACTTCTTGGGGCCGGCGAAAAAGAGAAGGAAAGAGAAAATTCACACACACACACACACACACACACACACACACACACACACACACCACTGAGTGGATAAAGCAAAGGGCAGAGTTCAATAACTTTGTACACACAAATATATACATATATACATATGTGCATATATACATGCATACATACATAACTATAGACAGACACATTCACACATAGAATGGTTAGGGCAAAGCTCCAGCAAGCAGGCTCTAAGAATTTCACACACACAGTTGGTGGATGGAACAAGCTCCAACATACACCCAGATAAGCTTTACATATATACATATATACACATAGTCGACTGATGGAAGGAACAGTGTTCCAGCCCTTCACCCTTTATTCTTCCTTCATAGCGTTTAAATCCCAGCAAAATCTTTCAAGCAGTATACAATTACAATGTGATTATGTTCTATTTTTTTCTAGTAAATTATTATTAAAAAACAGTGTGTTCTCCAATACCTCTACAAGAAATAGCATTATGTAATACAGGTAAAGAAAACAAAATTATTCCCCCAAACCCACATACATTCGTAACTAAGCAACTTGTTAAATAGATTTTAAAAAGTGTAAGAAAGCAAGGTAGTTTTCTCAGCCAGTTTCTCTTACTGGCAGGCAGCAATCTGCTGTTACAAAGAAGGGAGTAACTATTTATTATTTGTCTTTAAAAATATAATCCTTAATCTTGTAAGAATCTTAAAAGAATCGCAAGTCTAAACTTTTTTATAAAAATCACTCAGATCTATCTTAAATCCTCAGAATGCATATCTATTCATCAGCAACTCTTAATAGATCATATCAGGAAGCCGAGGGCAAAAATGGGTGTAAGAAATCAGTCATCACAGCCCAGCCTCAGTGAGAGTCGCGTCAGCCAGTGCTGCCATTGTTCTTGGTCCCTGACCATAAAAAGGTCCCTAGCTTATCTATTAAGAGTGTGCCTTTCTGAACTTCATATTGTTCCCTACGATTTTCTACTTCAGAGCCAGCAGTAAAAACGTCTCAACCTAGCTTCACTAACAATTTTATTTTTCCAGATGTTTTCTTAAGGGTGGTGGTCATTGCTGACTCTCTGAGTCACTAAGTTCTTCTCTGGGGTGGTGACTGAATCACTCATCTGCTCCAGCAGCAGTGCCTGAAGGAGATCAAGCACTATTATTGTGAATGCCAGAGATACTGTCCAGTGAGGGGCTAGAAGCCCCCTTAAAGTTTTCATATAATGAGGGCAGCAAGCAGAACAGAGCTCCATAACAGCATGAAGTCTCAGGACAAGTGGTTCTCAGGGCTGTGCCACACCAAGGCTCACCCATGTGGCCATGGTAACCTGTGGGCCACATTCCATGAGTTCTTAAGCATTTGTCATTCCTTCTGCATGGCCCTCGGCACCTCACCCTGTCCCCTCTCTTCTGCTTTCATGTCACAGGAGTCCCCTTACCTTCCCCCACCCTCCTCCTTTGGCCCCCTCTTCCTATTGTCATGACCTATACACACTCGTTCACAAATTTAAATCTAGGTTGTACATGTGACTGAAAGTGTGCAGCATCTGTGTTTCCGAGTCTGGCTTATTTTGCTCAACATAATGATTCGCAGTTCTTAAAAATGTCACAACTTCATTTTTCTTTACAGCTGAGCACAGTCCCATTGGATATATGTTTCCCAACCACATTGTCATTGCTTTTCGTAGGACTTAAGTCATTCTTTATTTTTATACACCTAGACAAAGATGTTGTCGTTAGACATTCTTTCTAGTAGAAAACAGCATGAACAGCAACCTCCAGCCATGCACACAGGCTCTGCGCAGGGCCTGGCTCCCCCTGGCCCAAGAGGTGAGGTGGAGGAGTGTGCACACTCTCCTTGATTAGCTCATTCCATGGCCTCTCCATGACACTCACGAGCTTTGTAGTTTTTGTGCTGCAGAAAAAAAAAAAAAAAAAACATTCTACAATAGTCTTCACTTTCTATCATGCACCACTGTTTCCATGTGAGCATCTTATCCTTTACTCTTTAAAAAGCATGGCATCAAGGAGGACTCCTGGACTGTCAAGTGACCTCGTAGGTTAATGCCCAGCCTCTTCTGAACATCGAAGGAAAGCCCAGCATCCCACAAGGATGCCACAAGTGTCCTTGTCTCCTCCCCAGACTCCCCAACCAATTTGAAAACACACCTTCACGGCTGATTTTTGTTTGTTTGTTTGTTTTTGTTTTTTCAAGACAGGGTTTCTCTGTATAGCCCTGGCTGTCCTGGAACTCACTTTGTAGACCAGGCTGGCCTCGAACTCAGAAATCTACCCTGCCTCTGCCTCCCAAGTGCTGGGACTAAAGGTGTGTACTACCACCGCCCGGCTCAGGGCTGGTTTTTTTTTTTTTTTTTTTTAAAGATTTATTTATTTATTATATGTAAGTACACTGTAGCTGTCTTCAGAAACTCCAGGAGAGGGCGCCAGATCTTGTTACGGATGGTTGTGAGCCACCATGTGGTTGCTGGGATTTGAACTCTGGACCTTCGGAAGAGCAGTCGGGTGCTCTTACCCACTGAGCCATCTCACTAGCCCAGGGCTGTTTTTTTAATCGCAGATGTTAAAGGCAACAGCAAATATATCTTCCTGGAAGCATTGCAAAAATATCTGACTAATTTCTATTATTTCTTGATTGTGAAACATTTCAAACATAATAAAAATACAGGAAATGGTATAACGAACTCATGACCCTCAACTTTTCAAGTTTTCAATATTTTGAGAATTATTAAAATTTTTTAAAAATCAGTCTCCACATATACATGTGCACATATGCACGCTATATTTCTTATCCGATATCTCTTTTCTGAAATCAAGCCTTGCCAGCATTCCATTTTATTGACTATCTTGGCCTGTACTTCTGACACTTAGGAAGGTTCGTTTTATGCATCGCCGAATGCCATTATCCCACACAACAAAAGCACCGATGATCTCAGGAGCACTTTAAAAATAGGATTCTGGAAAAAGCAAGCTGAACGAATGAGTAATACAGAGGTTTGTGCTATGGTGAGAGCTTCAGGAAGATGCTTTCAGCAAACAGGGTGCTTCACTTTGACAAATGACATCACAGCCCAGAGGCACTTTCCCACACATTCGAAATTGGAATTACATTCTTAACCTCAAAATGTGTTCCCTAGGTCGGATTAAGGCATCAGCATCTTCCCAGACGATTAGAGAGACCCAGAGTCCTTACAGAGTCCTCCCTCTCATCTCCTCCCTCACCACTCCATGCAACTGCTCCGTTTTATTTGCTTTTGTCAAAACTAAAAGTATTGGGAACAAAATCTGCACTCGGCACAAGTCCAGGTGTACAAAGCATTACTTTTCACTATCTCAGATAGTTACAACATGCTCCATCAGATGTAGAATGAATTTACTCATTCCCCTTGTTAGGAATTCCCCATAAACCCCTTCCATCAGGCCCTGGCACCCAAGGTCTTCACACTTGGCTATTTAGATAGTCACGTAAATGGATCTACACAGTATGTCTTTCCATGTTTGGCTTATTTCACTTAGCATAATGTCTTCAAGCATTCTCCTGTTGCTACACATTACACAATCCCCTTTCTCTGTCAAGTTCTGTCCTATTCCAACATGTCTGTGTACACAGTGCACATGTGGTCCATTTGTCTGCTGAGGGACAGTTAACTTTTTTCATACCTTGGGAGTATCAACTCAGGATCTGGAAAGTGCTTGTGGATGAATATTCAGAAGTGGGATTATCAGGTCAAATGGCACTCCCAGTTTTTTAATTTTCTTGGAGGAATGTCTGTGGCTGTTTCCATAGCAGCTGTACCATTTTGCATTCCCACCAACAGCAGCGAGGACTCTGGATTCCCCTGCATCCTCTCCAGTCTTTGGAGAACTGCTTGTTTGGTTGGGTTTTTGTTGTAGTGTTTGTTTTTTGTTATTGTTGTTTTTAAAAATAGTCATCCTGAAAAGAGTGACATGATGTGTCATTGTGGTTTCAATTTGTATTTGTCTGGTAATTAGTCATAATATAAAACTTTTGTTGTGTTGTTGGTTTGTTTTTTTTTTGTTTTTTGTTTTTTGTTTTTTGTTTTTTTTTTCTGGTCTGGTTTTGTTTGAAGCAGGGTATCTCTATGTAGGTCTGCCTGTCCTGGAACTCACATTGTAGTGAAGGCTGGCTTTGAACTCAGAGATTCACCTCCTTTGCCTCCTGAGTGCTAGGATTAAAGCCAACACTATGCTGGCTACATTTGAACATTTTTAAATACATATATTGAGCTTTTTTTTTTGAGAACTATCTGTTCAAACACCTAGTCTATTTTTTTCAGTTAAGTTTTTCTTTCTCTTTCTTTCTTTCTTTCCTTTTCTTTCTTTCTTTTTTTTGGTTTTTCAAGATAGGGTTTCTCTGTAGCCCTGGCTGTCCTGGCACTCACTTTGTAGACCAGGCTGGCCTCGAACTCAGAAATCCGCCTGCCTCTGCCTCCTAAATGCTGGGATTAAAGGCATGCGCCACCACGCCCGGCCATTCCTTTTTTCTTTCCTTTCTTTTCTTTACTTTTTTCTTTTTTCTTTCTTCTTTTTCCTTTTTTCACTACTGGTGTGTGTGTGTGTGTGTGTGTGTGTGTGTGTGTGTTTGAGATCTGTTCTCTTTCCTTAGCCTAGGCTCACCTGGTACTCACAATGTAGCCCAGTCTTATGGGAATCCTCCTGCTTTAACCTCCTAAGTGCTGAATTTAGAGACATAATGTTACAGGATATTGGGTCATATTGTGAACCCTGAGATTGTGTTGTTTACTGGAAAAACCTATTTCTAGTTGTGGTATGGCTCAACCTTAGCATATATCTTTAATCCCTCTGGCTGGAATAGAGACTCGCCTTTAATACATACCTGTAATCCCAAATAATGAAGATAAAGTTAGTTTGTGGAAGGAAGCACCCATGTTTGAAAGTGATGTCTAATTGAGTGGCAGACAAAGTAACCCTAACCCTGTCGAATCAGAGAAAGACTTGGCAGAATAGGATGTACTCAACTCTCAGGAGAACAGAGAGGAAAGAGAACAGCAAACACACACACACACACACACACACACACACACACACACACGCGCGAGAGAGAGAGGCCAGGGGAGGCAGCTTACCAGGAGAGTTTTACAGAGACAGGTTGAAGAGAGAACAAGCAGGTTGAAGAGAGAACAAGCTAGACAAAGGTGAAAACAGAGTGAGCCAGAGAATGAGAAGGAGCCAGAAGATTAGAATAGATTGTCAGAGTTAGTTTGAGGCCAAGCAGAGCAAAAAGTCAGAGGTTAAGTGAGAAGCCAGATTGAATCAGTTTGGAGATTTAACAGCTGAGTTGACCAGGCAGCCAGAATTCAGAAAGAGCTAGAAGGGTGAGCTTATTCTGCAGCAAGAATTCTCAGAGTCTAAAAACATTCTAGGCCTAAATAAGATTGTATAGAAGCTAGAAGCTTCCAGGACTGGGTCTAGGTTAGCAGACAGAGACAGTAAACTTCCAAGACAAAAATTACAGCAGAATAAAAGATACTATTATAAAATAAGCCACCCCACCCAACTGTAGTTTCTCATTTTGAAGTCCTAGATTTCAAGATAAGAAGTCCTCTTTTCACCGGTTCTTTCCCATTCCCACATCTGCTTCCTCTAGTTTAACTCATTCCCTGTCTCTATACTGTGATATTAATTGGTCTTTATTTGTTGGAAACAAGCGCTTGACTAAAAGATGATCTGAGAGATTGAGAGAAAACCTGGAGCCTGCATCAGAAGGTGGGACAAGGTCAAAGAAAAGTAGGACATGGTACCCTGGGCACCATCACTGTCTCCAAAGTCACCCTAGAGCACACCTCAGAGCCCCCTACCCAACATGTCCAAAAGCTGGGGATTCACACTTCAACCCATCAGTGCTTCAGAGCCTCCAGGCTGATTCCAGCACTCCTGCCAGTGATGGGTAGTGGCTGGGCACAAGCTGCCTGAGTTGAGTGGTTAAATTCAAAGGGGACATGGGTGGGCCCTGACCACACCCACCACGTTCCCTTTCTCCCACATGGGGCTAGGCTGAGAAATAGCCTTCTCAATGCAAACCAGACTATGACACTCCCCTAGTCAATGATAAAGATCTGTGAATGATGTTCAGGCCAGCCTTGTTTATTCAGTTGATTGGTGACTGTCAAGGCATTTGCCCGCCCCTACATGCCTTGACACAACTTCTGTAAGTGGCCAACATTTAGAATTTAGAATGGACTTTAACTAATTGAGAATGATTCCTGTGTTTTTAATTAAAATCTTGTCTATTGATCCAACAGGCTAGGAAGGGAAGGGGCAAACAGGAAGTGGCTTCTGGCTTAGATAGGCCCCAAAGGTGCAGCCCTGTCCCTTCGGTTGTTCTCCAGTCTCTCTAAGACACTGAGGCTGGCCTGGAACCTTTGGCCACTGCACTAGAGCTGGTGGCATGCCTTGGTTTTGACAGAGACACATTCTTTAGGATTCCCAGAGTGATTTACAGGCTTATATAACGCCCCAGTGAGTCAGCGTGTTCATCAAGACATCAAGATGGGTACAGTGCAGTGGGAAAAACGGGGCGTTTGGTGCCGAGAACACAGTTTCAATTCCTGCATCTGCTGTCCCCGGAGTCTAGACAAGCAGTTCCACCTCTCCTAGCCTGTCTTCCTTTGTCACACCTGGGTCTGTATAAAGATGAAATGAGACTCTGAGACACAGTGTTCCCGTTCCCTTTCCCTTCCGCATCCCTGTGACCTCCAACAGCTTGTTGTTCGACTCACTGACCTCCAGCTGAGTGCTATATTCTCTGATTTATCTCTGCTTTTAGCATCCGTGAATTTTAGACCGAGGTCCGAACGAGTTCTTTGTCAAGGAACACTGCTCTTTCCCATTCCCCTTGGGCAAAGCAGATACTTTGCATGCAAAAGTTATCGGTGCCAGCAGAGCCAGGCTGTAGGGGGGAGGGGCTTATGATGGCACATGCTGGAGCAGCCCAGACTGCAGTGGCTGTCCAAGAGCAATGGTTTTTCACACACACATACACACACACACACACACACACACACACACACACACACACACACACACACACACAGTACAGGAAAGAATGCAGGATGCAGAGCAGTTAAGAAGTGCAGTTCATGCTGTTTCTCCCCACAGGAAACAAAAGCAGGAGCCTGAGGTTTGCTGCCCTGCTGCCCTGAGCAGGCCACAGTTTTGGAATTGCGTCCCCACCCAAACACCTGCAAGTATGCAAGTATGCAAGTTAAAAAAAAAAAAAAGAAAAATCTAATCCTGCTCAACAAAAAGCGCCGCTGCAAATGGTCCCTTCCAGCTGACACAGGATCACAGGATCAGGACAGGATTAGTAGAACGAGCCTTTTCCAGAAGATTTACAGGTGGCACAATGTATGTTAAGCAGTAGTCAATGGAGAAAATATCCATATCGTAGGTGTGGCTGATGGGTATGCAAAGAGGTCTATACATAGAAAAAAAAAATCAGCAGAAAACACAAGGGGAAGAGGTGTGTATGTGTGTGTTCGCGCACACATTAATCTGTAAAATGATTAAATCTCTAAAGTTACCAGGTATTGCCAACAACCCTGTAATCTCAGCTCTCCAGAGACTAAGGCTGGAGGTTGGGGATTTCCAGGCCTGCACTATACAACTACATACAATAATAATGAACAACTAAGGCATTAACGATCAGTATTCTATAGAACCCTGATGCCCACCTTTCTAGCAAGCAACGCCAAACCGCCACTGTGCCCGTTCAATGCACAGTAGGGGACTCAGTCCCTAAGGCTGAGAAACTGGTTCCCTATTACTTAGGAGAGGAAGAAGAGGCCAGGACAGACGGACGGCACCCTGGGGTGAGTTGAAGGAAGAAGGAAGCAGAATCAGAGAGAAGCAAGAGTCAGAAGAAGAAGGCAAGATGGTGGTTCTCAGTCACCCTGCACATTTGTTTATGTGACACTTAGTCCCAAAGGTCCTGAAACTGCAAGATAAATAGCGTCGGTGTGAGAAAATCTGCAAGGAGGTAAACCTAAATATTAACAGTGCTTCTTCTGTACTGTTGATCAGGAATGCCCCCCCTGCCTTTTCTTTCTCCTTATTCACAGTTCCAGATCAGTGGAGCAAACCTTGGCCTTACTTGTGTTACCCTTGCTGAAAGATAAGCCCCCTATAGCAGAGGAAACTTGTCTTGTTTGTGTCTGCGTTTCAACTGCCTAGAACAGTGTCCGGCATCACGTAGGTAGGTGTTCAACAGATACTTGTCAAATCAACAGGTATGTTAAAAATAGGGGGGCGGGAGGGGGGGGGATTCAGATGCAGGTCACAAAGATCTCATCTCAAAACAGCAACTGTTGGTCTTTTGCCTCCAACAACTCACACTAAAAAAATATTTTTAAAATTGTGCTATCACAGTACATAAATCAATTTACACATATATGATATATATGTCAACTTCACAAAGTCATATTTGTTACTTCTTGCAATGCACTTTGATATTTTAAAGTTGCTTTTATTTCATTTGTTGACCCACTAAAAATAGTTTCAAGACTCCCTAACAGGTTTCAACGTACAGCCTGAAAGAGCATCAAGCTGTAAGTTTAGACACAGTTAGTTGTCTTGTAATAAAAGGCACAGAGGGGGGCCCCACAGATGTTTGTACATATTCTTGACCTAGGTAAAAACATACAACCGGCAAGGGACAGATGAGGTTGTTATGGTCAGTTATGTACCCAAGGAAGGCAGAATGCCTCGACTAGAACCAGTTACCCAACTCCCCCCGTACATAAAGAGAATGACCCAGAAAAAGGAATCGTTACTGCAGGTCTTAAAGGGGAGCTGGAGCTAATAACTTAGGCTTGGATACCGATCCCTTATGGATCAATCAAAGAGACAGACAACCACCAGTGAAGAAGAGTGAAGGTCGATTTAGTCCATGAACCCACGTGGGGAAGAGGGACAGTGATGACCCCCGAGTTACTTTTCAGTCCTTGTGGGAAGCCACATGTGCCGTTGCAAAGTGGCACAGGCTTCTGCTGGCCACCATACATAGGCAGGAAAGTTTTTTGCCAAGATGAGGTTTTGAGAATTGACCAAAAGTAACCAATCAGAAGAGAGAGAAAGTAACCAATCAGAAGAGAGAGAAAGTAACCAATCAGATAAGAGAGAAAGTAACCAATCAGATGTAAGAATGCAAATGAGGTTGTAAGTATCAACCAAACACAACACAATCCGGGTGTGAGACACGCCTCTCCTAGGCCTATATAAAGCAGCACCAGGGCTGGGCAAAAGGTCTTTCGCCTCTGCAATCAAGCTCTCCCAATAAACGCGTGTAGAAGGATCCTGTTGCAGCGTCGTTCTTGCTGGTCGAGTCGGACGCGCGCAAGAAGTGGTGCCGAAACCCGGGACGAAACATCTTCAGGCACGAGCGAAGACCCCCTGCTACAGGGAGGATCCAGAACTGCATCGCGGGGAAGGAGCGGTTAATAAAGGTTCCCGTAAAACAGGCTGCTGAGAAGGATCCGGCGTGGGTTCAGAACTCTTCAGCTGGGGAGCGGTGTTAATAAAGTGTTCCTGCAAAACAGGCTGCTGAGAAGGATTCGACTGCACGGGTTCAGAACTCTTCAGCTGAGGAACGGTGGTACCGGTAAGTATAAAGAAATTGATATGAGTCTCTGAGAGGTATGCTTTCCTATGGAATAGATCCGATAGTTGTAGCTGGGGTTGTGCTGCTCGCTTTTTTTCTTGCCTTGATAGTTTGCCTTTGCCTTAACTGTCACCGCCCAGGGCACGAGTGTATCTGCTGGGAATAATTTCATGCAGATAACGCTTAGTCCAGGACGATTATGGGTACTGGCCAGTCTATTCCTTTAGTAGGGCCGGTGCAAGCCTTGCTTAAAGAGAGAGGTTTAAAGATTTCAGAAAGCACAGTGAGCGGGTTTTTAAAAGAGATAGACAGACTCGCTCCTTGGTTTGCCCCCACTGGGTCGCTGACGCTACCTAGTTGGGAAAAGTTAGGGAGAGATATAGCAAGAGAGGAAGCAGAAGGGAAAGTGAAGGCAGGAACAAGGCCGTTATGGAAATTAATTAAGGCTTGTATTCAGGATAAGAAATGTGAGCTAGCTGTTAAGGAAGGGCAGCGACTTTTACAGGAGCAACAGGAAAGTATGTCAGAGACAGAGAGGTATGAAAAAGAAAGCGCGCGCAGAAAGATAAGTAAAGGGAAAGAAAGAAAAGGAGAAAAGGAAAAGAAACCAAAAAGCAAAGATATAAAAGATAGTATAAAAAATAAAGAACAGAAAATTAAGTCAATTTACCCTCCTCTTGAGGACTTTGAGTCATTAGAATTATCTTGCTCAGAGGACTCGGAATTATCAGCAGGGGAGGAGGAAGATTTGGAGGAGGCTGCTGCAGAGTGTGAAGTAGAAAGATATGGTACAATAGGGAGGAGTTTTGGTGCTCCCCCACCACCTCCACCTTATACAGATAAGAAAGCAACTGGCAATGGGCACTCTTTTTGCACTCCTAGAGGGTTGCGAAAAATATGTCAGGCTTTTCCTGTTTTTCAGGATCAAGCTCAACAGCGGTATTATGAGCCAATATCGCATAAACAATTGAAAGAGTTAGTAGAGTCAGTAAGGACCTATGGAGTTAATGCCTCATTTACTCAGTCCCAGATCGAAAGACTGGCTCACAATGCCATGACTCCCTCGGATTGGATGAGTGTGGTAAAGGCATGTCTTACGATGGGACAGTATCTAGATTGGAAGTCTATATGGCATGATCTGTGTTTGAGTCAGGCCCGTGCTAATGCTACTGCAGGGCAACCAGCATGGAGCTTTGAAATGCTTACAGGTCAGGGTATGTGGACAAACAATCAATTAGGATACCCAGTGCAGGTCTATGATCAAATTAATCAGGCAGCAGTGAAAGCTTGGAAAGCATTGCCTAATCGAGGAGAGGTATCTGGTAATTTGACAAAAATTATTCAGGGAATTAATGAGCCATTCTCTGAATTTGTGGCTCGCATGATGGAAGCAGCAGGGCGCATATTTGGTGATTCTGAGACCGCATTGCCGCTTATTGAACAATTAGTTTATGAGCAATGTACCAAAGAATGCAGAAATGCTATCACGCCTTGGAAAGGGAAAGGACTACAGGCGTGGATGAAAGCATGTAGAGAAATAGGAGGTCCACTTTCAAATGCAGGGCTGGCTGCCGCAGTTTTAATGGCAAAAACAAAAGAAATAACCTGCTATAATTGTGGACAAACAGGTCATATGCAAAAGCAGTGTACAAAGGGTAGGAAGAGTAGGTTTGAAAAGACAGGACCAGGTATTTGTCCAAAATGTGGGAAAGGAAAACATTGGGCAAATGAATGTAGATCAGTCAGAGATATAAAAGGAAGGCCAATACCTCAGTTTAAAGTACAACAGCCAAAAAACGGAGTAAGGGGCCCCCGTCCCCAGGGCCCCCAAATGTATGGGGCACTCCAGACCACAGTGTCTATGAGACCACCCAGAGACCGAGGAGAGCCACTCCGGGTTCAGCAGGATTGGACATCTGTGCCACCTCCAGAGTAATTCTTACACCTCAAATGGGATGCCAACCTATTTCATCAGATTTTAGAGGTCCCTTACCAAAGGATACAGTGGGCCTACTGTTGGGTAGGTCCTCTTCTGCTTTGAAAGGATTAATGATACACCCTGGAGTTATAGATTCAGATTATGAGGGACAAGTTAAGATTATGTGTTCTGCACCCCGAGGTATCGTAGCCATTTCTCCTGGAGATCGCATTGCTCAACTGCTGATTCTTCCTAGTTTGCATAACATGTTCCCTAGTAGCCAGGATTCCCGAGGAGATAAGGGACTTGGTTCTACAGGAACTAATGTGGCATACATATCTTTAGATTTGGATAATCGTCCCACTTTACCATTACAAATAGAAGGAAAAACCTTTCAAGGTATAATGGATACAGGAGCAGATAAAAGCATTATATCTAGTAATTGGTGGCCTGCTTCTTGGCCTGTTAATCAATCATCACATAGCTTACAAGGATTAGGATATGAGGCTACACCAACTATAAGTGCAAAATCCTTACAATGGAAAGATAAAGAAGGAAGGACAGGGTTTTTTCAACCTTATGTACTCCCTTTACCTGTAAACCTATGGGGAAGAGATGTGATGTCAGCCATGAACTTTATACTGACAAATGATTATTCTCAGAAAAGCAAGGAAATGATGAAAGGAATGGGATATATACCTGGACTAGGTCTAGGAAAAAGTTTACAAGGTAGAATTTCACCAGTTAAAGCCACAGTAAAAGCAGATAAGAAAGGGCTGGGTTTTTTCTAGGGGCCGCTGAGGAGCCTTTGCCCATTCCGTGGTGTACAGAGGACACGGTGTGGGTGCCTCAGTGGTCTTTATCCTCTGAGAAATTAAAAGCAGCTAAAGAATTAGTACAAGAACAATTGGACTTGGGACATGTAGAACCCACACAATCACCCTGGAACACCCCTATTTTTGTTGTAAAGAAAAAGTCAGGTAAATGGAGATTGTTACATGACCTCAGAGCCATTAATGCACAAATGCAAGTTATGGGTCCTGTACAAAGAGGACTCCCCCTACTTTCAGCCCTACCTAAAGATTGGAAAATTATAGTAGTAGATATTAAGGATTGTTTCTTTTCCATTCCGTTAAACGAGAAAGATAAACCTAGATTTGCATTTACCCTACCTTCTGTTAATCATATGGAGCCTGATAAAAGGTATCAATGGCGAGTGTTACCCCAAGGAATGGCAAATAGCCCTACCATATGTCAAATATATGTAGGAAAAGCTTTACAACCAGTTAGAGATGGTTTCCCCTCCTTAAAAATTTGTCATTATATGGACGACATTGTGATTTGTGGACCTGAAGAAGAAAGTATACAGCGAGCTTATGGCTTTCTTAATGAAACTTTAAAAAATAATGGCTTGATTATTGCGCCAGAAAAGGTGCAGCAGTCTAATGTTAGTCAATTTTTAGGAGCCACTATTACTTTACAGTGTGTTACCCCACAAAAGATTAGTATAAGAAAAGATCATCTAAAGACATTAAATGATTTTCAAAAATTATTAGGAGATATAAATTGGATTCGACCTTATTTAAGGATCCCTACTTCGGAATTAAAACCTCTATTTCAAATTTTAGAAGGTGAATCACATATTACCTCATTGAGACAATTAACACCTGAGGCTTCTGATGTTCTTAGGAAGGTAGAAGAAGCAATCCAAACAGCACAGCTAAATCGTATAAATGAGCAAAAACCTTTTTGCCTATGCATATTACGAACCATAAACTTGCCAACTGCTGTATTATGGCAAGATGGTCCTCTGGTATGGATACATCCACATATATCCCCTAATAAGACTATAGAGCATTATCCCACCATGGTGGCAAATATGGCCCATAAAGGCATAAAAAGTTCAATCACTCACTTTGGAAAAATGCCAGATAGCATAATTGTCCCCTATACTGCTGCACAAATGCAGACGTTGTGTGCGACTATAGATGAATGGGCTATTCTTAGATGCAGTTATTCTGGTTTAATTGATAATCATTATCCTAAACATCCTTTATTACATTTTCTGTTATTACATCCAGTTATATTTCCAAAGGTAACGGCTAACACTCCTATAAAGGGAGCCATTGATATTTATACAGATGGATCCAAAACAGGGATTGGAAGTTATGTGATTAATGAAAAGGCTGTAAGGTTGCAATTTACACCAGGAGCCCCTCAATTGGTAGAATGTTTGGTGGTTTTAGAAGTCTTTAAAAGATTTCTTATGCCCATAAATATTATCTCTGATTCTGTTTATGTGGTTAATGCTGTACTAATGTTAGAGACTGTTGGAAATTTTAAGCAGTCTAGTCCAGTAACTGAAACTTTGAGGAAAATACAAAATTGTATTTTGATGCGTGAGCATCCCTTTTATATTCAACATATTAGAGCACATACATCATTACCTGGACCTATGGTTAAGGGTAATGCAATTGCTGATTCAGCCACCAGAGATACGGTTTTCCTATCACAAAATTCTATAGAAAGTGCAAAAAATTTTCATCAACTTTATCATGTCCCTGCTTCTACATTACGACAAAAGTTTAAACTCACACGAACAGAAGCTCGAGATATTGTCCTACAGTGTGGTAGGTGTGTAGAATTCATTAATGCACCTTCCGTGGGCGTTAATCCTCGCGGATTGCGACCCCTAGATGTTTGGCAAATGGACGTCACACATATCCCAGCTTTTGGGAAATTACAATATGTACATGTGTCCATCGATACCAGTTCTGGTGTCCTACATGCCTCTCCCTTGTCAGGGGAAAAAGCAGTTCATGTCATATCTCACTGCTTAGAGGCTTGGGCTGCATGGGGTAAGCCCCTAGTGCTAAAGACAGATAATGGTCCTGCATATACTTCTTCTAAATTTAGCCAATTTTGCAAACAAATGCAAGTGAAACATATTACTGGACTGCCCTATAATCCACAGGGCCAAGGCATCATTGAGAGAGCTCATCGTACTTTGAAACAATATTTGCAAAAACAGAAAGGGGGAATAGAGGCTATGACGCCAAAGATGGCTCTATCCCTTACAATATTTACTCTTAATTTTTTAAAATTGGATGATGCTGGAAGATCACCAGCCGAAAGGCACGGACAATGGCCTCAATCGCCCAATGAAATGGTCAAATGGAAAAATGTCCTTGATAATAAATGGTATGGCCCGGATCCTATCTTAATCAGATCCCGGGGAGCTATTTGTGTTTTTCCACAGGGTGAAGAAAATCCACTTTGGGTCCCGACGCGACTGACAAGGACCGTGAAAGAGCAAGATGAATCCCAAGATGATCCTGCTATTCCTGCTCCTGATGATTGAGACCGGGATAAGTATACCTTTGTGGGCCATAGTAAGATCATGGCCAGTACCTTTACCGGTACATTCCAATTCTTCCACCTTGCCTTTGTTTTATGCAACAGAATGTTTTCTGGATGCGCCTTGTGCACGACAAACACCTCAAGAGCCACGGGTGTATAATAGTACGAGTTTTCATTTAAATTATACACTATGCTTTGTACATGATGTGGATAGACCTTTTACACCCTGTATATTTTTAAAGAAAAAGGTTATCTCTAATTGGGCAGACCCCATTATCCAAAATAAAGTGAGCTCTGAAGTGTTACTTAATGCTTTAACGCAAGTCGTCCAAGGAGAGCAATTAGGCTCAGGTGATGTTGGAAATAATATAACTTCACCTATAAACATCACCACTATTATGATAAAGGGAAAGGTGACTATTCCCAAAAGATCACGATGGCCTGTTGGCAATGCTACTGCTAAACGCAGCGTGCCCTGGTGTCATCCGGACCTCACATTTCCTATAGTTTTTTCACCTTGTCAATCAAAAATTTTTCCTCGAAAAGAAATAGCAAAGGGTTTTGCTTTGTCACCTCCTTTAGATTTTTCTGTAATGAATGATAAGGAAGATGCTACAGGAAAAGAAAATATTTGGCCATATTACCAATGGATTTTAAGTAATGAGGCAGGTGCTAGTACCAGTCTGTCAGCCTTTGCACTGCTGACTGGCACCTTTCATGAGATACTTAATGTTTCTGCCACACTTTCCAATACCTCTGCTCATTTAGATAATGTGACAACTAATAGAGTTATCAGAAATATGACTTCCTCTCCAGTAGAAGTTTGTGTTAGTCCTCCATTTTTCTTTATATTGGCTGAATTTCAAAATGATACAGATTGGTTAGATTGTACAAATATCACTTGTTTTTTGACGCAATGCTGGAATGGAACCAAATCCTTAGCCTTAGTGGTACAGCTACCAATCTTGGTCCCTGTACCTGTTGAGGCAGATCCAGAGAAGTTCCCAATAATGAGTCTAATTAGACAGAAGAGAGATTTTGGAATCACAGCTGCCATTGTCACTGCCATTGTAGTGTCTGCAGCATCAGCAGTTACCGCAGGAATTGCTATGGCCAATCAAGTTAATAGTGCTGATACCATAAGTCAGATAGCAGAAAAAACGTCTGAGGCATTGCTCACTCTGCAAAGGGTGGATTCCCATCTCGCCTCAGGATTAATGTTAGTGAATCAGAGAGTGGATATTTTACAGCATAACATGGAACAGATGATGGATGTCATTCAAATGAGTTGTGTGGCATCCACTCCGCATGTATGCATTACTCCCAATAGGTATATTAATAATTCTTTTATTAAAAGTACAGACCTATCGAATTATCTGAAGGGAAACTGGTCGCAGGAGCTGGACAGGCTGCAGAAGAGGCTGCAGATACAGATCCTGAACCTTAATGGAACCAGAGTGGAACCTGTGACCTTTGGAGACTTTACCTCTTGGCTTTCCTCTGCTTTCTCTTACTTTAAGGAATGGGTGGGAGTGATTTTGTTTGGTGCTGCCATATGCTGTGGACTGGCGCTCATGCTCTGGTTGGTATGCAAATTTAGAACACAACAAAAACGTGACAAGGTGATTATATCTCAGGCACTATTGGCTATTGAAAACGGCGCCTCCCCCAAAGTTTGGTTATCTATGCTCAAGAATTAGTCGGCATCTGAGTTCTCTGCCTTTGCGCATGAGAGAGACTCAACAATCATTGATCAGCCCTTGCACATTGATGCATACGACAGGGTGATCATGATTTCCCCACTAATTCATTTTTTGGCTGGCCTCTTTTGCAGAGTTCGCCCTAGGTCACTTAGCAGTTACTGTCACACAGCACTGGGGTATCCAGAGACGGGCAACTTTCCTCATGCACAGACCAACCTAAGGCACGGGGCCCGGTGGCGATAGGGTTACCCTACGACGGGAAAAGACTGTGACATTGGAGGAACGACCTAAAACAGGAGCCACAGCAGATGGACATAATTGCACAGGCCTAGTCCAGTCTCATTTTATTAAAACAGAAAGGGGGAGATGTGGGAAGCCACATGTGCCGTTGCAAAGTGGCACAGGCTTCTGCTGGCCACCATACATAGGCAGGAAAGTTTTTTGCCAAGATGAGGTTTTGAGAATTGACCAAAAGTAACCAATCAGAAGAGAGAGAAAGTAACCAATCAGAAGAGAGAGAAAGTAACCAATCAGAAGAGAGAGAAAGTAACCAATCAGAAGAGAGAGAAAGTAACCAATCAGAAGAGAGAGAAAGTAACCAATCAGATAAGAGAGAAAGTAACCAATCAGATGTAAGAATGCAAATGAGGTTGTAAGTATCAACCAAACACAACACAATCCGGGTGTGAGACACGCCTCTCCTAGGCCTATATAAAGCAGCACCAGGGCTGGGCAAAAGGTCTTTCGCCTCTGCAATCAAGCTCTCCCAATAAACGCGTGTAGAAGGATCCTGTTGCAGCGTCGTTCTTGCTGGTCGAGTCGGACGCGCGCAAGAAGTCCTAACATGAAGTTTAGGTTTAAGTAGAGGAACATACGTATACACAACCAAGTATTCCTGATGAAGGCCTATCCATCGCTGATTCATCCTCTCAGCTACTAGCTCCATGGTCTGCTCTGTGAGGCAGCACCATGTGGCATCTCAGGCTCCCTCTATGGCTGCCACCAGGATCCAAGCTTTCCGCAGCTTGAGGGACGTGCACAAGCACCTACCATTAGAGCATCACCTACCATTATAGCATCTCTACGCCTGCCAGGATGCTCGGAATATGGCTTCCTCTCTATACCCACTTACTTAATACATCGTAAGCAATGTCCCAGTCAAACCACTTGGGGATGTGAAGGACAAACAGGAAACATCGATAAGAATCCAAGATTCCTCTTTCTACACTGGCTAATGCTGTGCCCAAGTACTTTGGATTTCAGTTTCCTCATTTATAATGTGGGATGCTGACCACCACGATACTAATCAAGGCCGGTAATAACGCTGAAAACTGATCTTATATAAGTAAAAATAACACAACAACCTTCACCAAGCCCCTCTTAGGCGCCAGACTCCAAGCCAGTGCCTTACGTACAGGAGAGAGGAACATTTTAGAATTCAATGTTCCAGGCACTGTGTTTAAAGGACTTGGTTCATTCCTTATAATGACCTTTAAAGTTCTTTTATTTTGTATTTTATTGACCTAGATGCAGAGAGGTTTAGTAACTTTTTAAAGGAACAGGTACATAGTGTTGTGCCTGAGGTCATCTCTGGTCCGCAGTGGATGATCAATACATGTTTACTCAGAGTCACTGAAAATGGTGACTTAGGGTAGTCCAGGTTTAAATCCAGATCTGTCCTCCTCCCAGATCAATCTTGCCACTACTTAATTTATTCAGAACAATTGCTATTGGGACAGTTGCTTGTAGCTCAATACAAGGCTGAGAATGTGCTGGGTCTCAGGGCCAACAGCCACTTGAACATCTAGCTGCATAATTAGCTACCAAGTTCCAGTCTCCTGGATGAATCTGTAATTAAGCAAGTTTGTAAGACACAGTTAGACATATTCCCTTGGTCCCTAGAATGCGCAACATTTACCCAGAGGGCAAGACTTGCAGAAAAACACAGGCCTGGAAAATATTTTATCATGCTTTAAAAGTGGTTTTTCTCCCTAGCCAACATACACAATTACAAAACAAGATTTTTTTTTCATTTTAATCAATTAAACACGAATTTTCAGAGGTCTGATCTTATCCAGAATTTCTTCACAATGTGCTTTAGAAACAACAACAACAAAATTGATTTGATAGTACATGGTGAGATCAATGTATTGCTGTTTCTATCGAGCAATTGAATGAATGTAAGAAAGATGGGTATCCTACAGGGGAAAGATGTTTTCTTGTGTGCCTGAGACACAGCCCCGATAATGCCTCTGGACATAGTAAGGCAGGTCCGGTGGGTGGATCTCACAAAGAGCAAGCAAATGGGAAAATTCCTTTTTTCCCAGCTTCTTCCAACTTCTTTCTGTTGTGTTCCTGCCTGTGACTCAGACAGCCTGGGGTGCTTCCCAGGCCTTGCCCTATTTCTTTGTTGCTACAGGGATACCTGAGGAGTTCATTATTAGTTTTCTCATTTGTTTATTTATCTGGCATGGCTGGAGGAGGCAAGCATAGGCCACAGAACACATGTGGAGGTCAGGGGACAGCTTGTAGGCGTCACTTCTCTCCTTCCACCACGGGAGCCCAGGCTGGACAGCAAGCACCATTGCCCACTGATCTGTCTGGATGGGTTCCTATTATTATTGGTTTTGAGACAAGGTCTCAGTATGTAGCAAAGGGCAACCTCAAACTCTCTTTCCCCAGCCTCCCCAGTTGCTATGATACAGGGTGAGCATCACCACACACCCCTTTGGTGGTGAAAAAGCTGGAACTGTGTGTCAGTAAGGATCCTGGCAGCTGAGTTGGTGGCTTATTATCTCTTTCCCTCCCTCCCTCCCTCCCTCCCTCCCTCCCTCCCTCCCTCCCTCCCTCCCTCCCTCCCTCCCTCCCTCCTTGTCAAGTCCTGAGATCTGGAAAGCCTTTCTTGTTACTGGAGCCTGAGGGGTGATTCTCCCTTATTTCCCTCTGCACAGGGAAGACACCGTGACATTACCCATTCGCAGACCTCCTGTCTTGAGTGGCACAGTACCTTCACCACAGGCAGCATGATTGGACTGCAAACCCTTTGCGTTTGAGTCAGCTACATTACTGAAGAGACAGCGTAAGTCAGCATGGTGGACAATTTCCTTGCCTCCTGTTCCATGTTTGCCCACTTCTGTCTTCAACCTGCATTAACTGCACCCTGTTCTCAGCCAAACTATATAATTAATTGAGAGCGGGCCTGGCTCTCCCAGAAGCCGGATGTCTTAGTCACTGTTCTATTGCTGTAAAGAGACACCACCACCAAGGCAATTTGTACAAGAAAGCATCTAATTGGAAGACTTGGTTACAGCTTTAGAGGGTTTGTCTATTATCATCATGGCAGGGAACGAGGTGAGAGGCAGGCAGGTGTGGTGCTGGAGAAGTAGCTGAGCGCTTTGTAAAGCAAAGAGAAGGCAGAGGGAGAGAGGGGGAGGTAGGAGGGGGAGGGGGAGGGAGAGGGGGAGGGAGAGAGGGAGACTGGACCTAGTATAAGCTTTTGAAACCTCAAGGCCCACCCCAAATGACACACCTCCTCCCACAAGGTCACACCTCCCAATCCTTCCCAGGAAGTTCACCAACTGGGGACCAGTTGTGTACACATATGACACTATAGGGGCCACTCTCATTCAAACTACCACACCAAATATCCTCTCTGTAGTCTCCTTGCTTTCTCCTCTGAGTTCCCTCCTGTAATGTCTGTTATGGTTCAAACATTTCTTTTAAGTTACTAATTTCCTGAAAATTTGTGTGTGTGTGTGTGTGTGTGTGTGTGTGTGTGTGTGTGTGTGTGTTTTGAGACAGGGTTTCTCTGTGTAGCCCTGGCTGTCCTGGAACTCACTCTGTAGACCAGGCTGGCCTCGAACTCAGAAATCCGCCTGCCTCTGCCTCCTGAGTGCTGGGATTAAAGGTGTGTGTCACCATGCCTGGTCCTGAAATAATATTTTTATATGGAGAATTCTCTCTCTTAAACAGCATAATCCAGCCGTTTTTAATACATTCACGAGCATCAGCACTTTGTCATTTCATTGTCAGCATCCCCGAAAGAAGTCTGCTTTTCTCATTGAGTTCCTCCCCATGTCTCCCTCTCCCTTCCTCAAGCACTCACCGGACACTCACACATTTAGTTTCTGTTTCTATGAAGTATAAATGGAATCACACAATACAACATGTCTTAATTCGCTTCTTTCAATTAGCTTAAAGAGTTAAAGGGCCATCCTTGTTAACAGCTCAATACTCCATTTTTGTGACTGAGACATTCATTGTCCTGATAAGCAACTGGCCCAGGGACAGATGGGATATTTCTGCTTTGGGGTCATGATGAACAATGGTGCCGTGAACATCTGTGTTTAGAGATATTTGGGTGGACATGTTTTTGTTTTAGTTTTAGTTCTCCAGCATATATACCTAGGATTGAAGCATGAGGCTGGCCCAGACCTTAAGGAAACATTTCCCTTCTCTCCAGTCCCAGGATTTTTCCAAAGGGAACGACACAAGAGGCTTCCACTGGGTCTGTGACACTGGCGCTACCGTTTCTGAGTCAAACACTCCAGCACAAACATACAGGCTTTGGGTGGCATTGTTAGACCCAGGAGACAAACCACTGCAGTGACTGTAACAGCAGCTTGTGGCACCCAGTGGGGGGTGGGGGGATACAGAACCACCCTTTTTGTTTTTTCACCAAGCTCTTAATATATACAGAGACAATTTTATGTTAAGGACCTGGTTACTTGAACGATAGTCTCCCCAAACCTATGAAGAACCTTGGATTATGGTTCCTGGGGGTGGTGTGTGAATCAGACACTGAGAGCGGAAATTTATAGTACCAAATAAACAGTCTACAACCTTGGAACAGGGCTGTGTGCTCCATAATTTCCCATCTCTGACTGAAACCTGCCTCCTGCTGGCCATGATCGGCAGGCACCCATAGCAGGGGCAGTTGAGTAGGTTTCTTCTACCCTAAGACTAACAAGTTAGAAAATGTTACAATCAGTTCAGCTATTGCAACACAGACATTTCATCATGCTCAGAGCATTTATCTTTTGCCTGTTTTGCCCCCCTCCCCCCCCCCCCTTTCAACAGAAGCAAAGCTTGACTAGTTTCGGTTGTGAATCTTTCATTGGCAATAAATATTATTTGTATTTTGCAGTGTCTGTCAAGGCCATTCTGCTCCCATGGTCTGTCTCACAAGTCCCCCAAATCCTCTTCAACGGTGACAATAAGCAAGGGCTGTTCAAAACGGGAGGTATAATTTAGAGGCTGTCAATTTGCCAGGAATTTTGCAAAGGTGTCTTGCAGATGGAATAAAGGGTCCCCTTGACTTCTGTGAAATATGCTTAGCTTAGCCAGATCCCTGCAGAGTGTCAGATGTGTTGGGATCCCACGAGCACATGACAACACTTTTCTTTTCTTTTCTTTTTTTTTTTTCTCCTCCTACATCAACACCCTGCAAGCAGACCCAGAGCACAAAGTCAGCCCTGGAGAGAAGAGGAGCCAGTGTCAACCAGCTGGATGGTGAGAGGAAAACGTGGAGGTTGGCAGAAGAAGAAGGACAAAGGAAAGGCGGCTACCTCGTCCTGAGGGAAGGAAAGAGCAAGTGGCCATTTCCCGAGAGCTGCACTGCTCCCTGCAAGGTTGGGGACCAATGGTTGTTTGCCTTCGGGTTAACAAAAGAAAAGGAATCCTTTGGATGTGTGCCCAGAGCCTTTGAAAATAACCTCATGCTACCGCCCTGAACAATGTTTTAGGGACATTTAGGGGCCCTGAAAGAGGCATAGCTCTTTTATGAAAGGAAAGTTGCTTGTTTTGTTTTGAGACTGGTTCTCACTTTGCAGACCAGGCTGGCCTCTGCCACTGTGCCTCTCCCGGTAAATTGCTAATTTGTGAAGAGGAGGTTTTGAAGAGAAGGGGAGGGGGCATAAGACGGTCCTTTCTAGGGAACAAGCATCCTAGTCACACATCTGAAAATCTGCCCCTCCTTCACGTGATGCTCATACCCTCTGCCTATTGCCCAGGGGTCTTCCTTGCTAACCCAGGACCACTCCCCAGGGGTGTGGCTGCCCCAGTGGCAAGCTCCTATATTCAGTTCCTGTTGCTTCACCGCTGGAGGTCCTTCTTTGTCTCCCCCTCAACCGCTGCCCGCGGCCTCTGGACTTGGCATTTCTCATACAGAAGGCTAGCCTGTGTGTCCTTTAGGAAGGACAGGGCTTCTACCTTGTTTAATATCAACCTTAAGGAGAGGAGACGAGAGAAGAGGGGGAGACAGAGACAAAGAGGGGGAGGGGAGAGAATGGAAGAGATAATGGGGAGAGGGAAGAAGGAAGGGAGGAAAGGAGGGAGGAGAGACAGACAGACAGACAGACAGACAGACAGACAGACAGACACACACAGAGAGAGAGAGAGAGAGAGAGATTTTTTTTTCCTTCTCTCTTTCAGAGAACATTCTGCTCTTGCAGTTCTCAGTTCTTCCTGTCTTTTGCAGAGCTGAAGACTGAGGGGAGAGGGAAGGAAAGGAGAGCCGGGTGTGTCTTCGCTGCTACGGAGTTGGATGGCTTATTTTGGATGGCTTCTGATCTAGACCGATCTAGACCGGGCAGGCCCAACCCCTAAGCAAAGAGGCCTTGTTTAATGCCAGCGTCACATTTGAGGCAAGAAGATGAAAGTCCAGAAAAAGTCCCCCTTTTTAGGAATTTTTGCAGCACTTTTATTTGCGTGACACATATTCAGAAAAAAAAAAAAAGTCTGTTCAGCTACTCTCCTGCATGCCCTCCCATTAGCATGGCCCCTTCATAACTGCCTCCTCTGGGCCTTGGGACCTTGGCAATCAGTCAGGGCATTTAAGCTATGGCATTAGGCAGCAGGATTTGGAAAAGCCAAGACCTTGGGAAAGAAAATAAAAGTCTTAAGTGGTCAAAGCTGGGGTTACGTAATCCTATTTCTCTTGGGATCCAGATGGTAACGTTCTTCAGGGCAGCCAGTAGGGGGAGCTCAGGGCGTTTATCAGAACTCCAGCGATCCGATGGTCAGGAGCCAAGTCAAGGCACAAATAAAACAATGAGCCTTTGTGGTTTCTCTTCAGCTCTTAATCCCGAGAAGCTTCAACCCGGGCAGCTTGATCCCCACCCTGAAGGACCCAGCGACCTTCTCCCAGGACGCCTTAATGGGTTTTCCGGAGTCTGTAGACTCAAATCCCCCGCCCCCTCCTCCTAAGTCTCTCATCGGTTTCCCAGGCTCTCCTGGGCTCCGTGCCTTTCTTTTGTCTTCCTGACTTTCTTGTGTCTTAAGTTTCTTTCTTGTTTCTCTTCACTATCCTCGAGTCACTAGTAAAACCTACGAAAAATGCAAAGGGGTGAGCCCACCCCCAGACAAATACATCAAAGCCCGGCACTTTGAATAAAATCTAAAACACGCTGGTAAGCAAAAATGGCGAAGCCCGCCACCACGTGGCCGTGCGGTCGCATCTTTCAAGTCCTTTGCTTAAGCGGCCCTTTGCTACACAGTGACTTTGGTCTGTCTCTAACTTCCAATGGCTGGCTACCAGGACTGGGTCACCTGGGTATTTTAGAGAAGGCACTGTCAGCTTAAAGCTGATAACTCCAGTTGTGGGATTTCTGATTTTTGAACAACAGTCTCCTGAACAGTTCCAGAGCACAATGGGATTTTTAGAGTTAGGGGCTGCTGTAATCCAGATAAGAAGTGGAAAAGCAGTTTTGCTCTCTGCCTAATTCTCCCTTGACTTGTGAGGTTCAGGTTCTCTGAGTGTGTGGGGGCCAGAACTTTTTCCTTTTCATTTTGTTTTGAGATAAGGCCTCATATAGCCCAGGTTAGCCTCCTTGAACTCACTGTGTATCCAAGGCTATCCTTGCATTTCTGATTTTTCTGCCTTCTCCTAAGTGCTAGGATTAAAGGCATGTACCACACCCCAGGTCAAGTACCTACCTTTATTTACAGAACATTTCTCTTAGGGAAACCTTGTATTTCTCTTCAAACTTGCAATTACTTGTGTGTGTGTGTGTGTGTGTGTGTGTGTGTATCTTTGAAGAAAATAGAGATTACATTCTCTTCCTGGGCTTTTAGACCCTAGGGAATCTAGAAAACGTGGCTAAGCATGTTTGTAAAATGCCGGCTGATTGTATGCCAGTCAACTAGCAGAAGCAGCTTGGCCTGAAGCTCAAAGAGGCACTGTGGAGGGATGCTCTCTCTCAAATCTGATGCTGTGGTGGTGTGGCTATTGCAGCCTCCTAATTTATGGCTCTCCTAATTGATGGCCCTCCTAATCCCATGGCCCCGCCTCCCATTCCACTAATAGTCACATGAGTCCCTGAAAGGAAGAAACTAATTAGATTGGATAGGGCATGATACCCTTCAAGTTAGGCATGCTAGCTTTCTCCAGGAGCCAAGAACGGAAGGAAGCTGAGGTCTTGTCTAACCACGTCCTTGCCTTGCTAGTACTAGGTGGCTGCTCTCTCTCACTTCCTAGTTCCAGACGCTAATAGGGCTACGTGTAAGATCCAGGTAGGAGGTAGAGGGCAAACAGGCAATGTGACTCAATCCAGCATTAACAGCACCCTTTGCAAGGCCTTGGCCATCTACAAAGACTGAATGAGACATGTCTGCCCTGAAGTAAATGCTCCCATTGCATACCGCACACCTCTCCAGTATCTCTGAAGGAGAATAAAAGATGAAACTGCCACACACACACACACCCAGTACTGCCAAATAGGAGCATCATCAGGCAGGCTGCCTCTGCAGCGCAATCCATAATCGCTCTGACTTCCAGAAGAACAACAATGAAAGTTACATTGCATTCTAAATTAAGCTTTGCATCACTCTGGAAACTAACAAAGCATCGCTTCCTACAGACACAGCTCCTAAATTAAACATTGTGTCCTTGTACAGCTGTTTCAAATGCTGTTTCAAATTCAAAGACGGAAGAGAGGCGGGTCTCTAAGAAAAGAGATGGGGAAGGGGCTCCGTGGAGACAGGAGCACTGTGGTCAAGTAGTGGAGCAGTTGGGGAAAGATGTAATCAAGCAGGCGAGTGGATAAGATGTGTTTCTAAAATTATGGGGTCTGGGCAAGTATAGGTAGGGCAAGGGGGATCATTACGGTTAAATCTTTATCAGCGACTGCCAAGTGGAAACCTTGAGGGGCTACCATTTCCCACCTCTAATCAGTAGAAACCAGAAGACCTAAGCAAAAACTGCCTGGGGGAGGCGGGGGGGGGGGAGCAGGTGCCGTATGTTATAAAGATCAACAGTGAGGCTACCTTCCAGGTCAGAGCGTGGCCCGGCACCTTCCTGGCTCTGCCGGCACTTATTAAAGAATAGAATCATGTTCTGAAACACTGAAGGTAACATCTCTCACAGAGCAGGGATGGAGGGAGAGGCAGGCGGTGTTGGGGGGAGAAGGCATGACCGCAGCAAGCTCCCAGGGTCCTGTCTAGACTGGAAAGCAAAAGAACCCAGAAGGCAACATCTGGAGAGAAACAGGCAGAGGAAGAATGTGCTCGCCCACCACCCACCAGCTCACATACTCTCTGAGCTACCTCTGTATCATTTGTTTCACAAGCTTGTACTTAGCTCTTTCTTACAGAAACTCCACTTCCGGTGTTCAGACTGACTACTGAGACTCTCACTTTTCCACACAAACTGTCCCCAGCTCATCTCTGGGCCTCTCTCACAGGGTCACCAATCCTGTGGTATTGATGTAACTTCAAATGAGAACCATTTTCACAGGAGTCGGCTGGAGGTACGGAACAGAAACGAAGCTGCAACGGAGCAGAGGGGAGAGGCTACAGAGGGCTTGCAGAGGCAGACAGACAGACTGCATGCTTAGGGGCTGTCTTTCCTACAGCCAGGAGAACAGTTTTGAAGAGGCCGTTCTCTGGTCTTGGCTCTCCCTGAGCTTAGCTGTCTGATCCTGGACTTCGTCCCAGTCTTGATTTCATTGTCTGTGAGTGGAAAATATGAGACATCTCTGGGGTTTAGATAAGCCCTGTTCTTTGTCATTCTTTCTAGCCTTGTGTTTTGATTTTAAACATGGTCCTTGCTAGGTTTCTACAGCTGTGACAGACACCAAGACCAAAGGCAGCTTGGGGAGGAAAGGGCTTACTTCAGCCGGAAGGAAGGAACCTGGAGGCAGGAAGCAGAGCAGAGACCATGGAGGGGTACTGTTTATTGGGTTGCTTTCCGTGGCTTGTTCAGCCTGCTTTCTTTTTTTAAAAAAAATTTTTTTTAATTTTTACTTCATGTGTATGGACTCTTGACCTACACAGGCTGCAGTCACACATATACAATACTTAAAGAAACTGGAGTTAGTGATGGTCATTAGCTGTCCTGTGGGTGCCAGGATTTGAACCAAGGTTCTTTGAGAGAATAGCTTTCAAGAGCTTTCTTAACTGCCAGACTATCTCTTCACTTCCTTAGCTTGGTTTCTTGCAGAACTCAGGACTACCAAGAGGTGGCACCACCCACGGTGGGCTGGGCCTTCTCACATCAATCATTAGTTACTAAAGTGCCCCGGGGACTTACCTACAGGCCAGTGTAATGGAGGCATTTTCAAGTGAGGTTCCCTCTTTCCAGATGACCCTAGCTTGTGTCAACCTGACTAAATAAAAAATAAAACCGATAAGCACAAATATTCATTTGCTTTATGGAATTTTGTTTTGTTTTATTTTTTTAATTTTTGTTTGATTTTTGTTTGTTTGTTTTTTGTTTTTTTTGCTTTTTTTTTTCGAGACAGGGTTTCTCTGTGTAGCCCTGGCTGTCTTGGAACTCACTCTGTAGACCAGGCTGGCCTCGAACTCAGAAATTCACCTGCCTCCCAAGTGCTGGGATTAAAGGCATGCGGCACCACTGCCCGGCTTACTTTTATTTTTTTGATCATATTAATTTCACACTCCTTTTCCAGCTCTTCCCAGATCTACCCTTTACTCCTTCTCTACTTCATGTCCTCTTATTTTTCTTAAACCCACCAGATCCAGTTTGGGCTGTGGATAGACTCCGGTACCAGGGGCTACACCCTGAAAGAAACCTGATTCTTCCTTCCTCAGCAGCTCTTGAAAGTCAATAACTCCTCAGGTATGGGTAGGAGCTTGTGAGCCCTTCCTCCCTCCTCTCAGACCTTTAAAAATGCTTTTATTTTGAGGAAGGGTCTCCTTTGTCGCTACTGACTCTGACCAGCAGAAAAGAAGCAACGAAACTGATTTCCTTCTCAAGGCAGTTTATTCAGGAACTTCACAAATGTGTAGGAAAAAGCAAATGCCCCACCTCTCTCAGCCATTCCCCTTTCTCTCCTCCAGTCCACTCCCCCTCACCCCAGTCCACGTAGGCACAGTTCATTGGCTCAGGACTACATTCATCATCCGTGGTGGTGCATCTGCGCAATGCAGCTCAAGGTACGTGGCTATCTTGAGGGATATGAGGAAGTCAGGTGCCAGTCATAAGATTTGGCAGCAGTCCCGGGCGCCATCTTGGGGACATGGCCACACCCGCTCCTCAGACTCCTTAAGTTACCCAGGCTGACCTTGAACTAACTTTGTAACACTGGCGGGCCTCGAACTCATAATCCTCATGTCTCTCTGACTCTCAAGTATCTGGGAAATCTGGAATTAAAAGCCTGCACCACCAGGTTGTGATATTATGTTCTAGAAACAAAATACCCCCCCCCCCATTCTGGGGGTGAAGAAAGGAAGGATTAGTGGTATGACCAGCTAGGTCCTGGAACCGTGGCTAGAGACAGCAACGAAAAGAGAAGAAAGACCTGCAGACGCATATGCAATAAGGCTGGGATCAGGGTTTCTCTTACAGCTACCTCCTCTTAGAACCTCGGTGTGTTTATTGGTTACAGCACAGTGTGGGTGGGGATTGGCTGGTCTCTGTAGGAGGTCTCTGGGGATTGGCTGGTCTCTGCAGAAGGTCTTTGGGGATTGGCTGGTCTCAGCAGGCGGTCTCTGTACACAAGCCATCTCAGGCTGCAGTTCTAGTCTGCACACACTGATCTATCATTCATAAACCCTCAGACTCTGATCCTAGAGAAAAGCCTCCTCATTTCTCTTGAGTCTGGCCCAAACTGCTTTGCGAATCTCCCAAAGGCCAATTGGTCTTTGAGTCCTCGACAGGCCATGCCCGTGTCAAACAAAATACACATGCACGCAAGACCTCACACACTCAGGGGTTCCTCAGCTCCCTACAGGTTAGAGAGGTTGGGCAATTTGTTATCACAGAGATAAGTGGGAATCCAGGGTTTCAGTGAGGATCTTGTAACTAGAGTTCAATTCTTCATGCACTCTCGAGGTCCACCATGACTTTGAAATAAGATAACTATGAATCTTCCAGGAAAAACAACCTAATTTGCCTTCGTGCACAACCTCTGTGGACTCTAGAGGTAAAACCCACTCTGTTGCTCCCGTGAGCATTTGCAAATGTGACCTGATTGCCAGCTCTTTGGAGGTCCAGACATGTGTTTCCTCTTCCCGTTCCGTCTCCTCTAGCACATACCACAGAGTCCGGTACCTCACAGGGCTGTTGCATTTCCAAGACGTGAAACAGCAAAGCAGGAATGTGAAATACAAACAGGCATTCCTACGGGCCTGCTCGCTGAGATCTAACAGGGGCGTACATCACCGCCAGCCGCTGCTTGGTGCACCGGTGTACGCTGTGCATAAAAGGAACACCAGCCACCCAGATCTCTGTTTCTCAGTCCCCTCTGTCATGTCTCTCTGTCTCTCTTTCTCTCTCATCTCTCGCCTTCCCCACCCCACCCCTGCCTGCCTGTCTGCCTCTCTCCTTCATGTCCCCACTCCTAGATAGCCCTTTGCTCTCCCATCCCCCAATAAACCTCCTACACTAGATCAAATACAAGCGACTCTAATACAGGTCTTTAGCCCACTTTCGCCTTGCTCTCCCTCCATCATGTTTCCCAAGTGCTTACTTTCCCAGACCGGGTGGAGAAGGGAAAAGATTCCAGGATACTGGTAAGCAGGGCCACTCCTAACAAACAGGATCCCATCCTATGCCCTAGGGGCTGACTCAATAGCCTCCTTTGGCTAGAGATTTGGTTACATCCCACTCTTCGGAAGAATGTGAGCCCCAGCCTGGGGAGGTCCCCATCTCTCCTGCTTTGTAGAGTCTCCTGAGTCTACTGTGAGGAGAAAAGAAGGGATACAGAATGCAGGCGTCAGCAAGACCAGGAGATTACACGTTGTGGTAACACCCTCTTGAACAGGTTGAGGGAGCTGCAGGTTATGATACATAGTTACAGACACCCTGGAAGGCAGTGAAAGAATTTGTATTAGAATGTAGAAGCCCTAGCTGAACACCATATTTCTTACTTGACCCTGGTCCTTAGATGCCTAAGGTTTCCAAGGTGGGCCAAGCGACAAATGCGTGATGCCTCCTTCTGAAGCAGCTGCTCTTGAGATCACCTCTTCCTGTTGCAGGCAGCCCTAGGGACTGTCCCTTCCTCTCAGCAGCTGGCTAAGTTGCTAGCTAACAACACCCTTCAGCTGCTAAAATCAGTTCCTGAGCTTAGCCTTATGAGAGTCAGCTCCAGGCAAGTCCTCCTGGAGAGGGCAGCATGCCCCCATCAGGTGCGAGGCAGAAATGGACCTTCTTGTCCAAAGATGTCATACCCCCCTTCAGAAGCAATCAGTAGAAGCCTTTGCCACACTTTTAGCTCATCACTCCGAAAACACTTGCCACTTGGCTCAACCTGTCAATCAAATCAGTTCAAATGCATGCACACCTAGGGAGCGACCCTTGGAAAGGGCAATGTGGCAGGGAGCTGTGGACAAAACCAGGCTTGGATTTTTGCCTTCAAAAAAAAAAAAAAAAAAAACCCAAGCTTATCGGGGTAGGCCAGGAAAAACTGCCCTCGTGATGACTACCACAGTGCAGAGGTGTAAGTAAATGACTATTCGCCCAGTTTCAAGGGAAGGTCCCGAGGACAACCCGTAACCAGAAGAGAAGATTGGAGCTGAGCACCCTGGGAAACCTGTGCAAGAGGAAGAATTTGTTTGTTTTTTTGTTTTGTTTTGTTTTGTTTTGAGACAGGGTTTCTTTGTATTGCCCTGACTGTCCTGGAACTCACTCTGTAGACCAGGCTGGCCTCGAACTAAGAAATCCGCCTGCCTCTGTCTCCCGAGTGCTGGGATTAAAGGCGTGCGCCACCACGCCCGGCTGAGGAAGAATTTGTTGAGGACTGTTTTTGAAAAGCTCAGAGAGAAAGCCAGAGTATTTCAGAAGTTAGAAACTGGGGAAAGGCACAGCGCTGGAAACATCTAAGCCAATGGGAAGGCAGCGGTGAGAACAGAGGCAGGTGGCTCTTGGGGGTGCTCCAGTCTAATCTCAAATCCTAGCATTTAGTTGACTCTTTCAACTCAAAGTATTACTATTGTTGTCCTCCCCCTGTTGAGGACACTGAGGTACAGGGAAGTTTGAAAAACTTATCGGAGAGCCAGACATGGAGGTACAGAGTTTTAATTCCTGCACTCGGGTGGCAGAGGCAGGTGGATCTCTGTGAGTTCAAGGCCAGCCTCTACAAGCCAGTCAGGGATACAGGGTTAGACCCTGTCTCCAAGAAAGGAGGTGGAAGAGGTGGAGGAGGAGGAAGAAGAGGAGGAGGGAGGAGGGAAGAAGGGAGGGAGAGAGGGAGGGAGGGAGGGAGGGAGGGAGGGAGGGAGGGAGGGAGGGAGGGAAGGAGGGAGGGAGAGTGGAAAAGAAAAAAGAAAAACAAAAAAATGTAAAGAAAAGAAAGAAAGCTGAAGACACAGCCCATGTTGCCTTGGACTTTCTCACCCTGAGTAGTGAAGATGACTTGTTAGAGACCTGTTGGGTGCAAATTGTTAAGCATCTTGAACACTGTATTCATAAAGTTGGATTTGATTTGCTGGGCACTAGAGGACCTATCAAGAATTCCCAAGCATGGAAGTAGAATCTTGATTAAATTTCAGTGTACACAGGGAGAAGAATCTGAAAGACACATTCACAGAGAAATGTATTAGCACATAATATATATAACATATAATACAGATCGCCTTGCTCTGAATTGCAAAGGAATCGGGTGTTTGGTTGGTGGTAGAGTGGAAGCTACTGAGAGAGGTAAGAGGTCCCTGATGGGACTCAGACAGGGGCTTTAGCAGCAGGGCAGGGCCAGGCTTAGAGAATGCTGTATATGCAAAGACAGGAGGTGAATGAGAGCGGAGGGAGTAGAGAGGCCATGCTAGAAGCCATACAATGGTGAAATCATGGTGTGTAATTCAGTAACGTCTCAAGCAGGACGAAATCTAAGCTTCTGGAAGAAAAAAAATTATTGCTTTGACTACTTGGTAATTGTAGATAATGTCTTTTTATTTCTTACCCTCTTTCTGTGTGCTAAAATGGAAATATCTCTTTTGTTTTTCACGACCCAAATGCTTTTTCTCTTCTCACTGTGATTCAATCTTGCTGATACATCCCATCAAGGACTATAAAAGATGGGTTTGTTCTTTCTACAGTTACCCACTGTATAGGAGCCTCCACAATAATGAACATGGGGCAGATGAAGTAATAAGACCTCTCAAAGAGTCATAATTGAAATAAGAGCTTTAAAAAAACATCATTTCCAGGCGCTTGCTGCGTGTACAAAGAATCCCACTAAACCCACTGGAGCAAGAAAGGTGAAGTAATTCCAATACCAAGTAGCGATTAGATAGCTGTCTTTGATGGGCGTTCGAGAGCAGAATGACAAGAGGCAATGCATTCTCCCATTCAGATGGCTTACAGGGAGTATCGGGTTTGTGCGAATGCTATTTGGCTTTGGAGTCACAAAGCATGGATTGTAGGGCTGAGCTCAGTCTGGATTCCAAGCAGAACCCAGAGCAATGGGCTTACTCTTGTAAGAGTATTCGGTATTCCGTATAAACGTCACCTGAGTTTATAGCCACACCTCCCTTGGCCTGCTGTTGGAAGTAACCTCAGATCTGAGTTCCAAATAGCTGCTTAATGTCCACCCAGAGGAAACCAAGAGATAACTGGTGTGTGGGTGGGTGAGGGATGCTCCTAGCAACATTCCAATCTGGTTGTAAACCATAATTTTGTTGGAATAATGACTTGATCAGTTGTGCCAAAATAATGTAAGAAACTAAGATGTTGCTGATTAGACATGTCCTATCCAGATTCATGCTTGGTGTTGATAAACTGAAGCTGTTGCCTGTGTTCTCAGTTGCAATGTGAGCAGCTTGAATTCATGCCTTACACTGAGTCATTCTTTAATGGGGCTACGAACTAGGAAGTTTGGGTCTCAGTTCCAGGGAGAAAGCTAATGCTTTCAAGTTCCCATGAAACTTTTTTTTCTTAAAGAATTATTTATTTTTATGTATATAAATACACTGTAGCTGTCTTCAGACACCCCAGAAGAGGGCATCAGATCCCATTACAGATGGTTGTGAGCCATCATGTGGTTGCTGGGAATTGAACTCAGGACCTCTGGAAGAGCAGTCAGTGTTCTTAACTGCTGAGCCATCTCTCCAGCCCTCCCATGAAACTTTAATCCTTCCCTTGCTGCTTGATCTGGGCTCCTAGACACCAAAGAAAAGCCTGGTGTGTCAGTTTTCTGTCACTGGTTCCAAATACCTGAGAGAATCCATATATAAGAAGAAAAAGGTTATTTTGGTTCACGGTTTCAGTACATAGTCCCTTGGAAATGCAGTACATCATATACATGGCAGTAGAGACCTACTCGCCGTGGGTGGTCAGGAAGTAAAGAGAGAAGAAGGGGAGCCCACCTTGATACCCACTTCATGGATGACTGAACTTCCTTCTACTAGGCTCTACCCACAATCTTTCATCTACTTCCCAGTAGTACCATAAGCTCATGACCAGAACATCAATACATGACTTTGGAGGGACATTCAAGATCCAGTCTAGGACCTGGGTACCCATGTGGCCTAGAGCTATAGCATATTCTAGTTTGGTGCTTGCCACATGTTGGCTCGAGTTCTTAGAATCAGTTCATACCCTGGTTCCCCGTCTCAAGCTCCAACTCAGTGCCCCACCTGGGACTCAGTGTTTCCCTCCAAATTATACCTGACCCATCTCATCTATACCATCCCCTTGCCTGGATTTTTCTGCTATGTCAAGGCATGGAAAGACAGAACTGTAGGACATGGCACGTCTGCCTTATGGGACCCTCAAGTGAGTCTTGCTCAGTTCAGAGCCTCTGAAACAGGGTGGCACCACTCCCCGTGGGAAAGTTCTGGACAATTAGAGACATTTGATCATCACAATCACTGGTAGTGACACTGATGGCATTTACTGAGGGACAAAGGATGTGCTGTCATGTTCAGCACAGGCACAACAGTCAACAGATGGCACATATCCTCTGTAACCTCAAACGTCACACAGCTCTGACTGAAAATACCGCTTGTAATTTCCTGAGTATGAAATTCAATCCCACTTTATTTGGGCACGTAAATTAGTTTTGTAAAGTTCTAACATAGAATTTTGAGGCAAATGGCCTTTCAACATTTTTAAAGCAAGAGGTTATACTTTGTTTGATTCAGAACTCTAGCAAAGCAGCCTCAATGTCAGAAAAGGACTTCCCTGGAAGCAATACCCCTCTTGGCACTTTCATTACCCGCCCACCTGTCCTCATCTACGTTTCTCTCTGTTGTGTTCATTCTGTTCTCAAATTGTGCTTCTTGTTAGCCACCCCCACACATCAACATACTTCAATGCATATTATTGTATTGCAAATTGTTCCTTTTCACCAGTATTTCAAGAGTATTGAGTTTTTAAAAATAGGAATGAGTGGGTGGTGGTATTATTTGTGGATTTCCATAGTTGAGAGGATGTAATTGAAACATTTATTTAAAAGTTGGGCCTGATAGCGTTGATAGTCATTGACTTCCGTGAACACTGTAGGGCTCATTCTTGACATCACAAAGGACCCATGACAGCATTTTGTGTTATGGGAAAAGGCTATGCTACTTACTTAGAGGACACATAGGTGGTAGAACTTGTAACCTTTAGAACTGACCACTTCCCATTTCCTAACATGTTCCTTTCTTAGGACCTTAGAAACTCTCAAAGTAGAATCCAGGGCCACTCAGATGAGTAATATCTATGGGTCTCATTTCACAGTCAACTCACAAATTTATTAGTTCATGTTTCTTCTTATGGTCTTGGAAGCTCATGTTCATTGTCCAAAGCACACACAGCAGGGCGACAGTGGGTGATCATGAATACTGTGCAGGGCACTTGGGTGCCAGGGAGAGTCCAGTGCAGGCACTGTTGACTCACAGCTGAGCATTCTCTTCCAGCAACCACAAGGAATAGGCAGGGGTCTCTTCCACACAGTGCTTGGGAAGGCACTGCCATGGTACAGTTCTTTGGACTTTCATTTTCTGTAATCAACCCTTACCATCTGCTACCACCACCACTATGTTTACACGGTCTACTGCTAAGCAGGATATAGACATTACAATTGATTAAAGTCTTTAAAGGACATTAGCACTCTGGACCTGTTTTCCTCTCATTACACCCAGAGCTCCTGTTGTACCCACCTCGGCTGGCAAGGAAGACACAACACGGTTGGATTCTTCTCAACAGCCTTTATTGTAGGAATGCCTCGATGCTGCTATGGGGACCCCAGGCACCCAGGGAGGTCTGCTTATATGCACCCCAGCACAGGGAAAGGCTTCGTTTCCTCCTGGGATAGGTTGAACCACTGTCACCTAATTAGCATGTACCAGCTCGGGAGGGGTTGGCGCCAGACTCGGGCTTACGCCTGCGCAGTGGTGTTGTTTATGACAACAGCACACCGGAAACTGGCACCATCTTAGAGTTGGCTTCCTACAAGCTCCCACCTTGATTGTGGGTGTATTGATTGGGTCGGCCCGTTTCAGACAGCCTTCCATTTATCCAACAATGGTCGACAGCATTCACTGTCTTTGAATTTCACGAGTTTGACTCAGAAGGTGACCTCATGCCTCTAATCTCCAAATTTGGGGAGGTGGAGGTTTCCCATCGGTGCTTCCATATTCTGCCAAAGGTGATATCAGAAAGAGATGAAAGATAGCTTCAGGCTCCTTTCTGTCTCAGCATCAGTCTCTAAAGCTGGGACAATTTTCTCAAGTGTGTGTGTGTGTGTGTGTGTATGTATACCTATGTGTGTCCATGTTCACATGCATGTGCATAGAGATGCATGTAGACACCAGGGGCAACCCAAGCAGTATTTTTCAGGAACCATCCACCTTGCTTTGAAGACAGGGTATCTTGGTGGGATGCAGGACTTGAGGATTAGGCTATGCTAGCTAGCCAGACTGCCCCAGAGATCCATCTGTCTCCATGTCCCCAGCACTGGGATTTCAAGTGTGTGACACTGCATCTGGCTGACCCATATAGGTGCTGAATGTTGAGCTCCAGACTCCACACTTGCCTAGAAAGCACTTGGCTGACTGAGCCATCTCCCAAGCCCATGTCCCTAATTTGTATCTCAAATTGGTAAAGCAGAATTCTACTTCACTTCAATTCCTTCAAAACCCGCCTCATGAAAGTGAGATGTATCCCAAATAGTGCCACTTACTGATACATTTGCCAACCAATAAAAATGTAAGGGCGGAGTCCTTCTACAGTGCCGTTCCTAACAGTCCACTGAAGTACATTAAAATAGATAGCACAGAAAAGCCAAATGTCACGGAATACTTGGTAGAATTCAGATTTCCAAACTCTTTTAAAGACAGAATATAGTTGATGACAAATGATGCTAGAGCAAGAAGCAAGTCATGGTCAGCTGCTGTGACCGTCTGAAGCAGCCCCTCATCCCACACCTGGGATTAAAACAAAACATATTCTTAGAATATTTCTATGATTTTTTAAGAGAAAATTCCAAAATTATCGCTACACAGATCTCTAGTCAGAGGAGATGTTAGCCTAAGAAGGTAGATGGAGCCATATTTTTACTGTTGTTTTCTTCAATCTGCCTCCCTGCTTCTTGGCCCTGAACATGCATGTCTTTGAAAAAATATATATACAAGAGGGTAGATAAATATAGCAATAACTTCCAGGCTGGGAGATAAAAAAGAAGCCCAGGAAAAGTAAAAATTCTTAGGAGATTGTTTCAGGGAGTGGGGGAAAGCGGCCTCATGAGTTGCTCTTGTTCTCCATTTCCAAGTGGCATCCTGACCCTCAACAGGATGCCATTAACCATCAAAAACTGAAATACAGGATAGAGAGATGACTGTGGAGATCCCAGACAAGTTGCTAGTAGTATACATGCATGCAAGACAGATTTAAAATAACACTGTATAATCTTTAAGACCAGAAAATTTTACATCACAGAAGAACAGATGACATCACTCCTTCGCCCAGCCTGGTTGATCAAAACAAATATCTAGAATTCTATGGTAATGGAAGTTGGATGGTGGATGCTGTCTGTTTGGTGGTCCAGTGTTTGAGAGATCTCAGGGGTCCAGATTAATTGAGACTGCTGGTCCTCCTAAAGGCTCACCCTTCTCCTCCGCTTCTTTCAACCTTCCCTGATTCAACAACAGGGATCAGCTGCTTCTGTCCATTGATTGGGTGCAAATATCTGCATCTGACTCTTTCAGCTGCTTGTTGGGTATTTCGGAGAACAGTCATGATAGGCCCCCCCCCTTTTTTTTTTTTTGAGTGCTCCATACCTCAGTGATAGTGTCAGGCCTTGGGACCAGAAAATTATTTAGAAAAATAACAGTGACATTTTCCAAATTTGACTGAAAGTTGAGCCATCCTCCATAGAAAACCACAAAAAACCTCAATGTCCAGATTAAGTATAAAGAAAACTTACAAGATGAAGACAAAGGAAAGCAAAGTCAATCACTGGGGAAAGACATTATTTATAAACAAACCACAGTTCCAACAAGTGCAGAATGCCTGCTGGAACTATATATGACAAATGTCAGAGAAACAGTTTCTAAATGTAAGAAAGGAAAGCCAGATATTTATACCCAGGAAAAAATAAGATAAAGTAAACATATTTCCAGATAAAGAAAAACGAAAAAGATAATAGATTTGTTTAAAAAAAAAAAAAGAAACAGAAACAAAAAACTGGCCAATGGAAGACCTAATAGAAGACCAATAGGAAAATGAAGGCATCAAGGACAAAGGCATATTGGGTGAGGGAAAAGGACTGAAGCCCTGAGGGCCTGCAGAAAGAATGTTATCTGAGATTGTGTTTTCTTGTGGATCAAACTGCCATTGCGGATTTGTAAATTGCCCCCAAAGAACTATTTCTAAACAGTTTCTAAAGAGGCCCAAATCCTCTTTTGCCCAGTTTATTACCTCTGTTGGATGATGGGCTAAACAGGAGGTTACAGCATTTATATACTCTGATTAAACTAGTTTTTAAAAAGTATAAGCCAACAGGTACATAACTAAAGGCTAAAACTTCATCCAGAGTGGTAATATTTTATTGATTTAAATTGATAAACCATTCTATGCCCAGATGAAAATAAGAAAATATAGAATTTGCATTAACATTTTAAGAACTTCATAGCTTCTGATGTTGCTCCCCATCCCAAGACACATACCAGTTTGAATATTATGTCTGCTATACTTCTGCATGGAGCACTTTTGATCCACAAGAAAACACAATCTCAGACAACCTGCTTCTGATGACATGGATAGTGTGAACTGGCATGTGTTAGTTCTTCTTTCTTTCCATATCATCTCTAATAAAGTAGAATCCAAGAAGACTTAGGCTGTTGTTCAGATTAAACTTTTATAGAATGTATTATAAGAAATTTCTACGCACTTGAGTTAAACAAAAAACAAACATTTTTATTTTCAACGTGTATCCTGTTTTAAATATTACTATGTTCTATTTTGTGTTTGGCATATGAAATAAAAATTTCTGGTTTCTTTGGAAACTCAAAAAAAAAAAAAGAATGTTATCAGGCAACCTCAGGAAATAGGAGGTTGGGGGATCCCCCAGAGTGCAACAGAGACCTGGGAGGTGAGAGACTCCCAGGACTCACAGAGAGAGACCTTCGATGAAATGCCTAACAGTAGGGAGAGGGAACTTATAGAGCCCACCTCCAGCAGGAAGACAGGACATTAAGTGAGGGATGGGGTTGCCACCCCACAGTCACATCTCTGACCTATAATTGTTTCTGTCTGAAAGAATTACAGGGATGGAAATGAAGAGGAGCCTGAGGAAAAGAAGGTCCAGCAACAGACCCAAAGTGGGATCCAGGTCAAGGGAGGTCCCAAGGCCTGACACTATTACTGAAGCTATGGAGTGCTCACAAAAAGGGATCTATCATAACTGCCCTCCAAACAACCCAACAAGCAGCTGAAAGAGTCAGATGCAGATATTTGCACCCAACCAATGGACAGAAGCACCTGCTCCCTATTATTGAATTAGGGAAGGCTGAAAGAATTTGAGGAGAAGGGTGATCCTATAGGAGGACTAGCAGTCTTAATTAATCTGGACCTCCGAGATCTTTCAAACACTGGACCACCAAACAGACAGCATACACCAGTTGATACGAGGCCCCAACACTCGTACAGTAGAGGACTGCCGGGTCTGTGTTCATTCAGAGATGATGCACCTAACCCTCAAGAGACTGGAGGCCCCAGGGAGTTTAGAGGTCAGATGGGGTGGAGGGTGGGGGCATCCATGTGGAGATGAGATGTGGTGGGGAGGAGGTGTGGGATGTGGAGCAGTTGGAGGGTGGGAGGGGAGGGGCAGGGAATGGAATATGGAGTGTAAAAAATGAATTACAGATAAAATTAAATTTAAAATAAAAGAACAAAGTCATAGGACAGAGTGGCATATACCCGGGCATATCAAAGAAATGAACTTCTTTATTCTGAGTTCTTTAAGATGTATTTGACTATCAAAAACAAAAACTGAGGAAATATTTAGACGTGAACAAAAATGAATCTTCAACATGTCAAAATTTGTGAATGTGCAGAGTATGGTGGTGTATACTGCAATCCTAGCATTCAGGAGGCTCAGATAGGAGCATGAACTCCAAGCCAGCCTGGGCTACATGGTAAGACCTTGCCTCAGGAAACACATTAGCTACAAAGCAATTCTTCAAGTCAACAAGCTACACTTCCACTTTAGAAACTGGAGATGGAGCTCAAAATAAAGCAAAACCCAGCAAAAGGAAGAAAAAGGGCAGCGTAAAGTCGGTGACATAAGAAATAGGAAGCCAAGAGAGAAAAATTCATAAAAGCAAGGTTTGATAAAACTGACAAAGCTTCAGGCAGACAGAAAGAAAGATAGGGAGGGGATGAGGGGGAATGAGAATAATAATAAAGGAATATCATGAACAATATTGCAGTGGTTTGAATATACTTGACCCAAGGAGTGGCACTATTAGGAGGTGTGGCTTTGTTGGAGTAGGTGTGGCCTTGTTGGAAGAAGTGTGTTACTGTGGGGGTGTACTTTGAGACCCTCCTTCTAGCTTCCTGGAAGTCAATCTTCTCCTGTTTGCCTTTGGAACAAGATGTAGAACTCTCAGCTCCTTCTCCAGCACCATGACTGCCTAGATATTGCCATGCTTCCTGCCATGACAATAATGGACTGAACCTCAGAACCTGTAAGCCAGCCCCAACTAAATGTCCTTTATAAGAGTTGCCTTGGTCATGGTGTCTCTTCACAGCCATGGAAATCCTAACTAAGATAAACACTATAGGGTAAAATTTCACTAGCTTAGATGACATGTGTCCTTTTCTCAAAATCGCAAACTATAAAACTCAGCAAAGAAGAAACAGATAAACATGTAAGCAATCAATGCCGTTGTTTACAGATAAACATGTAAGCAATCAATGCCGTTGTTTACAGATAAACATGTAAGCAATCAATGCCGTTGTTTACAGATAAACATGTAAGCAATCAATGCCGTTGTTTACATTTTCCCTGAGAAAATTCAGCCCCAGGTAGTTTCGGTAGCAAATTGCCTAATGTTTGAAAAAGAAATGACCACATTTCTGTACAGAGAGAGAGAGAGAGAGAAGAGAGGAGAGGAGAGGAGAGGAGAGGAGAGGAGAGGAGAGGAGAGAGAGAGAGAGAGAGAGAGAGAGAGAGAGAGAGAGAGAGAGAGAGAGGAGAGAAGGGAAGAAAGAAAGGAAGTTCTAGAAAATAGAATAGGTGCACCACTTCCTAGCTCATTCTAGGGGAAGCATTGTTTTGCTACCAAAACTAAACATGGTGCTAGAAGAGAAATGAGACTAAGAAGCCTCATGGGCAACATACAAAATCCCCAACAAGATGTTAGCAAATTTCACCTCACTGTACATAAAAGCAATAATATACAGCGCAATGTTGGCTCAATATTTGTAAAGCATTGAGCATAATTCCATATTAATAGCCAAAGGTAGTGTTAATGGGGGAAAAAAAAGACCAGAGGGAGATGATTCAGGGTCAAGTGTGTTTGCTGTACAAGCTGGGAGACCTGAGTTCAATGTCAAAATTCCCTGGTAGAGGGAGAAAACAGACTCCTGAATACTGTTCTGATTCCACATATATGTATCCCCTCACGCACACGCACGCACGCGCGCGCACACACACACATAAACACAGAGCACATATGCATGCACAGACACATCAATAGTAATGATAATAATATTAATGATAACAGTCAGAGAAAATTATAAAGCAAACAAGTGACAGGGATCGTTTGCAAAGCAAAAATGTTTATGGACATTTCATATATCCAAAATATATGAAAAACTCTCAAGACTTGACAGAGATAAAAGGGACAAAAGATTTGAACAGACATTTACCAACGTAGATATATTAACAGCTCAAAAGCACATAGAACAATGCCCGATATCCTTACTACTCAAGGAAATGCAACTCAGGCCTACCTGAGCGACCTTCTGAGCGACTGACATTGAAAAGTTTTGGCAATGTCTGTGCAATGCAAGCCTTGGCCAACGCTGAGCAACTGGAACCTTTGATTCACTGCACGAAGGGATGCAAAATAGTAGTCACTTTGAAGTCAGTTTGGGGCTTCTTTAAGTGTTGATTTTACACTCGTCGTTCTAGGTAAATACACAAGAAAAACAAAAATATGTCCACAGAAAGTTTGTATGCAAATATCCATAACAGAAGCATTCTTAATAGTAAAATGGACTATTGCTAAAATCCCTTCCCTGGAGGAGATGTAAGCAATGTCTTCCCCTCTCTTAAGGTCCCAACTGCAAACTGAACACGAATCCACCAAAGTTTACTCTGGAAAACCAATGAGCATAGGTGAGGGGTTACTTACTGGCGTGCATGCAGATGCTCCCCAGCCGAAGGCCACACTGGAAAGTCTTTATCCAGCAGGGATAATTGTACGCTTAGATTTTTTGTCAAAACCTACTTTATTAGGGTTTTTTTTTTTGTTTTGTTTTTTTGTTTTTTGTTGTTGTTGTTTTAAAAAAAAAAAACAAACCACTTCAACCTCCCACCAACTAAAGGGAGCAGAAGAAGATAGTTAATAGGACCAGGGGGATGTGAGCCTGTTTAGACGTAGTTTTTTGGAAGATGATTTCAATCTTCGTTGTCAGGATACCAGCAGTCCAGTCCAAAACATCAAATACAAATCAGTAGCAGCAGTCCAGTCCAATTGGCAGTCACCAAACAGGGCTCAGTAGTAGAGGTTCAATCCAGAAGGAACAGCTGAACTGGTGTGAGTACTATTGCCTGGCCCCGGACTACTCGCCCGCCCGGCCCTACCTGCCCTCGGGGGTTGGGGTGTGTGTGTGTGTGTGAGGTGGGACAGACAGAAAAGACAAAGAAGACCGAAATGAGGTCCATGAATTCACCTTCACAGGACCCACGACATAAAACACTAAGGGACCAACTCATTGAAGAAGCAACTGAAGGGGCCACAACAGCAGCACCTCGAGGAGAAGAAGAGCAGAGCAGGTCGAACCACAAGCACAGTTCGTGCAGCAACAGGCAAAAAAAAAAAAAAAAAACAAAAAACAAAAAAAACGAGCCCCCAGAAAATGTTGCTTGCAAGCAGCCACAAATAATGAGGAGGATGACGTAGTCCATTGGCCACGCTGGGTGCCTGTGTCCTGGACTGCTCACCCACCTGACTCTACCTGCCCTTTAGCAGGTAAGAAAAACTGCAGCAAGCTCTCTGAACACTGCTTCAAATTCCTTCAAGTCCCTCTACCCGAGTTCCCATTGGTCCCAAGAAAGCAGTTCTTCTAAACAACAGTTCCCAATTGGCTGGCATGGTCAGCACCAGCAACCTTTGGTCTCTCAGGCAATCATTCAGGTTCTTCTGTAGGAGATGCTTTTTGTGGCTGTGTGGCCCCCAGCGCTTACATAGAGGTGTCCCTGTTCCTGCTACAGAGTCTGAGGGAGTTGCAAGAAATAGCCAGAATACCACAAGAAGCTCTTTGTGTGTGTGTGTGTGTGTGTGTGTGTGTGTCTATGATGTCATAACAAGTGAAGATGAGAGAAGACCAGCAAAGCCTTGCAAGGTGACCCAATACAAGAGTGTCAGCTCCCCCTCTGTGGGGTTATATTTATATTCTCTTTAAACATCATGTACCCTCACAAGCATCTGCTCCAGCGAAATATCACATCCCCTCTCACAAAACAACTTCCAGAAAAACATCACATGTCTGCTTCAGCCAAACATCCTCTCACATGTCTGCTTCAGCCAAACATCCTCTCATATATCTGCTTCAGCCAAACATCCTCTCACATGTCTGCTTCAGCCAAACATCCTCCCACATGTCTGCTTCAGCCAAACATCCTCTCACGAGACGGCTTCCAGAAAAACATCATGTGACACAACCGAGTTTCCAAAGAAACCAAAAATTTCCACTTCCATGATGACTCCATTTAAATTGTGTTCCCTCCCCTAGTCTTCCTTGGGCTATACACTCCAGGCCCACCCCAGGCCATGGGGAGTCAGGACAGAGTTGCACACATAGGTGGTAGGGAGTGGTTGGGTGCTCAACTGAAGGTTTCATGAGCTTCCTTGCTCTTGTCTGGTGGCAAACAGTCAACGAGTCTCACAGATGAGCAAAGCTGAACTCCCCAAGATGGACCTGTTTGACTGAGAGGCCAGGCCTGTACCACAGTCAGCCATCCAGTAAGTGGGATAATCAAAAGATAGTATATGCATGAAAAGGAAACTTGTCACAGTGGTGGTGACTGTCTGAGGGGCTGTTGATGCCTTGAGGATGTTAGGCAGGACTCTAGTCCCGAGCTACTTTTCCACCCATTCACTACTTTAAAGAATGAACTGCTAAGGAATCTCAGAAACTGAATGCCAACTGAGAGAAACCAGTCACAGAAGGCGGGAGCCTAATGCCCAGTGAAAAGAAGCTCTGAAAGTGGCAAGATGACAGCACCTTGCACCTCAGCTCAGTGGTTCCCTGAGGCAAGGATGGGCAGGAAAACGGTGGACACAAACTTACACACAGAGTGATGAGAAATTAGTGAGCCTCACTGATGGGGAGGTGGCTACGAGACTATGCGAACACCCACAAACTCATCAGATTTCACATTTAACATGGGTGAATTTTGTTTTACGCAAGTCATCCTACAGTACAGATGTTAAAAGGTTAAGTTTAAGGTGTTCTCAGACAAATGAAACCTCACAGGAGCCAATACCAACGGCAGAGACTTAGAGGAAGCACCAGGGAGTTGTTCAGGCTGAAGAAGGATCTCACATGCAGCCTCGAAAGGTAAGCATGTGACTTCGCATAGAAGCCAGCTGACTGTGACCACCATGTAAATTCAGTCCCTGGTGTTTTAGTAGTGGCAACTGTAAGAAGCGGGTGAGAACAGCAAGATCATTACAGAGGACCTTGCTGTAGCCAAGAAGCAGGAAGCTCCAAATAGCTCATGGGAGATAAAGCTGCAAGGCATAGGGGGAAAAAATTACATATTGTTATCTCTATGGTAACTACAGAAAGAATTATGTAAGAATGTACAGCCAAAAAGCTAATAAAGGAATAATAAAAAATGCTTTCATAATAAAAAAAAAGGCAAAAAAAAAAAGAGAAAAAAATGAACCACACCCAGGAGCAAGATGCTGTGCTTAACTGTATCCTTAATCACTTTAAACATATCTGCAATCCAATGTAAAGACAAAAATCTGTCAGCCTGATTTAAAAGTAAGATCCACCTATATGTGTCTCTCCAGTTACACATAACCGAAAGGTTAAAAATAAAAGGCTTATTTTCCAGTACAGATAACGACATAATTTGACATGGTACAATTAATATCAGCTGAAGTAGACATTGAGGTAAGACAGCTTCCTAGAGATGAAAAGAGACATCTCATAATCATGGAAATATATTTAAAATATCATTCCTACCATCCTTTCTCATGTTAAGTACTGTAATTATCTAATAATAGAATGGCAACCTTCTGGAAATATGATGGTTCCAAAATGTCTTGTCACTCAAATTTAGAAGCACGACAAAATGGATCTTTAAAAAAAAAATCATTGCCTGTTTATACATGGCATTAGACTTCCCAGAGAGAATGACAATGTTAGGACTGTTATTTGCTGATCATCAGAGGTTGTATTCCTTCTGATATAATTAATATGTGAAAAAATACTCTTCTGATCTGTCCTTTTTAATATGTAGCTTCTAGTTCCTACTCATTGTCCTGACAGCTTTTGTGATGAGTCACGCAGAAAGCAGGATTTAGCTGGCTCTGCCAAAGTAGACCTGTCTCACTAGCTGTATGAGATAGTTCAGGGGCGGCGGCTGTGCCTTGGTAGGAATTCAGCCTTTTAAAAGATAACCTTACTGTTGATTTGTGTTCAGCTTTTTTTTTCCTGGATGTGCATCCATCCTGTAATATATCCTTAAATAGAAAGTAATGAAAGTAAAGCTATAGAATGTTATACAAATGTCAGCTTGTTATTTTTTTTTCCTCAGCTCTGAATGTCATCTTTCAGGAAACACATATGGCCCAGTGGTGTGCTTCTGGTCCTAAAACCCTCTTCTCTCAGTGAGCAGGAAGTAGAGACCGAGACACTCCCAACACTGAACCAAGCTCTAGCTGAATGGAACCCTGAAGGAGAATCAGGACATGTCTGTTTTTCAACAATTTTACTTAAGTTAGTAACAATGTGGAGGAGAATTCATTTCTAAGCTTTGAGAATCTTCCAAGCTGGGCCAGCCCAAATTCGAGATAAATCCATGGCACGCTCAAACTGAGGCTCTGAGGAGATGTGAGTGCTGTGTCGGGCTCTCAGAGGAAAGGAGAGTGCTCAAGACCTAGAGTAGATACTCTGTGTGGGGAGCACAGGCCAGTAAGAGATGGAGCAGGAAGGAGTTGCAGGGAGCACTCACTCACACTGTTGTCTCAGGAGCCTCTGCCCCTTGCCTTCCTGCCCAGACTCCTCACCCACCAAAGACAACAGAAAGCAAAGGAAGGTGAGTTGGGCCAGCTTCCCTGGATACAAAGGATAATGAAGAAAAATGCAGAGGAAATAGAGGGACATAAGAAATACCTAGCACGGGACATCACTGCTACTGTCTAGAAGAGAGCTTTCTGCTGTGCTGCTGTCAACTGTGTGCTGTAGGGCTCTCTGCATACCATTGAACTTCTCAGAGCCATAGGGCCCATGGATGCTCAAATGAGAGGGATAACTTCCTCTTCACAGACCCGCTATAAGGATAAGGTTAGCATGTGTAACGTTTACCCAGGCACTTGGCACACAGTGGGTGTTAGGTAAACCCCAAATTACCTTTTCTCTGATATAAAAGTTATTCTCTGCTTGCCTCTTTTAACCGAAGCCAAGATACCTTCCTTCTCTTTCAGTGTTGGCACACATTGGAAAAATCCTCTTATTCCTGCAGGTCCTGGGGGAGTGTCAGGATCATCCCAATAACAGATACATTATAGAAATAATTGCCTTAAGTCAGGAAATTATTTAGGGAGAAAAACATTTTTTTTCTTCCTTCAGAAATGCTGCACGTACCACAGGGACCAATTTGGCCTTCAGCAAATACTCTGGCATAAATTTCCTCCATTTACCAGAAGCTGCAGTTTATCTCCTAGGACAGTTAGACGTTGACATCAGCTGCTTCCGATCTGTTTCTTGCTGGTGATAATATACTCAGCGTGCAGGATGCTTTCATGGGATCGACATTTGGGAAAGCTAAGAAGATTTGCTCTAAGCCAATTGCTCACCCCAAGGATTAGAGCAGTTTTTATTGTGGAATCAGACACCAATTTGCAAAGCTATTTCCCAGTTTTGATGGAAAGTCTTTAATGTATTCCTGTAACCACCTAATGTTTTAGCCATTCTCCCCCAGGCTGGAATGTTTTCTGATCTTCCCTTGGCCCAGAGTGGTTCCGACAATAATGGTTGTGCTGTTTTTTGGGTTTCCAGAAGAGTCTGGGCCATGCCCAGGTTGCAGACTTTCCCCAGGGGTGCTCGGATGATGGGGGTGGGGTGGGGGTGGGGGTGGGGGTGGAGGTTATTGAGTACCTACTGAGAGAAGCTCATTGAGTGGCAAGCACACTTCCTGCTGCATCTCTTTCTACTGGACTAACTTCACAGCCATTGTGTGGACAGGGATAATTAGCCCCTTGCTCTTAGCATCTGCGAACTGACTCTAAGAGATGCTCTGTAGCTTGCTCAAGGCTGCCCGGCAATTCAAACTAATGCAAGGCTTGGGATGGCAGTGTTACAATTCTTCTAAAGAACTGTCCAAGAGTAAGAAGTAGATTTATGTACTTAATCTCTTACACTCAGCTGCTAACTGTGTGCTGTTTGCAAAAGATCAAAACCTACCAGACTTTTAACATTAAAAAAACAAAACCAAAGCCGGGCGTGGTGGCACACGCCTTTGATCCCAGCACTCAGGAGGCAGAGGCAGGCAGATTTCTGAGTTCAAGGCCAGCTTGGTCTACAAAGTGAGTTCCAGGACAGCCAGGGCTATACAGAGAAACCCTGTCTCGAAAAACCAAAAACTAAAAAACAAAAAACAAAACAAACAAACAAAAAACCAAAAGTCAAACAGACAAGTGTGGGGAGTGGATGAAGTGCTCAGTGAGTGTGTATTATTGGCATTAGTATGACCCTGTTAAAGACTCATGGGAATGACGTGAATTCCTGGACTAGGCTCAGAGAAATGGCAAAGACTTTCCAGGGTCTGTGCAGAAGATGACAGTATGTGTGTGCTGAAAGTATAGACCATAGCTTCCTCCTCCCTGATGTCTGTAGCCTGAGACCAATCCCTGATAGACTTCTTCCTGAGGTTAAGCCTGCCTCCTAGTCCTCAGCTGTGTACAATAAGCTCAACTCTTCTAATCAGATGTATAAGAAAAACCCACTGAGTTTCTGGGATGCTGGTTAGTCTCCATCACAGCTCATGGTCCACCCTATCCCAACTAGTCTATGTATCTGTGTCTGTCCTTTCTTCACCTTCTCATGTTCCAGTCAGGTCAATTCCATGTTAATCCCAAAGATATGAGGAAGAATACCACTTACCCAAATCATCATGCTCTAATTAAAGCAAGCAATTAATTAAATCAAACTTTTTTTTTAATTAGTGTACATGGGCTGCCTCCCCCTAAGACTGTGTTTAAGAGTTCAGCTTTGGACTTGAGGAAGGCAAGATTTTTATAGCTCAGGATTAGAGGTTTTCCAAATGGAGTCTTTCTTTGTTGGACAAAATAGGTGGGATTACAGGAACAGAAAGTAAGCATAGCAAGTTAGTTATGCTTATGATTGCAAGGTGGTCATAAGGTAGTCATAACAACAGATGGTCATAATAACCTTCTGAAGCAAAAGGAGGGATGCCATTTCCTGGGACAGGAAGTCCAGCACCATTTATAGTTAAGGTCAAAGGTTGGGCATAGCCCCATCCTTGAGAGACAGACATTTAATCATAGACAGAATGAACCTAGTTTGACTTTAGTATAAGATGAATGAAGGCAGGCTGGTTTTCCACCCAAAGCCATGCAAGTCATGGGGGACCTAAGAGTTCATGTCTTCAAAAGGAAGACACAGCCATTATAAACAAAAGTCATTGACTATTTTACTAAGGAAAGGACTTATAAATTCTGGAAATGATTTAGAAAGGGGCTGGGGATTCAAAGTTGTTCTATCTTTTTTAATGTGGTGTGTATGGTGTGTGTGTGTGTGTGTGTGTGTGTGTGTGTGCAGGGACTGCATGCGCACAGGCCTGGGTATCATCTTCAGGAGCACTGTTCATTATGCTGTTCTAATTAAGCACAGAAAACCAATGTTTCTGGCACTAAATCTTACTTGGTCAAAGCAAGTCCCGGTGTTCGTTCCTAAGCAGAGTCTTCAGGCCTGATGAGGGTCAGCTGGAGCTGACCCCATGCCTTCATTAGCTGTAATAATCAAAAACAACAAATAGTTTTGATCTCTTTGTACATAGCTTTTTCTCAATATTCTTCAGAATTACCCTGAGGACTTACTAAAAGCACAAACTAGTGCCAGGACTTCTGATTCAGTAGCAGTGTCAATAGCCTCTGACTGTACATTTTTTCAGGTGGCAAACGGTACCTTGTAGCTGGTCCATAGGCCATGATTTGAGAAGTGTCATCCTGCACACATAATGGTACCAATGGTACCAGATGATTCCATCACATCCAGGAAGAACAAGGGTGTCCTTGAACAGTTACCATCATGTTCCCTACGGCAGACCTACTTTTTCTTCCAACAGTAGCTCTCAGAGTAGAAACCTCTTTTTATGGAAGGCGAGAAAGGTATAAAGAACTTTTTCATGGCATCTAAAGTCACCCCAACTGCATGCTCTTCTCCGTTTATGTTTCTTCCTTGGGTGAGGGATTCAATATGGAATTACTTGGCTTGCCTTTTTTGAAACAGGGTGCCATCTGTTAATACATTTAGAGTTTTCTTGTAATTACTTTGCCTTTCCTGATCAATAACTACATTTTCCCATGCTTGTTACATTCCCCGTTTTATTTTGCTTGGTTTACAATGGGATTGATTTCTGCTAAGTCTTGGTCTTCCAACTTTCAAAGCTCACCGTTCACTGTAAGACACAGTGCTCTGGACCTTTGCAGCGCTCCATCCTCCTTGCCAGTGCAGTAGCTTAGGCACTTTCTTGTATTTTTCAGTGAGATGGCAGAAGGACAAGCAGGGAGACCCTCGTGTATGGCTTTATTTCCAGGCTGTGACCATGGTAGGTGTTCAATCAAAGTTGTCTGGACTCTTGTAGTAGTTTTGATTCAGATATATCTCAATTGATTAAAAACTTAATTCAAATAAGTAAAACGCATACTCTTTGGAATATAGTTCTGAGTTAGGGCTTCACTACAGCTCAGTGGTAAACATGGATGCAGAAGCATTTCCTAGAGTCCTTGAGGAATTCACTTGAGTGGTACAATTAGATTACATGGTAATTCTATTTTCAATCTCTCTGAGGAAGCTCTCCCCTGATTTCCATAGTGGCTGCATCAGTTTAGAGTCCATTAGTCGTAGGTAAAGGGTACTCTTTGTACACATCTTCCCAGCATTCTTTGTTTCTTTTCTCAGTAATTGCCTTATGCAGTGAAATGTAATCTCAAAACACATTACAAGTGTTTCTGATTACTCTCTCTCTCTCTCCCACCTCCTCTCATCATTCTCTTTTCACCAAGCCACCATGAGGCAGCTCACGTATGCCATCTTACTCCAAAGGTTTAAAAGTGTTATAGTTTCACATTTTATGTTTAGACTCCTGACCAAACTATGTCATTTTGGGGTATGGCTTGAGGTTCATTTTCATGTTTAAGGACAATCAGTTGTCCAATTATGTCTGTACCATGTGTTGGAAAGGGTGTTTTTTTTTCCTTTGAATTGCATTTGTACTTTTACAAAATTCAAGAGACAATATTTGTGTGTATTATTTTTAGAGTCTATTTTGTTTCACTCACATATGTTCTTTTTGCTAAAACCATACAGTTTTGATTACTATAGCTTTTTAGTATGTCTTGAAGCCAAGGAATAGCAATCTTCTGACATTGTTATTCTTTTACAGATTATTTTGACTATTTTAATTTGTTTTCCTTTTTGAATAAATTTTGAATTCAGCTTGTGGCTATCTACAAAAACTTCTACTCTTGATCAATTCTTAATTTGTACTATTTTGGCTAGCCACAGTTCTTAAAATTTAATGCATTTAGGATTTATGAAAGTGCATGATCCTGGGCTCAGCTGTGAATATTATGACTTAGTTCTTGAAGTGACATCCCCATTTTAAAGACTGTTCCTAAAGTGATCTGATACGGGTGGTGTACTGGCTGGTTTTGTGTGTCAACTTTACACAGGCTGGAGTTATCACAGAGAAAGGAGCTTCAGTTGAGGAAATGTCTCCATGAGATCCAGCTGTGGGGAATTTTCTCAATTAGTGATCAAGGAGGGAGGGCCCCTAGTGGATGGTACCACCTCTGGGTTGGTAGTCTTGGGTTCTATAAGAAAGCAAGCTGAGCAAGCCAGGAGAAGCAAGCAAGCCAGTAAGAAACATCCCTCCATGGCCTCTGCATCAGCTCCTGTACCCTAACCTTCTTGAGTTCCAGTCCCAACAACAATTTGGAAGTGTAAGCTGAATAAATCCTTCCCCCCGCCCCCCAACTTCCTTCTTGGTCATGATGTTTGTGCAGGAATAGAAACCCTAACTGAGACAGGTGGTCACAGAACATAAGCTGAAAAACTTGACCCCTCAGTGTTTTGGAATGCTCCCAGAGTGTGAGACCACATAAACTTGCCATTGATGGATTGACATAGTATTAGGCATGGTTATTTCTAAAGGCTGGCAAAATATGCCTCATAATAGAATGGCAAATAACAGCTGTCCAAACAGTGCTGGTACACAAAACAGAAACTCATAGATGACCAATTGCCCCAATGTAGACCGTGAGAAAAAAAATGTAGGTTTCAAGTTCCCATGGAAACCATCTGATAGTCACAATTTTCTTAAACTAAGGGCATTTAAGTTAAACCATCCGCAAACAAAAATTATTGGAGAGACTAACAAGGTAGAGGGGAGGGAGGGAGAGAAAGAGTGAGAAACATTAATCAAATGAGTAAATTCTCTAGAGAACGATCAGATTAATGAGCATAAATGTTAATCTTGTTTTCTACTGAAATATGGATTGACCAGCTTGCTTGGGGAATTAAACCTTCCTTTTAATTTAATTTTCTGGGTAGTGGGAGGTGGAAGGTTAACTGAAAAAACTTTACAGGAAAAAAATAATCTCCCTAAAATATTTTAGTTGCTTTCCATCTTAATTTATTATTAAGTGTTCATCACTCTGTTTGTTTCCTAAGGGTAGAAAACAACAATTTAGAAAAGAGGAAAGTGAATTAAGAGGCCTCTTTCAAGTTCCAGGCCAAGAGGCTCTTGAAATAGTCTTGGCAAACAGGTGGAAAGAAGAGATTAATTTTTATAGATTGGTGGTGGGGATCCATTGAGGTATTAATTGTTCTGCAAAGAGACCAAGTCTCCTCAGAAAGAAGAATAAGAGAGTAGCAACATCCAGTATGAAACAACCCATGGAATTCAAGGAACCTTCTCATGGTCACAGAATCAATCAGGGACTGGAGTATAGCAGTACTAGCTACCCATGGGGAAGACAGTGGGAGATGCGACCTATCAAAAACTCATCTTTGGCTTAAATTGTATCTACTCACCCCAGAGAGGGAACCAACAACAGACCAAAGTAAGGAGACCACCAAAGTCCACATTGGTATACCAAGGAATTGTATTGGAGTTACTTACAGCAATATGGATGATGGGTTACTTACAGAAGCAGAAATGAAGACAGCTACATCACCAAAGTTCACCCCAGGCATGGGTGACAAGGCTGGGAGCCTGAAACAACGCACTGCACAACCTGCAGGCAACTCAGCTGGTTTGAGAGTGTCTCCTTCAGATGACTTGTGTAGTCTGAGCCCCTTCTGAGCAGTACAGCCGGTCTCTGCTTCTTCTAGGCAGCCTGGCTGGTCTGAGAATCTTTTAGATTGGCTAGTTTCTATCTTTCAGGTTGTGTGGATGGTTTGAGAGGGTCTAAGTCCTTTGTACCAATATATGTATGGGGAGGGCCTAGCAAATCTGGTCAGTTTCAGGGACTTCCTGGATCTGTTTTGAGTCCTTTCTTTCTTAAGTTTAAAGTTTCCTGCAGGATGAAATGTTTTACATCCCCACAGACTACCCTATTGTTTCACCTCCCCTTTAGCATCCTGGTTCTTAACGATCTTCTCCCCCCCGCCCCCAAATGGAAGGTTTTAGTGTAAGAGGAAACTAACACACAACCTCGCATCACTACCTACTGGCACATGACCTCACAAATGTCACCACATTTCTCTGTTCCCCAGTACCACTATCTGCAAGGGAGAGAAAATAGCACCTCCCTCATTACTGTGGAGTAGACTGGGCTAATGTATAATTATGATATGCTCAGGCCAGTCCCCAGATGCTCATCACTACTTAAATGTTAGTTACTGTAACTAGTAAAACTCTTTATGAGGAAAGATTTGAAACCTAGAAAGTGTCTGAGGACGATGCTGTAGGAGTAGAGACAGTGCAGACACCAAAGTATGGTCCATTTGCATCTCTCCACAAGGAAATGTGTCCATCAGCTGTCAGGCTCCAGATCAGCTTTCAACACCAGGCCATGCCCTTTCCAGCAGCCCACAGTAGACATGGAAAGGCCTGGCCATCCCTGCTATAAGCTCCAAACTCTCCCCTGGGTTAACCAAGTCCTTGTTAGAACTCCAGCATGGTTGGCAGTTCTTCTATCCAGCTCTGTATCCCCCTTGTACTTTCTCGTCACTAATGCCGGATTCAAAATAGGTTTGAAAACTTTCTTTGCCTTAGCCTGTTTCCTCCTCCCCTTGACCCTAACTCTTGATCTCTAAATATTTCCTGTCATGTTCCCCGAAGGCCCAAACGGACACACAGGGCTCATGGACACCCTTGCCTGAAGAACCAGTCCAAGGATTGAGCCTCCTGGGTCTCCCCTGAGTGGAGGTGACTCTCTTGGAATCCCCTCAGACAGAGGACCATTACAGGTAAGGGACAAATTGCACCAGTTTTCTCGGCTCTTCTAGATAAAAGCTGTGAAGATTTCTGACATGCAAAGGTAGCTCAGAAGATGTGGCTCCTACGTTTTCCTGACAAAGCAAAGAATTTCCTACATGTTAGGAAAATTAATGGGGCAGGAAGGATGGGAGGGGATGGTTTGGAAGTGATAAAAGGGCTTCCCACAAAGTCTGGAGGAAGGACAGAAGGAAGTCAAGAAGAAACTTCTAAATCCATAAGTGGGAGCTAACATAAGAGGCACAGAAGGAGGTTTCACACAGGGAGAAAGAGAAGCCCAGTTATTTTAAGAAAATAGCAGAGAGCTGGGTTGGCAGTAATGTACACGTCTCAATTATTTATACTTCAGTGTGCAATATATAACACAGGTTTGGTTGGTTGGTTGGTTTTTTAAACAATTGGATTGTCCCAGGCTAAAACCCTAGCCTTTAAGAAGTAAGATCCAAGACAGAGATTTGCATATAGTAAATTTGTTAGGCAATGGCCTTGGGATGGAGATCCTTAGAGAGGGAAGGGAAGAGGCAGGATTGAGCAGAGGGGGAAATAAAGTTTCCAGGCAGTTGAGGAACTGACTCTGCTGATCTGTCCTAAATTGAGGGCCACCTAGTCTAAACTCTCACATGTACCAGTCAACTAACAGATGAGGACCAGCCTTGGGGGCTGAGGATACTCTCTCTCTCTCCGTGACCATCTCCAAAGAGAATGGAACCTACAGTCCAGCCTCAGTGCCACTCAAGGTAACTCAAGTTTATAAAAATTGCTTTAGGGCGATAGGTGATGCACTGCAGCATTGAGCAGACAGATAAAAATGATTTATGTAAATAGAAAAATGAAACTGGTTTCATCAATTCAGTGGTGTGTTTCTTACAATATTAGACAGATCCGATGGGGGTAAAATGGTCTACAGTACCACCATGTGTCAAAACTAAACTATGGAATGCAGGCCTACAGCATGTGGAGAGAATTAAAGCAGAGCAAGGGAGTGCTGGTATTTGTGGGGACACGCTAAGAATGCGAGGCTAAATAGAGACGCCGGGAGATGCCTTTGTAAGGCACGTGATAAAAATGTCACAGAGGAAATATGGAATATTGATGTGTTACTTCAACTCTTTAGACATCTGCTCTAAATCTCTACAACGGTCTTAGAATCTAATACATTCGGGACTGCCTTCCTGATGATTTCATTTCTCAAAAGGTTCAAGGGACAATTGTGACCCTTGACAACCTGAGGACAGTCCCCTGAGGAGCAGTAGGTGGGGAGAACGAGTTCCAAAAAATTATTCTCTAATCTTCACATATGCTGTAGCATTTGTGCCCACTCAAACATATGCACACACACACACACACAGACAGAGAAAGAGAGAGAGACACGTTTTAATTTAAAAAAATACTAGAAAGATTACTCCACACCCAGTTTTAATCAGCGGGACCTGTTAGCAACATTTATACGATAGAAATTTACACTTCAGCAAACCCATAAAATCAAATGTAGTCCTTGCCTCCCTGAAGATGAACTCGGCTATGTCATACCAGATTTTACAATAGAAAAAGGACAGGGAGAGAGAGAGAGAGAGAGAGAGAGAGAGAGAGAGAGAGAGAGAGAGAGAGAGAGAGAGAGAGGTTTGAATACAATAAGATGTCTGCTTGAAGCCTTCAGGAAATAAATTCACTAAAATACAAATATGACTCAAAGCCCAGAAACAGTAAAAATAAATTTAATTTTAATTGTAAAGCTAAACAATTAAACGTTGTACATGAGTGTCTATGCAGAAAACAAACTGATGCTCTGTGATGTTTTCTGATGAAATGGCACACCCATAACATGAGGGAGAGGACACAGCTCAAGAGGATGAAAAATCAGTACCACAAATCCCTAAAGAACGTGACAGAATGCAGAAGTCAAAATATGAGCCAAGGACCCCAGAAGGAGCTTTGACAACACTCACACAGCTTGAGGCAAGAGCGTGAAGGGGTGGATAAGCTGAGGCTGGGCTCGGAGAAGATCCCGTTAACCCGATAACACAGAGAACTCAGAGCTGTTCAATCATCCCTTTCTTCTCCAGCAAGGAACACAAGCCTCAAGCTGGGCAGAGTAACTCACATCGTGCAGGGAGTAAATTGAAGTGAGGAGAGAGTCAGAGAGAAGTCTGTGCTCAGGCTTTGCAGACTAGATGAAAGATTACAGGCCTCAGAACTACAGCCTCCCCTCTCAGAGAAATTGAAACTGGGGCGGATGCCAAGAATACAGATAGTTTTTTTTTTTTTTTCTTTTAGAAAATGGGTTTTGGAACTCATAGCATGAACTTAGCATCACTTTCTGCAGGGTTCTGAGAGGCGTATTAGAAGCTGACCACCAAGTTACATTACCTTCACTTCATGTTCTAGTAAAGCTAGAAGACGCACGGAATGTGGAAACGCTAGCTGTAGTGCACCTTCTGTTTGTATCAGCGCAGTGTTTCACAAAGACGCTTCTAATATCCGTTTGAACAAGATAGAGAGGCATTGCTCAGTTGGCTTGCTGGTTAGGGACATCTGATAGAAATAACTTGAATAACTTGATTCAACCCTTTGTCAGCAGATCCACGTCCATCATAGGACAATGTCCCCAAAGCTTATTCACAGCTCAGGACTGTTTTATAGGGGTATATAGAGGAGAACAAACCACACAGTGGGAAAGACTCAAAAGATAAGAACACGGAGCAGCATAGATCCCTAACTGTAGGAGATCATTGAGATTTACAGCCCGGCTGTGATCCTGCTCTGACTCTCTATGTCCTGGTCCATTAAGGATTCTTCTAGGAAACCCAGGCTCCATCCCAAGCACCCACGTGGTGGCTCATAAATCTGCAGGACTAGTTCCAGGGCACCTGATGCCCTCTTCTGACTTCAGCAGGCTTCAGCACCCACATGAATTATATGCCCAGGCACACAGAGAGAGAATCAAGAAAACAAGCCGTCCTTTTGCTAGAAAATACATGAGGCTCATCTTCATTAGTAAATCAGTTGTTCAAATTAGTAGAAACTCCAGTTAGGGCTAATAATACCACTGAGGGTACTGGGAAATGTTGTCTTCATGCACATTGCTATGGCCTTTGGAAGACAGTTTTAATAATAATTAAAAAGAGACTATATTTCTTCAGAGAGTCATTCCATTTCCAGGGATCCAGCCTAGGGGATGCATCACATGTATCCAAGAATTTGAGAACAAGATTTTCACTACAACACTTTGTTAGTAATAAATATTTTTTAAAAAGCAACTTTTCTTCTATCCACAGAAAGTTAAATCCGTTACAAGTTCTCCTTTCATTTCCTGGGGCCACATCCTTATAAACCTATCAAGTTGAAGATACCATGTCTTGTCACAAATACACTTTCTATAGCTAAATAGACATTATGGTGAGTGTAGCCTGCTTGTCTTCCTGACAGTTAGCTGATTGGGAGCTGAAGCTCATCTGGAGTCAGGAGATAGTACTGAGTCATACTGACTGCAGCTAAGGGGAAGGTCAAAACTCAAAATATGGGGCAGTGGTTTAAATGTCACACACACACGGGTTTAAAAGTCCCCTTCTGGTAGTTCTATTTTGGGTGATTTTTTTCTTTTTTTTTAATTAGATATTTTCTTCATTTACATTTCGAATGCTATCCCAAAAGTCCCTTATACCCTCCCCCAACCCTGCTCTCCAACCCACCCACTCCCTCTTCCTGGCCCTGGCATTCCCCTGTACTGGGATATATGATCTTCACAAGACCAAGGGCCTCTCTTCCCATTGATGTCCACCTAGGCCATCCTCTGCTACATATGCAATTAGAGACACAGTTCTGGGGGGTACTGGTTAGTTCATATTGTTGATCCTCCTATAGGGTTGCAGACCCCTTTAGCTCCTTGGGTATTTTCTCTAGCTCCTTCTTTAGGGGCCCTGCGTTCCATCCAATAGATGACTATGAGCATCCACTTCTGTAATTGCCAGGCACTGGCATAGCCTCACAAGAGATAGCTATATCAGGGTCCTGTCAGCAAAATCTTGCTGGCATATTCAATAGTGTCTGGGTTTGGTGGCTGTATATGGGATGGATCCCTGGGTGGGGCAGTCTCTGGATGGTCCTTTCTTCCCTCTTAGCTCCAAATTTTGTCTTTGTAACTCCTTCCATGGGTATTTTGTTCTCCATTCTAAGAAGGAACGAAGTATCCACCCTTTGGTCTTCTTCTTCGTCTTTGGTCTTCTCCTTTCATGTATTTTGCAAATTGAATTTTGAGTAGTCTAAGTTTCTGGGTTAATATCCACTTATCAGTGAGTGCATACCATGTGTTTTCTTTTGTGATTGTGTTACCTCACTCAGGATGATATGCTCCAGATCCATCCATTTGCCTAAGAATTTCATAAATCATTGTTTTTAATTGCTGAGTAGTACCACATTTTCTGTATCCATTCCTCTGTTGAGGGACATCTGGGTTCTTTCCAGCTTCTGGCTATTATAAATAAGGCTGCTATGAACATAGTGGAGCTTTGTCCTTATTACAAGTCGGAACATCTTCTGGGTATATGCCCAGGAGAGGTATTGTTGGGTCTTCCGGTAGTACTATGTCCAATTTTCTGAGGAACTGCCAGACTGATCTCCAGAGTGGTTGTACAAGCTTGCAATCCCACCAACAATGGAGGAGTGTTCCTCTTTCTCCACATCCTCCCCAGCATCTGCTGTCACCTGAATTTTTGATCTTAGCCATTCTGACTGGTGTGAGATAGGTTGTTTTGATTTGCATTTCCCTGATGATTAAGGATGTTGAACATTTTTTCAGGTGCTTCTCAGCCATTCGGTATTCCTCAGTTGAGAATTCTTTGCTTAGCTCTGTACTCCATTTTTTAATAGGGTTATTTGATTTTCTGGAGTCCACTTTCTTGAGTTCTTTATATATATTGGATATTAGTCCCCTATCTGACTTAGGATTGGTAAAGATCCTTTCCCAATATGTTGGTGGCCATTTTGTCTTATTGACAGTCTTTTGTCCTATTTATTTATTGACAGTCTTTTGTCCTATTATTTGACCCTTTTGTCTTATTGACAACTTGCCTTGCAGAAGTTTTGCAGTTTTATGAGGTCCCATTTGTCGATTCTCGATCTTACAGAACAAGCCATTGCTGTTCTGTTCAGGAATTTTTCCTATTTTGGGTGATTTTTAATTTATAGAATATTTAGGAGGTGGGGACTTGCTGGAGGAAGTGGATCTGTGTAAGGAGAGTGTTGAGATTTACATCCCGGCTGTGATCCTGCCCTGACTCTCTATGTCCTGGTCCATTAAGTTGTGAGAAAGCAGCCCCACAACCTTGCTGCCGCAGCTACAAGCCATTCCTACTGCCATGCCTTCCCTGCTATAGTGGACTATACTGCCAAGCCGTGAGCCAGAGTATATCACTCCAGCCTTCAGCTGCTTCTTGCCAGGGATCTGGTCACAGTAATAAGAAAGTAACCTACAGATGTGGTTTTACTAAGTGCTCAGCATAGCCACACCATCCTAATTAGGGAGCTGTAAATTGAGCCATCACACATCAGGCATAAGCCATATATACACTTTCAAAGCAGAACACCATGCGTTAGATAGAGGGTTGAATGGCACAGGTACATTCTGACAGAGGAAGAATGTAGGAGTGGTGCTGATGTTAAGGTCCTGTTCCCCAGTTGGTTCTAGATCTGTCAGTAAAGAAAGCCATGGGCCAATTGCTGGGCAGAAGGTACAGGTGGGACTTCCAGGTCCCAGGAGGAAAAGGCAAATGCAAGGAAGGAGGGGAGGAGTTTCTGCCATGCTTTGGAGGGAGAAGAAGCCAGCAGCCATGTGAGGTCTCTTGATGAGCTGAGGCCTATGGCCACTACCACAGGCAGGGATGTTTGGGACTAGCCAGTAAAGTTTAGGGCAGGTGGGAGGAGTGGAGATAAAAATATTATTAAGAGTATACTTTTCCAGGTGGGAGATAGTAGCACCCATCAATTGTGTCTTAAGGCAAACTGAAAAGGTACAAACTATGTGTGTGTGTGTCTTTGTCCAAGAATTCAAGGGAAGTTGGGTGGGGACTGTTAGCGTGGTTACTTCCCAGAGCTAAAGGCAGGTAGAGCATAAAACTACACACCACAGAACTCTAAAACACATCCTGCTCAAACAAGGGCAAACTTCAGAATAAATACAATATTATATCCCACAGAATGAACTCTTTCCAAGCGTGAGGAAGTGTTCGAGAGAGCTGCATTCCAGGTGAAGCTGGAGGGGGGGGGGGTGTTGCTTTTTTTTTTTTTTTAAATCTGTCATCTATAAATAATGACCTTAACACATACTTGTAAAATGAAAAATAAACAAAATGGCCCCCTTAAATATGTGGGTGTTTTGGTTTTGGGGGGTGGGTGGGTGGTGTTTGTTTTTGTTGTTGTTTGGTTTGGTTTAAAGAAAGAATATACCCCAGCTCCAATCTGAAGACATGTCCCTTCTCTCAGATCTTCACTTGCTGGTAAGTCAGCTCATTGTCCTGAGCATCTGGGGCCTCACCCATAAGAAAGGAAGCAACCACTGCCCAGAGACTTTATTTACTTGTGTGTCTCTGTGTGTTCTTACACGCTCATGTTGAGGGCTGTGCTTATGTGCGCTGGTGGAGGTCAGAAGTTGATGTCAGGTGTCTTTATCATCATTCTCCACATTGCTGCTGCTATTATTATTATTATTATTATTTATAAATTTTGAGACTCTTATTGAACCTGGAGCTACCGGCTAGAAAATGGCTAGCCAAGGATTCTCCTGTCTCTGCCTAATCAGCAGGGGAGTCAGGGGCACACCACCATGGCTAGCTTTTTGTGTGTTCTATTGGAACTAGGTCCTCGTGCCTGGGTTACTGACTGAACCATCTTCCCAGCTCTGAGACATCAGTGATGACACGAATTAAGACCGACAGCAACATTTCACCAACTCCCAAGGACACTAAACTTTTATATAATTAAGGCCTACAAAGGGTGAAGCTTCCAATGATCAATTTGACAACAGCTAATGACTGAATAATAGAACTAGAGTTCAAATTATTTTAATAAATTAGACTTATGGGTTGCAAATGGTCAGAATAGCTGAATAGGTATGTATGTGAATCTTATTTGCAGGTTCAAAAAAATGAAATTTGTTTTAAGTACAGGTTGTAAAAATTTGTTAGGTCATTACAGTGAAAGTTCTAGAAATTGCTTATAATGTAGGTGCTACAAATAAAGATTTCAATCTGTATTAAGATAAGGCTTGAGGTGCTCGAGAGATGGCTTAGCAGTTAAGAGCACTGGCTGCTCTTTCAGAGGACCCAGGTTCAATTCCCAGCACCCATAAGGCAGCTCACAACTGTCTGTAACTCCTATCCTGAGGGATCCAACACCGTCCTACAGAAATACATAATGGCAAAACACCAATATACATAAAAATTAAATGAATTAATTAATTGTTTTTTAAGATATGAGCACACTTACCAAACATAGTCATATACAAGACCACTGTTGCAAGCCAGTGAGCCAGCTAGAAACATTAGCGTCTGTAGTATGCAAGAACACATTCAGTGTCCCTAAACATGTATCTGTCAAATGCTATGCAGCTTGGCATTTAATGAGGTTTAATTAATTTTCACCATCATCCACATTTAAGTTTAAGCTGTTTGAGAGCAGCCACCATACACCACATTTCTGAGAGGAACAGAAGCAAATTAAAGGCATTTAGTAAACGTTAAAAATAATGTGATTTTTAAGACTAAAGTAATGCCTTCCTATATTCATCAGTCTGAAGCTTGGTAATTTCATTATTCAACTCCAAAAGGATGAGTCGGGGCCCACCAAGCCTCTGCTCTAGTTGACAGTATTTACGGTTACTTTACTATGAAAATTTGGGGTGGGGAAAGGGTTGGAGTGGAGAGCAGAATTCAATAGAAATTTCCTTTGATTCATTGCTGGATTATATTAGTAGGAATTTCACGCACACAGTATTTTATGTTACACATGGCAGGAGTGGCTAAGACATATGTTAGAATGTAAGAGGAAATTGTCCATCAATCAAAGGAACTAGAGGAAGCAGCTATTGAACAAGAAGCCAGTCAGAGTTTTATGAAGATTCAGATACATACCATTTTCCTCTGCATTAAAAAAAAATCCACCCAAAGTGGTAATGTTGGCACTCTGTGCCAAATGGAGGCAGTGTGTCTAAATATTCATATCTGTGGACAGGCAGGGTAAATAGCCATGGTTTTGTGTTGTGTCTATGATTCCATCTTCCTCAACATCTGGGCTTGCCTCAGAACTAGCTAGCATCTGAGAGAGAGAGAGACAGAGACAGAGACAGAGACAGAGACAGAGACAGAGACAGAGACAGAGACAGAGACAGACAGAGAGTCAGAAACAGAGAGAGGCAGAGAGATAGAGAAAGAAACAGAGAGAGACACACACACAGAGAAAGACACACAGAGAGAGGTCTTAGTTTCCCTTGGTCCGAATGGCCCTCTAAATTCAGAATTTGGGGAATGTTTTTCTGATATATGTCGAGGATTGAGAAGAAATTTGTTAGCGCTGTCTCAAAATTAAATGTTAAAACCTTGACAACAGTCACATTTAAAAAGTGTCCTCTTCACTTAATACATTTAATCAGAGGCTCACGTTTCAGAAGAAAACAGTGTGTTTCAGCACTTTGACAGGTGAGATTAGAAAATTAGACCCAAGTGTGTATCATAGAAGGACGGATGTATTCTCCAGGAACTAAGCAAGATTTGGTAGTACATGGAAATGGGGTCACTGAGAAGAGTTTTAAAAGATTATCAGGATAAAGGCTATCACAAGGGAGGAAAGTGGTCCAAGGATTCCTACTGGGACCCACTAGACCTGAAGGGCAAAAGGAAGGGTGGAGTGGTTGTCAGAACTCCAGCTGTGGGAAAGGATCACCCATCAGGGCTCTCTGTCCTGAGTAAAACATCTTGCATCCTATCCAGGTAGGGATTGGGGGATGCCCATGCCCAGACTTCAGCTTGCTTCAGTCATCCTAACTCCTGTCAGTCTTTCCCACTGCCCAAACCCACCCAAAGGCAGAGCCCAAGGAAACTAGCTAATGCTACCCTTATACACAGCCTATGGGGGACCTTGCAGGATGGAGATGATAAGGAATGAGTTTAGAGAGGTGAATGGGACTGTCTGGTGCAAAAGACCATCTTACCCTAAATGCAACACCAGAATTGCCTCAATTACTTCCAAGAGGACAACTTTGACTTTTTAAATATGATAAACACTTGCAAACTTGTTCATTACCTGGTATACCTGAACCCTGTCCCTTCAAGACTTAAGATGTCCCCTCATCTGCAGTTAGCATGTTAGGATGTGAGCCAGATCCTACTGATGAGAGATAGCCAAGCAGAGCAATCTTGCTTGAAGGAGCAAGCTCTGCGTGGGAGAATTCTCATGCAGCTGAGAGTGGTGAGAGAGCTGACTAACTTCAGTCCCAGCAGAGATCCCATCTTGAACTCCAGGACTCTGAGGTATTACCTACAGCAGCAATGGTGGTCATGCTGGCGATGATGATTATTTCAGTAAAGGCATATCTCTGGGAGTTCCTAGTTTACTCTAGTGCTCAGTGCTTACGGCAGTAGTGACACACCATTGTAGGCTGGGCCTAAAGTGTTGTGAGGGCAGAGGAAATAGATCAGTGGCAGAATACACTTTTAGAAACTCACCCTCAGTCTGGTTCTCCAGCCTTCTCAACAAGTTTTTGATGCACACAAAGTTCCTGTGATAAATTACTCTCCTGCCTAGTCATTTAGAGTCATATTTTCATTTAATGATCATTGGCCATTAAGTATACAGTGTTTCTATGTTTGCAATTACTCTTAATTTTTCTCCTGTGTTTATCCAAACAGACAAGCATCCTGACCAGTGCAACTTTCTGTCTGGAGCAAGGAAAGCAGGTATGCGCATATCAACGTTTTAAAACGCAGAGTAGATTAGAATTGAGAGCTTAAGAAACCTGGATGTGATTTGTTCTGTGAAGTGTCTCCACTTTGTAAATAATTAACCATCAGAGTAGAAATCGTTTATCAAGCCTTCTACTTCTGTCACTTTTGATATATGCTATTGACAGCTTTGTTGCAGAAATACAAACGTAAGGGGACCCAATTGCACAAATCCTGCCTCGTATGTAACTTTGAAAAGGACTTTTAATTTCTCTTAGCTGCTCTTCCAAACTCAGAAATGAGTAACCTATAAATGCATGATCTTTGGTATTCCTTGAAACTATCAAGTCCTATGATTTTATATCCACCTTAGATCTCTAAAGAATGTATTTATATGCTCCTGCACTTTAGAGATCACAGACATTGCAAATCAGTTTAGACCCAAAGCTCTTATTTCAGTGGGAATAAATGTATATTTGATGGAAGTGTATGCTCCATTCTGTGTCAACGCAGCATGTCATCTTCACTTTGTCAATACAAAATTCCCATTTAGTTCTTTAGTGTGGCAATCGATGGCCCAGGCACCAACTGATGGTCAAATTTGTTGCAGAAAGCAATGCATAGCAAGTGAAGTTTTAAACATGACTGCTGAATGTCTGATGAAATTCGACAGAAGTTCACAGGGTTGGGGGTCAATCTCCAACACAGCAAAAGTAAACACACACACACACACAGTGACCTTGCTGTTTGACCCCCGATGCACAGTAAATGTGTAAACATAAAACATTACACTAAGGATGTTTGAAGAAAAAAATAATTCACTATATCTACAAATGAGGGAGGAGAAAAAAAACCCACAACATGATAATGAGTATTAACTATCATAAATCCTTAGCTGCCTTTTCAGTACTGGGTTCCAAAAAAGCAGAATCCCACAGCCCAGAGCCAATTAGATTTAGAGAAACAGATATAAGGAGAGCAGAAAAGAAGGAAACAAAGTAGGCCACAGACAAACCGCAAAACAGTTCCTACTTCAGATTAGCTTGCAAATCAGAATTAGGAAACCTAAGCTTAAAATATGCAGTCAGTAAACATGAAGTCAGAACATACATTCACTGCAAAAGGAAATTAATTTTAATATACTGTGACAAATTGCTTAAAATAAAAAAGCTCAAAGAGACAAGAGAATGAAAGTTATGGGTGAATAAAAAGAACTAGCCATTGTGGGGCAAAACAGGCACAATGAAGGAGAAGCAGATGAATACATAGCATAACCAACCGGAATTCTGGGAAGCAAAACTGTAACCCCAGGTATTTTTATGATGCTCACAAATGGAATGACGTATGAGCCCGCCAAAGAGAAAATGGGTGATTTTGAGGGATCCCAGAGAAGAGTTCACTCCTTATGCAACATATAAAAAACCAGTTTAAATATTCCAGTTTTGTCCTACCCATATAGTATGCACTCCGGAAAAAAAGAATGGGAAAGACCACAGAAAATCAACATAAAGCACTAAAAATAACAGCATCAGTCAAGAATTACTCAGAGCAAAAGACTTTAGGAAAGTGTGCTTTGTAAGTTCACTCTTGATTCCAAAAGACAAATAAGAGCAGACACCTTTGAGAACACTGTAAGGAAACAAAGAATAAAATACAAGGCATAAAGTGAAATCTTTTTTTTTTTTTTTTTTTTTGGTTTTTTTTTCGAGACAGGGTTTCTCTGTATAGCCCTGGCTGTCCTGGCACTCACTTTGTAGACCAGGCTGGCCTCGAACTCAGAAATCCGCCTGTCTCTGCCTCCCGAGTGCTGGGATTAAAGGCGTGCGCCACCACGCCCGGCCATAAAGTGAAATCTTAAGTGTGCCAGAAAGAAAGCAGAGATTAACTTAGAAGGAGCAAGAAGAGGGAGGAATGGAGAAAGAGGTGGTGAAAGAAGAGGAGATGGGGAGGAGAAGAAGGAAAAGGAAGAGGAGGGATGGGAGGAGGAGGGAAGGGAGGAGGAGGGAAGAGGAGGACAGCTATAGGCTTCTCAGCAAGAATGCTGAGTGCAACAAAACAATGGAGAAAACTTTTTCCCATGCACGGAAGGGATGAGGCAACGAAGAGTTATGTCTAGGTAAGCTACCATTTAAGTGATCATGACTAAGTAAGCTATTGTGTAAGTAACCACGAAAGATAACTGACATATGTGACCAACTTTGGAACACACACTTGGAAGCTGCTTTGACTCAACAGCACTTGGGCTCCAAGGTAAACTACACTGGTCAACTTTTGTCAACAAACTAAAGATGCCCGTGAGAAAGGAGTCTCAACAGAAAAATTGCTTCATCACAATGCCCTTTGGGGATATCTGTAGGGCATTTTCTTGATTGAAGGGGAAGGGCCTAGGCCATTATGTGTGATGTCATCCATGGGCTGGTGGTCCTGGGCTCTATAAGAAAGTAGGCTAAGCAAGCCATTAGGGAGCAAGTCAGTAAGCAGCACTCTCCATGGCTTCTGCATCAGCTCCTGTCCCAGGTTCCAATTCTGCTTGAGTTCCTGTCCTGACTTCCTCCAATGATGGATTATGATCTGGAAGTATAAGCCAAATAAACCCTTTCCTCCCTAACTTGCTTTTTGGTCATGGTGTTTCATCACCGCAATAGAAATCTTAATTAAAACAATGACTGATAGATACTGGTGGGCCCAGAGCACTGTGGGTAGAATCACCTCTGGACAAGTGGTCCTTGGTTGTATAAGAAAACAGGCTATGCAAACTATGGCGAGCAGGCCAGATTGCAGTGTTCCTCCACAGGCTCTGCTTCAGTTTCTGTCTCCAGGTTCCCATTTGAGTTCCTGGCCTGGCTTCCCTCAATGATGGGCAGTCACTTAGAAGTGTCAGCCAATAAACCCTTCCCTCTGCAAGCAGATTGTGGCTGGTATTTTATTGCAGCAGCAGAAAGCAAACCGAGGAGAGTGACTAAAAGCCACGTGAAATCTTGGCATCATTGTCTTGTTTGTGTCCACACTTTGGCAGAAGATATAAAGACTAAGTCTTTGTCCTTAACCTTTCTTCTCAAATCACCCTAAATGAGGACAATTGTCCATGAAGGTGAGGCTCTTCTCTCAGCAATGAGCAAATTAACAATTTAACAACATATTCCACTGCCTTGCAGAATGAACCATCTTGTAGAATTACAGCTGAAACAGTGAAGTGTCAAGATGTCTGGGACTACACCATTATCAGGACTACTCAATTATATAGACTTCTTGCATTGTATTTAAACCTGAAGCTCATGTTAGTACCCTAAGTTCAGCCTGGGGTCACTAGAATGCTTTATCTGTTCTTGTACGGGGATGATGCTAGTAACCAGAGCTGTGGAGAGTTCATGGGTACAACAGCCATGTCATGTCTAGCAGACGACATTTCATACATTCTTTCTGCTCTCCCCTTCTGTGATGTTGCCGGAGCCTTGGTGACACTGATAAAAGATGTTAGACTTAAGACTGAGCACTGGACAGTCACTTAATTTAAGTCCTTTGACAGTTATGAAATTCTGTATTAACTGTTGCCCTCTGCAAAAAGAAGTTTCTGACCAAAGACTGAGAAAACCATTAACCTATATATATAAATATAAATATTGAAAAGTCAGTTTGACAACATAATCAAATAACAAATGAGTAGTAGGCTTCCCCTAGAGCCTTTGGTCTCCAAGCCATGGGTTTTTAAACACGTTTACAATACCAGGTGTGAATTTCTTCCTGCAGAGCTGGCCTCACATCCAATCAGAAAGTTGTTTGTTAGGCCATAACAGCTGTGCCACTATGGCACCAGAGGGCATGTCTTTTTTGGCAAGTCAATATTATATGCATTAAGCTTTAGAGTCTACAATTTTTTGCAACCTGCTTTGTTCTCTTAAAATATATGAGATACTAGATCACAGTTTCCTTAAAAACTTTGTTGCTGAAGCTAGTCTGTGGCTGTTTCCTCAGACTGGATATGATCATTGTTGTCTTGAAGTGCGGTTGCTACTATCCCTTATGGAAGGAGTGAGAAGGCAGCTGAGGCTCTGCCCTGACTCCTCAAGGACAAATAAGCAGTCAGCAAATACTGAGAGGAAGAGACTATGCAGGTATAGCTGCTGTGGTTCCTGTAAGGAACCACAATGGTTTACAAAGCTGGTTGCATAGCCCAGTATCTTTGTTGTCATTGGCCTCTTTTTTCTGGGGAGAAGGGGGATAGAATCCTGGGGAAATGCCACGTAAGGAAAGCATTGCATTGTTCTAGTAGGATTCCATTTTGACAATGTATCATCATTTGTGTATCCAATTCCCTATTTTAAGGCAATTTAACTGGCTCAAATTTTCACAGTAACAAATGTTGCCAAAGCCATTCTTCTGCAATCCCAGTCTTCTGCACATCTCAGTAATCTTCTAAAGTAATTTTGAAACACTTATTTTTGTTTCCTGAAGGCTGGAGGGAATAACTGGGGGAATAATTTTTGTGCCAATTTTCTTCTCAAGGTCTCTGAGCTGCCTTTCTGTTCAGGTTCCCAGCAGCATCAGTTACATGAATGCCTGCTGCTCTTGGGTAAGAAGGCTTGCTGTGCTTCCTAATGGACAGGTTTGTGATCAGTGGACACTGGATTCCCATTTGAAATTCTAGAGCTAGTTTTACTGTTTCCTTCAAACCAGTTTTATAAACACACCCTGACAAGACTCTCACGTTGACTGATAGATACAGCTGAAATCCATTTTGATGCATTTAACATGAGATCGGGAGCTGTTATTTTAGGACTTTCAATAGCTATGCCTATGCCATCACAATGCCAATCCCCAGTCCTATTCATTAAGCCTTATCAGATATGGGATGTGTGTTTTAATTATACCTGGGTTTGACTCTGTAGAGTTCTGCAATACTCTTTTTGGAGAAACTTGAGAGTGTCTTAACATACAGTGAAGTCCTACTTAGCATGAGTCAAAAGCAAAGACATCCTTGGCTTACAAACCATGGCTTTTATATTAACAGTCCCACTTAAATCCCAGCAGGCAGAAATGAAATCACTCTGGATTAAAGCCCAAGAACACAGTGACCTCAGCACACAAAATCTCCAGTTAGGGAGGATTGCCTAAGAGTCTCTCTTCACAAAAATGGGGAATTCTAACCCTCTTGGACAACAGTGAAGGGGTTCACACTCAAATAACCAAAGCTGAACTGGTGGCGAGGGAAGGATAGGGTTTTCTTAATTTATATGTTCTAGCAGAATGGTATATAAATATAGAATTGTAATAAATAAGAGTTTCACAATTTTATTCACCTCTTAAAGGGGGTGCATATGAGTTTTAGCCAGATGACCCAATCGCTCACAATGTAGATTTGATCGATTAAAAGCAAATCTCTTCTGCACCTAAACAGCAGTCCTCGGCAGTAACAAAAAATAGTCTATGGTCTATGGCAGGAACAACAGATCTTAAGATGTGTCAGCTTTTCTGGCTGAAAATAAAACTGAAATGGGCAAACTCTCAAAGTCTAGGATGCCCAAGTCGATTTCTAATGTATTTAGTATCCTTGATTTCAGAAGAATTATTTTATTAAAAAAGGCGAATTATAATCAGCTTTTAATAAGGTCAGTGCAAGAGCAATGGCACAGAACTTGTTATCTGTGGCACTCGCTGCAGTCTTGGCTTGTTTTCTCATAAACTTCTATCAGTCGATTTATAAAAGTCAGATAAGGTTAGCTGAGCTCATTAAATAGCTCACTGGAGTTCAGCCTCAGGATGCCAGAGAAAGAAAGAGCAGCCTTCAAGAGAGCTCAGAGAGGGACCTGGAGGATAAACAGAGTCCATGTTGAGAGTGTGGTAGGGGGCACAAGTCCTACCACACCCTCCTCTTCCACAGCCATGCCGAGAGGTGCTTGAGGAACAGTGGCTGCCAGAGACGACCCTCCCTCACTGTCTCTTTGTTACAGTAGTTTTAAAATTAGGTGGCCTTCCAGAATCCATTTGCTCACTCAAGGCGAACTGGAGCTGGGAAGTTAGGGGAAATGCCTGGAGGGTCAGCGTCTGGGTACTGTTTTAGCTGCAGGGACAAAGCACAGGATCAGAACCTTATAAAGTGAGTCTGGGCTTATTGCCAAGAGTGGCAAGGCTAGAAGAATGGGGCTGTGCTCCTCTGGCGTATAAATCGCCAGATGATAAGACCGCATTCTCTGAGCCAGCATATAGGAGATGGAACCAAGGGCGTTTATACATCCATAGCAGTAATAAATGGCACAGATACTTAGAGCTGACAACCCAGCTTGATATTCCTTTTCTCGTTTATGTTCCAGGGAGTCCACCATACTCCTAAACACAGGTTCCTAAACTCAAGAGGATCGGTGGCTGAGAAAGAGAAAGAGAGAGAGAGAGAGAGAGAACTGTCCCCGAGTTTCAGGGCCCAGTAAAGAAAGCCACAAGCGAAGAAGGCTTTGCGTGTGTGGTACTGTGGGGTTCACTGATTAGAAGGGTTCGTTCTGTGGGCTCTGTTCTGTTTTGGGGACCCGGAGGGGGGTACAGGGACATAGAATCTGTAACTGACTCTGGAGAAAGGGAGACTTGAGAGATGTGTTGTTCTCATGAACCACTGATGAATAGGCGCGCTGTAAGCCCAGATGGAAAAGAGATGCCAAGAGTGTTAAGAAGCATTTGCGCCTGCCAGCCTTCCTTCCCTTTGCAGGGAGACACATGATATTTCCAGAGGGAACTTTCCAGTCTAATAAGGCTGCCTTCCCCAAGCCCATGTGTCAGTCAAATGGATGATGTCTAAACCCAAACTCTCCCACACCTTGGTCTTCCAGTGCATGATTTATCATTGGAAGGGAGTTTTGCTTTGGGAAAACGCTGCTTGGGTTTATAAGCACCCTGGGACTTGCAGAGTCTTACCTCACCTTCAGTCTCACGAATCCTTGCGTTGCTAACACAAACCTACCCCATCAGCAAAGGACAGAACCTCCTAGTGATCCACCGCAGCCAAAGCCAAGAGTTCTTCAGTGTTACTCTTTATAATGGGTCTCGAGCAGTGCATTGTTCTTATACCCACAGTGGGAGCCTGTGTCCTGAAAGCCATGGACTCTGGATGCAGCAGCCCTGAGTCTAGCAGTCTGATCACCATCCCATTTGGAGTGACACATGGTGGGTCTTAGGGTTTCTATTGTTGTGATGTAACACTATGACCAAAAGCAACTTGTAGAGAAAAGGGTTTATTTCATCTTACAGCTTCTACTCCATCATCCAGGGAAGTCAGGGCAGGAACTTGGAGGAAGGAACTGAATCAGAAAAAAAGAGAATGCTGCTTACTGGCTTGCTCTTCCTGGCTTGCACTTCCTGGCTTGCTCAGCCTGCTTCCTTATAAAATTCAGAACCATCACCAGTCCATCACCAACAGCAACCTGAGCCCTCCAATATAAGAAATTTGCCCACAGGTCAGTCTTGTTGGGGACGTTTCCTCAGCTGAGGCTCCTTCTTCCCAAATGACTCTTGCTTGTGTTGACATGAAACTAGCTAGCATAGTTTATATTGTAAGTATTCAAGAAAATAATAGCATTCACTGGTTTTTATCGTTGCAAATGTTTGAATATCTCACGACTGGAAGACAGCAGTACAAAATCATCTGAACAGCCCTACAACACACAACTTTTCTTCCTTGGAGACAGTGAAACTGAGGCCAGTGGGGGGAGACTTAGCCAAACAAAAACAGCAAATGGAGGCAGGGAGTAAAGGGTAAAGAAAGAGCAGAAACAATGTAAGCAAATGATAGTTAAAAAGAGGAAACAATGTAAGCAAATGATAGTTAAAAAGAGGAAGGGGGATTGGAGAGGCAGTTTAGCTGGCAAGCTGCACCTCCTATAGCTTGTTTGTACCATACTTTTGAAATAAATTTTATTTTATTTTTGGTTGGGATGCTAGGATTGAAGCCAGGGCCTTTGGTATGCTAAGCACACTCTTTGGTCAGTGAAGTACACACCCAGCACTGTCAAACCTATTAGCAAAGAGCTTTGCACTCGTATAAAGTGTCCTCTGTCACTTTTCATGGATGGAGATGTGAAGGGCAAGGACTGAGGTATCCTTGCCCCTCAAAACACCCAGTAAAACAGATTTCCCAGTCCTTTGTTTGCCTCTGGCCCTTAATTCACAAAAGCAGTTGCACTGCAATGTTATTCTGGGATTGTCCCAGCTCATGAGAACAATTGACAGGAACCAAGTATGAAACGTGAAAAGAAAGGAACTTTGGAGATTGCTAAAACCAAGCTCCTCAATTTCCCAATAATTCTAGGAACCAGCGCACAGTGCAGGGAGATGAAAAGGGTTTTGCAGACCACAAGGCTGTTCAGGGAAAGTCGAGACCCAGCACAGATGTTTTGATTTCTAGGCAGCCCACTACCCAAGAGTCTTCCAGGACAGAAATTTCTTTCTTTGGTTTCTTTCTTCTAACTTTACTCAAAGTAGTCTGAATTCCAAATGGGTAAAATGTGACCCAAAGCACTGGTTTCTTTATTTTGGAGTGTGTGTGTGTGTGTGTTTTAATTATTCTTTCGATCTGTTAACCGTAAGGAACTGAATTGAGTGAAGTACAGTGGAGCTTTCTATGCACTACTCTAAGTGCAGCTGAAACCAATTAGATGCTAATCAATTTTACTCCATCTGATGCAGAGTGGAAAAAATGTCCCAGAAGTCTCTCCACCCAAGATGTTCTTGGCAACGGTCTCTCTCTGTAGCCCTCCCAGCTCTCTTAGTCATGTATACTCAGGAAGGAGAGCCAGCCAACTCCCTTCAGACCCCAGCAGAGAACAGAACCCAGACCAGCTTTCTCCCCTGAAATAAAAGTGCTTCTTAGGGAAGAGGGAAAAACTGCAGATTCAAGGCCTATACACACTACAGCTGTGAGAATATCAAGAATTACGGAAGCCCCAGCCCCATTCCACTTTCTGAGGCCACCACGGGATCTTTATTGCTGATCCTCTCATGTCTGGCTCCCCACTCCCAGCTCTACCCCACTTCCAAGAGAAATAAGGACCAAAGCTGACTTTCAAATCTGACAACTCATAGGGTTTGGATTGGGGTTCTGCTAGTTATTAAATGTGGTGCTAAACAACTTGTTTAACCACTGTAAGCCTCAATTTATTATAAAATGAAATAATAAAAAATATCACCTTTAAATATTAAAGGATTTGAGAAACTTCCTGTATTAACTGATAACAATGAATAATGGTGACAACTTGCTTACAAAGTTGATTTTCAGAGTCTTCATGACAGATGAGACGTAAATACACAAGGTACTGTATATGTTAATCATCTCTGTTTAATCATTCTACAAGATCTATGTATTTAAAAATCTTACATTATATACCACATTATGTATTTGTAGATCACACTTGAAGTGAATCTGGTACATACAGTTAATTGGCAGATGATTACATTGTCTCAGTGTTACTCCTTTTAACCACTCACCTATACTGGATGTTCAAGGCGCTTCATTCATTTTCCTCTTATCCTGGTTCAAACATGTTACTGTGTGTGTGTGTGTCTGTCTGTCTGCCTGTCTATGTCTATCTGTGTCTCTGTCTCTCTGTCTATCCTACAACATGTGTATTAGGGAACCATGAGTCTTCCTGTCTATTCCCTGTGTACAGAATAAGGAATTTATCATCATTTGATGTACAGAGTAACAGTCAGCTGACACTGAATATAAATTGAACTAAAACTCAAGACAGCCTCTGGGGGGGGGGGGGAGGTCATCCACAGTTCACTAATTTGCATCACCAGCGTGTCTGTATATATTTTTGAAACAGTCACTAAGGAGTATACACCTCACATTAAACAGGACCTCACAAATGCCTGCGGCATCTTTCCATATTCTTAGTTCTCATATGGACAACAGAGATGAGTGAGCTGTGAGCCAACACTCCTAATCTGTAGCCAGGGAATTGGAAAGAGACAATTGCTCTTAACCAATACCAATTGCTGGCCATCTTGGAGTGTTGAAGTGATTGAAGCGAGTGGTTAGGGTGAGACAGTCCCTTGTTACAAGTCTAAGCCAGACTGGACTCACTATAACCAGGCTAAACTCAAATTCACAGCAATCCTGCCTCTGCCTTCTGGGTGTTTGGTTTATAAACATGTACCATCATGTTCATGAAAAATTAGACCTATGTTCCCTAGCAACAAGGATACAGTGAAAATACCAGAATGTTATCATTCATGCTGAGGGCTGGTTCAGAAATCCTTAGTCAAATGCAACGGAGGTGCAGGGGAAACAGCTGTCCAGAAAGGACTTGCATGCAAAGCATGAAGACATAAGATCAGTACCCACCAGCACCCATATAAAATGCTAGGTATGAGCTAGAGAGATAGCTTAGCAGTTAGCAGCACTGAATAGTCTTCTAGAAGACCTGGGCTTACTTCCTAGCAACCACATGGCAGCTCACAAACTGTCTGTAACTTTAGCTCCAGGTGACCCAACACCATCACATAGATATAAATGTAGGCAAAACACCAAAGCACATAAAAAGAAATAAATCATTTTTAAAAAAGAAAGAAAGAAAAGCTGGGTATAGTGACATGCACTTGGACTTCCAGTGCTGGGAAATGGGAGACAAGAAGATTTCTGTGGCTTGCTGGCCAGTCAGCCTAGATTAACTGGTGAGACCCAAGTTCTACTGCGAGACCCTGCTTCAAAAACAAGGTGGACAGCTCCTGAGGGATAACATACCTGAGGTTGATCCCAGGCTTCCTTGTACACACACACACATACACACACACACACACACACACACACACACAAACACACACAAACACATAAATGTTGTGAATGGATCTGGTGCTCTTCTTGTGAACCAATCCCCTAATGAATAAAGGAGCCAATCACTGGGCGAGTAGGAGGGACTTACGAGTTGGATGGAGGAAGAGAGGAAGCAGGAGAGAGTTAGGTCTTTTTGGATGGGGATAGCGTGAGGGTGAAGACAAGATGTAATTACGAATGTCTCCCCATTTCAATGACAGGATTCACCACCAGAGGATTTAGATTTAATAAGGCTTACAAGTTAGGATTTTAGTTGCTGTGCCTAGTGATTGAGTTACCATTGTTTCTGAAATAATTTTGTGTTGTTTTCCTTCATGGGTTTCTCTTCAAGAGAGAAAGGTATGGCAGCTAAGAGTGGGTTTGCCTGAGATGCACCACAAAGGCCTTGGGGGATTTGAAACACAGGTTTGGGGTGGTAGCAAACCACCAGTGAGAACTTAGCGAAATTTCAGGAGCTCTAGGCCAGAAAGTCTTCATGAGATAAAAACAGGTCATCCATTGCTCATCAGTGCATGGTCAGCCAGGCCACCAGAGCAGAGTTACCAGCACAAGTGCAAGGACATACCAATCTTTTTTGAAAATATTTCCTGCAACAGAGAGGGGAGAGGGGAGAGGGGAGAGGGGAGAGGGGAGAGGGGAGAGGGGAGAAGAGGGGAGAGGGGAGAGGGGAGGAGAGGGGAGAGGGGAGAGGGGAGAGGGGAGAGGGGAGAGGGGAGAGGGGAGAGGGGAGAGGGGAGAGGGGAGAGGGGAGAGGGGAGAGGGGAGGAGAGGGGAGAGGGGAGGAGAGGGGAGAGGGGAGGAGAGGGGAGAGGGGAGAGGGGAGAGGGGAGAGGGGAGAGGGGAGAGGGGAGAGGGGAGAGGGGAGAGGGGAGAGGGGAGAGGGAGAGATTCCTGGTTGGTTTTGTGGTTCACTTTTCTGATTCACATGAAATATGTTTTCAGAACAATATCACAATTATTTCCCTTCCTCCTTTCTTCACCAAGGATCTCTTGGTTCTGAAATTATAGCAAAAAAGTTCAGTTGATTAAAATTTGCATTACAAAGAGCAAGGGGTGACTTAAGTATTTACAGCATTGGTTCAAAGCTTGTGTAAGAGTTATCTGTGTTAAAGCAAACAGTTTGCCTCCAAGATATCAGTGTGTTGCTATAATCATTTTTAAATATGCTTATGAAATTCAAGTGCTTATGAATTATCTGTTGTGTTTCTCATAAATAAGCTAATATATTCTAAGAATTCTTTTTATAATAAAAACTCGTAACAGCCTCTTTTTAGTAACTAATTCCAATTTCTGTTTGTGCCACTTAAGCATTTTCACGGCTTAATAGTGTTTTTCAATCAGTTTTTGAATGCACAAGTTATAAATATGGAAGAAATATCAGCCAACAAACCCTAAACATTTTCATACAAAAACTCTATGTAGAATTCAGACTTGGCAACACAATGAACATGCATGGGAAAAAAAGACCAAACTTATTTGCATATTTGTATGTATTTATTATTTGATGTCACATTAGTTAACAAAATAAATAAAAATAAAGGATACATGAGCCAAGTGTGGTGGTACATGTTTGTCATCCTAGCATTCAGGAGGCAGTGGCAGAGGATTGCTGTGAGTTTGAGCCCAGCCTGGTTAGACAGTGAGTTCTAGTCCAACCTAGGCTGTGTAACAAGGGACTGTCTCTCCTTGCTATGAAAAACCAAAGAGAGTGAGAGAGAGAGGGTGAGAGAGAAAGAAAGACAGAGAACCAGAAAGTAACACAGAGGCAGAGAGAGACAGAGACACAGAGAGACCGAGAAGAAAAGATGAAAAGGAGAAGGGAAGGAAAGGGAAAGGAAGGGTAGAGAAGGGGAAGGCAAGGGAGGGAGGGGAAGGAAGGGAAGGGAGGGAAAGGAAGGGTAGAGAAGGGGAAGGCAAGGGAGGGAGGGGAAGGAAGGGAAGGGAGGGGAAGGGGAAAAGGAGAGGGGAGGGGAGGGGAGGGGAGGGGAGGGGGAGGGAAGGGAAGACTTAGTGCAATATATACTTTTTTGAATCTCAATTAGAAACTTGTTGAGTTCTAGGATCACCTGGGAGACAGGCCTCTGGGCACGCCTGTGGAGACTGTCCCAACAGTGTGAACTTCAAGCACAAGGTTGAAAAGGAGCGAGGAGGGTGGATACCTCTATCTTGTTCCTGACATCAGTGGGATTGCTTTAAGCACTCCCCTGTTTGCCTGTGTCTCCTGTTTATAGCTTCTATTACAATGAGGTGTGTTCCCTCTAGTCCTGCTCTTTCTAACTTTTATCATGAAGGCATGCTGGGTTTTCTTAGTCTTTTTTTTTTTTTTTTTTAAATCTCTTGAGATGATCATGTGATTTCTGTCTTTAAGCCCATTTATGTGCTTTATCATCTCTCCTGACTTGCATATGTTAAACCACCCCTGAATCTCAGGGATAAAGCCAACTTGGTCAGGTCCAAACACTTACTCGTTGCATCTGTCAAGTATCAGAAACTGATCCTGGTCACAAGAGCAAGAACGGGAGTTTGTATCTTGTCTCTGGGAACAGGGCAGTCTTGTACAGTCTGAGAACAATGGAGCAGATGAACTCCAAGAGCAAAAGGACCCAGGATCCTGAACGTCTTCCAGTCTCTCATCTGCTCCTTTCCCTGGGTCTCATTTTCAGGTGTGTTATACTGCAGGGTTTTCACCTCTGCCCACAGCTCTCACCTCTAAACTGTGCTTCCTCTGTTGTTAAGTGAAAAGGTCTGAAAATATGCTCTGCAGATTCTCCCAAGCTCTGCGATTTGATGGAATTTCTATGAAGAGTTCTAGATGGTGAGGATAAAGAGATGGCTCAACTGTGGAGCGTACCTGTAGCTGTCTAGCAGCTTTGGTTGAACTGGGTATACCTGGAAGGGAGGCTGGAAATGAAAAAAGGACAGGTGGGCAAGAGAAGGATGAAGCCAAGACAAAGGTTTCTGATCAAGGCTCAAAGTTTAATGTTTAACACTGTATTTATATAGGGAGAGCCCACAGACCCATCCTTTGTTTCAGCTGGATTATGTTGCTCAACTCACATCTTTCCATTCTTTGTGCTTAGCATAGAGTCTGGAGGATGGTAGAAGTCTCACAAGTGATGGTTGATGGTGGTCTTATTCTAGTTTCACTTCTGTTGCTATGATAAAATACTCTAACAAAAGAGCAATTGAGGACAGAAAGGGTTTATTTAGCTTACAATTTCAGTTTACAATCCATCCAATTGCAGAAAATTCAAGGTGTATATATATATATATGTATATATATATATATATGTGTGTGTGTATATATACCATATATATATATATATGCACATACACATGTGTATATATATAAGGTATATATATATATATATATATATATATGTGTGTGTGTATATATATACCTATGTGTGTATATATAAATATATAAAATATGTGTATATATACATACACATATAATCAAAATATGTGTGTGTGTATATATATATATATATATATATATATCAAATATAGATGCTCTTCCCATATTAATTAAGGTAATCAAGGCAATCTCCCCACAGACATGCCTAAGGGGCAACCTGACTCAGACAATCCCTTAGAATTCCCAAGTGATTCAAAGTTTTGTAAAATTGACATTTTAACCAACCATCACATCAGGTGCCCTGTGGTGTTTTGAATATGCTTGGCCTAGGGAGTGGCACTATTAGGAGGTGTGGCCTTGTTGGTGTAGGTGTGGTCCTATTGGAGTAGGTGTGGTCTTGTTAGAAGTGTGTCACTGTGGGAGGCTCTGAGGCCCTCCTCCTAACCATATGAAAGCCAGTCTTCTCCTGTTTGCCTTCAGAATAAGATGTAGAACCTTCAGCTCCTCCAGTGCCATGCCTGCCTGGATACTGCCATGCTTCCTGCCATGATGACAATGGACTGAACCACAGAACCAGTAAGCCAGCCCTAATTAAATGTTGTTCTTTATAAGAGTTGCCTTAATCATGGTGACTCTTCACAGCAATAAAACCCTAACAAAAGCTGGGCAGTGGTGGCCCACGCCTTTAATGCCAGCACTTGGGAGGCAGAGGCAGGCGGATTTCTGAGTTCAAGGTCACCCTGGTCTACAGAGTTCCAGGGCAGCCAGGGCTACACAGAGAAACCCTGTCTCAAAAAACAACACAAAACAAAACAAAACAAAACAAAACACTAACTAAGACAGAAGCAACCTCTTTACTCAGTTATTCCTGTCATTGACCAATGGGCACATGAACAGAGTAGCCATGGTGGCAGAGATGGGAGTTATGCTTGGGCACAACAACATGGACTTCCACTCACCAAGGCTGACCTGGCTACAGCTGCTGTTGAATGCCAGATCTGCCAACAGTAGAGACCAACACTGAGCCTCAGATATGGCGCCATTCCTCAAGGTGACCAGTCAACAACCCGGTGACAGGTGATTACATTGGACCACTTTCTCTAGGAAAAGGAAAACATTTTACTCTTACTGCAGTAGATGTTTATTCTGGTTATGAATTTGCCTTTCCTGCACGTAATGCTTCTGCCAAAAACACTATCCGTGAACTCACAGAGTGCCTTATCTATCATCATGGTATTCTACACAGTATTGCTTCTGACCAAGGAATTCATTTCATAGCCAGAGATGTGTGACAGTGGGCCCAGGACCATGGAATCCACTGGTCTTACCATGTTTTCCACCATCCTGAAGCAGCAGGTCTGATAGAAAGATGGAATGCCTTTTGAAGACACAATTACAGCACCAACTAGGTGTCAACAGCATGGAGGGCTGGGGCAGAGTTCTACAGAAGGCAGTATATGCTTTGAATCAGCATCCGATATAGGGTACAGTTTCCCTCAGAGGGTCACTCCTCCAGGAAAAGAGCCAAGACCAGCTGAGGTGCTTGCAGAGGGTAGAGGAAATACAGAATGGGTAGTAGAAGAAGGTAGTTATAAATACCGTCTAAGGTCACACAATCAGTTGCAGAAATAAGGATTTTAAGTGGCACAAGTGCTTCTGTTTTGTTGTTGTTGTTGTTATCATTGTCATCATTGTTGGGTTTTTTTGTGGTTTTTTTTTCTGGTTTTTTTTTTTTTTTTTTTTTTGAGACAGGGTTTCTCTGTATAGCCCTGGCTGTCCTGGAACTCACTTTGTAGACCAGGCTGGCCTCTGTTTTTGGCTTTTCGAGACAGGGTTTCTCTGTGTAGCCTTGGCTGTCCTGGAACTCACTTTGTAGACCAGGCTGGCCTCGAACTCCGCTTGCCTCTGCCTCCCGAGAGCTGGGATCAAAGGCGTGCGCCACCATGCCTGGCTATCATTGTTGTTGTTAAGAACACATTTGTAGGGCTGGAGATGGCTCAGTGGTTAAGAGCGCTGACTGCTCTTCTAGAGGTCTTGAGTTTAATCCCAGCAACCACATGCTGGCTCACAACCATCTATAATGAGATCTGATGCCCTCTTCTGGTGTGTGTCTGAAGACAGCTTCAGTATACTCATATAAATAAAAATAAATAAATCTTTAAAAAAAAAACAAACAAGCAAACAAACCTAAAAGAACACATTTGTATAGATATTTGTGCTTTCTTCCAATTTTTTAAACATCAATTAAGAGAGTATCAATCAGTATTTATGTTGAGATACTAAAGGGATGTTCCTAAGAGACATTGACCTATTCTAAATTCACAATGCATTTGTGATTGTATGAGGGATAGTTACATCATGTTAGGCATATTTATGACCTTGTTGTTTTTTAATTTAGGCATGAGATATGATTTGTATCAAGTTGACAAGGGATGGATTATAATGGCTATTCCTGGTTGCCAACTTGACTACATCTGGAATGAATTACAACCCAGAAATGGAGGCCATACTTGTGATCCAGATCATGAGGCTAGAAGACACAGACTTTTGACCCAGATCTTGATATGAGATGACATATGCTTTTGATCCAGATCTTGAGGCATAGTGGCCATGAAAAACTTAGGCCCAGGCAAGGGAGTACACAAGGGGACAGGGGCAAGCAGATCACTGAGTTCAAGGCCAGCTTGGGACAGAGCAATATCCAAAGCCATGCGTGTTGTTGCACATCTTTAATATGGGCCATGGCTCTGCTGAAGACCTACCTAAGGACAATGGAAAAAGGAAGGGTTTGATCTTCTTCACCTGCTTGCACTTACTTGCCAGCACATCTGTTGCAATCCACTTCTTCAGGATTCCAGCTTACACAGAAGACCAGCTGAAATACCTAGCCTCATGGGACTGAGCAACTACTAGATTCGTGGACTTTCCATTCACAGCTGCTCACTGTTGGGTTAGTTGAATTGGAGATTCTAAGTCATTCTAATAATTTCCCTTGATATGCAGAGACATTCCATAAGTTCTGTGACTCTAGAGACCCCTCACTAATACATCCCACATCTATACATTTGCATTGTACTATTATTCTGATAGAACCTCCTGGGTTCCTCGTGTTGCCTACTTTCAATCTGTGATCTTCTTTTTGATGTAATTACTACTTCTTAAGATATATTTATTTTTATGTGCATTTGTTTTCTGTTTGCAGATCTGTGCAAGGGTGGAAGATTCTCTGGAACCGGAGTTACAGACACTTGTGAGCTGTCATGTGGGTGCTGGGAACTGGACTCAGGTCCTCTGGGAGAACAGCCAGCGCTCTTAGAACTCTTAACTGCTGAACTACCTCTCTAGACCTTAATTATTACTTCTTTATCTACTGAAAACCAGATACTTAATCTTCTAAACTCAGAGGAAGCCATATTGTCACAATAATGGAAGAGATTCCGGGTCGAGGCATGAAACCAGTCCTTCTGCACTCTGACCTGGGTCCTAAGAGGTCCCTGGAAATGTCCTCTCAGCATCGTCATAGGTTAACACAGTCACTACATAAATTCTTTGAATGGCTTTATTTCCCAGGTTTCTACAACCTGGAAAGCACAGAGAATTCATCTTGAGATTTCAAATTATGCATAGTATTGCAGTGATCATCTTGAAAAACATCACTCACTGGCCTAACAAGAGCTATTGTGTGGTTCTCTCAGCTTATACTTTCCAAAGTGGAAAAAAAAAAAAAAGCGCTGATGTGTAGGGACTTAGAAGTGATCTCTTTTATGATATCTGAGCCAACTACTTCCCCAGGGTCATCTCTGTTCCACACAGATCTGTTCTCTCTGTAGAGTCTCAGCTATTCTACAAGGCCACAAGAATTTCTGCAGTGCCATGAAGCCCTGCAGGCAGTGGCTGTCACTTCAGAAAGAGACATTCTTATATAGAGCAAGGCCCAGGAAAGAAGTCAGTTTTACAGGACTGAAAGCAAGAATTTCTCACTAAGCAACAGAGACTCAAGTCCTCCTTTGACTTATTGCAACTTTTAACATTCAAGTGCTTGGATGGAGAAAGGATAGCAGGTAGGAAGGCTATGAGGCAATGAGGGGGACCTGCCATGTGGTCTACAGAGCCTGGCATGCATGCCGTGCATGCATGTGTGCTACCCTGCCACTTTGTGCTACTCTATATTGGCAGTTCTTGTCCCCAAGGAACATATGACAAAATCATAATGACTTTGTCTCATATGACAAAGTCTCAAGACACTTTTGGTCTTCACAACTTACCAAACACCGGCATCTCCAAGTAGAGCTCAAACTAGTTTTACAAAAGGCTTGAAGGTCAGGCATAGTGCCTGTAACATCAGCATGCAGGAAGCTGAGGCAGGGGGATCATGAGTGTGAGGCCAGCCCAGACTCAGAGAAAGATCCTATTTGCAAACAAAGGAGAGGAGTACTTAATGGGAGAGCCTAACTCAAGTTTGGGGGTAGGGAAAGCTTACTGGGAGAAGTGTCTCAGGATCTGTCCTGAAGCACTCATGGGAATCCATCTGATGTGGGCTACATTCGTCCACAGCTTCCTAAAGATTTCTCCCTTTTTTCCCTATCACATGGCTCACAGCCGAGCAAAAGCACAAATTTTGTGACTTTCTCCAGATGCCCAGATTTAGATAAATAGCCTTGCCTATACTCAGCTAAACAGTCCCCACATCTTTTCTTTCGTGGTTCTTGCACTATCGCTATGGTCTATGTTGGTTATTTCTCTTGTTACTGTGATAAAACAGCCTGGCAAAATCAACTTGAGGAAAAAACTTATTCCAGCTTACTGTTCAGTGTAAGCATTCTACCATGGTGAGGAAGGCATGGCTGCAGGCAGGAAAGGCATGCCAGCAGGAGCAGGAAGCCAGCCGGCCACATTCCACCAAGAGTCAGGAAGCAGAGAGAGATGAATCTGAGTTCCCTTCCTCTTGATTCAATCCAGGACCCAAACATGATGCAGCACTGCCCACATTTAGGCTGGGTGCTCCTTCTTCCACTAACCTAATCAAGACAATCCCTCTGGGCTTACACAGCTGCTCCTTCCCTAAGTGAGCCAATGTCCTTTCAAGGTGACAAGGACTCCAAGTTAGCACAGGTCCCAGTCTACATAAGACCTCCCTCCTTGCCCTACCATATGCTAATTGTTGGTAATCAGGTGATGGTTTCCCACCCACATCATTTCCTCCAAGAGAGTAGGCACCTCCTCCATGTGCCAAATATAGCCAGTCCAGAAGCAGGTGAATTAGCATTAAATTCAGTGTGGGCAGCATCCTCACCTACCCATCTTCTACAGCAAAGGTTCTGAATGGTAGCTTCACATGACCACCACAGAAAGGTTCTGACTTATTATGGGTGCAGACCCAGAAGTAAGATTTTCCAAATCTTCCCAAGTGGTATTTTGTTTTTGTTTTTGTTTTTGTTTTTGTTTTTTGTTTTTTTGTTTTTTGTTTTTTGTTTTTTGTTTTTGTTTTTGTTTTGTTTTGTTTCGAGACAGGGTTTCTCTGTATAGCCCTGGCTGTCCTGGAACTCACTTTGTAGACCAGGCTGGCCTCGAACTCAGAAATCCACCTGCCTCTGCCTCTCAAATGCTGGGATTAAAGGCGTGCGTCACCACCTCCCGGCTCAAGTGGTTTTAATATGCATCAAAGGTTAAGATCTATGAAGCCTTCTCCAAGCAAGCATGCTTGGCCCCCAGTGTAAAAGCAGTGAGCAGATTTGGTTAACTGATGCTCCACTGCAGGTTCCAAGGCACTCTTCCTTGATACACTAGGCACTTGCCAAGCCCATCTGCACCCAACAGTCCTGCCTTGGCCTTCATAGAGGTGCCATTCATCATTCCAAACCTGGAATATGTTTTTCCTCCAAAATCAACATCCTTCACATCCTTCAGTTACCTACAGTTAACCCCACCCTACTTCAATGTAAAAGTGTTTCTGTCCCACCCCCCACAAAAGAGACTATTAATCTTTCCATTGCCTTCTCCTCCTGTATAATTGTTTACAGCAATTTGCTACAAACTCACTGGCTTTGAGCAACATACAAATTTATCCTCCCGAAGTCCTAAAAGTCAAAGTTTTGAAATAGGTTTCACTGTTGTTACTGCTGGTTGTGGTCTGGGTCACGTGTCTCCAGGTCCTTGGCCTCTTATTCAAGAAAGAAATAAAAGCCCACACAGATTGCAAAGTAGCAAGGACAGTTTATTAGAAGCAAGGTTATAAGAGAGAGCAGAATATACTGCAGCAGAGTAGCAGATCACAGACTGAAAATACTCATAGGCCCCAGATAGGGTCTATCTAGCTGCATAGGGTCTTTAACTTAATAAGGGATCTAAAAGAAGGAGGGACTGGTAACTTAGGGGTACAGTTTGGGTTCCTATTTTAACAGGTAGATTGGGTTATATAATAATTTCTATACTGTGTATGTCTCTTTCCATAATGGTTCAGAGTTTAAAATTATACATATGCCTAAGAAAATAAATACAAGACATTTCTTTTTTTTCTTCTCTCTTTACAATTTATTTATTTTTTTGTTAGAAAATTTCTTTATTTACATTTCAAATGTTATCCTCTTTCCCACTTTCCTCTCTGAAACCTGCCTCCCACCAACCCACCCACTCCTGCTTCCTGGTCCTGGCATTCCCCTATACTGGGGCATAGAGCCTTCGTAGGACCAAGGGCCCCTTCTCCCATTGATGACCAACTAGGCCATCCTCTGCTACATATGCAGCTAGAGCCACAAGTCCCACCATGTGTTTTCTTTGGTTGGTTGTTTAGTCCCAAGGTGCTCTGGAGGTACTGGTTATTTCATATTGTTGTTCCTCCTATGGGGCTGCAAACCCCTTCAGCACCTTGGGTACTTTCTCTAGCTCCTTCATTGGGGAACCTGTGCTTTGTCCAATGGATGGCTGTGAGCATCCACTTCTGTATTTGTCAGGCACTGGTAGAGCCTCTCGGGAGAGAGCTATAGCAGGTTCCTGTCAGCAAGCACTTGTAGGCATCCACAATAGTGTTTGGTTTTGTTGGTTATTTATGGGATGGATTCCCAGGTGAGGCAGTCTCTAGATGGTCATTCCTTCAGTCTCTTCTCCACACTTGATCTCTGTAACTTCTTCCATGGGTATTTTGTTCCCCCTTCTAAGAAGGTCCAAAGTAGCCACACATTTGTCTTCCTTTTTGAGTTTCATGTGTTTTGCAAATTGTATCTTGGGTATTCTGAGCTTCTGGGCTAATATCCACTTATCAGTGAGTGCTAATCATGTGTGTTCTTTTGTGACTGCATTACCTCACTCAGGATGATATTCTCCAGATACATTCATTTGTCTATGAATTTCATAAATTCAGTGTTTTTAATAGCTGTGTAGTACTCCATTGTGTAGATGTATCACATTTTCTGTATCCATTCCTCTGTTGAGGGACATCTGGGTTGTTTCCAGCTTCTGGCTATTATAAATAAGGCTGCTATGAACATAGTGGAGTATGTGTCCTTATTACATGTTAGAGAATCTTCTGGGTATATGCCCAGGAGTGGTATTGCTGGATCCTCCTGTAGTACTATGTCCAATTTTCTGAGGAACCACCAAATTAATTTGCAGAGTGGTTATACAAGCTTGCAATCCCACCAGCAATGGAGGAGTGTTCCTCTTTCTCCACATCCTCACCAGCATCTGCTGTCACCTGAATTTTTGATCTTAGCCATTCTGACTGATGTGAGGTGGAATCTCAGGGTTGTTTTGATTTGCATTTCTTTGATGACTAAGGATGTTGAACATTTCTTTTAGGTGTTTCTTGGCCATTCCTCAGTTGAGAATTCTTTGTTTGTACCCCATTTTTGAATAGGGTTATTTGGTATTCTGGAGTCTAACTTCTTGAATTCTTTGTATATATTGGATATTAGCCATCTATTATTGGTGAAGGATTGGTAGGATTGGTGAAGATCTTTTCACAATCTGTTGGTTGCCTTTTTGTCTTATTGACAGTGTCCTTTGCCTTATAGAAGGTTTGCAATATTATGAGGTCCCATTTGTTAATTATTGATCTTACAGTACAAGTCATTGGTGTTGTGTTCAGGAATTTTTCCCCTGTGCCCATATGTTCTAGGCTTTTCCCCACTTTCTCCTCTATAAGTTTCAGTGTCTCTGGTTTTATTTGGAGGTCCTTGATCCACTTAGACTTGAGCTTTGCACAAGGAGATAAGAATAGATCAATTCGCATTCTTCTACATGCTAACTGACAGTTGAGCCAGCACCATTTGTTGAAAATGCTTTTTTCCACTGGATGATTTTAGCTCCTTTGTCAAACATCAAGTAACCATAGATGTATTGGTTAATTTCTGGGTCTTCAATTCTATTCCATTGATCTACCTGTCTGTCACTGTACCAGTACCATGCAGTTTTTATCACAATTGCTCTGTAGTACAGCTTGAGGTCAGGGATGGTGATTCCACCAGAGGTTCTTTTATTGTTGAGAATAGTTTTTGCTATCCTAGTTTTTTTGTTATTCCAGATGAATTTGCAAATTGCCCTGTCTAACTCTATGAAGAATTGAGTTGGAATTTTGATGGGGATTGCACTGAATCTGTAGATTGCTTTCAGCAAGATAGCCATTTTTAATATATTAATCCTGCCAATCCAAGAACATGTGAGATCTTTCCATCTTCTGAGATCTTCTTCAATTTCTTTCTTCAGAGACTTGATATTCTTGTCATACAGATCTTTCACTTGCTTAGTTAGAGTCATACCAAGGTATTTCATATTATTTGTGTCTATTGTGAAGGGTGTTGTTTCCCTAATTTCTTTCTCAGCCTGTTTATTCTTTGTGTAGAAGAAGGCCACTGATTTGTTTGAGTTAATTTTATATCCAGCTACTTTGCTGAAGTTGTTTATCAGGTTTATGGGTTCTCTGGTGGAATTTTTTTCCTTTTTTTTTTCTTAGATATTTTCTTTATTTACATTTTAAATGTTATCCCCTTTCCTAGTTTCCCCTCTGAAAATCCCCTATCCCCTCCTCCTCCCCCTACTCCCCAACCCACCCACTCCCATTCCTGGCCCTGGCATTCCCCTATACTGGGGCATAGAACCTTCGCAGAACCTAGGGCCCCTCCTCCCATTGATGACCGACTAGGCCATCCTCTGCTACATATGCAGCTAGAGCCACAAATCCCACCATGTGTTTTCTTTGATTGGTGGTTTAGTCCTAGGTGCTCTGGGGGTACTGGTTAGTCCATATTTGATGTTCCTCCTATGGGGCTGCAAACCCCTTCAGCTCCTTGGGTCTGGTGGAATTTTTGGGGTCACTTAAGTATACATCTGCAAATAGTGATAGTTTGATTTCTTCCTTCCCATTTGTCGCCCTTTGATCTCCTTTTGTAGTCTAATTGCTCTGGCTAGGACTTTAAGTACTATATTGAAAAGGTAGGGAGAGAGTGGGTAACCTTCTCTAGACCCTGATTTTAGTGGGATTGCTTCAAGTTTCTCTCCATTTAGTTTGATGTTGGCTACTGGTTTGCTATATATTGCTTTTATTACATTTAGGTATGGGCTTTGAATTCCTGATCATTCTGGGACTTTAACCATGAACGGGTGTTGGATTTTGTCAAATACTTTCTGAGCATCTAATGAGATGATCATATGGTTATTTTCTTTGAGTTTGTTTGTATAGTGGATTACAGTGATGAATTTTCATATTTTGAACCATCCCTGCATCCCTGGGATAAAGCTTACTTGATCATGATGGATGGTCGTTTTAATGTATTCTTGGATTAGGTTTGCAAGAATTTTATTGAGTATTTTTGTATCAATATTCATAAAGGAAATTGGTCTGAAGTTCTCTTTTTTTTCTGATGTAAATGCCTTTATTTTTTAAAATATTTTTATTACTTATTTTCCTCAATTACATTTCCAATGCTATCCCAAAAGTCCCCCATACCCTCCCCCCTACTCCCCTACCCACCCATTCCCACTTTTTGGCCCTGGCATTCCCCTGTACTGGGGCATATAAAGTTCTCTTTCTTTGTTGGATCTTTCTTTGGTTTAGGTATTGGAGTAATAGTGGCTTCATAGAATGAATTGGGTAGAGTACCTTCTGTTTCTATTTTGTGGAATAGTTTGAGGAGAGTTGGTATTAGGTCTTCTTTGAAGGTCTGATAGAACTCTACACTAAACCCATCTGGTCCTGGGCTATTTTTGGTTGGGAGGCTACTCTACTTCTACTTCTTTGGGGATGTGAGATTGTTTAGATTGTTAATCTGAACCTGATTTAACTTTGGTACCTGGTGTCTGTCTAGAAAATTGTCCATTTCATCCAGGTTCTCCAGTTTTGTTGAGTATAGGCTTTTGTAGTAGGATCTGATGATTTTTTTTTGGATTTCCTCAGATTCTGTTGTTATGTCTCCCTTTTCACTTCTGATTTTGCTAATTAGGATACTGTCCCTGTGCCCTCTAACTAGTGTAGCTAAATAGATCAACCCTGTTTTGTTGATTTTCTCAAAGAACCAGTTCCTGGTTTGGTTAATTCTTTGTATTCTTTTTGTTAATTCTTTTTGTTCTCATGTGGTTGATTTTGCCCCGAGTTTGGTTATTTCTTGCAGTCTACTCCCCTTGGGTGAATTTGCTTCCTTTTGTTCTAGAGCTTTTAGGTGTGTTGTCAAGCTGCTAGTGTGTGCTCTCTCCAGTTTCTTTTTGAAGGTACTCAGAGCTATGAGTTTTCCTCTTCGGACTACTTTCATTGTGTCCCATAAGTCTGGGTATGTTGTGCTTCATTTTCATTAAACACTAAAAAGTCTTTTTCTTTATTTCTTCCTTGACCAAGTTATCATTGAGTAGAGTGTTGTTCAGCTTCCACATGTATGTAGGCTTTCTATTATATATGTTGTTATTGAAGATCAGCCTTAATCCATGGTGATCTGATAGGATGCATGAGATTATTTCAATATTTTTGTATTTGTTGAGGCCTGTTGTGACCGATTATGTGGTCAATTTTAGAGAAGGTTACTGTGAGGTCCTAAGAAGAAGGTATATCCTTTTGTTTTAGGATAAAATTTTTTATAGATATCTGTTAAATCCATTTGTTTCATAACTTCTGTTAGTTTCACTGTGTCTCTGTTTAGTTTCTGTTTCCAGGATCTGTCCATTGATGAGAGTGGGGTGTTGAAGTCTCCCACTATTATTGTGTGCAGTGCAATGTGTGCTTTGAGCTTTAGTAAAGTTTCTTTAATGAATGTGGATGCCCTTGCATTTGGAGCATAGATGTTCAGAATTGAGAGTTCATCTTGGTGGATTTTTACCTTTGATGTGTATGAAGTGTCCCTCGTTGTCTTTTTTGATAACTTTAAGTTGAAAGTCTATTTTATTCAATATTAGAGTAGCTATTCCAGCTTGTTTCTTGGGATCATTTGCTTGGAAAATTGTTCTCCAGCCTTTTACTCTGAGGTAGTGTCTGTCTTTGTCACTGAGGTAGGTTTTCTGTATGCAGCAAAACGTCAGGTTCTGTTTACGTAGCCAGTCTGTTAGTCTATGTCTTTTTATAAAGGAATTTAGTCCATTGATATTAAGAGATATTAAGGAAAAGTAATTGTTGCTTCCTGTTATTTTTGTTGTTAGAGTTAGGATTCTGTTCATGTGGCTATCTTCTTTTAGGTTTGTTGAAAGATTACTTTCTTGCCTTTTCTAAGATGTAGTTTCCCTCCTTGTGTTGGAGTTTTCCCTTTATTATCCTTTGTAGGGCTGGATTTGTTGAAAAATATTGTATAAATTTGTTTTTGTCATGGAATACTTTGATTTCTCCATCTCATGGTAATTGAGAGTTTTTCTGGGTATAGTAGCTTAGGCTGGCATTTGTGATCTCTTAGGGTCTGTATGACATCTGTCCAGGATCTTCTAGCTTTCATCGTCTCTGGTGAGAAGTCTGGTGTAATTCTAGTAGGTCTGCCTTTATATGTTACTCGACATTTGTCCATTACTGCTTTTAATATTCTTTCTTTGTTTTGTGCATTTGGTGTTTTGATTAATATGTGATGGAAGGAATTTCTTTTTTGGTTCAAACTATTTGGAGTTCTGTAGGCTTCTTGTATGTCCATGGGCATCTCTTTCTTTAGGTTAGGGAAGTTTTCTTCTATAATTTTGTACAAGATATTTACTGGCCCTTTAAGTTGAAAATCTTCATTCTCATCTATACCTATTATCCTTAGATTTGGTCTTCTCATTGTGTCCTGGATTTCCTGAATGTTTTGAGTTAGAATCTTTTTGCATTTTACATTTTCTTTGATTCTTGTGTCAATGTTTTCTATGGAATATTCTGCACCTGAGATTCTCTCTTCTATCTCTTGTATTCTGTTGGTAATGCTTACATCTATGGCTCCTGATCTCTTTCCTAGATTTTCTATCTACAGACTTGTCTCCCTTTGTGATTTCTTTATTGTTTCTACCTCCATTTTTAGATCCTGGATGGTTTTGTTCAATTCCTTCACCTGTTTGGTTGTGTTTTCCTGTCATTCTTTAAGGGATTTTTGTGTTTCCTCTTTAAGGGCTTCTTCCTGTTTACCTGTGCTCTCCTGTATTTCTTTAAGGGAGTTATTTATGTCCTTCTTAAAATCCTCTACCAGCATCATGACATATAATTTTAAATCCAAATCTTGTTTTCCAGTGTGTTGGGGTATCCAGGATTTGCTGTGGTGAGAGAACTGGGTTCTGATGATGCCAAGTAGTCTTGGATTCTGTTGGTAAGATTCTTGCATTTGCCTTTCACCATCTGGTAATCTCTGGTGTTAGATGTTCTTGCTGTCTCTGGATGGAGCTTGTTCCTCCTGTGCATCTATAAGCCTGTGTCAGCACTCCTGGGAGACCAACTCTCTCCTGGCAAGACCAGTGCACAGAGGGCTGTGGAATAGCCCCACCTCCTGGGTGCAGATTTAGGCCTATAGAACCCTGTCCCAGCTCCTCTGCTACTTCTGAGGCCTGTACACTCCTGACTGGACCCACCTTAGAGAGTCACCGAAGAGAAAATGGAGATCTCACCTGAGTTCCAGGGTCAGACACTTGGTGAAGGCAAGCTCTCCTCTGGCAGGGAAGATGCACAGAGGACTGCATGCAGATGTAGGCCCATAGGACCTTCCCAGCTGCTCTGCCTCTTCTGTGGCCTGTGTGCTCCTGAGTGGACCTGCCGTAGAGAATCACCAGAGAGAAAATGGCCTAGAAGACATTTCTTAAGAGTTCACTGGAAGTTTTTTTGTGGTGTCCTTGACCCATCTGGCTTCTATACTCCTTCCTCCTCCTCTTCAGCAGGATTCCCCAAACTCTGTGTAATGTCTGACTGTGGGTCTCTGTATCTGTTTCCATTAGTTGCTGGATGAAGCCCCTATTATGACAGGTGAGTTAGGCACCAATCTATGAGTATAGCAGAATATCATTAGGAATCATTTCATTGACTTATTTTATTTTATTTTATTTTATTTGCAAGTTGTATTTGGTTCTGTTCTAGGAAGGAAAACATAGAAGTGGATGGGGAGGCTGGTGTGGAAGGAGATGCGGGGAGGGGAATCTGTGGTCCAGGTGTAATATATAAGAGAATAAATTAATTTAAAAAGGCCACCAGAGGACACAGTTTTGCCTTATTACAAATGCATCCAAGACAAGAGCAGACCAGATTCATATTTCTGGTTTTATACCTGGACATGAGAATGATTTGATTGAGTAGACTCTGTCAAAGTTTTGGGGTCCATTAGGGAAAGAGAAGTATTTCATTGTTTAGAGATGGGTGTACCTGCAGCTCTATGCAACTTGAGTCCTCTGTTGTTAGCCGGTTGCTAAGTGCATTTTTCAGAGTGGATTATGTGTGTACAGTATACACAGTTAAGAGGCTCAGACTGCCCATTATAATTAGGAAATAGTTGCATATATACTCTAAACCAAGTAGATTCTGAGCTTGCTAAACTATTTCCTATGCCTTTGCCTCAACTGGGCTAGAATCAATGTCTAAGCTGGACTGGTTTTCTACTGAAGTCTCCAAGGACAGTCTGCCCTCTGTGCTTTCTGGCTTTCTTAGTCTGCCTGTATTCCTTGACTCATAGTCTCTTCTGCCATATTCAAAGGGCTTTGCATTATTTTCCAGTTTCTTATTTCTTTTCCACCTCTACTTTCATCCCTCTCCTAAATCTGTCACTACCAAATCCCTGTTGTAAACACTCAAGATTACATTGGGTCCACTGAGATCATAGAGACAGGCTTCCCCATGCCACAGTCCTTGTCTCAAAGCTTGTTTTTCTTCATTAAGAAACATTCAACTGTGACTTTTTACTAAAACTGATATAAACCCATCGTATGGCCCAGTTATGCCATTATTCACCTAAGAAAAATTAAAATGTATATCCAGCCATACAATGACTCAGACATGAAAGCTCTTTGCAGATTTTTAAAGGTTTATTTAAAACATTACAGCTCTGCTGAAATAAACCTTCACATAATGACGCCCAGGAAAGAAATGTTCAGGGGGGCGACAATGTAAATAACCATGGTGTCCTTCAGAGGTCCATGTGTAAAGGCCTTGGTCCCTTGGGTGCCACCATTGGGAGGTCCTGTGCTCCTTCAGGAGGTAGGGTCCTTGGTGAGGAGCTCCTGTCAGTTTTTCTGCTTGCCAACTGTGAGGCAAGCTGTTTGCTCAATCATGTGTTCTGCTATGATGTTCAGCCATCTTCAGAGGCCCAAAGAATAGAGCCACCTAAGTCTGAATCGGAACCTCCCAAGCTGTGAACCAAAGAAAACCTTATCTCTTTTTAAGTTAGTTGCCTCAGGTATCACATTACAGTACAGAGAAAGAGAGTGATACAATAGGTCTTGACAATTCAAATACAGGCATCTCTAGAGATGTAATTATCTACCAACTATTTAAGGCAACGGTTAGCTTTGTAATTTGTCAGGCTTCCAATATCTGGAGGTAATGAGCTCCTTAGAAGAGGAGAACATTGCAACACTGGACTTTCTGGATTTCCATTTCTAATAAATTAGTATCTTAGTAAGGTCTTTATTTCTGTGATGAAACACCATGACCAAAAGGAACTTAGATACTCCATATCATAGTTTACCATCAAAGGCAGCCAGGGCAGGAACTCAAGCAGAGAAGGAACCTGGAAGCAGGAGGTGATGCAGAGACCATGGAGGGAGCAGGGCTGCTTACTGGCTTGCTCCTCATGACTTGCTCAGACTGCTTTCCTGTAGAACCCAGGACCACCAGCCCAGGAGTAGCCCTACCCACAATGGTCTGGGCCCTCCCCCATCACCAATTAAGAAAACACCCTACAGGCTTGCCTCTAGCCAGATATTATGGGAACATCTTCTCAATTGAGGTTCCCTCCTCTCAGGTGACTTGAGGTTGCATCAAGTTGACATAAAAACTAGCCAGTATAATTAATATGTTGGACTAGGCTGCCATAGTAAGTGATGATGATAATGACAGTGACTTTGTCCCATCACCTCTATTCTGACTACTCAGGATATCTGACCATATCTGGAGACATATTTACCTGTCCCAAATGGGCACAGTGGGTGCGTGCAACTGGTAAAGGTCAGAGATGCTGTTAAATATTTCACAACTTGCACACAGCCCCTACATCGAGCAATTAACCGTCCCAGAGTTAATTTAAGAAACACCTCCTAGTCAGTGTGGCCCTTTGAACAGCATCTTTGACATGACAGTCCAGCATCCCAGGCTTCAGCTGGACCAGGAGATGCAACCTAATACCCCCTGACTCCTCAAATACACACTGAAGTCTGGAATGGGCCAGAGCAACACCTTCCAATCCAGGCTGCATTCTAGAATAGCTCAGGTGCTTTAAAAAGAGATGGTGATGTCTGAGTTTTACCTCGGACCTATTAAATCAGCAGGTCTGCCTGCTGGGAGCCAGGCAGAGCTCTCTATTAATGCCTTCAGGATGGTTCTAAGTGAAGCTCTGCTGGAGAATATCAATCCTGAGGTCTCAAAAATCTGATACCACTCAATGTGGCAGAATCTCAAGCTGTGGGAGACCCTGGGAACTAGAACCCATACTTAACACGACCCTCAGGTGAGTCCTAGGCAGGTTAAGTTGGAGAACTAGACAGTAGCCTGTGCCTGTAATTCCAGCAGTGAGGAAGCAGGAGGTCTCAACATTCTGTCAAAACAAACAAACAAACAAAAAAAAAAACCCAAAAACCAAAAACAAAACAAGAACCGCTGCTTTTAAAAGTTCCCTTCCTACTTTAAAAACAAACAAACAAACAAACCTATTTCTTTTCTAAATATAAAATGCAGGTTTACTCTGGAAATCAGTTTGGCGGTTCCTCAGAAAATTGGACATAGTACTACTGGAGGATCCAGCAATACCTCTCCTGGGCATATATCCAGAAGATGTCCCAACCGGTAAGAAGGACATATGCTCCACTATGTTCATAGCAGCCTTATTTTTAATAGCCAGAAGCTGGAAAGAACCCAGATGCCCCTCAACAGAGGAATGGATACAGAAAATGTGGTACATTTACACAATGGAGTACTACTCAACTATTAAAAGGAATGCGTTTATGAAATTCCTAGGCAAATGGTTGGACCTGGAGGGCATCATCCTGAGTGAGGTAACACAATCACAAAGGAACTCACACAATATGTACTCACTGATAAGTGGATATTAGCCCAAAAACTTAGGATACCCAAGATATAAGATACAATTTGCTAAACACATGAAACTCAAGAAGAACGAAGACCAAAGTGTGGACACTGTGCCCCTTCTTAGAATTGGGAACAAAACACCCATGGAAGGAGTTACAGAGACAAAGTTTGGAGCTGTGACGAAAGGATGGACCATCTAAAGACTGCCATATCCTGGGATCCATCCCATAATCAACTTCCAAACGCTGACACCATTGCATACACTAGCAAGATTTTGCTGAAAGGACCCAGATATAGCTGTCTCTTGTGAGACTATGCTGGGGCCTAGCAAACACAGAAGTGAATGCTCACAGTCAGCTATTGGATGGATCACAGGGCCCCCAATGGAGGAGCTAGAGAAAGTACCCAAGGAGCTAAAGGGATCTGCAACCCTATAGGTGGAACAACATTATGAACTAACCAGTACCCCAGAGCTCTTGACTCTAGCTGCATATGTATCAAAAGATGGCCTAGTCGGCCATCAGTGGAAAGAGAGGCCCATTGGACTTGCAAACTTTATATGCCCCAGTACAGGGGAACGCCAGGGCCAAAAAGTGGGAGTGGGTGGGTAGGGGAGTGGGGGGTGGGTATGGGGGACTTTTGGGATAGCATTGGAAATGTAAATGAGGATAATACCTAATAAAAATATTTTTTTAAAAAAAAATGCAGGTTTATGGAGGACATTCACGTGACCCCTACATGATGGAAGGTGTTCAAAATCTCCTTTAAGCAATGCTTTTCTGTTTCCAAACGCTGGATTTTCCAGTGACTATACTTAGTGGTGCTGCTCACAGGCAAACCCTTATATTCTAAGCAACTCCCAGCTTGTCAGAGGCCAGGAACAAGTCTTTCTTAACAAAGAAGTATGTGGAAAAGCACTCTGTCCATCAAGACGCAGGGGTGTGGCCAACAGCGGGAAACTTGGCTGAGACTTGCTTGGGAAAGTGGGGTCTGTAGCAGAGACACACCCAGACTGTGACAAAAGGACAGAAAAAAATGAGTTATGGTTAGCAAAAGCAGGCTGGGGTGGAGTGGGGATGGGGGTGGAAATCCAGAAGAGCAAACATTTGCAGAGAACTGGGAATGGAAGTATGGATTCCCAGTGATCAGTGCAGCCCTTATTCAGATCCCAGAGTGAGTTATGAGCAAACAGACTCTACCTTCTCATCTAAAATAAAGTAAGAAAAGTAGAATGAGCCTTGGAAGAGAAAGGAGAGATGGAGAAATAGATTTCTTTATAGTGTCTGGTTTTTAAAATAGGAATTACTCTGTTCATTTCATAGAAGCTTTAAAAACAAAACAAAACAAAACAAAACTTGGAGCGATTAGGTGACTTGTTGAAGAACCTAAGAGCAGGCTGACTGTGATTTAAGCACAGTGTTCTTTCTCACTGCTGTTCACCAGGCTGACTGGCACATAGTATGTCCTCACTATCAGTTCCCAGCCCCCACTTTTTATGTTGTGTGCATCTTTGCTACCTGGCCTAAGCTCCGGGAATGGGCCCTACTACCAGCCAACACCCAGATTTTCTTGAATCCACAGATGAAAAACATGGATACACACAGTTGATCAATTTGAACTTGCCTTTTTGGCACAATTGCTGGGCACTACTTATCTCCTGCCCGGAGAAGTGTGCCCTTATCAATACTCTTAGCTCTGCACCTTGCCATCTGCCCTCAACTTTAATTGTTCAGTTAAATCTTCTCCCAGCTAAACATCCCCAACCACCTGCCTGTAGGAGCTGCTTGTGGCTACTCTATCTGAGATCTCACATAACTTGTCACCTTTTCTCCCTCAGAAGCATAGCTCCCCCCCCCCACACACACACACACACACACACACACTCCTCCCCTCCTCCTCTCCTCCCCTTGTGTTTGTCAGCTTGCCTGCAGGGGACCTGGAAGTCCCACCCATTCTTTCTGCCCAGCAATTGGCCCATGGCTTCTTTACTGATAGATCAAGAACCAATTGGGAAACAGGACCTTAGCATCAGCACCACCCCTACATGTTTATATGTTCAAGACCCAAGTCACTCCAGCTCAGCATGCTACCTATTTTATGGAGGTGATGAATTTGAAAATAGAGTGTTAATCCAATACGGTCAGTGTCCTTCCAAAAATGGGAAACTTGGAGAGACCCAGTTATAAAGACTGTGTCTATATAAACCCAGGAAGGAAATGGTCGGCAAAAATCAAAGATGCTAGCCCATGCCACACTCCTCCCTTACAGCCTCAGAGAAGCCAGCCCTGCAGGGGATCTTCATTTCCGACTGTGACCTCCAGAGTTGAGGCAGGAAGGCCTGCAGTTGAAGATCCAGTTTGTGACATTTGATTGTGGCAGCCCTGGGAAAATTAAGAGACACTATGATCAGGGTTTAACTTTTAAAAAGAGAAAACCAGAAGCCATAACAGTGACTTTTCAGGAAGACGTTAACTTAGCAAATTGGATGAGCAGGTCTTGGTTACCAGGAGAAAGTTGGCTCATACTGAAAATTTCAGGAAGCAGCTGTACTCTCCAGAGATAAAGAACAAAAGAGAGAGGCCAGGGTTATCTGGATCCAGGGGTGTCAGGAAGGGAAGCCCCGCTGAATGGAGCCCAGCCTGGGGGACTGTCTGTCTCCAGAGGGACGCTGGGAGCTTCAGCTCAGAAGTGTGGAAAATCACAGAAACCAGAACCACGGGTCATCTCCCGAAGCTTTCGCTGGTTGCCCTGACAGGAACAGAGTATGAAGGACTTCCTCCAGCCTTCCAGTGTCCCCTTCACATCAGCAGTCAGCGTCACAGTGAGCCAGCTGGGTTCACACAGATGAGACCAGTACTGACGGTTCCCTCTTTATACAGGCTTCAGTGGGTATATGTTCAAGGGGACCCCATTTAGCATCCTTTGCTGGGCCTCATTGCCAGTAGTCCTGCTAACTAGTAAGTGAAAAAGACATCTTTGTTGGGAAACTCCTTCATTAATACCCCTTCGGTGTGCCTTGCTTTCATTTCAACTAAAATATTTTGGAGAAAACTGAGCATGCTCAGAGGCATTCGTGCCTGCCATCTTTATAACAAGCTTGAACAAAGTATTCCAGGGGACCATGGTCCTGTTCCTGTCCATGACCTTGAGCTAGGCATGGTTCAAAATGTGTCTGAGTTTGTACAGACACCCAGTGAAGTCCCCAAGCTTTCTTTGTTTAGAGAGGATGTTGCTCTGAAAATCATTCCCATTGTTGCTTATCTGAGATGTGTGTGTGTGTGTGTGTGTGTGTGTGTGTGTGAATGAAACCTCTTTTTACTCTTTTTTCTTTCCTCTTTTTCACACATGCTCTCTACAGAGACCTTTAAAAAAAAAGAGAGAAGCTGGAAACAGTTTGGAGGACAAAGAATGTTGACACTGTAATCTCAGCCACTGACAGTCTTTGGAGAACACTTCTAGTTAACAAGCACTGTGAATCCTGAGTGTTTGCCCCTGTCACCACCAAGATACTGGAGTCTCATTGCATGAGGCTAAAAAACTATTTTTAAAACAGCTTCCTTACCTTGAACACAGAAAAGAAGCTGACACTTCAGCTTTTCTGAAGGACATAGGGTCAAGATATTGCTCCCCAGAAATAATAAGAGAATTGTGTTTCTACCTGCTATTATGTGCCAGGCCCAGAGCAGGGACTGTATCCATGTAACGTGAGATAATGTATATTCATGTCTTGTACAGCTAACTAATCTGTGTCACATAACTGAGCAAACTGGGGTTCAGAGACAGCAAGGCCCTTACAACCACAACCTATCTTCTGCACAGCAGACCTAAATTTGAATACGAAGCCTGTGTTCTTCCTGTTGCATCAAACCACATCTCCCAGTGAAAAGCCTTAGCTACCATCCCATGTCTTCCCAGAAACTATGGCAAATACACTGCACAGCCCTGAAACGGCAAACCTTCTAGAGCTTTCCATCCTACAGTATAAATAACAGTGAAGTCCATTCCTAGTGTATGGGTTTCAAAATAACCTTTGCAAGAGTTTAGTAGGCCTTAAACTATAACAAAACGTTGCAGGCTTGGCAGCTTAAACAACAAAAATTTCCTGGAAGTCCAAAATAAAGGGGTCGGCAGCAGGCTGAGCTCCCTCTGAGGCCACAATCCTCCCACGTGTCCTTGCCTGGCCCTTTCTCTACAGGCACACATTTTGGTGTCTCTACATGTCCAAATGTCCCCTAGAACCAGGGACACATTAAATTGAGTTAGAACCCCGACAATTTCATTTTAGCTTGGCTGCTTCTCTAAGACAAATGTAGTCACATTCTGAGGTACATGAGGGTCAGAGCTTCAGTGTGAATGTCAAAAGGACACACTTCGAACCATTATGACTTCCACACGAAAATAAAGATATGGACATCATTCCTGACTTATTCAGTGTTTCTATTGCTGTGATAAAACACCGTGACCAATGTAACTTGGAGAGAAAATGATCTATTTCTTTATGCAGTTCCATGCCACATCCATCGCTGACAGAAGTCAGGGCAGGAATCTGGAGGCGGGAACTACAGCACAGGCCATGGAGGAATGCTAATTACTGGCTTCCTCCCCAAAGTTTGCTCAGCCTGTTTTCTCATATACCCCAAGACCACTTGTCCAGGAGTGACACCATCCACAACAGACTGGGTCCACCACATCAATTACTAATTAAGCATATGTACCACAGTCTTGTTCACAGGCCATTCTGGCCAGGATATTTTCTCAGTTGGGGTTCCCTCTTCCCAAATGACTCCAATCTTGTTTCAAGTTGACATAAAACTGGACAGCACAGGTGCCAAATCTTGAATTTTAGTTATCAAAATCCAATGCCCCTAAGGCATAAAATCCTATTATTATGATATATTATGGCATTATAACTTTCATATGTCTTAATCTAATTGGGTCCTCCTAAAATCCCACTGATCCCTAAGACACTGTGATCAACTAGATTTAGAAATAAGAACAAGTAAGAAGTTCACATACACTAAAGTTCCCGGGCATCATTGCTGCCATAAATGTTCATACCTGGTCTTTGGTATTCTTCCAGTCCTTCACTGCTACTCTGTTATCTGTAGCTTTTCTGTTTACAACCTACAGTTAGATCCCTGCTGTCATTCTCCTACTCTGTGCTAGCCCAGAACCTGACAACTGGGGTGTCTGGATATGTAAATAAAAGCAAATCAACTTGATTTGAAGGATTGAAGTTCTCGTCTATGAATGAACTCTTCTGCATGTGGTTTCACTAAAACTCAACCTGGTGACTTAGGGACATTGCCTGACCCTCCAAGGCCCAGCTCTGTTCAGACAGTTGAGGCTTCCCCATCCAACTCCAGTGGCAGGTAGGTGAGATGTTACAGGCTAGTAAGACTCAGCAAGGATACATATCCCACCTATCCATAGAGGAGAACCTTGCCTTTGACATAGAAATTCTAGGATCTTTTGAAATTTTCCAGATTCATGGATGACATAATGGCGTACCTTGGTTCTTCAGATGGTGGGAACCAAAATAGATGGGAAAATACAGTATGTCTAATATCTATCTGTTGCATGTAATTTAAAAACAAAAAACAAAAACAAAAACACGCTTCTGCCTTTCTGGTAGTCTGCCCTCATTCACGGCTTAGCTTTGGGATCACACCACAGCCAGTTGGCCATTTTTCCTGGGAGCAGCTATTGCTGCCCCAGTCCCTCACAGCTAGCTTTGCAAAGCCACCAATAACAGCCCCAACTGCCCTCTTTCTCCTCCTGCGCACCTTAGTGCCGCGGATGGAAAACACTAGACAGTTTTATTATTTTAAAACTCGCCAGGTAATTCAATGGCTGGGCAAAGAATTTCCTGCCTTAATCTTATCAACTAGTTCCCTCCATCCCCACTCAAGGCAGAGGCTATAACTTCTAGAGGTCCCAACACTTACATGTGTACAGCTTCCTCCAAAACCTGGTCCAGGGGCGAGGGAGGGGGAGGGGTTTTTCTTCAATGTCCCTTCTCGTCCTCCTGGGACCCAGAAGTCCCAGCTTTTCCCCTTTGCTCAGCAATTGGCTTCTGTCTCCTTTATTAACACAGTCAAGAACAAATTAGGGAGTCAACACCTCCCCTTACGTTGAGAGAGAGAGAGAGAGAGAGAGAGAGAGAGAGAGAGAGAGAGAGAGAGTTATTTGCCCTAGTTTGCTTTCTATTGCTGTGATAAAACTTGGGGGGAAAAAGGGTTTTTTGGCTTTCATGTCCCAGGTCACAGTCTGTCACTAGAGGAAGCAAAGGCAGGACCTGAAGCAGAGACTACAGAGGAGTGCTCCTTATTGGCTTGCTCCTCATGGCTCATTCAGGCAGCTTTTTATACAAACCAAGTGACCTGCTCAGGAATGGCTTCACCCAGAGTGGACTTGTTCCTCCTGCATGGATCATTAGTCAAGAAAATCCCCCATAGCTCTGCCTAGAAGCAATCCAATGGAGGCATTTTCTTAATTGAAGTTCCATCTTCTCAGATCACTCTAGCTTGTATCAGGTTGACAAAAAACTAACCAGCTTGGGCTAGAGAGATGGCTCAGCAGTTAAGAGCACTGACTGCTCTTCTGAAGGTCCTGAGTTCAAATCCCAGCAACCACATGGTGGCTCACAACCACAATCCGTAATGAGATTGGATGCCCTCTTATGTTGTGTCTGAATTCTTTTTTTTTTTTTTTTTAAATCTAACCAGCTCATGATTGTCCTTTGGAACAATGCTGTACACAACATCTATCTGTATGACCTGTACATTACATTAGGTTCATAAATAATCTAGAGATGATTTAAAGTGCACATGAGGATGTGTACAGGTGAGGTGCAGTGCTATGGTGTTTTATGTAAGGGACTTGAACACATGTGATGTCCTGAAACTGATCCCTTGTGGAAATCAGAAGAAACTTGAAAGCAGGCTACGATAACCCAAGGTGTTCTCCCTCTGCCCCTGTGTTCCACATGTCTTTATAGCCATCACTGGTCTTCATCTGACCTAGACCTGAAGTGATCATCACCCCATGTTAGGTTTATTACAACAAAGGGGCAGATAATGAAGTCCAGTCTTTGCTTTTGAGTTTCAAAATAAGCTTTGCAAGAATGGGATTTTGAGATTGGATACTGCCAGAGACTTGGGACATAGAATCATGCCATGGTATTTGGTGTTAAATTCTGAGTCTATGTTTCTAAAAGAACAGCTTAGAAAGTCTCTGTTAGTTTTAGTTATTCTATAATTAAGCAGGGGGGTATGCTATTTCAGTGCAGATATTTTAATTGAGAATGAAAAGCTAAGTTAAAAAGCAACTGTGCCATAAACATTAACTGAGAGGATTGGGGGTGGGGGTGGGGGCGGGTTATGATCCAGACCCTCAGGCCCTGTACCAGAAGGGAAGAACTACTACAGTTTTTTTTTTATATATGTTTTATTCCATACTCAATCCTGCTTTCAGAAGAAGCCTAGATGATATCGTTATTCTAATTGGTCCCATTTGACAGAAGAAACTAAGAAGCAAAGATCTTAGGTGAATCAGCAAGCTGCAGGTGTCTAGTGCTTCAGAAGCTGTGGGCTCAATCAGAACCCTTTATTCAAAGCCCAGTACTAGGGGGCCTTCATTCTGCCTTCCGTTCATTACAGGGAAAGATACTGCAGCTCATTTTTCAACAACAAGTATGGAAATGACTCCAATACTGTAACCAGATACTCTCACACTTCTGGAAGCTCACCAGGGACTGACCAGGACAGGGGAAGTAGTCTCCTGCCATTTCACTATCTCCAACACAGCGCTAAAGCCCTGAGATATTTCCAAGCTAGGCTAAAAGCCCACATGCCAGAAAAAGAAAAATTATCCTGTCTGAAACAAGAAGACAATGTTGGGGTGATGCCTTCCTGCCTAATCACATTCTGGCAGCAGTCAATGGCTTTGGTAGAAGTCCCTGTGGCCCTGAGTCAGTTGCCAGGTCTCTTCTCTCTCACCAAACACTGAGCCTTGGTTCCCATAAAAGTCATACCCTGTCCATCTGAAGCTTTTCTAACTACCATCTTACAGTCACAGGAGGTTGGCTTTTGAGATATACATAATCCATATGTTGATAAATATACTTCACTCTTGCCCTCCACGGTGTGGTCACCTTACAGCTTAAGTCTGACAGGTTCTGAGTAGAAACTCCACAGGGAGCCTTTCAATTCTTCAGCCCCTGCCAGCAGCCTCCACACAGGCTGAGTCTCCCACAGAGAGGAGACCTGTCCTGGTGCACCCTGGCTTCTTTAGCCTGTCTCATTCATAACCTGTGAAAGTGACAAGGGCACCAGTGGCAGGTGGGGGAGTCACCTTGTTCTTTCAGGACACTCGCCTCACTGAAGAGGAAATAGGCCTCCATGGTGGCTTTTCTCTAGGTCACTCCTCATGATTCAGCTACTCAGACACTTTACAGTTCTTCTTAAACCAGCTTATGTCTTCCGGTTTACGTGGGGGTAGAATGTTCCAGAACTTCTTTGGGTGCCCTCTAGTAGAACTAATCTCACTTCAGTTTCCTAGTGCCTCCACGAAGGGGCCATTTACTTCTGCATTAACAGGCTCTTCCGGGCTTCTTGGAAAAAGATACATCCATATTAGTGAAGAGAATGTGCTCATTGGGAGGCAATTGGAGGACCATTTAACAAGGAGGTCTCAGCATGTCTTATGTAGCATGTCAAGGTTGAAGAGCACAGCAGCTTTTGCGAGCAGCTTTCTCTGGATCTGGACAGCAGCACTGTTCTCACGCTGTCTGAGCTTTAGACTCTCACTCCCGAGTATCTGTGTAATATTCATTCTTACAAAGGGAGAGAACTGAGACAGTTTTCACCATCCCATAGAGCACTCTCCCGATTGGTCAGATTCTGTGCCCTTCCATCTCGGTTTTGTTCAACCTGAGTCTATTAGCTTTGACTCACAATCATTTATAGCTAGGCTCACAGAACCGACACATACTACTTGTGTACCTGCGTTCGTGGCTGTTCTATTGCCGTGATAAAATATCACAACCAAGGCTACTCCTTAGAAGGAGAAGAGTATAGTTGGCTTGCAGTCCCGGGGGTGGGGGCGGGGGTGGGGGGATCAGAATGCTGTGGCAGGGAACATGGTGGCAAACAGCAGATGGGGCAGCTGGAGCAGACGCTGATGGTTCACATCTTGGGTCACAAGCAGGAAACAGAGAGTGCACTTGGAATGGTGGCAATCTTTAAACTCTCCAAGCCCACCTCCCGAAACACTTCCTTCCACATGACCACACCTTCTAAGCCCCCCACCCCCACCCCAACAGCATCGCCAACTGGAGACCAAGCGTTCAAATTCCCACCCCACCCCACAACTGTTTGTGCACACACAAAATATGTGTTAGCACTTAACGTCTTTCAAGGCATCTGGATTCCTGGCAAGTGGCAGATAGGAGGTGGCTAAATGACCAGCTCCTTTGAGAAAGCTTGTCTCTGTGTTTACTGGACGTGAACACCTCCCATAGGACCCAAACGGGAAAAGACTCTTAGGCACTTGCACCCTGTTTCCTGTCCTTTGTCCCTAGTGCCTTTCCCTTTCCCAACTTTGTTTTATGTCCCCTCACTGTAATAAATCACAGCCTTAGTCCAGTGAATTCTCCCAGCAAACCACGGAATCTGAGGATACACTGGGGGACTCCCAGAATACATCCAATCAGATGTAGAGATTTTTATTCAACTTAGAGTAGCATATTTCCACACTATACATACATACATACATACATACATACATACATACATATATATATATATGAATATAAGAGAGAGAGACTCTAAGTGTCCCCTGCAAAAATATTTCTTCAGCCCTGCATTTATTAATCACAGCTATTTAGTTCACAGAAATGTAAAAGAAAGCTTTCTCTGGAGCAACTAAAAGGTTAATGGAGGAGAAGAGACCTGGCAGGGTGGACCCCAGCTGGAGGAGGCTGCTACCTGAAAGGTTCAGTCTGCAGGGCTATTCAGCAGACTGACTCAGTCGGGAAAAGACTGCTAAGAGTGAGCACTTTCTGCCTCTCCCACACATTCTTAATGGACTGGGCTCTTCAGCGCGACCCTGGCACACAGGACAGTCTCTCCGAGTAACTGGATCTATTCTCATCGATTTCTGATTCTAGGTTTCAGTGGTGAATTCTAAGCAGCACCCAAGAGTGGGACAGAAGCCCTACCATTGCTCCTGTGCCTGTTCACTCCTGGGGAGTCGTGGAGACAGACTGAGCTCCTGTCAGTCAGTGAGGTTTTATGATAAATGTCAGTGATTATACTGATAAGAGATTCTTCCTCCTGAACTAGGCAAGAAAAGGCATTTTCTTCTCAATGGGGAAAAATAGAATAAATTGCTTTCTACAGAGCCTGAGGCTGGCATATTAACATCCTGCTTCTTCCCCCAAGAGTAAAAATGGGAAAGAAGAGAAAAAGAAGATATTAGCAGTGGTTCTCAACCTTCCGTACACTGTGGGCCTTTAATAGTTCTTCAGGTTGAGGTGACCCGCAACCATAAAACTATTTTCATGCTACTTCACAACTATGACTTTGCTACTGTTAAGGATCATAATGTAAATGTCTGATATGTGACCTTAGAGGGAATCATAACCCATAGGTTTAGAGCCACCGTCTAAGAGGATGGAAGGCTAACGTGGAGGTGGGGAGAGAGAAGAAAAGCTAACTACTAGAGAGTAAAGGAAAGGATCTCTCAGCCATGGGCCCTTGGCCAGGGAAACCTCACCAGGAGAGAAGATACAGCCAGAGACCCTCAGGTGCCACCCAACTACCTCTCAATGGACCCAGGACAGCCCAATCTGGCAGCAGCCTTTAGGATTAGACAGTCATTTTGATCAAACAAACAGTCTTTAAGGCCTGAGCCCGGATTGTAAAGACAATTGCTTACACCCGAGCTAGAGAAGAAATCTCTGTGCTCAGGACAAGTGCTTTGGTTTCTTTTTCTTTCCCTTTACATTTTTTTTAACTTTTATGCATGTACATTAATTATACATAACAATGGGTTCCATTGTGATATTTTGTAATGTACCTAATGTATTTTTTAAAGCATATTCACCTCACCTCACCTTTCTTGCTCCTCACCCACGCCTGCTCGGCTCCTTTGCCCCAGTTAGTCTTCTTTCTCTCTTCGTGGTTTTTAGGGGTCAGATGGGGTGGCAGGGTTATTTGTTTTTGTTTTGGTGACACATTGCATTTTATTAAGGATTCTCATAAACCCCTGGTTAGGAACTGGAGAGATGGTTCAGCGGTTAAGAGCACTGCTTGGTCTTCCAGAGGTCCTGAGTTCAATTCCTAGCAACCACATGGCAGCTCACAAACATCTGTAATGGGATCCAATGCCCTCTTCTGGTGTGTCTGAAGACAGCTACAGTGTACTCACATACAAAAAATAATAATAATAAGTAAATAAACAACACCTGGTTAGGGGTTATTTACTAAGGCATAAGCTCCCTACCGCTGAAGAAAATATCTCTCCCTCTCCCGCTGGCTATTAACTTCTGTAAGGTGGTCATGGCTTTGCGAGCTTATTTCCCTTGCCAACATTATCTACCTATAGATGTCTACACCGTCCTCATGGAGTGCCTGGACGTATACCACCACCCCTGCCTCATGTGCACCGTGGCAGGTTGATAACAGACCCACTATGTGCAAGTCTCAGGCTGACAATCACAACTTTTGTGATATCAAGGACACAATGGCGCTGTCATGCTTCATCCCAATCTGACCCATCCTCTGGCTCGAGCATCCTTTCTTCCCCATCTACTGCAGTGTTGTGAGGGAGCGATACAGACATCTGGCCTATGACTGAGCATTCTGCAGGTGATCATTCTCATTGCTTGGACCAGTTCTGAGCCTCTGTAATCCCCACTGCCACACTGTAAGGGAGTTTCTCTGACCAAAGCAGATGGCAGCACCACTCAATGGCATAAACACAACTATTCAGAAAGCAGTTGTGTGAACACATTCCCACTCAGCAGAACAAAAGTAATCGCTTCCCCAGTACGACGACCTATGACCTCCCCAGCTTCAAGCTTTTGACTAGGCTCACAGAACCAGATGTGTCTTTATGGTGCCCTTTAGCTGGGAAAGCGCTCAGGCTTCAAGCCTACTGCTTCTTTGCGGATATTTAGTTGTCTAGGGTCCCTTCTTTGGAAACCTTTCTCCATTCCATGTGGACCGTGAAGTTATTTATAAGAACGGGCAGCCTGCTATAGGATGGTATCAAGAGCAAACACTGCCAAACCTCCATCTTGGCAGAATGCTCTGTCCAAGGGGTGAGCACACGGCATAGCGGAGCTGACCAGAACCTTTCCCTGGATGAATCTTTGGGCCTTAGAAGAATAGAAGCTTGTATCTTGCTAGGATGGCAAGGCAGAGATGTGAACTGAGCTGCAAATCAGCCTTATAGCCATATGGAAAAGCCAAAACAGCACCATAAACTGAGATTCCAGGGTGTGTGTGTGTGTAACAGAGAAAGAGAGACAGAGACAGAAAGACAGACAGAAAGACAGAGAGACAGAGACAGAGAGAAAGACAATGAGATAGAGTCAGAGAGACAGATACAACTGGCACACAACATTATGTCTGGCATTGCTACCATAACATTGTTGGCTTAAACGAGGAGCCATTCGGTCTCACAGAAAGCTAGAGACCAGAGCCACACAATGTCATTGAGAAAGCTAGAGACCAGAGCCTCACACTGTCATTGAGAAAGCTAAGACCAGAGCCACATGATGTTACTGAGAAAGCTAATACCAGAGCCACATGATGTCACTGAGAAAGCTAGAGACCAGAGCCACACGATGTCATTGAGGCTCACCTCCCTCCAGGAAGAATTTGTTCTTTGTTCACACAGCCTTCAGTGCTTGACACTCCCTGATGTTTCTTGGCTTGGGTCGCAACACACCATTCTCCACTCTTCTCTTTATGTCACCTTCTCCCCTGTGTTTCTCTTCTCTTTTATCTGTGCACAGTATTCTGTTCCTTTAAGGATAATGCACATGGTTGCCTTTAAGGCTGCCCTCTTGGATAATGCACCTCTGCTCAAAGCCCTAATCACATCTTTGACATAAGAAGGTGTTCACTTTTCTATCATTTACAGTAAAATTATATATTGCAGGAATTTTTTTTAAACTCTTCTCTCACATGTTACATCTCAACCTCAGTTTCCTCTCCGTCCTCTCTTCCCAGTCCCCCCCTTCCACTCCCCTGTCATCCAGATCCACTTTTCTTCTGTTTCCCTTCAGAAAGGGTCAGGTCTCCCAGGGATATAACCAAATATGCCATACCAAGTTACAATAAGACTAGGCACATCTCCTCATATTAATGCTGGGCCAGTAGGAGAAGAAGGTTCTCAAAAACAGACAAAGGAGTCAGAGATGGCATGCTCCCACTGATAGGAGTCCCATAAAAACACCAGGCTAACACGTATAATATATATGGAGAGAACCTAGGTCAGACCCATGCTGGCTCCCTGATTGTTGAGTACACCCAGTTGATTATGTGGGTTTTCGTGTGGTATCCTTGACAACCCTGGCTCCTACAATCCTCCCTTCCTGTCTTCTGCAGTGGATCTCTGCTTCTGATCCCATCAGTTGCTGGTTGAAATCTCTCTGATGTAGATTATGTGAGACCAGGGACTTTTTTTTTAACCTACTAGAAGCTCCATTCAGATCTCTGACAGTTTACCTACTTATAGCAGCTCCTTCAGCCTATAGAAGCCACCAAAGCTCCTGCCTTTTGACAAGCCAGAAAGTTTCCTCTTGACAGAGGTAAACATGATTTGGATTCAGTGAGTCAAGTAAAAGATGTTTTAAATCATGCAGATCTGTGTCTTCAGCAGGCTGGGCAGTGGAGGAGAAGCAAAGGGCTGTGGGCAGAACCTTGACTCCTCGACCAATGTGTGAGAAAGCCCTGTTCCCTTTTCCAGACGTGTGAGTTCAGAACCCTGACAGCCATTTACGCTTAAAGGATTAGTAAAGGTGTTTATAGTATCTTGTTGTCTTAAATATTCTAAAATAATAACTGTGGCCTGATGATCAGCTGCACTTTTTTCAATTGTGTCTAAAAGAGAACAAATCCAAAAAAGCCCCAAAGGTCAAGGGTCAAATCAGGTACCCTGATGATACTCTTGACTCCATTTTCTGTCTTGGTCTCTTCAGGTCTCAGGCAAAGGTATCCTGTAGATTCAAATTCAGGCAGACAGGACCCAGACCCATAGCACAGAGGGGCAGCTCTCCCCACAGGTAGATACAGATGTCTTCAGCTCTGTTGGCCAACTTCGGTCAGGTGCCTGCTCTGAAGAAATTTCTGTGGTCAAGTAGATGAAATGTTCTGACTGGTTTTCTCCAGGTCTTTCTTTCCCTCCAGCAACATGGTTCTCAGGTTTCCTAATGCTGCAACCCTTTAATACAGTTCCTCATGCTGTGGTGACACCCCGCCCCCCCCCCCAGCTATAACATCTTTTCATAACTGTAGTGTTGCTACTGTTATGAATTGTAATGTAAATATTTTTTAGAGAAAGAGATTTGCCAAGGGGATTGCAACCCTCAGGTTGAGAACCGCTGCCCCAGGGGAGGTGGAATGTGCAGCTGAGAGTGGCAGAGAAATGGCCACTGGAGTAAAATGAAGAGCTATTAGTTTAAGCACAACGAAAGCATGCAATGTCCGAAGAATGAGCACGCCCTCCATCTCACCACATTTAAAAATCCTACCAAGTTCTGCTCTTTATCCAACTACATATGCCTGTCACACTCATCATGAATCGGTAAGAATCACAGTTTTATGAGTATGCTATGAAAATTTATACAACTAACATAAAAAATTTTCCAAAAATAACTTAGAAGTATTGGTATGTGTCTTGAGGTCCTTTTGACCTTTAGAAAGGGATAGATGTACTAGATACATCAATAAACGTATAGGTGCTGAATACATACTTCACTTCCCCAAAGATGCTGATCAAAGAATCTTGCCATGGGTTGTCTCAATGATTAATTGAAATGCCTCTGTGCATTGATTAACTAACCATAAAGATACTGTATTTAAGGAGTCTTTTTGGCCTAAGTGTGAGATTTTGTTTTCTGTAGCCAGTGATCTTTAGTCTTCCAGTTACATACACACACCAGTAACTATGGGCTAGTTATATGTTATAGCACACCCCATCAGGAAGGGACATGAGAAGTTAAAGACAAATCAATGGATATTTTAAAAAACACTTTTTATATTTATATATGTCTTAGTTAAGGTTTCTATTGCTGTGAAGAGACGTCATGACCACATTACATTTTCTTACATAGAAAAGCATTTCCTTGGGACTGGCTCACAGAGGTTTAGTCCATTGTCATCATGGCAGGAAGCATGGTGGCATACAGGCAGACATGGTGCTAGAGAGGTGGCTGAGAGTTCTACACCCAGGCTGGCAGACAGCAGGAAGAGAGTGAGACACTGCGTCTGGTTTGAGCATGTGAGACTTCAAATCCCACCTCCTGTGACACACTTCCTCCAACAAAGCCACACCTACTCCAACAAGACCACACCCCCTAATAATGTTACTCCCTATAGGCCTATGGGGGCCATTATCACTCAAACTGCCACAGTGCGTATGTGTGAATGTATGGTACTGGAGTCTAAACCTAGTGCCTCATACCTTCTTCCTTCCTTCCTTCCTTCCTTCCTTCCTTCCTTCCTTCCTTCCTTCCTTCCTTCTTTTCTTCCTCCCTCCCCCCCTCTTTCTTTCTTTCTTTCTTCCTTTCTCTCTTCTTTTTTCACTTAACAAAAAAACCATTGTTTTAGTTCATTGGAACAACAACAATAATGAATTAGTTAAGTGTGGTGTCGTCATTCCATTTAGAAATACTTGCTGAACATTGTAGTGATGTATTGATTGCTAGTCTGCTTCTAAGGCCGGTTTATTTCACATTTGGTTTTATAGCTGTCAAACTTGGAGACGTGAACTCATTGCCCTTGCCTGACATGCATCCATCCCAAACTCATATGCAACTTTTATTATATTAGGATAGGTAATTTAGACTGTGTGAGATCATAGGGTAGGCTCTAATCTGGTACCACTGGTCTGTTCCTTACAAGGAGAGGGACAGACACAAAGCCAAAGGTAACTTGAGGGCCGTGAGGAAAGGGACAGTGTGTAAGCTTAGGAGTGACATATCAGAACAACCAGCCCATCTGCATTCTGGAATTATAGCTTGAGTGGTTAATACCATCTCCTTCCACAATGGCCTATTATGGTGACCCTCCAGGATGAATACTCTCACAAACTCGGATCTGCATGAAGACGGATGCCACCAGTTCAGCCCCCAAGCTCGAGCCTCCAAATCTCAGTCCTAGGAGTCAGTCTTGCAAAGGTTTTTGTGGAACTTTAGTGAGTAAATTTCCCTATAAATTATTCATTCTTCAACTTAATTAAAAGTTGTTGCATTTTTATATTTTTATCCAAAGGGTAAATAAACCACTTAAAAGAGTGTGCCAGAGTTTTGTTTTGTTTTGTTTTGTTTTAAAAGATGCATCTATAAAAGTCTTAATGCAGACAAAAATCACCTAATTAGTAAGACACATCCAAGAATTCAATTTCAAAATATTTCTCCATATTTCTTTTCCAAAGCAATTGTTCTCTGGCAGTCCTTATTAGCATTGTTCTCTATCCTGAAGTGATGGATTGTGTGTGGATTTATTTTCATCTGATAAGAAGTATCGTGCGGACACATAAATAGACAATAACAAATTGGGAACAGCTGTCTCTTTGTCAAATAGCGATGCAGAATTTCAAGTTTAACAACATCTAAAGCCTCTGTCCCAAGATCATCTGGGAGAATCAGTAGGGATAAGAAATTTCCAGTCACTTCTCATGTCATTACTAAGTATTACAAATAGTTCGCTGTGCGGCGATGTATAAGATTTGTCAGATTAATCGCATCAGTGACTTATGTCACGTGCCATGCAGCCCCAGTTTCAGGATCTTCTCTGAGTCTCTCTTCCATGAATACTGCAGTGAAGGATTCAAGGATGAGCCTGGCTATAGTCCCTTCCTGGGATGCATTCTTCCTCCCTAGTGTGGCTTCATTCCCATAGTTGCTGCAGAAAATGCTGTTTCCATTAAAGATGCAATGTATTATTAAGAATATATCTATTCTGTTATTGCTATCCTTAGTAGCTCATCAAAACACAATGCTTTGCAGATTGTGTTCCTGAGCCTGGATGTACCCAATGTAACGATCTCAGAATTTGAGAAAGCTGCGTTTTTGTTCACTTTGCATCAGGTCTCCCACAAGGTCTAATTTGCTGTAATATCAACCATCATTGTTTTCATTTCTTTATGATTCTCTACAGCAATTTGTATACAGTCAACCCTTGTTATCCTGCAGAAGTGTTTCCAGGGTACCTCTGAAGTGTCCACAGTGTGTGGATAATTAGTTCCTTATGTAAAATGGGGCAGTGTTTACATATATCATATTTTATTCACTCCCATATACTTCAAATCATACCTATATTGCTTATAGTACTTGATAAAATGTAAATACTGCCACTGGCCACTAACCAGCATTGTTTAGGGAACAGTGACAAGGATGAGAAGTTGTAGTGTGTTCATTACCAACACAAACATTTCCCTAAATCTCTCTATTCGTGGTTAGTAGAATCTGCTTATGTAAAACCCGAAGGCATGGGACCAAAGAAGGCACTCTATCTTCTCACCACGTTGTTCTTCATTTAATTATTTCTACTATATGTATGTGTGTATGCGCATATGTGTAGGTGTGCGTGGCTGTGAGTAGGCATGCATGTGTGTGAATTCGTGTAGAGTCCAGAGGATAACCTCAGGTCTCTCCCTGACCTGAAATTCATGAAGTCGGCCAGCCTGCTTGCTGGTGAGCCCCAGAGACCCACCTCTCTCTGCCTCACAAGCACGGGGTTGTGCCACCATGCCCAGCTGTTTTTACATGAGTTCTGAGACTCTAACACAGGTCCACCAGCTGGTATGGGCAAGCTAGCCAACTGAGCTGCCTCTGAGCCCTTCTATCATTGTTGAATAAAACTGGGAGATACCTTCCCCCACCAAAGGTAAGTATTTTGTAAGACTCTAAACTAAGTGAAATTCTCTAAAGCATTGTATTGACTAGCACATGTCTTTAAACATCACTGAAGAGAAAGAACACAGTAGGTTTGCCCTTTGTCTGGATAACCAGGTTCTAAAGGTCCTAAGCATTTAACCACTACTCCAAGACACGTAAGATCAGGGTTTCACTAGTAACAACGCACACGCATCGCCACTGAGTTAAATCAACTCTAATCTCTGCATTTGAAATAGGTTTACCATTACGTTTGAAGTCTTGATCAACTTATCAGATCTGATCGCCATTACTTTCACCGTGCTAGTGTGGCAGACAGTGAACGCTTTCAAAAGTAGGAGCAATGTCAACTCGGCTTTGCTAAGCTTTTCTAGGAAAAAGCTTTCCCTTCAACTCAAATCTCTTGTGTTTTGTTTGTTTGTTTGGTTGGTTGGTTGGTTGGTTGGTTTAGTTTTTTAGCTGAAATGGCAGCTAATCTAGTTTAAACCAAATAATACTGCAAGTAGATCTTGTTGTAGGACATCATAGACGATTATAGGGAACTAGCTCTTGTCCGTCCTACCAGCTCAGAGCAGAATTCCCACCCAGTCCAAGCTGTGGACTCACAACTACTCTGAGCAGCCAGTCCCTAAACCTCTAGACACAATCAGCCTGGTTTTTAGATGGATCTAAGGTTTGGTCCCCATTCGTCTAAGTCAGCTGATTCCCCCAGTCACAGTGATCAGTTAAGTAGACACAAGGAAAATCATTTTGGAGCTGGGTGGTTCCCACATGAAATCCCAGTACTGGGGAGGGTAAAATAAGAGGATTGCCTGGTTAAGGCCAAAGAGTGGGACTCTGGAAAGAGAGAGAGAGAGAGAGAGAGAGAGAGAGAGAGAGAGAGAGAGAGAGAGAGAAAGAAAGAAAGAAAGAAAGAAAGAAAGAAAGAAAGAAAGAAAGAAAGAAAGAAAGGAAGGAAGAGAGAGAGAGAGAAGAAGGAAGGAAGGAAGGAAGGAAGGAAGGAAGGAAGGAAGGAAGGAAGGAAGGAAGGAAGGAAGGAAGGAAGGAGAGAGAGAGGGGAAAAAGAAAAAAACTCTACTTGGATTTTAAAAACATATCTTAAGATGTCTATGACATCTCCAGAAAATGGCTAACTCCCTCATCTACATTAGCCCTCTAGGGTCAGTTTCTCACCCTGAGAACACAGACTGTAGCTCTCAGGAAGCACCCGGTAAATCCTGGGAAAGAAATGACTGCTGAAAGTTAAAAAAAAAAAAAAAGTAAGACATAGGTCCTGGGGACACGGGCGAGCTCCTTGAAGAAGAGTCCCTAAATCCAGCCTTTGTCCCAGCACTTCTCAGCTACATGAAGTCAATAAATCCCAGGCGACGTCACAGCTACTTATTCAAATTGGCTTCTATAGAGAAGACACTTAAATAAATATCTATCACTCACAATGGAAAATATCCCTCATCAAACCCAACTCCCTCTTATAGTTAGTTTTAATGTTACTTTTATCTCTTTTGTCTCTGTTTGTTGATTATATAGCTATACTTTGAATCAAGAAGAATTATGTCCTAAGTATTAAACAGAGAATAATAGTGTACAATAAAACACCAAAACATTTTGTTGGGAAAAATATCTGAGTATTTCTGATCTTCAGTTTTCTTATCAGAAGATGGAAATCACTTTAAAAAGCTTTCAGTGTCTTGTAGCAGTTACCTAAAAATATGGCATGTTGCAAGCTCTCGTATCCCTGGCACATAGTACTGGCTACCATTTAGATGCAAGGCAGATCGATAAAATAATAATGGTTCTACCCTTTATAGAACCCTGCTTTCTGTCTGCCAGACACTTTTTACAACCTGCCACTTTAAATTGCACTGGCCCCTGAAGGGCATCATGACTGCCATTTGTCAGATGCTAGAACCTAGGCTTGGAGAGGGCAAAAGTAAGCAGCTGGTAAGTGCAATGCCAGTGTAGAAAGCCAAGTTGGTTTTGACTTCAAACTTAAGTACTTTCTACTACCCCCAAGCTGTTGTCAAGAAAAAGGCAAGCAAGAGATACCGAGAAACTCATTTTCAGTTCTGAAAGCAATCAAGGCCGTTTCGGTAGAGAAACGGCCTCCTTGTAAGCAGGAGATATCTGTGAGAAACCACTTAGGCTATGGTGACAGCTCTCCTATGGGAAAAACACAGGAAGTTTTGAGGGCACACAATGTTGTTATTAGAGGACAGAAGCAAACCTTAGTACATCCAAGCTCATTTCTTCAAACCTAGCACAATGACAGGCAGGGTAGCCAATGGGGGCCATTTATACTCTGTTCATCTTGATCCAACAAATAGGAAGGCATGCAACACCTGACTGGTGAGCTTCAAAGAATGTACCATTCTCTGTGTGTTCTATTTTCCTTTCTGTTGCTGTGATAAAAGACATCGACCAAAAGCAACTTAGTAGGAGTGTATTTCATCTCAGAGGTCACAGTCCATCACTGAGGAGAGTCGGGGCAGAAAGATCTCCAAGTGGGAACTTCGAGCAGAAATCTGGGAGGGATGCTGCTTACAGGCTCATGCATAGCTAGCTTTCTAGCCCAGGACCAGGTGCCTACAGAATGGCACCACCCACGGTGGGCTAGGTCCTCCAACATCAACTATCAAGTCAATGCCTCCACAGACATAGGCCCATCTAATAGGCAATTCTTCTCTTAGCTTCAGGCTATGTCAACTCAACAATCAAAACTAACTAGCACACCCCTCTTAAGTATAGAGGACGGTGACTATTTATTTATTTATTTATTTTTATTCACTAATTTTGCTTTTTCATGCAGCTGATTTTTACACAAGCAGGTTTTCCAACTCTCCCTGTACCTATGGGGTGTGTTTGATTCTGGGGTTCAGCAGTAGCAGACCCATGGCAGCCCCTGCGGTTTTAAAGCCATGGTCAACATTCCAATATGACCCATAACAGAGTTTACATTTTGGTTTCCATCTGTGTAGCACTCGGGCTATCTCAGTGTGGAATTTAGGCATAATTTTGAAACCTTCAGCTGTAGGTATTCAGCAGACCGCGGTAGAAGATAAACTAAGACAAGTTCAGAGCACACCATGAAACCTGGTATGATGAGAGCATCGGGGTATGTGGTAAAGAAGGTGAAGAGAAGACGATCAGGTTCGGCCACGGGGTGTAATGGCGTGCTTACAAGGAAGGCAGAAAGGTTGGATTTGCTGTGGGAGAAGAACGTGGATGAAGTTTCTCAGTGGATGAAGAAGTGACACGGTAGTGTCCAAACCCCAGAGCGAAAGAACATGGCTGTTAGTTTTCGGTGCTGTCAAGAATGGGTATGCCTGGATCAATCCGCTTCCAGTGGCGGCTTCGTGAGTTTCTGAGTGAGGACTGAGAGTCCGCAATAACAGAGTAGACCTGGGCACAGAACTGAAGGGCTGCATAGGAGTTATCTGTGAGAAACCGCTTAGGCTATGGTGACAGCCCTCCTATGGGAAAAGTACAGGAAGGTTGGAGGCCTGCCTGAAAAGAAGTAATGGGCGACGCCTGAGCAGGTGGAAAGTGGGAGTCGGCAACCAGAGGTTGGGTCTGAAATGTGTCACGCAGAGATTTATTCTTGGCCACCAGAGATAGGGAAGCCAGGGCAGGAAAGAGATAGAGGATCAGCACTCTTATTATAGAGGAGGCACACCTTTGAAGACCTCTGGGGAAAGAAACATTGGTGGAGATCAGAGGCTCAAAGAGGGACTTTTCCAGAAATGGCCAAGGTGTAACGGGAGATTGGTGAGATGGAGAGGGATTAGAGCTCCTGGATTGGAGGGAAACATAAAAAACGCGGCAGAGCAGGGCACTTGCCCCCTCTCCCTAGTACGCCCACAGTTGAACGCAAAGTAGCTTTCTGCTCACCAGCCCATCTTGGGCTCCCGTTCCTGCTTTCTTCTTGGGCTGTAGTAATACCCTCACATCCTCTACTCTCCCTTTCCCCTTTCAACAATGAAGGGTGGCTTTGGGATGCTTAGGTTCGAGTCCCAACCCTGGCATGGATGCCCACTGTGCTGTCCATCTGGTTGTCACTGCAGTCCTCAGCGAGTTCCTTCTGTTACCCACTCCCGCCCCCCGCTGCCGCAGGCCAGCGCCCCTCCCGGGCGTGGGGTTTCTGTGATTTCCCCCGCCTTTGTTTCAGGGTCCCCTGAGACACGGACACCCAGTGCCTTCTCTTGAGATATCTGAAGATTCTTGGTTGGGGTCTAGGAGAGGACGGGGATGCCTGCGGTGCATGGACGCTCCTGGGCTACTGGCGGGGGCCGGGAGGAGGGAGCGCAGCGGGAGCCGCGGGGGCAGCGCTGCAGAAGGGGAGGAGAATGGGGAGGAGCTGGGGGGCCGGCGGGCGGGGAAGGAGGGGTCTTAAGGGGCGGCGAGCCCAGGTCGTACTTCCTCGGAGCCTGGTGATAAGCGACGCTCCCACCTTCGCCTCTAACTCGCTGCCGCCACCCTGCCCAGTGTCCTCCGGAGTCCCGGACCCGAGCACGGTGAGCGCGGTGCAGAGGCCGGGCCGCTGCGGGCACCGAGGGTGCTGGGAGGAGGGGGATGAATCTGTGGGACCCGAAGAAGTTTCTAGGGTCTGAGCGGGGCCCAGCGCCTTCACTCTCACCCTTTTCTCTCTTCCGCAGATGTGGAAACGCTGGCTGGCGCTCTCGCTGGTGACCATCGCCCTGGTCCACGGCGAGGTAGGTGACCGGTCTCTGGGGTTTGCGCCCCAGCGGTCGAGTGTGCACTCTAGGGATGCTCTCTGGGGGTGGGACTGAAGGTCCCCCAGCCTTTCGATGGAGTGGGATTCTGGCACGCTAGTAGCAGAAATTCTACCTAACAAACTTAGATCTCAATTCTTGAAATAGTTTGGGCCATAAGCTGGAGCCCCACCACGCCTAATATGGAGGGAGGCTGGGGAGTGGGGAGAGAGGACAGACTGGGTGGATAGGAGCAGAGGCGGCGGCCAGAGCAGCCGCAGAGTTCAAAAAGGCGCCTTGAGTTCTGTTCACTTCAGAGGAAACAGAGAATAGTTACGGACTTTTTCTTTCCAAGTCTTTCCTAGCGGGGTGGGGGTGGGGGGGACTTAAAAGATTTTTTTTTTTTAACAGCAAAATGAAATTTCCTTTCTCCTTCATAGAGTGAATTGAGATTTCCTGAAATGCATTTTCTTCTTTGTAAAATGTCCTGGATTTTTGTTGTTGTCGTTGTTATTATCTGGGCCCCATAAGAGCCTTTTATAATCCAAATTTCCCCTTAAACTCGGTTGAGCAAATGCAGGAATCTGCGGCTCTACCCTTTGGGGGCCTCTGGTTTCCAGTTAAAACATGTAGAGTCTCTCTCTCTTTCTCTCTCTCTCTCTCTCTCTCTCTCTCTCTCTCTCTCTCTCTCTCATGTTTTCTTTTCAACTCCAGTGACCTTCCTGAGACACTACAAACAAACCAACAAACCCTATGGCACAAGCCCCTCCATTAACTCAAAGGTTTAGGGACAGAAAATAAACAATTCTAAATTCCCTGGGCTCCAGTCTCCAGAAAAGTGAGGTCAGAAACTAAACATTTGATAATTGTGGCAGGAAATGTGGAAAGAATTAAAACGCATGAGAGAGAAGAAATGGAATGCACATTACAAAAGAAATAGCTCCCTGGTGGGTGGTTTATAGCCCCTCAGAGTTTTTCTTTCACTTTACAGTTTAGCCCCACCCTTTGCATCACAGCTTGAGTCAATCCCAGAATTAATAAATGCACACAGTCTTCAGGACTTTAAACACACACACACTGTACTGGTGTGTGTTCCTTTAATTCACTGTATCATTGATTGAGCTAGAAGCAGTTTATTTTTATTTCTAGAGAAATAAAAGCAGCAAGTATTTATTAGGTAGCTACCACTTGTATTAAGATTCTACTTTAATCATAGGGGAACTGAGTCAGAGAAGTTTGTGCAACTTACAAAATAAGTTATAATAGTGAGGGCAAGATGCAAACTCAAGCCATCTGGCTCTAGACTCCAGACAGTTCATCACTACCTGGCCGGCTTACAAACATGAGGGCTTAGAATTTTACCAAGTGTTTTGTGTCTGCTCGGATCACTTCTACCACTTCTTTTAAAGCCTTTCAGCCCTGTGAGTTGGGCTTTGTTAGTTCCATTTTACAGAGCAGGGAACAAAGTTAAGGAAACGCATTAAATGGCCCATGCTCAGACAACTGATTAGCTTTGGAAGTAGATCAGTATATGACCAGCTCCCTCTACCTTTCAGATACACCTTGAGCCCCGTTTGCTCCTCAGCCATTTTCTTTGAGTGGCGGAAATAGCCTCCGTTTTTTAACCCTGGTTAAAGAATGCTCCTCCATCCTTGTGATGGCCCTCAACACTGTTAGCCAGTGGCTCTCACCTTTAATTCCAACACATTAGAAGCAAAGGCAGGTAGAGCTTTGTGAGTTCAAAGCCAGCCTAGTCTACCTAGTGAGTTTCAGAACAGCTAGGGCTACACAGTGAGACCCTGATGATTAAGATGATGATAAAATAGCCAGGCAGTGGTGACACATGCCTTTGTTCCCAGCACTCAGGAGGCGGAGGCAGATGGATCTCTGTGAGTTCGAAACTAGCCTGGTCTACAAAGAGTTCCAGGACAGTCAGGGCTACACAGAGAAACCAAACAAAAAATAATTAGTCAGTCAATAAAAAGAGAGCTACTCTTCTGTGATAGATGAAGTGAATTCTTGGTTAATTTCACAACCAGCTTAGGAATTGCCAACCACTTTGTGAAAAGACAGAACCGTTTGCAGAAGTCAGGACTCTGTGTCTCGTCAGCACGAGACTGTGAGTCCCAAGGTCTGGGATCTGTTCTAGGTAACCTACTCCTCACTCCAGCCTCCTCATCCCACTGCACAGCAGAGAACAGCTCACTCCAGGTAGGAAGGGCCCCTCACTGCAATTTCCCGCTGGAGCTCTATGGAAGAACATTCAGTTCCCAGGAAAAACCTGCAGACAAAGAGGCAAAGTGCTGAGGCATGAAAACCAGGGGAGCTGGTGCAGAAGAGAGGCCGTGAAGTCAGGACACACGGACAGTGAAGAGGGATCCCAGGCAAGAGCCATAACCGCACATTTCATAACTTCACTGTCCTAAGGATTATTATCTTTTAATCAACCAAGCCTTTGGTGCCTGCCCTTCCAGATAACACTTGGCAAGTTTTAATGCACATGCTAAATACTACATCTTTACTCATGGGTGAAAAAAGTAAATTAACCCTCTCCGTGGGAGACGTGACTTGGAATACATTTTATACACTATAGTTGCAGTTAATGATGCTTGCAGTGGAGGGTTTTTTTCCTTGTTAACTATAAGAACATTCAGCAAACACTCAAGTATGGTATTTCTAGTCTTTTGGCATGAGTCCATTTTAGCAAAATTTAAATCTGCTACGTTGTGCAAATATTGTTGAATTCTGAGAGAGAGAGAGAGAGAGAGAGAGAGAGAGAGAGAGAGGCATAGAAGATACAGAGAATTTTCTTGGTGCTCTTTGCTTTAATAATCAAACCCAAAGATTTATTTCATTTATTTCACTTTTTTAAAAAGCTACGATTGTTTTACAAATTCTGTTGGTTTTTGAAAAAGCCCAAAGCTTTTGGAGTCAGCTTTCAGAAGCAGAGCTGTTCCTTCTTGGGTAAGGGTGGCTGTGATGTTCTTAATGCTAGTGTATAAATTCTCTTTGGTTGGATATGAGAAACTGCTACTAAGTCTCACTAAGGGCAAGTATTACATTGTTTCCGTGTATTTTCAATGCTCTTATTCTTGCCACCTCAGAGTAACACTACAGCTGTTTGTTCCCTTTGTAGTTTCTCTACTTTACCTCCAGGATGTCCCTGCAGCCAGCCTCCATCACAATAATGCCCCACCCATGTGAGCACACACCCACATGCTCTTCAGAGCTCTGCACACAGCTCTAGATATACACATATTGGACAGGACTAGGCTCTAGTTGGGGCAGCAGCAGAGGGAAGGCTTCTACTAACATTCATCCCTTGGCCTGCTCTCTCTTTCCATGCCCCTTCTACTGAAATGACCACTATTGGGGGGGTTATGCAATTGGGGGACCAAGGGTAGTATAGACAATTCCAGGTATAACTTTGTGTGCCCTGGGAGTCTTGAGGAGTGTAATTTAGTTCCTCTGACATGACAGGCTAGAGGAGACACACAGCCCAACTGCCAGCTTCAAGAGGACAATGTCAGTAAGTGTCCGGTGTCCCCCTATGCACCCTGGCTTAGTTTTACTCTGCATTCTGGGTCTAGGAATTCATTATGATAAATTACATATACAAGGGACAGATTTACCGAGGAGATCACTCATTCCAGCAAGGAATCCACACTTGAGCCATGAGCTGGGAGTGTGTCTCTTGAGACAGTAGTGTGGAGAGGCAATAACAGCTCCACAGACAGATGCGCTGTGCTTAGCTGTTAGGCATGCCATGCTAGCAGACTGTCAGGGCTTTGTCCCTAGGAAGCCACACTGCTTAATGGCATTTACACCTCCTCACGTGCATGTAGTTAACCACTAGGTTAGTATCTGCCAGGCTGGGAAGGGTTGGGAGTGCCTCTGCATTCTACAGAATTGTTCATGAGTCTACAGAGTAAACCTCCCACCCCCACCCCCAACTACAGCTTCAGAAAGAGCACTTGCAGCTTACACATTAGCTAGCAAAATGATCTCCTGTTTATCCTGTAGCAAATAAACTACTTGCTGTGATTCTAAAGGTGCCGTTGGGAATTGAGAAGTTGAAGCATAGCTAGACACCACTGAAGAGCCAAAACAGATGGGCAAGCACCTGGCAGATGGGAGTGCTGCTGCTTCCAAGGTCTTTGGAAGGTGGATGCATTATAGTTCCTACTGAAGTGGACTGGGTCACAGGACGCTTGGGCCAACATGTTGAAAGGCTGTAGTAGGAAGTGGCTGTAGAGATTATGGTTGAGTTGGATATAAGGATATAAGAAGTGGTTGAGGGGGGCGGGGGGCCTGGAGAGATGGCTCAGAGGTTAAGAGCACTGATTGCTCTTCCAGAGGTCCTGAGTTCAATTCCCAGCAACCACATGGTGGCTCACAACCATCTATAGTGGGATCTGATGCCCTCTTCTGGTGTGTCTGAAGACAGTAACACTGTATTCATCATATATCAAGTAAATAAATAAGATTTAGAAGAAGGAGGAGGAAGAGGAGGAGAGGAAAAAGAAGAAGGAGGAGGAGGAAAAGAGGGAGGAGGAAGAGGAGGAGGAAGAGGAAGAGGAGGAGGAGGAAGAGAAGGAGGAAGAGGAGGAGGAGGAAGAGGAGGAGGAGGAAGAGGAGGAGGAGAAGGAAGTTGGCTAGACAGCAGCACAAGCCTGGACAAGAATTAAAAATAAAAGATAAGCTGTAAATACCCAGGGCCACATTGATGGATTGGAAATGTGATGGTTTCTTTCTTTCTTTTTTTTTTTTTTTCGAGACAGGGTTTTTCTTTATAGCCCTGGCTGTCCTGGAACTCACTTTGTAGACCAGGCTGGCCTCGAACTCAGAAATCCACCTGCCTCTGCCTCCCATGTGCTGGGATTAAAGGCGTGCACCACCATGCCCGGTGTGATGGTTTCTTTTTCTTTCTCCTCTTCACATAACTGGACATGCAGAAGAACACTTTGAACAATCATCTATTTTATTGACTTCATAATAATACCAGCTGTTATATTACTAGGACAAATTAAGTATGTTAGTTCTGTAAGTCAGATGAAGAGTGACCTTGGAGATTAAATACATACATCTTCCCAGGTTGCCCAACTCCAAACTCTGTGGCTTTGGCAAGGATGCTCTCTCCAAGAGTGAGCCACGAAGGGCCCAGAACTTCCCTTCACTGTTTCCATCAGGTAACAGTGCCTGGCCCAGGTCAAGAATGCTCTGCATACACATTGAGGAATCCAGCATGTTGTGCAAGGCTTGATTTCTATGCTCTTTCCTTGTAGCCTACTGGTGGGTCAGGAGCAGCAAGTGCTAAAAGATGATATTAGATTAGAATAACATCATTAGCAAGTGAACTCAAGGACAGCCTGGTCAACGTAGAAAGTTCTAGACCAGCCAGACCTACATAGTAAGACCCAATTTCAAAAAGAATTTTTTCTGTTATATTGACATAGGTTCTCCCATAATTTTGAAAATCCCCTTTTTGTTTTTAAAGGTTCATTTATTTTATTTTATGTCTATGAATATTCTACCTGCATGTATGTCTTGTGTACTTTTTCCCTTTAGAGGTCAGAAAAGGGTATATGCCCCTGGAACAGAAGTTTAGAGATGGTTGTAATCTTCCATGTGGGTGCTGGGAATCAAACCTGCGTCTTCTACAAGAACAAGTGCTCTTAACCTCTGAGCCATCTCTCCAGCTCTCAAATTGTCTCTAAGTTAATAAAATCCATACATCTATAATATGTAGCTTGATGACCTTTTACAGCGGGACATTCTCAGGTAGCCACTCCCCCAGTGAAGACAGAGGAAGCTGGTGAAGAAAGGCTCTGAGTTCAAGGCAGAAAAGTCACATAGTGGAACTGTGTGTCAAAGGGTTTGCTCCAGCATGCATTTCATCATTCCTTGGTGAAGAGAGAGTTTTTAGTCAGTATCTTGGTGTGTAGTGACATTTGGCAGATTCTTAGGTCTATGTTTTAGCAATACTAAATTTTTACAAATCAGTGAAAAGGTTAACTCATTCTCTCCAGGAGTCTTGTGATTTAGATGTTACATAAGTATTTGGATGTGTAGCTAATTGTTACATTTAAGGAGAGTCTCCATAAGATGCCAATCATGTTATTTAGAAGAGCTGTAAAATTAGAACTACCCAGACATGTAGTTGAAGAAGGGAGGGTACAGCCATGGGTACCATTCTGGGCTGAATTGGAAAACCTTGCCCATAGGGGTAGTTTTATTCTTTGTTCCAGTCTTTTCTGTATTTTCTAAACTTTTTTGAATGTATCTTAGCTTCATGTCGCATGAGAACACAATCCTAACTTTTTTCTCATGTGTATGGTCATGTGACCTATGTGTAAGGGTCAATATTGACATGTGTGTGGATACTTAATGGGGCGTCATGGGTATGTATGTAAATGTATGTGGAGTCCCAAGGTTGATGTTGAATGTCTTTCTCTATCCTTCTCCACCTTTCTAGCCAAGGAATCTCAGTTACACCCAGAGCTCAGAGATATGACTAGACATTGATCTTACGCTAAGGGTTTCCTGTCTCTGCCTTCAAAGTACAGGGCTGTAGGGAGACCACCATGCCTGTCCAGCATTTATGTGTATTCTGAGCATCTGATTCCATTTCTCAGATTTGTACAGGTAATGCTTTTCCACTGAGCCATCTCCCAAGCCCAGCATTAACTTTTTCTTTAAAGTGACATTAGGAGGATAAATTCTTCTTGTAAAAGGAAATGGTCACAGGAATTCTCTTGACGATGAAATATCAAAAAGAATAGGAGTAACAGGGAATATGGACACTATAGAAAGTGAGGTTCAACAACTAGTGTGTCTTCCAGAGAATTGATCACGTCAGTAGTAATATGTGATGATCTTATTAAACACCATAGGCAATGAAAATAAGACCTGCCAACACTGGAGTAAATGGCCTGCTGAGCTCGTGTGAACAAAGCATGCGTACAGCTCCTACATTCCCCTACCCATGACAGACATGACTAATCAATCACAGAATTCTTTCCTACAGAATTCAGAGGAGGTTTGAAAATCTCATTCAACAACACTCCTTGTAGCCATTAGCAATCAGTCAGAGTCCCTGTGTGAGATGAAAGCTATTTGTCATTTCTGCTGGAATACTCAATTCAGTTTGGCAAGCACCGACAATTTTTAACTGAAAGTAGGATAATTAGATGGGAGACTTCAGGACTGTATGACTGACATAGACAACAGAGAGAAGAAGAGCTGCTGGAACTGATGTTGAGAGTCTCAGGAGAAGCCATATACAAGTTTCAGGCCCAAGTAACTAAGTAAAACAAACCCTTTCACGCTGGCCATCAGTGAGGATGCAGCAGTGAGCCGTCTCTTGGCTGCTCTAATGAAATGCACCCTTGCCCTAGCTAAGACTGGAAGAGCTGCTGCTATCACAGAAAGCATCTTCTGCATTAACAGCGTCTGGCAGTAACTTGCTAATAGAACACTCTCTAGGTAGTTGGAGTACAAAATATAGCCTATAAATTTGCATTTTCTGCTTTGGTTGAAAGATTTCCGTGTAATCTCCTCACAGACTTTTTATGTCCTCGTTTGGAAGTAATAACTATTACACTAGCTCCAGGATTAAGTTTAAATTTATGATGCCTGGTATGTCCTTTAAATAGTGTGCCAGGCACTATTTGTGACCAATCAGGCCATTGCCAGATGAACTATATGACATATGACAAAAGCTATGTTGTACTGCAGGCACATGTGTGTGTTCTTGTGTGTGTGTGTGTGTGTTTCTGTGTGTGTCAGTGTGTGCATGTGTGTGCATGTGTATACATGTGCGTGCATATGTGTCCTGTCTGTGTGTGTGCGTGTGCATGTGTGTGTCTGTGTGTGTGTGCGTGCATGTGTGTGTCTGTGTATGTCTTTCTGTGTGCATGTGTGTGTATGCATGTGTGTACACATCTAAGTACATTGCATGCATGCGTGTGTGTTTATGTGTGTCCTATCTGTGTGTGTGTGTGTGTGTGTGTGTGTGTGTGTGTGTGTGTGTGTGAGATGGGATATTTGAATCCATGTAGGGAAAGTGGCTTTTTCTCCTTTCTTGTTTTCAAAAGTAAACTCCTAAGTCTGAGGAAAACGTTGTCTTCCCCCAGTCTTTCATTGATACTTCATAAATATGACTTATTAATCTGCAGAAGCCTCAGGCATTACCTCATGGCCCTTCCTGGGGTGTGATATCAGTCACTTTACACACTTCCCTCCATTAGCAGCAGTGTGAGACTAATAGGACTGCACAGGACCTTCCTGGAGGCGCTGCCTGCATCATCACTGTAGACAGCCCAAATGGCTCTGGCCGCTAGGGACAACAGGAATGAGCAGCCTGTCCTTACCTCTTGCATCTGATTTAGAAAATTCCTAGAGACAGCAGTGGGATGTGTGGTCCCTGCCAACCAGAATTCCAGGGACTGCTCCAGGGCAGTTGGGATCGTTTCTTCCTACTGACCTTGTCTTCTCTGTCAGTGTGGCCGCTGTGGCAGCGTCTTGTACAGAACTTTATCTGAAATGGTGTCTCTTCTGGGTTCTGGCGTTTTCCTGTTTTCATGTCATTCTGAGGTTCCCCACATCTCCCCCTTCATTATCCCTTGCTCTTGACCCGAGTCTCTTTTGTTTTTCTGTGCATCTGTTTTTAGTTAAACTAAAGCATTGAACCCTAGGCCTAGCTCAACCTCGCCAAGAGCTCCACCACTGAGCATGTCCCCTGGCCCTTGTGGCAGAATCTTGCTGTGTGCCTCAGGCTGGCCTTGAATTTGTAATGCTCCTGCCTCAACAGGCTGGTGCCACGCTGCCTGGCCCCCAAGGTCTGTCTTTTACATCAGAGCACTTTTGTTATTAGGTGACAGTGATCGTGGGGAGCAATGAGGTAGCCCATGATGTTGAGGTAGGTCCTGGGACTTGTTTCAGGAATACAGAACCTGGAGCTCTGAAGGAAAACATTGGGTTCTGCTAAGAGAGCACGGCTCCACCCGGAGCCCAGCCTGACTCCAGCTTCACGTGCTCACAGACCCCATTCCCAGGCCAGGGCTCCTCCCTGCCACCCTCTCCCTTTCTCTCCTCATCCTTATTGTCTAGCCTTTCCTCTCTTGCTCTTCCCACTTTCCTTATAGACATCACCCCAAAGTGCATGAGCTGTTAGGAGCTGACGGATACCTACAAACCTTCTGCTCGTCTCCACACAGTTTAAACTCACAGACCCTGGTGTGCTCCTCTGTATCACTCCCCTGAAATAATTCCTTTTTTCATAATCAACTAGCAAGAGGAAAGCCAAAGGTCTCCCACACTTGTGCCCCCTGTGGGGCACTAAGTTAAAGCTGGTGAAAAACGTACTCTCTGGAGCTTTTGGTCTTGTGCAGTGTTTCTCAACCTGTGGGTCCCAAATGACCCTTTCCCAGGGATGCCTATGACCATCAGAAAACACAGATTTTACATTATGATTCACAACAGTAGCAAAATTACAGTTACAAAGTAACAGTGAAATAATTTTATGGCGGTCACTACAACATGAGGAACTATATTAAGGGGTCCCAGCATTAGAAACATTGAGAACCTCTGGTCTAATAGGAGAAGTAGGCAGGGAAGGTCACGGCCTCAGAACTGTCCAGTGTGAGAAACAGTGGATCAGGGCTGAGAATCTACCCTGTGCAGAGGTCCAGGAAAGTCTGTCAGAGGAAGTAGCCTGCGGCTGAACTTGGAAAGGGACCTACAGTGTAGCATAGGCAGAAAAGAGAGCTTCTATCTAATCCTCAAAAAGTGACAAATCACTATTACAAGGCTCATTTTACCCATGAAGAAACTACTCAGTTACCCTACATCAGCTACCTAACTGGGATATCAAACCCAGGGTTTGATATCCCAAAGTCAAAGCTCAGTGTTTTGTGCCCCTGGGTCTGATTTCCAGAAGCCAGACTCTGAAAACACACCAACAATGAATGTTGCTTGTAGTATGGCTTCAGCCCTGTACAGTCCTAGTCACTAACTATTCAAGGCACATCAGTGCTAAATGGCTCTAGTACCTGAGCTGATCCTGCAGCCTCGCCTGCTCCAACCACATGATCTCCACTCGAATCCAGCCCCAGCTGCCTCTCTGACATGTGTGGAACTGCAGTTATTATTTGGGAATATTGGCAGCTAATGGCCAGAGACTCGGGAGATGTTTTAAGGCAGTTTCTGTGTCCTTGAAATGTATTCACAACTGTTCCATACTATGTAAGGCCGAACTGCAAAATGGCTCTAAACTCCAATCTGATTGCTAAATATGGCTGTGTAGCGCACAGATGCCTGCCTGAGGGGGTCAGTTGGGCCAAGCCCACCCTGCACGGCACTCATAAAGCCATGTGCTCTGCCACAGGGCCCCCCTGCCACTCAGAAGAAAAGGCCTCTTTCCCCACCAGCTTAGATTAGCAAAGCTTCCCAAAGCTAACATTACCCCCGAGTCATAAGCCTATTGGACTGTGGCTGCCGTTTCTGTGTCTGTACATTTTAATCAACTGGTTTCATCAGAATCCTGAGGCCCCTTCAAGAGCTAGTTCTTTTTAACGAACAAGCTAAAATAACACAACTAGAAAATCTTTTTTTAAAAAAAAACATGGTCCTTCACCCCTACAGTGTGCATCTCTTGGATATTACTTACTTCAATTTGGGTGGGGAACTGTGAGTTCTCCGGGACTAATAAGATCATCCTCAGCTCCCCATGATGGATGGATTAACGGAACTTCCCTCAGCCTATAGCAGGAGTCCAGCTCCTGGGACGAAATGTCTTAGATAGAGCGAGCCCCCAGCCTGGAGCCTGTCGGAAGTTGTGTCCTGTGTTTGCATTAGCAGCTGCAGGCTTTCTCGCCTGGCTCCCCTCCTCCCTCCTTCTCTCCTGCACTGGGAGAGGCCAGCTAAAGTCTAGACAGCAGAGGCTGCTTGGCACCGCGCCTTCACAGCAGCCTGCAGGGCTCTGCAGCCCTGACTCCCTCAGCATGGCTCACTCTGGTTCCTTCCTTACTCATTTCCTGCTTTTCTCAACGTCGGCCCTGAGTTGTCTTGGGGGGCTGGCATGTACCCACACACATAAGAAGCAAGTGAGTGAAGTATGAGCCTGCCCAGGATTCAGCTGCTTTGTGAGGTTCTAAACTGAGAAGTTACAGCCGGCCACGTGGCTGAGATTACTGTCCTAGCATCAAGCAAGCTCCCTTCATCTTGGGCCAGAGAAGGTTGGGATGAATAGCCCAGTGGTACCCCAAGTGTGGACTGAGACAAACATCTAACCCCTCATCCCCCTCAAAAGAGTGGGAGTGACCTGCAATGTAAAATCTATCCCTATAAGTCCACGCAATTTGGATCATCAAAATACTCTTACTTAGAAGTAGGATATTTGATTAGCTCTTACCTCAATTTCCTACCCGTGGGGAGCCATGGCAAAGAGAGGTTGGCCAAGGACCAAGAAAACAGAGTGGTGAAAGGCAAGAGGTCCCTGGATCCCCCTCTTAGGTATTGAGTGCATCATCGAGCTCTGGAGTGCGGTGCCTCAAGTGCCTTTGTGCCCTGCAATCCCAAGTCCTGATTACCCCACAGATATGAGTCATTTGGCAACTGTGCATCAACACTGCGGTGGGGATGGGGGGAGGGGCTGGAATATCCCAGATCTCCCTGGGATTTAGGGAGGGATCTAAAAACAACAACAGCAATGACAAAATGAAGATCAATCCAAACTCCGAAGATTTTCATGAGAAAACCGACTTTCTTCCGACTTTTCCTTCAGCTGTAGCATTGCAAAGGGCTTACAAAAATAGCTGTGTGGAAATGTTGTTTGGAATCCTTCTCGCCTCTCACCGTGTTGCCTGGCCCATGACCAGGATCTAGGAGCTCCTGAACAGGTGTTGATGAACGTCCTGCCTCCATCCCCTGTCCCTGATCTGGGAGTCAGCAAGGAGTGTCTGTGGCTGCGTCAGGCACTGGTCTTTGTCTTTGTCATCAACACTGAGATCCAGTGACCTTTGTAAGCAAGCCAAGGCTAGCCTGGAGGCTTCAGCCCACTGGTGTGCTTGGTGCCATGCCCTGACTCCAAACCCTAGTAGATAGCCAGGTAAATTGCCCTGACTTCTGGTCATGAATAGGAGCTAGCCATGCAATGTCTGTGTCCTTCCTAATAGAGGTTCTTGTACAAGTTAGAACTGTACACACATGTGCACATCTACACACATGCACACTGGCTTAAATTTCACCCCTCAGGAACAAAGCCGTCTGCCAGTATCTTGTAGTAAGACTTTTCTCAACAACAGATTCCTATGGAAACTAATGAGAGGGACACATGTGTTGGGATTTTCTCTGATTAACCGCCTTGTTGTACCTGTGGCTTCTGTATACTGTCATGATGTCTAAGCCTAGGCGCAGTGCTTATCTTCTGTGGTTATGAAACTTAGCTGCTAGTGAACTCGTGTCATTCAGCCCGTCGGTCAGTCATTCTGCTTTAACCAAAAATGGTCAAAACATCTGCAATTAGTTAAGCCAGCTAAGTTTTGGAGAGGGAGTGATGTCTGGGGCATAGCATTTTTAAGAAAGCAAGAAAATGGATAAGGGACTCAAAGCCAGCCCAGGGGGATTCCTGGTGACTGTCCCAGGGATCCGTGGGTGGTTTAAACGGTGAGGTGGTACTGCTATGGGAGGAATGTCGGCTGGAGCAGCTCTATCTAGTGAAGCAGATATGCAGGTGCCCACAGTGAGCACAGACACCCAAGGCCCCTTTATGACTGACAGCCTCCATCTTGAGGGCCCAGGAAGGCCTCATGGCTTCTTGCTGGCCTAGCCCGGTTCACAGAAGCTTTGGTTGGAAAGAGGCAAATGTTCTGCAGCCATTCATTCACAAATGGCTGCTTCAGGCTTCTCAAAATGCTGTAGCTAGGATTCCACCATCCATTAGGGCGGGGCCAGGCTACCCCAGAAACTGCAGGCTCCACTAGTCCCAAGAATTTTTGGAATGTGAATGTGCCCAGTCATCTTTGGTCATTTTTCTGTCGCTTCCCCTTGTCCCCTTCATTTGCCACTTTCTTTCTTGTCTTAACCTGTGTCGTCTTGGCCTACTGACAGGCATGCAGAGAACCAGAATTCCTGGGTAGGCATTTATTTTAAAGGCAGGGTTTTCTCTTTCTGCATCAGCCGGTGTCTGCATCTTGTTCATCCAAGATTCCTGCAGTGCACCACGGGCTGGCTAAGGACCAAGAAAAACCCAGCCGAGGAACTCCCGTTGACTTTGGCTTCCTCAATTTCCCTTCTGGATGGTGGAGGGAGGAGAGTGAGGGCTGGCATCCAGGGGCTTACTAAAGATTGGGTGTAGTAAGTTCAATCTTCACTGTGTGACTGTCATGGCAGGAATGACGACGGACATTCCACATGTGTGCCCCACCCTTGGGCTATCAGACTATCGAAACAACTGACCCCAAGAGAATCAAAGTGCTCCAGGAAGCTCATGCTGGAAAGGGGGCAAAGGCGGAAAGCCTAGTGCCAGCCAGAGGGGGCTTTGTGTCTGGAAGAAGGTTCAGCACAGTTCTTCCAACTTGTCTGATCTCCTTTCGAGAGAGTCCAGAGACAGTGATGAGGGCCACACCTTTGCCTGGACTACTTAGTACACTTTGTGATACCCCCTGTTTAAACCATTAGAACCCCGAGGGTGAACTTTGGGTGGCACTTTCCCTAAGGTGGCCGCAGTGAGTAAATCTCCTCCTTTCTATTTTTCCTATTACTTGTTTTTGATTGGTTTATTGAGGATGGGAGACCCAGCCTGGATTGTTTTGGGGGTTGCCAGGGCTTATTTTTTTCAAAGCTTTCATAATTAATTAATTAATCAATCAATCAATCAATTAATGAACTGGGGGGGGGTCAGAGGCATCAATTCCCTGAGCTGGCATTACAGTTGGTTGCGAGTTACCTGATGTGGGTGCCAGGAATGAACTCTTGTCTTCTGAAAAATCTGTGAAAAATCTGTGTGCACTCTTCTTTCTTTCTTTTTCTTTTTTCTTTTTTTTTTTTTTGGTTTTTTTGAGACAGGGTTTCTCTGTGTAGCCCTGGCTGTCCTAGAACTCACTTTCTAGACCAGGCTGGCCTCGAACTCAGAAATCCGCCTGCCTCTGCCTCCCTAGTGCTGGGATTAAAGGCGTGCGCCACCACACCCAGCATCTGTGTGCACTCTTAACAAAGCCTTTTCTCCAGCGCCTTACTTCTTAATAAAATTTCCTAATTTTTAAGAGTCCATATTACTTTCTCCTGGAAATACAACCAGAAAGACAAAAGTCTGTTTATTTTCTACTAAAGACATGTGTGATTTGATCTGTATGAGATACAGAACTGTTTGTTTGGTTATGTGTTTGATATTTTAGGCATTTTTTTTTAAATCCCCCTAAAATCCTCAGTGGTGATAGAGAATCCTGTAAGAACAGCTAATGTTGGAGGGTTTCAGACTGATTCTGTCATTTTATAGCTTAGGACACTGCATTTTCCTCAGAACCCCTTTACATGTCGTATCAAACAGAAGGCTCCTCATTTCTTGCTTAAGTTGTTCCACTGAATGGTGGTTTAACTGGGAGCCTGCTCTCCGAGACACAGGCTGATTCTCTGGTTGGCTGGGCTGTTTTTACAGGTGATGTCATTTTTCTTAATGTAAGTGGCATTGTCATTTAGGGTTCATGCTTACTCATGTTATAGTGGCCTGGGATCTAAAGACCTCATTCCCAGGCGGCTGATTTTGAATTATAGGAAACGTCTTCTTTCTGTTGGGGTATGGGGCAGGGCTTGCTTTCTGTGTTGGCTGGCTTATTGGCTATGTGCCTGTGTGTGAGAGAGTATGTGAGTATGTGTGTGTAGTGTGTGTGTGTGTGTGTGTGTGTGTGTGTGTGTGTGTGTGTGTGAATGTGTGTAGTATGAGTTTGTGGTGTGTGTGAATGTGTGCATGTGCATATATGTAGCATGAGTGCATTTGTGTATGTAGTGTGTTTATGTTTGTAGTGTGTGTGTGGCTGCACATGCACACACATGAGTGAGTATGTAGTGTGAGTGTGTTTGACTCCTAGGTAACTGGATACTATTATAGGCTCTAGGCTACCAATCTGTGGCCTCAGATGTAACAGTAGCCATATTCATAAAGCTATGACATTCCCTTTAGGAAGAAACAAAGATTAATGATTTCTAAGGCTGAGAATATTCAAAGCATGAACTAACTATTCCATGGTGATTCTCATCCTAGAAATGTATATATTCAGTCTATAGCCCAGGCTGGCCTAAAATTCATGGTCAACCCTTCAGCCTCAGCTTTCAAATACTGGGATTGTGTTTGAGCCCAGTTTTCAGGAATATTTCAAGGCTAGTGTTCCAGGTGCTAATCTGGACAACTTCCTGCAAGCAGAGTCTATCTCGTTCCAACCCTGGGTCTCAGTGTACCCATTTCATGGGGCTAAGATAGGACCTATCTGGAGCCCTGGGCTAGTCCAAGGGAAGAGTCTTCGGGGAATGGCTTGGGTCTATGCATCAGCATGGTTCTCTCCATAACTACCTCTGGATATTTGGGGTATCAAACAAAAGTATTCAAGAATTTTCTCAGAATTAAGACAGGAGCTCTAGGGGACCTGATTTCATGATGTAGACCAGGATAATCTAAACCCCACCCAAGTGCTGGGGTGAAAGGTATATGCTCCCACATCTGGCTTTCTCTGGTGTTTAACATGCACTACCTATTCTCCAGGCTCTTAGCAAATTCTACTACAGGCTCTGCTGTCAGAGTTTATCACCCGTGGTGCTTCTCTGTCACCATGGTCACCACACCAGTCCCAGCCACCATCATACCATGTCCTGCATGTCAATACAGGAGCAACCTAAGATGTACTGTTTGTCCATTCAGCAACCCTAAGCTCTGTCCACACACGTCACTCTCTGTGCAGTGCCCTACACTGTCCTTTACTGCACTATCTTCTCAGTGGCTCTGGGCCCTTGCCCCCAGTTCTTCCGGTTGTGCCCTGTACCACGGTCACATTGGCCTTTTTCCCTTATTCTGGGAACATGGCAAATCCCATCCTGCTTTGCACTTTCCTTCCCTTTGAGTGAACTAACTGTCCAGGCTTCCATTTTCAACTCAAATGTTAACAACTGTACCCAGTAAGGATCCCTTCTCTCTCAGCTTTCCGTAACCCATACCTGCCTCCCTCCAGCTCCTCCTCCATAGCCCACATGTTTCTTTCAGTCCTAACTTTGCTGTGTACTGAGACCCTGACTTCGGAGAATCCTTCCTCTGCCTGTGTTCATGTGTCACAGCAACTGTAGGGCTATATCTCCAAACCAAGAAGCAAAAAAAAAAAAAAAAAAAAAAGTTCAGCATTGTCTCAATGGGAAAGTCCTTTATTGCAGAAACATTCCATTCCACAGCACAGTGAGCAGCACTGGATGGAGACCTGGAGAGCAGGGAGCTACAACTCCCAACCCATAACTGACCTGAACCCAGGCTTTCCAAACTCTCGTACATTTGATCCACAGACAAGGGGTTTTCTAACTTACCTCTCTGCACATTGCTACACCTTTAGGTGGAGTTGGAAGTCCCTTAGTGTAACCAAAAGCAGTTAAATAGATGGCATTTCTCCAGCATCAGTCGGTTTAAAACAAGGGTGATGGTTTTAGGAACTATCCTGTTACATAGTACTTGGGATATTTCTGTCCCATAAATGCAGATCTGGCCACAGCTAAAGGAGTACAGCTTCTGTTACCCCTTTTAGACAGAGAAGGAGGACTTTGTGCATTGTTGATACAGGCTGAGGGGACTCATGGGACTTTATTCCCTAACACCCCACCCCTCCCAAATAGTAGAAGATCTCAGTGCACTGGAACTAAATACCTCCCAGTCACTCTTTAGGTCTCCTGCCAGCTGAGCCCTGGTCCCATTAGCTAGTACATATAGATCTTCCAGCTCTTTCTTCCTAGCTGCTCTGGGGGAACAATGCAAGGCAGAAGTATTTTATTCAATAATAAAATGTGTGTGCTTTCAGCTATTTAGTCTCAAAACATTAACAACAGTGTGTGTGTGTGTGTGTGTGTGTGTGTGTGTGTGTGTGTGTGTGTGTGTATGTGTAGGTTGGAAAGAGAGAAGTAGAGTGGCTGGAGAGATGGCTCAGAAGTTAAGAGCACTGACCGCTCTTCCAGAGGTCCTGAGTTCAATTCCCAGCAACCACGTGGTGGCTCACAACCCTCTGTAATGGGATCTAATGCCTTCCTCTGGTGTGTCTGAAGACAGTGACAGTGTAATCACATACATAAAATAAATAAATGAGAAGAAAAGAGGAGAGAGAGAAAGAGAGAGAGAGAGAGAGAACACAAGAGAATCTAACCAAGGAAACGATGAAAAGTAAAAGGTTTGACAAGATATATCTACCTCATTGTCTGGAAAAGCTCCAAATAGCTTATTTAGCCCCTTACTTACATGATCCCTGTTGTGAGCTAAGTCTAAACATAGGAAATAACAAACCTTTTTTAAAAAATGCATTTTCATTTCCTTATGTGGAAAAGATGGGTGTGTGTGCGATGGCACGTGTGCGGAGGTCAGAAGACAATTTGTTGGTCAACTTTCTCCTTCCCCGGTGTGGGCTCAGGGATTACATGCAGGACACTGGTCTTGGCAGCAAGCTCCTTTGTCTGCTGTGCCCACTCACTGGACCCAACCATGATGCTGGAATACCTGGGCCTCGGACATTGAAAGCAGAGCCAAAGTGAGGCTTCTGTGCCCCATAGCACCTGCCCGCTGCAAAAATCTAGGAATTCATTACGTTCCTAGCTTGCTCCTAGATGAGCTCCGTCAATGCCTTGCCCATATGCTCACATTATCTGTGGACGTCAGTTATATATCTGTGCACGTCTAGAGCATTCAAAGCTATATAAAGTCTTTCTGCCCCGTTCTCCTCACTCCAAGCTCCTCCTCTGATTCAGTAAGGTCAGAACTGGACACTCACTATCAAGATATTTAGTGTGAATAGCTACTTTAGCCACCCAGCAGCGATAACTATGCCTTCGGAGCCAGTTCCAGTAAGAAATATCCAAATATCTTCTTATGAGTTGTTCATCAGGCGAGCCCAGAAGCCCCAAAACAATACAATCTCTTGCCACTCGCCAACTAGCTGATCAGGTCCTATCACTAAAGACACCACACTAAAGAGAAACTAAAGTGACCTAGGATGGAAGCTTCCTTCATCAGACTAGCTTTCAGAGTTCAAAAAGCACTCTGCAGGCGGCTCCAGGCCTCGATGGTCTTAGCCAGCTCTGACTCCTACAAAATCTCAGTGCCAACCTGCCAGGCAAAATGTTCCCCCTCCCCCAACCCCGGTTCTCCACAGAAGGGAACTCATGCCTGCCACTGTAATTCCAGTCAAAAATCCATGGTTGAGGAGGTCTTAGGCCCTGGATGGTGACTTACTATTGTGTGGCCAAATTGGCATGCTCCCAAACTGTTTTAGAAATACTTGTTTATAAACGTAGACAAATACTGCTCTCAGCTTTAGTCAGAGGGTCATGTTTGCCGTGAATGGAGGTGACGGCAGAGATTCATGGCTACTCAAGGTTCTTAGAGTGGCAGCTGAGTACTCTGTCCTCTGGAAGTCTCAGGGAACACTGTCACAGAGGAGACAGGAAGACTGTTGGAGCCCAAGGTAGGGCTAGAGGCTACAAGATACTGTCTTCTGGATGTGATGCAGCCATCCCAATCATGATCTCACAGCAGCTGAGTTAGCCTCCACTGGGCTTGCATAAGACTAGGTCTGTCAGTAGTCATTCATGGATGGCGGAGGGGTTCCTTCCCTTCCTGCTAAATGGCTAGCAACAGTAGATTGGGGGGGGGGGTTGCGGGGCAGGGGGAGGAAGGGCATTCATTGTCTTCAGTGACCCATGATCCATCCAGGCTCCAGTAGATGATTCCAAACTCATGGCCACACAGCTCACCCTGGATAAACTCAGTGGGTCATAAAGCAAAATAAAAAGACAGGAATGTACAAAGGGGACTTTTGGGAACTGGGAGTGTTAATGTGGGTGGGGGAGGGGTGGGGGGCCGTAGGAGATTGGGGTGAGGGTAAAGACAACGGGATGCATTAAGCTCAGGTATGCAATTGTCAGAAAGGGGAAGTTAATACATTAATTTAAAAATATATAATTAAGTCAAAAGTTAGTATGAAAACTATGTAAGATTTCTTAATAATGCTAGTTACATGTTGAAATGGTAACATTTGGGAAATACAGCTTAAAATAAAATTTTTAGCTTTTATTTGTTTTTTGCAAAGCGCTCCTTTTGACCAGTGTTAAATTAATAGAAGACTTTGCATCGGAGACTGGTGTTCCGTGCTTGTCGTCCAGACGACCGTCAGTTATGTTGGTTGCCTTTCTGGTGAGCAAACGTACCTGACAAGTTAGAACATTCTAGCAACACCTCAGGAGGAGAGGCTTGCTTTGGCCCACACTTTCAGAAAGAGTTCAGTCCAACCTAGCAAGGAAGGCATGGTGACCAGAGTGGCCAAGTCCCTGGTGCTGGGGACTTGCTCCTGGGGCTCCTCATCACAGCCACTAACCAAGAGCAGAGACAGGAAGAGCAAACAGGGATGGTCTGATCTTCAAAGGCCTTCTTCCCTTAGTGACCTATTTCCTAGCCAGACCCTACCTCCTAAGGAATGGGTCCGCAGCCTTCAAACAGTGCCAACAGCCAAGTTCAAAATACTTAAAAGGCTTAACTCATGAGCCTGGGGTGGGAGGACATTTCAGATTTGAGTTACAGCATCACTGAGTCACCATTATCAGACCACAGTGTTTCTGTTGCTTGAAACCCCACGTGTTCATGCCAAACCTAAGCTACAAGCTGTTCAGACATGGGCTGGGCTTTGTTCTTTGAGCCTACAACAGATGGACATAGTGTGATTTGAGGGAGAAAGGGGGTGTGTGTGTCTGTCTGTCTGTCCGTTCGTCTGTCTGTGTTATTTTACTGTTTGATTTTTTGCCCTGTTTCATTACTGTCTTTGAAATGGAGTCTACTCATTTCAAATTGGACAGCAATAAGGATTGTTCAAAGGTGGATTTAGACCCTTGACCACGTCCACAGGAACTGGTTTTATGTAGCTCTTAATTTGTTCTTGAAAGATTGATATTTCTCTAAACCTACTTATTAAAAACCCGGGACCTGCCAGATCCTTCCACCTGGCAGAACAGGGAAATCAGTGGTTAAAAATGTGTCCTTGTAAGCCACACATATTCTTCATCACCTCAGAAATCTTGGGACAGTCCCAAACTTGTCAAAGACCCCTGTACCTCACTTTACCAGTCTTAGAGTCTGGGCGTAAGTACAGGTAAATGAAGATGTGAGCTCCGTGGCTTCCAATCTAAAGCCAGAGTAGAGATCAGGGCCACCACCAGTGTGCAGGAACTGTCAGAAACCCCTACTAGATAGATGGCTGGGGTTGCCAGCATCTGGGGAAATACTAGAAGATGCATCCTGGGTGGGCCCTACCCTCTAACCATCCTACAATTTTCTAACTGTGCTTGTGGCTCAGCCAGATGTTCATAATATTCAGTCTGTATCTATTACGCCTAGAGTACAGGCATGTCTGCCGGTCTCCTGGGGGACTCTGACCTTTCCCTGTACTTCCTAACTACAGGATCCCAGAACCACTGCTTTGGGGTAAGAACTGTACAAAAATATACCTCCAAGAAATGTCCCCTCTTCTGGAGAGATTTATTAAGCCCCCTGCTGGGGATGATTAACTACTGCCCACTTTATTACCAGGAAGCAGTTCGTCGGCACCACGACAATGTATGCAATGACCTTTTTAGAGAAGCAAAGGAGATTTCTAGTGATAACATCTAGAAGGGTAAGCAGCCACTTTGCCCCGATTTCCCAGCATAGGTGGTCCCACCCCCACCCCACCCCCAATCTCCCAGCATCCCAGTAGCAGGGCCTTTAAGAATCCTATGACTGTTGAAGCAGGGGCTGCAAAGAGGCAGTCTATGCCCTGAGTAGTAATCTCTTAGGCTCCTCACAGTTTCTCAGCTCATAAAAAATTCCATTTGGGTTTTTTAGTATCTATTCGTCCCATTGAAATCCAGTTCCCAGATCTGTAGCTGAGTTTCTGGGGACCCTCAGACATTAGGCTAGAGTTCCTACTCTATAAAATAACCTCCCATCCCCCATAGACCTCATCATCAATGTGATTGTGGTCATAGTTTGTGCCTGCTATCTCTGCCTGGGGCTACATGAAAGGTCCCCTTTACTTTCAGTTGTGTCAGTGGATAAGATAGGCAGCTGAAAGCCACATCCACAGACACTTTCCTGTTTGTCCTGTATCACTGACCTTCCCAGAATTACTGGCTATGTAATAAAACAGAAATGGAGCCTGAGGCCTCCCTTCCTGCTCTGAGGCCTCAGATGCAAAAGCAGACAGTGCAGAGAACTTTGTTCTAACAACTTACTCGTCCTTCCTTGCTGCTGAAGGGAACCATTGGTTCCCGCTTAGCATCACTGAGAGGTGGGATAGGGGACAGGAGGAAACTAGGCAGGACCCAGGAGCCTGGAAGCAGGCAAGCTGGAGGAGTACCACCTGCCTCAGGCAGTTCTCTGGAAGACTATTCCTGGGACTCCAGGTTCCTCCTGGCCAGCGGTTTCCATGGCAACACAGCGTCTGAGCACTTCTAATTACATCTGTCTGCTTCTCCTAGAACCCTACTGAGCAGCAAACATATGGAGACTTCATTTAGTTGGGAGTTTCTGAGTTTTAACCCCTTCAGCACTCTTAGACTAGGAAAAAGAAAATGTTTGTCAGGATATTGAAATCTTGGCACAGCCCCAAAAGATTCCCCATTTTTAGCTCTGTCCCCACTTCTAGACCAGGTCTTCTACTTCCATCTTGTTCATCATACCTGACCTTCCTGTCATCCAGCGCTAGCCCCAGCTCATGCTATTGACCAATGAGCTCAGTCTCAGTTGGCCATCACAATCCCGTTGACAGTACCCAATCCCAGGGAAAGCACACTCCATAGTTCCAGCTAAGTAAGGGCCCTTTCTCCCAATTCTCTTCCTAGTAAATTCCAGCCCATTGCCAGGATAGCACACAAGCCAGAAGGAGTGTTAGAAGCCAAGCCTTAAACGTTCTGCCAGGAGCCAGGAGACCCAAATGTTCTGCCAAAAGAGAAGGGACAAAGCAAAGCAAGTTTCTTTTCAGGTCCGTCTCAGGGTTTCCATTGCTGTGAAGAGACACCATGACCAAGGCAACTCTTATAAAGACAATATTAAACTGTTAAACTGGGGCTGGCTTACAGTTTCATAGGTTCAGTCCATTAACATCATGGTGGGAAGCACGGCAGCATCCTGGCAGACATGATGCTGGAGGGGCTGAGAGTTCTACATCTTGATCTGAAGGCATCAAGGAGGACACAAGAAGAAGGGTCTCATCTACACTGGGCAGAGCTTGAGCACTAGAAGCCTTTAAAGCCCGCCCCCACAGTGACGCACTTCCTCCCACAAGGCCACACCTATTACAACAAGGTCACGCCTCCTAATAGTGCCACTTCCCATGAACCAAGCATGTTCACACATCCACAAGGTCTAAGTTCGAGGATAATGAAGGGGCAAGGTCCATAGAAGAGGTCACAAAACAACTGTGCTAATAACAAGTCACTATTTCTCTTGCTTTGTCTCACTTGCCAAGGCCTCTGCTTCACTAATGACTATGACCATGGTGTCAGGCTGGTTTTACTCAGCTGGACTGTATACCCTGCAGCCCCACCTGACTTCTGCAACATTCTTTCTCTCCCTTCTTATCCGTTCAGCATATCTCACTTACAGCATACATTCGTCATAGGCAAAAGACGAGGCTGAAAGCTCTTTCAGCCTCCCATTGCCTTGAGAGCTGTCTGTCAGCTTATGTGTGGCATAGAGACACACACTGCATCTCTTGTGGGTCTCAGACTATCCCAAATTGGTAAAACTTCAGGCTGAATGTTGATGGTGTAGTGGAGAAGAGTGAGGTCTTTGGGCTCTTTCCACGGAAGAATCCATCCTTGTGTTCGCTCTGGGAAAGGATTGATACTGTCACCAAACCTTGCTGCCCCAACCCAGGGTGATGTGACTCAAGCCTGCCTCTTTACTCTTTTAGTTAAGGTTGATCAGGTGACATGGGTGATATACTAGGGTCTACAAAAGGACCCTAAAACTTAACCTTTGTCCCCTAGAAAGCTCAGCTGGAAAGAAAAGAATATATACAATCAACTAATATGTTTTTAAGTGGGTTCATACAAAGGAGAATTGCAAGTCAGACAAGGAAAGAGGAATTCTCACTAATCAAAAAGAAAAGCTCACTGAGGGTGAAGCCTGAGCTAAATGTTGAAGGACAAGAAGGATTTGGACAAGCAGACAGTAAAGCAGACCTCCCACATGGTGAGGGTGTTTTTTAAAGCTGGTCTAATGGGCCATTCTCTGCCCATCTGAAGGTTAAAGAAGCATCCGGCAGTATCTTATAGCACTGACACTTACAAAAGGCAATGCACTCTCATTTCAGCATGAAATACTGCAGGAGCTTAGTACTTTAGTCTACCTTATACCTTTAATCTGCCCTGGCCATTCACTCTACTCACAGGTCCCTCACCCTACTGTCTACAGTCAAGAAGGAAGTCTTGAAGGAAGAGCATCCCGGGCAGTGAGGCCAAGTATGGCAAGGCCTCATTCAACAGTGACATCACATAAGAGAGAGGAAAAGATCATATATACTGTGCACTTGTTAATGTGTCTAAGTACGTGCTGATAGATAAAAGTCAGGCAGCCAACCTGTGAAACGTCCAATGGAAACCAATCTGCAGGACAATGGCTTCTCTTCAGAATAGGCAACTGTGGTGGTTTGAATAAGAATAGCTCCCATAAATTCATAAGTTTGACTGTTTAGTCATGAAGGAGTGACACTATTTGAAAGGATTAGAAGGATTAAAAGGTGTGGCCTTGTCAGAAGGAGTGTGTCCCTGAGGGTGGGCTTTGAAGTTTCAAAAGCCTATGCCAAACCCAGAGTCACTCTACCTGCTTGCAAACCATGTGTGCCTGCCACCGTGCTCCCTGCCATGATGATTGTGGACTAAACCTCTGAAAGTGTGAGTGAGCCCCCAATTATATGTTTTCTTTCATAAGAGTTGCATTGGTCACGGTGTCTCAGTGACATTGTGACTAAAACAGGGAGCCATGTGCAAATTGGGATAATGGAATTAATCTGCAGGTAGGTGTGAGGAGTAGAGTAAGCTACTCCCTAATCAAGGAAACCACTGTGGTTCTTTTGCCACAGCCAATTCCTTCCCTAGGAAGCATGTATTGTCAGCAACACCCAGATAGTGCTTGGCTTGACTAACAGGGAGCAAGATGGCTCTTGGTTTTATCCATCTCTTAACTTCCTCCCACCAAATCAGAGCAATGAACTCTGCATTCCACTGAGATTTCTGAAGAATGAATGCTAATTGGTTCCTGGCTGGGAAAGCCTGGGAAGATGGAGAGTCAGCTTGCTTGGGATGGAGGACAGAGAGCAAGCAGGGATGTTCGTGCAGATGTGGCTGTCGCTGCAGGGGATGCTTCTAAAACTGGCTGTCTGGGACCACTCAGCCAGCTGCCCTGGAGTGTTCACCAGTCAGAATTGAGAGAATTGGGAATTTAGGTGTGGGGGAAGTTACAAAAAAAGAAGAAGAAAGCAAATGAGACCCTCAGTCAACCATTTTTCTTGAACTACATGTGGAAATAATTGGAGCATGAATGCAGAGTGAATGTGAGTCCTGGCAGCGCAGGACATACCTCAGTGACAGGTTCCTGGCAGAAAAAGAGACTGAATCTCCAGTGAATTTCCGTTAGCCATTTTTTTCCCTTTCTTCCCCCCTCCCCTTTTTTCATACAAGGCAAATGTAAGTAGAATTAAAACTACATTAGCAGCATCTGAGTGGGGTAGAACGTTCCAGCAGGCTCCTCACCAGTGAAGTCAGCCCACTTGGGTATCCATTGTTGTTTCCTCTAGAGCTGTAGTTCTCAACCTACCTAAGGCCACGACCCTTTAATACAATTCTCCGTGTTGTGCTGACCCCCAACCATAAAATCATTTCATTGCTACTTTATAACTGTAATTTTTCTATTGTTATGGATTATAATGTAAATATATGGTATGCAGGATGGTCTTTTGTGACCTCTGTGAAAGGGCCTTTCAACCCCAAAGGGGTAGCAGCCCACGGGTTGAGAAGTGCTACTCCAGAGTGACCCCGGAGAGAATGGGAAAGCATTGCTTATGAAGTCCTTAGACTATGGGAATCTACTCCAATGCTTCCAGCAATATCCTTGAAATTCCATCCAGATGGCAAGTGCACTGGATGGGCATGGTGGGCATGCCTGTCATCCCAGTACCCTGGGGGATGAGACAAGAGGACTCCTGATAGTTCAATACCAGCCCTGAGCTACACACACTGTATTTGAGGCAAATCGGGGCTACATAGTGAGACCCTCATCTCAAAAAGTCTATAAAGACTCATTCTCTACATTTCTTCCTAGGGAGATAAACACTTGGTATTCAGGATCGCAGGAAGTAGTAAATCCTTGAGCTATTTAATGGACTTCAAACAGTCCAAGGGAGCTGAGCATCGTGTACAGCCGCTGTTTATTAGAAGTTGGTAAACTAAGGCTCGGAGAGATGAAGCTTTTTCCCCGAGTCACACTGTGTAGGTGGCAGGCACATATCTAGGGTCCCTCTCCTAGGTCCAGCCTGCCTCTTGGTGCCTGATTCAGCACTGAAATGCTCTCACCGCCTCACCCCAGCGTCTACCCAGTCACCATTCACTCATCTTCCATTCTTCAGAGCCTCCTTCCCAGGATCCTGAATCTTCCTCTGCTACTCTCTTGGCAGCTTTACCTTTAGAGCCCTCGCACGCTGAGCAGGCTGCTGACTACGGAGAAAGGAGAGAGCCTGTAACCCTACCTGCATTGTGCTTGCCAAGCCCTGTACACCAGTCTGCTACTGCATCTGCCTGGAGAGAAGGTGTCCTTTCTGCTCGCAGAGACCCCTGGTGGGCTGGTGGGCACACGCTCTGCTGTTCTTGGGTTCTGTTTCCGATTTTCCCTCCCCTCCACAGCTGCCCTCAGCCTTTCCCCCCACCCTTTCTCCTAAGTCCAAAGGCTCTTCTTCCCCCACCTCTCACTCCTACAAGATGACATCCAGATGTGCATCTCCAACCCTATTTCCAGCTGCCAGTGGGGATGTTCTACTGTCTGCTTAGACTTGTGTCCATACCTGACTCTGCCTACCTTGTGTCCCCCTACCCTCTTGCCAAGGCTGTGTCTCTGACAGAGACCTTCCTCCACCTGATGGTCCCCCAAGACTAAAGGCCTCCATGGCTCCTTCCTTCCCCAACACCCAGTATATTGGCAGACCTCCATATTCTTTAGAAAGTTTTAAATGTCCTTTAATTATGTCTCTACCCTCCTCTCATGAGTGGTCTCAGCATGTTCCCAGTCCTTTCTTTGTTTCTCCATGTATCTACAGGGCTTATGGGTAGACCCTGCCATACTACAGGGGGTACAACAAGCCCCCCTTTTGGCAGGATTACAGGTGTCAACATGCCTGTCTCAGCACCCTGCTATGTTAGAAACCTCTTAAAGATGGAGGCCATGCCCTCAGATCCTTTTAAACTTATGCTATATTCCTTGTGCTGTGTAGGTCACAGATTGTTATCTTCATTGTTTTTTTTTTTTGTTTTTTTTGTTTTTTTTTTTTTTGTTCATTTGCTTGCTTGCTTGCTTGCTTGTTTTGAGGCAGTGTCATTTTACTTCCTAGGCGAGTATGGAGCCCCTAGACTCAGGTGATCTTCCTCATTCAGAGCTGGAGGTACAGGTGTGCTCAACACCATATTCAGCTAGATCCTCATGATATAGCCCTGGCTGGCAGAACTCTCTGTGCAGCCCTGGCTGGCCTAGAACTCACATTGATCTGCCTGCCTCTTCCTCCCAAGTGCTGGGATTGCAGGCATGTGCTGTCATCATTCTTTAGTTAATATGGCATATATCAGATCTAAGGTTAAATACATTGAAGTCATTTCCTTTCCTTATTTGAAGAAGCCTGGAGAACTATTTATATGCCCTACATTGACTACTAAAGTGTACAAACCTTAGGCTGAAAGCATGGAGAATGAATCTCTTGTACGGATCTACTAGGCTAATTTCGAATAGATAAATGTTCTGGGCTAGGAAGTTTCATCAGGTAGTCTAAGCTTTGACTGGTATACAAAAAAAAAATATGTATTTGAGACAAAAATCAAAAAACAAAAGTACACAGAAAATTCTTGTTTTGTTTTGTTTTGTTTTAATTCATATACAACCAAATGGACTAACATTTCTGTTACCTCTAAGTAATGGATACTATTGTGTGCCTGCCCTGAGAAGATTTAAGGTCCCCTCCTTTTTTTTTTTTTTTTTTTTTGCAAATTAAAACCATCCATTACAGTTTAGTTCACAAAATACCATACATAGTCTGCAGAAACTTCTCATCTCGTATAACTGAAGCTTTGAATTCCCAAATGGCATTTAATGTGAAAACTGTTCTCTAAGAGTGGGTCTGTGGGAAGCCAAAGTATGCAAGCCACTTGCTTGAGATAAGCCATATGTGTGCAGGCTATTCTTCAGGGCTCTAACGGACAGACTGACAAAAGGCCCAAAGCCATTGTTAGAAAGCTCTGTTTAAGACGGAAACAATGAAGCAAATGGCCAGTGGGAGCGACCTAGATGCTAATTAAGCACATGTTTCCTTGGTTTTGCTTGCCATTCCCACCCAGAACCCTGGGCTCCAGTTTGCATTCACAGTTGCAAGTTCTTATAGAGCCCCGCCCCAAACATTCAAGCTTTAGGCCTCCCGAAATCCACACGTGGCCCTGGTCTCTTAAATTTGAGGTAAGGCCGTGGCTGGGAACACACACAGGCAAAGGACTCTTAAGTGTGGGGTTGGCACAAATGCTTCGTGTACTGCCAAGCAAATCGGGCCAACTGCTGTAGAGCAGCTCTCCCCCTTCTTTTTCCCCGTCCATTGATGGCTTGCACATTCCATTTCAAAGCTGAAGTGCAGAGACTGCATGGGGTCATGTGACAGATGCTCCAGCTAGATTTTAGCAGCTGGAAGAGGTTTCGTTTTCTCCTCCAAATTCTCTAGCTTTCTTATGAACTTGTACTCCGGGAGAGCATCTGAGAGGTCCTGATAGTCTCGTGAAGTTTCTGTGGCTAATTCTGACGAAGCAAGGAGACCCTTTCTCATGTCAACAAAGTTGCTCTACTACAGAGCTGGGGCAAATGGGGCTGCATATCCACCTTGGCATAAGCAGGACAGAGTGAGAGGAGGAATGGAGTGGGGTGGGGGCAAGAACAGAGACGATGCTGCTGACCCAGTTCCAACTGGCAAAACAACGAGGCTGCATTAAGCCAACATGAACAGCTTTGCTTAAGAACGTCCGTCCTTGCCAGAACCCATGTTTTGTAGAAACAGTTTTACCTCAACAGGCTTTTTAGAAACCTTTCAATGTATATTTTGGGCTGTTCAACCCAGAGACTAGGGCACAGGATCTCCTCTACTGGTTTTTTTTTTTTTTTTCCAAATAACTTTCTTTTTTTTATTTGCAATAAGACCAAAATAATAATAATAATTACCCATCTGTAAAACCTTGGGCTGAAGATGATCTGTTCCTTGGTTTGTAGAGAGATAGAATGGTTTATTGGAACTAGACTGAATTTGACAGATGGAGGCTAGGGCCAGGGCATAATGAATGTCATCTTGGGGCAATCATTATGTTAGCATCTCAGATATGGAAGGGCTTAGTGTCAAGCTCCTTTGAGAGAGAGAGAGAGAGAGAGAGAGAGAGAGAGAGAGAGAGAGAGAACGACCCACATGTGTGCTGGCTCATGACCACCTGTAACTCAAGCTCCAGGAGACCCAGTACCCTCTTCTGGCATCCTTGGGCACCCACAGGTTATCCTCATACAGATGCACACACCACACACACATACACACACACACATCAATTTTTAAAATAAGTTTAATTGATTTAAAAATTGCTATGCAATCACACAGCATCGTTAACATGCAAGAGCTGAAAGTTTTCAACTGGTAAAAGGCATTCATTGGCCCAGAAGAATTTTGTAGTGTGAAATTAGCCATGAGACTAACTCTTCAAAGTCTAGCTTGTCATATGCATTCAGAAGACAACATGGAGACAGGTCAAAGGTGGAAGATCCTAGCTACGAGTCCCTAATGCTTTTCTCTTTGGAGACTATGTTAGTTTATGTCAACTTGACACAAGCTGGAGAGGAGGGAACCTCATTTTAGAAAATGTCTCCAGAAGATCAGGCTGTCAGCAAATTTGCTTAATTAGTGATTGATGGGGGAGGGCCCAGCCCACTGTGGGTGGTGCCATCCCTGGGCTAGTGGTTCTGGGTTCAATAAGAAAGCAGGCTGAGCAAGCCATGAGGAACAAGCCAGTAAGCAGCACTCCTCCATGATCTCTGCCTCAGCTCCTGCCTTCAGGTTCCTGCCCTGCTTGAGTTCCTGGCCTGACCTTTGATGATGAACAGAGATGCAGAAGTGGAAGTCAAATGAACCCTTTCCTCTCCAAGTTGCATTTGGTCATGGTGTTACATCACAGCAATAGTAACCCTAACTAAATCAGCAGCAGAAAGCTTGTTGAGTTTCTATTTATTTATTTATTTATTTATTACTTGTTTCTTGTTTATTTATTTTAATTGTTGTTGCTTGGGGGATTTTTGCTTTGTTTTGTAGTTTTGGGTTTGTTTGTTGTTGTTGTTGCTTTAGACAGTAATCTTGTTATGTAGCCCACAACAGCCTCAAACTCAATATCTTCATGCCTCAGTCTCTCACGGCCCACCATACAAGTGTTTTGTTGGCTTTTAAAGCTACATCTAGGTGTTCAGGCTTCAGGAACATAGCCCCAGCCGGGCGTGGTGGCGCACGCCTTTAATCCCAGCACTCGGGAGGCAGAGGCAGGCGGATTTCTGAGTTCAAGGCCAGCCTGGTCTACAGAGTGAGTTCCAGGACAGCCAGGGCTATACAGAGAAACCTGTCTCAAAAAACCAAAACAAAACAAAACAAAAAGAACATAGCCCCTATTACCTATTAATACTTCATCCATCGTGAGTACCTTCAGATCTATGTGTCTGTTCACACGTTTATAAGAATGGACATGCCTGAGACCTTGTATGGAAACTGTGCACAGGCCAATGTGGTTATCTTTCCCAAAAGTCATTATGACTGATGACAGTGTAAACAGTGAAAGAACTGCACGTCATCCCTGTGCCAGGCCGTGCAGCTGGCCCCTCTGCCTGCAGCGCCCTCTCTTGGCTTTACTTGAGAAGGGACTGTGGAGACTCAGGGACCAGGTCAACTTGTGTCCCTTTCCTGACTTGCCTGTCGCTGGTGCTCCCACGGAGCTTTTCTGAGTCCCAAATACTCCTGCATTTATTACATGCAACTGAAAATGCCAACACCTGAACAGGAATGGTGAGCACAGATGTCTGCAGAGGCTCGCACTGTTGTGGGGGCTGAGTTAGCATCAGTATGTCAGTCCGTGGCCTAAGGCCTTTGCAACCCCTGACTAGGTTACTGCCTTAGACTTTCTGGCCAGAACCAGCCACTCCACAGAAGCCCACTTATGACTCTAAGGAACTTTCCAACAGCCTTAAGGAATGGCTCTGATACTTTGGTTTCTCAAAGATGTTGGGGTTTAATGGACGGCTTTGAATGGCACAAAGAAACGCTTCCCTAGAGGAAGTGTCCTTCATTTTTGACCTTGATGTCTGTAATCAAGCATACTCACTGTGAGGAGGTGACGGAATGGCTTTGAGCACCACAGAATAGACAGCCTTTCCACACTGGCAGATCCTTCTGCCTGTGTCCCTGGTGGGTCTACCCTCCTCTCCCTCACGCCTGCATTTCTCACTGAAAGGACAGAGCGGGGCAGAGCTGCAGCAGCCAGGAAGGCTCTTCTGCAATGCGGCTCAGGGCTGTGTGAGACAAAGAGAGAGATTGCCACCTATTGACAGATATATCACCTGCAAAGAGACCGCTTGTATAACCAGAGCCTCCTCCACCTCTGCTGTATGAAAGGCCCTCCAGGGGTTGCAGGGCCCTTTGCATTTTGCATCCTGTTAGTTCGGCACTGGCGGTACCTTTCCACTGTCAATGAGACAGGGAAGAATGGGGTCATGACAGTCCAAGGTGACAGTGACATCATTTCGCAGGGGAAACTGAAAATAAATCACCCCCTGTAATGACAGTCGCTTCCTGTTACACAGCACATGGCGTGACTCAGTTAATTCTCAAGACAATTTTAACCTTCAATGTTTTATGTCTGCACCCAAGGAAGGAGGTTGCAAGAGAATACTTGTGGCAGATAAAGAAGACGGTTGGGTATGAGTGCTGCATATGGGATCTCAACGCCTTACACTTGCTATTATAACATCCATATTCCCATTATAGTTTCCCTAACCTTAATGCATACGGATGTAAGAACCAACCAAACATAAAGGAATCATTTGCCTTTGGTTGGAGGGACGTCCAACTCTATCGCTTTTTGTTACTGGGCCTCTCAGGTCAGCTTCCCTACCTGTAAAAGAGGGATAATATGACTCTGTAGGAACATATATAGTGCTTAAGTGGCACCAACCATAGTAGGTCACTTTGAGGGACGCCAGGTGTTTACAAATGGACTCTTAGTTACCTGTGGACTGAATAGAGGTTTCTCTCTCTCTCTCTCTCTCTCTTTTTTAGTTTGGGGAACTTAGGCAAATTATTTGACCTTTTGGAGCCTCAAATTGCTCGTTTGTAAAATGGAGCTAATACTCATATGCATGCTCTTCTCAGGTTAGCCATGCAGTAAGGTGAAATGCTGTGTGTGAAAACATTCACATTTTTAATTGCACTCTTCAAGTACTAGTCGTTAGGGTGAAAGAAAAAGGCATTCTCCTCCCAACATAACGTCTGTGAGCTGCCTGTGCAAATAAATGACTTGGGTTGAATTCAGATTCCACATAATAGTGTTTATTAGTAATATTTACCAAAGTGGGAGAGAAGAGGGGGTAGCTCGTTGGGTAAAAACATTTGTAGCCAGGCCAGAGGGCCAGAGGTCAATCTCTGGAACTTACCCGATGGAAAGACACACACACACACACACACACACACAAGCCGCCCTCTGACCTCCACATGCTTGCCCTGACTGGTATGTCCCTCCCACACACCAATAACTAAACAATATACATGCACACGAGACAAGATGAGGCTCTGAACTCGGCAGGATCTTCTGCAAGCAGCCCTGTAAGGTGTCCCCTTGATCACACTCGCCCCCTCCCCCACCCCACCCCACCCCCATTTTCTCCTGCCCCACAGATGAGGAGATGTGTAGTTTGAAGGATCAGAGGGACTAGTTAAGTACACACTGGGAACATTTGAGTTTTTCCTTGAATGCAGACATATGCCAAAGCTCACTGTTGTGTGCATTTGTGTATCTTCAGCTCCTGTGATGGGCCCAGGGGTTAAAGTGTTCAGCTCAGGGAAGTTGAAGAGGCCACTGGAATTGTCTTTTATAACAATCAGCACTGTCTTTTTCTATTCCCTTCTGGCTCTGCTTTTTGCTCGGAGACACAGCTCCCACAAGAGGGAGAGCCCTGTCTATCTGAAGAGTTTGCTCAATTTTATTCCCCCTCTCTGTTTAGGAAACAAAGATCTAAATCCATCCTCCACCCTTCTGGGAATTACTTCCTCTTTTCTTCACTGTCTGCCAGCTTTTTTGAATTCTCCTTAGCAACATTTTAAAAAAAGTTAGTTTAGCAACAGCATGTAAGCCAATGAGATCTGAGAATGCAAATGAGTTCTAGACCAATGAGAGCTCTGCATGGCAGGCAAGGGGGCTTATGGGAGACAAGAATAACCTGGAGTTTGCAGAGCAGCCTCCAAGTGGCAGCAGAGCAGCTATTTTGGACCCATCACCTCTCAAGCCTCTACTTTGTTTCCGTGTGTGTGTGTGTGTGTGTGTGTGTGTGTGTGTGTGTGTGTGTGTGTGTGTGTGGTGTCTGTCTGTCCTGTTCCTGGTTCCCCCGTTTAAGACATTTACTGTTACAGTAAGCCTTGTAGGTATGAGTTCTTTAGATACACTGTAGGCAAGGGCTGCAAACGTGGACTTTGCTGTTACCCAAGTCATTCCTAGGCCTCTTCTGTCTTTGTTGTTTCGTAACCAGCTCCAGCCCAGTCGTCTAAGGCCTGGAAGCCTTGGGTGATTCAGCCAGGCCAGCCTAGCGGAACAGAGGCGCCGGGGGAATCCCTGTCTTTGTTTATCCACCACTACCACAGAGCTGGGGGGTGAATGTCGTGGGAGTAAAGGAATGTACCACCAACAAACCGGTCCTATCACAATCCACATGTGGCCTACAGACCTTCCTCTCCCTGCAGTTCTGTAACATCTGTCTGAACAGGAAACCTGACCAGCAAGAAGCTTGGGGGCCATTCTCCTTTTGGAGTGGGTTTGGTCCTCTTCATCTTGTAGCCTGGGTACACACAGAGAGTGGCTGAATATCATAGCATATCCACATGGTGACCATCCTTCTATCCTTTCAGATGGTATTGCACTTAAATGCCTTGGTGTTAAGATGTCTGGATGTGTCTCCAGTGTTTCTATTTCTTCCTAGCTTAGACTTCTCATCCTTAAAGAGACAGTTAAGGTGTGGAATCTTCAGGAAGGGCCATCTGATTCTCCCATACATCCCTGCTCCCCAGAGCACCCACTGTGGCCCTTCCTGAGAGTGTTCCTCCCTGAGAGTCACAGAGTTCATGAGATCAAAGATTGCCCTGTGTATCTCTAGCCCTTAACGTAGTGCTAGCATTATCACAAATGCTCAAACCGTATTTTTTTTTTTTAATGAGGAAGGATGCAAGAAAGTCACTCTTGCTTTGCTCTTAGGGGAACAATCTTCAGTGCCTGTACCTGAGCCAGGACAATGCCTGTGAGTCTGATGCTTCCTGTGGCACACGGAAGCCCCAAGCCTGAAAGGTCATTACCACCAATGGTTCATCCTGTGTTGGGCTCATCTCAGTAACGTGGCATCCTTTATGATCTGTGTTTTAGGAGGAATCAAGAAGCAAATCCAAGATCTGCGCCAATGTGTTTTGTGGAGCTGGCAGGGAATGTGCCGTCACAGAGAAGGGGGAGCCCACGTGCCTCTGCATTGAGGTGAGTCCTGATGTCAGGCATGGACGGTGGTGACTGTTTAGGGGGTGCTTGAGAACTTGCTCAGTAGGGGATGTGCTTGCTGCCATCACAGCCTCAGGACCTACACAGGTGGCTGGCATGGCAGCAGGAGGTGCTGACCGCAGTGCTGGGCGAGAGGAGGCAAATCCATGGAGTTCACTGACCAGTCATTCTAGCCAAATCATGAGCTCCAGGCATAGTGATAACTCTAACAACCAAGGACAACACAATATGGATCTTTGGCCTCGATACATACATGAACACCAAAAAAGAAAAAAAATGATGTTAGCAAGAAAATAGAACCAGTCTGGTTGTCCATCAGCATATGAGCAGGTGATGTGAATGTGGGACATATAGACAATGAATTATTATTCAGGGCTGGAGAGATGGCTCAGTGATTAAGAGCACTGACAGCTCTTCCAAAGGTCCTGAGTTCAAAAAGGTCCTGGTGGCTCACTACTATCTATAATGGGATCCAATGCCCTCTTCTGGTGTGACAGTGCACTCACATACATAAAATAATAGTTTTTAAAATGATATAAAAAGAAATATTATTTATCTTTAAAGAAAAATGAAATTTGTAGGAAAATAAATGGACCTAGAAGGTGTACTATTAAGTGAGATGATTCAAGCTCAGGAAGAAAAACAAAACGCATGTTCTCCTTCCCATGTGGATCCCAGACCACACATATAACACAGAGAGGTGTACAGGAGGGTACAATTGAGGCTGAGAGAGGAAGGGGTGTTACGATGCGGTCATCGGTGAGGAAGGATGGACAGAGGGACGCATGAGTCATGAAAGGATGTACATCAATATTTTGTCTAGTTTCTAGTCTGTCAGAGTTTTTAACTTTTGAATTTTGGGTTTATTTGTTTTTGTGCTGCATCTGAAGGAGCAAGAATTATGTAGTTTTCCATACAAATCCAACATGTGTCCATTCTTTGAGGTAGTGGTTGTGATAGTTGAACAATCTTTGTAATTCCACTGACTGCTGGTGTAACAAGACGTCACATGGCTAGTCACAAGTAATTTCGTCACATTGACCCACTTTGAAAAAGTGACCAAAAAAAATGTTCTGAGGAGACTCTGTAAGAGTAAATGGTTCCTTTTTTCCTTCAACTTAAAACTCTATGAAGTCACTCCATTGCAGTGTTACTTAATATGTAAACAGTATTGCAATACATGAAATTAGGTATGGTAGTACATTTTAAACTTATCTTTAAATTAAAAAGTTACTAATTGTTTATGTGTTAAATAGCATAGGTATTTAGACATTTGTACTAATGGCTCTCAGTTCTCATTAGTCTTAGGTAACTGGCATTAACAACTTTTCTAAACACTAGAGTTTCCCCTATTTTATACAAAATAACATTGCCATACATAGCTCTGTGCAATTTACTTTGCAACCTTTGGGCCATGGAAGCCACCCATATCAGCATAGATTTTTTTTTTAGCTCATTTTAAAACAACTGTGTAATATTTAGAAATGTAAATTTATTCATTCATTTCCTGAGAGATGGATATTTAAGTGGTTCTCTGGGGTTGTTTACCACAACAATAGTATCATTTTACAAATAGCCTTTATTTTTTAGAATGATGGCCACTGGGCACCTTCTGGGTCAAAGGATATGCAAATTTTTAAATTATCAGACAGAGTGTCAGCTTTGAGTTTTGTTTTTAAGTGGCATTTGAAAGGCAAAATAAGCCTTGAGAAGTAAGCAAGACTTTAATAAATCTTCATTCTTAATATGAATGTGAATACAATGGCCATGGGCTTTTCTCTTCTCCCTTCTATCAAGCTGCCCTGTATCCTGGAAATGGGTTAGACCCTAACTCATTGCATTTAAGGGAAAATGTACCAACCTGAAACCTAAAACCTAATCCTGTTAGGATCCCTTCACGCTGGAGGTCTGCATTAGAAGTATGTATGCTACCATATGGTAACATAAATTAGACTAAAAATCTGACTTCTAGGCTCAGCTTGTCCATGGTAATTGTGTGATTCTAAGCAAACAAATTCCCAGGAGTTGCTGTAATACCCATGTTGGTTTTGCCTAGCGTGGAAAACATGGTGATCAACAGTAGTAAATGCCGGCTCAGTGAATAAGTACAGTCCACCTTTCTTACCTTGAAGGGGTCAGAGTCACTTCCTGGCTCAGAACTCTGCTTCTTTTTATAGCTGTTTTTGTTTTGTTTTGTTTTGTTTTCCCCTTCATACCTCACGTAACTCTAGTGTGCCTACAAGCCAAATGAACTTTATTCCGTATTTCTGTCCATTATGGTTTCCTGCAGTCCTTCACCCTCTCTGTCAGCCTTACAACACTGGTTGTGAAATCAGGACAAAAGCTGAATAGCTCCCAGATACTACAGAGAAGAAGAGAAAGAAGTCCTTGTAACAGAGACAGAGACAGAGACAGAATTTCCATTGTGGAATGCCTGAGCTAGATACTTTTCTAAATCATAGACTTGTATACTTCTCACAGTTTTGGAGGCTGTGAGGTGCAAAATCAAAGCAAATTCATTTATTGTCTGGTGAGGGCCTGGTTTCTTCTTGCCAGTGAACATTTGAACACTGTATTCTCACAAGGAAAGGATAGCAGGCCAAAGACATAAATGCTCTGAAATCCCTTCTGTAAAGGCCTGAAATCTGTTCATGAGGAAGGAGCCCTGGTAACTTCATCCCCTCCTGAAAGCACAGCCTCTTCATGCCATTGCAGCGAGGATTCATGTAGTACAACTATTATAGCAACAGCAGAGTGTTTGTGTACTCACACTGGACTAGGATAGACAGAGGGACATGGAGAACTTGAGGTAATGAGTGTCTGCTGCATCAAGCATAGTAGACTCACTGATGACTAGAACTGGGTTCCCTGGGCTCTGACGGAATACAGGCTCCATCTCTGATGGTGGTTTGTCAGGTGGTCACCTGACAAGATGGCAGGGTGAGTGCATATGGCCTCCATGGCTACACAAACACCCTCCTGCTGGTCTGTTTCAGCAATGCAAACCTCACAAGAGGCCTGTGTGTGGCAGTAATGGCAAGACCTACCTCAACCACTGTGAACTTCATAGAGATGCCTGTCTCACTGGATCCAAGATCCAGGTTGATTATGATGGGCACTGCAAAGGTAAGGCATATGTCATCACTGAATGGTGGGTCTTATGATGGGGAGACAGAGACAGAAACCAGAGCAGTGTGGCCTGGCTCCATTTTACCAAGTCCACGACTACCTAGAGCTTGAGAGTGCTGGGGCCTTGGGGCTGGGGGGGAGAGGGCTGGGGGCTGGGAGCTGGGGGCTGGGGGGTGGGCAGCCCTGGTGGGTCCTCTTTCTTTTTTCTTGGTTCTTCTTCAGGCAGCAGAAGAGGAAGAGTGTCAACAGGGTTAAGACTTAAAAGTCTTAAAAGAAATGTAGGGTTGCTGTATAATAATAAAATGTTTTCCTATCTCAATTCTAAGTCACTTTGCTTCCCTAGCTGACCTGCCTTCTGATTTCCTCTGAGGCAGAGGGGGGAAAACCATTTAGCACCGCATCCTAAAACAGCAGGAGATTAAGTGAAGCAGCCTTTGTTCTATTAAACAGGGAATTTTTATATGCATACCCATTAGGTGTAACTCTCTGGCTAAACATTCATCACTTGTCAAAGCTCCACAGGTTCATGGAGAGGTAAAAAAACATGACTAAGTTATTAGTGAAGTTTCGTATACATAAACCCAGTCAATGTTTTACCTTCTGTCCCAACACCTATAATAGATTGTTAGTTCCTTTTTTACGACCTTTGGTTAATGGTTTTACCATTTTGGAATGTGCTCTGAAGAGTTGGATGCCTGCCTACTATCTCAGAAGCAATTAACTCATGACACTAAAGACTGGTAGAGTTTTCATTGCGGTGTTGACTATCACAAAAGACCTAATAGCAGTCCCACTATAAAAGGGATTTAATAAATACTGATATAATTCTAGGAATCCTTATAGGATCATCATTAAGAATTAAGAAATCATCTATTTGTGTATATAGCACCCCTATATAGACAAATAGATGTTGTTGTTCTGCAGAGATCTGCTCAAAATGGTGGGCTAATACCTAGTGACAGTTATATATATATTTGATAATATCAGGAAAAGCATATTAATAACATAAATCTTTCCTAAAATGGATATTTCCTAGGTTTTGCCTATCAGAGCAAATCTGTCATAAATTTTTAATCTAAGGCAAATCCATCTCAGGAAGACCACCTGCTAGTGACTAGCTTGTCCAGTGTCAGCTCCCGGCAGGGGAGACCTCTTCTCTTGTTGGAGATGCTCCCTCCTCACATTCAGGAGCCTACTAGGTTTGAACTGACTGGCTGGGGCCTTTGTCCTGTTTCCTGCATCAGACCTGGGTCTGCTTTCGGTAGTATCTGCAGCTGTAGAGTAGGTAAGGTAACTGCATCAGTAGTCCACAATGGCAAAAATGTCCTTAAAGGACTTCCATACATTTTAGAGAAAAAAAAAATAGGTCAATTTCTCCCTACCCTGCTTTAGGGCATTTCTCAACCTAGCAATATTTTATTTTCCTTTATTTTACACTCTTACCATTTTCCAGGGTTGGAAAAATGGATTTCCAAGCATAATTGGTAATTAGCCACCAGACCTTTCCAAGTTTAGAGCCTGCCCAGACAGTCCATTCTTGACTTCCTGGAAAAACACAAAGCTTTGTCCCAGATACCAGTCTCCTCTCCAACTTCTGTGCAGAATTAATCTCCATGTGAAATTTCAAAACCCCAGGAACTGCTCAACCCAGCAGGAAGGAATATAAATCTAGAAGGTCAATCCCGTGTCCACAGACAGACATCCTTAGATGCTACAAGAAAGAAAAGCTCAAAATTGAAGGCAGAGAACTGGAGAGATGGCTCAGTGGTTAAGAGTGCTGACTACCCTCTCAGAGGACCTGAGTTCAGTTTCCAGCCTCCACACAGAAGCTGGCAACCATCTGTAACTCCAGTTCCAGGGAATGCGACGCTCTCTTCTGACCTTCAAACACCAAACATGCATACTGGCCACACTGGCACACAGACATACATGCAAGCAAAACCCCATACACATAAAATAAAAATAAATGAGTTGAAAGGAAGGAAGAAAGGGGGGAGGGGAAGGACTTAAGGTAAAATTATGACAAGGTTGCAAGACCTGGCAGTTTTAATTCTAGAAACAGACATTTTCTTTTATTCTTCTCTTTGCTTTACACATCTCCTTTCGTTTTTGTTTTTTTTTGTTTTTGTTTTTGTTTTTTGCAGAAAAGAAGTCTGCGAGTCCATCTGCCAGCCCAGGTAAGTGCCTGACCTTTCTGCAGTGTGTGTGCACCTTAGGGTGGAGACTTTTCATGGAGGAAGTATCTTGTCTTCTACAAGTTCCAGGAAGCAAGCATCTTGTCTTCTACAGGTTCTGTTGAGCTGCCAAGGTCATCTGTGAGTCAGGACTTTTGATTCACATCTGGTCTGAGCACAGCACAGCTCAGTAAAACCATGAAACTGCATTTTTAAGATGTTCCTTTGTTTTGGAGTAAACTGGTCAAAGGATCTGTTTGAATCTGAATGTTGGCTGTGCTACATTTTTGCTGACTAGTGACCTCACTGTAGGGACAACCGGTGAGCCCTCCCTTCAGGGCCTTGTAAGACATGTTCATATCATGGACCCATTGAAATCAGAAGACACAGCTCTTTTTGAAAGAGGATAGTTGGGAATGCCAGTGTGGAGACTACCAGAGTTCTCTATTAAAAATATATTAAAATCTCAACATGGTTTATAGTCCCAGACCTCACAGTAACCTTGTGGGTCTCACTGTAATTACCTTAAGGTGTAAAGGCTCAAAGAATTAAGTCTCTTCCCCTAAATCACATAGCTAGGAAAGGCAGAGTGGGGAAGGCACGTATATTTGTTCCCCGGCCCTGTACCCTCTTCAGAGCCTAGCATTTGCTATCTTCCAGGATTTTCCTTTGGCCAGAGCTGTCTCTAGCCTGCCTCTCTTCCCATTTGATTCCCACCTGCTGCTCCCACATGGCTTGCAACAGCACCCACAGCAGGGCTGAGGCTTGGCCCTTCCTTTTCTGCTGTTTATAATAAGGGTGATGGGAGAAAGTTTTAAAAGCTCAGTCGGTGAGCTGGGAGAAGAGCAGCAATCCGGCAACATGAACAACTGTAATGTTTTCATTTATTGATATGTCAATACCTTCAGCTCATCTCAGAACCAAGAGAGTTTCTTTAATAATGACTGTTTTTCTTCCTTGTTCCCTAACATTCATGAAAACATCCTTTATTTCTTTTCCTTATTTTTTTTTCTTAAATGACAACTCCTCTGTTTCAAGTTTCTAAGTTTCTAGTCCAGTGGTCTTCAGTCTTTCTATTACTGAGACGATTTAACACAGTTTCTCATGCTGCGGTGACCCTCAACCATAACATTGTTTTTGTTGCTACTTCATAACTGTAACTTTGCTACTGTTATGAATCGTAATGTAAGTACCTGTTATGCAGCCCCCAACCTAGTCTTTATATATGTTTTACACGGGGGGGGGGGGGGGAGCATCACTCCTGGGTTAGACACATTTCTGTACTCTGGTGCAATAGCCCTGCCTCCCTGGATGCTTTAAAGACTGAACAGGGTGGCACATGCAGAACTGAATGGCACGAGGCTCTGTGCAGGGGGTGCTGATGACCACAGGGTTCACCTCCTCCCACTCACCTCACATTCCTCTCCTCCCTGCAGTTGTCTGCTATCAAGCTAACCGTGATGAGCTCCGACGGCGCCTCATCCAGTGGCTGGAAGCTGAGATCATTCCAGATGGCTGGTTCTCTAAAGGCAGTAACTACAGTGAGATCCTAGACAAGTACTTTAAGGTAAGCAGAGCTGAGGCCAACCGTGTTCAGTACCAAGGGAAAGGAGGACGCCATCTGCCCCTTGCATGACTCCCAGGAGACACGGGGCCTGAGTGTGTCCTCTCCACCAGTTATGTTACAGAGCTGTGAAAGGTGCCCTGTGACCTGTCTGACCAGTGGGTTGGCAGCAGTTAACCTTTAAGATCCAACATGAATGTGCTCTTCTTTCCCTTAAAACCACCAACATCTCAAGGAGCTACCGTGGGAAATGTGGCCAAGCGCTCTCCTGCCCAGTGTAACACTTCAAACGCTGGTACAGAGCACCTTCTGCTATACCAGACCCACTTCATCCTTCCTGCCCAGCTTGCCATTTCTCCACATCACTAACTTGGCCATTTGTAGCTTCTTCGTCTGAGAAGAAGCCAGGAATACGTGGGACTAGAGATATTCCAAATCCTCATAATGTGGCTGTCTACCATATTACCATGTCTACCGTAGAAGAGGCAGTTCCATTGGAGGCCCAGACAGATACTGATTTTGAAGGAGGAATGAGTGAGGAACTTGTGTTTGGTAGGGGTTAAGTGCACCACATGGAGCAAACATTGGAAGAAACTGTTAAAGGCACTCTGCTAGTTAGTTGACAAGAACACAAACACACACCTACAATATTTCCAACACAGAGACACTCCCTATACTCAGCCACACATTCAAGTACTGCATGCGCACAGAAGCACCAAGCCCCTGCATTTTCCAGATGTACATAATGAGGTCAGTGCTTCGGGTACCCACTCCAGTGCCTGTGCACAAAGCCTGCTGTCCCAACCACTAGCCAGCCAGAATTTAGAGTAGCTCCACACATCCAGGGGACTTGGACGTTCTTGTGCTCCCCTTCCCCAAGTATGTTTCATTCCAGCCTAGTCTATGGGCTCCTTAGCTGGCATTATGGATACCCACAGATGAAGAGATGCTGGTTTGGATGGAAATAAATATTTGATCATTTAAGGCAGTGGTTCTCAACCTTCCTAATGCACGACCCTTTAATACAGTTTTTTGTGTTGTAGTGACCCCAACCATAAAATTATTTTCATTCCTACTTCATAGCTATAATTTTGCTACTGTTATGAATTGTCATGTAAATTTCTATGTTTACTGGAGGTCTTAGGCAGCCCCCAAAGGGGTCACAACCCACAGATTGAGAACTACTGACTTAAGGCGTCTCCTGTATTATTGGATAGACATTTTTTCTACTGTGACACAGATTTAAACTCTGGATTCCTAGTTTTTTGATATTACACTGGAGAGAAAGCATAGCTCTTCCCACTCTCTGCGTGCAGTCTCTTGGCCATTGCCAAAGCACTGAAGACATTGGCAAGTCTACAGAAAACCACATCACTTCACTGAGCAGGGGAGTCAGATGGGGGTAGAAGCAATGTAACGAAGATAACTTGGGGCTGGTCGGCTGCCAAGTCTGATGACCTGCACTCAATTCTCAGGAGCCACATGGTGAAAAAGGAAAACCAACTCTTACAAATTGTCCTTTGACCATCACATACATGTTATATCATGACACCCTCACTCACACACACATACATACGCATACATACATATAAACATAAACAATAAATAAATGTAATTTTAATTTTTTTAAAAGAAAATTATTTTTCCTGAAGCCAAATGAGCAGTATCTACATGGCTTATTGTAAGTAGTCACTCTATCCTGTCCTTACAACATGGAGCTGTTGGGCACATGACACTATTTCCAAGTGCCACTTGGGATCTGATAACCATTTGTAGATGACACCTGGCCTCAGGTACTTCTGATACCTGCTATTAAATCTGATTGCCAAGTACCCAGGCCACAGGGCTACCCAATACATCACCATGTCCCCAAGCAGAAACACTCTTGGAGGCTCCTAGCAGCATCTCAGCATGGCCGCTTGGGAAAGCAGCTTTTCTCTGGAGTACTGTACTGAGACAGCATGCTCACAGCTTACAGACACAAAGCTCCTCTTTCAAGACATCTGAGGGAGATGCCATCCTGCCCGGTCCACAGCTGCCTGTAGGTGAGAGAGAGAATATCTCAGAGCCTAGTTCTTCATCCCAGCTGGCTTTCCTCATACCAGATAGTTGAACAGCAAATCCAATCAATATGTGAGTAAGGCCCAAACTGCCTTTCTCCTGCAGACACCATTTCTTTGATGAACACAGAACAGAATCAAAAGGGAGGCTGGTAGGGAAAGCCTTACATCCCCATGCTATTCACACCCTGTGGCACTAGATGGGAGACTCTCGGAGCCTGGCACTGAAACTGGAGCCAGCCTTCCTACCTCCCGGCCCCTAACACCATACACCCCATCGCCTCAGCTGCTTCGTGTGAGTGAGTGCCGGGCTCAACCCGCCTCTTCTGAACACTAAATGAACATATAAGGATGGCTCTCAAGCATGGGTCTCAAAATACTCATCTTCCTTCCTTTCTATAGTCATAAAACCAAAAATGGAAATGTTACTGTCTCAGAAATAGAGCTACAGATACGGGCATGCAAAAGTATCGGGTCCTTGCATCTGGTTAGTTGAGTGAATTATGCTGGATTCTGGCCAGACACTGAAATGCCTCACAGTTTAATGCTATTTCTAGGCAGGTATCAGATTTATGAGATGAGGCTGCCAAGAGCTAGAATGGCCCCTTAGTTCTAGGCCTGCATTCTGGTTCCCTGATAGTTGAAGGGTGTGCACAAAGCACTGGCTTTTAAGAGCCTGCTATACTGTAAATACCAGGTCCAGAGCACCCAGTCCATGGCTGTGCAGTCACTGGTGAAGTTCTAGGTCCAGATAGCCCAGTCAACAGCTATGAAGACACTGCAGGACCATTGCTTTCTCTTCACTCACTCTTGTCCCCAGACAGGGTTTGTTCTAGTTGTCCTCGGGAAAGTTCTCTGGTCCTCTGAATGCTCCCGGATCACGCTGATTGAATTGCACATCATTAATTAATCAAAACCCCACAAGTGAATTATTGTGAGATTTCCTCAGGGCAAGCATACAGTGAGTGCATAAAGCACACCTGAGACGTGGTCCTGAGAATCCGGACGAGAGTGAGAAGCAGGTTCTAAGCAAAGGCTTAATGGGTATTTCATGGATTCCCCTCACTATATATGCCATGGAAATTTTACAACACATGACCTGTGGCAGCCATGAGAGGAGAAAAAAAATGGCTATGTTTTGCCCTTACCTAGGAGTCTAGGCAGATATTTCTTCCAGACTCTCTTCCATAGCGTAAGGAACCAACTTGAAAGCAACATGGAAATGCTGATCATTATCCAGCACAGCCTTCAGAAAGCGTGGGGAATGAAGGGGTACTGCTGGACCTAGTTAGGAGAACAGCCACCTTCAACATGGAATTTGATCTAAACCTTCGGATTGATGCCTCCTCTTGTTGCTTAGGACATAGGCATCTTGAATAGTTGTCAATGGCTGCTGTCTTGGTTTAGCATCTTGCTTTAGAGGGATTAATGCTTGACCTCACCACTCCCTGTTCAGTTGTGTTCTTGGGGTATCAACAGGTCATCTTGCCTGCACTGTATGGCCTGAGGTCCTGTACACACATCTGCACTGGGGCCCCAGCGTAGGGTATAGGGGCAAGGAGGCTGGTCTTAAAATAGCAAGATAGACTTCTGTGAGTCCCCTGGGCTTCACCTCCCAGATTCTAAGTTACTGCTTATAATGCCACACCTTGCTATGTGTTCACTAGGGTGTGAGACAGTGACTTTACCAATCGTCTGAACCCAGGTCTATAGGACAGTGTCAGGGACTGGGTCAGACATCTGTTCAGGCTGCCCTCCTGAGCAGGATCCATACTGAAAGAATCCCTCTCCCCATGGCTTCTGTCTAGGCACTTACACTTGCTCATCTTGGGGGTTCCTAGTGATCTGAACCATTACTACTGTGGGCTAGGATAGGTGGAGTGTGTTAAGAGTAAGATGAACTGAGGGGTCAGGCCAGAGGGTGCACCAATAAAACTGTGGCTGTCTAAGCACTGCTGAGAGGCCTCGTCATCTCTCTCTAGAGCTTTGATAATGGCGACTCTCACCTGGACTCCAGTGAATTCCTGAAATTCGTGGAGCAGAATGAAACAGCCATCAACATCACCACTTATGCAGATCAGGAGAACAACAAACTGCTCAGGTGAGGAGTGGGTGATTGGGCCTACGGTCTCCAGGGAAGATTGCCTGAAAGGGGGGGGTGGGATTTGAACCCCTTCTACCAACAGTGGTACTGCCAGGGCCAATGTGAAAGAAACCGAAAAGTGAGGTTTCTGTCCCAATCTATTCTGTGAACATTACAAAAATGGAGTATCGAGCCACATTGATATCTGATCAAGCAGTTACTGTTTGGGGTCAGGACTCGCAAGGATAAAAGAATGTAATTTCAGAATAAATGATCAAGGTCATGTCATACCTACATTGCTTCTGAAGGAACTGATAATGTTGTTCTGCTCCTGGTGTTTACGATGATCCAAGCTGTTCCGTGTAGATTTCCCTAATTGTTATGCGTGTATGTCCTTCTTAGTGTTGCCTTAGAAAAATACTAATAAACAAAGAAGCTTTTAGTATGGAGCTGGTAGGTACATCAGTAAGAATTAAACATGGGAAAGGTGCCTCTCTTTTGTTCACAACAAGTTCAAAGTGCAGCTTTTGTGATTCTTCCTAGCCATAGTCCTTGACCTTATGGAAAATAAGCTCAGAAAGATTGAATAATTAGTTCAAGATCATTTGAGTAGAAAATGGCTGAGCCAGGGCCCAAGTCGTAGGCAACAGGGGGTGATAGAGCTGGGGAGACTCAATAAAACTTCTGAAAGAACTCTCTAGTGCTGGAGAGATGGCTCAGTGGTTAGGAACACTGGCTGCTCTTTCCGAGGACCTGAGTTCAACTCCCAGCAACCACATGATGGCTCACAACCATCTGTAAATGGTGTGTCAGTGTCAGCATACTCATATACATTAAATAAACAAACAAATATGTAAAAAGAAAAAAAAAGAACTCTTAGAATGACAATGAGGTGATTCTTGTTTAAGTTTAATATTCTTTTGTCGGCATAAATATTATTTTGAGGGTTTGCTACACTCCCTTGTTGGAAATATATTAAGGGTTTCTACCATATAGTTCCCAAATAAAAGACACAGAGCCTTTAGATTATGATACGGTAAAAAGAAAAACACTAGAGCTGAGCAGATATTACCCCTATATGCTATTTTATCTATTTCCCTGTCAATATCCCCAAGATATCACTTGCCATGTTCTGCCTGAGCTACTCGTACTCCACCAAGCCATCCCTCATGGCCATGTGCTCACCATCCAACTACCCCATGGCGACTTCCTTCCTTCTTCCTCCTCTTCTTTCTCATCTCTCCTCCAACCTCAAGCCTGTGAACCTTTGCTCTACCTTCCTCTCTTCTGCCCATCCCAAGCTGTAGGCATCTTTATTAACCAATCAGGGATAACTTGGAGGGCAAGGTTTACCCAACAAAAGTTGGTCTACATGAGGATCTCTTCATGGGGGAGCCAACCAGATCTTGGGGGCCAGTATCTAGCATTTGAATACAAGCAGCACCAGACGAACCCACTACATTATTTCAAGCCCTATACTCCTTTTCATATCATCTGTCATCTCTCTTCTGGAATGGTTGACTTGACAGTCATCTAACAGATGACAATCTACACTAGAGGAGGTATGCAAATGGTGGGAGCATTTGTTAACCAAAGGTGGACTAAATTATTCACAAGACGTTGGTTGTCACTGGGGACGCATATGAGCAGCTTAAGTGATCTGGGACACAGCTTAAGAAGCTGAAGGTTGGAGGTTTGGGGTTACTGGGCCACAGTGTGACAGGTCAAAGAGGAGGGAAGTGTTTTCAGTGTACAGTCATCTTGCCTGGGGCTCCAGGTATCTGTGAGCCTGATGCTTGCTTTCCTTCTTAGGGGGAGAAACCAGGCCTTGCTGATGGCATCTTTCCTGTGTTTCGTTTTAGAAGCCTCTGTGTTGATGCCCTCATTGAACTGTCTGATGAGAACGCTGACTGGAAACTCAGCTTCCAAGAGTTCCTCAAGTGTCTCAATCCATCCTTCAACCCTCCTGAGAAGAGTATGTCCAACCTAGAAACTGAGTGCTGCTGGGGATGGAAGCTTGGCAGGGAAGGAAAGACTGGTAGAACTCTCCAGAGATAACTGATCTAGCCCCCATCCATAAAACTGGGCTGTCACCAGCCTATCACCTCCATGATAAGATTGAGGCCATAAACATATGGGGCATTTCCCCATGAGATACAAGGCCGTCCTTGTCTGAGAAAGGGACATGTAAGTGCCCAGACTGTATCAAAAACATCACCCAGCTCAAATCTCATGTCTCAACTGTTGCCTTTGTTTATGGTCCAACAGAGTGTGCCCTGGAGGACGAAACCTATGCAGATGGAGCCGAGACTGAGGTGGACTGCAATCGCTGTGTCTGTTCCTGTGGCCACTGGGTCTGCACAGCAATGACCTGTGATGGTGAGCCATACTTAGTGCAGAAGGAGGGAGCAGCGCTGTGACTTAAATGAGAGACGGTGACAGGGGTATGATGAGGAAAAGAAAGGCCAGGAAGGAAGCAGCAGACCCGCAGCTCCCCAGTGGCAGCACTGTGTGTAAAGCGCTTGTTTCAGGTGTGTCAGGTGTGACAATCACCCCAGAAGCCTCCAGTTAGAGAGAAGGCTGAGCCACAGCATGAATAAATAGCAATATGAGACTGAAACCATCATCATGAAAGAAAACACTGATCTGTGAGAAGTGTGTGCCAGCGCTCTTCCATGGTTTTTGCATCCTAACCAACTTCATCCTTATGACACTTAAGGAAATACTGTATATTTTATAAAAGTGTCAGGTATTCAGAAGTCAAGATGACTTAACTTGCCATAACGTGTAGGAAAAACAATCTAAGAAGAAGTGTAAAAATTTTTTTTAAATTAAAAATTAAGATCATTGCAACATGAACAAGATGGATTTGGGACATATAGGTGTCGGAGTTTGGGAGGCAGAGTGGAGGTCAAAGAGTAAATTAGAACCACTTGTGTCCCATCAGAGACCTCTACTACAGTGACGCCAGAGATCAAGAGAGAACTTATATCAAAGCCAGGTTCAAGTCAAGACGAAAGCAAATCAGAGACCAGTCTTAAAGCCAGGTCCAGAATAGGAATTCCGCTCATGTCAGTTAGAACCAGACTTAAAAGTTATACCTGCAGGAATGACCCTGAACTTATATTTTAGGAAGTTAACTGGGGCAGAAAAAGCTGATACTCAATATTATGCTCAGGGAGATCAGGTAAGATGGTGACTAAGAGACAGAAGTCAAAGCCCCAGGAAAGCACGTTAGCCAGGGAGCCCAGAATACCAACATGTAAGTGGAAGCCAGTGTTATCCATAGATGCAATAACCTTCCTAGGACCAAGTCTGCTTCAACATGAGAGAGTAGGTGCCCAACCTAACCATAGGAGCAGATGAAAACACAGAAGAGACTGTTAAGAGACAAGAATATTCTAGAAGTTACTGGACCTGATAGCCAGATTCACACATGGTAGCTACTGAAGCCATCCGAAGGCCCCTTTAAACATCGACCCACCTGCCTTAACCAGGAAGCATCCTCAGTTTGTATATATATATATATATATACAAACTCTCTCTCTCTCTCTCTCTCTATATATATATATATATATATATATATATATGAGAGAGAGAGAGAGAGAGAGAGAGCTGCTCTGGTTCTGGCTTTGTGAAGGTATCCCTCCTCCATTTCTAAGATGTAGAAGTCAGTGTGCACTGACTTATGGAACCCTAAACACCATCATCTGAGTAAGCCCAATCACAGTGCATCAAACAGAATTTAATCCCATGAGATTGCCATAGCCACACTGAGAGCTGCATGCCCTCCACCCAGAGAGTACAGTCTATGGATCCTCAACACATCTTGGTGTACAGGCTGTGTGATGTAAGAGGAGAGTCAAGAGGCATTTTCAGGCTAGTACCTGGAAACTAGCAGAACCATTTTAGATCACAGATCTCAAAGACACAAACAATCAGGGGCGTTGAAATAATGCCTAGAGGAGCCGGGGCCCTGAGAAGTGGCTATGAGGGATGAATTGATTATCCGTATCTGCAGTTTCCTAATGGTAAATATTGTGTTCAGTAAACTGAGTCCCAGGCATCCTTTCAAACTTTCTAGGTCGTAATCTACCAAAAGAACAGCTTGAGGATCTGAGAAGGATTGGTTTTTGGTTTGGTCATTTGTTTGGGTTTTTTGTTTTGTTTATTTTTACTGTTTTTTTATCCTTGTGCTTGAGAAATACTTGTTAGATGTTGTAGCAATCCGCCCTGGGTGTGCGGACCGACCTAGAGAACGCTTCAAAAAGCAAAATCTCTGGCACCCAGCTTCCACCCACCCCAATCAATTACATCAAAATTCCAGCAGGTGAAAGCCAGGCCATTCAATTTTTTTTTCTCTTTGTTTTGCAGTTCTAGGGAGTTGTGCGTGGGAGTGGGGATGCGGTTTGCATGCTGGGCAAGCACCCTGCCAGTGAACTACATCCGGAGCCAAAAATTACATCTGGGACATTGTGGGAATGGCTGAGAATCGCTACCCCAGAGGAATTTCCTGAGCCAGGACCCCAGTTGACCCCATTGCTTTTCTGTAGGACTAGCATGTCTTGTGGGTGTGCATTAAGGAAAATAGCAGGAACACAAGCCAAAGAATTAGGATAGCTTTCTTGTTTCTATGACCTTGGATGTTGTAATACTCAGAGAAAGGTGGGCAGTTTAACTCTCCCTCCACAGGGTAAATGTTGAATCTGTTAGGTAGTGTCTTCCCTGGCTTAGCACAGCCCCCTTTCTCTGAACTTTGATTCTTCTTGCAGGAAAGAATCAGAAAGGGGTCCAGACCCACACAGAGGAGGAGAAGACAAGATATGTCCAGGAACTCCAGAAGCACCAGGTGAGTGGCAATCACAGTGCCGGTTCAAACCAGACTCTTTTTTTGTTTGTTTGTTTGTTTGTTTGGGTTTTGTTTTGTTTTGTTTTTGTTTTCGAGACAGGGTTTCTCTGTGTAGCCCTGGCTGTCCTGGAACTCACTCTGTAGACCAGGCTGGCCTCGAACTCAGAGATCCATCTGCCTCTGCCTCCCGAGTGCTGGGATTAAAGGCGTGCGCCACCTCGCCCGGCTTCAAACCAGACTCTTAACACCACCAAGAAGGTGTCTAGTGCCTCAGCAGATGAGAGAAACTCACTTCATTCAACACAGGAGATACCAGATGATGACCTCATCTGTCCCATCGGACTGTGATACAGACCCTTCCCTGAGGGAGTTACTGTGACAGGGGTGGGAGGGGCTGGGGTACCTCTAGAAAACCTTCTCTCAGCCATCACCTGAAAGCTGCTACCAGGAAAACAGTTCTTAGCATTTCTATCCTCCAACACGTGTGAGCCGAATGGGCTTCTAAGATCAGAGAAACCCTGAGGCAGAGAGGCAGGTGTAGTCAGTGAGACATCAAGCTGGTGTTCGCTGAGGAAGGTTCGGTGCCAGGCAGCTGGACATGGAGTACCAACTCTGTCTCATAGATGCCAGCCACGGTTGTCAGCAGTTTCCTAGCTCAGGTTTTAAGTTGGAGGAGAATTAGCATGTCATAAAATTTACCCCTTTCAAAGACCCAATTTTGGCCAGGTGGTGGTGGTGTACACCTTTAATCTCAGCACTCCCCAAGAGAGGAGGGAGAGGCAGGTGGATCTCTGAGTTCAAGTCCAGCCTGGTCTACAGAGTGAGTTCCAGGACAGCCAGGGCTATACAGAGAAACCATGTCTCAAAGAAAAACTAAAATTAAATTAATTAATGAAATTAATATTATAAAATAATGCTATATAATAATTAATAAAATTAAATATGCAGCTATGCAAGTGAGTGACTTTCAATGTATTCCTAAGTTTGTCAGCTACTCCCCACTGTCTAATTCCAGAGAATCTTAACCTCCCCTGAAAAACCCATCCCATTAGAAATTGCTCCTCATTTTCCTTGTCCTCATCCTCTGACAGTTGCTAATCTATTTCCTGACTCGGAATTCATATCCCACAGAAGTATTAAAAACAATAGGTCCCAGAGGTGCCCTTATCTGGGCCTTACTTGACTATTCAACTGTCCTAGAGTCCTTTGAAGTCTACATCTTAACGTCTTCAACTGTTACATGAGAGCAATACTACATCAGGTCTTAGAACAGGGCCTGACACATTCCTCCAAAGAGGTGCAGGTAGCCAGTAAGGGCTTATTAACACCATTAGATCCTAGAAGGGTGCCTGGTCTGGGTGCGTCATAGAGAATGACCCTTTTCTGTCTGACTTCTTCCACTTAGAATAATGCTCTTTGGGTTCATGCTTGTAGCATGAATCTGCTTCCCTCCCCTTTATGTGAGTGCCACTCCATATATGTGATAGTTTGTGAATGTATTCATTACGTGATGCGTATTTAGGTGACTTCTGACTCTGATGAACGATGCTGCTGTGAACGTTATTGTACAAGTTCCTGTGTGGACATATGTTTTCACTCCCCCTGTATATTTAGGAATAGAAACCCCACCAAAAGATAACTCTTTTAATCTTTCCAAATACCAGTCACTGTACATCCTCCCCTCCGTGTTCTTTACATCCTTGCCAACGTGTGTTACTACTGTTCTTTATCTCATCCGACCAACTGAATGTGTAGACGTGTCTCATTGTGTTTCCATTTGCACCCCTCTAACATCTAGTGGTGTTAAGCCCTTGTTGGCTATCTGTACATCTTGTACATTTGAAGGAATGTGTCAGGCCCTATTGTAAGACTTGGTTGAAAGTGTTAAGATTGTAGACTTCAAAATATTCTCAAGGACACTAGGCATGATCAAGTTCAAGCCCAGACAAGTACGCCCCTGAGGCCCATTGCTTTTACTACATCTGTGGGATTTGGATTCAGAACACATTCCCTTTAGTACCCTTTTATCCTTAAAACTGGGACAATAATATCTGATTCATAGGATGTTCATACAGGGTCAGCTGGTAATCCCAGACTACCCCTAAAAGACCATGCCACAAACTGACATAACCTCATGTTTATCACTCAAGAAGGAACCATACAAGTCAGCAACTAAAATCTAGCATAACCGCGAGTCTACTGATGCTATGGAAGGTCTGGGGACCTGGATAAACACCATCAACCTTTAATATCTTTGTAATGATTATATCCTCTTACATCTCAAAGGGCACAGCAGAAAAGACCAAGAAGGTGAACACCAAAGAGATCTAAGAAGAGGCACAGAGCACCGTGTCCGGAGCCCAGCGCCTCCCCTTCAGCGCTGAGCCCAGTACACACAGAGTCTGCAGCAACCACCAAATCACTAGTATTTGCTTGTATGGCAGCGAATCTTATTTTGTTTGTTTTGCAATAAAGGAAATGAGGGTGGCCAGCCTAGCAAGGGAAGGCCACAACCTTCACCTGTAGGAATGCTTTAAGAGAAACTAAAGGACGCCTTGGGATGAGAGGCAACTAAGGAAACAGCATGGGGTTGGCAGAGGAGCAGAGGCAGGTCTGAATGAAGCCTTTCTGGGGTCACAGCAGCTGCGAGGAGACTACAGGAGAAGCGTAGAGAAACATTGAACTAGCCCTGCTGGAGGAAGTTGGGGGAGCTTTGTGGGGAGGAACCCTGCTGCTTTGACCCTTGTCACCACTGTCAGCATGACAGACCTGCAGCAAGTCTGCTTCTCCCTTTGGTCCCAACAGTCACCTGAATACACAGCCGCCCAACTAGTTACCTGTGTCCCTCAGCCTTGCATGGAGTTTCCTGGAGGATGTGTTTAAATGATGCAGACACTTATGTACTTCAAGCGCCATGGAGACCTAACCAAAATTTTAAAATACATTTTTCTTTTTCTTTTTTTTTTTACCAAAGGTGCTATTTCTCTGTAAAAGACTTTTTTTCCAAGCTGACTTCATTCCTCAGTTATTACCGTTATATTATTGTTGTTTTTTAATATTTCATTTTTTGACTAGATATTAAGCTTTTGTAATTATTTTTTCATTAGTCCTACTATTTCAGAAGTGAAGGTGAAGGGGGTTTGGGCATTTTTCCAGGTACAGGGAACTCTGTAACACAAACAGCCCATACCCTGTCACATATTAGACCGGATGCAGTCCGGAGCTGTACCCCAACCCAGAGCTTCTAGAAGATCAGCTACATGCCACGAAGCACAAGAGGTCCCTCAGACAGAAGCCATAGGACAAAGCATCTTCATAGACATTGAGATCCAAACAGTTGATTTGCTTTTGTTTCTTGTAAGAAGTTCCAAGGATGGACGCTCAGGCTATCCCAGCCTGCCAGCCTGCTGTGATCTGTGGCTAACTGGCAGAGTCAGCCACTTTGGTCCTTAGCTGCTCCTGGTTCTGGGTGTCAGTTTATTTAGTGAACTGGTAAGAATGAATCTTGGAATTTAATAAGTGGTAGCTCGTGGTTTAGCCAACTGGTCCAGAGAGAGCTACCTTCTTAGGATAGATGAATCCACACCATAAGAAAAAACAGCCAGGAATAGCATGGATGGGTTTTGCTTTGGTTGAAATGATCCTAGCAGGTGACTGGGTGTGAGGGCTTCATGGTCACTCTGCCCAGGAAGAGAGTGTGAAGGACAACTAGCAGCTTCCCTAGGAATGGTACACATGAGTGTGATCTCTGGAGTCAGAGGTACACATAATGATAAAACTTTTCAGATTTAGAGCCGTTAAAACTGGAGATTGAATCTGGATTGAGATTTAACTCAGCACTGGGGGAGAAACTGTTATTGAAAGTCAATCCTTTCTTTGGGCCTCTGATTCTCAAACTCCTTTATTGTCCTGTTTCCTGTGCATTTAGCATAACAAAAAAATCTAACCGTTATCTCATTTGAAAAATTCAAACTTCAGACCATCCGAATAAACTATGGAGATTTTCCTGCATAGGAAAGTGTGGAATGTTGAGCTCTTGAGATGGGAGTGGAATTCGTCCTAGTTTTCCCTGATCTCATCTGAGCAAGATGATTTGGCTCTGCCTAGTGTTCTGCGCCATCCCTTTCAAAAGCTCTGAGCCCCACTCATGCAGCCCAGATTTCATCCCCCTCTCCAAGTGCCTTGGAGAGCTCACAGCAGCAATGCCATCATCAAAAGTTTTGCTGGTTCTTGGAGGAGATGGGAGAGGGCAGGAGTATCAATCTGGTCAAGTAGCTACAGTGTCTGTTGGCCAATCATCTTTAGAACCCTGTAACACTGAATACCAGAGGGCAAGCCTACATTCCTCTTCTGCTACTTCAGTGTAACTAGGGCAGCTGTTGTCTGAACCACCATAGATTCAGGTGATCCTTGAACCATTCATGAAAAGCTGCTAAGTAGCCTGGTTTGGGAGACTTGGGTTGAGATTTGCATGGGACCAACACGCAGGATTACATCTACTTCCCTTCCTAGAGTCCTCTAGAAGCCTATAAAGCAAGACTGCAAGCTCCCTGGGCTTGCTCTGGGGTTTTGTTCTGTGGTTTTTTGTTGTTCTTGTTGTTTTATTAACATCAGTGTCTCTTAAGATCCAGGACCCAGGGAAGTCTTTTCACATACATATACCAGGACTCTTGGGTACTACTGTCAGTCTTGGGGAAGCAGGCTCCTCCATCGGCAACCAAATCCATGTGAACACTCCGAATGCCTTGGTTAGTCCTATGACCTAAATAGTTAAACTTCAGAAAATGGTTTCAACAGATTTCTGTGCCCGTGTGGTTTTGAAAATGCATTTGTATTTACTGTGCTTCTGTATTCCATTTAACTGTTTTTTTTTTTTGTTACTTCTGATTTTTGTTACTATTAATAAATAAAAATAAAATAAAATAATAGTTGGTTTCCTTATCGCCAATGAAGGCCAAATGAAATCATGAGGATATTAATCTTTGACCGTGTAAAAGTAGGCTCTGAGTTCCTTGGAGCCTTGGTAGGGGTGATATGAATACATAATTATTTCCTTCTCTTTGATGCTAAGCATTGAGCCACCATGCATGGCAACAGTCACTTATTCTCAGCAGTTTGACCAGTTATGAGTTTCTGCAATAAGTGTTGCCCATAACTGACCAAGGCTGACAGCAACAAAACTCTGTGGCAGTAAAGAAGTGTCTAGAAGACAATTTAATAGGCACAGCACAGCTGCTTAAGGCAATAGCCGTAGCTTCCCCCACTATGGCTATTCTTTCACCTCTCTCTCTGGCTTACAGTACCAGACATAAAGTCCTGGCTATGGAATGGGCATTGGGTCCAATCAGAAGAGAGTTGGTTGCATCAGTCATAGTCATGCTTCTATTGCACCAATGGGCACATCTTGCCTGGAAGACGATAGTCTGGCAAGCATGGTCCATAACTATGAAGAAACTTCTTTTACATAAATTAAAGAGGATCTACCAGTGTCCATCTCAAGCAAGTGCCAATTGGTGTGGGATTCGGCAGCTAAGATGGCTCTGTCTAACTGGTTAAGGAGAAGAGTTAGTATAAGACTGGAGTCTGTTTCAAGGAGACAGAACAAGATCTTGAGAATTAACAACAGCAGCGATAAAATGGCTGGAATGGGCTAAGTAAAAGACAGCACATGGAGAAGAATCAAAGCTGATCACAGCTCCAAACATTTGGCCTCTGTCTTAGTTAAGGTCACTATTGCAGTGGCTAAACACCATGACCAAAAGCACCGTGGAGAGGAAAGGCTTTATATCACTCACAGTTTCCTATAAAGTTCCCTATCAAAAGCGGTGAGGTCAGGAACTCATGCAGGGCAGAAACCTGGAGGCAGGAGCTTGTGCAGAGGCCATGGAGGAGTGCTGCTTAAGGGCTTACTTCTCATGGTTTGCTCAGTCTGCTTTCATAGAGAGCCCAGGACCACCAGCCCAGGGATGGCCCCACCCACAATGATCGGATTTCTCCCCATCAATTATTATTAAAATTTCCCACAGGCTTACCTACAGACCCGTCTTAATGGAGGCATTTTCTCAATTGAGCTTCCTTCCTTTGATGATTCTAGTTTATGTCACAGCAACATAAAACTAGTCAGCAAGCTTCCCAGAGGAAGTGTCTTCCAAAATGTAATGGTGACAAGAGACAGGTCATCCTGTCTCAGAGTAATGTTTATAGCTATGTGTGTTTACATTAAGAAAAAAATTAGATCTGAAATAAATAACCTTAGGATGCACCTCGAAGTCTTAGGGGGGAAAAAGAGCAATAGATGTCAAGAAATAAAATTCAGAGCCAGGCACGCCTTTAATCCCAGCACTTGGGAGGCAGAGGCAGGCAGATTTCTGAGTTTGAGGTCAGCCTGGTCTACAGAGTGAGTTCCAGGACAGCCAGGGCTACACAGAGAAACCCTGTCTCAAAACTCCCCCTGCCCTAAAAAAAAAAAAAAAAAAAAAAAAAAAAAAAAAAAAAAGGAAGGAAGTTCAGGGAAGAATTAATTAAATAAAGACTAAAAGAATAATACTTAGAATCAAGCAAAGAGCTGCTTCGTTGAAATGATAAAAGTTATAAACTCCTAGCTCAACTAAGTAACACAAGGAGAAAAAAAGACCCTAATAAAATTAGAGATGAAAGGGGGGTGCTAAAATTTATTGCAGTGAAATCCAGATCATATTTTGCAAACTTACATTTAAAAAACTAGAAAATATGGAAGAAATGAATCTATTTCTAAAGCATATAATCTGTTAAAAGATACAAACACTGATACATATTTATAACAGGCAACACAATTGAAGTTTTAATAAAAAGTTCCCCTCAAAAAAAAAAAATCCCTCAAGACTGGACACATCCACTGCGAAATTCTACCCAATAATTTTTGTTTTGGTTTGGTTTGGTTTTTGGTTTTTCGAGACAGGGTTTCTCTGTGTAGCCCTGGCTGTTCTGGAACTCACTTTGTAGACCAGGCTGGCCTTGAACTTAGAAATCTGCCTGCCTCTGCCTCCCAAGTGCTGGGATTAAAGGCGTGTGCCACCACCACCCAGCTGAAGTGGGTTTTTTTTTCCAATAATTATTTAAAAAGAGCTAGTATCAATACTCTTGAAAGTGTTCCCCAGCCCCCCAAAAGGAAGGCGCCCTACCTATACATTCTGCAAAGCCAGCATCACCTTCATATCAAAGCTAGCTCAGAACACAGACACGAGGAACAGCAACCAAACCAATGGACCAATCCCCCTGATGAAATTTGACATCAAAATTCTCAGTAAAATACTGGCAAGTTAAGTTCATGAAACATTCTAAAAACATCATACTGTAGCAAAATGGCTTCACCCCAGGGGTGAAAGTCTGGTCTGAGACACATAAATTAGTAATTATAATACAACACAAAGACAGAAATAAGGGCAGGAGCCATGTGGTAAAAAGCCTTTGACAAAACTCCACATCTATTCATGGTAAAAGCTCTTATGGAACTAGGGACAGAAGGAGCACGTGACAACATAAGAAGGAACGTCTTTTCGGTCCTTTAGGCAACACTAAGTGGGGGAAACCAAAAACATTTGCTCTAAAATTGGGAATGCCTATTCTCACCACTGTTTAATGGATGAGCTAAGTCTTATTGAGAAGAATAAGACAAGAAATAAAAGCGATACAAATAAGAAAGAGGTCAAAGTATCCTCATTGGCAAAAACAAAACAAACAAACAAAATGCCAGGAGTCCCCTTGGGAGATTTCCAGTACTAAGAACACTTGCTGAGCAAGCACAGAGACCTGAGTTCAAATCCCTAGCACCCATGTAAAAACCCTGGTATGGCTTTGTGCATATCTATAGCCCCAGAGAAGTGGAGAAGACAAGAGGATCGCTAAGCTTGCTGGCTGCCAGCCTAGCTGCAGGTTCAATGAAAGACCCTGCCTCAAAGGAAGAAGGTTGAAACACTTACTACCCTCTTTTGGCCTGTATGTTATATTGGGGGAGGGGGACACATGTACAACTACGCACACACGGACACATACAAGAAATAAACATAACCAAGGAGATGAAAGAGTTTTGCAATACAAACTTTAAAACACTGAAGGTAGAAATTGAAGAATTAAACAAAATGGCAAGAACTCCCATGTACATGGATTGTCAAGATCAGTATTGTGAAAATAGCTACGTTACCAGAAGCCATCTACAGGTTCAATACAATCTCCATTTAAATTCCCTTCTTCACAAAACTGGGGAAAACAATCCTAAAACTTGTATAAAAACACAAAAGACCACCAGCGAATGAAATCACAAACCGAGAACGTAATGCTGGAGGAATTCCGGTAACTAACCGTAAATCATCGACGTATAGTAACAAGAACCACCTGGTACTGAACCCCGCCCCCACCCACCAAGAGATGGAGATGGATGGAAAGAACCCAGAAGAAACTCACACAGCTACAGCTAACCTGATTTTGTCAAATCTGTCAAAAAAGAAATACATGAAAAAGGGGGAGGGGGGACAGCCTCTCCAACAGATGATACTCTTCTGTGCACATGCAGAAGAGTGAGAAACTAGGTCTGTGTCTCTTTGCCTACACAAGAATCTATTCAAATGTAGCAAAGACCTCAGCATAAGAGCAGAAGATTTGAGATATATAGAGAAAGCAGTCAAAATCCTTAAAGTGAGAGGCATAGGTAAGCACTTTCTGAGAAGAACTTAATGGCACAGGAAATAGTCCCAAGGATTGATACCTGAGAATACAGGACGTGCAACAGCCTCTGCACAGCAAATAAAACAGGCACCAGAGCTGTGGTTCTCAACCTTCCTAATGCTATGACCCTTTAACACATGTCCTCATGTTGTGGTGACCCCGACTATAAAACCATTCTCATTGCTACTTCATAGTTGTAATTTTGCTGTTATGAATTGTAATGTAAACATCTGGTATGCAGGATACCTGATATGAGCCCTGTCCCCCCCCCCAATCGTGACCCACAGGTAGAGAACCACTGTACTAGAGTAAAATGGTAGCCTACACCAATTACACGTCAAACAGGAGACCGATACCCAGGATACATAAAGAACTGCAAAATGTAAGTGGTAAAAAAGTAAATCAATAAAGAGAACTAATGCCAACCCTCAAACAGACGGCAAAGAAATACTGCAAGAGTCTTCAGCACTGTTAGCCATCAGGGAAATGCAAATTAAAAGTAATTTTAGATTCCATTTCTGCCCAGCTCTTGTGAAGAAAGCAAAAGACAAAAGGTACTGGAAAGGATGTAGGGAGGAAGGACCCTCACCCACGGCTGGTGGGCATGTGACCTGGTGTAGTCATTTCAGAAGCAGCATGGAGGTCCCTCGAGAAACCAAGAGTAGAACTGCAACTTGACTCAGCTACACTGTAAGCACCCACTGCCCACAATAGCTGAGAAATAGGACCAGCCTCAATATCTATCGATGAATGAATAAAGAAGTAGAATATGAATGATTAGATAGATCTAAGCAGATGCTATCAGACCCTTGGAATAAATTTAGCATAGAGATGGGACATGAAGACATCAGTGGGCTGCTGGTACCAGGCACTATTACACACCGTGACCCACATGGCCTTGAGGTTGACCTGGCTGGAGTGACAGGGAGCAGAGATACAATGGACACATATACAAGGAAGCATCGATTGGGTGGAATTGGAATTGGTTTTGATGAAGATGCAGCAGCATCCTGGAAACTCAGTGTGTGTGTTATTCATAACTGAAGATGGAGGCAGGCTAACTAACCTTGGTAGAGCGCCTTTCTTAGGGGAGCAGTCTCAGGCCACAGTTTATCTGGGAGGAAGACGCTGTGGTTGATACTCTTGGTACATCCTGTCAACATCTACACACAGACCAGGGAGACTTGCGATTTTCATGTGTCCGAGGCACTGGCTTCCTTGACCCAGCCGTGTTTATGTCAACAGTACACATCCACTTAGGAGATTCATCTATTCTACACATCTCCCCCTTTCTTCTTTCGTAACTGCTCCTGACGAAGCTTGACTTCTAATCCAGCTCTGTGCAGTGTCCAGAACCAACAGAGAAAGAAAGAAAACGTCTCCACGTCTCCGTCTCTGGGCTCGCTTATTCAGGTCATCCTTCACCAAAACAGGAAACACCTGGAAACGGATGAAGTCCTTCCCTGAAGCATGGCTCTCTGGAGGCTGCTTGTCAGAGCCGTACCTCGAAGATGGCTAGGACCCATGTGCACACATGATCTAGAATCTAACCAGCTCCTACCTATGTGCTTATTCAAACCCCTGAGTAACTCCTTCAAGTCTTAACACTTTCAAAAGCCAGTTGTCTTGGAAATGCTGTTCCTGCCTCTAAGTTTGTAAGAGCCAGGCCACAAAGTCTTAGTACAATCCTTGTAGGCTTTGGTGAATCTCAACAGCATTTTCCAATTTGGTGGTGGGTTCTCTCTCTCTCTCTCTCTCTCTCTCTCTCTCTCTCTCTCTCTCTCTCTCTCTCTCTCTCTCCCCTTGAGGTGACTATGTTGATTTGTTGATTGGCTTGCAAAGGACAGTGTGACTTGGTGCCAGTCCCTCCCTGAGATCCTGTACCCATGAGCATGCCTGCAGTTACAGCAGCTCCGTGAACTAGATTCCACTGCGCCTGGTCCTGACAGGATTCTGTAAACTCAGTCTTGAATCCCCTGGCTTGAGGTAAGATTTTGCTGTGCTTAGCCAGTCAGAATGAGGCCAGGAATTGTCTCCAAGGATACTCTACTCTGAATAAATCCTTGTGCATATGGAGCCTAGGCCCATTGGCTATATGGGCTTGTTTGATCTTCTTTAAGGATTTGAAAGGCAGTGTCTCATGATAACACACCATTTGGTTTGGATTTTGTGGATCAGGTCACACAAACACAGGAAAGCAGTTAAAAATATTAATGTCTTCCCCAACTGTCTTCCCCTAAACGAGGTTGCTGTGAGGATTAAGTTTCCATCACCTTAAAGCTCTCAGTGGCCCAGACCCAAGATGCACTATCACTGTGGGTTGGGTAGCCCCATCCTCTCCTCACTTTCCTCAGTACCAGTCTGAGGTGTCAGGTAAGTCAGGGCAAGGATGGCATGTGAATCAAAGTTGCCTCTCTGTCTCTTCAGGTCCTGGTGGCATCGTAAGAGCTGCAGCTGTCACTATCTGTGGCTTTCTCAGGGACAGAGGGCCAGTCCTTTGTAGCAGGGAGTTTAAGTAAGATTCTACAAACCAAAAAAGTCAAAACAGGAGTTCATTCAGAGGCTTCAGCTATGTATCCAGCTCTTAACTTACCTGCTCTTTTTTTCTAGGAGCCAATTCCATCCCTTCTTATGGAAACCAAGCGTCCAGCTCCCTAACACAGCCTAAGAGCTGATGGAGCTGAAATGATTTTATGTTCTGTCTGTGGTTCCTCGAAATCTTCAAAGTACTAACGTGTAACAACAGCGTGTCTCTAGATTATGCTTACCTCCTGATTTACACCCAACACACACAAGTGGCCTCCTCCTTACCTGGATTGGGGCCCTTCTCATGAGAGCATTCCCTCGCCTGACGGATGTGGGTACCCTGTGGTCAAGGTTCCCATTCAGGCTCCACTTATGAAATCCTGCACTGCTTTGAGACTGATCTGACTGGAGCATCAGGGAATGAAGCAAGACAGACCCGTGTACAGAAAGGCCTCGATGGAGTGAGCCATGCCCTCTGACGGAAACCCACCAGCAGTGCAGAAACTCAGAGTGTCTGAGTGTGGAGGCGGGTTTATGGTATAGAGCTGAATGAGGAGGCTGGCTAGCCTTGGCAGGGCCTCTCTGCAGGGGAGTAGTTTCCAGCTATTGGGAGGAGGAAGCTGGAGTTGATACTTACTGCACATGGTGCCAACCCTCGGCATCATTGATATGGCCATGCTACTGTCAACAGCACATATTCTCTTGGGACCTCATCCGGTTCCCACAATTACACCGTGGGATGCAGCAGGTCAGTGTTGGGGTCTTAATAGGTGTTCTTCCTGTCAATAAGATACATGTGCATGATTTAAAAAAAAAAAAACAATTCTTAGAGTCTATCAAAGAAAACGTAACAGGTAAAATCATCTTATAGAATGAGTGCATTTGTATGTGTGCTTGTAACTGCTTTCAAGGTGGTTACGCAATAGACATTCCCACGGAAAGTACATATCTACGAAAGTCGGCTTCCCTGTGCCTGCAGACTCTCTGGCTACCAAGGACGGATATGAGGCTCCCTGTGTGCTTATTTTTCGTTACTGATTTTGTTGTTCTGTTTGAGAGACTAGGCATCTATCCATGGCTTGGATTCTTCCTTTTGCTCGTGTTTTGTGATTTGTTGGCCTTTTATGCTCTAGGTCAGTAATAATTAGTTCTTCATGTCCTAAGCATTAGTAATTATTTTCTCCTACTTTGCTCATCCTTCCTTGATTTATGTGTGGTATTCTTTTTTTTCTTTCTTTTTTTTTCCCTCTCAAACTTCACTGCTTATATAAGCGCACTTATTCATCTTTTCCTTTATCATTAATGTGTGCCACTGAAGAAGCCAAAGAAGAGAAAACAACCACAGAATAACTCAAAAGTTATTCAAAATAGACACCAAACAAACAAACAAAAAACCACCACCACTAACAACAACAACAAAAACTCTCTGGAGAATATTCGGATCATGGTGTAATGCAGTCATTACCAGAATTGAGATGTGTATAAGCCAAATCTAGAATAGCAGTTTTGGGAATATTCCAGAATCGAGTATGAGAAGCTCAGGAGAGGATCTGAGCTGAGTCATGTCATCCTACAATCAGGTCTGTGTTGTGACTCATTAGGAGTGATTTCTAGCTCTTTTGTTGAGATAAAGTAGATGCTAAGGTCAATACCATTTATGGATATTCTAAGCATTTTCTAAGCATTTGTATGAAGTGTTTGGATGCACCAGGAACCAGTGTAGGTGGGGGATAACTATCTCTGCTTCGAGAAGCCCTTATTCCAGTAAGGAGAGGTAGATAGCAGGATAATAAAAGATAAACTACATGATATGTAAGAAAGCAATAAGATAGCAAGATGAGGGAGCCGGAGCATGAGTGTCAGGAGAGAGAGGGAGTGGCGGGCATGCACAGGGAGAAGTGACAGGTGGGACGGAAGTTACAGGAGGGGAGTGTTTCTTAACAACCATGTGAAGACTTGGGTTTTACTCTGGATGAGAGACAGGCATCTACAGTTCAGCAAATGGGGAAACTGTGAGTGCTTCTCACTTTGCCTGTGTGCCCAGTCCTTAAAACTCCTTCTGTATCTTTGTGTCAACCAGAATTATTCTCTCTTGCACGTTTGTACATTCAGTGGCCTGTGAAGTGGACCTCACAATGATTCTGATAGAGTGAGGAGTGTTGGATTCCTATTTGTAAGAGCTCTAGGTCCATAGATACCATTTGAATCTGTAGAAAAGAAAGGTGGATGCATGCGTTGTTAGCAGAAATGAACTAGGAAGTCTGAACAGATAAAGGAAATAGAGTGGAGCAAACGTCTCTGCAGTCCCTGATACCGGGCACCGAAAGAGGAGTTGGCATGGCAAATAAAATCAGAATCAGCCTCTTGTCCTCGGGAAATGTGTCTGGCCGCTGTGTTATCTCATGAACACATTGCAACAAAGATAAGAGACCAGTCTGGGAAACAAGATCAGCACTGTGAAGTCAGCAATCATGGGTGAGGTTTCTAAACCAAACTCTGAGGTTGGATGTAGTGGTGAATGCCTCTAATCTCAGGAGACACAGGGAGAGGAAGGGGATGAAACACTGAAGGGGTCGCCATGATTAAATGGGAGTCCTATTCGCTTCCGAATTTTCATACATTAAGGAACACAGCTAGGACCCCAAGGACAGTTTCTCAGAGGCAGAGGGACGGTCCCCTGAGTGGCCAAGCAGGCAGCGGTTGACCTTGGCAGCTAGCTACAAGAAGGAGTAGGCTGAAGGTTATGATGTCTAGAGGAAAAGAAGCAGGCAGGACAAGCAACGTTTGAACAACTGCCCCACGGGTGGGGCTTTGGGATAGCAAAATTCATCAAGGCAATAATTGTTCCTCCCTTTTCTTTATCTAGGTCTCGGGTGTCATTTTTCTCCTTATCTTGGGCTTAGGCTGGTTGTAAAACAGAATTTTATCTCTAAGACAGTAAGGTTTAGGAGACCCCAGACCTTACTTGTCCAGACATTCGAAGTGCTTGCTATCTACATCAGTGTTCTTCAGTGATTCTGTTATTTCCACTAGAGAATGCTATCTGCAAAGGCTAAACTCTGGCACACTGATATTAACATACTCCCAACGTCCCCTGGAAGTTCCAAGGCCCTTTGCTCATTCTCTTTCCTCCTGCCTGTGGCCCCAACACATTAGAACAAGGAAGGATGCGGCAAGAGGATTACAAATCTGAGGCCCAACTGTGCTAAGGGGTGAGACCCTGTCTCAAAGGATGGGAAAAAAGAAAAGAAACCCACCATAAACAACAAGGTGGACTTGGCACAAGCAGGATTTTCCCAGATTGCACTCAGAGGGAGTACCAAATACGGAGATGTGTAAATGGAGGAGAAGTGACAAGAGCTACAGGACCAGACCTGGGTCTGAATCCCAATTATTGTATCACATCAAACAAACGTGCCTTAAGTATCTTCATTTATAAAATGGAGACAATAATCATCTGGATTTTATAGAGTTGTTATGAGAATAAAATGAAGTATAGTATATAGGAAAAATCTAAAAGTCCTAATGAATGCTGAGTATTTGCCATTCTTCTTATAGTGGGAGCTATCCTTTTCTATAGAACAAAAAAATAACATTTATTCAGAACACTATGTGTAAGTGAAATGAAGCAAACATGTTCAGATCTTGGCATACAGTGAACTGCCAACGGAAAAAGCAATCAGTGCTGGCCTTGAGGTAGAGATATTTGTACAGCCTGTATCTTGTGGATAGCAGAAAACTAATGGGGGCTAATGACTGGGGGGGGGGGGGGAGAGAGGCATGGCCAGATCTGGCTTTAGATTAGATGTAGTATAGACAGGAAGAGCCAAGTCCTAGCAGATAAGACAGGAGACTACAGAAATGAAGGAAGAAATCATAGTGATTTGGACAGAGATAATGGCCTTGAGATTAACAAAAGTTTAAGGAGGTAGCCTCAGCAGGAGTTGGCTCTTGGTCTATAGTGTCATTATCTAAGACTGTGAAAATAAAACACTTGAGTGGGGAGAGAATTAATGAGAGTCCTACATACGTTAAATCCGAGTTATCTTGAGATGTCATGATGAACACATCTTGTAGTTGAATAGGAAGGCTCTAGATCTAGGCTGCACTGCATATCTGGATCCAGGGCTAGAGAGAGTATTCCGGGCAGGGACAAACCAGCAGCCATGGACACGTATAAAGAGATGGAGCTGTTGTGTTGGGCAGGCTTGATGTAAAGTGCCAAATGCCTGTATCCTTTTGTTGTTGTTAAAGACAGAGTCTCATTGCATAGCCTAGGAGGCCCTTGAACTCCAGAGGTTCCTGTCTCAACTTCCTGGATATCAGGAAAAACCTCTTAAGAAACTCAAGACATGTTTTTCCTGAATCCTCCTGGCCTCATCAACACAGAAACATTGTACAATGAATCTGCTTTGTACTAAAGAACACGCACATGTGGGAAATCCAGATAGGAAAGGAAAGTCTGAGGCTTGCTGGAGATCAAAACTGGCACAGAAGCATCATCCACCATCTATGCATCACACGGAATAGCACAACTTGGATGGAAAATAGAATGAGCAAACCAGGGAGGACCGAAGAGGAAACCACAAGCTGACTCTTAGCACTGAGATGCCAGTGCTACGATGCCTGGCCTGACCAGCTGGGGTCAGATAAAAGGAGTAAAACAAATAGAAACGTGAGAGTATACAGGTTTGTAAGGAGAATGAATTGCTACAACGGTTGTAAGCCAAGGATACACTGTTTAAATCCAGACAGGTGTAGAATTGTCAAAAGAGTAAAGTATGTGTGAGAAGGTTTTGCCTACAGAAGAAAAGGGACCTTATCTTCCTAGTTCTTGACCTAATTTTAAATACAGAAACTACCAGAATTTCTCCTTTTCAAGGAGTTGAGACAATTCTGTTGGCTCTAATATTCTTGCCCTAGATCCATATGCAGATCTGGTAAACAGCTATCTTATTCATTTATCTTTTGAGAGACAGTCTCACCCTGCAGTCCATGCTGGTCTCAACTTCGCCATTCTCCTGCCTCAGCCTCCCAAGCCCTGAGGTTATAGTTTTTTTCCTAGGTTCTTAATCTTCCACAGATATCTTTCTTTCTTGTTCTCTCTCTTCTTGTAAGCCCCGATATATTTAATTGGGATGGTATTTTTTGTGCTGTTTAAGATACTTTTGCACTTACTTATTTTTGTGTATACGTGGTGGAGCCTTGCCACACACACACGGTGTGAATGTGGAGGTTAGGGGAGAACTTGTGGAAGCCTTCTTTCTTTTCGTTTTACCACGTGGGCTCTGGGGCTCTAACTCGGTTATTAGATTCGGTAGCAAGTGCCTTTTACCTGCTGGTCATCTCACAGGCATCTCTTTTGTCCTTTCTGTATTTTGCAAATTAGTAAACAAAGTAATGAGTTTCATTGAATCATTTTTAATAAAATAATAATTATTACTGTTACTCTTATTAGGTCCTGACCCCTCTAACTCTTACACCTATAACCCCCCTCCCCCTATACCCTTCTAGGATTAAATAAGCTAATGTGTGTTAATTTAAAAATTTCTGACATATAAGAAATATTGTGTCAATTATCATGATTATCAATGTCTTTAACTCAAATATTGCCTCAGTTTCCATACTGTGTCAAACTATCTCACAGAAGAGGAACAGGGAGGCAGGCATACACGTAAGAACGTCTCCAAGACCACAGAACTAGAAATAGACAGAGACAGGAATCAAATCCTCATGCCTCCCATTCTATAACGTTTTCCTTTTTGTTTTTAAAATTGTTACATTAACATAAAACATTCATTTCCAGTCAGTGTTCCTTGTAATGAAATGGCTGAATTCACAGAATTAATACACGCATCTCCCATCTCTGACAGTTCTAATGACATCAGCACAGCCTCTCACTTTCAGACCAGGGATCCTAAAGTGGTCCACATCCCGCTTTGATTTCCCACAGGTATGAGCAACCCTTAGCACATACCTCAAAGCTTACCTTAATAACAAGGAGTAGAGGCGTGGCTCAGTCGTTACAAGCACTTACTGCTCTGGCAGAGAGAGAGGACCAGGGTTTGTTACCCAACACCCATCATCATGAAGTTCACAATTTCTTGTCACTCCAGGTTCAGGGGACCCAATGCCCTCTGGTGTCTGTAGGCACCTGCATGCATACTGATAACATAGCTCACACAAGCATACATACATACACACACACATACATACATACATACATATATATAAATAAATACACAAGTATTTAAAAGAGTAAAGTAAACAGGAATATAGATATCATTTCTGTACAAATGCACAGGTCCATCCCCCTGATTTGTCCCTTTTCTAGAATATCCTATGCACTGGTTTTTAGAAGCAGATATATTCTTTATGCCCACTAATAAAATTATTTTATCACCTGAATTATCTAACTCACAAAATTAAGGTTTTGAACCAATTAAAAAGTCTGTTTCCCACTGGGAGTGGGGCTGCCTCCGACTCTTTTGCCTGCTTCTGAGACCCTTTTCCTCCTGCTGGCTTACCTTGCCAAGCCTTGATATGAGGGTTTGTGTCTAGGCTTATTGTAACTTGTTCTGCAGGGTGTGGTTGATGTCCCTAGAAGGCCTGCTCCTTTTGGAAGGGAAACAGGAAGAGCAGATCTAGAGAAAAGGAGAGGGGAGGGGAGGGACTAGAGGGAGAGAGGAGAGGGGAAACTGCAGTTGTATACAATATTTGATAGAATAAATTTAAAAATATTTCCAGAACAATTTTCTTTTCTATTCTTCTTAATGTCTTGTTACTATTTTCTCCTCTGTTTATAACCTAAGTTTGAGTCCTGTGAACTCGAATAACAGGAAAGAACCGGTCACACCAAGGTCCCCAAAATAGAACAAAGGAAGATGCCTAACTTCACATGTGCTGCTATAACAATATATCATCACCAAGATGACTTATTCATGGTTCAGAAGAGTGGAGGGCCCAAGATTGAACTGTTGACAGATCCAGTGTCTGACAAGAACTCCCTTTGTGGCTCATACACGGCACCTCTCATCTGTCCCCACACGGTAGAAGGGACAAGGGGCCCCTCTCCCGGAACACTGATCTCATCCTGAGAGCTTTGCCTTCACGACCCAGACACTTCCCAGGGACTCAATCTCTTATCCCCATTACTTTGGTTGTAAAAATTTCAAAGAGTGAATTTGAGGGGAAGATACAATTCAGACCACAGCAGAGTGGTAGAGGAAATCCATTTACAAAAAAGCACAGAGATGGCAAAGATTTAGAAATCTAGATACAAGAATAATGAAGATAAAATAAGTCACTGGACAAACAGAAAAGTTCAAGTTAGCATCGGCGTTTAATCTCTGATATTTCTACAGCCAGTAATGCATAAAGGACTTTAGCAAACATATTCATGATAATCTGAGGAAAGTATCTCTTTCTTAGGCTCTCCTCAGTTGGCAAGGTACCCAAATCACATCATTATAAAAACAAAGGAAAACCCTGCTGTAGAGGAAGGATAGAGTGTCTGCTCTGCTCTGACCTCACCAAGTCATCTAACACGGATGCATACCCCAGTGAGACGGACACAGGACACACAATCCTCTATAATTTTAATCTTTTATTTTGCAATGAAGACTTCTGAATTTTACTCAGATTTTGACATGTTGGAAGAGCGAGATTAAATAAAGTAAATCTTTAAGCAAAAGAGAAAAAAAAAACAAGATAAAGAAGCCAGACTCTGTTAATATGGGACACTCTGGACTGATAGACTCTTTGGTTTTGTTTGGGGTCAGGGGTTGTTGTTTTTGTTTTGAAAGATCCTGACAGAATGTAAAAGGTCACAGAAGCCCTGAAATTGGCAAAATAGATTTCATTGTTAGTAGAACTAGCTTCACTGATTTAGAAAAATAGAGGCACAGAATGCTCTGGCCGCTCCTCGAACCTGGGTGTCTGCCAATGTTCTGACCAGGTGTGTGCCCATTGCTGCACCTCACTGCCAGGTGTTTGTGATATTGGTTGCTGGGAAAGAGTCGGGAAATCTCCCCAGCAACCATAGTCCGGGCCAATCAGGAGTGCTGAACCTTCATTAGACTCTTTCCTTGTTTCCCTCCTATACCCATTCCTTGAGGAATCAATCATTTTAGAATAGACATTGTTTGGATCTGGAAATCCCCTACTCCCCCCTTTCTTCTTTCCCCCCTGAGGGCCTATAAAAACTGGGTCCTCTTTCCCCTCGAGGTCGACTCCTCTACCCCTGCGTGGGATATGAGTCGTCCCCAGAGCTCTGGCTTTTATTGTCCTGAGGCCTGAGCGAGGGGCCCCTCTCAGAGTCTTTCTGTTTGTTCATTTTGCTTTGTTCTACATTTTTTGGTTAGTAAGTAGCCAAGACAAAAACAAAAACAAGAAAAACCAAGAACTCCACTGACTAAAAACACGGCAGATTCAAATCTTTTTTTTTAAAGAATTATTTATTTTTTTATGTATATGAGTACAATGTAGCTGTCTTCAGACACACAGGAAGAGTACATCAGATGGTTGTGAGTCACCATGTGGTTGCTGGGAATTAAACTCAGGACCTCTAGAAGAGTAGTCAGTGCGCTTAAACTCTGAGCTGTCTTTCCAGCCTTCATTCAAATCTTTTAATAGTAGTTATTCTCATTGAATCTTTTCTCTGAAAAGGGGGAGGGAGGAGGAAGAAGGAAAACATAGATGTTAGTTTTGTATTAGAAGCAGCTCAGCAGCAATGCCTTCTTAAAGCCACGCAAGAAGGAAAATCTGTGAGGAACGAATCCTTTCTTCCATCTAAGAATGGTAGCTCTCTGAGTAGGTTCTAAAAAATACTCTGAGAGTAGTTTCTTAACTGCTGTCCATCTGTAAGAGAAAATTTTGATTTACTAGTTCATTCATTCATTCACTCAACAGATATTTTTGGAGAGCAATTAGAAAAAAAAACAAAAACAAAGGAAATAGGAAGGGAAAAAATACTATTTCCTATTTCCTCTCAGTACTCAGAGATAAAAAGGAAAACCAGCGTCCCAGGCCCTGTGCCTCAGGGTAGCCCTCCCTTGTCTGCTAAGTGTGTGGGGCTGGGACCTATGGTAAGGAAGTTGATGTCAAAGGTCAGCAACTCACACCGCATTCCAGGATGCTCTGGGGGAAATGATCTCAGACAAGGAAAGGTTGCAGACCAGACTGCTTCCCTTCCGTCTCTCTGCAAACTTCTAGCTTAGTGTTACAGCTCCGCTGTCGACCTCCTCAATCCTCATGGCTTAGCTGCTACTCTTGCTCAATTCTTAGTGTCAGTGTCTCTATCCCATGTCTGCTGCATCCATTCTAGCCTTCTAGGCTCTTATTTTACTCACCCTGGCATGCTTAGTACTTAGATTGCACCATTAGCAATCACTATGGCAAACTGAGTACTACCATTTAACCAGCATCCACACCAGTAAGTGGACTATTGCCAGCACCCTAGAAATTTCCTCATGTTCTCCTAGTCCCTTTGCATCCCCACTCCAAGGGTCACCACTATTCTGACTTCCTTCACATAGCATAGATGATTTTTTCCTGGTATTGAGTTTCATGTAAATGGTAACATGCAACACCTGTTTGCTATGTGTTTCTTTCCCACGAACAGTATATGCAAGTTTCTTTCAGGGGTGTAAGAATCCATCATTCCCTGGTGAGTATCTACAAGGATATGGCACAGAGCTGGAGCTCAACAAATATTTGATGTGCAAAGGAACAAAATATTGAACAAATAGAAATGACCATGAAAGAAGGGCTTCAGATTTGAGACAAGTCTTGGGAAATGGTCAGGAGTTTGTGACCAAGATCAAGAAAAGAAAGGTATTCCAAGAGAGGCAGAGTCTGCCCAAAGGCATGGCCTTGTGTGGTGGGAGGGGGGACCAGTCTGAAAGCCACAGGAATTGATAAGCCCCGAGCAAGAAGCAAGGGCTGTGTGAAGAGCACCGGCAGCTGAAGAGCTGGGAAAACAGGCAGATGTCAGATCTCAAGGGCCCCGGATAAATATATAGATGAGAAGATGGCTTTTTAGGTGTTTCTACGGGTGTTGAAATTTAAGGGGATTTAAAAAAAAACAAAACAGTATTTTTGAAGTCAACTCATTAATCATGTATCCTGGTGTTCTCAGAAAAGAGTCTGAGGCCCCCTGTAACTTTCACAGACAACAAGCTCTTGTAAACATGTAGGAAAGACTGAGAAGTCTGGCAGACAAGTGAGCTCCTCTTCCGTTCAAAGGAAAGGCCAGCTCATGTGGGACATTTGAATGCACTGAGTCTATCCCCTTCATCCTGTTTTGCCAGACTGGGAGAAGAAGGTGGGAACTCTGCCCCTCCCCCCCATCAGACATGGCTGTGAGGAGACTCGACCCCCACACAGAGAATGTAGAGATACTCTTGGTATCTTTACCACCCACAAAGGCTTACATCATACACCAGTGGGTCTCAAACTTAGAGTGTAGATCGGAAAAACCTTGAGGCCATATCAAAACTCAGTGCTGACTCTCCCCCAGGATTTACATTCCACTGGTTGTGATGGGACCCAAGAACTGACCTGTCCTTGAGTTCCCTGTGGTGGCATTGTTGCTGCAAGAGTGTTACAATGTCTCCTTTTTCTTCTTGCAGAGATGTGAATTCTCCAGCCCTATCATTCCTGAGCTTCAACTAAATGTCTCACTAAATGTTTCTCTTAATATAATTTATCAGAAAAAATATAGGGCATCCAGTTAAATTTAATAACTAATATTAGTACATTTCAGATAGGTAGTACTCGACACTCGTGACATTATTGGTTGCCTGAAACCCAAAGTTTGTGTTCATTAGTCAAGAGCTTGGTCAAACTATTTAAGGTCCTAATGTCTTCAGATAGAAAGGAACAGTAAAGGCAATTAGCTTGTTGGGCTAAGTTACAGAAGCCACATATGTGGGCTGGGGAGACGGCTGAATAAGCATGAAGCTCTGAGCGTGGTTCTCCAGCTTCCATACAAAAGTTGGGTCTAGCCATGCTGGCTGTAGTCCCAGCCCTGGGGCGTCAGGGTTAGACAGATTCCTGGAGCTTGCTGTCCAGTGCGCAGAGCTGAATGAGTAAGCTCCGGATTCAGTGAGAAATCCTATCTCAAAAAAACTAAAGTGCAGGGCGTGGTGGCGCACGCCTCTGATCCCAGCACTCGGGAGGCAGAGGCAGGTGGATTTCTGAGTTCGAGGCCAGCCTCGTCTACAAAGTGAGTTCCAGGACAGCCGGGGCTACACAGAGAAACCCTGTCTCGAAAAACAAACAAACAAACAAACAAAAATTAAAGTGGGGAGCCGGGCTGTGGTGGTGCAAACCTTTAATCCCAGCACCCGGGAGGTAGAGGTAGGCAGATCTTTGAGTTCCAGGCCAGAATAGTCTAGAAATTGAGTTCAGGACAGTCCAAGGTTACACAGAGAAATCCTGTCTCGAAAAAAATAAAAAAATAAATAAAACAAAACAAAATGAAGTGGAGAGCAACTGAGGAAGAATACCAGCACCGGCCTCTGTGTCCATGCTTGCACACACACATATGCATACACAGAACACACACGCACACACAGACACATGCACACACACACACACAATGTATGTAAAGTGCCAGGCAGGAGGTTAGTGGCGCCAACAAATGGCGGCTGACTCCTCTGCCTATCGCATCTGGAAGCTCACGTGTTTAGCAGAGGAACAGAAGCCTCATCAAGAGTAGCTGTGAATATATTCCCCAGAGCACAGTCCTTTTTCTACCTCAGGGAGACTCCACCTCACTACCCTCTCTGACCCCAGGCTACAAACTCGTGTTCCTGGAGTTTCTTTAAACCCCCAAAGAGCTCGAAAGTGCCTGCTACACTTAGTGGTCAGTAAACACTAATTGGGGGAGTGGTGAAACGCAGCCCCATCCATCTCTCCGCCCCCTCAGATCCGCACTTACTTGGATACCGCCGGATGGATCTGATTGGCCGGTTGTTTTCGTTCGTCTCTGTGATGTGGCAGACGTATTTTTCATTTAACTTGACTGGATATCTGAGGACAGAGTACACTCTGTACAAGCCGTTCATCTGCTCCTCCAGGATCTCCACCGTACTGTGGTTGCTCAGGTCCCTCTCTCCCCGGTCCAACCAGGTCACATTGGGTGTGAGGTACCAGCCTTTGGATGTGCACGTAACCACATCTTCATCATCGATCTTGTCAAACTTCACCTGGGGCGTTTCAGAATCTGGTTGGGAAAAAAAATAACAAAATAATTAGTTCCTGTTTTAGTTTAGTCCCGGGAGGTTCAAGCCTTCAGTGTTTATGTTAACGTTCTGAGATCCCCATATTGAAAACTTTGGCCCAAGCATAATTAGAGAAACACAAGATATGTGTAGTCTCCTGCTATCTATTGCTGCTGTCTTCATTTTGGAGGATCTTTTCTTCTTACTGTGGGTTCATTCCAAACTCTCCACTGACCTCAGATGCCCCAATTGAGAATCACAGAAGAGCCTGTGACCACACAACCCGGAACAAACCGGATCTCATCTGACCTCAGAAGTTCAGCAGGGTCAGGCCCACTTAGTACTTAGATAGGCTAATCACAGAAGATAAGTAATAACTAGGACACATTCCTGTAATTTCCATTACACAGAAGGCTGAGACAGGGGGACTACTGTGAAAGGCCAGACTGGTCTACAGAGAAAGATCCTGTCTCAAAAAAGAAACAAACAAAAAAATGAGAAGCAATTCTCACTGCCTTCCCACCTCTTTCACCTCTTACCCTGGAGGGAGGCAGCCTGGCAGAGCTCACAGTACCATGTGCTGTCAGAAAGAACAGTTTTCCATGCAGTCCTAGAGGGTAAGGGTCCCTGGGGGAATGTGGATTCAGCCCAATCGATGTTTTTAAAACTACCTTTTAGATTTAAATCTTTAAATTATATGCATATTTGTTGCCTGCACCATGTACATGCCCAGTGCTCATGGAGACCAGAAGGGTGGTTGCGTTGCCTGGAACTGGAGTTATAATCAACCGTGAGCCATGTAGGAGCTAGGAATCACACCGATGCTCTTCACTAAAAAGCCATCTCTGTGGCCCTGAAACCTTTGCTTTAATAGCGAGAAGAGTGAAGCCTTAGGAAGGCCCAGTGTCCTCCAACATCAGAACTCCAGCCTCCTGATTCCCAGTTCAGTGCCATTCACACCAAACTGTGTCTGACCTTAGCACCTTCCTAGAGGACTACTGTTATATCAAGTGGGGGGAGGGGGGGAGAGGAGAGAAGTGGGGGAGGGGAGAATGGGGGTGGCAGTTACCATGTGTAACACTTGGGATTCAACCAGTGCAGCCTTGGCTACCCTTCGGTTCATTCATATTAAATTAGTGAGTGATTCATACTGGTACAGATAAAACACCTTTTGCTCAGAGAAACCGTTTTTAGCTAAAGTAAACTGATATTCCACTAGGAGTGAAGTAATCTGAGTTAGAAAAATGAGCTCAACCTTGTGGACTGAGAGCAGACCTGAAAGCAAGTTCGTCTGAGAAGTTCGTTTACCTTCCACTATCAGCTTGACTGTGCTCTCTCCTCTCCCATTGGGGCTGACAGCTCTGCACTTGTACAAGGCTTCGTCCGAGAAATCCACGTTTTGCAGTTGAAGGGTCAGGATGCCCTCAGAAATCTCACTCTGATCCACAGAGACTCGTCCTTCATATAAGGCATTCTGGTCTTCGAGTTGCTCTTCGTTGTCATAAAACTGGTAAACCACCTTGGTGAAAACTTGAAAGAAGTCGTAGTACCTGAAAAATCGATAAAACTCACGATCCTCCGCGTCATACTCTTCGATTATGTCTTCTCTTTCCCAGTAAAACTCAAGGTTCTCTGTGCTGTCTATGAAGGAGAATTCGCAGTCAAGGCTCACGTCAGTGAACGGGTGGGCCCGCACCTCGTCTGCTGATGCTGGATTGTCAAAGAAGACATGGGGTCAGCAAAGGCCAGTGACCACAGCATGGTCTAAGGAACAACACTATGACCCAGAGCAGCTACTGCAGGAGGATGGCTGCTTATAAAATCACTAGAAGGCTGGAGAATTGTGCCCAAATAGGTGTAAGGAGGATGAGGCTTGTGGTGTGTGCTGGGCCCCTGAATTGTGCCAGGCCCAGAATGACACAGCAGAATAGATCTGTCAGAGTAGACTTGTCGGGCTGTGTCACTGAGGGTGTTGGCTCCTAGGCCAAGCTGTGCTTGCCAGGTTCTCACTGGCAGAAGAAAACTGTCCCATGCACCCTGCAGCATAACCTTTGCATCTCCTCCATCAGCAGCCAGCTCCGCTCTTAGGTAAACATGGCTGATTGATGGAGCAGGCCTTGCCCCCAGAACCTTAATGTCAAAACGATCTTCAAACTGTTCTTTCCTCTCTGCTTCAGCAATCCAGGAAGGCACATCGGAATGTCAGGAAGATGGTTAATACGTGAAAATCTTTCAGCAAACTAACCTATTCTACCTGACACAAATACCTCCCAGACAGGGCAGAGTTCTCACTAGGGCCCTGACGGTTGTGGGGACCACAGCCATGGACTATACACAACTCATGGGTTCTTGGCATGGAATAGATTCCTGGCTGTGGTAACAGAGAAAGAGAGAGAGAGAGAGAGAGAGAGAGAGAGAGAGAGAGAGAAACAGACAGAGAGAGAGAGAGACTGGGGTGGGGGGAGTTGACAGAGCACCTGACTTGATATTTTCAAACTATTTCCACCCTGAACTTGCCACCAGCAACAGATGAAGACTATAGCTTGCCATTTCAATCTGAATCTCTCTCTCTCTCTCTCTCTCTCTCTCTCTCTCTCTCTCTCTCTCTCTCTCCCTGTCTGATCTGTTTCACTAGATGACAGACAGCAAAAGGGACAAATCAGTGAGAGGGAGCCTCAGCAAGGGCACTGCTTCATATAAAAATCTATGATGACATAGAAGGAAACTAAGCACTAAAAGCAATTCTGGGTGTCACATTGAGTGGGCAAAGAAGCCTCCAAGCCATTAGCAAGGTGCCTGCCAGATATCCAGCAGAGGACAGAAGGCCCAATCTGCTCACCCCAGCTCTCTCTCTCTCTCTCTCTCTCTCTCTCTCTGTGTGTGTGTGTGTGTGTGTGTGTGTGTGTGTGTGTGTGTGTGTTTGTCTATGTCCTGGAGAACCCTGACTTTATCAGTTTATGTTTATTTTGTGTTTACATATTTTAATACCTTTCTTTTCTTTATTTAACTTTAGTCTGCAAACTACACAGAAGCAGGTGCTCTCTAATACTAGGAGGTGGGTTGTTCAGGGACACACAGTTCACTTTGCGGGTGGTAGCAGACTCTACTGAGTCTCTGGACTCTGGTTCCAAAGCTCTCCCTCCAAAATGTGCTCTTTCAGCTAATAGTAGTCATTCTTTCTAAAGTTGACAAGCAAATCAATTACCAGGGAAACGGGTGAATGGATACAAAGAAAGGCAAGACCGAAGGGACAGCATAGGAAGGAGCCTGTTATGTAATGCTTGGAAGGGTGGGTTTGCATATTTTTTAAGCCCTGGTCTGAAAAATTACAAATCCAAGCTCTGGTTCTGAATAGCTCCTTACTTACCATGTGGCTTCAGGCAGCTTCATTTCTGTGTATATAATTAGGACACCACCTGCTCCAGTGGTTGTGAGACACCTTGGGATTTTAGAGACTGTTTTTATATGGCGTGGCTCAGTCATCTTCCAGAGGGGCAACAGGAAGAGAGCAGATGTGTGTAGCTGCACTCACTTCAAGCTCTCTCAGAAGAATACATATTCTACTCCATGGGGGATCCTTGATATTAACATCTAGGGTTCAACCTAGAAGGTCTTGCTAGAGCCATACCCTTTACAGCCTTGGAAGGAAAGGCTTCATTCACAGTCTAGACCCTCAACGTGCCAGCTGATATATAAAACATCCCGGTTAGCACTAACAGCTGTAACCCCCTCTTTCTCATCAGCATCCACACCCATTCTTTTTAATGGCTTGGATAGCACTTTAGTGTGAGCAACTCTCAACTCATTTTGACTTTGTCTCCTTTACCTACACACAAACATAGGCACACACACTCACACACATGCACACGCACATGCATATCAATCATCAAGTGAAAAGTGCCAGGAAATATTGCCCAGTGAACCAAGGCTTGTATTAAGTCCCAAGTTATCTCTGAGGTCTAAGGATATCTTCAAACTGATGCTGCCCATCAGAGACAAGAGCCACCGAGGGAGGGCTCCGGTGAAATGACATGCACCTTAAGGACTGTAATGTGTTAGGTCACTCTGTGGAACAAGTATCTTGCAGTTTGCACAGTAGCTTTTTATAATTTTTTAAAGTAAATGTTACTTATATACTTCAGGTTAGATCAATGACATTAACAATTTCAAAATCTGTGCCTGGCTCATCACCAACGTTTTTTGCAGACTTGAATACAGCTCTAAAAAGAAGTCATGTTGTATGACCAAATACTCTGATACTATAAAACTGGGTACTTTTCAAAGTCACCTGAAGGTGGGAGTTTTCATTTCTGTTGGGAAGTTTGCACTAAACATGGGGATAAAGTTAGTTATGTGGCTATGGCTCAAACAGACAAACCACATTTGGAGGGAGGGGTTTCTCCTTAAAACAGAACTAATGTTTTTACAAAATGTATATTATATTCTCCCACCCATCTCACCATGTTTTGTAAGGCAAATATAATATTCCTTTTTCATATTTAGCAAATAACAAGACTGAGATTTGAAGAGATTGAATCACCTGCTTGGGTTTTATTTTTATTATTTTTTAATCACTGTCCTCACAACCTCCAAAATAGTTCAGAAATTCAAAGTTTTTGAAAACAAATCACTCACCTGCAGCATGAAGAAGTAGAAGTAGGCTAACCCACACCAAAAAGAAAGCCATTCTGTGAGGAACAAAAGGGTAAACATTTGTTTCAGCTAACAGAAAACCCGGACCCCACAGCCACAGCCGTCTGTGGGGAGTGGGGTCTTCATCATATCACCTGTACATTCTGTGTGTAGATAAAGATACAGCACTCAAACTGAGTCTAGCCTCTCACTTGGCTTCACTTCTAATTATTCCTCCAAACCTTAAATTCCACTAATACATCCCAGCATGATAGTGCCATACCCCCAACACACACACACACACACACACACACACACACGCCATTGTATCATTACTGACATCATTTAAGGGGTAATATGACAAATAACAGTCACTAGGATGATAGCCAAATGTCATGGAGGAAATGGTCTAAAAATACCATGTGTTTTTTATAACCCAAGAAGATTTTACTAACTCTATCTGATGTGAAAGCTTGTCATTAAGAAAGATAAGACTCCCAGGCCTTCCCGATTGCCTTCAACTCCAGGTAAACAGAATTTTCACCCCTCTGCAGTTCCTCTGTCCTCTGCACTGCTGTGTAATTCTCTTACACATTAATAAAGCTTGTTTTCAATGATCTAAACAAGGGCTTAATGTAAAATAATTTTTAATAGCCAAAAATATTGAAATCACTTTCAACTTATCTACTTTGCTATTTATATTTGTGTCTAACTACACATCTATTAGGCTGATTGTTCCTCAAGAACAGGACTAGGCATTCTTCTTATTTAAAATACCCATCATAGTAGTCCATAAATTTTAAATCCAATAAATATTCATTAATAGAACTAAGTGAATCTGGCTTAATTTTTTTTTAACAAAGTTTCATTGTCGGGGTTGGGGTGGGGGTGGGGTAGGGAATAAAACAACCTCTTCAAAAAGCTAAAACAAACAAATAAAAGAAATTAATGCACTAGTACTAATGAAAGTAAATTATTCTAAAACAGAAAATTCTAGCCAAGCAGCCAGGCCTCGCTTCTAGTGGTTGGTTATATCTTCTTGAAGTCTCTTTGGTTTGCAGAAAAACCACAGAGAAGTCTATGAACCATCGCCGTGGCCACATGATCATTATGGGCCCAGACACAGTTGGAGTAGACATTTCAACACTTCAGTTACACGGTGAGATGCTTGACTGGCCAGCAATTCCTCCCTCCCAGGTACACATTCTCTTTATGCAAAGAACTTACCTGTATGCCAGCTGGTTTCTCTGATCAGCCAGGTAAGAAGCAAGTGAGGTGGAGCAGCAGGCCTTCGAAGGGTTAGCTGTGTGGCAGTCCTCAGGGAGAGGGCTCGGAGACACTGCTATTACCAACCTGTTGCCACAGATGTTCAGTAAGGAACTGAGAGAAGACAATATTCCTACAGTCATAGTTGTTAGTTTAAAAGTCTCATGAGGCAAACTAAAAAGAAAATTCTAAACCTCTGCTGAGCACTTATTCTAAACTCATTTTTAAGTAAAAAAAATTTGAAATCTAAAAAAATAGTATGTGGGAAATATTTGCCGTATAATTTTGGTGGAAAAATAAAAACCAAAGTACACAATGTTACATGCACATGGTACATGATAGCAACCTTGTGAGAGGAACTGTGTGCTCACAGAAGAAGAAAAATATATCATCATCATCATCATAGCAGTGATTATTTCTGGGGGTGGGGGATCCAATCCTAGTACTTTCATTACATGTTCCTGAATTAGTGAGCTTTTATATTACATGTTGACAAAGAAAACTGGAAGAATAAGAGCGATAGATGTATACACATCCGGTGGTACAGAGAATGGGGGTCCAGAAAGGAGCAAGCAAAACAGACTTCTCCCTTGTAAGTACAGATTAACTCACATTCATGAATGCAAACTTTTTATTAAGACATCTGTTTCTCTTTCCCATCCACACAGCCCACAGATTACCATCCCATCTTACCTGGGCTGACTGCCTCCTGACCCTCAGAATAGCCAAGGTGAACTATATATAGTCCAGCACATGAGCAAGCCTGTCTGTCAATCAACGCACTCCGTATACCAGGGCAGATAACATGGTGCCAAGAACTGCAGATAGCCTCCAGCTGGGAGTCACATTGGATCATACTCTCCATGCTCATTTACGACTGATTTCTGTCATAGATAGGTTAGCATAATGTCTTTGAGAGTAACATGTATTGACATGTCTTTGCTTAACAGTGTTCCACTCACCATATGGATCAATCACATTTTACCAATCGTCTATCAATTTACGGATTTTGGGGTTAATTCCAGTTTTCCAAAGTGACTAATCTATTTTTCATTCCCACCATCAGCCTATGAGATAGATAGCCTATGCGCCCATTGTTCACATATGCACTAACGCTGGTTGCTATTTTATTTTGGCTTTTCTAGGTGGGCATGAGTAGATAGATCATCGTGGCTTTTATTCATGTTTCCTGGATGACTAACAATGTTTATTATCTTTTCCCATGTTCAGGTGGTATGTATGTGTCTCCCTTCTAAAATAGCATTTTTCAGTGATCTGTACTTTCTATTCCTACACAGGAAGTCCTACACACTTGAAGGCAGTGGGGTGTTTCAAATTGAGATATTCTCCCATATTCTTGGGCACCTAAATACTTGATCCCCACTTGATGACATTATTTGGGTAGGTTGAGGAGGCGTGGCTTGCTGAGAGAAGTATTTCAGTGGGGGTGGGTTTTGAGGTTTGAGGTTTGAAAAGCCATGAACCCTTTCCAGTGTGCTGTGTTTGATTTTCTTGCCCTTTGGGGTTCTTGGGTTCCCGAGATGTGAGCTCTCAGCCAAGGCTTTGTGCCACCTACTGCCTCTGCTCTGATAACATGGGCTGGAAGTGTGAGCCAAAGAAATTTGTTCCTACACATTGTTGGTCATGGTGTTTTATCACAGCCACAGAATAGTAACTCAGCCAGGCAGTGATTCAGCGTTTTGAAAACTTATGAAAACTATACGTTAAATTGCATTGTGTTGCCACCCAGATCCATCATATCTTGTGATTTGGAAAGTTAATTAATTCTCCTATGTCTTGGTTTTATTTGTATGTAAAATGGCATTAATACTATCTAAGTTACAGTTTGGAGATGACATTGAGTAAAATATTGATCACAAAGCCCATAAAACAGTATATGGCACTTAGAACCAATAAATGTTACCTTTTTTAATAATAAAAAAAAAAGTGCGGGTATTTTGCCTGTGTGTTATTCTGTGACCGTGGAAGCCAGAGGAGGACATCGGAGCCCTTGGAACTGAAGTTACAGGTGGCTATGAGCTGAGATCTGGGTGCTGGGAGCTAAATCCAGGTCCTCTGGAAGAGCAGCCAATGCTCTTAACCGCTAAGCTGTTTCTCCAGCCCATATTTTTAGTATTTATACTTTTCAATGTATATCCACATAGTATTTGTGTTGGCTTACAGACAATTCTACTAGGTTCCTCCCAACAGCAACCTAGCAACAGCTTGTGTCATCACTGGCCCGGTTCGAGCCAGATACACCAGCCCCCTTCTTCCACTCTTTTTTTTTTTCCTCTGTCCCCACATGTTCCAGGGCCAGCCTTACTTTCCCTCTTTCTATCCTTCTCTGCTCCCCCTTTCTCTGCCTCTACTACTTTTCCAGGTTCCCACTCCCTTCCCTTCCCCCACAATAAACTTCCTTATCTCAGGTCTGTTTTCAGGGGGCAACCTTGGCATGGGCCTGCCAGGTATTCTCTTACTCCCATCACCGCATTTATAGTTCATAACAATTTGATCAATGAGTATTTGTAAAGTAATAAGTTGGACGTTTACTTTACTTTAGATCATTTATCATTGACTAGCTATCAGGGAAACAACATAAGAATGAGAATGGCTAGCCATGTTATACCACTTTAGTTCCAGCCCTTGGGAGGCAGAGGCAGGTGGATTTCTGTGTATTCAAGGCTAAATTCATATAGTTGAGTGTCTGGACAGCTAAAGTAAGCTACATAGCGAGACCTTGTCTCCCGGAAACAGTGTCGGTTTAGTTATGAAATATAGACTAAGCAAGTAGTTAAAATAAGAAAATATGGAGTCACTCAAGCACACACACACCCAAAAAAGATTTCATCAGGTTTGAGACGGAAAAAAAAAGCTTAAAATGAAGTAAACCCAATGCTAATATCATGTAGCACTAATAAATGCTCAGCCAAAGATTCTCCCATGCAAAAAGATCATGTTATTACCTGGGTTTTCAAAATAAAGAGAGTCCAACTATCAATAGTGAAGCCTGCTTGAGGAAAGGCATACAGGAAACCATTCAATCTATCAGTCCACCAGCAAGGACAACCTAAAGCCAAAGACATGCTGCTGCTGCTAACTAAACCGGTTGAGGTTTAACTATCTGAAGACTTACTTTGAGCCCCTGGAAATACAGAGGCTGACATCTTAGGATGTACTCAAACACTATAGTCTCCAGCAAAGTACAATGATTATGTATGCCATCGTGAGGAAATAGTTATTTTTGTACACTTACTAAAAATGATAAAAATAAAAATAAAAGGAATCACTCAAGCTTTACCTACCTTTAGTTTTGACTCAACAGGCATGACTGCTCTGGGCTTGGTTGTTTGGACAGGGTCACTATGTAGCCCTGGCCAGCCTAGAACCCAGAATGTACAGTAGGCTGTCCCCAAACCTGCCTCTGCCTCTGCCTCTGCCTCCCGAGTGTTGGGACTAAGGTAATCCACCAGCATGCCTGCCCCTGTGTCCCTGAGCTATTTTAAAACTTTAACTACAGTGATAGGAAGATGAAAGAAGATTAATCTATCTTAGGGACGTGTAGATAAACCAAAATGAAAGGGATTCTGCAGGGGAAATAAGTCAAAACCCTGTGTTCCAATCTGAGCACTCGACCTTCATCTGACAGGCAGTGGTCTTTGCACACAGGTTTCACAACCAGCAAACATTGCTGGAACTCTCTGTGTCTCTTTCTAGTCTGCTTCCATGGGTTCCCTCTGGCTTCCTCGGGTTAACTTCCTAAGAGGGAACGAGAGTCGCACACATACACTCACGTACACACGTCTGATAGTCTTCATTCAGTCAGGGTCATACAAGTGATGAGCTTCCAGGCAGTCTACAGATGGCCTCTCTGATCAACTGTGGTCCTGAAGTAGGGTTACAGAACAAAAGCACAGCACCTCAAATTTTGTTTTCAACTAGGTGCTTGCCAACTACATTGTCTACTCTGGCTGGTGTCTGGTGTGCACAGAATTACCAATCTCAGCAAACTCCCTATGATTCTAATAATCACAATATTTTTGAAGTGCCATAAGTAGGTAGATGCCTTTTGAAATCCTGTCTAGTAACTATATAAAAAATCTTATCATTCAGAATAAGGGGGGGGGAGCATGAGGCTAGGTTCAATGAAGCGGTGTGTCGTAATTTAAAGGTCATGGACTTTGGAGTCACACAGATGTAACAGTAAATTTCTACAATGCCTGTCACTATTTATGTCATACAAGAGATTTACTCTCAGCTTAGGTTACCTCTTCCTCTAAAATGGGGGCAAACTGTGATTTATCTGATGTAGAAAATAAAATTAAATGTCAAGTTCCTGACAAATGAAGATGCTTAATAGGTGTTAGTCTGCTTTTAATTAAAATCGTTTATAAATAGACTGCTACTCAGAAGCTGAGGCGCTGTGGGGACTGGAGATACAATCAAAAAGGAAGACGTTCCTCTCAGCTCCTCTCAGGGACCTTTCCAGCCAGCCTAATCACTAAAAAGAAGAAAGAGAGAGGGAGGGGGAGGGGGAGGGGAAGGGGGAGGGAGAGGGAGAGAAATTACACCTGCAAAAATGCACAGCGATCACCATGTAAAGGGAAATAAATCAGACTTGGGAAGACAAATGTCTGTCCCACATTCTTGCATGCATTAATATAGATTTTAAAATCTCTCTCTCTCCACATGTAGAAAAGAGACATGTATAGGTGTGTGAGTGTGTGTGTGTGTGTGTGTGTGTGTGTGTGTGTGTGTGTGTGTGTGTGTGTGGTGTGTGCAGAAAAGGGACTGAGTGGAAGGAAGAAGGGTTTGGTTTGACAGGAAGGGGTAAGGAGAAGAGAACAAACACTGCACCCCTCATATGCAGGACATCTGTGTACATTTGTATGAAAGCAGGTCTGGCGGGAAGGGCTGGGTGGATTGAAGAGGCAAAGCCACAATGATCTGCATGTATAAGCAAGCTGTGAAGAACCACTTTACTTATCACACTTGCATAAAAAGTAATTATAGCCGGGTCATGGTGGTGCACACCTTTAATCCCAACACTTCGGAGGCAGAGGCAGAGGCAGGTGGATTTCTAAGTTTAAAGCCAGCCTGATCTACAAAGTGAGTTCCAGGACAGCCAGGGCTACACAGAGAAACCCTGTCTCAAAAAACCACACATAAAAAAAATTAATTATAAACAAATCGTGCCTGCAGTAAATGGTAGGGAGTTGTATATAAGGGCATGCACTGAAAAATGAAAATAAAGAGCTCTTCTTTACACGGGAGCCTATTCTGGTTGAGGAGATGCACTGTTTACGTTGATATTGATCGTTTTCTTGTTATAGCTTCAAAAACAATACCATGTTCAACTTTTACAAGACAGTTTCTGTTCGATGATCTGCTTCCATCTATCCTAAATTCAACAAACAGATATCAATAGCACAAATCTTTATTAAAATAGGTCATACTACAGCTCTTCAAGCAGTAGACTCTAAATTTTGTCAGTTTGCCCATTTTTTTTTGCTACAGCTCCATTTTTTACCCACTTTCCTTCACTGTTTATTTAAAAAAGAGTTTCTGCCCCACTTAGGACTTTCTGCATAGCTTCAGTTTCTATTATTGAGATCATCTTTCCCCTATTACCTGATGATTACACAGGCTAGCTCTTTTTCTCAATCATGTTTTTTTTTCTTGTTTGACATTGCTACTGCTTGTTGTTTTACCAAGAGTACACATTTTTAAAGCATTAAGTATTCTTGATCACAGTAGGACTTCTAGACTATTAGGTTGGTCTGAAATAAGGTCCATTTTTAAAAAGGAACTTCCAAATCAGATGTCTTCAAGACACTTGCAGATTTTATTTTTTTAGACATGGTTTCTTTTTTGTTACCCTGACAGTCCTAAAACTATGTAGATCAGGCTGGTACTCACAGAGATATCTCCCACCTCTGCTTCCTGAATGTTGGGATTAAAAGCAGGTACTACTATGTCTGGCACATATTTTTTTAAATTCCACTCATAGATTGTTAAACTAACAAACATGACAACTCAACCATAAAGCTTAGTTGTGAAGTAGCATGAAGTCTCTCATCTGCACAACTGAGTACATGAGGTTATATATTTTTAGGAAAAAAGGCAATCTAATCCCACTGGTTATCACATAACCTTTTAACTTTCTTGTATTTAAGCTCGGTAAGAAACTAAGTTTTTCTCTCATTTCCACTAATGTCTTTAAAATTACAAAACGAAATCTCAGAAAAGATTGACATTGAAGTGGGATCAGGATGAAAATAAATCTACTGGAATTAGTGAATTAGAGCCAGAGTCAAGACTTTCCCAGTTAAATTCTATCTAGTTCTCACTTGCAGAGTGCTTTGAACGCTCTCTCCATCTGAGCTCAGTGAAAGCTAGATCGAATAAAGGGGCCTCCTATATCCAACTCCCAAGCGCATTCCCATCCCCAAGGGACCAAAGCCCACCGGGAGTGATTCTGTGATTGACATGGACAAAGTTCTTATTGGACACACAATACTTTTACAATGGTGCTTTTCGTTGTTGTTTTGGGGTTTGGTTTTTTTCCAGACAAGGTTTCACGGTATAGCTGTGGCTGTCTTGGCTCGCTCGTGTTAGACAATGCTTTAAGAAACAACAGGCAATCAGGGAAGGGAAGGTCTTTAAGCATGCTTTCCAGCTGGGGCGACGGCCATCTCCGACTTTGGCTTTAGCTTCGAAGAGGCCTTTGTTCTTCACCGTGTGACCCCAGCTAGCCTGGGACTCGCTATGTAGGTCAGGCGGGCCTCAGACTCAGTACGGCTGCCTCTACATTTCCGAGCGGGGACGAGAGGCGTGGGGCCACCAAGCACGTTCTCCTGAAGACATTAAATTCTCAGGCTACGTCCCCATCATGGCTACTCTCTCTGGATCCCGCAGAAATGGGGGGCCCGGGCCTCAAGTGAGAACAAAGGAGGCGGCGCCCCGTGACGCGCAGGCCCCCGGGCGGGATCAGCAGCCCCGGAGCTGTTTACTCTGGCGGCCAAGGCCACCACCGGGTGCCACACTATAAAGGGCGAGCTGCCCGCTCCCGGGAGCCTCTGGCCTCCGGCTCGCCCACCGAGCCCCGCGACATCCAGGCGAGCACAGCTCCCTCACACGGTTCCCGGGAGCGCCAGGCCTCGGCTCGGGCGCACCGGACGCCGCGCCGTGCGCCACGTGAGGCGGAGCCCGGCCCCCCGAGCGGCGCGCGCACCCGGCGCCGACCATCGCGTGACTCGGCGGGCGCGAGGGGGTGAGCGCCCGGGCCGTACCGGGCCGCGCCGCGCCACTTCCGACGCGGCGCTCGCTTCAGGTTCCGGGGCGAGCCGCCTCGGCTCGCGGGCCCGGGATCCGGCGGGATGGAGGAGGCCGCGCTCGGGGAGGCCGAACTCAACTGGTCCCGCCTCAGCGTGTCGGCCGAGGCGTTGGAGTCGGAGCTGGAGGCGCGCGCCGAGGAGCGGCGCGGCGCGCGCGAGGCGCTGCTGCGGCTGCTGCTGCCCTACAACCGCCTGACGTCGCTGCCGCGGGCGTTGGGCGGCGGCTTCCCGCACCTCCAGCTCCTGGACGTGAGCGGCAACGCGCTCACGGCGCTGGGGCCCGAGCTGCTGACGCTGAGCGGCCTGCGCACGCTGCTGGCCAGGAACAATCGACTCGGCGGCCCGGGCTCGCTGCCCAAGGGCCTGGCCCAGTCGCCGCTCTGCCGTAGCCTCCAAGTGCTCAACCTCAGCGGCAACTGCTTCCAGGAGCTGCCCGCCTCGCTGCTGGAGCTGCGCGCCCTTCAGACCCTCAGCCTGGGCGGCAACCAGCTGCAGAGCATCCCCGCCGAGATCGAGAACTTGCGGAGGTGAGCGGCGGCGAGTCCCGGGGGTGGGGAGCGGGGCGGTGGCCCGAGCTCCGTGGCACCGGGTTGGAGGGGGAGGGGGACCGGGCGAGCCATCGCCACCGGTAGCGTCTGACCAAGGTTGGGTGGGTGGTAGCCTTTGGGTTGTGTTTGGCCTGCCGCAGGTCTTCGAGGCACCCCGTACCCCGCGCCCCCCAATGAACTCTGGAATTCATTGTGGAGACCAGGCTAGCCTCAAGCTCACAGAGCTCCGCCTGCCTCCACCTCCCAAATCTGGGACTAAAAGACATGCGCCACTAAGCCGGACTTCGCCTTCTTTCTTGAGTCGAGACCGGGAGCCAAAAGGGCACCCACCCGTTAACCGAGGTTGGCGATTTCTTACTGGTTAAGTCTTCCGTGACTTTCCATGCGTTTGCATCAAAGTGGCATTTAACGTGGCGTAGGAGGTGCTGACCTACTTCCTTGGTTTTTATTCTATTTCCAGTTCCCCCCTTTTCCCGATACCCAAAGTACCATTTGTGGAGTCAGTGAGCCTTGCACACACACACACACACAGAGAAAGGCAGCTTGTCGTTCACTAAATTTTGGGGTTGGGATTGGGTACAAAAACCTCTTCACGCTGCGCTTCCTTTGACCCTGAGGAATTATTCACATTTCAAAATTTTATCTTAGTCTTCTGTATTTCTTAAAAAAAAAAAAAAAAAAAAAACTGTTCCTAGGACAATTAGAGCCAAACTGTACTTCCTCTGTGTGTCACGCACCCCACCATACCATTGTATCTATGTTACTGTATGTTACTGAATGTGATTCCTTCTTTACAGGAACTGTCTGTCATATCTCCTAGTAGCTTAGTCAGTAGTGTACTGGAGTGAGGAGGTACAGAGAGGATAATAGAAGTGCCCAAAGGTGCCCTGCAGGGGAGTTGAAAACAAAACAAGAAAGCATCTTCCACTTGTTAAATATTTTTCCTCTCCTTTAATTGGATTAACCAAGATAAAAGAATGTGGAGCCAGAAAGAACCTTCGAGTTAACAGGGAAAACATTGACCCAGGAATAAGACTTTTTTTTCACATCTCACCCTTCCGCTGGTCACTTAGCACTTCCTGTTTGCCAAATGAGGCATCTGGACACAGTGTCCCTTGATTTGCTCCTCAATAGATGTTTACAAAGTACTTGATGTGTCCCAACATTTTCCTAAGTTCTGGGGCTAATCCCCTGAGATAGAATGACAGGGATTTGACCTATTTTGGTTCTTGAGTAAGTGCCATTTGAGACAGCCTTCTGAAGGAAGTAACAGTGAAGATTAGAGTGTGAGCCATTGGGACCAATCCAGGTAAAAAGAAGAGTGTTGTGTGTGGAAGTCCAGGAGCAAGGAAACAAACTGCTGAAAGATGATCATTGCAAAGAACCGGGGCCACTCAGAGGGTGTCACATCTCGAAGACTTCCATAGAGTGTGGATTGTATTCTGAATGCACATGTCTTGTTCCTGTGGAGTGGCAAGGGGCTGAAGGTGAGGGGATTTGGGGGCTGGTTAGGAGGCCATTGTGGTAGACTAGAAATGACCGGTAACCTACAACAAGCATACTAGGGAAAGGTAGGAGATAGGACAGGTAAGGGGAGATTATGTTCATTGGATAGACTTTGGTTCCTCTTAATTTTAACATGTCGTTTTTTCATTTCAATCAAGTATTTTTAAAAATTTTTATTATTATTATTTTTGGTTTTTTGGTTTTGTTTGTTTTTTTCGAGACAGAATTTCTCTGTGTAGCCCTGGCTGTCCTGGAACTCACTCTGTAGACCAGGCTGGCCTTGAACTCAGAAATCCACCTGCTTCTGCCTCCCAAGTGCTGGGATTAAAGGCGTGAGCCACAATCTAGCATATTAGGAGGAGCCCAGGGAGAGTATTGTCAATGATTCTAAGATGAGGCACTCTCCATTTTTAGAGGAAGAAACAAGGGCTCAGAGAAATGAGGTCTCTCTCAAGATCACAAACCTATTAAGTAGAACTGGATTTGAATACTGGGGTCTCTGATGCCAAATTCAAGAATTTTCCACAGTGGCCAGCTAGGGCTAGGACTTGAGTGTCTAGGCTTCTGTTCTGGGAAATACGCAATTCAGAGGATTGGGTCTGGCCATTTATACCTGGTTGAGCTGATTTCTGTACTGACAACAGCTACGCAAAGCTGTTGGTCACTATGTTTTTGACTTGAATTTTTGCATCATGGTTGTTGTTGTTGCGCTTTATTTCTCTACTAATAAGAATCAGCAGAGATTTAGATAATGAATTCTACTTGGATGTAGGCCAAAAGGCTCATTGCAGAATTGTACTCCTAAAGAAAGAAGCAGCTTTGACCGTGGCCTAGTTCATTTCCTTCTTTTCAAGGATGAGGAAGTTGAGATTTTGTATGATTGAGTTGCTTGAGGCCAGATAGGGGCCTCAGCAAGAGTTGAGTGATTTTAGTTCCCAGAGACTGAACTATTCTGCGATAGTTCATTACTGGTGGGACGTGGAGAGGTGGTGTTACAGTCGCTTGACCCCCCCTTGAACATCATGTTCTTGCAGAGCCTGGCATGTACTGGGTGCTGTAGTGGGCTGCTCTGCTCCTCCCTCCCTCCCTCCCTGCTGCTGAGGGTGGACTGCATGGCCTTCCACGTGCCAGCCAGGAGCCACTGCTTGAGTCAGGTTGACTATTTTGACACATGAAGAAGATTCTGTCCTTGTAAAGAACAGTTAAGAGAACAGTTTTTTAAAAGTTACACAGCATATATAGGCCACAGAAACTCCCCGTGTCCACTAGTCACATTCCAGGGAAGAATCAATAACAAGTCTTGGTTGCGTGTGCCACCGTCCTCTCTGCGTCTCCTGGAGCTCTCAGAAGAGATCTTTGCACTGGACGTGTTGATCCTTCCCTTAGTGGCAAAAATTTAAAAAAAAAAATTACTTTCAAAAAAGCAAGTAAATGGGTGCTGGAACGGAGCTCTTGTTTATTTTTATGATTGGCTTCATTTCCCTGAAGTCAGGATATATTCGATAGGATTTATCAGCAAATAAATGTACGTTTGTGGCTTTTGTGTAGGCAAACATTTTTGTTTTACAGTGCTGAAAGGTAGAAGTAGTTCACACCTGACATTTCTTCTAATGAACTGAGGTTTTATCCCTCTCAGTTCAGAAACTAATTGAGTAAAGATCAATTTATTACTCCCTGAGCAGCAAACTTTGAGTAAATTGGTTGTATGGCATCCATTTGGAGACGAAATCTGAGCCAACTGAGTTTCATGACTCCTTTTCCCGCCCACCCCCTTCGATGTCTTCTGTTTGATGACCTTTTCTTGGTGTCTTTTTAATGTGGTTATCAAAGATAAAGATAGGAGGATTGTGACAAAAGCTAACAAGTAGTCCCTGGAATGTTAACGCTGTCTGCGGTGGACAGCCTAGGGAAGGCGCAACTCAACAAGATCATAGAAGGGTGTGCCAAAACTCCTCTCCGTTTACATTCATATATCAGATTTGTGGGTTGACCTCCTTCAATTTCACACAATGCATTTTGATGGCGGTCCACTCCTACCTCTGGACCCACCCAACTTCCACGTTCTCTCTCATTTTGTATTTTCTTTTTTCTTTTAAACCCACCAAATTCAATATTTGTGTTACCTGGCTACTCTTGGTTGTTGGGCTTGCTCTGGAGTATGGTTGACCTACTGGGGGTTACACCCTTAAAGAAAACCGACTCTCCCCATCCCTGCAGCTATCAAATGCCTAAGTAATAATTGAGTTAATGGTGGCACTTGGAATCCACCTCCTCCACTCCATGCTGGGATTCCGTGTGGATTGAGCTTACACCGCTCACAATTGCTGTGAATTTGTATGTGCAGTGATCCTCTCCTGTCTAGAAAATTCTGCTTCCTTGAAGTTATTCACCACCTCTAGCTCTTGAGAGTCTTTCTACCCCATCTTACTTGACAGTTCTTAAGCCTTGATGAGCTATGTATGTGTCTATGTAAAATGGATGTCCAATTTAGGGCTTAACACTCCTCGATCTTTTATTCTATGAATGTCAACCAGTTGTGGGGCTCAGTATTAATTACTCTTTTTACTTAAGAAGTAGAATCTGGTTATAATTGAGAGATACACTAATCTTGTATATAGCAGTAAGTCATTAGGAGTCCTTTTAATACTAATTCATATACTGGAATAATATTCTGGTGCCTCTGACATACCCACAGGTTGTTTTTCCTCATTAACACTGGCAAATATGGGTTTGATTTTATGGAAAAGGCCTTAAATCCAGTCAGAACGTAGCACCATGCCACTATTGCATTTGTGGGCAGATTGAAGCTCAGAGCGTTTGCTGTGACTTGAAAGGTTTACCACTGGCTGAGATTACTTTCTCTGCTATCATACAGAGCACCTTCTAGCTAGCCAGTAGAGATGAAGCTTCCTGGGCAGTACCCATTTGATTTCTCCATGTTTTATGATTCAGATATATAGTGTCTTCAGCAATTTAGTCTTACCATCGAGATCTGGAGGATAATCCAAAGCACCGACAGTGGCCTGTAATATTTAGAGATTTCTGGGACCCCAGTGACCACAACTCAAAAAAAAAAAAAAAAAAAAAAAAAAAAGCAAACTATTTATCTCCTGGTATGTTGAGGTATTCTGCTGGCCAGTTTTATTGCATTTTGGCACAGATAGAATCATTTGGAAAGAGGGAATCGCAATTGAGAAAATATTCTCAGAAAACTGTCCTGTCCAGTCCACCACCGTTTTCTTAATTGATGTGGGAGGGCCCAGCTCACTATGGGTCATGCCACCTCCGGGGCTGGTCGCCCTGGGTCAGCTTAAGAAAACAAGCTGATACTACTCAGCTATTAAAAAGAATGATTTATGAAATTCCTAGCCAAATGGATGGACCTGGAGGGCATCATCTTGAGTGAAGTAACACAATCACAAAAGAACTCACACAATATGTATTCACTGATAAGTGGATATTAGCCCAAAACTTAGGATACCCAAGATATAAGATACAATTTGCTAAACGCATGAAACTCAAGAAGAACGAAGACCAAAGTGTGGACACTGTGCCCCTTAGAATTGGGAACAAAACACCCATGGAAGGAGTTACAGAGACAAAGTTCGTAGCTGTGATGAAAGGATGGACCATCTAGAGACTGCCATATCCAGGGATCCATCCCATAATCAGCTTCTAAACGCTGACACCATTGCATACACTAGCAAGATTTTGTTGAAAGGACCCAAATATAGCTGTCTCTTGTGAGACGATGCCGGGGCCTAGCAAACACAGGAGTGGATGTTTACAGTCAGCTATTGGATGTATCACAGGGCTCCCAATGGAGAAGCTAGAGAAAGTACCCAAGGAGCTAAAGGGATCTGCAACCCTATTGTTGGAACAACATGATGAACTAACCAGTACCCCGGAGCTCTTGTCTCTAGCTGCATATGTATCGAAAGATGGCCTAGTCGGCCATCACTGGAAAGAGAGGCCCATTGGACTTGCAAACTTTATATGCCCCAATATAGGGGAATGCCAGGGCCAAAAGAATGGGAATGGGTGGGTAGGGAAGTGGGAGGCGCTATGGGGGACTTTTGGGATAGCATTGGAAATGTAATTGAGGAAAATATGTAATAAAAATATTAAAAATTAAAAAAAAAAATAAAGAAAACAAGCTGAATCTGTTTTCTGTTTCTACCAACCCATAGCATCATTTTAATAAATGTCAAAATACCAGCTTACTGAGAGAGAGAGATTACTGCCTAATCACTAAAAAGAAGAAAGAGAGAGAGAGAGGAGCAAGCCAATAAGCAGCATTCCTCCAAGGCTTCTATTTCAGTTCCTGTCTCCAAATTCTTGCTCTGACTTCCCTCAGTAATAGACTGTTACTGGAAGTATAAAATGATGTAAATCCTTTCATCTCTTTCTGTTACTACTATTGAATCATGTTTAAGGAGATAGCATTTAAAGATAAATTAAGTTATTGGGGATGTTACTTCAAGAAGCCTATTTTTTTGTAGTGTGTGGTATTTGTTTTCTACATCTGTGTATTCCTTTTTCACTTTAATCCCATTTTAACTAGAGATATAATATGGACACACCTTTATATTCAATATACCTATTAAACTGAAGAAGCAAAAAGCATTTTCTGTGTATGACTGGCTAATGGGGATAGTGGGCACTACTTGAAAAGCTTTACATAATCAAAAGTAGAAAAGAATATACCATTGAAATCACCACGTAGCAAATAAAGAAGGTGAGCTTATAAAAGCAATTGAAATTTAATAAATGGCAGTGATTATATCTGAGGAAATATCTACTATGATTAGCAACCCGTAAAGGACTTGAAGTGTGTTTCCTAACTCAGAAGGCAAGAAAGGAACTTTTCAATGAAGCAACAAGAAAACTTTTAAAATGGACATTTATGAAGAAAAAAAAACAATTAAAATTCTTAGAAAAAATATACAGTAGTCTCCCATACCAACTTATGGTATGTCTTTACTGGGTTTCAATTACTCACTATCAACTGTGGCCCAGAAATATTACATACAAAATTCTAGAAATAAATATTTCATAACTTTTAAGTTGCAGCCCATTCTGAGTATCATGATGAAATCTTGCATTGCCCCATCCAAAACCTGAATGGGCCCTTGAAGGTGGTGCCCAGTCCCTGGTCCCTGCCTTCCTCTGCTCCCTCATCTCCTGGGAGCTTCTCTACTGCATATTCCTACCTGCCTGTTAATTACTTCGCAGTTGCCTTGATTGTTGTTCTTATTTCACTGTAACAAAATGCCTGACTGAAGTAACTTGAGGAAAGAACTGCCTCAGTTCTTGTGGTGAGAAGGCACGGGAAGCTTCGAAGTTCAGGGAGTGCTGTGTGGCAGAGACTAGTTACTACCTGGTCGGCGGCAGGAACCAGGAACTGAGTGGTACCCTCAGTGCTCTGCCACTAGTGACCCACTTCCTCCAGCTGGGAGCCAGGCATTCACAAAAGAACACATGGGAGAACAGAGCAACTTCATGCCAGTAAGTAGTAGAACTGAACAATACAAATGCTAGCCACAGCAACAAAAGCTGGAAGGGGATTGATAATCAGGGGAAGTAGATTTCAAAGCAAAATGATTGAAAGGAACAAAGAAAAATGCTTTATGTGAGTTAAGTAACACTCAGAAAGGAAGTTCTAGGAGTCAGAAGCTTGAATGTCTGCAGTGTAGCTTTTGTATACTGGCAGAAACCTGAAGGAACGTTGTGCTCATACAGGAGACTAGCATCCAGAAAGATGGCAAATGACAAACTAAAGCTTCGGAATGGTTCCTTTTACAAAGAAAGCCAGCTTGAACTCTTGTAATACATATAAAAGCAAGTAAGAGTAGGTCTCAAAGAAACAAAACTATGCAGAACACATTTAACAGCAAAGCTCTCAACAAAGTAATGGAAACTGTCTAACCCATGAGAAAACCAGCCAATGGTATGGAAACGGAATGCTTTGAGGATGTACACATGACCAAGAGCGACAGAAGGATGGTAGATACTAGATTTCACTCTAGCAAACTGCAGGTCTATAGATGGAAAGTTCAGATTGGTACCTTTTTCACACCGTCAAATTGTTTTTAACAAATTAAAATGTTGGCAAGGGGTATAGTTCAAGGTAGAGATAGAATCACCAAAGCAGGTCTGGGGGTGGGGGTGGGGGCTGCCTCCCGTGTAAGGTAGATGGCGACTGAGAAAGACACTCACGTCCACTCTGGCTTCTGCACACATACACATGCAAAAACTGCCCATCAGATAATTCTCATTTTGGATACTAGTGTAGTAGCCTTTCCCCACTTTAAAGCTGTTGTTTTATTTTACTTATGTGTTGTTTGAAATCTTCTTAAAAGAATGATAGTTCTGAGAAGAATAGCAAAACCAAAAGTGATAGTGGAAACCTTCCAAATACACTGTGTGTGTGTTTTATTTTTATTATATTGTAAGAGCTGACTACCACCTCCCTGAAGACATCTTTGAAAAGCAACCTTGCTACTGTCATCAGAGAACAGTGTTATGTGTAAGATGTTATTCCATGAAGTAAACCAGGATTACCTAGAAACTTCATAGTATGTACTGGTTTACATAATTTATTCAGATTGCCCCTGAAGAATGTACTTGTTATAGTAAGAACAAAGAAAAAATATAGAAACTTGGATATGAGTTTCTGCCCTTTTAGGAGGGTGAGCAGGACTTTTGGTTTCCGTGTTGCCAGTTTGTGAATGCATCTAACATAAGCATGCCAGCATGGACTCTCAGGGTACCTGTAACTTGGTAACTCCAGCCTTGTCTGGGGTCTTCAGGAAAAACTTTTATTTACAGATGTGCCCATAGAATCTTTAAAGTCCCCTCCTCTACCCAAAATATTTTCTCTTTCTCTCCATCTGAAGGGCAAGGTTCATAGCCCAGCTGAACTCATGGTACCCTGGGGTAGCCTTTCCGGTGAGAGCTGCTATGACCCTTATTCTTTGTCAGTGTGTTTGAATTGCTGCTCTTGTTTGGTAGGTAGTTTAATCAGGCAGTGTCTTACCTGGTAAGATACAGTATAAGATCCCTGGGGATTACATTCTCTTTTCTGGACACTGCCTGGCACATAGCAGATCCTGAGTAAGACATTTGATGAGTGAGGAGATGAACTGTGTCTATTACAGTAGAGATAGTGGAGTATCTTGACCAGCTTGTATTTATTCACTTTTTAAATTTTTGCTTTTACAGTTTAGAATGTTTATACCTTGGAGGAAACTTCATTAAAGAAATCCCACCAGAATTAGCAAATCTGCCTTCTCTGAATTACTTGGTGTTGTGTGACAACAAGATCCAAAGTGTGCCTCCCCAGCTCTCACAGTGAGTAGTCTTGGCCGTAGACAGACATCTGTGGTTAGGAACCACTGAGAGGAATTAAAGTATGCCAGTAATCTCAGCACTGGGGAGGTGAAACAGGAAAACCTTAAGTTCAAGACCAACTTGGACTACATAGTAAGATCTCAATTTAAATGGAAAAGAAAAATCGGTAGTCTCAAGAAAAGTTGTAATTAACAGACCCACAATGTGTTATGAGCTGAATAGTTTTCAGTTTTACTTTTAAATGCTCTGGTTTACTCAAAATATTTGCTCAGCTGTGTATGTGTGTGCCCTCATGTGCGTGCATATGAACACACACAGGTACAAGTGTGCATGCTCGTGTCACTTGCATGTGGAGGCTTGATAATGACCTGGGGTCCATTTGTTTCCTTTGAGATGGGGGAGAAGGTGTCTCATTGGTTTGGAATTTACCAGAAGGCCTCAGGGAGCTGGCTCCTCAGTGCTGGGATTACAAGTGTGCACTACACCTCACTTCTTTATTCTTTTTAACTGGCATTTTCACAATTGAACTTGAGTCTTTGTGCCTGCAAGGCCCAGGCTCTACTGACTGGCCCAATCGTTCAGTTTTCTTCTTGACACTTGAGGGTAGGGAGAGGCAGTAGGGAGCGTGCTCACAAAAATGGAGTAGTAATTTGACATAGCTTTCCTTGGGTCTTGTGGGACTTGACAATTTGTATTTGATCTTAAGCATTCCTGTCCTGGTGTGACTTTGTAATAAAAAGGATCATTATTCATAGTATACGTAAAATCTTTTTTATTGTATAAGTGATATGTCCTCTGGTGTCTTTAAATCTGTCATTTAGCTGACACAGAATACTTTATAAATGTTTTCAGTACTCTGAAGATCCCAGAGGGATAGTCTTTGATAGCATTTTTAAAACTGTATTCTGAGCTGGGTTTAGATACTTAATTTTTTATTTATTGACTCTAATCCTAATTGTTCATTTATATGGGAAGCTCAGAGCCTATATACACACACAGACCTGTTTGTACATAGAGAAGTGTATGTAGGTATAACTTTCTGCTATGTTACTCATCCATGACCTTTGGTTTCTGCGTGGCATTCACTCTAGGTTGCATTCGCTTCGATCCCTCAGTCTGCACAATAACTTGCTGACATACCTGCCTCGAGAGATCCTTAATCTTATTCACCTGGAAGAGTTGAGTTTACGAGGAAACCCGTTGGTTGTTCGTTTTGTTAGAGATTTAACGTATGACCCTCCGACTCTTCTGGAATTAGCTGCAAGAACCATTAAGATCCGAAGTATTTCTTACACTCCCTATGACCTTCCTGGAAATCTTCTTAGATACTTGGGTTCAGCCAGCAACTGTCCAAACCCAAAGTGTGGTGGTAAGTTGACCTGGGGTTGGCCTTCGTCACTCTCTTAGCTGTTTGTAAATTTTGATGTTGTATTGTTTTAATTAGCTCAGGCTTCTTTCACAGGAAGGCAGTTAGTAGAAAGTAAGATGCTTTGTCGCCTCAGCCTCCTTCTTCCTTAAAAAAGTCTTAATTTTAGAATGTCTGGCTGCTGTCCATGTGTATTTGAAAGTTCACTATTTATTGTATTAGGTTCCACTAGTTGATGCTTCTCACCCACCCACCGGGATGGCATATAGATATTTACGTTACAACTCATAACAGCAAAATTAAGTCAACGCTAAAATGATTTTCTGGTTGAGGATCACTGTACCATGAGAATTAGGAAGGTAGAGAACCACTGCGTTGGGTATGCTTGAAGATGTCTGAGAGCAGACTGAGTGGCTACCCATTTCTGGATGTACAAAAGAACTTTAAATCTATGGCTCAGGATTGATATTTAGAGCATTTGAAGAAACATCCTGCTTTTAAATAAGGTACTGGTGTGAAGACTAGTATAAGCACCAAGAAAATGTTGCATCATAATAATCAAAGCTGGGGTAAGATTCTGAAAGTCTTATCTTGTCCTGAGATATTATACAGGTGAAAGGGGAACAAACTAAATTTGTCTGATTGTTACAAGATAGAAAGACTGGGCATAGCCTGGCAGTGGTGGTGCACGCTTTTAATCCCAGCACTTGGGAGGCAGAGCCAGGCGGATTTGTGAGTTTCACAGAGAAACCCTGCCTCAAAAACAAACAAACAAACTGGGTGTAAAGAAGAGCCTTCTCCCAGCTGGCCTGGCTGCCTTCTCTCAGCAGGATGCATGCTGGGTCATGAGTATGCTAAGCCTTCCTCTGTGGGCCTCTAGCTTGAAGCAGGTGGTGACAGGGCAATGTTGAAACAAGGGTGTGGAGACTTGTAAGAGGTAGCATTCATACAGGGATTCCTGCTGAAATCGCCTATGTCCCGCATCCATCCTCTTCTGGAAAAAATCAGTAAAATAAAACCAGTCATTGAACATGCTTCTCTACTTCTACTACCCCAGGTTCCTTATTGAACTATAAGTTAAAAATCATGACATTTATAAGACACTTTTTCTTTGTAGAGTTTGAAAGTTTACAGATGAGAGTATTACAGGAAGCTAACATGGCTACTAGGATTTATTATAAGCCTATTGATGTCTCTTAATTTCTAAGTTGTTCAGAGTAGTAAACTATAAAGAGCTATGGGGGAGCCCAGGCCTGGCGGCACACACCTCTGTTCCCTGTACTCAGGAGGCATAGGCAAGTGGAGCTCTATGAGTAGGAGACCAGCCTCGTACACAGAGAGCTCCAGGCAGGCCAGGTCTACATAGTGAGATCCTGTCTTTATGAATGAATGAATGAATTTTTGAATATTTCGTCCGTTTTGTGATAGACAGTAGTTGGAAAGCTTAGATGCGTAAGATGCGAGGTTTGAGATCCTTCTTTAGAGAGACATTGTGCCACAAATCTATATAGTTTGGTTATACTGTAACCATAGGGATGGACTTTGTATGTTAGAGAATCTGTAAGGTATTTTTAAAGGTTCAGCTAGAGTCTGGCAATACAACAACCTTTGCTTTCCTCTTAGCTCTAGCTGTAGCTCTACTTCACTGAAGGGCCATAGTTGAGGAGCACTGAGTTAAAAACCAAATAAGAGAAATGGCAGTTTTAGTCTACCATAGTGTATTTGATTTTGTGTGAACTAAATGAGATCATCAGCTTTGCAGCGTGGAGATACAGAGCCTGCATAAATGTGAGATGACATTTTGTTAATGTCAGTTTTGCTCTCCCAGTCAGGGTGCATGTGTATTGATCCTAAACCCTTCCTTGGACGAGGTGGAGGCAAGAGGATCAGGAGTTCAAGGCCAGGCTAGAGTTTTATAGGCTGCCTGGGCTTTAAGTGACCTTGATTTCCCAAAGGATAAGAATAGATATAACAGTTACTAAAGGGGTTTCAAAAACTATGGCTCTTGAATTTTACTTCTTATATTCTTCTCCCCTTTCTGAAAATTCTTGTATGGTAGTTATTTCTTTAATCATTACTAAAGGAAGTGCTTTTTAGTCTCTGACTGTAGGATAGTGCTAGCAACGGGAGGTGGGGGCTTGGGGTGGGGGTGGGGGTGTAGAATAAGGGCACTTTACACATCCTGTAGTCTCTGACAGATACTGGCCCCCATGTAACGCAGAGAAAGTGTCCTGTCCTTTCTCAGCTGGCTCCTTTCAGATACATTGTCTTGCCTTTTTTCTTGTTTTCTAAAACATGATTAAGAGTATGAATGAATTATGTCACAGTGAACAAAGAAAGATTGCAAAAATCCTTTCTTTCCTCCTCCCCTCATAGATTCTAGGGACCAACTCCATTTGTCAGGCTTGGCAGAAGCACCTTTATCTGTTGAGCCATCTCTCGGGCCTTCCTGGTGTTCTCTTAGCAATCAGATTGCCACCTGGAACTTCTCCCGTTATTTCTCTGTGCTGCTCTATTAGAAGGAACTGTTGTAATACTTCTACTTAAGATTCCCAAAGAGAGTTTATATGTAATATATCTCCAAAATGCTGGAAAGGGGTTTTAAAAACTGTGGCTCTTGAATTTTACTGACTTCTTATATTCTTCTTTCCTCTAGGAGTCTATTTTGACTGTTGTGTCAGACAGATTAAGTTTGTGGACTTCTGTGGGAAGTACCGTCTCCCCCTCATGCACTACCTGTGCTCTCCAGAGTGCTCCTCCCCCTGCAGCTCTGCCTCACATAGCTCCACCTCCCAGAGTGAATCTGACTCAGAAGATGAAGCCAGTGTTGCTGCACACAGAATGCAGAAAGTCCTTCTTGGTTGAGCAGCAGTGGGTATTGAAAAATATTAAAACACTGAGCAGAAATGACTAAAAAGGAAATGGGTCTTGAAGTTGATTGGAGACCTGAGCGTTTTCATCTTGAGTGTCCATGTGTGAAAGACCTGCCATGATGTGAAAGAAAGGTTTTGCATTCTGTCTACACATTCGGCAGGAATGAGTCCAGTTCCCTGTTTAGATTCTTTGAGTGTGAATGGCAGTTCAAAATTCAGCTGATCGGTCTTAATTTTCATGTAAGTCTTTGAAGAAACACTAACAGGATGGCTCATTCTGAAGACAGGCATGCCTGTAAGCAGCCGGAAGTGGGATCACCTGGGACAGCTGAGTTGCATAAAAACATCATCACAGTTCTGTTACCAGGGTTGTCCTGGTTTATGCTGAACACTATACATAAAATGAGCCTTCTTCTTGTGTTCTTGTCCTGGACTATTGAAAGCCTTTCTGACCAACTAACTGGACAGTAAGGACTATGACTTTTAAATGGAAGATTAAACCAGCTCTTGTTTTGTGTGTTTGTTACTAACTTTATATAGTCTAGCAGTGATATGTTATAATAGTGCCTTAATCCTAGCAAGATTATGGAAGCCTATTATAGAAATTAGTTCAGAACAACCTACAACCTGACACTGTGTAAAACACTTGGAAATATACTTTAACCAATTAGTTGAACAATTGTATAGATAACACCTGGGTTCTGAGGGCCTGGAACTCTGTAGAATGGGCTGCTCTGGAACTCAGAGATCCACCAGGTGGGAGATCTTCCAGGTGGCAATTCCAGGGGTCCTCCACCTCCCTAGTTGCTGAGATTACAGGTGTACACTACCATCTGCTTCCTGCTTCCATGTCCATCTTAACTTCATTTTTGTTTATTACAATGATCTCTTCTAAGTAAACAGCTTTTACACTTAATGAGAATGAGAGGCTAAAGTCTTGATCTGTCTATTCAAAAGACAGAATAATAATTTTGGACCAAAAAAAATCTAGATGATGGAGTCCGCATCCACCCGAGAGCACAGCCTCCTTGCAGCTCCTCCGTTGCTGGTCCACACCCCCAGTTCGCCATGGATAATGATATCGCTACGCTCGTCGTCGACAGTGGCTCCAGCAGATGCAAAGCCGGCTTCCCCTCCATCGTGGGCCGCCCTAGGCACCAGGGTGTGATGGTGGGTATGGGTCAGAAGGACTCCTACGTGGGTAATGAGGCCCAGAGCAAGAGAGGCATCCTGACCCTGAAGTACCCCATTGAACATGGCATTGTCACCAACTGGGACGACATGGAGAAGATCTGGCACCACACCTACAATGAGCTGCGTGTGGCCCCTGAGGAGCACCCTGTGCTGCTCACCGAGGCCCCCCTAAGGCCAACTGTGAAAAGATGACCCAGATCATGTTTAAGACCTTCAACACCCCAGCCATATACGTAGCCATCCAGGCTGTGCTGTCCCTGTATGCCTCTGGTCGAACCACTGGCATTGTGATGGACTCCGGAGACAGGGTCATCTACACTGTGCCCATCTACGAGGGCTGTGCTCTCCCTCACGCCATCCTGCGTCTGGACCTGGCTGGCCGGGACCTGACAGACTACCTCATGAAGATCCTGACTGAGTGTGGCTATGGCTTCACCACCACAGCTGAGAGGGAAATCGTGCGTGACATCAAAGAGAAGCTGTGCTATTTTGCCCTAGACTTCGAGCAGGAGATAGTAACTGCCACATCCTCTTCTTCCCTGGAGAAGAGCTATGAGCTACCTGACGGCCAGGTCATCCCTATTGGCAGTGAGTGGTTCCGATGCCCTGAGGCTCTTTTTCAGCCTTCTTGGGTATGGAATCCTGTGGTATCCATGAAACTACATTCAATTCCATCATGAAGTGTGACGTTGACATCCGTAAAGATCTATGCCAACAGTGCTGTCTGGTGGTACCACCATGTACCCAGGCATTGCTGACAGGATGCAGAAGGAGATTACTGCTCTGGCTCCTAGCACCATGAAGATCAAGATCATTGCTCCTCTTGAGCACAAATACTCTGTGTGGATCGGTGGCTCCATCCTGGCCTCACTGTCCACCTTCCAGCAGATGTGGATCAGCAAGCAGGAGTAGGATGTGTCCAGCCCCTCCATCGTGCACCGCAAATGCTTCCAGGCGCACTGTTACTGAGCTGCGTTTTACACCCTTTCTTTGACAAAACCTAACTTGCACAGAAAAAAAAAAATAAGAGACAACATTGGCATGGCTTTGTTTTTGCTTTCGTTTTAATTTTTTTAAAAGGTTTTTTGTTTTGTTTTGGCGCTTTTGATTCAGGATTTAAAAGCTGGAACGGTGAAGGCCACAGCAGTGGGTTGGAGCAAACATCCCCCAAAGTTCTACAATGTGGCTGAGACTTTGATTGTACATTGTTTTTTTGGTTTTGTTTTTTTTTAATAGTCATTCCAAGTATCCATGAAATAAGTGGTTACAGGAAGTCCCTTGCCCTCCCAAAAGCCACCCCCACTCCTAAGAGGAGGATGGCCGAGTCCACGCCCTGAGTCCACCCTGGAGAAGATGATAGCATTGCTTCTGTGTAAATTATATACTGCAAAATTTTTTTTAAATCTTCCTCCTTAATACTTCATTTTTGTTTTTAATTTCTGAATGGTCAGCCATTGTGCCCCCCCTTTTTTTGTCCCCCCAACTTGATGTATGAAGGCTTTGGTCTCTCTGGGAGTGGGTTGAGGTGTTGAGGCAACCAGGGCTGGCCTGTACACTGACTTGAGACCATTTTAATAAAAGTGCACACCTTACCAAAAAAAAAAGAAAAAGAAAAAGAAATCTAGATGACAAGTAGTCTAAGAATATCTCCTTTACAATATTGGAATAAATGAGTGAAAGTTGGACATAGTTGTGCACACCTCCAGACCAACACTTGGGAGGTGGAGGCAGAAAATCAGGACTTCAAAGTTACTAGGCTTCATAGTAAATTTGAGGCCAACCTGGGCTACAAACATGAAAACTTGTCTCGATATGGATGGGGGTGGATTTTAACCATCAAGTGTGTCTCCTTGGTTCCTCTTTGTTACGAAACCATGACTTCCAACTACATAAACATGAGCGTGAAGCAGAGCCCATTATGTTCATCCACAGTAGAGTAGTTCACAGAGCTAGCTAGCATAATTGAACACTGAAAAAAGTATTACGAAAACATTAAATATATTGTATCCTTAAGGTGTGAAGAAAAATAGTAACACAAATTATTGTCATTGGAAATTAATAAATTTTACTAACTAGTTGGGCAATTAAAAAATACTAAAAATATAAGCTAACATTAAAAAATATGTAACTCTCACTGCTGATCATTAACCAACCTGTAATAACAGGAAGCCTAGTTGGTAAGTGCCAAAAGTAGTTTCCCATTGTATTAGGGCATCAGGTGGTCTCTTAAAGGGTGTTTTATTAGAAGCCAACTGTATGCTCACAGTATTCGTGTGTTAGGTTTCTTGTATCTATTATTTTAGTAGAATATATTAGTAGGTTCTAGGGTAATTCAGGGTTTGTATGTGTGTGTATTACGTCATGAAACACAAGAGTTTCGTGGCTGCAGTTGTGAAACGCTGCTATAGTGAGTCCCCTTACCTTTCCCTCGGAATAGTGTAGTAAGATTATTTTTTTTCTTTTTGATTTAGAAATTTTCTTCCTGTGTTTATAGAAGTGATGTTTCTACTGCTGATGTAATTGTATGATAGAACATATAAAGTCTTTGTTTATTTCTCCAAGTAAGCATCTGTAAGCTGCAGATTGCAAGGTTGGGAAAAGCAAAGATGACTTGTAAATGCTTTGTAATTAGATCATTTAGTTAAGCAACACTGAACATTTTCTCGGAAAATGCTCAAATTGATGGGACCACATTCTTCTGGATTAAATACTTGTATTTTCTTGATTGATAGTCATCTTGACTTAAGTAGTTTGAGTAGCCTTTTAGGAATTACTTGTAAATAGCCTTGTAAATAGAGCGTTTAACCATGTGTACCCTTTCTAGCCTCCCAGAAAGCAAGTGTATCGTTTCTTCTCCTATAGTTGTAAATACTCCAGCCAGAGGTAGTTTCTAGCCTGTGCCATATAGATGTGTCCTATGGTGTTCTCTCAACAAAGTGTGTATTGTGGTTCTTTATGTGTATAGTTAAAGTCTATGAGCAGTGTGCTGGGTCTGTGTGTAGCTGTCTTCGGCTGGGCTGGGGATAGGTACAGAGCCTGGTGCATGTTAGGCAAGCTACATACAGTTCATGCCTGGCACAGGTCGCTTGTAATGAAATCTGCAGTGAGCTTTTATATTTTTAAAAAACTCATCTTTGACCCCATCTTTTATAGAAGTTGCTAGTGGTTTCTTAATTTTTTTTCTTTCTTTTTCATATTTTTTAAACTAATGATTAGATAGCGTAGTGTGATAGGAAATGGCCATCTAGAAGCTGATCATCTTCTGAAGTCAGCAGACTGTTAAATGCTAGTCGGCCTCATTAGTTGAGTTGCATGTGTATCTAGCTAATGAATACTTACAGTTTCAGAATCAGCAATTTTTATTATACAGTGATTTTCTTTTCCTTTTTTTTTTTTTTTTTTTTTTTTTTTTTTTTTTTTTTGGTTTTTCAAAACAGGGTTTCTCTATGTAGCCCTGGCTGTCCTGGAACTCACTCTGTAGACCAGGCTGGCCTCAAGCTCAGAAATCCACCTGCCTCTGCCTCCAAAGTGCTGGGATTAAAGGCATGCGCCACCACTGCCCAGCCATTATTTTATTTTCGGAAACAGGGCCCGGCTGTGTAGCCCAGGCTAGCCTTGAACTTGCTATGGTAACTCTTGCCTCAGCTTCCCAGCTGCTGGGAATATCACATACCCTGCTCAATATTTTACTTTAAAACGTGCCAAAGGTGCCTCTTCGTCTAAAAATCTTGATATTAAAATGTTATTGCCAATATTAAAAATAAACATTCATTATAAATTGTACTTGAAATATATGACATTTTGGGGTGATGTAAATAAAAGTAGAACTCAACCCTTAGTAGGGCAGCACATCCCTGAGACCAGTTCTAACAGAAGCTGAACTACTGGGTTTAAATGAAGAATCAAGAAGAGGCTGTTGGCTGGAATGTTAGATGAAACAAATCTTTTAAAATCAACATGGGGTAGGGAAAGAGAAATCATAGGTACCTAGGCAAATCCCTGAGCCAGTAAGGCCCTGTAGAGTAATAATGAATTGTTACCTTAAAATCTTATCACTAACTTTATTATTATTATTAATTATTACGTTAGTTCCTACTGCTGGGAAGCTGTTCACATCGCTCCTTATACAGGAGCCAGCGAGCTGTAGGCTTTCTTCAGCCTTGCTCTTCCCAGAGTTGGAGAGTAGTCCCTCCCTGACCTGGTGGGTATAATACAGCAGGTGGCCTCCGTTAATGCTTACCTTTTCATTGTGGTTTTTAAGACTACAAATCAAGTATTTAGTAGTAGCTATTTACAAACGTGTTTGCACAAACGGGAGTGCTTATAGATACAGCTTTACCTGTAAACATATGTGTAACATTATTTAGCTGCATTGAGTTTGTAAGTGCCTTTACCTAAATGATTTGCCTTTCATCTAAAAGTAGACATTTTATTATTATAAGTATTGCTCTTTGTTTAGTGCAAAATATTGAGTTTTTAAGTTAGACTAGGCATATAACACAGTGAAGTGCTGTGTAGGCCTTTAGGCAGCATGACCTTTAGCACATAGTTCTATACCAGTGCTTAAAAATAAGTGTTTATCCTTCACTAGTTATACATTAGGCATATAATGTTATGTGACATTAACTCAGTAGTGTGTGGTTTTATATTTCTGACATAGTGTGATCTTTTTAATAGTACAGTAGGCATCGTGTCCTTTGTGGTCTGAAAGTGCCTACATCTTCCATTTAGCCCTTAGTGTGGGAAAGAAAGTATATGATAAATTGTTGGCAATAGCTATATGATGTGTATTTGACTTGAGGGAGAAAGACTGCTCCTGAGAGGTTCCTCTGCCCACAACAGGGCCATAACAGATGTAGGAAATCTTCATCACGCTGTGCCAGAAGATCAGAGCCCTCCAGAATCAAGGATGGAGCCCTACCACTACTACCCACCCCCCAGTCAAACGGTGTATCTTTTACATAGAATTTTATTTAAAATGTATATGCTACCACAAAGGATAAGAAGTTCCATCTTATGAAAATATTGTTACTGAGGTCTAGTGTGTTTCAGCAACAGTTTTCGTATAGGTTGAAAAGGGGGTAGTTTAATAGGAATAAAAACCTCCATTCTTTTTACATTTTTTTGTGATCTGTATTTACAAAGGATTGGAGTAAGCATTCCACTAACTCACAGAGTTGAACATTTAGGAGGCAGTTTGATGGGTGCTGTCAGGCTTTTACTTTAGTCAGTCTCAATGAGTGACATAATATGCAGTATCGTGTATGTATTGAATTTAGTGGCTTAATGAAGGCTATTTACATGCAGAAAGCTGTCTGCATTCATCATAGTATACTTGGTTCTTTTGGCCATAAATAAATTGAATATAACTGTATTATTTAAAACTCTAGCTGGAGGAGTCTTAGATGAGTTGGCATTGCTGTTTGCTGGCATTGGAGCCGTAACTAGGGATGGTTAAGAGAGTCACTGCACAGTTTACATGGTCAGCACTGCTGTTGTGAGAAACAGTGTTAACTCACTAGTCACTTTCTGTCATGTCTAGACTTGTGTTGAGGTGTGTCATATTCTCAGCCCACTTAGTGTGATAAGCAAAAACATAATGGGAAAAGCTTTTTAAATAACAGGTCTTAGCTTTTTAAAATTGGGGGTTTCAAAAACAAGAGATGCTGAAAAGATGTCACCTTTGACTTTGGTCAAATCATTACGTATGCTCGGACATCTTAATTTTCTATACTTAAAAGTATGTGTATTACAAATATCTGTATAAGTATATACATAATTAAAATGTAGCTCAGAAATATGATTCAACTGTGGAGTTTTTTCTGGAAAAATATAGTCCTATTGTATCAAATTTATTTACTTTATTATGGCTGATATTCTAAAAAGAATGTTTAAGCTATTTTAAATTCTTGTGCCTCTTCCCCCAAAGGATATTTAAAAATATGATCTTATATTAACTTTATATTCTTTCTTCATAAATTTTGCCTTAAACATTGTGCCTTGTTTTATTAGAATCCAATTCTGGCTTTTGTAACAACATTTTATTTTAAACAGACATTACTTTTTAAAAAATCCTTATAATGCTTGTATTTGCTATATCACTGCTTATCTGTTTATTGAATTTATTGAATACACAACTCCAAACATTTATCATTTATTGTATGTACTAGACAAAAGAGAAAATAAAGATAAAGTGTGTTCTCCTGAGTTCCTTCCTGGTCCGGTCATCTTGCAGCCGTGATTACTCACAGTATATTGATGATCCCACACTTCACACTGCTCTTCTTAGAGCACTGTAGGTTCTGAATTCCAGAATGTAGAAGAGTGTTTCAGTTGGCTGTGAGCTGGGGCAAGCAGTGGCTGGGAAAGACAATATTTGCAAAGCAGTTAGTGTTTCAGATTTGCAGAAATGGGAACAGCTCAGTGGGTCGCTGGTTGCTGCCTAGAAAAGCCACCTTACAAAAACAGACCTAGGAACTGGAGGGAGTGGGGGGGCATTCTGGCCTCTTACTGTCCTGGATAAAACTGCCTCACTTCTTAGAGCTGGTGACATGCCCTACCTGTAGCCATCAGATGCCCCAAACATTCAGGGATGTGTTAGCTCTGTCCCATCCATCACAACAGTCACTTCCAACAGCAATACATTAGCTTGCCTTAGTACTGAGGAGCTAGAAGCTAAGTGTGCTCACTTGGGGGGGGGGGTGCTTAAGTCAAGAGACCCTTTTTCTTGACAGTTTCATACACTGATGCATGCTGTAACACTCATCTACCCTGGTTTGATTTCCTCTCCCTGCCTAGCTGCAACTTCGCTAAAAATCTTTGACCATCCAGTGGAAAAAAGACAGCATTTTCAACAAATGGTGCTGGCACAGCTGGCGGTTATCATGTAGATGAATGCGAATTGATCCATTCCTATCTCCCTTGTACTAAGGTCAAATCTATGGATTAAGGAACTCCACATAAAACCAGAGACACTGAAACTTATAGAGGAGAAAGTAGGGAAAAGCCTCGAAGATATGGGTACAGGGGAAAAATTCCTGAATAGAACAGCAATGGCTTGTGCTGTAGATCGAGAATCGATAAATGGGACCTCATAAAGTTGCAAAGCTTCTGCAAGGCAAAAGACACCGTCAATAAGACAAAAAGACCACCAACAGATTGGGAAAGGATCTTTACCTATCCTAAATCAGATAGGGGACTAATATCCAATATATATAAAGAATTCAAGAAGGTGGACTCCAGAAAATCAAATAACTCCATTAAAAAATGGGGCTCAGAACTGAACAAAGAATTCTCACCTGAGGAATACCGAATGGCAGAGAAGCACCTGAAAAAAATGTTCAACATCCTTAATCATCAGGGAAATGCAAATCAAAACAACCCTGAGATTCCACCTCACACCAGTCAGAATGGCTAAGATCAAAAATTCAGGTGACAGCAGATGCTGGCGAGGATGTGGAGAAAGGAACACTCCTCCAATGTTGGTGGGATTGCAAGCTTGTACAACCACTCTGGAAATCAGTCTGGCAGTTCCTCAGAAAATTGGACATAGTACTACTGGAGGATCCAGCAATACCTCTCCTGGGCATATATCCAGAAGATGTCCCAACCGGTAAGAAGGACATATGCTCCACTATGTTCATAGCAGCCTTATTTTTAATAGCCAGAAGCTGGAAAGAACCCAGATGCCCCTCAACAGAGGAATGGATACAGAAAATGTGGTACATTTACACAATGGAGTACTACTCAGCTATTAAAAAGAATGAATTTATGAAATTCCTAGGCAAATGGATGGACCTGAAGGGCATCATCCTGAGTGAGGCAACCCAATCACAAAGGAACTCACACAATATGTACTCACTGATAAGTGAATATTAGCCCAAAAACTTAGGATACCCAAGATATAAGATACAATTTGCTAAACACATGAAACTCAAGAAGAACGAAGACCAAAGTGTGGACACTGTGCCCCTTAGAATTGGGAACAAAACACCCATGGAAGGAGTTACAGAGACAAAGTTTGGAGCTGTGACAAAAGGATGGACCATCTAGAGACTGCCATATCCAGGGATCCATCCCATAATCAGCTTCCAAACGCTGACTCCATTGCATACACTAGCAAGATTTTGCTGAAAGGACCCAGATATAGCTGTCTCTTGTGAGACTATGCCGGGGCCTAGCAAACACAAAAGTGGATGCTCACAGTCAGCTATTGGATGGATCACAGGGCCCCCAATAGAGGAGCTAGAGAGAGTACCCAAGGAGCTAAAGGGAACTGCAACCCTATAGGTGGAACAACATGAACTAACCAGTACCCCGGAGCTCTTGACTCTAGCTGCATATGTATCGAAAGATGGCCTAGTCGGCCATCAATGGAAAGAGAGGCCCATTGGACTTGCAAACTTTATATGCCCCAGTACAGGGGAACGCAAGGGCCAAAAAATGGGAGTGGGTGGGTAGGGGAGTGGGTGGGAGGGTATGGGGAACTTTTGGGATAGCATTGGAAATGTAAATGAGGAAAATACCTAAAAAAATATTTTAGGAGCTGGAGGGATGGATCAGCCGTTAAGAATGTGTTCTGCTCTTCCAGAGGACATGTGTTCAATGCCCACCTCAGACAGCTTCTGGCCTCAAACATCTGCATTCACATGCAAGTATCCACACACAAGAACACATGCCCATACATAGAATTTAAAGTGTTCAGGTTCTAACCATAAGGCAGGTGACCTTTCCTTGTGAGAAAAACCTTGTCAAGCCATGCACTGGTTATGATGATTGCAGATAAAAATTATGTGCTACTTTGAAGCCATATAATATTCCAAGAAACAGGAAGTATATCTGCCTGGAGGACATTGTAGTTAACCCACCATGACAGGGCAACAGTAAGGAAAGTTCAACTAAGACTTTATGCCTAGGTTTTGCCTTCACTTCTTTTAGCTCTATGAAACCATATGATTCTTTTACTGTTTAAATCAGAACAGTAATACTATCTTAATACTTGGGTTAATAGGAGCTGAAGAGCTGGTCCAGTGATTAAGATAGATCATTTGCTGCTCTTAGACAGGACCCAGATTTGGTTCCCAGAATCAATATGGTGGCTCATAATGAATTATAATTACTGTTCCAGAGGATCCTGCTTTTTCTGGCCTACATGAGCACCAGGCAAAATACTCATACACATATTATATATATATACACACACACATATATACATATATGTGTGTGTGTGTGTGTGTGTATATATATATATATATATTGCATGTAATACTAAAAAACAATCCACGCTATTGCTGGCTATGCTCTAGTAACCCCATGCTCTCTGCCCCCATGGTCTCCATGTGGCAGCTGCCCAACTTGCAGTTTGCTTGCTGTGGAACCTGCTCACATTCCCAGTCATCTGCCCCCTGTGGCTAGCTGTCACAAATCCCAATAACCCAGTAAAATCAAAACTCTAGAGGCTTGTAATTTATCAGTCAGATTTATATCAGTAAATTCTCAACTCACAAAATGCCCACACAATAAACTCAGAGCCCGTTGATATTGATACAAGCTGCCCACCTGGATTGGACATATTGTCCTATATTATTCTATTCCTTCTATGATATTCATAGCTCTACCTGTGGCTATTTAAAGTCACGTGGATCGGGTTCATTCTCTCCTTCCTCCATCTTCTCTGTCCTCCTGTCCTCTCTGACCTATGTGTTCCGTCTCTAAAACTCTCAGCCCACTTTCTGCCCCCATTCACAGGCTCTAGCCTTATCTTGTGCCTGCCCTCACCTCACCTGCATATAGACAGCAATAATTTTATATATATATATATTTTCAAGACAGGGTTTCTCTCTTTGTGTAGCCCTGGCTTTCCTGACACTCAGTAGACCAGGCTGGCCTTAAACTCAGAGATCTATGTAGTGAGGATTTGGGTTTCTTTAAAAATATAAAAATATTACAAGAATGTGTTTTTATTTTAATCCCAGATGTGGAATATGAGGCTGCTTCAGATTGTCCACAGCAGCTGACTATGATTTACCTCGTGCTTTGCCAGCGACAGACAGTTTCTGTGAGTGTGTGACATTTGGAATTCTGGGGACTCTTCAGCGAGTATAAAAATGCTAGGGCCCAAAGATGCAGGGCTGTTGTTGATGTATTGTTGGTTGGTTGCTGTTTGCTAAGTAGTAACGCACAAAGAAGAAACAGCAACAACAGGAAATCAGATATCCCAGATATCCTGACAGCAAAGACCAAACTTGCTCCACGGAACTCATAGCCCCTAATCAGCAGGAAGTAGTCTAAGATAATGTTGCCCCCTTCCCCCTCTATCCTTTTTTTTTTCTCTCCTATCTAGCATTAAGGGGTTAAAAGGGTGGAATAAAAAACTCACTAGGTAGCCAGATCCAGCTACAGATCTACCTTGCCTTTGCCTCTGGAGTGCTGGAATTAAAGATGTGTGCCTCAATGCCCAGCTATAGGCTATATTCTTAATGGTCTTATTTTAAAAGGGATTCTGTAAATATTGGGAAGGTTTAAATGGAAAAGAAAAGTTGTACATAATGTCATGAGAACTCTAAGAATGTTCTTAAAATGTCATTATTGATATGTATTTTCCCTTCATATAAAGACCAAATTTAAAACTGTCAGTTTGATAGTTTTTTTTAATTAAAGCTGAAGTAAATAAAGGTCTGTAAAAATGAGTCTGAACTCCTTAGAAAATAAGCCTGTTTTACAGCCTCTACAATTTTTGAACTTTTTGTTGCTAGTTTGAAAACCTTTGTAACCTTAGCAAGGACATCTGAGGTTCTTCCTAACTTTTAGAGACTACAGTTTCCTGTGTGCAAAACCTTCCTGGTTTTTGCAGCTTTCAAATATTTGTACATTCTTATATGCCCCCACTAAATCCCTATTAGTTGTCCCTATTTAGGTCCTTTACCCCCTCCTCTTAAACCAATGGGCGTGTAGCCAGGGGCCTAGTTACCCAGCTAGTGAAAATGGCACCCTCATCTGTAATTAAAATTCCGCCCTTTCTGTCACTTCCAAGGAGTTAGTGTAATAAATGGTAGATGGCAGCAAATCAATTGTTTTTCATTTCTGCATCCCATAAAGAAAGGCATATGGTAATTGACCAGTGGCTAGGAGTAAACCAGATGGTTTCAAGATGCCAGTGGCATAATTATAATATATACTACATACATATTTTTATTCTGTTGTGCAGTAGGAATTTCTCTCCAATGCTAAGCAATCACAGAATCATAGGGTTAGCAGTGAGAGCCTGAGAAGAGGTTAACACATCACATATGTAGTGAACAACCCAGCCACCAGGAAGAAAACCTGTGTTTAAACAACCCAAAGGTTGCTTCTTCAGTGAGTTTCAAGTTTCATGTTTCCTAAGGTTCTTCTGATGGGTGCTTAGTCAGGTTAAATATGTCAGCAAGATGAAATGTGTGAGGGTTTTGTTGCTATGAAGAGACACCACCAAAAAGCAAGTTGGGGAACAAAAGGTTTATTTGGCTTACACTTCCATATCATAATTAATTATTGGAGAAAGTCGGGACAGGAACTCAATCGGGGCTGGAACTGGAGGCAGAAGCTGATGCAGCGGACATGGAGGGTGCTGCTTACTGGCTTGCTTCCCCTAACTTGCTCAGCTTGCTTTCTAAAGAGACAGGGAGGTCAGGCTTGCCTGTAACCCAGGGCTTAGACAGCAAAAGCTGGAGGATTCCAAGTGTAAGAGCTTGGACTATATAATATGACTCTGTCTCAAAAACCAAAGAAGGCGACTAAGCCAGATGACTCAAAGGGTAGAGGCACTTGCTACACAGCTTGATGATCTCAGTTTAATCCTGGGAGCCCAAAGGCAGAAGGAGAGAACCAACTTCCACAACTCCACAGACAGACAGACAGACAGACAGACAGACAGACTAAGCAATATAGAAGTGATTTTTTAAGTCAGAGATGATTTTTTTTTTACAACTAATTTGATACCTAAATGAAAGGAGATAATAATCACAACTGAAGTCCAAATTAATGGGCTAAAAGATCAAGTGGAAAATATTCCATAGCACAGAACAAAGATTAAAGCAAGATACTGGAGCAAAGTCTAATAAGAGGTATAGCAGACTGTGTTGTGGGATCTGCATAGGCAAAGGGCTCAGATAAAGGAAAAGAAACAAACTTGCAACGGAAGAAAGTTCTTCTGTGGAGAAATCCCAGACATTGTGATGAATGGCTCATTCAGGAAAATTCATTCCAGACTGAACACACAAGCCAGCAAGTTCCTGATAAAACTTGAAACTCTTTGTGTGGGTGTGAGATAAGGGGTCACAAGCCAGTACATGGGAATTGGATTCCAGAGACTGGAAAGAAGTCTCAGCAATTAAAGAGCACGGCTATTTTTGCAGAGAACAAGGGTTAGATTCCTACCCTGCAAACAACTAATGACCATTCCCCAGTTCTAGAAGATAAGACACCCCTTTTGGCCTCCTCAGATACTTCCTGTATGTGGTGTATGTACATGCAGGCAAGATAGTCACACACACACACACACACACACACAAATAAATGAATCTTGTTTAAAAAACAAACAGAATCTGTTCTCCAGAAGTAAAGGCAATAATATTCACAGACTTCTGATAGAAACAGACTCCAGCTCATGAAATTCATGACCAGTTGAAACTTCAGTTATCAGGGAGAAAGAAATCTATTTGCAGATATGTCGGAAGTGGGAGAAAAATGCCTATATATTTCACCTGAAGAAAATGTGTACGAGGAGATTCGACCAACAAACAAGCCAAGCCATCGCAGAGCTAGAAGACAAGACGGGAGGACATGGTGTGGAGCAAAGAAACTTGAGATAGAAGTACACAGGTAAAGATGTAAATCATGGTTACTTCCCATCTGAGCCGGTGCCCTGAACAGACCTTGGGCACTAGCTCTGCACCCAGTCCCACAACACCCAGAGGAAGCTGGACTCCCAGGAGCTCTAAGCCTCCAGGATCATAGGTGAGGAGGCCACAACATCTGCCCCAACACCAGGAGTAACTGGGACCCCCAGGGATCCAGGGACACAGGAACCCTGCCCAGTCAGTGGCACAGTTTCCTTCTGGTCTGAGCCAGTGCCCTGAGCAGACCTTGGATGCTAGCTTTGCATCAAGTCCCACAACACCCAGAGGAAGGTCATAGGATCATAGGATCATAGGATCACAGGAGCTTGATCACACTCGGATACCAGAGGCAATTTGACTCCCATGAACTCTTACACCAGATCTCAGGATCACAGAGACAGCCTGGACTCTGAGGAGTTCTGACACAAACAGGATAACAGGAGGGACAGGCTCCAGTCAGAGACAGTGAGTACAGGTAGCACTAGAGATAATCAGATGGTAAGAGGCAAACACAACAACATAAGCAACAGAAACCAAGATTACTTGGCATCATCAGAACCCAGTTCTCCCTCCATGGCAACTCCTGGATACCCCACCACCCCAGAAAAGCAAGATTCAGATTTAAAATCGCTTCTAATGACAATGATAGAGGACTTGAAGAAAGACATAAATAACTTCCTTAAAGAAATACAGGAGAACACAGGTAAACAGGTAGAAGCCCTTAAAGAGGAAACACAAAAATTCCTTAAAGAATTACAAGAAAACACAACCAAACAGGTGAAACAGAGCTAAACAAAGAATTCTCAACTGAGAAAACTGGAATGGTTGAAAAGCACCTAAAGAAATGTTCAGCATCCTTAGTAATCAGGGAAATGCAAATCAAAACAACCCTGAGATTCCACCTCATACCAGAATGGCTAAGATCAAAAACTTAGGTGACAGCAGATGCTGGCGAGTATGTGGAGAAACATTCCTCCATTGTTGATGGGATTGCAAGCTGATACAACCACTCTGAAAATCAGTCTGGCAGTTCCTCAGAAAAATTGGACATAGTATTACATGAGGAGCCAGCTATACCACTCCTGGACATATACCCAAAAGATGCTCCAACATAAAACAAGGACAAGGGCTGGTGAGATGGCTCAGTGGGTAAGAGCACCCGACTGCTCTTCCGAAGGTCCAGAGTTCAAATCCCAGCAACCATATGGTGGCTCACAACCATCCACAACGAGATCTGGCGCCCTCTTCTGGAGTGTCTGAAGACAGCTACAGTGTACTTACATATAATAAATAAATCTTTAAAAAAAAAAAAACAAACAAACAAGGACACATGCTCCACTATGTTCATAGCAGCCTTATTTTTAATAGTCAGAAGCTTGAAACAACCCAGATGTCCTTCAACAGAGGAGTGGATACAGAAAATGTGGTACATTTACACAATGGAGTACTACTCAGCTATTAAAAACACTGACTTCATGAAATTCTTAGGCAAATGGATGGAACTAGAAAATATCATCCTGAGTGAGGTAACCCAATCACAAAAGAACACACATTAGGTTTGCACTCACTGATAAATGGATATTAGCCTAAAAACTCAGAACACCCAAGATCCAATTCACAGACCACATGAAGCTCAAGAAGAAGGAAGACCAAAGTGTGAGTATTTTGGTCCTTCTTAGAAGAGGAAACAAAATACTCATGGGAACAAATATGGAGACAAAGTATGGAGCAGAGACTGAAGGAAAGGCCATCCAGAGACTGCCCCACCTGGGGATCCATCCATATACAGTCACCAAATCCAGACACTATTGTGATGCCAAGAAGTGCTTATTGATAGGAACCTGATATACCTGTCTCCTGAGAGACCTGCCAGATTCTGATGTATACAGAGGCAGATGCTCGCAGTCAACCATTGAACTGATCACAGGGTCCCCAATGGAGGAGTTAGAGAAAGTGCTGAAGGAACTGAAGGGGTTTGCAACCCCATAGGAAGAACAACAATATCTACCAACCAGAGCTCTGAGTCTAAACCACCAACCAAGGAGTACACATGGAGGGACCCATTGCTCCAGATGCATATGTAGCAGAGAATGGCCTTGTCCAGCATCAATAGAAGAGGCCCTTGGTCCTGTGAAGGCTCGATGCCCCCGTGTAGGGAAGCAAGAGTGGGTGGGCGAGGGCACATCCCCATAGAAGCAGGAGGAGGAGGAATGGGATGGGGGTTCCTGGGGGGTATTGGGAAAGGGGATAACATTTGAAATGTAAATAAATAAAATATCCAATAAAAATGACTAAGCAAAAAAAAAATGTGGAATGAAGAATTAGGGCATAACTAATTTATTCTCTCTATGTCAATTGATGTATTTCAGCACTAAATTGCGTTATGTAATTCAAAGATGCCTTTTCACGTGTACACACAGTTCATAACATAGCAAGTTATTCCGTACATGTGTAAAACAAAAAGATGTAAACTGTGACTGTATATGCACATGTGATAAACAACACAATGGCTAAATGTACTAGGCCAAAGCTATAAGAAACGCAAAAAAGAATTAGGTAATTATACTGAAGACTCCAATATGCCAATTTCAGAACTGCAGAAATCTGAGTTCATGTTATGTACAGCATGGAATGATAAAATAATTGGTAACATGATATAATAGGTGCCTATGTAGACACATAACACCTCTTCAACAAAAATGAAAACAAGATGTTTCGGTGTCCATGGAATATTTACAAGAGTGAGATCTACTTCATAATGAGTAAATCCTTGAAGTGAGCAGGCTATAACCAGTATTCAGAAGACAGAGGCAGAAGGATCATCAGCCCATGGCCAGTTATGGCCTACATAGTGAGAGCCTGCCTGAACAAAAAATTCCTTAAATTTTCACAACTACATTTTCTGGTCTTGTTGCTTTATAATACTGAGACGCACCTCAGTATCACCTTTGCTTTTCTCGGCACTGCTGGAACACGTCCTTGGACATGTTTTCAGATCTCACCCAAAGTATTGTTTAAATTAGATAATATAAAAGTGATTAAAATCAGGGCTAGAGTGGCGGCTCCATCATTTAGAACTCGTACAGTGCTGTTTTCACAAAGGACTGGAGTTTGTTCCCAGCATGCAACTCAGACAGCTCATAAACACTTATAATTCCAGCTCTAGAAGACCTGGTGTCCTCTGTGGGACCCTGCTCTGGTGTGCACCCACCCACACGCAGAAATGCAAACATACACAAAGTTACAATTTTTAAATGATCAAATTCATGTGGAAAGGAAAAAATTCTAAGTATAAATTACTTATCAATGAGCCAGAAAAAGAGCACTTTTTTTTTTAACCATAATCCAAATGTCACAGTAAAAACTGCACTCAGAAAATAAAAACATATGCCTTGTGTGTTTTGGATGTTAAGTGAGAGAAAATAAAAACACACTTTATTTTTCAAAAAATAGATTTAAAAAAAACAGAAAAGGAGGAAAGACAAAGCAAGCGGTTGTAGCAGTAAAGAAACTCTAAGTGAACACTGCCGTCTCTAAGTGAACAGGCTCATTTACACTGGGATGTGACAGGCAGTCAGGAAGCGCCTGGGTGAAAGCGATTCATCAGCCACAGTGAGAGACTGACGTGATTAAAACGTAAGGATTCTAGGTCACCAAATGAATTTTGAAGACAGTGGGTAATTTCCTAGTGGAATCACAAATTATCTAAATAAAAACTGGAAAAACAAAGACAGACTCATCAATCCTAGAAAAACTCGGAATGGCGCTTTCAACCCCTGTGCTCTGTGCTGAAGACAGTCCCCAGTGCACTCTGTGTTGCAGACAGTCCCCAGGTTTCATGCAGCTTGGCCTCTGAGGCCTCTTACTAACTCTAATGTTGTTGCAAACAACCAAAGTCTAGAAGAAAAATGAAAACAGGATTCTTTTCCGTCTCTCTTGTGGCTTCATATCAACACTGTATGGTTTTATTTCATCTAATGGAAGCTGTCCAGGGTTGTAAAAAAAATCACTTCGTTTAATGTTCCATTACAAACACACTTAGGATTTTGTTTTAAATTTAATAAAAGCAATGCTTCGGGTCTGTTTTTAAAGTTTCAAAGGCTGACGAGAGAGACAAAGACAGGGAGACACAGAGAGACAGAGATAGATACACAAAGCACATGCACACACACACACACACACACACACACACAGTTGTCGTGGTCCTCAATGCCATTCCATTCTGATGGCTTTACACACCTCAGCTTCTGTCAACGGATTTCTCTACAATGCCGGCCCCTATATTACCTATATTCTTTTCCAAAAGAAAGGTCTGTTGTTTCTGGGATTCCTTTCCCCATGACTATCGTGCCATTGGCAAGTTTTGATCTATAGTGGCTTTCTTGTTCTTGCCAGCAGTTTGTCATTGGAACACTTCAGACCTGCTCATAAAGGCACAGAGGCCATTCAAGTCAGGTTAAGGCCCTGGCCCGGCCAATGGCAGCTTTTCTGCTGCATTCTGATTTCAGAGATATTAAAACATAAGCCATATGCGTCACAGAGTCAGGGAATGCAGTAGTATACAAAAGGGACGCTTTGGGCTGATTTCACTTGTAGACTGCAGGCAAGAATATTCTAGCTATGGATCAGTTATTAGGATCATATAGTATCAAGAGAGTAATTGCAAAACAACATCCACCAAGAATTACCAGCACTATTTGAGCATTTAACAAGGAGAGAAATAGAGGGAAGATGTTTGCGCTGTGAGTACTGATATCATTTTAAAATCTATCATCGTCGCCATCATCATTATCACCGAAAGGCAGCGCTGGAGACCTAAGTTATAGCCTTGGTTCAGTTACCTACTATCCATACACCCTGGAGCCTGCAATCCCTTCCCTGGTTCTCATTGTCTTCATGTGAAAGTAGGGCATATGTGGGTTCTTTCCATGACTGTTCTAGGAGTCTGTGGAATCCACAGGAATCCAGCCCAGGTTTTACCTGGATTCTGTACAAGGCAAAGCCTTGGTCACTCAGGAAGAAAACTGGTCATACCGCCCAATAAATTCTCCTGCTCTTTAATTTCACACAACAGTGCAGAGCCTAATTCCACCTCAAATGGGAATTTAGAATGACTAAGTTCTCCTTCCCAACCTGCTCCAGACAAATATGCATGTCCCGGCTCCTTTCTGAGCACCCCATAAAAGCCAAGGTTAACCTCAATTGCCTTGTGTGAGAGTCACAGGCCCAGGCATTAAGCTTGTTTTGAATGTCACCTCAGGGCTGCTCACACACCCAGCAGATCTCTCTTCCTGCAAATATTTTTTTTTCATCAAAGTGAGTTTGACTATGCTTATTTACTGTCTAGTTACAGAAGATAGATGTAACAGAAATTTAGCATCTTCACATTTTCTAATCCTATAGCTCAGCAGCATTAAGTACACCCACTCTACACTGCTGTGCAAACTCCTTGTTTGTATTTTACATTAAAAAAAAAATAGTAAATGGGCTGGAGGCTCAGAAGACGGCTCTCAGGAGGTAAGAATGCCTGCTCTTTCAGATGGCCCGGTTTGATTCCTAGTACCCACATGACCGCCTACAACTGCTTGTAATTCCGATTTCAAGGGATTCCAACTTGCTCTTTTGTTTTTTGCAGATTCCTGCTCTCATGGGGCACACATAAATTCACCACAGGCCCTCGCGCACACACACAGGTAAATAAATAAATCTTTAAAATGAATAAATGACCAAAGGGTGTAACTCAGCAGAGACTCCTGTGGAGCCCTAGGGCCCATCCCCAGCATTAAGTGTTTCCTGTATATATAATACAGGAAATTATATGCATATATTATCCAGCCTGGGAAGGTTGAGGACAGCCTGGTATACAAGAGATCTTGTAAAGAAAAGAAAAAGGGGTGGATTGAAGGGAAGTCAGAAAACCATGGGAACTCTTTCTATAACCTAGGGAGAAATGAAATCTTTAAGGGACAGAATTTATTGACGCCTGTGTCACTCCCCAAGAGCATTAAACAGTGCTCTCCTGTAATTGATACCAAAACAGTATCGGTCATAGGCAGACGAATGTTCCAGTCAGACTCGGAAAGTCACATATGTTGGCCACAGGCCTTGAGAATCATTCATTCTATGGTTGTAAAGAACAAGAAAAAGATCAAATCTAGGCCAGCAAGAGAACTTTAATGCAAGTCAGCTAGATAATGCATCATTGACTAAGGATCCGTTAGTTAATGAAGCAGAGCAAGCTTCAAATATCAAAAAATGTAAAGGAAACTCAAGAGAGACCAAAATAGATGACTTTTTTAAAAAGGAAAAATGGAAACGTGAGGAATTTCTCACGACTATCTTAAGTTGTACGACAGGACCGTCACTCACATGGCATGTGTTAAGGACTCAGTACAGAAAACCCTCGGCCGAGATGAATGGTGTTAGCTCAATCTCATTTAAAAAAGACTCCAAGCTGGAGAGATGGCTGAGCACTGACTGCTCTTCCAGAGATCCTGAGTTCAAGTCCCAGCAACCACATGGTGGCTCACAACCCTCTAAAATGAGATATGATGCCCTCTTCTGGTATAGAAGCCGGCGAAGACAGCTACAGTACACTCATATACATAAAACAAATAAATAATTCTTTAAAAGAGGGGATGGGAACTCCACCACGTGAGGCTTGGCCCAGTCTGCCCAGGATCCTGATAGCCTCAGTTGCTTAATTATGCCAGAACTTGTCTCCCCTTGGATGTCAGAGACATAGACCTCAAAGGAAAAAAACCATTTTGTTCCTTGTTCCAATCCTGACAAACTTCCACGGGCACCCTTGCATATTTAGGTAGGAAAGGACAAGTCTTGGCAATATGCTTCCGGTTGTGGAGTCTGGCTCTAGGCCAAAATCCTGGACGCGACCTTTGAAAGCTGTCTGTGGCCTCTGCTTGGCGGGCCTTCTGGAGACGCTGCAATCTCACACCACACTTGAGGCGCTGAAGGTTAATTGCGACTTGAGCTGATGTGAAGGATTTGACTGCCTCTGCTCCCACCAGCTAGCCACGCCCACATATGTGTTCATCTTCAAAGCTCAGGGGCCTTCTCTAGACATTGGCTAATACGTTTGCCCCGACACTTCCTCTTTATTGAAAGCCTTGCTGGAGCACGTTCTGTACTTCGACCTTTCCACTCCTAGCATTTCTGCCCTTTGTCCCTGGTGGAAGACCCAGGGACCTTAAAGGCTCCTCAGCCGTGGGAAGATTGCACCCAATGCTCAGCAGTGGAGCTGATAGAAGTAAGATTTGTGCATCCAAGACAAAACTATGCAGATATTTTGAGTGATGGCTGTAAATGAAAGGTTCTTATTATTAGTGGCTCTACGTAGCATGCACTACATTTATGTATGTTCCAAAAGTATATATGCAGAACAGAGAGTGGAAATTACTTCAGGGGGCTAGGGTGGCGTGGCTGCGATAATTGTGCCTGTCTGTGTTTCTTGGTCCAGGATAAGGATGTGTTGTTTCTGTAATGCAGAAACAATAGAAGCTATCCTTTTTAATATTCCTAGTCCTTGAATAAGCACTCATGTTCCTGGGGGTTCATCTCTGAGTTTAAGCATGCATAACAAAGACTAAGCTACAGTCCTACAAAACGGTTTGTAACAGTGAACTTTCTGAAGCAGCTCAGATTCTAGTACTTGAGGAAAATGAGAAAATAAATTTTAACATATGCATAGATTATAATATTAGGAGGCTAAATTGAATATTGAGTGATCTGGAAACATTTTCATAATATTAAGTAATAGGTTAAAAGTGTCAGGTTATAGCCGGGTGTGGTGGCGCATGCCTTTAATCCCAGCACTTGGGAGGCAGAGGCAGGTGGATTTCTGAGTTCAAGGCCAGCCTGGTCTACAAAGTGAGTTCCAGGACAGCCAGGGCTACACAGAGAAACCCTGTCTCAAAAAACAAAAAAAAAAAGTGTCAGGTTATATAAGAGTGTATTTTCATACCCTTTGACCCCACCATTCCAGTTCTAAGAAATACTTGCACAAAAAAGTCAGCAAGTATAAATATTGTGTCATGTCAGTAAAATATTAGAAGCTGCCCAAATTTTATCAATGGAGAATGCTGAATCAAATGATGGCATATTCACTATGGAGTACCAGGAACTCTTAAAAAGAGTTATGTCTTATGGATAAACCCTGAAACTAAGTATGTAGAAAACACCATACATAGAAATGTAATTATACATATTTCTATGTATGTCATTCATAGAAATGTAATTCTATATGTCATGTATAGATATATGCATGCATATACAATACACATATAGATGTGTATGTGGTGTATGGTGTGTGTATGTGTGCATGTGTGTGGTATGTCTGTTTATGTGTATGTGTATGTATCTGTGTCTGTGTATGGTATGTGTGTGTATGTGTGGTATGTGTGGTATGTGCATATGTGTGTGTGTGTGTGTAGTATATGCACGTGTGTGGTATGTGTGTTTGTGTATATGTGTATGTATCTGTGTATGGTATGTGTGTGTTGTATTGTGGTATGTGCAGTTGTGTCTATGTGTGTGTGTAGTATGTGTATGTGTGTGGTATGTGCATATGTGTGTGTGTTATGTATATGTGTGTTTGTGTGTCTGTGTCTATGTGTATGATATGTGTGTGGTATGTGTGTTTGTGTGTATGTGTCTGTATTGGTATATCTGGTGTATATATGTGTGTGGTATGTGTGTTTGTGTGTGTGTGGTATGTATATATGTGCCTTGTATGTGTGTATATATTGTGTCTGTGTGGTATGTGTGTTTGTGTTTATGTGTTTTTATCTATGTCTAAGTGTGTATGGTGTGTGTGTGTGTGTCTGATATGTGCATGTGTGTGTGTTGCGTTTCTGTGTGTGTGTGTGTGTGTGTGTGTGTGTGTGTGTGTGTGGTGTGGTGTGGTGTGTGGTAGGCCTGAACTTACAGCCTCACTTATGCAAGATAAACATTCTATTACAGAGCTATATCTCCAGACTCCACTGCAATTCTTAAGTACAAAAGTATTATGAATTACATTCTAACTCTTCTATGACATTTCAATAGCTTTACTTCAAGCATCCATGACTTCTCTTATCAGGAAAAAGATTGTATGATGTATGTGAGATGGCATTCATATAATCTGTGTAGCAAGCACTCTGGAAGAATATTTAGCAAAGTGCTAACACTATTCCTGAGACATTAGAGGTGATTTTTTTTATTCCTTTCATTGCTCTACATTCTTTGAGGTTTTGATAACTGCTTTAAATTTAAAATGTCCATTTGCTTCTCATGTTTAAGGAGATGAAATGCCTGGGTTCCCACTATGAAAATGCAACTTCTCAAAGGCAAAAGCAGGTTAGATAAATATGATGTATGATATGTGATATGTCATATACAATATACAGAATGTAATGTAGCATATAGTATATGGCATGTTATATATACTATGAATTATATAATATACATTGTGCAGTATATAAAAGATTGAGGCCACTAAACTTCAGACTGGGGAAGCGCTGGAGACAAGAGTAGAACATGGAGCTTTTCCCTTGGGAGCCACGTTAGGGAGCCCAAAGACTGGAAGACATGGGATAGAACGGCACAAGATGTCTCTTGTTTTTTCCCTTTTAACATGTTCCTTCTAAGTTTCTTGTCATTTTATAACGCAGAGTAGATGCTACAATGGTCCAGTGGCATGTTATGTTTCAAGAAAGTTTCACACTATCAGAGTCATACAGTTTCATCATTCCTGTTATGTTCGAGCTTCCTCTAAGATGGAAACATTCCATCCTGCTGGAAGTGCCTTTAAACAGGATTGTGAACAACTCAAGTAGCTTCAGGAAGTCCCTGAAACTGACCAGATTCTCTAGGTCCCTACCTTCAAGAATAAGAGGGGGAAAGCTAATGTCCCTCTTAGACAAGAGGAGTTAAGCTGCAAAGAAGATTCTCAGACAAGCCAAGCTGTAAAGAAAACAGAGACCAGACTAGCTGCCTTAATAAAGCAGAAACCAGCAGAGATACCTGGAAGACATTTAGACCAACTGAAGCAACTGGAAAAGAACTCTCCCACCTATTGCTCCAGGCTCCCAGCTTCTGTGAGCCCACTGTGCTTGGGTAGGCTTTGGTGGTACAACTGTCTCTGAGTCATTTCTGCTCTTTTAAGAACTCCTCATCCATAGCCTTGTAAGGAACCCCAACAAAATTCATGGTTCAGCAGATTGGACTTCAGTGATATCTGTACTTCGTCGTGGGCTCCCTATCTGGTCTGAGTGTGTGTGTGTGTGTGTGTGTGTGTGTGTGTGTGTTGTATCTCCTGTGGAAAATTTTGTTGCACAACAATAGCATTTTCAGATGAGAAAACAAGTGAGAGCTCAGATAGACAGTGTGCTCAATTGCTTGCAAGTGGGGGCAGAAGTCTGCTTTCCTGTGGTCCACTTCAGTTCTGCACTGCTTCTGGACCCTTAGTCGTCATGCCACAGACTATCTATTGTTGCCTAGGCTGGTTTCCAGCTCCTGGATTCAGATGATCTTCCCAGATCAGCCTCCCAAGTACAAGGACTCCACATGCTTGCCATGGTGGCTATTTGAACCATTTTGAAGTGCATAGTTGTATGGTATTGAGTCCATTCACATAATTGTTCAAACCATTGCTCCTCTCCATTCCCAGCACTTTGTTGTCCTGCCTCCAGTGACATCTTGTATCTTTTAATCCCCCACTATTACACTTTCCTCCCACAACCTGTGACAGCCCCCATTCTCCTGTCTGTCTCTGTGATTTTGACTATTCTAGGCATACCACATGAGATTACACAGTATTTAGCCTTCAGGAACTAGCTTATTTTACTTAGCACCATGTCTTCAAAGCTCATACATGTTGTAATAGTGTGTGTCAGAACCGTTTTTAAGGCTGAATCATATTGCATGGCAGATACATATTATAATGTATTTATCCAGAAATCCATTGCTACTCACTTACATTGGTTACAAATCTTACCTCTTGAGAATAACGTTCTTTAAGCCCCAGCTGTCAGTTCTTTTGGTTATATTTCTGTCTTAGTTGGGGTTTTACTGCTGTGAACAGACACCATGACCAATACAACTCTTACAAAGGATAATATTTAATTGAGACTGGCTTACAGGTTCAGAGGTTCAGTCCATTATCATCAAGGCAGGATCATGGCAGTGTCTAGGCAGGCATGGTATGGACAGAGTTGAGTGTTCTACATCTTCATCTGAAGGCTGCTAGCAGAATACTGGCTCCCAGTCAGCTAGGATGAGGGTCTTAAAGCCCACACCCACAATGACACACCTACTCCAACAACGCTACACTTACTCCAAAAGGGCTGCACCTTCTAATAATGCCACTCCCTGAGCAGAGCATATACAAACCATCACGACATCCAAGATAGAACTGATAAATCATATGGCAATATGGCAACTCTATGTTTGTTTGGGGAAGCACCACACTGTGCCATTTTACATTCTCAGGAGCTAGGATTAAGCTTTCCTAAAATAGACTATAGTTACAGTTGCATATAATGAGTTCATGAACCATATGATGATTGTATATCCATGAATACACTGAGTACTTGCCTTGCAAACTTTAAATATATAAGTTGTATATGAATGAATGAATGAATGAATGAACGCATGGGTGAATGAATAGCTGAAGCTGTTTCTTTAAAATGTGTGTGTGGGGGGGTGCATTTTCTTTAAAAAGCTAATTCCTTCTCAATTTCTATTCTAAGAAGAGCTAAGCCAACAATCAGGCATCCCAGCCTCAGAGGGCTGACGTGGTCTGGCTTTCAGGAGTGTGGAGGTCCTGTCAAAACTCTCCTTATGGTTCATGAGAGGGGAGAAAGAAATTTAAGGGAGGTAGGAAATAGAAAATAACAGGATACTTGTAGTAGGAAAAAAGAATTGAGGACTAACTGGAACAAGAACAGGAACCAGCTGAAGAAGAGAGGGGAGCGCAGTGAGGGAAAGAAGGAATGAGAATAAAATACAACGCATCAGCCAGGCAGTGGTGGCGCACTCCTTTAATCTCGGCGCTTGGGAAGCATAGGTAGGCGGATTTCTGAGTTTGAAGCCAGCCTGGTCTACAGAGTGAGTTCCAGGACAGCCAGGGCTACACAGAGAAACCCTGTCTAGCAACCCACCCACGCCCCCCCCCAAATACAATGTTTCTATGTGTGAAGCTGAGGTGATGAAGCGCATTACTCTGTATGCTGGTCTGAGGGGCCAGAGAGATGGCTCAGTGGTTAAGGGCATGTACTACCCTTGGAGAAGAGCCAAGTTTGTTTCCCAGAACTCATGTCAGGTGAATCCCAACTGTGGCTGTAAATTGTTAATCTGCTCTGAGCTCCCGGTGGGTGATCACACTTCTTGCCATCTGCCAGAGTTCTCTAGATTCATGAATAAAAAGACACAACACATACACACTCAACCTTTATATTTAATAAGCCTTAACTTGCTCAATGGCTGGGTATTTCTGAACCTCCCCAAAGCTAGCATACGCTCCCTTCCAGTATTCACCAATTAACACTTTCTAAATCTATATTCTGTCTTTGCTGCCTTGTTTCCTTCTGGGCAGCCCTCCCATGGGGCTGCTTCTCCCTCTATACTTACATTTCAGCTGTCTCACCCTCCTGCTTCTTTGTGGTGTGGTCCATCTTACAGTCCTCTCATGGTGGAATCCCTTCTTCTTCCCCTTTGTGCCTTGTCCAGGAAATCTATAAGCCCTGCCTCTGTCTCCAGGCCCAGCCTTTGGCCATTGACAACTTTATTTCCCAGTCAGAGCCAACTGGGGGCAGACTTCCTTTAGCCTACATGTGGGACATTGCAAACAGGTTTTTTGGGTAACACATTTAGCATGAGAACACAAGCAGCCACAGCCAATCCCGTATAACTCCAGTTCCAGGGGACCCAAAGCCTCTGGCCTCCAAGTATACCTGTGATCACACACACACACACACACACACACACACACACACACTCCTTAGGCATCAGAGAAATGCAAATCAAAACAACTCTGAGATTCCAACTTATACCCTTTAGAATGGCTAAGATAAAAAATTCAAGTGACAGCACATGTTGGTGAGGATGTGGAGCAAGGGGAACACTTCTCTATTGCTGGTGGGAGTGCAAACTTATACAATCATTGGAAATCAATCTGGAAGTTTCTCGGAAAACTGGGAATAATTCTACCTCGAGACCCATCTATACCACTGTGGGTTAAAATTGGGGTCCTGTGTCTGGCCCAGGGCTTGGGCTGCTGGGCAAAGTGGGATGCAGGAAGTCTGACTGCTCCCACCCCAGGTAGGGTTTGCCACAGGACCTCGCTCTGGGGGTGGTGAAGCACAGTCTAAGTTCCCCACGGAACTGCCAGGCTTGGCTCAGGGTCCCCAGGCCTGCACAGAGGCTGAGGAGGCCGAGGACGACAGGTTCCCAGGTTCTTGGACATCGCAGATGCTGCTGAATGCCACGGAAGAGCTGAGAACGAGTGTGGGACAGGCTCTGGCCCTGGGGAAGAAAAGGGCAGGGAGAAGAGCTGCGGTTCTTGCAGGGAGGAGAGTCTTTGGCTTGCTCGGTGCCTGCTTGGCTTGGTGGAAATCGTATCTGAGAACGCAAGAAGGCCTAAGCGGGAGATTAGACTCGGGGCTCTTTAGAGGAAGATCTGCTCCACTGCTCCAGCATGGCTGCAGATCCCGATGAGAAGAGGCAGTCCATGGTTTTAAGGCGTAATTGTAGAAAGGCGGGAGGAGGGGAGAGGTGGAGAAAGTAGAGGCCAGCCATAGCCACGTGGAGAGAGGAGAGAAAAGAATGTGGAGAGAGGGGGAGCAAGAGGGCAACAGAGAAGCAGGAGTAAGAGTAAGAGAGGGAGGAGGGGGCAAACATTCCCTTTTATAGTGGACTGTTGCCAGGTAACTGTGGGGCAGAGCATACCTGGCTGTTGCTAGGTAACTGTGGGGGTGGAGTCTGGACAGCCTACACGACTGATGGCCACAGAATTATGGAGCTGGGGCCTCGTGTCAGGAGCCTAATGTCTGGGAGCATGGCAAACAGGCCTTCCATCCCTTGCAGAGTTATCTGCTGGATCTCCGGGGTTTAAACCTAGCTCAACCAGAAAACAGTCTGTCTTTCACAGTCCTACATACCACTCCTAGGCATATGCCCAAAGGACATTCATCCTACCACAAGGACACTTGGCTCAACTATGTCCATAGCAGCTTTAAACTAGAAACTAGAGACAAACTAGATGTCTCTCAACCAAAGAATGGATAAAGAAAATGCGGTACATTTACGCAATGGAGTGCTACTCAGTTATTAAAAACAAGGACATCATGAAATTTGCAGGCAAGTGGGTGGAACTAGAAGATATCATCCTGAGCGAGGTAATCCAGACACAGAAAGACATGCATGCTATGTGCTCACTTATAAGTGGATGCTAGCCATAAAGTACAGGATAACCTGCTACAATCCACAAAGAAGCTAAGTAACAAGGAGGCCCCAAGAGAGGATGCTTGACTCTCACTCAGAAGGGGAAACAAAAAAAGACAACAAAGGAAGAACAAACAAACCAACAAAGCAGTGTGCCACGGAGCGTAAAGTATTTGTTCATGAAAGCAGAATGGAGACAGTGCTGGCTAGTTTTTGTCAACTTGACCCAAACCTAGGCATAGCTGAGGAGAGAGAAATTACATCCGCCAGACTGGCCTGTAGCCAAGTCTGTGTATTTTTAATTTTTTCTTTTAAATTATTTTATTTATGTGTATGGATGTTTTGTGTGAATGTCTGCATGCATGTCATATGCCCTCCTGGTCCACGGAAGCCAGAATTGGTCAGTGGATCCTCTAGAACCTGAGTTACCAATAGTTGTGAGATACCTTGTAGGTGCTGGGAATCTAATCCCAGCCATTTACAAATGCATCCAGTGCCTAACTGCTGAGCCATCTTCTTCAGCCTCATATTTTTTTTTTTTTTTTTGGTTAGTGATTAATGTTGGAAAGCCCAGATCACTGTATACATGCAGTGCTATCCCTGGGCAGGTTGTGTGGTCTTAAGAGTTTTTTTTTTTAAGCCTACTTTATTTAGGGTTCTTAAACATTTTAACCTTCCTTCTAACCCATTGACCAGAGGAAGGGGGAAAAGCTTAATAGGAAAAGCGTGTTGTGGACCTATTTAGAAGTAGTTCCTCTGGCAATTCTACTCTTCATTGTCTGGATGCCAGCAGCCTAGTTCAGTAGCAAATGCCAAACAAGAGTCGGGAGTAGTGGCACAAACCAGCAGAAACAGCAAGGCTCAGCCAATTAGTGAAAGTCAGTGGAAGCAGCCAGAATCAGCTGGAATACGAAGAGAAGTTGGTGCATTTTTCTCTACAAAGTGAAGACCAGTGAAGGCCAGTAATGGCCAGCAAAGACCAGAGAAGGATTGCAGCCTAGAAATGCAACAGAATCCTCACTGCTTGTGGGGTTCCATTTACGTTCTTTCTAAATATCATGCACTCTCTCAAGTGTCTGTTTCTAGCAAAACATCACAAGCCCTCTCACAAGACAGAAAAACATCACATGACACAACTGAACTGTTTCCTCCTCATGTTGCTTTTGGTCATGGTGTTATTTATCATAGCATTCGAAACCTAATTAAGGAGCTGGAGATGGCTCGGCAATTAAGAGTACTGGCTGCTCTTGCAGAGGAACCAAGTTTGTTTCCCAGCACCCACTTGGTGGCTCACAACCACCTGTAATCCCAGTTCCAGGGGATCCAACACTCTCTTCTGACTTCCTTGGACACTGCATACACAGAGTACACAAACATTCATGCAAGAAAAACATCCACAAACATAAAATAAAATAGGTAAATCTTTGTTTCTTTGTTTCAAGACAAGGTCTCTCTAATGTAGTTCTGGCTGTCCTGAAACTCACCATGTAGACCAGGCTGGCCTCGAACTCACAGAGATCCACCCACCTTTGCCTCAGGACTGCTGGGACTAAAGGAATACACCACTACACCTGGCTAAATCTTTAAAAAAAAAGAAAGCACACTAAAACAGAGATCACCTAGCTGGGTGTGGTGGCGCATGCCTTTAATCCCAGCACTCGGGAGGCAGAGGCAGGCAGATTTCTGAGTTCGAGGCCAGCCTGGTCTACAAAGTGAGTTCCAGGACAGCCGGGCTACACAGAGAAACCCTGCCTCGAAAAACCAAAAAAAAAAAAAGACAGAGATCACCTATTGTATTAATAATGTCTGCTTCTGTTTTCCATGAGTCCTCTCCTGTGTATCTTGTTCCTGTCTGTCCCCTGGAACTCATGGTCTGACAGGTGAGATCTATTAGACATATCCCTGTTAAGAGCCATAGTGATATTCCATACCTATGGCCTTGAGTGCACCAAGGCAAGCACTGACAAAAGAGCACTCCTGACTCTTTAAAAGGCTTGCTCGTAGCTAGAGGAGTAACCAAAGTGTTACTCAGGTGCATGACTATAACATGAAAAGGACAAACTAACAAAAACCTACGAATTCCTATGACTCAGTCTGGTACACACAAGACAGGCACCCACACATATAAGACCAGGATCCCCCTGCTCACTTGGTAGGAAGTTATTTGGTTTGCATCCTGAAACAGCTCTCACTCATTGTGTTATTGGAATCCTGCAGGGTATTGGCCCTTCTTCCTCAAAGATGCTGCTGCTGCTGTGCTCTTTCTGGGTATAGACTTCTCTCTCCCATTGACATCATCATTTAAGTTTTTAGGAACCATCTGGTATGAATGTGTTTTGTTTTTGTTTTTGTTTTTTTGTTTTTTTTTTCCATTTCTCTGAGCTCCCTTGTTGGTTTGGAAATGAGAAGTTTGACTGGATTATCCTCAAGAGCTGTGCCAGTTTTGATGTTCTACAACTGCATTCTGATCAGTCGTAGAGAAAAGCATTTATATGTTTGTCTTCCTGCAGTAGATTAGGCCCTACTGGGAAGCCCTCCAATTGTGTTACGGTTCTGTATCACTGACCTTTAACCATTATCTCTCTTTAGTGGTGAGGAAATTGCATGTTCCAGTTCCAACCTACCCAACCAATCATCTCCCTTCACTTTACAACAAGATCTCTTCAATTCAGTCACAACAGGCGTCTTGCCTTGGGCATCCTGGCAATACTCAGGAAGTCTCTTCCTTGGGGCAATTTCAAGGTAAAACTTGTAGGAGTTTGCTTTCAATTCTAAAAGGAACGAATGAAAAAGGAATCAAGATGAGAGTCTGTAATAGAAGTTATGGTTTTGAGAGATGGGCTGGGATGGATACAAGGCTTAACCTAGTCAGGTAACAACAGCTAACTGACAGTCTATTGATATAAACTCAGGGAATAACAATGCTTCTATCTGTATGAAAACATCTGCCAGTTGGACACACACACTGAAGTGTCTGAAGTGAGCACAGTAATAATTTCCTAATGGATTGCCCTGTCTATCAATATAGAGTGATCACTTTGATCTTTTTTGACTAACTTTGTCTCAAAGTCTGCTTTGTCTGATATGAATAAAACAACACCTGATTGATTTCTGATTCTGCGAACTTAGAGAATTTTTATCTTTTTATTTCAATTTGTGTGTCTGTTACTGAGGTGAATTTCTTGCAGGCAGTGAATAGTAGGATCTTACTTTTAATGTTAACATTTAAAAGCAGTCTACATTTTTCATTGGAGAGTTTAGGTCTGCAGTGATCTATATTGAAAAGTTAGAGAGTCTCAAACAGATTACCTAATGATCAAGTCAACGTCTTTAAAATAAAAAGAGCAAATGAGACCTGAAATACATAGATGGAAAGAAGTAATAAAACAGTAGAAATTAATGAAAAGCAGATGAAAAGAATAATACAAAGGGACGAGACAAAGAGGTGATTATTTGGAAATCTGGCAAACCCTTAGCAAAGGAAACCAAAAGAAAATGAGAGAAGTGGGGCTGGAGAGATGGCTCAGTGGTTAAGAGCACCAACTGCTCATGAGTTCAAATCCCAGCAACCACATGGTGGCTCACAACCATCCGTAATGAGATCTGACGCCCTCTTCTGGTGCGTCTGAAGACAGCTACAGTGTACTTAGATATAATAATAATAATAATAATAATAATAATAATAATAAATAATAATAATAAATAAATCTTTTTTTAAAAAAAAGAAAATGAGAGAAGACCTGAATAGTTCCAGCAGATACCACAGAACCAGAGGATCACTAGAGAAGAGTTTGAAAACATATCTTCCATTAACTGGAAAATGTTGAAAATACTAAAACACAACCAATAACACACTAAACAGATCGCTAACAAGCAAAGGGAATGGAGCAGTAATGAAGAGCCTCAACAACGAGAAGCCCGGGACCTGGTAGATCCTCTGGTGAATTCTATAAGACTTCTAAGGAAGCGCAGCAATACCCACACCACCCCCTTAGACAGAAAGGAAAGGGACGTTTTCAAAAAACAGCGCACAGATTCCATCTCACACCAGTCAGAGCAACTATCATTAATAATAGTAATAATAATAATAATAAAAAAGATGGGAGAGTGGATACAACGACACTTGCAGCTTGCATGTGAGGACTAGAATTTGGGGATTCCTCACCCCAGGGCAAGCTGACTAGTTAGTCTAGGCAAATCAGCAAGCTTGGGTTCAATGAGAAACTCTGCTGGATGAATAAGGTGGAGAGAGACTGAGGAAGACAGTCCGTATCACCCTGTAGCCCGCCATGTGCAAGTGCACTTGCAGACATGTGAATACACATGTAAACATGGATGTACACCAAACACACATATGAATGAGGGAGGAAAGTGGGTGGAGCCAGAAGGGGGTGGGGATCTCATACACTATTGTGAGAACACAAAAGAATCCAGCTGTTAAGGAAGTCAGTATGGAGGTTCCTTGAAGTCCTAAATACAGATCTGCCTAATAATCCAGCTGTAGTATTTTTGCATCTATCCAACTACAATAAATGCAGCATGCAGAAGCCAGAACTGCTCACCCACTTTCATTGCAACAGTATCAATAAAGGCTACATTGTAGAATTAACCTCAGTACCATCAGTGAATGGATGGATAAAGAGAATGTGGTGAGCATGTATGGTAGAGTACTGTTCAGTCAAGGAATAATGAAGGGCTGGAGAGACTGCTCAGTGGTTACGAGCATGCTGCTCTTGCAGAGGCCCAGAGTTCAATTCCCACACCCACATCAGGGTTCATAATCACCTGGAACTTGAACCTCATAGGATCTATGTTATCTTCTGACCTCTATCTCCATGGGTACCCATATGTACATGCTCATATCTACATGGACATGAATAAAAGTGACAAATATGTTTTGAAAAGAATAATGAAATTATGTCACTTGTAGTAAAATAGGTGAGGACACATAATTTCAATTTATCTGAATTTGTTAACATTTAAAAACATATTTTGAGTAAATAGACTTACATTACATTCTTCTTTCCCTTTTGTACCCCAACTCCTCCCAGCGAGCCCCCCAAAACCTGCAACACCTTTAGTTTTTTTATCATATTCTTTAAAAAATTATAAAATATTGTAACAATAAAAATGAGTATTATAAAAGTTGTTTGATTTAAAACAACAATCAATTGAACAGTCTGATGTAGATGTTTTAAACCTGTTTTTTAAAAAGATTGTGATCACATATTTGGGAGACTGAAGCAGGAGGGCTGCCATAGGTTTGAAGTTGGCCTGAGATGCATGCCACGTGAGTCCTGTTTCAGGAAATTATATATGATATATATTTCAATATATAATTTATAGTAATAAATTATAATTTAATTTAATAAATTTTAATTCATTAATACATTTATTATTTAATACATTTAAACCTTTTAAAAGTAAAATAAAAACATGTGTGGCCAGTGCCTTGGGAGAATGATGACGAGGTAAAAGCATCCTTTGTCTTGTACACTCTGTAAGTTGCTAGGGTGACAGGAAGATACACCCTGTTGGGGCATACAACCCAACCTAGCGCTGTTACAGACGCAGAATGCTGGGAAGGAGACACTAACTCATCTCACAGATCTGAGTGATAAACTCTGGAAGAATGATGCTGACAAGGCATTTGCTTCAGACATTGAAGGTGGGGGGGGAAGGGCAAGTCAACAGGTAAAGATGTGGATGAGGGAAGTGGGGAGGACCAAAAGAAACAGATTAATTGGCCTGACCACCCAGGGTGTGTGTATTCAGAACCCAGCAGTTGAGGCTTGAGTGGACCGAGGGTTGGAAAGCCAGCCTGCTCGCCCCAATTGTGAGAGCTCAGGTGGTGTTAGAACTGCATAGGGGCCTCACTGTGAGCTTAGGGGGGTGGTTTGCTTGTTTAATTATGAAAGTGGCGTTCTTAAGTCTGTGCTGATGGTGGGGAGACCGGAGGCAACAAAACCTGTTAGGAAACTATTAAAATGATCCAGCCCAAGGTAATTAAAACTTAACAAGGGCAGCAGTGTGGGAATGCAGAGAAGAGTCTCCAGAAACACCTCTTAGGTAAATATGGTAGATCCAGGTGGGAGATGAAAATTGGTGCGCAGTAACTGAGGGGCTGTGGGATAGCTCAATGGAAAAAGGACAGTGGGAGAGGCAGGAGGATTTCTGAGTTCGAGGCCAGCCTGGTCTACAAAGTGAGTGCCAGGACAGCCAGGGCTACACAGAGAAACCCTGTCTCGAAAAAAAAAAAAAAGACAGTGGGGTGAGGGAGAAGGGGGTGGAGGGGCAAGCTGGAAAAGGGAGTCCGATATAGAAGAGCAGTGAGAGTAACTGGTTATTGTTTTCTGGGGGAGTCTGAGGTAAGAGATCAAGCAACGGAGATCAGAGGAGAAATTCTTAATGGGGAACGACAGACTCAAGATCCAGCTTTGGACGCTGAAGTGAGAGTGATGGAGAAAGACCATGCCAGAAACGTGACTGTGTGTGCATACACGTGGAGTGCAGAACACTGATGGTAGTTGTCTCCCTCAACTATGCTCCACAGGGATTCTGAGACAAACACTCCCACTAAACCTGAAGCTTACCAATTTAAACTGGCTGTCCAGCAAACCCCAGAAACCTGCCTGTCCCCCTTCGCTGCCTCCAGCCTTGGGATTACAGGCACAGGTTTTTGTTGGGGAACCCCAGCAAGTCCTCACGCTTCCAGAGTGATTGCTCTACCACATGAGGCATTGTTCCAACATCCCTGCCCTGGGCTTTTAAACTGAGTAACCCCAAAAGCGGAGAATCAAAGGGGGCCTCCCCAATGACAGCATCTAACTGCACAGAACAGAAACTCACATTTTGCTCAGTGTCTCACATTCAGGACAAGATGTGAGAAACACGCATTGTCCTGAATAAAACGTTTGCTTCATTTCTTTCCCCATACTTTCCTCTCCAATGAAGTATTTTCCTGTGAAAAGAAGCCTTTGGGTGAAATAGTGAGGGAGGGGTTAAATTTTTTAAAGTCAATCCTCCTTACCATGTGTGATCTGAACCCTGGAGTCCTACTCGGTTCCCCCTCCCCTTCTGTCCCTAAAATATGTGGTCGAAATGTGGTGTTTGAAGTGCAAGCCTTTAATCACAGCCCTCCAGAGGCAGAGGCAGTCGATCTCTGTGAGTACGAGGCCAGCCTGGTCTCCAAAGTGAATTCCAGGCCAGCCAGGGCTGTTACACAGAGAAACCTTGTCGCGGGAAAACACATGCGCGCGCGCACACACACACACACACACACACACATGCATTCCTATTATAAGCAACATTCTTGTCTTTCTAAAATAAACACAAGCTCAATGTAAAGAATCAAAAACTGCCCAAATAAAAAATGAAGAATGAGGAAAAAGAAGAGATGAGAGGGAAAGGCGGGGAGTAAGAAAAAGAAGAGGAAAGGAGAAATGCAAAAGGCCAAGGGAAAGCTAATGGATACCCCCGTATCAAAAACAAAAAATAAAAAACCAGAAACCGGGATCTTAGCCTGAGGAACCAGGTACAGGACCTGCTCCGGGAGGCCTGAGCATCCTCGGGCTACAGGGCTCCCCAGACCGGCGCCGCAAGCGGCTCTTTGAGCACAGAGGCAGGGAGTCGCCCAGAGAACCGCTCAGACAGGAGTGGACGTCCTTGGAGGAGTGGAGGATGCGGGAGTAAAGGGAGCAAAGGGAGTAGAGCAGCCTGCAGCCGAGCGCAGGGTCCGGTCGCGGCGCGGGGTGGCGCCAGAGGAGGGACGGCGGGCGGACAGAGGAGGAGGCGACCCGCAGGGCACCGCGCACACCGCACAGCCGCCACTCCTGCTGTCTACGAGGCGATGGGCGCGGTCCGCGTCCCTCCCGCCGCCTTCCAAACCCGAGAGCCCACCAGAGACCGGGAGAGCACGCGCGCCTCAATCCCAGCCGTGGGCTCGGCGCTTCTCTGCGGCCGGGGACACCGCAAGGTGAGCACCTTGAAGACCCCAGATTTTGTAGGACCTCCCTATGGACACAGACACCTCCAGTAAGAAATGGAGAGGGCAGGAGTCCCCTCTCCTATTCAAAACCTGAGCAGGATATTCAGAAATGATCTAAGAAGTCCAAAAAGTAGGGAAGAGCGCGTGGCCACGCACCAGGGATGGTGTTGGTAATTTGGGAGGAAAAAGGAGAGGGGAGAGTGAACCGAGTGTGACTTCTCTATTTTATTGAATAAGCAACAAAGTGCTCAAAAAGGAGATCTCAGAACGATTTCCCACACTCTGGTGATTTCCAAGCGTGACCCCAAATCTACCCTGCAGGTGCAAGCTCACCCCGAGGGCAGGGTGGTGAGCTGACGTTCCCCCACCCCCTCTCTGAAGTCTGAGAAGAAAGTTTTACTACACCGCCTGTGTTCTGTGTGGAGGCTTTGTTCCTGGGCACCGGAGGAGTGACCCAGGCTCCTGAGCATCCTTGGATCTGATCAGCAGCAGTTTCCAAGCATGTTGTAGAGGCTTCCACTTAGAAAGTTGGGCATCACATGCTACTTCCTTAATGCTTTCTGTTACCTGTTAACATTTCGAGATTAAACTGTGTAGGGAAAACGGTGTCGCTACTTTACCCATTTGTTTATTTTCTGGATGCAAAAGAACTAGGTACATTATGCCGGGACCTCTGATAAACCTGTTTTCCCCGGTGTATTCCTTAAACAAGCGGTGGAGGGAGATGCTAAGAGTGTGAATACTTCATTGAAAAAGAAAAGTTTTCAGATGGGAGTTTAAAACCACCATATTTGTTGGTGTGTTAATTAAGCAGCAAGGCCGCCAAAGAGGGTGGGGGAGAAACACCTTTTCTCCACCAATAGCTGGATTCTCCCAGGAGTTGGAACACCAGCCAGGCTTCCAAGTTTGTAGTTTTAACTGCCGCAGAAGGAACAAATGGGTGTATCCAGATAAAATGAGAAGGGAATCACTTTTCTGGGGGCTTTAGACACTTTGACTCTGGGATATAAAGTGCCTTGGCAGGCTGGCTTGAATTGGGACTCTCTCAGAAAGAGAGGGGGCTCCCTGGTCCCCATTTTGTCTGTGTGATTCCCCTGCAGGACCACCACTGCATCTGGCATATTCCCTCTGCTTCTCTGTCATTGCCTCCAGCTTTAGCTTCTCTCTGTTCCCTAATAGTCTAGAGTTGGTCTGGTCAGAGGCAAAGCCGTTATGGAAACTTGGGAATAGAGAAGCCCAGTCTTGGGAAAACAGGAATGTCCTTCAGCAGAGACCAGGAGGGCAAATGGCAAAAAGCATCTTCTGTCCTAGAGAGTGGAAGAATGAGCAAAGGAATGAAGTTAACTAAAAGGAAGGGGCCTCAGACACACCATTTTGTTTTGGTTTGTTTGGGTTTCTCAGGACCGGGTTTCTTTATACAGCCTTGGCTATCCTGGAACTTGATCTGTAGATCAGGTAGCCTTGAACTCACAGAGATCCAGGTACCTCTACTTTCCAGGTGCTGGAATTAAAGGTGTGTGCTACTATGCTAGGCCTAAGAACCACACTGTTTCACAATGAGGGCTCCTCTATTACACTTTCTTGCTATTTGTCCGTAAGGGCATTTGAAAGTTTTATTGGAAGAAATAGAGGCCTCTAAGAAGTGCCCTCTCTCCTCAGATTCACCTTTAAAAAAAAATACCCTTGTGCGTGCATGCATGTTTGTGTGTGATAGTGTATGTAGTGTGTGTGTGCATGCATGTATATGTGTGTATGTGTGTATTTGTGAGTGTGTGTGTTTCCATATGTCTATGTGTGTGTGCACATGTATATATGTGTTTGTGTGTGAATGTGTGTGTGTATTATATATATATATATATATATATATATATATATATATATATATATGAGAGTGTGTGTGTATGCGTGTGTGCAGGCACATGCAGTCAGATGCCTCAGGTTGGGTTCTTGCTTCCATTTTGTTTGAGGCAGGGTCATTTATTTGTTAGCTGTGTGCACCAGGCTAGCAGGCCTGAATCTAAGGATTCTCCTGTCTCTGCCTCTCACCTCCCGTTAAGAAAGCTGGGTTCACAGAACTGAACGCACAGCACATGGCTTTCTATATGGTCTGGGGATCCAAACACTCACAGCAAGTGTTTACCTGGTGAGCTTCCTCCCTGGCCTGAATTCATGTTTCATTTTATACCCTGAATGTTTTCAGAGAGTAACCCGAGGCAGAGAAGAGAGAAAAAGAATGGCCAGGGCTCCTGTAAGCCACAGAAGCAGTGAAGGGCAGATGACTTGGGCAGAGAAACTGGATTCATAGTTGAACGGAAAACAAACAGAGCCCTTATTTTACAAAAAGGACTGTGAACTTATTAGTGTTTCCTTTCTAAAGAGTTCGCTAAAAATGCTGACAGAGAATTCAAGTCCCTCACCTTTTCTACCAACATTTTACTATGAGAAATTTTAAAGATGCCCAGAAGTTATCTCCATTTCTTTCTTATAAACATTTAATTATATTATTATTTTTTTTAATTATTTGTTTTCACTTTTGGCACATGTGTTGTTTTGCCTGCATGTATGTTTGTGCAGTGCATGCACACAGTACTCACGGAAAACAGAAGAGGGCATCCGATCCCTCTGGAACGGAAATGGCAGCCGGTTGTGAGCTACCACGTGGATTCTGGGAACAGAATACTGTTCATCAGCAAGAGCAGCCAGTGCCCTTAACCACTGGCCCACTAATTATTATCTTAAAACATAAAAAATAATAATAAGAGTCTAAGTATGTGATCCAGGCCTTGACTGCCGTTAAATCAGAAACTTATTAAGAAATAAATACGAGCCGGGCGTGGTGGCGCACGCCTTTAATCCCAGCACTCGGGAGGCAGAGGCAGGCGGATTTCTGAGTTCGAGGCCAGCCTGGTCTACAAAGTGAGTTCCAGGACAGCCAGGACTATACAGAGAAACCCTGTCTCGAAAAAAACCAAAAAAAAAAAAAAAAAAAAAAAAAAAAAAAAAAAAAAAAAGAAAGAAAGAAATACAAGAAAGATTTGGGGGGGGGATGAATTATATGAATGTTACTCTTCTAAATTTCCCATAATAGACAACAAATCTCTTGATCCTTTATTCCTCTCTCTGTCTCTCTGTCTCTGTCTCTCTGTCTCCATCTCTCTGTCCCTCTCTCTCTCTCCCTCCAAATTTAAGATAGAACATCCGGCATTCAGTAAAAAACAAGAGGGAGAAAGGCAGACTGATGCTCTTCTTTTACTCATTCATTTGTTTGTTCGTTCACTCATTCATTGCAACAAAGTTGTACTTATGCAGCTCAGTCTAGCCTCCAATTCCCAGTCCTCCTGCCTCATCCCCCAATACAGAGATTATAAATGTCTTCTTCTTAAGAGACAGTTGGATTCATCATTCCCCAGTGTAAAACCCTGGAAGAGCATCCCGACACTTAATAACACCCAGTTCTCCATTAGAGGTGACCACAGTCCTGTGTGACAGAACGTACTTAGCCTCATTGAATCACATCTGTTTCCCACTGTCCTTAATGGTTTCACTCTGCCTGAGAACACCCCCCTTCTCATCCTTGTGAGAATGTCCCTGGCATTTGTCACCTTTTGATGCCCGATCTCTGTCTCTGTCAATTGTTATATTCTCCACCAGAAAGGGCAAGAATTTTTGTTGTTGTTGTTGCTGCTGCTGCAGCTACTGCTGCAGCTACTGCTGTTGTTGTATTCATGGTTATGCTGCTAGTTGGCAAATGATAAGCAATTAACAGATATTATTGAATTGATTAGATAACTAATGACACAAACACAGGCTTATCTCTCTCCCACTAGGCTTGTGAAACCACTGGTAAAATACTAGAAGCCCCACTCAGGCAATCAATATTTTATAGGTGAACGATGATCTGGAGATCAGTGAGCCTTTTGTCTTCTAAGCTGCACCTGCTGGAATCGAGCTCAGTTTGACCACACATCCCAAGCAAAATACACAAAACTTCACTCCCTCCAATTTCTCTTCATGCCTCTCTCTAGCCACCTCCACCATCTAGAAACAATGTATTCCTCTTACTTGGATGTTAATAGCTCCTGCATAGCATATACTCTTTGTCTGCCTTCTTTTTGCTGTGAAACACCCTGAGATTCATTGTTGCTCTTGAGTGTATCATGAGGTCATTTCTTTTTGCTTCAGAGTGGTAGCCACTGTATAGCGATTACTGTGTGTTTATTCATGCTCTTATCGATGGACACTCAGGTTGCTTCTGGTTTGGGGCTATTTTGAATCAGGCAGCTATGAATATGCTTATAGAGTCTGCCTTATTCTATCCTTTTTTCTATCCTTAGTATTTCACTTGAAATAGAAAATCCTCCTGACAGGGGCTCAGTGATGGGCACAGTGTTTCCATCTGAAGGCATTACTGCTAAGAGCTAATCTACCTTATATTCTGGGGTGTGGAGGAGATAGCACTTTGAAAATGGACACCCATGCAAATCAGGGGAGCCCTCGGGAATTTCTTAAATATGTTTTAGGTCCTTAAAAGAGACAGTGCAGAATGCTTCCTCCCCTCCCTGACATATTCCCCTCCCCCTCTCTCAGCTTCTCGGCCCCAGTACAAGTTGACTCTAATCAGCCCCTGAACATTATGCTACTGAGGTGCTAAAACATTCATGAGAAAGAGTCTTGTTCAGAGCCCGATAAAATATTTATGTGTTTCCATGGGGCATTGCTTTCCATCTAGATTTCTCAAGGCGTTTTTCTGAGCTGTTTGTCATAATCAGGCGCTATACAGACAGATGATACAGCCTCAGACAACCCCGTGTTACCAAGGCCAACATCAGAGCATCCCCCTTTCTGGGGATGGAGATAATGAGCACACAGAAAAAGACGAGCTTTCAGCCTGTCCACATCAAGCATACGCCGTTGGAATGGCTTAGGAAGAGAAGGGCTTGTTAATTTGGAACATTCACAGATGTGACCCAGAGGGGACAGTGAAAAGAACTTGCTAAAATGAAGAAGGATTAATTAAAGTGGAATGCTTACATTTCAAACGGAAGAACGAAGGGACCAGTCTTGTAAAAGGCTTAGTTCCCCTGATTCTGTCATGGACAGAGCCTACACAAACTAACTATGCCCAGTGCTACAAGTGCATTTTATTGCCTTCAAATGAGAGTCTGTAGGCAGGAGGAGAGTCTGCAGGATTTTCATAAGAGGAATAAGTCACAGGAAGAAGTGGCTTCGGGGTTGAGTTCTGAAGGATCGATGCCTCCCTGATTGACAGCTACAGTGTAAAGGCTTTTTCCAGAGGCAAATTTGTCATTTGAATTATAACAAGATCAGGTATGATAATCAGGACCAAAGTGCTAGTATGGTTTAATCGAAGTACAAAGAAGACGAGGGGGTTGGTGGCCTGGTTTTGGTAAGAGATAAAGCTGGTGGGTGGCACACATCTTTAATCCCAGCACTCAGGAAACAAGGCAAGAGGATCTCTGTGAGTTCAAGGCCAGCCTGATAGATAGATAGATAGATAGATAGATAGATAGATAGATAGATACATACATACATACATACATATATACATAAATATGCAAATACATACATGCATAGGTACATAGATAAATAGATAATAAAACATAGATGATAGAGACATAGATACATAAATAGATGCATAGAGAGATAGATACATAGATAAATACATAGATACATAGATAGATGATGGGTAGATACTGTACTGGCTATTTTTGTGTCAACTTGACACAGCTGGAGTTATCACAGAGAAAGGAGCTTCAGTTGAGGAAATGCCTCCATGAGATCCAACTAAGGCATTTTCTCAATTAGTGATCAAGGGGGAAAGGCCCCTTGTGGGTGGGACCATCCCTGGGCTGGTAGTCTTGGGTTCTATAAGAGAGTAGGCTGAGCAAGCCAGGGGAGGCAAGCCAGTAAAGAACATCCCTCCATGGCCTCTGCATCAGCTCCTGCTCCCTGACCTGTCTGAGTTCCAGTCCTGACTTCCTTTGGTGATGAACAGCAGCATGGAAGTGTAAGCCGAATAAACCCTTTCCTCCCCAACTTGCTTCTTGGTCATGATGTTTGTGCAGGAATAGAAACCCTGACTAAGACAGATACATAATACATATATATGTACATGCATAAATAGATACATACATAGATGATAGATAGATGGATACATACATATATAGACAGACAGCAGGCCAGCTAGAAAGCTAAAGGTCAGGGCAATGGTTGGACTTAATCTGTTTGCCGTAGGCATCCATGTAACTTTAAGCTAGAGACTGGGTCAGATACTGAGTCACTCTTGGGATGTGCACCCCACATAGGCAAACCTTGAGATATGGTTACAGAAGGTACTTCCAGACTATCCCACCATGTCCTGTCCAGCCTAGAGACTCAGTGACATCTTGTTTCACTATGCCTCACTATGTGCCCAGATATGGCCAGAAATAGGCCTCTCTACCCACCTTACTGCCCCTGACAAAACTCAAATGCTCCAAGTCAAACGGAAGTTAGAGGCTGTGCACTGAGTCTCATCTCTTTATCAAAACTCCTTTACTTCAGTGGGGAAAACTGAGGTCTAAGTAGCCTTCATCCCCTGGACCCAAATCTGGGTCAGTATATTTTAGTTGAGGGCTAGTAACTGTGATGGTTTGAATAAAAATGGCCCTCATGGGCTCTAAAAGAGTGACATTATTGAAGGTATGGCCTTATTAGACGGAGTTTATCACTGGGAATGAGCTTTGTGGTCTTAGATGCTCAAGCCAGGCCCAGCATGTCTTTCTCTTCCTGGTGCTTGTCAATGTGGATGTAGAACTCTCAGCTCCTTCTCCAGCACCATGTCTGCCGTGATGATGACAGTGGACTAAACCTTTGTAAGCCAATTCCAATGAAATGCTTTCCTTTGTAAGAGTTGCTGGCGTCATGGCGTCTCTTCACAGCAATAAAACCTTAAGACAGTAAGTGATGGAGCTTCCAGACCATCTTCCCAGACCACCAGATGGGGACCACAGAGACAGACCCCTTATTTCATCGCCCCTCCTCCTGCTTTCTATGAGGGTGTTCCCCCACCCACCCACTCCCACCTCCCCACCCTGGCATTCCCCTACACTGGGGCATTAAGCCTTCACAGAACCAAGGGCCTCTCCTCCCAGTGATGCCAGACAAGGCCATCCTCTGCTACATATGCAGCTGGAGCCATGAGTCGCTCCATGTGTACTCTCTGGTTGGTGGTTAGCCCCTGGGAGCTCTATGGTGGCTGGTTGGTTGATATTGTTCTTCCTATAGGGATGCAAACCCCTTCAGCTCCTTCAGTTCTTTCTCTAACTCCTCCACTGGGGACCCCGTGCTCAGTCCAGTGGTTGTCTGCAAGCATCCGTCTCTGTATTTGTCAGGTTCTGGAAGAGCCTCTCAGGAGACAGCTATATCAGGCTCCTGTTAGCATGCACTTGTTGGCATCCATAATAGTGTCTGGGTTTGGTGACTATATATGGGATGGATCCCCAGGTGGGGCAGTCTCTGGATGGCTTTCTTCAGTCTGTGCACCACACTTTGTCCCCATATTTCCTCCCATGGGTATTTTGTTTCCCCTTCTAAGGACTGGAGCACCCACACTTTGGTCTTCCTTCTTCTTGAGCTTCATGTGGTCTGTGAATTGGATCTTGCATATTATGAACTTTTGGCCTAATATCCACATATCAGTGAGTGCATACCATGTGTGTTCTTTTGTGATTGGGTTACCTCAGTCAGGATGATATTTTCTAGTTCCATCCATTTGCCTAAGAATTTCATGAAGTCATTGTTTTTAATAGCTGAGTAGTACTCCATTGTGTAAATGTACCATATTTTCTGTATCTATTCCTCTATTGAAGGGCATCTGGGTTATTTCCAGCTTCTGGCTATTATAAATAACACTGCTATAAACATAGTGGAGCATGTGTCCTTGTTATATGTTGGAGCTTCTTTTGGGTGTATGCTCAGGAGTGTTATAGCTGGGTCCTCAGGTAGTAATATTTCCAATTTTCTGAGGAACAGCCGGACTGATTTCCAGAGTGGTTGTACCAGCTTGCAATCCCACCAACATTGGAGGAGCAAATCCTACCGGTGTGCACCACCACAACCGGCCCTCTCCCTCTTCTACAACCTTGACTGTGGGAAAAAAGGGCAGTCAAAGACAAATGGTGGTTAAAAATCAAATTCTTCAGATTTCAGGAATCTGGAAAAAAAAAGTTTTTGAATTCCATTTATGTCTCACACACACACACACACACACACACACACACACACACACACACACACGCTGAAGATCCCAAACGTGTCCATTAGAATGAAAGTAAGGGAATGAAGTCACAGACACTCCAAGCCTGGGCAGCTGTGTCTCTCCACAGTTACATGTGAATTCCTGCAGAGGCTGGGCCAGCTCTGTGCATCTCATCTCTGGAGGAAGCAAGCGGTGCCAGAAAAGGCTGTCAGTAGTTGGAGTGGTGGGCTATTCACAGACAAAAGCCTGGGCTATTCTCATGCATGTCTTTGCCGGCTGCACAGGGCTCTAGCAGCCTCCTGGGAGGCTCTGTAGCTGAGGCATTAATGGAGTAGATATGATTATCGTTTCACGACCGCTTGGTTTGTCCAGTAGCACTGTCGATTCTGTGCTTTAATTGGCTTCTGTTGAATGACACCAGGCCAGTCCTCTCTCCAGGAGAAGCGCCTCTTTACCTTTGTCCACTCAGATCAATTGAAAGCACATGCCAGAAAACCACATGTCCCACTGAGCTCGGGGACCAGGTGGGGCTGGTCTTCCTTGCAATTATAAAATATCTGATCCTTTAAAAATGTTAACCATGTTGAATTCTTAGATTACAAAACTAATTCTCACTCTATAACAAGCCCGGTGAGAACGTGGTATACGAGAAAAACGCTATCAAACTTAAACTTTCTCAGTTTTGCTCATTCTGGGAAATGGGTCAGAAGTTCGGTGTGGATGCTTTCAGTCCTGTTCATCCCAAACCAGTGTGGAATTTATTTTGATACTTCGTGTAAACAGAATCATAACATGTCAGCAATTATGCTGTTTTCTTTTATTCACCCTATTATGTACATTATTCTAGAGTAACGATATAAATGATCCAATTTAATATTAATAGGAAATTTTGTAATTTTTCCCATTGATAGCTATTCACGTTTACCTCCAGTTTCTTTTTTTACACAACAAACTACGCTACAGTCGCCATTCTTTCTATGTTTATCCAGGTTGAGGGGGTTGGTTTTGTTTGTTAATTTATTCTTCAGTGGGCTAGAGGTTGAACCTAGGGTCTAATGCATGCCGTGCTATGTTCTATAACTGAGCTATATGCCCCATGCACTTAGATTCCCATTTCTGTTGGACAGAGTCCCCAGCCTGGCATTTCTGGGCCAAAGGGAATACACGCAATTGTCATTCTCTGCGCGAATGAGGAGGTGGTCCCCTCCCTCCTTTTGTCTTTCTCCCCCTACCTTCCCGCAGGAAGGCCTGTGTGTCTCAGCAGGAGAGCCTACAAGGAGACTCTCTGCCAAGCAGGGATTATACCAGCTCAGCGGGTCTGCAGGATCTGGTTGCCTTGCCTCCATCTTGTGTTTGGTTGGCCAGACTGTTTATAATCCCCCCTTGTTCATTTATTCCATGCTGTGGAGTGGAATTATACATGGCCTTCCTCTTGGGTGAGACTGTGTAAGGGACGGACCGTCTGCAGAGCAGGGCCCGGTTTTCAATAGCAAGTTTCTCTGCACCTCTCACAAAGCTATATCTGCTGTGTTGTGCCTTTTAAAAAATGGTTTAATTGAGAAAGGACATTCCGTTCCTTAATCTGTCTTCTTCCATTTCAAGGACATGGGGCGCTTTCTAAGTATATAGTCAATCAACTGTAACTCATTATTTGACGTGAGATAATTATGTGCAAAGGTAGGGGTCTTGGAGCTTAAGGATCGGTGCCAAGCAAGAGATGTGAGCAGTTTTAAACAAATGAGTTTTGTGAACCCTGGAGTTAGGAATGAGCTTTTCAGGGTATTAGGCTCTCATTTTTAGTTTTGCTCCTGTTGGACTTTGAAACTTAGTCTCTCTGACTAGGGAAAAGTGGGATTCCCCACCACACTAGAGATGAATCTAATAACAGGAGGATTGGGGTACGCTGGTGAGCACAAGCAAGCCAGGTCCTGTTAACGTGGGCCCGGTGAGCTAGCAAACACCTTATGGGAATTTGTGATCCTAAACCCATCAGGAGCTCCAGTGGGGTTCTGCACTTACAGTGCAAATGTTAGCGAATGTTCCCTTCCCAGGCAGCTTCTGACCTGATTCTGTAGGCTGCAGTTTTGGCTTAGCAGCTTCAGAGTAGATTTTGTATCCCAGAGCAAACATTAAAATTGAAGAGGCAGAGGAGAAATTACAACAACTGATTTCTAAGGAGAAATGTCTAAAAGTTAGTTTGCACATATAGATGCCTGCAAATAAACGTTGGCTTTTAAGTTAGTATGCATCTTATATAAACTTTTAAATTTCAAATACATGTTTGATAACAGTGATAGTAAAATTAATACATACAGATGTGACTTTTATAACTTACAGATTCCACTATGTGTCTTATCGATGTAGTTAATACTAAGTGTAGTGGTTTGAATGGGTCTAGGCCCCATAGACTCATGTGTCTGCATACACTTGGTCCAGGGAGTGGCACTATTAGGAGGTGTGGTCTTATTGGAGGAAGTGTATCACTTTCAGGGTAGGCCTCGGGACCCTCCTCCTACCTCCCTGGAAGTCAGTTTTCTCCTATTTGCCTTGGGAACAAGATGTAGAGCTCTCAGCTCCTCCAGCACCATGTCTGCCTGCCTGCCACCATGCTTCCTGCTATGATAATGGATTAAACCTCTAAAACTGTAAATTAGATCCAATTAAATGCTGTCCTTAATGGGAATTGCCTTGGTCGCAGTGTCTCTTCACAGCAATGGAAGCCCTAACTATGACACTAAGAATAGTCATAGTGTGTAGTATTTGTCCTGTCATATGTACTTATAAGGTAAACATTATATTTATTTTAAAATTACCTTTCTTTATTTGTGTGTGCTCACATGCATGCCATAGTGTGCACGTGGAAGTCAGAGGAGAATTCAAGGGTCTCGGTTATCACCTTTTGCCATGTGGAACCCAGGAATCCAATTCAGGACATCAGACTTAGCAACAAGCATCCTTACCTGCTTAGCCATCTCAGCAGCCTGTAGGTGCTACCTTTAACCTATTTGTCTTGTCAATAACAACAACAATACAGCCAAGTTAAAGATCTCTCCAGATATTAAGCATCTGCGTCTGGCAGTCTCAGGCTAACTCAGTAGATTATTGCTTCATGGATAAAAATCTAGAAAAGCTTGATTTTTAAAAAAATCATTCAAAATCACAGGAGACCTACTAAGGCAGCCAAGAACTTAAGAGCTAAGAACCTGCCCCCCTCCTGCCCCCCTCCAGCCCCCCAAAAGGAGAGAAACTCACTGAATGCCTCACATTCCAGAGCCAATTGCCCAATAAAGGATCTGCTAGGAGCCTCAGAAGCCAAGAAGAATAATGTACAGTCTGGTAGTGCTGAGAAGAAAGGAATGCCACAAGAACTGGGCACAGGAGACCACAATCATGAAAGAAGAAGAAGAGAAAAGAAAGCAAAGCAAAATCAGCCTAGTCATCTATCAACAGTTTCCCACCAGGTGTTTACTGGCCTGGACGTAGCATAGACAAAGCAGGGGAAAATGCTTTTTAAAGCTAAGGGAACTGGAGCAATTGCTCAATGGTTAAAAGTATTGCTCTTCCCAAAGAGGAGAATTCAATTCCTAGCACCCATGTCAGGTGGCTGGCTCACAACCACCTATAACTCCAGCTTCAGAGAGATTGGATGCCTCTGGCCATCCAGGGCCCTGAACTCATGTACCCACACAGACACATGCATACATAATGAAAATAAATCTTTAAAAAATGCTGAAAAGCTAATCAGAACCATTTGGATTGTTTACTATTATTATTTTTTAAAAAGATTTTTAAAAGAATTTTAGAGGTTTGATCCATTATCATTGGTGGGAAGCATGGCAGCCTGCATGTGTGTCTATGCACTGCATTGATGTAGTGCCCACAGATGCCAGAAGAGGGCATCAGATTCCCTGGAACTGAAGGTACAGATGTTTGTGAGGTAGCATGTGGGTGCTGGGAATGGAACCCAGTTCCTCTGGGAGAGCAGCTGGTGCTCTTTTTTTTTTTTTTTTTGGTTTTTCGAGACAGGGTTTCTCTGTGTAGCCCTGGCTGTCCTGGCACTCACTTTGTAAACCAGGCTGGCCTCGAACTCAGAAATCCGCCTGCCTCTGCCTCCCAAGTGCTGGGATTAAAGGCGTGCGCCACCACGCCCGGCCAGTTGGTGCTCTTAATTGCTGAGATGTCTCTTATCAAACTAGAAAGACAGAAATTAGGGTTCAGATCCTACCTGAATGGGGAATTCCGGAAAGCATCCTCAGTGTTTTCTGAGGCTCCTGAAGGATTGTGGCCACACAGTTAGGAGAACACAAGAGGTCTCATACCATCTGAGACCTCCTATCAGCCCAGTCACTGACTGGATTAGAGGAATCTGTTCTTATTCCAGCCCCTGGCAGAAGCTGTCTCCATGCTCTTCCTAGAAAAGAAAATGATCGTTGGTATTTGTGTACTTAGTAATGGTTTATAGTATTCAAAGAAATAAAACAACAGGCACATCAAGACAGAGCTTCCAGTCGACAGTACAAAAAGGTGAACCCTGGGGTAGGGGGTTCTGGAAGATCCCTGGAGCTTGCTAGCCAGGCTGCCTCACCAGGAAGTAAGTTCTGGGTTTATTGTGTTTCAGAAAAGAAGGCAAAGGATAACAGAGGAAGATACTTCATCTTGGCCCTCACCCTACACATGCACTCGAACATACATGCATGTACACAAACTAGCTGGATGGGATGACATACATCTTTAATCCCAGCACTCCTGAGACAGAAGCAGGCCTCTCTGTGATTTCAAGGACAGCCTAATCTACATAATGAGTTCCAGCCCAGCCAGGGCTACACAGTGAGATCCTGTCTCAAAACACAAAACAAACCAAAGTAAGAATAAATCAAAAGAGAAACTATCTTCAATGAATGAATGTGGAAAGTCACCCATCACATCAGTATCTAGATGGAAATTTGCAGAGGAAATGCTGATGAGAGGAGTCTCTCCAGGCAAGGCAAGTACTAGTAGGCTCTGAACTCAAGAAGGTGAGGCGAAGAGATTGTTGTGAGTTTTAACATAACCTAGGCTACACAGTGAGTTTCAAGCTAGCCTGCGCTACAGAGGAAGGCCCTTTCTAAAAAGTAAACAACAACAACAACAAAGAGAAAGCCTCCAATCAATACTCTCAGCTTCTGCCTTAGCCAAATTAAAGGAAATGAAACTCAAAGTAAGCCAAAGAGAAGGAACAAAGGAGCAATAAAATGGCAAAGCAGCAATGAATAGAATCGCCTCAGAAGTAGAAGTCAATGCACACAGCCAGGCCCCTTGAGAAGATCAGTAGCACTGATAAACTATTAGACTGGTCAGGGAGACAAAGAGCAGACACTCCCTCAGCACCAGGACAAGTCAAGGATGTCCACTCTCGTTATTTCTGCTCAGTGTTGATGTTAGTGTTGAACTGGTGGTCCTGGCTGCTGCCATTGAAAGACTCCAAAACTCCCAAAGGGAGGCACTTACTCAAGCCTCGGGTCAGCCGCGCCCCCAAGAAGACACTGAGACCGAACTTAAGATGTATAGAGAGTAAGATTTAATACAGCAACGACAAGAAGGCACATAAAAAAAGCACATATACCAGATATCTGGGGTCGAAACTCATGCAGCAGGTGCAGAGGAGATTCGGCAATTGGCCCAAACTTTTCACAGGCTTTTATAGGAAATAGCCAGGGGAAAATGCAAGTTTTACGTCACCAAGGTGTTCTGCCAAGGGGCTTTACATAACCAAGGGGTCGTGTCCTATATTTTGGCAATGTACTCGATCTATTGGAACATTCTGGGATAGTACCAGGAGGCCCCTATCTCAAAAATGTTCTTGGCATAGTCTTCAGTTAGGAGGGGTAGGACTAGGTTTTTTCCAGGAGACCCCTTATCTAAAAAATGTTCCTGAAGCAGTTTCCAATTGGGAGGGGGTACCTTGGGGTAAAAAGTTCAGGAGTGCTCCGGGAACAGTCTCTGGATGGGAGGGGTAAGAGAGTTCAGGAAAAGTTCAGGTGTTCAGTAATTTTACTCTTTCACCATAAAGCAAGAAGCAGAAGTGGGAAGACACCCAGTCAGGCAAGGAAGTAATAGAACTGTTTTTCCATGTAAATCTGACACCTATACAAAAGCTTCAATGAGACCTACAGAGAACTATAAACAAGTCGATGTCATTTGTCCCTTAACGGACAATGGATGCCATGCAGTCCCGTGTTAAATCCAGATGCCTTTTGCAGTAATTGTTTTCCTGAAAAATTCATGTGAAAGTGCATAATACTGCAAACAGTTAAAGACAACCTTGGGTATTGAATGTAGCTCAGGGTAGAATGCTTGCTAGCTTCAAGTTTGTGGCCCTCCTGCCTTGGCATCTGGAGTGCTAGAATTACATGCATACATTATAAGGTCAGGGTTTTTTGTTTGTTTTTTGTTTTGGGGTTTTTTTGTTTTGTTTTGTTTTGTTTTTTGGTTTGGTTTGGTTTTTGGTTTTTGGTTTTTTCAAGACAGGGTTTCTCTGTATAGCCCTGGCTGTCCTGGAACTCACTCTGTAGACCAGGCTGGCCTCGAACTCAGAAATTCGCCTGCCTCTGCCTCCCAAGTGCTGGGATTAAAGGCATGCACCACCATGCCTGGCACAAGCTCAGTTTTAATGGGGCTTTTTCCCTTAAAGCTGATATGGAAATAGGGTATTTTTTAAAAAAAGAAAGAAAAAGAACAAAAATGAGTTTGGACAAGTAAAACACATAACTTAGTGGATTGTTAAGTGTGTGTGTGTGTGTGTGTGTGTGTGTGTGTGTGTATGTGTGTAATTACCTAACATTTATGTGGAATACTCCACAGTTAAATTAAAACACAGATTCATGATTATCATTTAATTGTTTTAATTAGTAACGCAGCTTATCGTGACCTTTATTATCTATGCGCATCATGCTTTGTGGGTGGCCACAAAGATACACTTGTGTTATGAGAGCACTGTACAAATTGCTTAATTTAAATGTTTTTACTCCTGGCTTCATCTGAGCTGTGGTTTGAAATGAGGATACTTGGAATAACTAGGTTCGGGGGTGTTGTGGTTTCCCCTTAATATTGCCTACGTGATGCTTTCTCTAGGTGAGAGTTCATAACCTTCTTCAGTATGGCTGAGACTATTTAAGAATCGTGACTTGAATCATGGATGGACTTGGTGGATTTTTTAAATTGAAAATCGATTTTTTTCATGTAATATAATCTGATTCTAGCTTCTGTTCCTCCCCACTTCCTCTCCTATTCAGACCCACGCCCTGTCTGTCTCTCTTAGAAAATAAACAGTCATCTAAGAAATAATAAGAAAAGAAAACAGGGGCTGGTGAGATGGCTCAGTGGGTAAGAGCTCCCGACTGCTCTTCCGAAGGTCCAGAGTTCAAATCCCAGCAACCACATGGTGGCTCACAACCATCCGCAATGAGATCTGGCGCCCTCTTCTGGAGTGTCTGAAGACAGCTACAGTGTACTTACATATAATAAATAAATAAAAATAAATCTTAAAAAAAAGAAAAGAAAAGAAAAGAAAACCGACAAACAAATGAACAAGTCATAATATAGGACGGAACAAACAGGAGAAAAGGAGCCAAGACGCATGCACAGGAGAAGCACATGTATGTGCAGAGGCACACACAGGGATCCACGATAATACAAAAGCAGAAACCATAATATATACACAAAGGACCTGTAGGGTAATAAGGGAACTAAGCCTTGGTATCACATTATGAAACAAAGCCCTCCAAAGATGCCTTCAGCTCACTGTGGTTTGATCATCTACTGCTGCACATGGAACCCACCCTAAAGAATGGTTTGTCTTCTCAGTGAGACTCCCTTGAGTCTTACTTGGAGGAGTACCAGGAGAATGAAGAGGACGAGGAGGATAAGGAGGAGGGAAAGGGGGAGGACCAGGAGGATGAGGAGGACCAGGAGGATGGGGAGGACCAGGAGGATAAGGAAGAGGAAGAGGGGGAGGAAGACCAAGAGGAGGAGGAAAAGGATGAGGAGGACCAGAAGGATGAGGAGGACCAGGAGGATAAGGAGGACCAGGAGGATGAGGAGGACCAGGGGGATTAGGATGAGGACAAGGAGGAGAAGGAGGAAGAAAAGAATGAGAAGCAGGAGGACCAGGATGAGGAGGAGGACGAGGAAGAAGAGGAGAAAAGGATGAAGCTGAGAATGAGGACCAGAAGGATGAGGATGAGAACAAGTAGGACGAGGAGGATGAGGAGGACCAGGAGGACCAGGAGGTTGATGAGGATGAAGAGGAAGAGGATAAGGATGGGAGGAGGAGGAGGAGGAAGACAAGGACAAGGAAGAAGAGAAACCCCCGAGTTCTAGCCAGGTTCAGTGTGGTTTAAAGATGTGGCTACAGAGGGGCTTTGATGGTTGATGGTTTGTATTTTCCATCTTTCTCCTCAAGGAGCTCACAGGAGGGGTGTGTATCCCATAGCAGTACTGAACTACAGTTTCAGGAAATCTAATGTCCAGTTCAAACTGGAATTCACAGGCAGCATGTGAGCTCACTTACAAAGATTTACGCCAGAAGGCTTTCTAGGATGAGCCCCTGAGTTCCAAAAGCTTTGACACGTACATGCCTTTGTGTAGTAGAACAGGTGACCCTCACCCGGTTGTGTAGCATCCTCACAAATGCCCTTCAGCCAGGGGCCCAGGGTCACTGTGCTCCATTAGCACAAACGCTTAATGAAGCAGCTCAGCCCGAGATCTGAGTACTGAGGGTCAAGGGTCTCTGTGGCAGCAGGCAAAATCTGAGTTGTCCAAAACTCAGATCTGAAGCTGTCCACTTCATTCATTCTCTTTGGTCCTGCAGCCGTCAGAATCTTGATTTGTTACGACACCTGACTGTTCGGCTGATGAGAAACAGCATCCCGCACTGCGTAGTGGTTTTTCCTTAAAAGAGGGCAGCCGAGTGTAATTTATCCTTGGCCCTTAATGGTTTTCAAATGAGAATTTTATTGCATATGAATGAGCACTAATTGACATTTGTTGACTGGTTTTCATGGAAATCATGCACATATGATTTGCATAATAGTATCTAAATGCTACTAGGTTATAAGGGCCCAGGGTTTGCTGAAGAATGATACCCTGGGCTCAAATAGTGTGTAAATGCAAAGAGTGTTTTATTCTGCAGAAATCCAGCATGCTGGGATCTCTCCATTATCAAGATAGAAAAAGACAACCAAATGAGCTGGCAGGCTAGATTTAAAGCAGGCTAGGGGATTCTGGGGTAGGTGACCTCTATGATAATCTGTTGGGCCCATCTCTATGGATGTGCCGTTACCAAGGTGTGGGGGCTGGGAACTGGCTGGAGAGGTCTGGGAACTGTTGCTGGGGAAGTCTGGAAACTGTTGCTGGGGAAGTCTGGAAACTGCTGCTGACCCCTTGCCCTTGCTTCAGTCAGGAAGCTGGGACATTTTATTACCTGGGCATGAAGGCTGGAGCCTGGGATTTTTTTTTTTTTTTTCTATTAGTAATTGACTCACCCAGGCTTGCTTGGACTTGCTCAGGTTTTTGGCCTAGTCTCCTTAACTGCCAGTTTGAAGTCTGCCGTGGAATCAGCCTAGCCTTCTCAAGGTAACAGTGCAACTCCGGAAAGTTAGTGAGGCTTTTTGTACGGTGCTTCCCCACCCCCTTTCTTTTCAATCATCGAACCCAAGTCTGTTGAATGGTGAAGGGTCTCCAGGATCCAAGTATGAGGCAGGACAGATTTACAGGCTGGTTTTGTGATTGTGCCAGCTTGTACCTGAGAGTTAGCAACACACTTCAGGATAGGTCTCTGAAATCGGGAGATGTGCCAAGTAATGCAAGCAATATTGCAGCCCATGAATCTTTGGATCGTGTCAGCATGCAAGTATTGCTTTACCCACTGTGTGTGACAGCCTGTGTTATGCTTTGTAAAATGGCAGTATAATGCAGCATAATGCAGCAGCGATGGGAACAACTTGGTGGGCTGAACAATCATTCCATGAGGCAGACCTAGTACAAATAAAGTTTATTGGGAAAAGGAGATGAGTGAGGACCTGGAAAGGGGTAGAGACAGAGAAAGGGGGGACAGAGAAGGACAGAAAGGGAAGAGGAGGAAGAACCCAGCCAGCCAGGAACACGTGGGGAGAGAAAGAGGGAGGGAGGGAGGGAGGGAGGGAGGGAGGGAGGGAGGGAGGAAGATGGAAGGGAGGGATAGAAAGGGGGAAGGACAGAGGCGGGTAGAAAGAGAAAATAGGAGATGGAGAAAGAGCTGGGGTACTTAGGCAGTCCCTCTCATATGCCAGGTTGGCTCCCACCTGGCGGCAGTTGATGACATAAGTTGTTGCTAGGTCGCTGTTGCTAGGTCACTGTTGCTAGGTTTCTGGGAGGAGCCTAATGGAATTGTCCGTAAGCCAATAGGCAGTGTGCGAGGTGCTTGAGCAACACTGTTGGCTGTTGCCAGGTTCATCCTTACCTCTTAGCAGGGCGACTAGCAGATAACGTTAATCAATGCTCATTGAATTAAACAATATGCTCTCTGCTCTGGAGGTCTGTAATTCATTATTCTTCTAAAAGCTGGCTTTAAATACAGCACGAAGATCATTACTCTTTTCGTTAGAGAAGGATTCAGAACCTGGGTTCTATGGGGAAGTTTAGAGAAACAATATGGATAGGTAGATAACCTTGATTGAGTGTTCCCTCGTGTTCTGTATAGATGGCCCTTCTAGATTGTGGAAGTGAGAAGTTGACGATGTAGCAGGCCTCCATTGCTTTTGCATATGTACTCTATGTGCTATCGTCTAACAGCAGCGATCCCCTGAAGCACAGCTTCCTATACCAGTAAGCAGGCAGCTAAGGATTGGAGAAGTCTTGGCCCAAGATACTACTATCAGAGTGCTATGAAGCTGGGGCTTAAATGCAGACCAGGCCTTGTCTATCACAGCGCCACTTACTAAATCCCAGCATAGGAGAAGAGAAGCTGAACTCCTCATACTAATAGAGAAGAAGCTGGCCAAGAGACACTACCGCGTTCTCTTCGTTCAGATGACCTGCTGTGTATACAAATCCTACCGCTTATAGGACTAGAGAGATGACTCGGAAGTAACAGACACTCAATGCTCTTTCAAGAGTACCAGGTTTCAGTTCCCAGCTCACAGTCATCTGTACCTCCAGATCATGCCTGCTTCTGCTCTCTGTGGGCACTGCATGCATGTGATGCACATACAAACATCCAGGCAAAACATTCACAAAATAAAGTAAAATACACAAAATAAAAGTAAACAGACCAAAAGGAAAAAGATCCTTATTGTTTATAAACACTTTTACTGGAACTTTTGGGATTCCAGGGCAGCATCCAATCTGTTTTCCTATAATTCTGTCTGCCGAGCAGACATTTCAAGCTGTGCAGTAAAAGGGTAAAGTCAAGGTTCAGGCCAAGAAAAAGTTGCTTGTAAATGTGAAAGTAAAAGACTGAGTGGGGGCTTCCTGGAGTATCCACCAAAACCGCCCTTGAGCCTATAGAGGGAACCGCTGCGGGGAGCTAGGAGGGCAGAGGGGCAGAGGTTTGGAAACATGGAGATGAAAGAGTAGGGGGAAAGTTCACAAGTGCGGTCACAAGCTAAGGTCCACAGCTGCAAGATCAAGTTCACCCCCCCACCCACCCACCTGCTATTGAGAGACAGCGATTCTGCCACTCTGCTGTCATAATGCCCTCCCACAGACGTTGGAGAGCAGCGACCCTTCCTATTCTTGCTCTGCCCTCTGTTCCCAGGAGCTGGGTTGATTGTTTAGGAAGCACGAATGTGGAACTGTAGAATTCCTGAGGACTTTAGGAATCATTCCTTGTTTTGTTTTGTTTAAGTGAGATGTGTGAGTGCTCGTGTGTGTGTGTGTGTGTGTGTGTGTGTGTGTGTGTGTGTTAGTGTGTGTGTGTGTGTGTGTGTGTTAGTGTGTGTGTGTGTGTGTTCCCATATGCGCACGTTTGCTGGAGATGGAATGCAGGGCTCCAGGCCCGCTAGGGCATGTTCTGCTGTTGACTCATGCTGCCCAGTCCCAGTGACTCTGTCATCACCACCAATGCCACTCTTGTCCCACATGACAGCAGAGAAGCCATTATTGTGGAAGCTATAATATAGTTTTCACAGTAGGATTGGACTTGGATTTTGTTTTTTAGGCACAGATTTAGGCTCATAAGGAAAATACGACCCACCTCATTTGAGATCTCTTGGTAACCTCTCCGATCTTCTCAAAAGCTCTTTCTCTACTCTGTCTTTTCCTTCGATGTCCTCAATAGTTTTGAAGATAATCTCTTACTTGTGTCTTTCACCTGCAGGTTATTGTTCACCTTCCCTACTGACATATACTGACATACTGTGCTGGAAGAGGTCTTCCTTTCAGTCACCGCTGCTTTCCAGGTGTCTCTGACAGAGCCTGCCATGCAGTATCTTGAGAGAAAGAGAGGCAGAGAGAGAGAGAGAGAGAGAGAGAGAGAGAGAGAGAGAGAGAGAGAGAGAGAGAGAGAGAGAGATGAATTCATTGTCATGGAGATCTGTGTGAACATCCACACCCTCATTTCCTAGCTCCATCATGACTCAAGTTTGTTTGTTATGCTTTAGTGTGTGGTGCTGAGAATCAAACCCAGAACATACTAGACATTACTTTCTTTACCTCTGAACTGTGTTCCCAGGCCTGTCATGATTCCATTGTATTGTTAGTAAGGCAGGATCGTGCGTACTCAACTGGAAGTGAGAATAAGATCCAAGGTGACTGTTTGAGAAATAATATATGTGGTTTGAATGTAAAGGACAATTCAACGCTTGCATATTTTCTAACATGTGTGCTTGTGGGCATATTTTTACAGATAACCCTTTTCCCGTTATTGTGATATTTTTCCCCCGGGGAGACTATTTCTGTTCACCCCAGAAAGGGAAGGCAATGACTGATCAATTTAATACTTTGTCTAAGTTCAGTGTGGGAACCAGTGAGTCTATCAGTTCTTACAGAGCATGAGGAAAGGGTCACCTTCAGGAGCATGGAGACTTGGGCAGCAGAAGCAAAGCCCACCCCAGCATGGGGGCAGCTCCTGAAAGCCGCATCCTGGAGCTCCTTGCCCAACCTACAGGGATCAAATGATTGCTGCTTACATAACCTTAGGGACAGGCCTTCTGAGTCTTTTAAGTTTCTTGAGCCTCTTGATTCTAAGTTTCTTGAGAGTTTCATGAGCCTATGTGTCTCCCTCTCCCTTCATGTTCTAATCAGGGAAAATAGTCACGCAATTAAATTTATCTTGTTTAACTCTTTGGGTTCCACATTTAGGGCTGGTACCATTTTACTTTGGCACAAAGACTTTCCTCTGCTCTGGCATTTCTAGTTTTTCAAGAAAAGGTTTCTTTGTATAGCCTTCTCTGTCCTCACTCCCTCTCTAGGCCAGGTTGCCTTGAACTCATAGAGAGCCACCTGCCTCTGCTTCCTGGGTGCTGGGATTAAAGGCATGAGCTGCCTAGCTTGGCATTTTTTTTAAATGTTTTTTTCTTAATTGTTGAGAATTTCATATATGCATTCGAAGCATTTTGGTCACATTTACATTTATTCCTTCCTCTACCTCCTACCAGATCCACCCTAACTTCCAACTTTATGTCCTCTGTGTATGCACACACAGGTGTATACACATGCACACACACACACACACATATAGATAGATAGATGGATGGATAGAAATGGATAGATGGATAGATAGATAAATAGATAATAGATGGATAGATGAATGATAGATGGATAGGTAGATGATAGATCAATGGATAAGTAGACAAATAGATAGGTAGATGATGTATGGCTAGATAGACAGGTCAATAGATAGATAGATAGATAGACAGACAGTCAGATAGATATATAGACAGATCTATCCCAGTGAATCAAATTTCTGCTGCTCATATATATAAATGATATACATTAACATTGGGCCATCTACCAGAGGTCACACCTTTAAAAAAAAAAAAAAAAACTAGCTCTCCCTCATCCAAAAACCATCCATTGCTTATAGTACCTCGTTCTCATATTTTCTGGGCTATTTCTTTCAAACTGTTTCCCACTGTCTCCCCTTGGAACAACAGTCACTCGTGTGCTGGAGCACGGGCTATCCTTCCACACATCGTGATGGTCATTTTCCTCTATGCTTCACCATGTACATTTTCTCTTGCTAAGTCCTTAAGTCAACCAGCATTTCCTTCCAAAGTATTTAATCTAGGGTCTTTTATCTCAGATATTCTGATTTTCTCTGAGGGGGTTCTGTTCAGCTCTTCTTTGTATCTTTGTTTCCCGAGCCTTCTCTGGTTTTGCTTTATGACAAAGAACCTGTGTACAAAAGTTGTTTTAAGGTCTGTGGGGCCACCTGTATCATTTCTGTTTTCTGTTTCCATCGAACTAGATTTTAAAGTTTCATATTTGTGAGTCATATTTATTATTTTGATCTCTGCAAGTCATATTTATTTCGTATCATTAAAGGCTTGGCGTGTTTATTGGAGGCTGCATGTGTTTATGTGTGCATTTGTATGTATATGTTCATGTGTAGGTGCAGGTGGTGTGCATATGTATAAATGTGCACGCATGCATATGGAGAGGCCAGAGGTTGAGTAGCTTGTCTCCTTCAACCATCTTCCCACTACGCTGGCTGGATCTTCCTGTCCACCTCCCCCATGCTGGGATTGTAAGAGTTCATTGCTAGGGCTGGAGAGAGCAATTAGTCCCTAAAAGCATTCATTAGCTGCTCTTCCAGAGGACCCGGATTTAATTCCCAGCAACCACGTGACAGCCCACAAGTGCATCCAACTCCGTCACACAGACATACATGTAGACCAAACAGGAAAAATGCACATAAAATAATTACATAAATAAATAAGTGTACATTGCCATGTTTGGCTTTAAAACAAACTAACAAACATGGGTGCTGGAAATTGAACCCATGTCCTACGGGTGTGCAGCAAGCATTTTACCAGCTGAGCCATATCTCCAGCTCCTGTATGGTAGACATTTCTAATTTTATGTGGTTAACTGTTAGCTCCTGCTGTGTCGCAGAAGAGGAATTGGGTTGTGTTGTTGAAAGAGTTGAATTGGGGCTGGCGAGATGGCTCAGTGGTTAAGAGCACCGACTGCTCTTCTGAAGGTCCTGAGTTCAAATCCCAGCAACCACATGGTGGCTCATAACCATCCGCAATGAGATCTGATGCCCTCTTCTGGTGTGTCTGAAGACAGCTACAGTGTACTTACATATAATAAATAAATAAATCTAAAAAAAAAAAAAAAAAGAAAGAGTTGAATTCGTTGTGAATCGCTCCCACTCTTCATAGGTTTTGTGGGGTTTGAAGCATTGTGGGGGCCAGCCAGAGGACGCTTTCCACTTGGGCTCATTTAGTTCAACTATTGCAGTGTGACTTTCCTGAAGATGCTTTTCAGTGTTCTGCATAGTATGAATCTCTACTTCCTGCTGCTGGAATACTATGTACTTTCAGCTCTAGGGAACTGCCTGGCTGCTGCCTGACACTGGTTACTTCTTCAGCTTTAAGGAGAGAGTTCTTGCATTCATACAAAGATCTGAGCTTAGAAAAGACTGGGGCTTCCTGCAGATTCCCCAAACTTTCTCTTCTTTGTTACACTGTCTTACAAATTACAGCCACCCCAGTACTGCTAAACTCCCTCCCTCCCCCCTCTCTCTCTCTCTCTCACAGACACACAGACACACACACAGACACACACACACACACACTTCAGCAAGACATCTAGTTTCTGTTTGGTTTGGTTCTCTCTCTTTGCGCCCCAGCCCAGAATCTGCCTTCAGGCAGAATGTCTCTTAGGAGCTAAAGTCCTATGATCTGTTGCCCAATGTCTGAAAAAAAAAAATTGCTTCATATGTTTTGTCTGGTTTTAAAGTTGTTTACAGGAGTAAAGCAATTCTCACAGTGGGGAATTCTTCCTGGGCAGTAGCAGAAGTTCTATGAATTGCAAAATAACTTGCTAATGGATGGTGGCTAGAAACAAATAGGATTATTTATAATAAAAGTTAAATAAATAGGTTGATAAATAGATTATAAGACTATTGAAAGCCCCCATAAAACACCATCTTGGAAAAGAAATCTGTGGTCTATTGTAAGTGCCTGGAGTTGGGTCTGCTACTGTATGTAACATGAAACATAGCATCCCCAGAGGGATTTCTGTGTGTGTGGCGGGGTGTGGGGGTGGGTTTGCTTTACAAAGGGCTTGGCGGACTTTACTCTTTGAGCCTTGGTTCTGACTCTGTCTGATGATATGATGCCTCTCCATTGCCCTCTCTGACTGCCCCCACCCTGCCCCAGTCAGTCAACACGGAGGCCTTCAGCAGTTCTCAATGGCTGAGCCCTTCTTCCTTTCAGAACTTAGCTTAGGAGTGTGTCAACATAGAGAGATGCACCTGTGATTGTTCATTTGTGAATTTCTGTGGATAAGTGCCATCTTTGGGACTGTATGCCTGTCCCATATGGAAATCTAATATTGTAATATTATAGGGTTCCCGAGCTGGATATTCATGGACCAAAGGGTTTCTCAAGACTTGGTTCCCAGAGCAGTGCTTCTCAGGGTCAACTTTGAGTAAGTGATGTATCCTGTCTTTACCAGGGTGTGGCCAGACTTTTGGCTAATTTATTGGTTTCTTCTTCCTAGCACCCTTCTCCAACCTTCCAACCCTCCAACCCTAGGTAGGAGAGCAAGAAGGTTAGAGGGGAAAGGAGGTGTTGATCTTGTTAGACTGCCTTCTGTTGATTAAGGAAGTCCTTGGGGCAAGTGTGATCTTCATCACCAGGATACCTCCAACCAGCAATCAGCTATAGCAGGAGAAGGAAGGGCAGCAGCACTTGTATACCCTCTGAAGCGTCCCCAGAATGCCAAATGTAAACTATTTTCAGCTGGCAAAATAACATCCCTGACCGAGCATGAGACAAATCATAGTCAGCTGCTGTGGACAGTCTAAAGCAACCCCACACCTGTGATTAAAACAAAAACATAGTCCCTTAACATTTCTGTGCTTTTAAAGGGACCAAAATTCTCATGATGCCAGGGAGTCTCAATTTGGCACATACTGGGCACAGTTGGCAGTGACTGGCAGTTGTTGAAACTGTTAGGAGAGGGCCAGGCATGCTGCCAAACATCCTCTCTTCAAAGGATGGTCCAGACAACAAAGCATTATCAAGCCAAAAATAGGTCTTTGGTTTACCACTAAGATGGAAAAGACAATGTAAAAACACACGACCTTCCAGGCTACCATAGTGTAGTTTGCTCTGTGACTCCTGACATTGCTCATTGCTAGAATACTCCGTAGGAAAGTAGGGGGTGGCTAGAAAGAAAAGAAAGAAAGAAAGACCCTTTCTGTTGGAATTCCAACAAAATTAGGATACGAATAGCCATGCCTTGTTTGCTTCGTAATTTAATATTCAGTCATCTGTCCAGACAGCACAAGAATTCAAATGCTGGATGGGAGACAGCGGACTCTAATTTTCTCGTGATTGCTCTGTCATGAAGCTGGTAAATAATTCAAGAACATGGTAGAGGCCAGTGACTGGGCAACACCTGGTGCTGTATTGTTTATGTCTAAGTACAGACTCCAAGACGGCACTCAGCACCTGTCACAATTGTTCTGCTTTAACCATGGGTCTAGTGTTCAGTGACTATTGATTAGTAGCATCTAATATTTGTCCAAGTTTCACACACACACACTCACACACACACACACACACACACATACACTCACACACACACATACACACACACACATACACACACACTCACACACACATATACACACTCACACACACATACACACTCACACACATTCTCACACACACACACACCACACACTCACACACACACACACACACAGAGATGCTATAGTAGGTGCTTTCAAAAATACAAAGCAGAAATGGCAACCTCTTACATTCCTGTGACTAACCCCAAATCTGTCTTTTCTATTAAAAGATGGGTTGGTTTTAAAACGTAGGGATAAGACGCAGGCATGTCCAGTCTGTGACCCATGGACCACATACCCCATCCACTTCTCTCTCCTCCCCTCACTCTCTTCTGCACATCTTGCTTTGTAGCCAGGCTGGCCAACTCCTACATGTCCGCCTCGGCCTTCCAAGCACTGAGACTGCAGGTGTCTGTCTTGGCTTCTCTTCTGATCACAGTATTCATATTATGAATATTTTTTGAGAATAATAACATCTCCTCAGCGGGTTACTCAGCCCCTCTCCCTAGAACCCAACTAGCCCATGGCAGCTCTGTGATTCTGACAATTTAAAAACCAGTACACAGGCCCCAGAGGGGTTAGGAACTCCACTGGAAGACCAATAGAGTCAACTAACCTGGACCCCCAGGGCTCTCAGAGACTGAACCACCAACCAAAAAACATACATGGGCTGGACTTAGGCTTCCCCACACAAATATTGTATGTGTGCAGCTTGTTCTTCATGTGGGTCCTGAACAACTGGAACAGGGGCTATCCCAAAGCTGTTGCCTGTATGTGGGATACGTTCTTCTGGCTGGGCTGCCTTGTCTGGCCTCAATGGGACAGAAAGCACCTAGTCTCATAGAGACTTGAAATTTCCGGGTGGGAGGATACCCAGGGGAGGGGCCCACCTGCTCAGAGAAGAGGGGAGGGGGTAGGGGGTAGGGGAAGGATTGTGGGAGGGGGTGACTGGGAGTGAGCAGGATGTAAAGTGAATAAGTAAAAATAAATGTTTAATTAAATTTAAAAACTAAATAAATATGGGGGCTGAAGAGATGGCTCAGAGGTTAAGAGCACTGACTGCTCTTCCGAAGTTCCTGAGTTCAAATCCTAGCTCACAACCATCTGAAATGAGATCTGACGCCCTCTTCTAGGCTACCTGAAGACAGTTACAGTGTACTTATATATAATAAATAAATAAATCTTTTTTTAAAAAACTAAATAAATAGATAAAAACCAGTACACGTTTTGGGCAACTCAGCTGTTTGGACATGGAAGGCTCTTCCTCATCTTGAGAGACAAGAGACTATATGGGCCCTTGATCCCAGAATCACCTAGGATCAAACAGAGGTTAAGCGAGGAACTGTGTGGAAAGATCTTAGGACATGAATTTGGGGACGGGAAAAGGGGATGATGTGCCTTACGAATCAAAAGTAAGGTTTTTAAAGAGCTTGGTCATTAGAAGGCTCTAGAAAGTGCAGAGATTTTTACCTAGAAACTATGAAATGTACTTAATCTGTTTCTAGAGTAGCTATTGCAATGAGTTTTGAACGTATTTATTAAAACATTTTATACTTTAAAATGTTGCAATATTTATAAGTATATCCCTACACACGATAGAATGTAACCATGTATAGTTGAGATACTAAAATAATTTTAAACCTGCGTGTGCATGTTTGTTAACCAGTCTGATTGCTTCCCTCCAGGGCCCAGTGTGGGAGCTCGTGGAGTGCTGACTGCCCTCTGGTGGTGAGCCAGAATCAATTCGTTCTATGACCTGAGATGCCCACTCTTGACCATGTGCTACCCACTGGGAGCCAGGAGCCAGCTGAAGAACATTTGCTCTTCAAATATGCATGATGAAGGAGACTAATGAAACAGCCTTTCACTTCTACTTGGAGCCATTTGTTTTCTAATCCTGGATTTGGACTCTGGAGGCAACTCTGAGATGGAGCCTCTGGCAGAAAGGCTCGAGTTGTTTCTGTGCTTCAGCGAACGGTTTGCATCCTTGACTGGGAATAGCCAAGACTGAGTAGATGCCCATCGAGGTGCATGGGGTGACATGGAGCCGGAAATCAACTGCTCTGAATTTTGTGACAGTTTTCCTGGTCAAGAGCTGGATCGGAGACCCCTTCATGATCTTTGCAAGACAACCATTGTAAGTGAGCAGCCATGGGGCGTTATATAGATGCCATGGGGCTAGACATAAATATGGTGGTGGTGGTGGTGGTGGTGGTGGTGGTAGTGGTAGAGAAGGAGGAGGGGGGGAGGGACAGAAAGAGGGGGAAGGAGGAGGGGGAGAGGGAGGAGGGGGGGAGGGAGGAGGAGGAACTGTCCATGTAGCACAAGCATGGCCCTACTTTGGTGCCATCTATAGATCCTTTATTCCTTTGCTTGTTTGGTTTTGGTTTTGTTTCCATGTGTAGCCCTGGCTATCCTAGAACTCACTCTGTAGACCAGGCTAGCCTGGAACTCAGAGATCCGCCTGCCTCTGCCTCCTGAGTGTGAGCGCTCATATTAAAGGCGTGATCCCTCATTCTTAACCACGTCTCTTTTTTTTTTTTTTTTTTTCTCCCTCCAGACTGAGTCCCAGCACAGTAGTACAGTCGCCTCCCCACTGTCTCCTGCCCTCTTGGGGATTATGTGGACCTTTCTCAGCTGTGGGCTACTTCTGGTGCTTTTCTTTCTGGCTTTCACAATTCGCTGCAGGAAGAACAGGTAAGCAGCCTCCTGCCTAGAGTCTCGCCCCCCTGTAACCAGAACTGTGAAACCCAGAATGCTGACATCATCTTGGCACCAAGAGCGGCTAGGCCTAGCTAGGGTCCCCCCACTGCAAAGCTAGTGACCATAGGGACCTTGTCTCTCATGCTTCCCCCTGTGCCTCTAACACTTCAAACAGATTGACACATAATGGATACAGTAAGTGTGCTTGGTGGTCTTGGAAGAAAGGATGCTTAAATCCAAGTGGTGAGTGCTGCCAAGAAAAGAACCGTAAAGGTCATGAGTATAGGGTAGAGACCTACACGATTTTTATAATGTAAACTAGCGCCCCGTCAGCAAATTATACAATGATATCATTGTCTTTCGTGTGGTTTGCTCCCAGTAAACCAGTAGCTGAAAGCATTCTGGGGCAAGCTTTGTTCACTTAAACGAAAGAAACTTTGGGCTGGAGAGGCAGCTCAGTAGACAAAGTGCCTGCCTAGTATCCACAAAGCCTTAGGTTCAGTCCTCAGCATCCTGTATAACCAGATGCTTGCCTGTAATCCCAGAGCTCAAGCGGGAGGCAGGACTATTAGGAGTTCAAAGTCATCCTTGTCTATAGAGGGTTTGAGATAGTCTCTCCCTTCCCAGCCAGTGAGGTGGATCAGTGGGTAAAGGAGCTAGCTGCCAAGCTGGAGGACCTGATTTTGATCCCTGATACCCCACATGGTAGAAGGAACTAGCTGTTACAAGTTGTCCTCTGACACCAGAGAATAAAATTTAAACCTCCCCCCCCCAAAAAAAGGAAAGGTTGCCTTTAACCTGAGACTACCATGGAGTGTGCCCCTTTAGTTGTTAGGGTATGAAATGACACCTTCCATCCTGGGTCTTGTTCTTCTCTCGGTTGCTCTAGGCTGCTGCGTTGAAGGCCGCCTAGCAGTGAGGCCCATGTGAGAAGGATCTGATGCTTTCAGCTTGTAGCCGTGTGAATACCTGGGACTTACTCTATTAGTCATGGTTTTCTAGAAAAACATAACCGCTGTATATATGAAATTTATTAAGTCAGGGTATTTATAAAGAACAAGATGAGCCCGGCGTGGTGGTGCATGCCTTTAATCCCAGCACTCGGGAGGCAGAGGCAGGCAGATTTCTGAGTTCGAGGCCAGCTGGTCTACAAAGTGAGTTCCAGGACACCCAGGGCTACACAGAGAAACCCTGTCTCCAAAAAAAAAAAAAAAAAAAAAAAAGAACAAGATGATAAGAAACACTGTGGATCAAAGTACATTATGTGATGAAGTAGCTCATGAAAGGAAAGATAAAATAGCCCATTTTAAAAAGTGCTGTCTTGGACAATGAAATTGTTCAAAGGAGCAACAATGCAATCAAATAATTCAGCCAGGCGTGGTGGTGCACGCCTTTAATCCCAGCACTTGGGAGGCAGAGGAAGGCGAATTTCTGAGTTCCAGGCCAGCCTGGTCTACAGAGTGAATTTCAGGACAGCCAGGGCTACACAGAGAAACCCTGTCTCAAAAACAAACAAAAACAATCAGATGATCTGCTTCATTTCATTCTGAGGGTGTGTCTGTCTGTCTGTCTGCATGCATGCATAGGGGTGTGTGTGTGTGCATGTGTGTGTGCATGTATGCATGTCCTGTTATGTCTAGGAAGCAGTTTCCCTGAAGTCATCTACTACTATGCCTGGCTTTTACAGTCTTTCTGACCCTCTTCCTCATAGATCCATGAGCCTTGAGGCGGGGGCTTTGATATATGAGAGCCCATTTAAGGCTAAGCCCTCTCCTGACGTCTGCATGGTGAGCAGCTGTGAAGCTCTGTATAAATTGCCACCTACAAGAAGCTTCTCTGGGGAAGGCTGAGTGATGTATTGATCCATGGCTGTACCAATAAGTCATTAGGAGTCATTTTATTGCTGTGTTGATTTAGCAGAATAACAGTAGTGGCTTTTTCCCCCAGGGTCCGTGACCTAACAATCCATAGGTTCTGGACCTTGCTGACAGTCTCAGGGATAGGTTCCTTTTCATGGACGAGGTCTCAAATCCACTTAAAAACAGTTACTCCCATAGTGTTCCCTCTGCTGTTACACAGGTACGTCTTCTCAGAAAGCTCAGTTTGTAGCTCACAAGGTTCATAGTTAGGTTAGCTTGATAATTGTCTTTTTCCCCTGAAGTAGCATGACTAAAACCTCCCAGCACTAAGAAAGATAGCTAGTAAGGATTAAGCTTCCAGTTGAATAGCAGTGAGATTTCTCCATGTTCAATGACTCAAGTATATGATGTCTTTAACAATAAGGCCTTAAAAGGGACCTACTTCTAAAAAAAATAAATAAAAACCTATGATGTCTTTACTCTCAGATAATCTGATTATATAGCAAATCCAAAGAAATAGATCTTTAAAACAAACCCAATCATAGTTATATCCCCCCATTTTATAAATATACATACATATATACAACATATATATGTGTGTATGCATATATATATTATATGTGTGTACAAATATATGTATGTATAATGTATATGCGTATGTATACAATATATGTATATATACACATATGTATGTCATATATGTATATATAACATGTGTAATATATATATAAAATCAGCAAGCTGATCTCAAAGTTCACTTGAAGAACCTAGAATTCCCAACTCAGATTTCAAAAAGCATAAAATCACTAGGACCCACCCAATTTCAGGACTTACCACAAAGACACAGTAATAAGGTCAGTTTTGCACTGGCAAATATAGACATAGACATTGACACAAAGATATCATTGAAGTAAACCCACGTTGTTTGTGGCCCACAGAGAACAACCAAGAGCAAAGGCAATTTCATGGTAAAGTTCACTCCCTTCAACAAAGGACCCTGGAAAAACTCGATCCCCACATCAAAGAAGTGCCTTTGACCTCCACCGTGTACCACGTTCAAAACGAAAATCACAAACTCTAATGTTTATTCAGAAATAGCAGAAAATTTTTGTGATACTGGAAAAATATTCCTTGGATAAAATATCAAAAGTACAACCTATAAAAGAAAATGTTGAAAAATTCAGCTTCGTAAGAATGAAATAACAACTTGTCTTCCAAAGAGAATTTTGAGAGTATAAAAAAGAAGCCATGGGTTGAAATGAAATATTTATAAATCTGATAAAAATTCTTCTATTTGTATGTGTTGGCACACACTGCTGGTAAGAGTGCATTGTGGTAAAACTATTGTGAAAACCTTGTCCACTGGTTTCTTTCAAAATTCAGTTCCCAGCAATCTTACTCTTGAGTTTTTACTTGATATAAATGACTCTATGTCTATAGAAAGACTTATAACCAATGTTCATGGCAGACATTTTAATAGCCCAAAGCTGGAGATAGCATAAATATTCATAAAAATGAACACAGAAAAAAATACTATATGCTCATGTGATAGAATACTAATCAGTAACAAAAACAATGAATTGCTGATTTGGAAAAATATAGGTAAATCCAAAAATAATTATACTGAGTAAAAGAGACAAGGCAAAAAAATAAATAAAATACTTTTATAATTCCAGTTACACAAAGTTCTAGAGAAGTAATCCATTTCTTTTTTTTTTTTTTTTTTTTTTTTTGGTTTTTTTTTCGAGACAGGGTTTCTCTGTATAGCTCTGGCTGTCCTGGAACTCACTTTGTAGACCAGGCTGGCCTCAAACTCAGAAATCCGCCTGCCTCTGCCTCCCTAGTGCTGGGATTAAAGGCGTGCGCCACCACGCCCGGCTCAAGTAATCCATTTCTAACTAAGGTGTGCTAGCAGAAGAGTCAGCAGCTGACTGCAAGTGGATGAGGTCAGCAAAAAGAGACAGGAAAGAGGAATTATGAAAGGTCATGTGGGAACTTAGAGAGCTCTGAATGCCCACCTTGTTAGTAGAGACACATACATGAGAAGGAGCTTGTACTGGAGCTGGAGAGATGGCTCACAGTAGCCGCCAGGGGCCCCGGGTCACTGGGTTCCTGAAAGGAAAGCTGGGGATGGGTGGGAATGATGGCGAGAGAAATAACAGGCCAAGTCAAAGTTCTCTGATCAAGGCTCAAAATTTTAATGTATGGCCTTGAATATATGTGGGGAAACCCAAGGACCCATCCCTTTGTTTCCAGGAGGCAGTTCTCAGTTCTTTGGCAGGAAGATGTAGCAAGGCCAGAGGCCTGGCTCCAGGTCTGAGGAGGTTTGTTTAGCCAACTGAAGGCTGTGGGAGGGGCACAGCTCACTGGCTGCAGCCTCTGGCTCAATTCCCAGCACCCACCTTCTTGAAATTCCAGCCCCAGGGTATCAGACACCCTCTTCTGGCCTCCATAAGCACGTATACACAGGGTACACAGATATTTATGTTCAGGCGAACACTCATACACAAACAATAAAAGTAAATGTCATACAAATATTCTTATGTTTCTGAGAAAGCTCTCATGTGGAATAAAGTATATGATATGAAGTATGTTTTTTTAAATAGCTTGCCAAGTATCTTTAAACCATATAACTTACTAGGTATTAATAATTAATATAAAAATTCATTTAGATTATTTATGAACTTATTGTTAAGAATATTCCTTTGGCCGGGCGGTGGTGGCGCACGCCTTTAATCCCAGCACTCGGGAGGCAGAGGCAGGCGGATTTCTGAGTTCGAGGCCAGCCTGGTCTACAAAGTGAGTTCCAGGACAGCCAGGGCTATACAGAGAAACCCTGTCTTGAAAAACCAAAAAAAAAAAAAAAAAAAAGAATATTCCTTTATTAATATTCTTATTAAACTGTAAGGATCACAGTAACTTCACTGTTGAAACTGTTGAGTACTTCGGGCCCTTCAGGAAGCTCTCCTGTGCCCACTCTGACATGCACAAAGTAGGGTTTATGTTGTAAGTTCTACACTAAGCTAACCTTGTTCAATAAACCCTTTTATTTTGAGGCTTTCTTTCCCTATTACTGGAGATGATACTTATAGATGATAGGTTGACATCTTGTTGTACCTCAAAACTGATGCTCGAGTTCCCATCACAGTCTTCAGTAGTAAAATGTTGCTGTCTGAGAAGTATGAGTTATAAAAATTGTGTAGAATGTGGATATTTACTCTGCTTATAACTTTCCAACTCCACCTGTTACTGTTTCATGAACGTTAGCAAAAGACAAACATCCCCTGGCTCAGAGCCAAAGTAGTCAACACTCTTGACAATAACAGTAGACAGCTTCCCGTTAGACTCGTTGGCCCCCAGGACGATGGAGGGACTATGGACACAGTTCATATCCAGAGAGGACAAGGAAAGAAAGGCCTGTGATGTTTGCTTGCGTAGCCTGTGAGTTATACCTGCCGAAGAGTGTAGACTCTGTTCAAAGAACTCACATCCTTTACCGTGAGATATAAGTAAGTTAGGGGGGGGGGGAGGAGAAGAAGCAACCTGATCCTCCAAGGTTGCTCATGTATTAAACAAATAGTCCTGAGAAGGGTGTGGATAAAGAACAGGCAAGCACTCGTGTTTTGGAGCACTCAGCAAGAGTATACAGAGCTGTCCCTGGGCCCACAGCAGCTTTGCATCCATCTCAGAGCTCTGCATAAAGGCGCCTTCCATATCTGTAGGAGTGACAGTCAGATGCTCAGACTCAAAGTGCCCTTTCAATGCCCTCCTCACTCCCCTAGGCTTCCTCCCTGTTAAGGTCGGTGCATGGGTCCTCTGATGGCGTCTGGCAGGGCCACTCACAATCTAGTGTGCATTGCTGTGTTTGCCTTCTCTGCCTTCAGAAGATCCACGCCCTGGCTCCCGAGCACTGCCTTGTACCCTTTCTGGACTCTCTGCCTCCTGGGTTTCATGTAATCTTCATCACAAAAGTCCTTAGCATCTCCATGCTTTTTGGAGAAGTCTTTAACGCACCTCTTCATTCCTCCCATTTCTGAGTGTGTTTTATGATCATCTGAGTGAGGCTGATCTTGTTACCATCAATAGGAAATGTTTAGTGACCTGAATACTTATGTACCAAGGATACTGTGTAAAATATGATTTATGGGTTTCTGAGACCTTGAAATTTATCTGTCCCCAGGGTAGAGAAACATGAGCAAGTCGAGGTACATTCTGGTTTTGGGAAGAAAAAAAAAGCTTTCGCGCAGAAAAGGGGCTAGTTGGGGAGGGAGATGACCAGCAGGAAGGGTTAGGGGCTGGGGAAGGGTCAACAAAAGAATTATCAAAATGCCATAATGAAATTCATTGCCTTGTAAAGTGATTTTTTTTAAAGAAATTAATTTTAAAATCCAGTTTGCAACCTAATGCCTTGCTGCCAGGCAGGATCTGTGCTGTTTTTCATATTGATTGTCCCAGGCCTGTCATCGCTGTGGTTTGATTCATTGGAGCTGAGAGCAAGGTGAGGGGAAGGACAGGCTAGCAATACCAATCACTTTTGGCTGAGAGAAAGCTTGCACACTGGAGTTCTGGGATCATTGCTGTAATCCCTGGCATGGTGATTGCTGAGGAAGGAAAAGCAATCCATCCCAGAATGAACACCGGCCATGTAGCTCAAGTTAGGATGACATTGCAGGATCAGGGGCTGGATGAGGCAGAGGGACCAGGAACAGATCCTGGCTCTACCACCACAGAAGCTAAGATTCATAGAAGGGAAATATTATTTGAGTTGTCATTTCCAAGGGATTGGGCAGGGAGCTAAAACTAGATGTGGTGTCATGAGGCCAGATGCCACTGGCCTGTGGGGACAGGGCAGGGAAAGAGATCTGAAGCAACAGTGAGATCGTGCATAAAGAAGGTCTTTCTTAGCCGGGCGTAGTGGCACACGCCTTTAATCCCAGCACTTGGGAGGCAGAGGCAGGTGGATTTCTGAGTTCGAGGCCAGTCTGGTCTACAGAGTGAATTCCAGGACAGCCAGGGATATACAGAGAAACCCTGTCTCGGAAAAAAAAAAAACAAACAAAAAAAAAAGAAGGTCTTTCTTGGGTCCTGCGTGTGGGATGGGATGTGGGTGAGAGTGTGTGTAGGTTAATGGAGAGGCCGTAGCAATAATCCATAAGAACAGCCTCAGCTCTGTGGTTTGGCGCTCTTTAGCCGTGTGACAGACAGGCCTAGATGGATATTCAGCCTGGATGAACTGCTCACACCATGCATATGTGTATTCACCATGCGGATTCACATAACTAGCCAGGCATAGTGGACAAGCCTTAGGAGTCAGAAGCGGGAGGCTCATGAGTTCAAGACCAGCCCAAAATAAAATTTCTGTCTGAGGAAACCAAAAATAAATAAGCATCTTAAAATAAAAATAGATAAGACACATGGGCCAGCAAGATAACTAAGTGGTAAAGTGCCACGCACTCTGGTTGAGTCAGCTTAAGCCAAGAGGCTTGAAAGTCAGTCACTCATGAGGCAAAGAGCTTCAAGGAAGCTCTCCTCCTGGAGTCTGACATTCCCTTTAACCCATACATTAATTTTCCATTCCCGAGTTAGTCTAGTGGATGGATCCACGTGCTCTCTTTTTAGTATTATCCTATTATAAGTGCCTTTTAAGATTGAATTCTGACATAGCTAAAGCCTTCTGCCAGTGTTCCAACAGTCCTAGAATGTCCCTGAGCAAGACCATGGGCTTAAAATTCAGTAAGAATGTAAAAGCTAAGTCACTCCCTTACACAGGAATTTACCATCACTAAGAAAGAAGGAAGTTTCAGACCAAGGGAGAAACCAGAATAGATACTTAGAACTATAGCGAAGTTATACCCATACACAAGTATTTACAATGGCCTAAGGGGAAGGTGGACTATACAATAGACTAAAATAGGAACTATGGCAAGGGCGCGAAGCCCTTGACCCTGCCTTCTAAGATTAGTGAATCTTAGGTGGAGCCCTTGTTGATCCCAGCTGTTATCAATGAATTCTATCCCAGGTGGTTCCCGTTAGACCTTTTGTGTTTGCATTCCTGTGTTTTATGTAAGATTCTGGTTACCTCATTTGTACCTTGCGAATATGTCACCCAACTTCCTTATTGTCTTCTGCATAAAAAGTCTAATACTCGATTTAAAAAATACATTCAAATTCCACACAACCTCTCCTGTGTACATCTGTTTGTCAATTTCATCCTACACTTTGCCCACCCACGACTAGAGACCCGTTCCACACAGACAAAGGGGCCCAAAGGGTTTACAGCAGTAAAGGCACTTGCTACCAAGCCTGACCTCCTGAGTTCAATCCCCCGGGGCCCATATAGTAGAAAGACAGAACTGTCTCCCATAAGTTGTCCTCTGACCTCTACATGCGTACACACAAGCACACTAGATAGATAGATAGATAGATAGATAGATAGACAGACAGACAGACAGACAGATAGATAAACAGCAGAGCATAACTGTCGTTGCCCTATTACAGCTGATGGTGAATGAGATTTACTGAATTATTACCAAATAATGAGATCCTTGAAACTTTAAAAAATTAATAAGATTTGTTTTTATTTTCATTGGTGGTTTGCCCGTATGCATGTCTGTGCACCATGTGCATGCAGTGCCCTCAGAGGTCAGAAATGGACCCCAGATCCCTAAAATTGGAAGATGTGAGCTGCCATGGAGATGCTGGGAATTGAGTCCTGGTTCAGTACTCTTAACCACTGAGACATCGCTCCAGCCCCTCTTCTTGAATTGTTAATACTTATACATTTATTTATTAGTGGTACTGAGGGTAGAACCCAGAGCCTTGCTCATTCCAGGCAATTAGTCTACCACTGGCCATACCCCGGGGCTCCTGAGGGTTTTCATCTTTGCCCTCCATTGTACCCAGACTATGCTGTTTCCCGAAGGACCGCTTCAGCTGGTCTGGAATAAAATCAAGTACAAGGATAAGCTCTTGGAAGACAGACAAGTTCTTTCCCCTCTTTAACACAGTTTCAGCTCTACAGACTGCATAGCAAAGCAGCTGCCTTAACCCTTTGGCCCACTGCTTACTCCCTCCCCAGACATGACATGGCAAGTTCCCAAAGCCCAGCCCTTCTGCCTGTAGTTTTACTGAACCATCGTCTCAGTCCCATCGTTCTACTGAAACCATCTGCTCTGGGCACACTACTGGCCATGTGCGCTGTACTTTTAGAAGGCCTTTGTGCATTCAAGGTTTTACGTGGGTGACTGTTGTTTATAAAATTAGCTACTGGAGCCAGCATGGTAATGCAAGTCTTCACTCCCAGCTCTCTGAGCAGGCAGATCTGTGAGTTCAAGGCCAGAGTCGTATACACAGGAGTTCTGGGTCAGCTGGGAGTACATAGAGACCCTGTCATTTAAATTAAACACACACACAACACACACACCCCAAATTGTCACAGTGTGCCAGATACTATCTAGGTTCTGTGGGAGTCAAAAAATGGGGTCCCGAGTCTGGGTCGCTGGGCGTGGTGGACGCAGGGAGTTTGCCACAGGACCCCCGCTTCAGGGGTGAGGAAGGGGCAGTCTGGGGTTCCCACGGACCTGTCGGAGTCAGACTCCAACTCTTGGGTACCACAGACGCTGCTAGGTACCAGGGAAGAGCCAGTTCTGGGGTCCCTGGGCCCCACGGAGGCCAGGGATGTCAGGTTCTCAGGTCTGGACACCACAGACGCTGCTGGATGTTGTAGAAGAGCTGAGAATGGGTGGGGACCCACAGGTAGACTTTGGCCTGGGAGCTGAAGGGGGAAAGGCAGGAGGAGAGCTCCAGCTGATTGGTGCAGGGAGGAGAGTCTTGGCTGGCTCAGAGGTCTTGCTCCATGGGCGGCTTGGGTTGGTGGTGGCCCATGGCTGGAGTGCAGCAAGGCCTTTCGGTGGGAAGTTAGATTCGTGGCTTGTTAGGGGAAGACCTGCTCCATTGCACCAGCACTGAGGATCCCGATGAGATGAGACAGTCCCTGGTTTTAGGGCATTTATTGTACAAAGGCAGAGAGAGGGAGAGAGTAGAGAAGTAGAGGCCAGACAGTGGCCACATGGCGAGAGAGAGGAGAAGGGAAGGCGGAGAGAGGGGGAGTAAGGGAGCAAGAGAATAAGAGATAAGAGAGGGAGGAGGGGGCAAACAGCCCCTATTATAGTGGGCTGGGCCATCCTGGCTGTTGCCAGGTAACTGGGGAGGGGCACATCTGGCTGTTGCCAAGAAACTGTGGGGGTGGAGTCCACACAGAATACCAGGAGCGTGGGGCATTGCCTATGTAACTGATGGCCACACACCTCTCTTGGGGGGAGGGGGGGTGGCGCCGGAGGGCTGTGGGAGGCTGTAGCTGTGACAGGAGCCAGGGGCCACTTTATATCCCTTAGGGTCACCGGGATTCCAGGCCTGTGCTCAACTGAGGACCAAGCTGTCTGTGTACAGCTCACTGCCCCACAGTTCTGGGGTCATATTAAAGGAGAAACTAGATACACACACACACACACACACACACACACACACACACACACAGAACACAAAAAATCACATTCTTCATGGAATTTGTTTTCTCAAAGTATGAGTCAGAAAATAATAAATATATGGGATTTTAGTGAAGAGCGATAGTGAATATGAGTTCTTAGGGTAGGGTAGTTTAGACAGTGTGGCCAGATCACTTGAGAATAGATTAGAATGGCTTGGGAAACAAGACATTAGGAAAAACCAACCCTGACAGAGGGAACAGAGAGTATGAGACCCCTGAAGAAGGAACATGCCCACTGTTCAAAGAAAAGGAAGGAGAGAGATATGGCTGGAGCAGATTAAATGAGCCAAAATAGGAGCAGATGAGATCAAAGAAGCAATCCATGGGCACTCTGTAGGTGGATGTAATTAGTAAGCCCTGAATGTTACGGGAAGCCATGGTGGGATTTGGAGCTGAGAAAGAGCATTGCTTGACTTCCACTGGGTAGGAAGTCTAGCTGCTGTTTTATGAATAGAATATTAACATTTAATGGAGCTGTACAGAATGACCTTAAATAAAATCATCCCTCTGGGTGCCTTCATCCAGGCACCTAAATGGTAAAACTTAGAAGTTCCTAGGAAGGCTTGGACAGCTCCTCTTGGCTACCTGCTACTCTTGGGTAGGAAGTGGGCACCAGCCTGGGCTGGGGTTCCCCTGCAGAGCATGTCCACATCTACTCCTTCTTCTTCATGTACTCTGCCACTGGAGGGCTGTCAACACATAGAAGAGGCTCTCGAGGGACAGGGCCCTTCATTGTCTAAGAGAAGAGAAACTTGGTACCAAGAGGGTTGAATGCTTTATCCTAATGGTACTAGTTTTGTTTATTTGAGTGAGTGAGTAAGAGGGGGGGAGGGGAGAGGGAAGATTAATGCAAATAATTGAAGTGGCCATAGGTGGTGTCAAATACCTCTGGAGCTAGAGTTACAGATGGTTGTGAGCCAACTGATGGGAGCACTAGGAACTGAACCCATGTCCTCTGAAAGAGCAGTACGTGCTTCTAACCACTTAGCCACCTCTCCAGACCCTCCGATGTACTATCGGGTATACTTGGGGACAGTATTGGCTACAGGATAGAGACGAAAGGAGCAAAGAAAGTCAGGTTCCAACATTACTGAATAAAGATAGGACATGTTCAAACAGTATAAAAACCGTTATTCAGGAAGAGAAAGATTGCTGAGTTTCTCTACATTGAAACTAAAAAGGTGAGTGTGGTGGTGCACACCTTTAATCAGAGCATTCAGGAAGCAAAGGCAGGGGGATGTCTGTGAGTTTGAGGCCAGCCTGCTTACATATTGAAATCCAGGACAGTCAGGAGTACATAGAGAGATTGTGTTGATAGATAGATAGATAGATAGATAGATAGATAGATAGATGATATTGGAATTCTCTGTTTGTTAAAAATGCTACTTTAAAAAAAGGTAGCCAAGCTGTAGAGTGAGAGAGTATACTCATAACATACATATATCAGTAAAGGATTTTTATCCAGAATGAATAACTATAAATCAATAACAAAAACAGGGAAAAAATACCAATTTTTCTTTTATTAAAGATAGATTTTTTTCTCATACAATATATCCTGATTATACTTTCCCTCTCTACTCCTCCCAGTTCCTCCCTCCTCCACTCGGCTCTAGATGCACTCCCTTTCTGTCTCTCATCAGAAAAGAACAGGCTTCTCGGAGATAATGACCAAACATGACAAAATAAAACATAGTAAGATGAAGGAATTTTTAAATGGATAAAAGACTTGCAGTAACACTTCCCAAACAAATATATCCAGCTAGCCAATACACAAATAATGGTTGGTCGGAAACATGCGGACTGAAGTCACAGGGATAACCTACACGCTTATTCAATGTCTATTAGGGAAAAAATGGACAAAATTAAGTTTGGAGAAGATGAAGAGCAACAGGAATCCCAACGCATTGTTATGGAAGCATAGTTGCTTAACTAGAGAGATGTCCCAGACGCCTCATGAGTTCAGGCATTGTGTGAATATCATAACACATTACACAGCCTAGACAGCATAGTCTACTAGAGATGTAGGCTCTAGAGACCACTGCTGTGCATGCAGTCTGTATTCATGTGGTGTCTGAGTGTATATATAGATACATTCACTTTGTAAAACTGTCTAGCAAAATCTATAAACCTTGAACATATCCATACCCTGTGTGTCTGAAATCCCAGCAAAACTACACATATTGCTACCAAAATATACTTACTATTATATTCCTAACAGTACTATTTATAACAAACCTATTTCAGACCATTTTGTATTGCTGTAACAGAACATCTAAGGCTAGATCATCTAAGAGCTTTATTTAGCTCATGATTCTGGGAGCTGGAAAGTCCAAACAGATTAGTGCTACTATTGGGTAAGGGGTCCCTAGCTCTATCACAACATGACAGAAGAACAGAGAGCTAAAAATACCCAAAAGAGGCCAAATATGTGGGGGGGTCATCTTGATTTATACCAGTTGACTGTCATGTTAACCAACTAAGATCAAACCTGTCGCCAAAAGGTGGACATTAATCCTCTCTAGACTGGTGCTTACAAGACCCAAATCACCCTTTGATGTTGACATCCTCTCTCAACACTGTTGCCCTGGGAACCATACCTTGATATCAGTTTGGTTTAAAACAGCCTGTATTCACACCCTAGCAGAGCTGTGGAGAAGCTGGAAGCAGCAGCTCAAATGTCCATCAACAATTTAATATCTCAGTACCTTCAGAGATATCCCATGACTCTGTACTACACAATAAATGACCGTGGTCTACAACTACCTACCATAGTACGGATGACTCTCAGAAAAATCGTACTGATCAGGAGAAGCCAGACATGGAGATTATACCCTGTGTGATTCCACAGGCAAGCTAACCCATCAGAAGTCAGGACAGAACCTGGGTCAGGAGGGAGAGAAAGGGTGGTGACCAGCCGAGCAAGGTGCAGGCTTCTCAAGTAGAAGTCGGCTTCTTTTCTCCAGCTGCATGCTGGATGCAGAGGTGTGTTTGGTGTGAATGTTTTAGTTGTGTATTTATACAGATGAATTTATCTTTCTTTTCTGTTCTGTTTTGGATTTGAGCTTGTTTTTTGAGACAGTCTTGCTATGTAGCCCTAGTTAGTCGGGGACTTAGTGTGTAGCCCAATCTGGCCTCAGATTCACGGAAGCCTTCTTGTTTCAGCGTCCAGACTGCATGCACCACCTCATGCCTGACTCTGTGTATTTTTCTTCACCCTATTTTTAAAAGTATCATGGAGGTTTTTTTTTTTTTTTTTTTTTTTTTTTTGGTTTTTTTTTTTCAAGATAGGGTTTCTCTGTGTAGCCCTGGTTGTCCTGGAACTCACTTTGTAGACCAGGCTGGCCTCGAACTCAGAAATCCGCCTGCCTCTGCCTCCCAAATGCTGGGATCAAAGGCGTGCGCCACCACGCCCGGCGAGGTTTTTCCACAAGATGAAAACCTCCAAAAATAATATATGTCAGTTTGTTATAGGAACCAAAAAATTCTTAATCCTTTTTCTGGAAAAAATATTCTTACTTATGTCTATATCAGGGATATTGAGGACTAAAATGATTGGTTCCACTGTAAATGTAGAGTGAACTACGAAAGACTTATTTATATACCACTGATTTTAGAAAATAAGAAAAAAAAAAAAAAAAGAAGAAGAGGAAGAAGAGAACTTGGTCCAGCAAGATGGCTCGATAGATAAAGGTACTTGGTGGCAAGCCTGATAACCCAAATTTGATCCTCAAAACCCACATGGGAGAAGGAGAGAGCCAACTCCTGTCAGTTGTTCTTTGCCATCAACATGTGTCATAGTTCATGCTATGTCTACACATGTGTGCACACATACACCAAATAAATGCAAAAAAAAAAAAAACCCAAGAACTTGTTTATCAAAAGACTCCACTAAATGGCAACAAAAGCACCCATAATAAAATAAAAATAAGTTCAAGATCACCAGAGTTAAAACTTCTGTGCCTGCCCTAGAGGATGGAGAGACAGCTCAGGGATTGAGAATACACTGCTCTTGCAAAGGACCAGAGTTCAGTTCTCAGCCCCCATACCAGGTGGGTGGCTCACAGTTGCTTGTAGCTCCAGTTTCAGAAGATATAATGCCTCTGATCTTAGGCACCTGTACCTATCTTCCAGACTCCCTGCCCCCCCCACCCTGCACATACAAATAATTAAATATGTAATCTTTTTTTAAAAAAAGATTTATTTATTTATTTATTTATTATATGTAAATACATTGTAGCTGTCTTCAGACACCCCAGAAGAGGGCGTCAGATCTCATTATGGGTGATTGTGAGCTATCATGAGGTTACTAGGATTTGAACTCAGGACCTTCGGAAGGGCAATCAGTGCTCTTACCCACTGAGCCATTTCACCAGCCCTAAATATGTAATCTAAAAACAACAATAGCTTTTGTATTGCCCTCCAAAGAGCATCATGAAGAAAGTGAAGTGAGCTTATTGAATGAAGGGGCTAGAGAAGTAGTCCAGTGGTTAAGAGCCAGATACTGTCCTACCTGCTGTTCCAGAGGACCCAGGTTCAATTCCCAGCACTCACTTAGCAGCTGCCTGTAACTACAGTTCCAGGGGATCTGACATCTTCACACAGACAGACAGATAGATGAACAGATGGGCAGATGGACAGACACACAGGCAAAACCACCAATGCACATAAATAAAGTGAAAACAAATCATAAAAAAGAAAATGTTTTAAAATTGTATATCAGGTAAAGGACTTCTACCTGGATATTTGAAGAGTACTTACAACCAGATGGCTCAGCGGTTAAGAGCACTGACTGCCCTTCCAAAGGTCCTGAGTTCAAATCCCAGCAACCACATGGTGGCTCACAGCCATCCGTAATGAGATCTGACGCCCTCTTGTGGAGTGTCTGAAGACAGCTACAGTGAACTCACATATAATAAATGAATCTTTAAAAAACAAACAAAGACAAAAACCTAGCTCTTCCCACTGTGTTTCGAGACAGTAGACTCGTGCAGAGCATAAGCTCACTCTTGTGATAAAGATTGCAAATTGGTTGAGCCACCTTGGAAAACAATGTAGGTGGGCCGGGAGTCTGATACATGTATCAAAATGAAGTGGCAGCAAGGCACCACTTCACACCCACTGGGATGGCTGTAATAAAAGAGTTAGCCAGTGTTTTTGAGTGTTTATGGTGGAGTTATAACACTCACGTCCTATGAGTGGGAAGGTAAAATAGTTCAGCTGCTATGCATGTCCTTCGAGAGTCCCCCAGAATGTTGAATGGCAATGATTAAATTCCTAGATCTATATCTGAGAAATAGAAATGAAAGTGTATGTCCACATCAAAACTTGTAAATGGATGTCCACTGCATTGCCAATGATGGCTCCAAAGTGGAAATAGCTAACCCAGGTATCAGCTTTAAAAGCCAGCCACAAAGTGTCCTGCACTGTATGCTTCCCCTTCATAAGAAAACCTTTGAAGTCAGAATTCACTAATTACAGTGCTAAAGTCAGCGCAGTGTCTTGCCTTTAGCAAGAGGCAAAGGCAACAATTATGATGTGGTGGTAATGTTTTCGTTTTTGGACTTGGGTTATCATCACATAGATGTTCGCATCACAGTAATTCACGACACTACACATTTAAAAAATAGATTTCCTGGCTGGGCAGTGGTGGCACATGCCTTTAATCTCAGCACTTGGGAGGCAAAGGCAGATGGATCTCTGAGTTTAAGGCTAGCCTGAACTACAGAGTGAGTTCCCAGGACAGCCAGGGCTACACAGAGAAACCTTGTCTTGTTAAGAAAAAAAAAAAAAAAAGGAAAAAAAAAAAGAAAAGAAAGGAATCTGTAATTATAAGAGTCATGGACAGGAAGTAGCTGTACCTTCAGGGGACTAACTATGGAACACGAAGACCAAGAGTCAACTTCCAAGCACCCCATTTAAATAATTCAAGATGTCATGAGCACTGTGCTCTCCCGAATTCACACATGACTAACTGATGTGTCCTAATGTGACTGTATTCGGAGACAGCATTTTTAAAGTTAAATGAAGTTAAATTAGGTCACAGCACTCGCCCCTTAAGGCTGTTGTGCAAAGAGCAAAGATCGCAGAAGCACCTGCAGCTCCAGAAAACCGCCTGCAAGGACTCGGCAGGCAAGCAGCTGTCTGCGAGCCAGGGAGAGCCAGGAAGGGGTGCTGCCCTACAAAACAGCCTTGCTCGAGATGTGATTCTGGACTTCCAACCTCTTGGAGTCTGAAAAAATAAAATCATCAACTCTGTGGCGTTTTGTCATGACAGTGAGTGCAGGGATAGTGTGGCATTTACTCGCAAGGATTCAGCTGCCTTTTCTCCTCTGACCAAATCACCTTATCAAGATTTAGTCAAACGTTTCCTGTTTCCTTTGCTTTTGGAAATGTAACCGAATATCCACATTTGATTGGAGTACTAACCAGATTTGAAAACAGTCTGACATTGATCCACTCCTGATCCCTCCCCGTGCCTCCCTTCTTCCCATGAGGCTTGGGGCTTGCTTTTATCTGTAAAATAAATTACTTCACCAGATAGTAAACATATTTTCAAGCATTTTGAATTTTGAAGCTCTCAATGGCAATGGCAAGTGACTCTCCTCCCTCCTCCCTCCCTCTCCCACACTGTGTGTGTGTGTGTGTCTCCTTCTCCCTCCCTCTCCCCCTCCCTCTCTTTCTCTGTGTGTGTCTGTGTGTCTGTCTGTGTGTGTGTGAGTCTGTATGTATGTGTCTCTCTGTAGTGGTGGAGCAGTGATCGTCATGCTAATCTATTCACAATGACCTTTGTTTCTATCTGACTGAGCAGATGTAGGAATTAATCATTGTCACTCCTGGATGGCGCAGCTGCAGCTGTTGTTCCCCCCCTCTCCCCCCCCCCCCCCCCGCTGCCTTTCTTGCCCCTGATAGATTTATTAGTATGTTTTGTTTGTTGGAAAACATGCCTCAACAGAAAAGAACTAGAAAATTGGAGTCACTTATCTGTAAGTATAGATTTCTAGAAACCTTTTTTCCCCCCTACACATCTTTAAATACACACCCTGAACCTTTAACAGAAAATAGGAGAGGAGGAGAAAGAGCAGAAAGCAATACCAACTGGCCACACTGTTTCTGGGACACCACGATGACTCTTTCCTTTCTGAACTTTCACTCCAAAGTGACATGGCCTCCAGCCTAGGATTGCAAGGAACCAAGTTCCCTTCAGTCCCCTCCCCCAGAACCTGGAAAAATTCCTTGGCTCTGGGCCTGAGAAAATTCACAGCCTGGGTTTATTTGGCACTAAATTTCATTTTCTGGCAGGGTTATCTACAGCCTTCAAACTATAACTACCAGTTTCTGGGCCCCAGACACTTCTATTGTGCAGATGTCCCTACAGCTCCTACAGATCAACTCCTGGTGACCCTGACACCAGCCTGGATGGACATTAAAGTAGCTATAAACTTTTGAATGTTAGAACTTGGCCCCAAATCCCAGTGGAGCTTTGTGGGCCTGGGCTTTTGTCTGTTTTCATTCCAGTGCTTCGACGTCGACCCAATCTGGTCAACACATCCTTAGGTAGAGAATGTGTCCTAACAGCCACCAAATTAGTTCAGCATATACTGAGCAGAGGCTAAAGGGAGCAGACCACACCTGTCAAAATCTGTTCATTCCTTTCCAATGCCCCATTGTCTGTCCAGAATCTTAGTGCTGGGGAAGATGTCCCAGCCACCTGGACCTCTCTGGCCCCGCCCTGAGGGTTTTCACCTGATAGACTTAAGCATATTCAGAGTCTGCTCTTTTGTGAGCTCTCTCCATCCCTTTCTTCCCCTGAATGACCCCTGGTCATACACATCCTTGTGTATTCATTCAGTCCTTGCTCACCACTGCCCATGATTTCAAGTTTTCAGCATCTGGCCGTGGGTCTGCCCAGACTCCAGAATCTAAACTCTTGTCATTTAAATCCTTTGGCTACCATATAAAACTCCATGCTGACAATATTTTTACCTCTGGTAATAACACCAAACACCTTTATATGAGAAAGCAGGCAAGCATCAGCCTGCCGAGTTAGAGCTATCTCCCAAAGCAAGACACATAAAAACACCAATTAAAGGTAGTTCGTTCTGGACAGTCTGTGATGGAGACGTTGTTTTAAAATTATATTTTGTTGCCTGTACTGTCTCTTGGAGTATAATGATCATTCTAAACACTACTGTGACCAGCCAGCTCAGTCAGTCTACAGGGTCTTGAGGGAGGTAGTGAAGGTTAAAGAAAGAAAAGACAATTAGACGACATGATAACATGACCCCAGCCAGTGCTGAAACTGAAGCAGGTTCATCTTTTTCCAGTCTGTGTTTATATCCTTCTAGGTATATACAAAGAATATGGTCAGTCCTAAGGCATAAACAAAATAGTTTAGGAACAAACAAAGCATAAACAAAGGTCCTACAATTACTGTCTTCAGGGTCTTAAGGAGACTCATCAAGATACAAAGAACACATTTCTCAGCTGTATTCATCTTGAGCCTATTTCCTTGTGGAGCCCAATGTCAAATTCTTGCCAGATTCCCAGAGGACGGCACCACAAGCTCTCCACACTACCATAGCTTGGCATTTTATCTGTAACACCTTAAGTTTACGTTATCTGAACCCTTTTATTTTGATTGCATGTACTTGCTTATCTTTGTCTGTAGGGTGAGCCTGAGTGTCCATGTGGGCAGTCAGAGGACAGCTTTCAGTAAGCAGTTCTCTCCTTCCACCATGAATGACCCAGGGATCAAATTCAGGTTATCAGGCTTAGTGGCAAACCTTTATCCATACACAGAGCCATCTCACTGGGCTTGTATCTAAACTTTTAAATGGTAGTTTATCTTTCAAGTATTCAAAAATCTTATTCTGCCATACTCACTGGGGATCTCTTTCTACCTCTCTGGTCTTCTTTCTCAGCTTCATACTGGTGTATCCTTATGTATTAGGGGCCCTGTCATTCAGAGTTTTCCTTCTGTAGAACTTATTTTTCTCTTATCCTAGAAGTGACTAACGCCAGACATCCCACATTGGTGTACTATAAGACCTCAGCCTAGGCATCAGGCAAATCTAGATGACTTCTGTCCATTCTGTTTACTAAGCACATCCATGTGGTAGATCAGTCAGCATTCCATTCCTCTTGGTGGCTGAGTGACATCCCATCGCATGGACGGCACACAGTGTGTTATCCATTCACCAGTCAGTAGATACTCGGTTCTTCCCACTTTGGAGCTGTTAGTAAAAGGCTGTCTGAGCATGTATTTGCTTGCCTTGGAACAGAGTCCTATGACAACTGTTTGACCTAAGTTTAAAACTGTTTATCAAAATGGCTACTCCATTCTACATACAGCCCTACCAACAGTCTACAGGGGCTCCTACTTCTCCATACCCTCACCAATACCCATGTTATTTCCTGTCTGTTTTCGGCCATCCAGGTGGCTATAAAGTGGCGTCACGTGGTTTTCATTTGCATCTCCTTGATGATCAACGATGCTGAAAGTTTTTTCATATACTTATTGGTTGTTTCTATAGCTTCATGGGAGAAATGCCTATCTAAATCTTTCAATAACTCTAAAAAGTTTTTATTACTTTAGGAATGTACTTAAATTAGTATTTGTCGAATTTGGTTTACATTAGACTCTCCTATGAAGCTTTTTTTAAAAAAAAGTCTTCATGCTAGGAGCTAGAGAGAATGGCTCAGAGCTTAAGAGTTCCTCCTTGCTCTTGTAGAAGATTAGGTTCAGTTCCCAGCACTGACATGGTAGCTCACTACCATTGGTAATTCGAGTTCCAGAGAATCAAACATCCTCTTCCGGCCTCTGTAGGTACTGCACACATGTGGTACATGTGTATATTCAGGCAAAACACAGACATATATGTATATATATGAATGATAAATACATCTTCTAGAAATATAATGCGGGGCTGGTGAGATGGCTCAGTGGGTAAGAGCACCCGACTGCTCTTCCGAAGGTCCAGAGTTCAACTCCCAGCAACCACATGGTGGCTCACAACCATCCGTAACGAGATCTGGTGCCCTCTTCTGGACTGTCTGAAGACAGCTACAGTGTACTTACATATAATAAATAAATCTTTAAAAAAAAAAAAAAAAAAAAAAAAGAAAGAAAAGAAATATAATGCTTAGGCTTGGCTCCCAGATCTCTTAAATCAGAATAACAAACAGTCATTTAAAAAATATTCAGGTGAGCCAGGCAGTGGTGGTGCATGCCTTTAATCCCACCTTTAATCTGGAAGCAGAGACAGTTGGATTTTTTAGTTCGAGGCCAGCCTAGTCTATAAAATGAGGTTTAGGACAGCCAGGGTTACACAGTGAAATTCTGTCTCAAAAAAACAAGACCAACCAGCCGGGGACCAGCTCTGACTGTTTTTCTTTCAGGTTCTTTCCTGAAGGTAGCAGAGAGGGAAAAGTGTTGGCAGGGGTGGGGTGGGGTGGGGTGCGGCAAGACTTGGTCTTGTGAGATATTTAAGGTTGCTTTTTCTATAGTAAAATGTTTACCTGTCTTAAGTCAGAGTTACTTTGCAGTGGTAGCTGAGCTGCCTGAATTCCTCTGGGGCCAGAAACTGCAGTCTCTGGTGTTTAGCAGCTCAGAGTCAACAGCCAGGGATTAAGTGAAAGGATTTACTGCTGCTGCTCCTTTCTCTGGTGAATCAGCCAGAAGCCTCTCTGGCTAAGCTGGTTAACTCTCTGTGAACCAGAGAGGAAGGAAAGGAAAAGAATTCAGATGCTTTATACAGGCAAATATGCACAGACACATATACATTCCAACATCCATGCACCCACACTAGGGCCAGGCCCAACCATCTGTCACAATCAACTCCACAAGTATTCATGCACGCTTATATACATATACCTACACACATACATACAGAAGGACAGAACCATTTAGATGGGTGGATGGATGGAAGGAAGGAAGGAAGGAAGGAAGGAAGGAAGGAAGGAAGGATACATGGATAGATGGTTGGGTGGATGGATGGATGGATGAGGCAAAGCTCCCCAAACCAAACCATTCAACCAACCCACTTTATTTATTTTCTCTGGTCTTTTATACCTTCTTAGACCAAAAAAAAAAAAAAAAAAAAAATTTCTTCAGAAAATTACCTCAGAGATAAGATATTACATAAAATGGGAGTTACAGAAGAATGTTGATATTAGGTTCAAAGCAGTGTTTCATTCTAAATGCTTGTTAATAAGTTCAAAACAACAGTTTTCACATGGCCTTGCCTTATAGTGCACACCTGTGACTTTATCCTTGGGCCTAAATGTTTTTCCTTGAACAAAAATTTGTCCCAAATCTATTTCTCTTTTTAGTGTAATTATGAAAGCTCACTGTTTCTTATTAAGCAGTCTTTACTTACTATATGAGGACTGTGCACATCCTAATTTTTGTTTCTAACTTTATTACATCTTTCCAGCAACTAAGAGCATCTCTAAAAACATTCTTCCTAAAATTATTTGAATCAAATCAGGAATTCTATAGAAACCTTATCTATTTGTCTATACAGCATCACTACAAGATAGTACATCTCCATAGGTCTGCAGAAATCTGCTCAAAAGGGTGGGTCAATACCTAGTGATTGTTATATATTTAATAATAACAGATAAAACATATTAAGAGCAGGAATCTTTCCTCAAATGTAATCTCCTCAGCCTTGCCTAAAGAAAGAAATCCGTCATAGATTTACAGTCCATAGCAGAACCAGCTCAGAAAGATCACCTGCTAGGTTTTAGCTTCTCCTAGATGGCTCTTGGCACCAACCAACCAACCAAAACTATTCAGGTGATTAAAGTGTTTGAGAACCATCGATACAAAGTAGCTGACCAGACTTATAATACTAACACAGAAACATAGAAATTATGCAAGTCAATTTAAGTCGAGAGTTGACTCAAACAAAAATTGTAAAGTGGCTTGTGGGGCCAAAAGGCAAAGTAGCTGTTTAATAGGAGGTTTTGACAGAATGAGCAACCCTGTAACAGGAAGTTTCAAACCACCTGCAGTTAGAGAAATTATCTAGTGCTGCTGCTGTCTCCTCCTCCTCCTCTTCCTCCTCTTCCTCTTCCTTTTCCTTCTTCTCGTTCTTCTTCACCTCCTCCTCCTTCACCTTCTCTTCCTCCTCCTCCTCCTCCTCCTCTTCTTCCTCCTCCTCCTCCTTCTTTTCTGTGTTGCCTAGCTGTTCCAGAACTAGCTCTGCAAACCAGGTTGGCCTTGAGCTCAGAGATCTTCCTGCCTTCTAACTATAGTTGTTCCTAGGAGGTGCTTTCATGAGGCAACCATGCGAAGATTAAAGCAAGTGTGACTGGCACAACACAGTTAAATCCATAAATCCGGAACACTTATTGCAATACTTAATGTCTGCTAAAGAAAAATAAAAGTGTTTGCTAGGAAAAAATCAAAAGGTGATTTTGAAAGTCACAGGACAAGCAAAGACTATTTTTAAGGACTTTATCAAAAGCATAGAAAGTGAGCAAGGGAAAGACTTTCAGAAATGCCAGCATATGAAAACGTGACAGTCACAGTGGTTCCTAATGGAAGAAAATGACATTTCTCAAGGGATACAAAAGGTGAGGAGAGCCGGATGCTCATAGAGCATGGCAGTTAAGGAACTGGGCATCAGGGGCATGTGTTAGATATTTAAACGTACTTTCAGAGAGAATTAAGAGCAGGTAGAGAGATTATTTTAGGATCACTCAAGGGAGGAAGTTGGAATGACAGTGGCATCTTCTGATGCTTCGGTGGGCACAGGAAACACTCAGCTTACAAACGAGCTAATTTCACACCTTTCCCCTGTTTGAGAAGGACATTGGAGCTACTACCACACCTAAGCAGCCTCCTGAAGAGACCTGGTAGCAGTTATCAAGGATCTTTCTGGGTTTTAGATATCCCTGTGTAGGCCATCAAAATAAACCCAGGTTGCCCAGAGAAGCTCCCGGAAGCGTTTCTCTTGCTTGTCCCTCTCTCTGAAGCTTTTGTTCCCACCCATCCCTTATCATCACCAAGCCTCTTAAAAGAGCATCCTCCTTAGCACCTCCATCTTCTTCTCCGCAGTCATTCTTCTTCAGCCCATTCCTCTGACTTCGTGGAAAGGTCATTAAGTCTGATTCCTTCCTAAGCCAGAGTCACTAAATCAAGGTGCTTGTTAGCACTATGCCTGGCTTCATTCTGGTCTCAGATAAGGTTTCCATTGCTGTGAACAGACACCATGTCCAAGGCAACTCTTATAAAGGACAACATTTAGTTGGGGCTGGCTTACAGTTTTAGAAGTTCAGTCCAGAGAAAAGCACCGGGGCAGCTGGGGCGCAGGGTCCGCTGACACTCGCCAGCTACCCACAACACCCGCCACAGGATCTTAAGACTTCTGGTGAGTGGAGCACAGCTTCTGCTCCAATCCAATTGCGCGGGACCTGAGACTGCATTAGTTAGGGAAGCAGAAACCGGCCTGAGTAGGGCCACAGGCCTCATCCGGCCGGATCAGCGCCGGGGTAGCGGGAGAGCAGGGTTGCCTGACACCCGCCAGCTACCCATGACCCCCGCCGCAGGATTTTGGGACTGCTGGTGAGTGGAACACAGCTTCTGCTCCAATCTTTAAACAGTGACAACGATAACAACTAACCCCAGAGATTACCAGATGGCGAAAGGTAAATGTAATAATCTTACTAACAGAAACCAAGACCACTCACCATCATCAGAACCCAGCACCCCCACTTCGCCCAGTCCAGGGCACCCCAACACACCGGAAAAGCTAGACACGGATTTAAAAGCATATCTCCTGATGATGATAGAGGACTTCAAGAAGGACTTTAATAACACACTTAAAGAAATGCAGGAGAACACTGCTAAACAGGCAGAAGACAATAAAGAGGAAGCACAAAAATCCCTTAAAGAATTGCAGGAGAACACTGCTAAAGAGTTACAAATCCTTAAAGAAAAACAGGATAACATAATCAAACAGGTAGAAGTCCTTACAGAAAAACAGGAAAACACATCCAAACAGATGATGGAAATGAACAAAACCATACTAGACCTAAAAAGGGAAGTAGACACAATAAAGAAAACCCAAAATGAGGCAACACTGGAGATAGAAACCCTAGGAAAGAAATCTGGAACCATAGATACGAGCATCAGCAACAGAATACAAGAGATGGAAGAGAGAATCTCAGGTGCAGAAGATTCCATAGAGAACATCGGCACAACAATCAAGGAAAATGTAAAATGCAAAAAGATCCTAACTCAAAACATCCAAGAAATACAGGACGCAATGAGAAGACCAAACCTACGGATAATAGGAGTGGATGAGAATGAAGATTTTCAACTCAAAAGACCAGCAAACATCTTCAACAAAATTATAGAAGAAAACTTCCCAAATCTAAAGAAAGAGATGCCCATGAACATACAAGAAGCCTACAGAACTCCAAATAGACTGGACCAGAAAAGAAATACCTCCCGACACATTATAATCAGAACAACAAATGCTCTAAATAAAGATAGAATACTAAAAGCAGTAAGAGAAAAAGGCCAAGTAACATATAAAGGCAAGCCTATCAGAATTACACCAGATTTTTCACCAGAGACTATGAAAGCCAGAAGATCCTGGACGGATGTTATACAGACACTAAAAGAACACAAATTCCAGCCCAGGCTACTATACCCAGCCAAACTCTCAATTAACATAGATGGAGAAACCAAAGTATTCCACGACAAAACCAAATTCACACATTATCTCTCCACGAATCCAGCCCTTCAAAGGATAATAACAGAAAAAAACCAATACAAGGACAGGAACCACGCCCTAGAAACAACAAGAAGGTAATCCCTCAACAAACCTAAAAGAAGACAGCCACAAGAACAAAATGCCAACTTTAACAACAAAAATAACAGGAAACAACAATTACTTTTCCTTAATATCTCTTAATATCAATGGACTCAACTCCCCGATAAAAAGACATAGACTAACAAACTGGCTACACAAACAAGACCCAACATTTTGCTGCTTACAGGAAACTCATCTCAGAGAAAAGGATAGACACTACCTCAGAATGAAAGGATGGAAAACAATTTTCCAAGCAAATGGCATGAAGAAACAAGCTGGAGTAGCCATTCTAATATCTGATAAGATTGACTTCAACCCAAAGTCATTAAAAAAGACAGGGAGGGACACTTCATACTCATCAAAGGTAAAATCCTCCAAGAGGAACTATCAATCCTGAATATCTATGCTCCAAATACAAAGGCAGCCACATTCATTAAAGAAACTTTAGTAAATCTCAAAGCACACATTGCACCTCATACAATAATAGTGGGAGACTTCAACACACCACTTTCACCAATGGACAGATCATGGAAACAGAAACTAAACAGGGACACAGTGAAACTAACAGAAATTATGAATCAAATGGATCTGGCAGATATCTACAGAACATTCTATCCTAAAACAAAAGGATATACCTTCTTCTCAGCACCTCATGGTACCTTCTCCAAAATTGACCACATAATTGGTCACAAAGCAGGCCTCAACAGATACAAAAATATTGAAATTGTCCCATGCATCCTATCAGATCACCATGGACTAAGGCTGATCTTCAATAACAAAATAAATAATAGAAAGCCAACCTTCACGTGGAAACTGAACAACACTCTTCTCAATGATACCTTGGTCAAGGAAGGAATAAAGAAAGAAATTAAGGACTTTTTAGAGTTCAATGAAAATGAAGCCACAACATACCCAAACTTATGGGACGCAATGAAAGCATTTCTAAGAGGAAAACTCATAGCTCTGAGTGCCTCCAAAAGGAAACTAGAGAGAGCACACATTAGCAGCTTGACAACACACCTAAAAGCACTAGAACAAAAGGAAGCAAATTCACCCAAGAGGAGTAGACGGCAGGAAATAATCAAACTCAGGGGTGAAATCAACCAAGTGGAAACAAGAAAAACTATTCAAAGAATCAACCAATCAAGGAGCTGGTTCTTTGAGAAAATCAACAAGATAGATAAACCCTTAGCCAGACTCACTAGAGGGCACAGGGAAAGCATCCTAATTAACAAAATCAGAAATGAAAAAGGAGACATAACAACAGATCCTGAAGACATCCAAAACACCATCAGATCCTTCTACCAAAGGCTATACTCAACAAAACTGGAGAACCTGGATGAAATGGAGAAGTTCCTAGACAGATACCAGGTACCAAAGTTGAATCAAGATCAGGTTAATGATCTAAACAGCCCTATATCCCCCAAAGAAATAGAAGCAGTCATTAATAGTCTCCCAACTAAGAAAAGCCCAGGACCAGATGGGTTTAGTGCAGAGTTCTATCAGACCTTCAAAGAAGATCTAATCCCAGTTCTTCACAAACTATTCCACAAAATAGAAACAGAAGGTACTCTACCCAACTCATTCTATGAAGCCACAATTACTCTGATACCTAAACCACAAAAAGACCCAACAAAGATAGGAAACTTCAGACCAATATCCCTTATGAATATTGATGCAAAAATCCTCAATAAAGTTCTTGCTAACCGAATCCAAGAACACATCAAAACAATCATCCATCCTGACCAAGTAGGTTTCATCCCAGGGATGCAGGGATGGTTCAATATACGGAAATCCATCAACGTAATCCAGTATATAAACAAACTCAAAGACAAAAACCACATGGTCATCTCGTTAGATGCGGAAAAAGCATTTGACAAGATCCAACACACATTCATGATAAAAGTCTTGGAAAGATCAGGAATTCAAGGCCCATACCTAAACATGATAAAAGCAATCTACAGCAAACCAGTAGCCAACATCAAAGTAAATGGTGAGAAGCTTGAAGCAATCCCTCTAAAATCAGGGACTAGACAAGGCTGTCCACTTTCTCCATACCTATTCAACATTGTACTTGAAGTCCTAGCCAGAGCAATTCGACAACAAAAGGAGATCAAAGGGATACAAATTGGAAAAGATGAAGTCAAAATATCACTCTTTGCAGATGATATGATAGTATATATAAGTGACCCTAAAAATTCCACCAGAGAACTCCTAAGCCTGATAAACAGCTTCGGTGAAGTAGCTGGATATAAAATTAACTCAAACAAATCAATGGCCTTTCTCTACACAAAGAATAAACAGGCTGAGAAAGAAATTAGGGAAACAACACCCTTCTCAATAGTCACAAATAATATAAAATATCTTGGCGTGACTCTAACTAAGGAAGTGAAAGATCTGTATAATAAAAACTTCAAGTCTCTGAAGAAAGAAATTATAGAAGATCTCAGAAGATGGAAAGATCTCCCATGCTCATGGATTGGCAGGATCAACATTGTAAAAATGGCTATCTTGCCAAAAGCAATCTACAGATTCAATGCAATCCCCATCAAAATTCCAAATCAATTCTTCAACGAATTAGAAAGTGCAATCTGCAAATTCATCTGGAATAACAAAAAACCTAGGATAGCAAAAACTCTTCTCAAGGATAAAAGAACCTCTGGTGGAATCACCATGCCGGACCTAAAGCTCTACTACAGAGCAATTGTGATAAAAACTGCATGGTACTGGTATAGTGACAGACAAATAGACCAATGGAATAGAATTGAAGACCCAGAAATGAACCCACACACCTACGGTCACTTGATCTTCGACAAGGGAGCTAAAAACATCCAGTGGAAGAAAGACAGCATTTTCAACAAATGGTGCTGGCACAACTGGTTGTTAACATGTAGAAGAATGCGAATCGATCCATTCCTATCTCCTTGTACTAAGGTCAAGTCTAAGTGGATCAAGGAACTTCACATAAAACCAGAGACACTGAAACTTATAGAGGAGAAAGTGGGGAAAAGCCTTGAAGATATGGGCACAGGGGAAAAATTCCTGAATAGAACAGTAATGGCTTGTGCTGTAAGATCGAGAATTGACAAGTGGGACCTCATGAAACTACAAAGCTTCTGCAAGGCTAAAGACACCATCAATAAGACAAAAAAACCACCAACAGATTGGGAAAGGATCTTCACCTATCCTAAATCAGATAAGGGACTAATATCCAATATATATAAAGAACTCAAGAAGGTGGACTCCAGAAAGTCAAATAACCCCATTAAAAAATGGGGCTCAGAACTGAACAAAGAATTCTCACCTGAGGAATACCGAATGGCAGAGAAGCACCTGAAAAAATGTTCAACATCCTTAATCATCAGGGAAATGCAAATCAAAACAACCCTGAGATTCCACCTCACACCAGTCAGAATGGCTAAGATCAAAAATTCAGGTGACAGCAGATGCTGGCGAGGATGTGGAGAAAGAGGAACACTCCTCCATTGTTGGTGGGATTGCAAGCTTGTACAACCACTCTGGAAATCAGTCTGGCGGTTCCTCAGAAAATTGGACATAGTACTACCGGAGGATCCAGCAATACCTCTCCTGGGCATATATCCAGAAGATGTCCCAACCGGTAAAACGGACACATGCTCCACTATGTTCATAGCAGCCCTATTTATAATAGCCAGAAGCTGGAAAGAACCCAGATGTCCCTCAACAGAGGAATGGATACAGAAATTATGGTACATTTACACAATGGAGTACTACTCAGCTATTAAAAAGAATGAATTTATGAAATTCCTAGCCAAATGGATGGACCTGGAGGGCATCATCTTGAGTGAAGTAACACAATCACAAAAGAACTCACACAATATGTATTCACTGATAAGTGGATATTAGCCCAAAACTTAGGATACCCAAGATATAAGATACAATTTGATAAACGCATGAAACTCAAGAAGAATGAAGACCAAAGTGTGGACACTGTGCACCTTCTTAGAATTGGGAACAAAACACCCAGGGAAGGAGTTACAGAGACAAAGTTCGTAGCTGTGATGAAAGGATGGACCATTTAGAGACTGCCGTATCCAGGGATCCATCCCATAATCAGCTTCTAAACGCTGACACCATTGCATACACTAGCAAGATTTTGCTGAAAGGACCCAAATATAGCTGTCTCTTGTGAGACGATGCCGGGGCCTAGCAAACACAGGAGTGGATGTTCACAGTCAGCTATTGGATGTATCACAGGGCTCCCAATGGAGAAGCTAGAGAAAGTACCCAAGGAGCTAAAGGGATCTGCAACCCTATTGTTGGAACAACATGATGTACTAACCAGAACCCCGGAGCTCTTGTCTCTAGCTGCATATGTATCGAAAGATGGCCTAGTCGGCCATCACTGGAAAGAGAGGCCCATTGGACTTGCAAACTTTATATGCCCCAATATAGGGGAATGCCAGGGCCAAAAGAATGGGAATGGGTGTGTAGGGAAGTGGGGGGCGCTATGGGGGACTTTTGGGATAGCATTGGAAATGTAATTGAGGAAAATATGTAATAAAAATATTAAAAATCAAAAAAAAAAAAAAAGAAGTTCAGTCCATTTCCATCATGGTGGGAAGCATGGCAGCATGCAGGTAGACATGGTGCTGGAGGAGCCAAGAGGTCTACAACTTCATCCAAAGGTAGCCAGAAGGAGACTGTCTTTTCTGCACTGGGCAGAGCTTAAGCTTAGGTGCATCAAAGCTGACCCCCACAGGGACACACTTCCCCTAACAAGGCTAGGCCTCCTCCAACAAGGCCACACCTCCTAATAGTGCCACTCCCTAGGCCAAGCATATTCAAACTACCATAATTTTCCTTCCTGAACATTCTCACTTCTTAATTTCTACCTTTTTAAAAATCTAGTTCTAGTGGCTTAGAGAGATGGCTCAATGGTTAGCAGAGTTTGTTGCTCTTCCAGAGGACCCAAAATTTAGTCTCTAATACCTACCTCAAGACATTCACAGCCACTTGTAGCTCCAACTCCAGGAGATCCAACACCCTCTTCTGGCTGCCACAGGCAGTACACTCATGTACACAAGCGTGCACGTATGGGCGCGCACACACATATACACTCATACACACACACTCACACACACACTCATGCACTCACACACACAATCAGTTGTTCCTTTTCCATCAGCTTATAGGATAGAAGGTATAATTCCTGTCTGTCAAGATGCAGAGCCAACACCACCAAGCCATCACTGGGGCCAAGGCTTAAAGACACTAGACAATAGCAGAAACCAAGAACCAAAAGCCAGCTGCAACATGAATTCAAACTGGATTCAAGCCAGTGAGTAAAATCAGGAGGTATAATGGGAAAACAGCCAAGGTTCTAGATCTGAGCCAGCAATGGGTTCTGAAGCCAGGGGACTCCCTGTAAAGGGCACCACAGGCTGAGTGTACCTCAGGAAGTCCGGTGGCCCTCTGTATCACTCTTGCTGACACTGCCAGACAAGCGGGGGCCTTTGGGGAGGCAGCTGAAAACTGGTGACCTACTAACACTGTTACAGCATGTTAGCAAACCCGGGTCAAAAAAGGCCTCTGGAAAGGGTTCATTAATCAGGGAGGTTCGAGCAGGGTCCCACTCGGGAAAGAAACAAGAGTCAGAATCTGTGGGTCAGCTGTGCCAGCATTATCCCCATCTGGTGGAAACCCACAGGCTGGTCTTTTCATGTTAAAATGAGAATTAGGGCCAGGTGTGAGCCTCAGGGCCCTCCCTGGTGGGGACAGAGCAGGGGACAGAGCAGAGGGGAGCAAGCAGGTTTCCTTTGTGGTTCTCTTCTTTCCCACTTTTCCAAGACCTGGATCCCTAATACCCATCTAAATCTAATGATTAATTCATTTGACAGACATTCAATAACATAATAAGGTACTACTAAAAGAGCCAAATCCAAGGTGCTCATTGGTTCAAGGCTAGGCCAGACTCAGCCCTGGGGTCATAAATTCCCAGATTCTGGCCTGATAGAGAACCATTCTTGCAAGTATTCATGAATTCAGCATTCCTCAAAGATTCCCAGACACACCTCGGCCATTCTCCTGCGGTAATAAACCTGAAAACTGTACAGGGAGAAACAAGAGAGCAAAAATGGATTTGCAAGCCACCAGGGAGCTGGCGCCTTGTGATTGGATACTTCCGTCGGCCAATGGTGTCTGCCTATGCTTTTTGCCCTACTTAGAACCAGGGCGGCTGCTCTGACTTTTTTTCTTTTTTCTTTTGGAAGTGCTACAAGAGTCTTGCTAGAAGTCACCCCTGGCCTTTCCTACAGTTGCAGTGGGAGGGAGAATGGAAGTGGAAATCTCTAGGTGAACAATTTGCTACCTGTCTGGAACTGGAGCCCTCGGGTAGAAGAGTTGAGGAAAAGGGGATTTTTCCCCCTATGTGTCTATTGCCCCCTCTTGCTGTTTAAAAGCACATTTGAAATATTTTTCAATTGTGTGAGATGTGGAAATACATATTTAGGAATTCGTTTTGTTTTGTTTTTGTTTTTGTTTTTCAAAATCACTATCAAATGCAACCATAATACTCCTAGGTGAAGCAGGCTTCCTCGATAAGAGCTCTTTCTGCTTCCCCTTTCTGCTCACTAGTGGTGTGTCTTCCCTGTCCCTTTCACTACTGTCCTACGCCTGAGCCCACACAATGAGGTAACGGGCGTTTGCTCTGAAAAGGAAGTCTACATTTCCATATTTCAGCTTTTAAAATGTTATAAGGATGAAGTTTTGAATTGGTATTCTGTTATGTTTGTAGCCCAGGAGAGCTATGAATTCTGAAATATGAAATATGGGCCATGGAGATAGCTCAGCAGGTAACGGCACTTGTCACTAAGCCGGACGCTCTGAGATCTCACGTGACGGGAGGGCAGAGTCAGTTCCTGTGAGTTGTTCTCTGAACCCTCCATGTGTGACATGGTACACAGATGCCAACGCACACACAAAGAAATGTAATTTTTAAAAATTTAAATCTATTCTCATGTGTGTGTGTGTGTGTGTGTGTGTGTATGTGTGTGTGTGTGTATGTATGTGTGTGTATGTGTGTGTGTATATGTGTGTGTATGTGTGTGTGTGTATGTGTGTGTGTGTATGTGTGTGTGTGTGTGTGTATGTGTGTTAAATTGCCCTGGATACTGAGAAAAGAACTGTTAGTGTTGAATTAAATTTTTATTCTATTTTACAAGAGGAATAAGAAAGGAATCTTTGTAGTGAAAACGTTAAAACCCGGGGAAGTGGTAGCCTCACGAGCTGAGGGCAGAGGTTCTGTCCCATCTGCTTTGCCATCTCCACTTCTTAATGCTTTGATAGGTTCCTATTCAGGAATTAATGTTTGACACAAAAATGGCCATGAATGAGAGGAGACACCAGGAAAGCACAGGACACTGAGACCGTCGGCTAAAGGAGAATCTGGGGCCAGGATGTTTGGCAAGTTTTCTTTTGTGCTTAATAACTAAAGCTTATATTTGGATGATTGGTTGATTGGGCTATAAAATCCACCACATCTCTGGAATCCAGGTCAGTCTGTTCTTACTGGCTAAGGAAGTGAGGCAGAAATGCACGTGACTGGCTTGCTGATAAGCCCGCAGCAGGGGAAAGACGCAGTGGCTCAAATGATTTGAAAACGAAGGAGCTGGAAGGCATCTTGGGTCTCATCGGATTTGACCACTGCTAATCGTTTGGTTTATTCCGTAGCCCTGTCCTTCCGGGTCCTTTATAGCTTCAGTGACTGTAGGTCCAAAATGACAGGCTGGTGGGTGGAAAATTTCCCCTCTCCAGATTAAAATAAATCTGTGCAAGCACTGAGGACTACAGAAAAGCAGTTGAACTGAGAGAGGCCAGGCCCACCCAGCACTCAAGGCTTTAAGGATATAAAAGAAGTTATACTTCCCCTGTCCAGCTGCAAACAGCAAGACAGTTCAGGATGAGCAGGTTTTCTGAAGCCAGGGAGAGTGATGTGTGCTGTTCACTTCTGTCACTAACAGCCACTGAAAGTTAGGCAGCTGTGTGGTCAAAAGATGAGGTCTACTTCACAGAGCTGAGCCTCATGACCTGGAAGGTGTGTTAGACAAAAGCATTCCCTAGGAGAATTCCCCTGGAAGGATTCAGCCAATGGAAAAGAGCTTTTGGAGTAGCCTGATCTCATTGGAGACAAGTGAACATACGTGTGCACATGGATATGTGAATGAATACTCCCACAGACCCTTCGGTTTCCTAGAAACACAGGCTGAGAGAGCACAGAGCTTCACAAACACCCTGTTAGGATCTATCGTTTATTTTCAGGCTTCCTTCATCACTATGCTGAGAGGAAAGCCCAGGAGAGCCTCACACACATGAGACTCCTCAGTGAGGACTCAGCTGGGTCAAAGCCCATAGCCTGCAGAAACGCATTGCACACAGAGACCCCAAAATAACTGGTCTTTCTGTGTGCAGTAACATCAGGGAAGTCTCAACCATTCCAGAGAAGTCCAGAAAGACACCCAGAAGCCACTTCTGTTACCCAGCAGAGCTCCTTGTCTAACGCATGGACATTAAGCCAGTTCATGACACCCTCTGATCTCTAGCACTTTGGTGATCACCGGCAGGGGCTTATAGTTGCCTTAGAGAAGGAAGTTCCAGGACAGATGCTGGGAGAGCAGCTGAGAGGCTATTGCAAGGAAGACTTTGATCAGTTGGTGGCAGTAGAGGTAGAGAAGAAGCAGCTGAGTTCTGGTTGTATTTCAAGAATAGAACCAATGAGGTTTCACAACAGATTGATGTGGGAAGGAAGGAAGAGTCAACAATGACACCAAGGATTTAAGTCCAAGCAAACGGAAAGATGGAGTTCTCATGCTGAACTGGAGATGGAGGGTGGAGGAGCTTTCAGGAGAAGACAAGGAGTTAAAGTTTTAATGGACTGTGGTTTAAAATTAAAAATATCAGATGTGGTGGTACACACCTTTGATCCCAGCTCTGGTCAAGCAGAGGCATGTGAATCTCTGTGAGTTCAATGCCAGCCTGGAACGCATAGCAAGTTCAAGAATAGTCAGGGATACACAGTGAGTCCCTACCTCAAGTTGGAGAGAAAGGAACATATATATGTTTAAAGTTTCTGGAAGTGGATCTATTTCAAATGACAAGACACAGGATTCAGAGAACCTGAGGTGAAGTAGGATGAAATCATTGTGACTAAAGGATTTTGAGCTTGGGATGTTGAAAGGTCATTGATCTCTCTGGGTGGTCCTCGAAGGAGGCTTGAGTGGGATAAAGACGCAAGGCAATGCACAGTTGAAGCACAAATGGTCGCACTAGTATTAGTTTGAGGTGTGCAGAATTTGGATCATTTAACTCGAACATTAGAAATGGGCAAAACAGCAAACAGATCAGACCTGTGGCACCACGACCATGCAATATGATAAAGTTGGACTTTTGCATTACATAGGTCTATAACCCCATTATAACAAATATCAAAAGCGGCGGACTGAAGGAGAAATTCAACAAGTTCTCGAGGTCGGAATCTTTATTGTTTCACAGCAGAGCTGCGAATGACCCTGTATTTGTTTTTAGGTGTATCAAAGCTCAGGGGCAGGGCTGGAGAGATAGCTCAGTGATCAAGACCAGGGGCTACTCCCTGCCATTCCAGAAGCTCCAAGTTCAATTCCTAGTGAGCACATGGGTCACAGCATCTACCACTCCAGCTCCAGGGAATCTAACATCTGCTTCTGCCTTCTGAGGGCATCAGGCAGGCAACTGGTGCACAGACATACACGCAGACCAAACACCCACACAGGTTAAATGAAACAGAACAAAACTACTCCATGCTAGCTAGCATTCACATCAACTCAAGAGGGATCTTATAAGGCATGTCCCATGACGCTGTAAGGGAAGTTTCCTTCTCGTGTAGCTGTAGGTGATCAAGATGTACCCTCCCCTGCTCCCCAACCTTGAACCATGCTTCCAAATTCAGTAACTCCAAGTCCCCTAGCTCAGAGGCCCACGTGAGAGTTGGAGGCTGTCACAGGCGTCGGAGTCCTGGAGTGACCATGCAGGATTAAACAAGTTCTGGGGATGTTTATTTACATGAACTGAGTCTTTACTGGACTCAAACAAATTGAAAAAGTAAATTGAGAAAAGCCCTTGCCTCCCATTTCCAGGCAATAATGAAGAGGAAGATAAAAGTGAGATCATTACATAATCCTTTTAAAAGGAGAGATTGTTATATAATCTTTATTAAAAAAAAAAAGTCATCCAGTCTAGACTTTTAACTCTTCATACTTGGAACGCAAGTCTTATCACTATAATTATTTAAATCTCCTGGCTTTGTGAAAACTAATTAGTGTTTGTGGGTGAATGAAAACTGTACAGTTTTGTAGAATTCACCATTTAGTTCAATAGAAAAGTAAGATGACTTGGTGGTTGAATGCCTCCCAACAGGGCAAAGGCAATCCCCAGACAAGCCATTCACCTGCTGGATCGGAGCTGATTGGCATCATAGTGCCTGCCCAGGTGTTCAATCAGCCAAACAAAGCGGGCTCATCATCTCCTATTCAGTGTTTATGGCGATATTGTCAGTAAAACTTCTCAAGAAAAATACCAAAAAATACACATCTGGGTCCATAGCACATTTATGTGAACAGTGGGTTCGCACCAGTGCTTGCGATGTGAACACTAGAAAAATGTTTTTTTTTGTTTTTTTTCAAAATCACTAAACTGGGCTCCTCTTCACTAAGTCAGAAAGGGGAGGAATTCCAAATCAGGATTCGTGCAATACTGGATCATGCAAACAGGACGGAGTTGCAGTGTCCAAATCAAGTAGATGCAGTGAAGAGCAGAGCCGCAGACCTACCCGTCAGCCATGTAGTCAGAGATGTGTGTCTATGAGGCCCTGGCCAGTGCGCTGTCAAGATAGTCATGGCTTCTGTGTAGGAGTCTGTGAGAGGCAAATGGAAAAGGGCTTCTGGTATGCAGAAGCTAACCTACTGGTGATGCCACAGAGAAAGTCTCATTTACCTCGCCTTTTGGTTAAATGATTTGTATCCTGAACCTATGCTGGTGCCCAGAGTCTGTCTGAGAGGCCAGTTAGCCACATTCCCCTCTAGTCTTCTGCTGCCCGCTAACTTCATTTTGCTCTCTTCCTGGGAAAGATGCTGCCTTCGTCCCTTGCTTTGGACCTCTGCATCCTCTTTTCAGTCAAACAAGGAAAGAAAAGGAATTTTTTTATGTCTAATAAATGGTGTATGTGAAGACTCCCAGCCTCTTTCCTGATAGCAGCTTCCCTTACAGCTCAATTCTGCAAGCTCCACCCTATCCCCGCTCCCATGTACCTGCACTGACATGACACTTACATACGCTGACTTGTCCCTTATCAGCCCTAAAGTTCACTGCCTCTCTTCTCTGGTGTCACCTGGGTGTCCATGGTTATATAAGCAAGAGGTACAAGAGTTTGGGTTCAAAAATAAAAATAAATAAAAGCCAGTGGGGCTGGAGAGATGGCTCAGCAGTAAGATCACTTGCTGCTCTTGCAGAGGACCGGGGCTCAGTTTCCAGCACCCACATTGTCATCTCACATGTCTGTAGCTCCAGTTTTAAGGAATCCAACACCTTCTTTCATCCTCCACGGGCTCTAAGCGAACATGTGATACACATGTGGGCAAAACATTCATATACATAAAATAAAATGCTTAAGTCTTTCTTTTTGTAAATTAGCCATGATGACACATGTCTCAAATCCCAACACACAGATACAAATCAAATCTCAAATACGCAGGGGTGGTAAAGGCAAGAGGGTCAGCAGTTCAAGGCCAGCCTGGGCTACATTAGGCCTCATCTCAAAAAAGCCAAAATAGTATAAAACAAAGCAGGAATTAGTTATATTATGTTATTTTGGCTTTTCAAGACAGGGTTTCTCTATGTAGCCTTGGCAGTCCTGGAACTTACTCTGTACACCAGGCTGGCCTCGAACTCTTAGAAATCCACTTGCCTCTGACTCCTGAGTGCTGGCATCAAAGGCGTGCACCACCACCGCCTGCCCTGGAGTTAGTTATTTTAAATGAATATAAATACACCATAAGTTTTTCAGAGAGCAGCAAACAGTCTCTTCCCAGTGACTCCTGGTTCCAGGGCTGCAGTGGGGATTCTCCCAGGAAAGAATTATTACTCTGGCAAGTCTTCAACAGGGGCGCACAGCAGCTCGGCTATTGTCATTCTTTCTATTTCCACCTAGGATTGTGAAGATGTCCAGCCCCAATCTGAATGTTGTGACCTTGCTGGGCAGTTGTCTGGCCTACATCAGCGCTTACCTTTTTGGGATTCAAGATGCTCTTGTGGGGAGTTCAGTAGAAGCTCTCATTCAGGTAGGAGACATTGTGGGATTTTGTTTTGGACACCATGTTGAACTTCGATAATGTTTCCTGCTCACAGCTCTTTCCGAGATTGTTAGTTCTGTATCCAGGTTATGGACATATTCCCTGAGTCCCACTTGCTGCCCCATGTCCTCTGTGGGCCTGAGACACTGCAGACAGATGAAGGTTCCACTAGTGACTCTTGCTTCTGCCTTCTTTCACCCACAGATACGACTGTCCTTGCTGTGCATTGGGACATCCTTGGTGTTTGGCCCTATCCTGGGAAAGAGCTGGCGACTCTACAAAGTGTTTACCCAGAGAGTACCGGACAAGAGAGTGGTAAGTTGGCAGCTAATACAGGATGCTGGGTCGCACCAGGAGCTCCACAGTGGCTCGGAGCTGAGGAAATGAATACAGATCTCCGAGATGACTGTAGTCTGCCTGAGATTCTTGCCCTTTGGTTCAATCCTTAAAGTGATGTGGCTTCATAAAGCCCCAGACTTACACGGTGGCTAAGAGTGAGTGCTACCAGGAGCTAGGTCTTTCAACACGGACTGTTTAGGTACACAAACTCCGAGGCTTCATGGGAACCTGTGAGCTGCCCAATACCTGGCATAGTGGGAGGGAAAACAAGATGCCCAGAGAGACTGGCTCTTGGCAAAGACCGGAAGCTGCAAGCGAAAGAGTAAATGCAAAGAAGCTGTAGCAAGAAGCACAGTTATTCCCCTCCCTAGAGTTCAGGTCTTTCCCACACACACAATACTCTGCACTGAGAGGGGCATAGCTAAGCAGCCAGCGAGAAGATGGACTCCGTGGGCAGAACTGACTCTGGAATCCATGCAGCCGTCAGGTCACCTGCATGCCCCTGACATCAGCATTTATTATAACCATGCTCCTCCATGGTATCAAACTCCTTGGTATGACTGTTCAGACCTCATACATGATTCTGTCAGACTGCTTCTCTGTAATTACAGGATTTTAAGAACCAAAGAGTATTGAATCATGATGAATATTTAGTGAAAGTTCAGCTGTGAGTAACCACACAGATGTAGAAAGCTGGCTAAAAGGACAGATTTTATCCTTGTAAATATCTTTTCCAAAAATAGCTCTTTTTTGGAGGCATAACTGACACATAAACCCACATATTAAAAGTGCAACATGAACAGGTGTGGCGACGCACACCTTTAATCTCAGCACTTGGGAGGCAGAGGCAGGTGGATCTAGGAGGTCGAGGCCAGCCTGGTCTACAGAGTGAGTTCCAGGACAGCCAGGGATACCCAGAGAAAACCCTGTCTAGAGAACCAAAACTCAACAACACAAAAAGTATGATACTTGGCAGGGGAGACAGCAATATCAGGAAGAAGGTTTTCCCAGGGTAAGGCTTACCCTGTGCATTTGGGGTGTGCTGACCCCTGAGTAAATTTGACTTCATAATTTGTGGTAGTGAGGAGTACATTTGAGCTCTTTCCTGAAGAAAAACAAAACAAAGAAGAGGAAGTGTGATATTAACCCACGTATACACTCATGAAACATGAAAACTAACAAACTCCAGCATCCGCAGATGCTCAACATCCTCTGCTGCCCCTCCCCTCACTTCAGACCCTCCCTGCTACCCCTCCCATCTCAACAGACTCTCCCTATTCCAAGAACACCACTGTTTTGCTTTCTAAAGTTAAAGATAAGTTTTCACTTTTCAGAGTTTCACATAAATGGAATTGTGGGATGGAGAGATAGCTCAGCACTTAACAGAGTTGGTGAGCAACACCCATGTTGGATATCTGCACATACCTGCACACAGATGCACAGAATTTAAAGCTAAAAATAAATCTTTAGAAAAAAAAAAACAAATTTTAAACGTATGTTTCCTGGGACCATTTGCTTGGAAAATATTTTTTCAACCTTTTACTGGTAGTGTCTGTCTTTGTCACTGAGGTACATTTCCTGTATGCAGCAAAATGCTGAGTCCTGTTTATGTATCTAGTCTGTTAGTCTATGTCTTTTTATTGGGGAATCGAGTCCATTGATGTTAAGAGATATTAAGGAAAAGTGATTGTTGCTTCCTGCTATTTTTGTTGTTAGAGGTGGAATTATGTTTGTGTGACTATCTTCTTTGGGGTTTGTTGAAAGATTACTTTCTTGCTTTTTCTAGGGTGTAGTTTCCCTCCTTGTGTTGGAGTTTTCCCTTTATTATCCTTTGAAGGGCTGGATTCATTGAAAGATATTGTGTGAATTTGGTTTTGTCATGGAATACTTTGGTTTCTCCATCTATGGAGAATGAGAGTTCCAATTGAGAGTTTTGCTGGGTATAGTAGCCTGAGCTGGCATTTGTGTTCTCTTAGGGTCTGTATGACATCTTCCATGGCTTTCATAGTCTCTGGTGAGAAGTCTGGTGTAATTCTGATAGGTCTCCCTTTACATGTTACTTGACTTTTTTCCCTTACTGCTTTTAATATTCTTTGTTTTGTGCATTTTGTGTTTTGATTATTATATAATGGGAGGAATTTATTTTCTGATCTAGTCTATTTGGAGTTTTGTAGGTTTCTTGTATATTTATGGGCATCACTTTCTTTAAGTTAGGGAAGTTTTCTTTTATAATTTTGTTGAAGATATTTACTGGCCCTTTAAGTTGCAAATCTTCACTCTCTTCTATACCTATTATCCTTAGGTTTGTTTTTCTCATTGTGTCCTGGATTTCCTGGATGTTTTGGGTTAGGAGCTTTTTGCATTTTGCATTTTCTTTGACTGTTGTTTCAATGTTTTCTAGGATATCTTCTGCACCTGAGATTCTCTCTTCTATCTCTTGTATTCTGTTGGTGATGCTTGCATCTGTGACTCCTGATCTCTTTTTTAGGTTTTCTATCTTTATGGTTGTCTCCCTTTATGATTTTTTTATTATTTCTATTTCCATGTTTAGATCCTGGTTGGTTTTGTTCAATTCCTTCACCTTTTTGTTGTGTTTTCCTGTAATTCTTTAAGGGATTTTTTGTGTTTCCTCTTTAAGGGCTTCTACCTGTTTGCCTGTGTTCTCCTGTATTTATGTCCTTCTTAAGTCCTCTAACATCATCATGAGATGTGATTTCTAAATCTGAATCTTGCTTTTCTGGTGTGTTGGGATATTCAGAACTTGCTGTAGTGGGAGAACTGGGTTCTGATGATGCCAAATAGCCTTGGTTTCTGTTGCTTTCTTGTGCTTGCCTCTCCCCATCTGGTTATCTTTAATGCTAATTGCCCTTGCTATCTCTGACTGCAGCCTGTCCCTCCTGTGATCCTGGTTGTTTTCAGAATTCTTCAGAGTTCAGCCATTTCTGTGATCCTGTGATTTTGAGATCCTGGGTGTGTCTGAGCTCCTGGGAGTCAAGCTTTCTCTGGGTGTTGCAGGGTTGTGTGGGGAACCAGAGCCCTGGATTTGCTCCAGGCACAGATGTAAGCTGGAAAGAACCTGTGCCTCTGGTTGGGCAGGGGTTTGTGTTTCCTTGGTTCCTGTTGGGGTCCCAGTTACTTTGGGTGTTGGGAAAGATGTTGTGGCCTCAGCTGTGATCTTGAGTATGTCAGAGCTCCAGTGCTCCTGGGTGTGTCCAATCTCCTGGGAGTGGCGCTTCCTCCATGGTCCTGTGATCTTGTGATCCTGGGTGTGTTAGAGCTTCCTCTGGGTGTTGTGGATCTGGGTGCAAAGCCAGCTCCTAAGGTCTGCTCAGGGCACAGGCTTAGACCAGAAGGCTCTCATTTTTATATAAATACCTGTGTTGTGCTCACACGCACAACTGTGCACCATGTGCATGCACTGCTCAAGGAGGTCAGAAGAGGGCATCAGATCCCCTAGAACTAGAGTTAGAGATGCTTGTGAGCCTCCAATCTGGATGCTGGGAATTGAACCTCTGCCAGTGTTCTCAAGGCTGAGGCACATTCCTAGCCCCTTCAATTATTGTTGACTTGTGGGGGAGCTGCTGAACTCTTCTCTGCTAAGCATGGATTGGGTGCTGTGGTTTATCCTTGTAATCATAGATAGATAGATGGATGGATAGATAGATAGATATAGATAGATATAAACAGATAGATGCATATGGATATACGTATAAATTTATAGGAAAAAGCCATAGTGAATTGCATTATGCATTATCATGCATATCTAATGTATATCAATAAAAGCATTTTAAAGAACAAACAGAAGCATGAATTCAGCTGCACTTTCACAGGACCTGTTTTTCAGTTGCAAAAGGTTCTGTTTTATTAGGGTCCTGAGAATTTTTATCATATTGGTGTGGAGTTTTGTTTAAAAAATTTCTGTGTCTATTGAAAGTATTGCATTATTTTCTTGCTTGGTCTACTTATATGGTGAATTGTGTCGAATGACTGTAAGATTCCTGAGATATGCCTGGGTGGCTCCTGCTGTGTTACACTCATGGTATTTGGTTTAATTCCTTTTTATAACAATTTTGTTTGGATTTGTGCACTCGTGCTTCTAGTGGCTATGGCTTTGTAGTTTTCCTTTCCTATCGTATATTTATGTAACTTGGGTATCAGGGTGATCTTGACCTGGTGGCATGAGTTGGGACCTGTTTCTTCCCCTTCAGTGTCTGGAATGCTTTCAGTGTGGTTGTAAAACCACTTTCGTTTTTATATATGCTATAAATCCCGTTCAGTTGTCATGATTTCACCAAACAATTAACTTCTGACAGTATTTAATAAGACTAAATCACATATTTTCCTGTGTAGTCTCCCTTTTCAATGTTCTCAATCTTCTGTACACATTTTTGTTTGTTTGTTTGTTTGTTTGTTGCTGTTTTTGTTTGTTTATTTGTTTGTTTTCAAGGCAGGGTTTCTCTGTGTAGCCCTGGCTGTCCTGGAACTCACTCTGTAGACCAGGCTGGCCTCAAACTCAGAAATCTGCCTGCCTCTGCCTCCCGAGTGCTGGGATTAAAGGCATACGCCACCACGCCCAGCAGTAGTAGTTTCTTGTGTGCGCAATTTGATTAAGCAATGGGTTTATCTTGCTCTCGTAAACACCATGGGTTCTAACTGCCTTGCTTCTTTCCTTTGGTGGTTGTCAAGAACATGAATCTACCATATCCATCACCCTGTCCAAAACTTAACTCCAAATGGATCAAGAACCTCATTGTAAGACCAAATACCCTGAATCTGGTAAAGAGAAAGTAGGAAACAGGCAATCCTGGCACTCAGGAGACAGGCAGGTGGATCTCTGAGTTTGAGGCCAGCCTGGTCTACAGAACGAGTTCCAGGACAGCCAGGGCTATACAGAGAAACCCTGTCTGGAAAAACCAAAAAAAGGAAAAAGAGAAAGGAAATAGTCTTGAACTCCTTGGCACAGGAAAGGATTTTCTGAACAAGACACTGATGCCATAGGCATTAAGATCAACAGTTAATAAATAGGATTTCATGAAGCTTAAAAAACCTTTGTACAGCAAAGAACACCATCATTTGGATAAAGCAGAAGCCTACATAATATAACTAATGTATAACTAATTACGTTAGATGTAATTTAGCAATTATACATCTGATAAGAGTTAGTTATCTAGAGTATATAAAGAACTATATAAAAATGAGTATCAAAACAAATAACTGGAGCTGGAGAAATGGCTCAGTGGTTAAGAGCACTGACTGCTCTTCCGAAGGTCATGAGTTCAAATCCCACCACATCACAACCATCCATAATGAGATCTGATGCCCTCTTCTGGGATGTCTGAAGACAGCTACAGTGTACTTACATATAAAATAAATCTTAAAAAAAAAAAACAAAAAAACAACAACAAAAAAACAAAAAAACAAATAACTCAATTTCACAAAAGATAAAACAAAAATGGCTTGTAAACACTTCAACAAGTGTTCAACATCCTTAGCTGTCAGGGTAATTCAAATTAAAAGTACTTAGAGATTTCATCTTGCCCTAGTAAGAATGGCCAACATTAACCAAAACAAATGGCAGCACTACTGGCAAGGATAGGGGGAAAGAGGAACACTTATTCATTGCTGGTGGGAGTGCAAACTGGTTCAACCACTATGAAATCAGTGTGGGGGTTCCTCAAAAGCTGAAAATGGAGCTACCACAAGATCCAGCTATTCCACTCTTGGGCATGAATCAAAAGACTGTACATCTTACCAAAGAGACCTTGCTCATCCGTGCTCACTGCTGCTCTATTCATAAGAGCCAGAAATTGGAAACAGCCTAGATGTCCATCAGTGATGAATGAACAATGAAGTGTTGTACATTTACCCAGTGGGATGTTAGCCAGCTGTTAAGAAAAATGGGATTCACAAGTCAGTAGATGGAGCTAGAACAAAATCCTGAGTGAGGTGACCCAGACACAAAAAGACAAACATTGCATGGTTTCTCTTATGTGTTGATGTTGGCTTTTAAGTTTTAGGTATATGTGTTCTGGTATAACCACAGAGGCTGGGCAGCTACTGAGGGACCAGGAAGGAGGGGATCTTCTAAAGAAGGGGAAATAGAGTATAGACTTATGGAGATATAAAAAGAAACTAGAAGCCAGATGTGATTCACATGCCTTTAATCTCAGCACTTGGGAGACAGAGGCATGCATATCTCTGTGACTTGGAGGCCTGCCTTGTCTACATAGTGAGTTCTAGGACAGCCAGAACTAGTGAGATCCTGTCACCCCCGCCCCCCGCCCCAATAAATCAAAATGAGGGATAGGACTAAGGAGGATTTAATGGGGAAGAAGATGGGAAATCAGTGCAAGGAAGAAATAGAGGGAGAGACAACTAACACGGAAGCACTAAAGGCCTTTTGAAGAGCCATGTGGAAATCTACTAGTATAGAAGCTGTCTAATATATATTTAACTTCCATACATATATATGGCTGTTAAATGGAGTCACCATATAATGGGGAGACAGTGTCCCACAAGACATCTTATGTTACCAGGTAAAACCTCCAGTTCCAAGAATGGGTTGCGTATTGTTACATTATTGGTCAAGGGAGTCCCATAGAATGCTACCACCCCCTAAATCACAGGCTGTGTTGCCAAGACTGCTGGTTGTTCTCCATAACCTGATAGTAAGTCCCTGAAGTTGCTGAAGATTCAACTTATTCATGTCATTACACATGAAGAAAACCAAGCTTGGTGCACAACTAGAAGGTCCCCTGCTAGTGACTAGTGCTCACACTGCTGGAGGGTACTTTGCATGCCACCAGAGAAGCAAAGTCAGCATCAGTATCGCCAGGCTGCAAATCCTGTGGCCTCCAACAGACTGGCCTGCAAGATGGACGCGTGCTGTAGTGGCACAGATATTACAGGTAACCAACTGCTTTCCCCTTGGATTTAAGGCCAACTCCATGAGATGCAATCCGTACCTGATACTGCTGAGATGGCCGAGAACCAGAGACTAACTGAGTCATGGGCCTACTGCTATTATTCTGCTAAAAGAAGATAGTGATAAAATAGTTCCTAGTGGCATGTCACTATACCCATTGACCAGAGTATTGCTCAGCTCTCACTAAACAAGCTTCCTCTTGCAGTAAATTGGAATGGGCATAGAGACCCCTGGACCATGCAGAAAGTCAGAGACCTTGGAGAACTTAAGCCAAATGGGTTGTTTGTATAAAATCCCTCCCCTGGGGGCTCAGGAGGCAGACTGATGTAAGAGCCCCAGGTGGGCTCTTTTCCTTCTTACAAAGGAAACAGTGTCTTCCAGACACCATGGGACAGTTACACATAGGAACTTACAAAGACTATGCAGTTCAAGGCAGACAGGGTACTAGCACAGAGAAGGGGACACAGAGTCAGGGATCCTGCCCCAACCAAGAAGCTATTTGCAGCTGATACCTGCTGGGAAAGGGACAATCAGGTTTGTTTGTTTGTTTGTTTGTTTGTTTGTTTGTTTGTTTGAATAGAGTGTCACTGGGTGTATCAACCACACTCCTGGACAGGCCAACACAAAATGATCTCCATGTAATTGTTTACACTTTTCTTGTTTTTATTTTGCATTTTGACTTATCAAGGGGCTTTTTGGGGGGTGGGGAGAGTGGTATTGTTTCCATTTTCCCAAGACAGGGTTTCTCTGTGTAGCCCTGACTACTCCAGAAATCTCTGTATAAACCAGATAGGGCTTGAACTCAGAGATCTGTCAGTGCTGGTGCTAAAGGCATGTGGCACCTTCTGCCTTTGTTTTCATCTTAAATTTGTTTTGGTTTTCTTTTTCAGTTTTGTTTTGTTTTCAAGAAAAGACATAAGGTTGTGTTGTGCCAGGAAGTGTTTGTGAACTTCAAAAGACCACCAAGGGGCCGACTCCGATGCAATCCCACCAGGGTCTTTATTCAAGCTCAACCTTGGGCCACATCACCACTTCTGATTTTTGTTTTGTTTTCGTTTTTTCTCTGTATAGCCTTGGCTGTCCTGGAACTCACTTTGTAGACCAGGCTGGCCTCGAACTCAGAAATCCGCCTGTCTCTGCCTCCCAAGTGCTGGGATTAAAGGTGTGTGCTACCACCACCCAGCTACACCATCATTTCTAAAGCAGCAGAATGGGAGGGTGAAGCCCAGAGCTGTAAGCAGGACAGGGCTTTATAGGAAATGTCAAGCAAGCAAGGGGGTTTCAGCCTGGCGAGCATCTTATTGTGTGAATACTGTAAGCCAGCAGGTATGTCCTCTGAAGCAAAACTATGAACAACCACAAACAGTCCTGGAGTACATCTGAAACAATCAGACTGATCTTTGATTGACTGTTGCTAGGAAGTAGCTAAGGAGTAACTCTGGGGTATGGGACAAGCCATGGAGTCCTTCCTGGTACTTGGGTGCAGCCTGGGTTCAGCTATAGGTCAAGTTTTTCTTAAGATGGAGGCCCATCCCAAGGTGGAGTAGGTTCGGCCTCTCTGTTAATAGGTAGGGAGGATCTGGGAGGACTTGGGGAGGGGAAAGGATATGATTAAAATATATTGTATGAAAACCCTTTAATAAAATAAAAGTTGGAGAGGGAGAGGCAAACAGGAATCTACATTACTGCCCCATCCATGAATCCTTTGTTCATCCCTCCCTCTTTTGTTGCCACAGTCTTATACATCTTTTACTAAATTCTCATAATCAATTTAAGACTGCCATTAAAAGAACATTTTCTTCATATCAGTCAAATTGTAGAGAAAATATTAATAATCTCTCCATCTGTCAATCCCATTTCTGAGTTAATAGCTAAGCCTGGTGCTAAAACCTCTATACTTCGTCATATGCTCACAGAAATAAAAGTGAACTTCCTTTATAAGACCTTTGCCAGGAAGGGTAGAGTACCAAACCATTAAACAAGCCAGGCAGTGGTGGCAAATGCTTTTAATCCCAGCATTCAGAGACAGAGGCAGGTGGATTGAGTCCAGCCTAGTCTACAGAGCTAGTTCCAGGACAGCCAGGGCTACACAGAGAAGCTTTGTCTTGAAAAACAAAACACGACAAAAAACAAATTAAAAAAGCCAGAAAGGCTAAACAAGGGGAACTCCTTAATGGTAACAGTAACAATAACTCAACTGACTTACAGAGGCAGCGTTCAGTCTTGCAATCCTAAGCGTGAATTTGGTGGGTCAGTGTGGTGGTGTGTGTTTCACCTTTGATGGTTAACATTTGAGGCTCCTGTAGAAGACTGTTGCTACAACTCATACCTCCACACACGGGGCACACTCTAGCACCTGTGCTATACAGCCAGCATCCAAAATGACATTTTGACCTTGACTGTTTTGCAGATTATCAAAGACCTGCAGTTGCTGGGGTTGGTAGCAGCCCTAGTAGTGGCTGATGTAATCCTGCTCGTGACATGGGTGCTGACTGACCCCATCCAGTGCCTCCAGATGCTTGGTGTCAGCATGAAGGTGAGAGGCTGCCTATCCCTGAGCAATCTGATGCCTTACCTTGGCTGGCTTCTGTGATACCCAGAGCCATCATCTCAGCAGCACCTACTGAGCAGCTGTTCCAAAGAGAAGTCAGGGGCAGTGGCTGCTCCGAGCAGTCTGACCCTTGCATAAAAGCTGTGCTGCCACCCACAATGATCCTTGTGCCCCCAGTCGTCTCCGGGGCATCCCCAGATGTCAGTGCACAGGGAATCTGCCTGACAGTTCTCTTTGCTTGCACAGACACAGAAGAGAACTTTCAGCTCTAGGGAGTTGCCTTCCCCTTCCTGTTGAGAGACAAAGGAGGTGCTCTGAGGTTGCCTTGGTGGCCATTCTACTGTAGTTCAATTCCCAGGCTGCCATTCACCATGCCCCCGAGGAAGGCTGCATAACAGCTCTAAGTCTCCTTTCCAGATAGAGAAGTAACAATCCTGCCTCTTTCACTAGGCTCAGGTGAAATAGGAGAAATAATTCATTTAAACAGGCCACGGAATGCAGTGGAATAGATACCAGAAGGGGCAGTGAAGGAGGATTTGGCTCTTTGCTAATAATGATTCCTGGTTTGAAAAACTCCTGTAACTTTGTTGCAGAGCTTTTTGAAACCTGTAACTTTGTTGCAGAGCTTTTTGAAACCACGGTGGTAACAAAGCACAAGCCCTGGAGTAAGTCCCAAAGCGCCCCAGCATCTGCTAGCCACCCACCTTTCTCTCCCTTCCCTCCTGCTCAGGCACTCCTGTTTTAGATTCTAACAGAGTCGCCTACATATTTCCGTTTTTTTACATACTAAAGAGGGAAACTGGAGTGTGGAGGAGTTCACACTCCAGGGAAGTTCACAGAGCTCTGCTGTGTGGTCCCAGGAATTTGAATGCCTTTGGTTCTGACTGGATGTCCCTCACAGGTGACAGGGAGAGATGTCTCCTGCTCTTTGACCAACACACACTTCTGTGCTTCACGGTACTCCGATGTCTGGATAGCCCTGGTTTTGGGATGCAAGGTTGGTAACTACACCTCCTCGGGTTACAATCTGTTTCCAACAAAAGGGGTTTGGAAAGAGAATTAGGGAATTAACGAGGTGTGTTCATGAATGGTGAACAACAGAAGAGTGAACTCAGAGCCAACTGGGCTCCTGCAGAAGTCCCAAAGCTGTGAACCTTTTGTTTCTCTACTGGTTCAAAGGGGTTCCATTTACAGCCCCCCAGGTGCTCGAATTCAGTCTGCCCACAAATCACTGCGACTTCATTTTCTCTCATATTATGGTCTGTTTTTCTGTTTGGGGAGTAGGTGTTGTGTGTGTGTGTGTGGGGGGGGGCTGTTTGTTTTCTGAGAGTCTTGCTATATAACCTTAGTTGGTCTCATTGCCTGTGTAAGCCAGGCTGGCCATTGTAACTAGCTTGGGAGGTTTTGTTATTGTTGTTTTGTGTTTTAAAAGAAGAATCCAGGAAGCAAACAGCCACTACTCACTTGTATCCTGAAAATGGTTTTAAAAAACTTCCAAACGCTACAGAATGACCCCGAATTCTGCCCTGGCCCCTTCCTAGCTGAACCTCAACCTCATCTAAATATCCTCTCAGATGCATAACCCTCTCAACTAGAGACAAGGATGACAGCCTCTTAGAGCTGTTCTCGGCTGCTTAGAACTCACACATGAGAGTTTCCAGCCACTCCTGGCCTTACTAATGGCTCCAGAATACGTGTTCTGTCTCTAGCCCTGGACCATTCTGAAGCATCAGGTCATCTCAGTTCTTAGCTCCCCAGAGCGTAGGGCGCACCTCCCCGCCCCAGCCCGCACCCAGCCTTCCTCCATTTCGTCCACTGCCTTCTGCACGTTCTCACTGCACCTCCCCCCCCCCCCCCCCGCTATTACAGTGATATGGATAAAGAAGAACAAGTTGTTGAGCATCAGAAAACTAACTGAGCCAACCTCTGCAGGCCCCTACCAGCAAGACGCTCTTGAGTAGGACTGAGCCCCACCCCCACCCTTGCTGACGCAAGGGAGGTGGGTACCGTGGCTTTCTTCACACCCATTTTCCTTTCTAGCAAGAATTTTAATGAGATCAAATTTTTATTAAAATCATATTTAACATTTTCAGAATCACAGAATTAATTTTATTCACCTTTGATAAAACTAATAACGATCCCGTTGCCGAGGGAACGCTGTTCGGTGGCATCAGTCAGGCCCCATGGGCCCCTCCTGTGTCCTTCTACTCAGAGAAGATCCCAAGGTGACTGGGTTTGACCCTGCACCCCGCTCTGGAACACAGGGTGACAGAAACACCTCTGTCACACTGACTCCTTACCCTACAGCACAAAGCTTCAAAAGTCACCCCTGCCTGCGGGTGGTGCTGACCAGGTCATGTGATCTCAGAGTCAACAGGACACCTGGCCGGACTTACCTTATTCTCTGGAAACCCCTTGGCTCTCAGCCTTACCTCATACCCAACGGCATCTACACATTGCAGTTATAAACAGGGTGTGGCTTGCCTTCCTCCGCCCTCCCTATCAGCCAAGCCTACTGCTCTGTGGTGATGTTGCTCTCATGATGTTACTTGCTGTAGTTGTTTTGAGTCAGGGTCTGTCTTAGGGTTTCTAAGACAGTGGTAAAATACCATAACCAAAAAGCAGGTTGGGGAGGAAAGGGTCTATTTGTTGTTATACTTTCATATTGCTGTTCATGATTGAAGTCAGTCAGGACAGGAACCTGGAGGCAGGAGCTGATGTAGAAGCCATGGAGAAGCGCTGCTTACTGGCTTGTTTCCCATAGCTTGCTCAGCCTGCTTTCTTATAGAACTTAGGGCAACCAGCCCAAGGATGGCCCCACCCACAATGGGCAGGACCCTCCCCCACTGATTACTAATTAAGAAAATACCCTACAGCTGGATCTTATGGAGGCATTTTCTCAACTGAGGTTCCCTCCTTTCAGATAATTCTAGTTCCTGTGTCAAGTTCACATAAGACTGGCTGGCACAAGGTCTCACTGTGAAGCCCAAACTGGCTTCAAACTCATAGCAATGCTCCTGCCTCAACCTCATCACTGTGGAATGCCAGGCCACCCATCAGGCTGGCTGTGTATGTCCTCGGTAGCTATGGTTTGCAGCGTAGTCCTTTGAGCACATTAGAAAGGCTAGTGTGTGCAGTATGTGTATACTGAGTGTTGCTGATAAAAGCTCTGATCTCTATATGCATGCAGCTGCCTCTGGGGGAAAGCAGCACCGTCTGATACTATGTTGTTTTCTCCCTAATAGAGACCGGGCAGGTTTGTGTGTGTGAAGAGAGGAGAGAGCTGGTGCCCAGTTCCTTGTGGTAGAGGCGGGCAATGTCACAAAGCAGTTCACATATAGCGCCTGCTGCCTGTGCCTCCCGCACTGTTGCTGGGGTCCCAGCCTGCCTTTGTTCTCCTCTTTTTCCATCTTTCATCTCCCAGAAACCCCCCATTGCACAGAGCCACTGGCAGCCTATGGAGTTCTTTGTGTCGAACAGAAAACAGCAGCGTCCATCCTTCCAGGCAGATGCACGCAGTCTTGCAGGTGCAGAGCCTGGCAAGCAGATGGTGCCTTTGAGCACCCTGGGAAAACAAATAATAAGTCCCCTCCCTCTGGCACTGCCCTAGTACAGCTTCACAGGATGGGACAAGCAGCTCAAGGGTCACTTTCAGTTCTCATGTGCCATTCAGCCACACTCACTGCCAAGCCATAATGGATATGTAGCATACCCCCTACACACACACACACACACACCAGCAGGAGCCAGTTCGGCTGTCCCGTCTGTGGGACTCCGATCCACACACACAACGCCCTGTGCCTTCTCCCAAAAGAATGTTGCATTTTCTGATGTCTTGTTTGCCAACCTCTCATAAACCATTCTCAGTAAAGGACAGGAAGTGACATTATTCAGAAGCCATAGGTGTAAGGAGCTAGCTCCTGGCTTCTTGGGTCATATCTTAGCAGAAGCACACAGCAAATCTTTAGGCAGATATGATTAGCCGGGCTGGAGAGATGGCTCAGTATCTGATGGTTAAGAGCACTGACCGCTCTTCCGAAGGTCCTGAATTCAAATCCCAGCAACCACATGGTGGCTCACAGCCATCCATAATGAGATCTGATGCCTTCTTCTGGTGTGTCTGAAGACAGCTACAGTGTAATTAGATATAATAATAAATCAATCTTTAGGCCAGAGCAAGTGGGGCTGACCAGAGCGAGCAACCTCCATTCCCAGCAACCACATGATGGCTCACAACTATCAGTACAGCTACCGTGTGCCCATATACATAAAATAAATAAATCATTAAAAATAAAGATATTATTAGCCCAGTGTTACTGATGAGGACACTGGCCCCAGTGGTACCGCTGTGACCTGTGGTCCCCCTTTTCTGTGCCTCTGGTCCCTGCTCCTCCTGCAGGGGCTGCTGCTGCTGTATGGTGCTTACCTGGCTGGCCTGACCAACCATGTCAGCTCTCCTCCAGTGAACCAGTCCTTAACCGTCATGGTCGGGGTCAACCTCCTGCTCCTCACCGCTGGGCTGCTTTTTGTGGTCACCAGATACCTGCACTCCTGGCCCAATCTGATCTTTGGACTCACATCCGGAGGTATCTTCGTTTGCACAACCACTGTGAACTGCTGTGTCTTCATTCCCCAGGTATGCTCGGAGTGCTGGCCAGGGACCTTCATGGGGTACGATGGGTGGTCAGAAGAAGGGGCTGGGGCCCCCTCTGCACCTCCTCGGTGCCTAGAAGAGGACAGTTCTGCTCCCCAGTCAGGCCAAAGAGGACCACCATGGTGGGGCCTGTCTTTTGAGGTGACCTCACCCCTACTTCCCACCCAGCCCCCAATTTGATCAACCCCTCTTCTGTGTCTTTTCAGTCCTTGAGATAGTTTTTTTTTTTTTTTCACTAGTCTAAGAGAAAAGACTTTTTTTTTTTCTTTTTAAATGTCTCGATACGTAGCCTCGGAACTTACTGTGTAGCCCAGGCTAACTTTCAAGAGAATAGCTTTTTTTTTTTTTCCCCCTTTCTAATTTGGGATTGCAGGTTCATAGAAAAATGTCTACTTCATGACAGGGAATGGTTTTCCTAGCCAGGTGTGGTCGTGTGCCCCTATAATCTCAATACCTGGGAGATGGAGGCAGGAGATAAGGCCATCCTTGGCTACATAGTAAGCTTTCCCTTTCCACAGACTCTCCTTTTTTATGAAAGGGAGAAGTTTTAATGTATTTCCTATTGCAGAGGTTAAGAATAAAATCAAGAGGCAGGCGGATTTCTGAGTTCGAGGCCAGCCTGGTCTACAAAGTGAGTGCCAGGACAGCCAGGGCTACACAGAGAAACCCTGTCTCAAAAAACCAAAAAAAAAAAAAAAAAAAAAAAGGATAAAATCAAATAAAGGAGAGTGGAAGCAGAAGTAGAAGGAACCCTTAAGCCCAGGGGAAGTGCTAGTGGTTGTTTTCTGAGCTGATGGGCTGCAGGCCCTCATCCATCATGTTAATGACCTAGCCACTGGATGCTTTCGTTTTCTCTCCTGCTCTTCTTCCCCCTGAGGCTAGCCCCATTCTGATCCCCCTTCCTGGAGTGAAAACTAATGATTCATTCCACTGCTGACTGATAGAAGGTTACAGTCAACTTCCGGATGCATAGGCACTCCAGTCTCCTTTCTGCTCACTAATTCTCAACAAAACATTCGACCAAATATAAGCATTGTGGGGGGCGGGAGGGGCTGGAGTGGGGGCTTGAGCATCTACAAGAGTCTCTGTGGCTGGGTGCAGCTTTTGTACCACAAGCAGAGAAACTTTTGCAGCATCTTGTTGTTGTAGGAACTGGGCTGAAGAAGGCCCCTTAGAAATAGAGGCTCGGGGCTGGTGAGATGGCTCAGCAGGTAAAAGCACACGACTGCTCTTCAAAAGGTCCTTAGTTCAAATCCCAGCAACCACATGGTGGCTCACAACCATCCTTAACAAGATCTGACTCCCTCTTCTGGTGTGTCTGAAGACAGCTACAGTGTACTTACATATAATAAATAAATCTTAAAAAAAAAAAAAAAAAAAAAAGAAATAGAGGCTCATTGTCTGGGATGCCGGAAGAGTGGGGGTGGTGTGTGTTGGAGGTGGGGGTAGGGGGTGGGGACCTTCTTCCTGGGAGATGGGAGGCAAAAAGAAACTTTTGGGCCTCCTAGACTTCTTTCCCTGCTCCTTTCCTTTCTTGTTTGCCTAGAAAAGAACTAAGCATTTATTTGCTCTGTCAGCCTCCCTTACAGCTAGAGGTGTCCCCAGAACATCATTTGGAACATTAGAGGTTGCCTAGAAGGCTTCTGAGAGACAGACTTTGTACTATCCTGGGGGGCGGGGGGGGGGGGCAGGCTGAGACTGTTGGCATATCCCTTTTATCTTCTCTCTGTCTTGAATATATGTAATGTCTGGTGTGATGGCAGTCAGCTTATGATCAATAAACTATATTTATTACCCTAGGAGACTCTAGTTCCTTCCATGTAAGGGTATATATTCAGGAGGAGAGGTCTCTTAAGGAAAACGCACAGGTACAAAAGTGAACAAGCCTCTGAAGATTTGGTGACGATGCCTTCTTCCGCAGTAGAAAATGTTCCAAGCTATTTATTTTGCTTGGTCAATAGGATTCCAAGGACATTGCCTCTTTTCAACAAAAGTAAACCACAAGGCCAGGGATCCAGTCTTAGATGATGAAATATTGAACAGGGATTTAAAAAAATGATGTTAGGTTGAACTGAAGCATTGAATGGGCAATCTGGACACTACAAAAATATTGAGATAAGAAATGAAGGAAGCAAAAGACAGAGAAAAATAAGAGACTGAATAAAAAATAGAAAGAATATGAAGAATCCCTCTAGGGGCGAAGTTCATCTCTGAAGGAGGGGGAGGGAGAGAGGAGGGGAACAGGAAGGGAAAGGGGGAGGGAGGAAGGGAGAAGGGGAGAAAGAACTTATCACCAAGAGATTTTAAAGGAAAGGCTTTCTGATTTGAGCAAAATGCCCTTTGAAGATGGAGGGGATCCACAACTTCCCTGCATGGTCCTAGTTTGGTTTCTGCTCCTCACTCTAACCCTTTGCATCCTGAGCCTCAGACACAAGCATTCTGCTTCCTCCTTCCCTTCCCTCCCTCCCTCCCTCCCTCCCTCCCTCCCTCCCTCCCTCCTCCCCTCCCTCCCTCTCTCCCTCTCCCTCTCTCTTTTTTTCCTCTTGAACTGACCGTGGTATGAGACTAAACCAAATCTTACAGTATTGTAGATTTAGGGTCTAAGTTCTTTTCATCAGAGAAAAATGACCGAGGTCTGTCCCTAAACTGATTTCTTCTCTGGCTCAAAGATGTTTGGCAGAAGCACGGCTTTCCTCGTGAAACTCACACTGAGTCCCCAGGGCGGTGAGACAGCTGAGCACATTATGGGAGTGTCCCAGGGAACCTGGGAGAGGATGGGTTGGTAGCTGCAGGGAGATGAGTCCCCGGCTGGCCAGAGCCCTCAGATCTGCTGTGACTTAGAAGGGTCTCTAGGCAGCGCTAGAGAGCAGGGTGAAGCTTGTACACACATGGGCTGTCAGGAAATGCCTGGGTGTATCTGATGCCAAGCGCTGAGGTCATCGCCAGCCATCAGACAACCCCTGCTTCTGTGACCTGAGCGTGACCCATCCCCCAACTCCCATCCCCCACCCGTCCATTCCGTTCCGAAAGGCAAAATTCCAAGGACATTTGCTTTTCCTGCCCAGCGCCCACGACACACTTAGGATTTGTCCCCTTTATCTAGGGACCACAAGACTGGAGAATTGTACAGAAAAGCTTCCTTCATTTATTCAGGTATCCTTTGGTCACATCTTAGCCACTGTGGACATGCAGTGAAGCACAGGGCCCTTCGCCTCCTTAAGTCTCGTAGGGAGTATTCATAAGAAGAATTACAATGTACATTGAATGCTTTGGAAGCCTCCCCAGACTTTGCTAAGACTTGTGGCATCTTCACATCACACGAGCGTTGGAGGACAGTCTTGAGAGAATAGCAGCAAGCAGATGGGAAGAGATAAGACAAAAAAATGAGAAAGAACTCCCAATAGTGGGAGGAGCTCCAAGGAAGGAATATCCCTTTTCACCTTATCATTTTAAAAATTATTTTACTTGTGTGTATGTGTGTGTGCATATGCATATGTATATGTGCATGGGCGTATGATGTGTGTACATGCCATGGGCGTGGATGGAGACGAGAGGACAACTCAAAGGAGAAGTTAATTCTCTCCTTCCACTAGGGGTGTCTCTGGGATTGAACCCAGGTCACCAGGCCTAGCAGCAAGCATCCTTACCCACTGTGCCATCTTGCCTCTTTGCTAAAGTTGACTTTATTTGTATTTTTTTTTATGTGAATGAATGTTTTGCCTGCATGTAAGTCTTTGTATCAGGTGCATTATTGGTGCCCACAGAAGCCAAAACAGGGTATGAGATCCCCTGGAACGGAACAGACAGTTGCGAGCCACCATTCCTGTGCTGGGAACCAACCTGGGATCCCCTGGATCCTCTGCAGCTCTGAGCTTCTAGGAGCACGGCGTGGCCTGTTACAGATGACGCTGTACTCCCACAGGAGTTCCTGTGGCTGCTCTAATAGGTGCCAATGGCTTTGAGCAGAACAAATGTAGTATCTTGCAGTTCTGTAGGGCAAGTATCAAAAACGGGTCTCATTTGACTAAAACCAAGGTATCCCCAGATCTGCAATTTTTTTTTCAGAAAAGGGGGGGGGGACTCCATTTCTTTTTTTTTTTTTTTTGCGACAGGGTTTCTCTGTGTAGCCCTGGCTGTCCTGGAACTCACTTTGTAGACCAGGCTGGCCTCGAACTCAGAAATCTGCCTGCCTCTGCCTCTGCCTCCCGAATGCTGGGATAAAGGTGTGCACCACCACGCCCGGCCCTCCATTTCTTGACTATTTCAGCTTTTAAAGACTACTTGCCTTCTTTAAGGCCCTTCCTTCCCTTTCAGACCCAACAATGGGGCATTCTAATGGCTGTCCTTCCTTCTCTTTCTTTCCACCTTCTCTGGCCCTCCTCCCTCTCTCCATCCCAGCTCCTCTCATTCTTGAGCCAGGGTTTCTCTGTGTAGCCCTGACTGTCCTGGAACTCACAGAGATCTGCCTGCCTCTGCCTCACAAGTGCTGAGATTAAAGGCATGCACCACCACCATCATCAGGCTCCTCCTTCTCTCTTATATGGACTCTGGTAATGACATTGACTCCACCTGAATATTCCAGAATAATTGTTCCATCCCCAAGCCTTAACATCACCATCACAAAATTCTACTTGCCATCTTAGGCTACAGTCAACAAGTTCCAAGGACCCAGAGATAAGGAAGAACTGTGAAGAGCTATAACCCAGCCTATAGCATCCACATTACCCAGAGGCCAGAAACAAAAATGTGCTGGTCCTTTGGAGGAACTACCCTTGAGGATTGAGTAATGGATATCCCAGAAAATACAGAGTCAAGTCTCAAGGACTGGGACCTTCAGAAGGGAGGGACCAAAAGGGGTTGGAGAGCTTTGATCAAAATGTGGCTCCATCAGCTTAGGGGACATGAGCCCCAAGACTTGATATGGCCTTATGCCTGTGTTGAGCCAATCCTTGGCATCCCTGCAGAGATGGCCCCACAAGGGGAGCTGAGGCAGAGGGTAAAAGGTTCCTACCTTTACCACTAGGGACCGTGTCCTTCACATCAGTGGCACTTACTAGGTAGACACTGCATCCCAAACTCTGCACCAGACTCCTGTCTGATGATTTTGTAGATCACCTCTGTTATTATAAAAGTGGGCCAGACCATGTTTCCCCAGATTGCTCCCCAAGGACAGTTTCTCGATCCCCAACAATCTGTCTCTTCATCAGTTAGATGAGAATCCAAGCTGTGGTGGTTTCCGTTACAGTTGTGAGTCTGTCAAAAGTGTTGTGTGACCTTGGAAAAGTCACATTCCTGTCCCCACTTTCCCTGTCAGAAAATATGGCCATGTGCCAGAGCTGGCATTCTGGTGTTTTGGGTTTTTAGATTTATTTATTTATTTACTTACTTACTTACTTATGTGAGTACACTGTAGCTGTCTTCAGACACACCAGAAGAGGGAGGGCATCAGATCCCATCTAGATGGTTGTGAGCCACCATGTCGTTGCTGGGAATTGAACTCAGGACCTTTGGAAGGTCAATAGGTGCCCTTAACCACTGAGCCATCTCTCCAGCCCAGACATTCTGTTTTCATTGACATAAATTGGTTTCTATTTGTGCTTTGGTCATTAATCTGGCTTAGAAAAGTCCCCCACGATGAACTGGACTCTCAATATCGAAAAACACAGCACTCCTCAACAACTGAGTGATGACCAAGATTAGCTTCATAGACACATTCCGGTTTAGTCGGCTCCCAATGAGAGCTTTAGAATACCATTCTAGACATGTCCTTCCTCCTGTTTCCTTCGACACTTTAACAACGGAGAGGGTGTTCTGTATCTCTTATCCTCGGACACGTTTAAAACACGAAGCCTGACTGTTCTCCATGTTTTCTGTCACAGCAATCGATGAATGCTGCAGAGGAAATGGCATTTGGGGAAGTAAACAGCTTGTGCCTGAGTGTGTTGGTGACTGTGTCATTCCTTGGTATTTATGAGAAAGAGCAAGGGAAGTGTTTCTGGATGTGTAATTAAATAAATAACACGTGTTCTTCTTTACTAACAGCTGAAGCAATGGAAGGCATTTGAAGGAGAAAACCAAACAATGAGACACATGGCCAAATACTTCAGCACTCCCAGCAAAAGCTTCCACGGCCAGCTCGATGAGGACCCGAGCTGCCACTTGAGAGATGAGAAGAGCTGCATGGAGAGGCTCCTAACGGAAGTAAGCCACACCTTGCCTAGCAGGCTCCCTGCGGGGATCTCCTGCCATGTGAGAACTATCCCACATGTCCTCGTGGTCCCTCATGTTCTCATGACCCCTCATGCCCTCGTGACTCCACATGTTCCTTTTGGCAATATTCTCTGCCCCAGTCACTCTTCTACTTTCCTTCACCATCACTCCAGTGACCCTCGCCCATCCCACTCCTACAACAGACAGTTGAAGACTAGTCACAGCATTACACGCTGATGAGCAAGCCAGACTCGCTTCCTCATCTTATGGAGTTCACAGTCGAGCAGAACAAAAGGCTATCGATTAAGTAAACATTTAATTTAACTCATGATGGATAGGAGGGGCTGGAGATGCAGGTCAACCAACAGAATACTTACCTAGCATGCACAAAGCCCTGGCTTTCCTCCCATCACCACTAAACTGGGAGTGGTGGCACCTGCCTGTGGTTCCTGAATGCAGGAAGGATCAGAAGCAAGTTCAAGGCCATCCTTGGTTACACAGAGAGTTCAAAGCCAGTCTGGGCTACATGGGGCTCTAGCTCAAAAACTAGAAAGAAAAAATGTGATTATGATGAAAATCAGGAAAGAAGCAATTGGTGAGAATAACCGTCAGAGAAGGAGGTAAGGGACATAGCAGACTATGGAGACAAGACTCTGAACAAAGGGAAATGATGAAGAACAATTGGTCAAGAGAAGAGCTCAAAAAAAAAAAAAAATCCATGCAAAGGGAAAACACAAAGGACGTTAGGATCTGGGTGAGCACTCCTTACAGACAGCCACACCACTGGATCTGATGGGCCTTCTCTGACATCCCTGAGCATTAGCCAGAGACCTAAACCTTCTCATTGCCCAGCACTTCCAGGTGTGCTACAGATGTGGGGTAAACAAAGGGTCTCTGATGTCACCACAGAATCAAGGCACCTTAGGTGCCCCAGCCCTTCTTTAGTCTGTACTTGATCAGAATTGGCCCTCTCCCAGACAAGCATAATGTGGGCTTGAGTCAAGCATGTGGAAAAACGTGAGGACTCTGCTCCACAAGAAGGCAGCACAGGGCCTGGGTGAATGAATTAATAAGTATATATATATATATATATAGGCTGCTAGCAGAATACTGGCTTCCAGGCAGCTAGGATGAGGGTCTTAAAGCCCTCACCCACAGTGACACACCTACTCCAACACGGCCACACCTCACAATAGTGCCACTCTCAGGGCCAAGCATATCCAAACCATCACACTGAATTTGTATCTTAGTTAGGGTTTTACTGCTATGGACAGATACCATGACCAAGGCAACTCTCATAAGGACAATATTTAATTGGGGCTGGGTTACAGGTTCAGAGGTTCAGTCCATTATCATCAAGGCAGGAACATGGCAGCCTGGCGTAGGAGGAGCTGAGAGTTCTACATCTTCATCTGAAGGCTGCTAGCAGAATACTGGCTTCCAGGCAGCTAGGATGAAGGTCTTAAAGCCCATGCCCACAGTGACACACCTACCCCAACACGGTCACACCTCACAATAGTGCCACTCCCAGGGCCAAGCATATCCTAACCATCACACTGAGTTTGTACTATTAGGGAAACCAATTTTTTTTTTTTTTTAATAGAGGGACTGTGTCCTGGGCATGAATGGCCCTATGAGACAACAGTGAGGAGAAAACCTTTGAAGCATCCAGACGAAGGGTCAAACCTGGCCAGGACCCCTGGGCCTTGCTTCTGTACCTGCTCCTTCCCTCCCCCCCACACAAGATACTCTTCACTCTGGGTCTTCTTTATCCATCAGAGGGGGTGAAAAACCTCCCCTCCCTTTTTTTCACCATTTATTAAACATTCTGGACATTATTTCAAAGCCAGATTTCTGTGCACCTGGCAGGGGAGTAGCCCTGCCTCTGGTGCTCTGTAAAATCTTTAGAGAAACGTTTTCCCTAACAAACAGAAGGCCTGAAACTTGGCTGGAACCAGCAGGATGGTTTTCATTTACAATCAGCTAACACGGGAACAGCCGAACAGACTGGAACGGACTCTTTAGCCTTATGGTAATTATTTGAGCAGCTTATTGTCCTTCTGCCGTGCTACCCTGTTTCCCACGCTGCGGCTGAATGTGCTCTTTCCAAAAGAAACCTCCAGTCTGCAGGGCAAAAGCCCTTAGCAGGCTGAAGTACGTATGCAGCAAAAAGGTGCCTCTGTTGCCCTGGCTGTGCTTGAGCATCTCTGTAGTGCAGGCCTGAGAGCCAGCAGCTAGTTCTGGTTTGCTCTGCATCCTGAGAGCCAGCCCTGCCCTTCCTTACATAGGACAGTGTCTATTCAGCCAGGGTTTGGGCTGAGCTCACTGGACCCCCTTTGCAATTCCCAAGATCTGACAGCCCAGTTTCTCATTCTTTTTTTTTTGTTGTTGTTTTTTGTTTTTGTTTTTTTTTTTCTTGTTTTTGTTTTTGAGACGGTATCTCTATAGCCCAGACTGCAGTCAAACTATGATCCTCTGGCCTGAGTCCCCCAAGTTCTAGGATTATAGGCATGCACCTTCACAACCAGCTTTTCTCACTCTTAACTTCTTGCTCTGAATGTGGTTAAGAACAACATCAGCCAGACCAGGCGTGGTCGTGGTGATGCATGCCTTTAATCCCAGCACTTGGGAGGCAGAGGCAAGTGAATTTCGAGGCCAGCCTGGTCTACCGAGTGAGTTCCAGGACAGCCAGGGCTATACAGAGAAACCCTGTCTCGAAAAACCAAAAAAAAAAAAGAAAGAAAGAAAAAAGAACAGCATCAGCCAGTGACCTCCCACTGTGCACAGAGCGATGGACAACACATTGTCCTCTTAGGCTGATGACCACGCTCCCTTCAATGGTCTGCAGCAGTTCTATCATATTCTTTTCTTCATGGTACTAGAGAAGGGAGACGTGCACTCCTAGGGCCTGTGCCCTCTTCAATATACCTTTGACATTTTGCTGCCCACCGGAGACCAAAATAATGATTTAAAAATTCCTTTCAAAGCTGCTGCCCCAGGAGGTCAGAGTTTGGAGTGCCATGGCAGGACCTCACACCAGCTAGTCAGCCAGCTTCAGGTGTTTGCTTAGCTTGAAGAAGGAGGTTCAGTCTGGAGGTTCATCCTAAGATTTTCCTATACTCAAAGCCCTTTGTAGACAAGGCACAAGGAAACAGAAATCCTGTTTTACCCCTAGAGCAACTGTGGGTTGCAACCCCCACGGGTTATTTACATTATGATTTGTAACGGTAGCAAAATTACAGTTAGGAAGTAGCAGATAATAATAATAATAATAACTTTACACTGGGGGGGTCACTGCAACACGAGGAACGTACTAAGGTCGCAGCCTTAGCAGGTTTGAGAGACACTGCCCTAAAGCATGGTCATAGCTATGGCTTTTTCCTGCTTGCTGAGGCTGACCTAAGGACATTCAGGGTGGGTCTCAGGAGTGGGTGTCAAGGAAAGAAGAAAGAGGCCAAGTCCCTACTGAGAAGCCATCATGGCTAGTTACTCTGTGAGGTCCCTAAAGACATCTGATACATCCCTCATGGCAACCTGAGGGTCCCCTGTCACTCATAGACTCTGTTCTAGGCTCCACTCATGCAACTACAGCCAGCCTACCATGCCTCAGGAGGGGAGAGGGAGACCTCACAAGTGGGAACACCCCTGAAAGTACCTTCCACCTGCTTCATTTGTCTCTCCCAGGGCTTGGCCCCTCTTCTGATGCTAATGAAGATGACTGAGTAAACTGTCTGGGAAACCACAAGAGCCAGCACCAGTAAACACCACCTCCTGACTTTACCCAGGGACAGGGCACTTACAGGGTCACTGCAAGTTTATTGGAAGGTTTACTCAATACCCCTTAAGTAATCATTTCTGACCAGATGTAGTGACCCGTGCCTGTCATCTTAATGCTTGAGATATCAAAGCAGGAAGATTGCCATGAATCTGAGGCCAGCTTGTGCTACAGAGTGAGGTCTTGGCCGGCTAGGGTACAACGTGAGACCCTGTCTCAAAACCAAAAAGAATCATTTCTGGCCAACTTTTATATGTAAGTTGACAGGCAAGCAGAGGCCCAGCCCATGAGCAGGCTGGATTGTTTAGTATAGTAAAACAGAGTCCCTTCCTTTGTTTCTTAGGGCATGATAAAGGGGTGTCCCAGCACTGGACATTTGCTCCTAAAAGAGAAAAGCAGCCAGGAGGGCAGCACTGTGCTATCCAGACAAGCCCTTGTGGGAGCTCAGTGCTCCCCACCTTCCCCACAGCCCTTCCTATCCATGCCAGACGATCCATTCTTTGTGAGACTCTTATCACGGCCCCTCTGAGTTGAGCATAGAACTTTCCAAAGGAAGTCTAGGCTAGACAACTCACTGCCACTCTCCACAAAGGCAAGAGTGCAGGCATGCCCAGACACCCACCACCGGCTCACACCCACATGTACTTCCTGCCCCACAGCTGGGACAGGCACACTTCTGCAGCTGTCACCTGTCTGCCCTCTGGGGCACAGCCTGTTTATCCACTGACTAACATCTGCACAGAAGGATGGCATCTCGATAGCAGAACTGCCCCAGCCTCTTTCATTCTCTGAACTGCCCTGGAGAGCTACTTAATCAAACTATCTGCGTTAAGCTTCTAAGTAATTATTTTTTCATATTGTCACTTATTTTGAAATTAATGGGACTCACTGTGATATTTCCACACATGCGCACCACATGCATTGATCTTAGCTCCCCATACTCTCTCCTCCATTTTATGTCTCTCTCCACTATCCCCTACTTCCTAATGGTCCCCTTTCTGCTTTTAGGTCATTGCTGTTTTGTTTTTTAATCTACACATGAGAAAAAAACATGTAACCCATTTTTCTGCAAATGACGGAATTTCATTCTTCTTCATAGATGAATAATCTCTATTGATCTATTGATAAATAGTGTATTTTCTTTAATAGATCATCTGTTGATGGGCACCTCAACTTGTTCTATCTTTTTGATTCATAGACAGTGTTCTAGCAAACATGGGCTGAAAGACAGCTCTTCATGCTGATTTCATTTCCGTTGGCTATCTGTCTACTCAGGATGGAGATAGCTGGATCACATTTTTAGTTTTTTGAAAAAATCTCCGTGCTGATTTCCATAGTGGCTGAACTGATTCCATTCCCACCAATGTTGGATAATGGCTCTGTGCTTTCCATACCCTCACCTGCATTTTTAGTTACAGACATCCCAACTAGATAAGGTAGATTCTTATGTGATTTTGATTTTTTTTTTGTATTTCCCTTGTGGCTAAAGATGTCAAGTATCTTTGTGTACATTTATCAACCACTCATATTCCTCCTTTGAGAAGTCCCTATTTAGATCATATGCCCATTCTAAAGGTGGATTCCTTAAATCCATATTGTTGAGGGGTTTGTTTGTTTGTTTGTTTTGCTCTTTATATATTCTGCACATTGATCCTCTGTAGATGGATTGATAACAAGCATCTTCTCTGATCTGTTGGTCACTTTGCTGTGTCAATTGTCTTCTCTACTGTTCAGTAGACTTGTACTTTGATGTAACATCACTTGCTGTTGCTGTTCTTGCCTTTATTTCCTGTTAAGCTACAACAATCCTGGTGCAAACACACACTTCTTTAAGAGCTATTGATAGCCAGTTGGTCCCTTAAGCCAACACGCCAAGGAAGCCCTGCCACTTCCTGGTTGAAGTGTTAAACCCAGGTTGAGATTCTCATGAGTTCTTCTTAGTTCCAGGATGAATGGTTGTCCCAGGAATTTCTGCCTTTCTTCTCCCTACCCTTTCCGTGTTCCAGGCTATTTCACAAGAGGCAAAAATGTTTGTTTTCTCATTGGTCTTCCCTGGAGATGAGCTTCTGGTTCATTTATGGTTTGCCCAAGTGTGAGAAACTGGAGTTGGATAATCCCCAACACTACCCAGACTGATGTCCCACAGAGGAACCTGACCCTCTTGGGGCTGGGGAAGATGAGATACGGTGCTGCTACCAGCAAGCCTTGAGCCTTGAGGCTCCATCACCTTTATCCTCACAGACAGCAGTACAGGGTCTAAGACTGGGAAGGGGAGAGGGAGCCTGTAGTGACAGTAAATCTTAGAGCCTTTCCTGGGTACCACATATCAGTTACTGTGCTAAACACATGGTATATATCATTTCACCTGGCACAAGTCCCAATTCCGAGCTTGAAGCCACCAACTAGTACACTGGAAGAGCTGGCCAGGGTCTCCAATGCCACAACTCTTCACCATGGAAGGCTTTAGGCAACCCTGAGCAGCATCTTTTGTTAATGGTCTTGCTCTTCTTCCGCAGAAAAACGCAGTAATTGAAAGCCTGCAAGAGCAAGTCAGCAACGCCAAGGAAAAGCTAGTAAAGCTGATGTCTGCCGAGTGCACCTATGACTCCCCAGAGTGGGCTGTCCCAGATGCAGCCTCTGCCCGTGGGCTGACACTTCCGGGACCTTCGGAATGCTCTGCTGTTTCTGAGAATGAGAGCGGAGCAGCTGCTAGGGACTCCCTACACGTCTCAGCGGCCTCCCAGCACGTGCAAGGCCCTGTGACATCAAGAAGGGACATCAGTCCCTCCCCAGCCCAACAGGACAACATGCCTTTAAAACAGTATTGTGATCATTTGGACACCGGTTGCAACCAGAAGCCAAAGGCTGAACAAAGCGAGGGTCCCGAAAGAGGAGACCAGGAACCCATGGCCCCCAGCCAGCGTTTAATGGCAGATGGAGTGGCCTGTGAACCCCATAAGCCCAGGCAGAACCCAGAGGGATTCCCAGAGAGGCTACCTCGGGTCAGTTCAGTAGTCAGAGAGAAGCTTCAAGAAGTTCTACAAGAGCTTGACCTGGGCTCTGAGGCTCCCCTTTCCCCACTACCCTGTCCCCAGCAGCTCTGGAAGAGTACCACTTCCCGTAGCCCCCAGAAGCTGTCCCCGTCTAAACTGGGTTTCAGCCCGTACGTGGTGAGGAGGAGACGGGCGGCCCAGAGGGCTCGCTCCCACATCCCTGGCTCTGTGGGTCTCAATGTGGGGCATCAAGCAAATAGTACCGTTTCTAGTTCACAAAGTGGGCTTATTGTACAGAACAGAGACAGCCCCAGGCTGGACCACCACAATGCAAGGTCCAAGGTACCAAAATCCTCTTCTGTAAAACCATCACCACTCTCGGAACCTCGCCGGAAACAGGAGGGCAGCAAACAATGCGAAACCGAGCCTCAAGAGGCCGGAGCATGCAATGTAGCTTTTCCTTGCCAATCTTCTGCTTCTGTCCAGGCACAAAGTCCCGCTGCCCCATGCCTACCCTCTTCACCAGCTCTGCCCAGGCAGCGTCAGCCTCGACCCCGACTGTCCCCTGGCTGTCCTTCCTTGTCTTCTGGGTGCTACAACCTTGACAGTGAGTCCAGCAGCTCGGACGAGTTCTTCTGCCGCTGCCACAGGCCCTACTGTGAAATCTGCTTCCAGAGCTCTTTGGACTCCAATGACAGTGACACTTCAGACAGTGACCTTGAGCAGGCTTCAGGATTGGCATCCTGGGAAAAGCTGTGGGCCCGCTCCAAGCCTGTTGTGAACTTCAAAGATGACTTGAAGCCCACGCTAGTGTGAAAAGCGGCAAGGTGGGCTGGCTACAGAGGTCAGCACCATGCCTTGGCCAGCCTCCACTGTGTTCCAACTGTGCTTTCTTACTCTAAAAGGGCATTCGTTACCCACCCTGCTACTACCTCAGCGCTACTGTGAGCAGCTCTAGTGAGGGATTATAGAATAACTCCTTCAACTGAAGGCGTTAAATGAGAGGTAGATTTGTGCATTCAGCTCAGCCTACTCTTTATGATTTTCTGGGTGTATACTGAGTAGCTAGCTGGATCGATGGACCAAAAGATGGAGAGAGAGATTTTTTTTTTTTTTTTTTTTTTTTGCAGAACTGCTGTGAACCACCAAACTAGCCTTTCAGTGAACAAACCTGCAGGTAGATGAGCCTATACCTTTGTCTCTCCAACTCGAAGAAAGGGTGCCTTGCTTTCTGCTGAAGGCTATAAGTCTTCACTGTGTAAGGGTTTCAGCTTCCAGTTCAAGTCGCCCCAGCACTCCCTACCCCACTTGTTGCCCACATACCATCCTGGCACCTCACACACCATGACCCCCGACATAATTTCCTAAAGTGTTCCCATACGCTTCTCAGATGGTTCTCCTGGACTCAGTAGTGTCTGGAGGCCTGCCCCCTGCTGTCTCCCAGCCACACGATGTTCTACTTGAACACATAGCAGCGGTAGTCTGTGCTGGGAGACTTTCTGGTCAAAAGGTAGTTTTGGTGCTATTGAGGTTACATGACCACCAAAGATCCATAAACCTAGAAAGAAAATAGGGAAATAGGAAGAAATGAAGGGCTGAGTGTGGTAGTGCACACCTTTCATCCCAGTACTCAGGAGCAGAGGCTGGCAGATCTCTCTGAGTTTGAGGCCAACCTGGTCTACATAGAGAGTTCCAGACACCCAGGACTATGTAGAGAGGTCCTGTCTCCATAATAGAGATGATGATGATGATACAAGAAGGCAAGGAAGAAAGAAAAACAGGAACAGATTGTGAACATTTCACTAGAGTCTGGCTTGGTACTTGGCAATACCAAATTTCAGTGTCTCTTAATGATAACCCATTGAAGCAGACACTCTTATCTATACAGCTAGGGACCACAGGGCTTAGAGAAATGAGGTGACTTCCCTAATACCATACTGCTGCAAAGTGACTATTGGAGAATTTGCACATGCAGCTGAAACTGAGGTTGGTGGGTCTCCCCAGGGATACATCTCTTTAGTCATTCTTCTGGAAGTGGCAGGCAAGATCTAAGTGACAGACAACTGAATCAAGACAGGGTGAGCCTGTAAGATGTCCCTCGAGGACAAAACCAAGTTCTTTACCCCCACTTCCCACTGTGGAGGCAACACCCGCACTTCCAGGGGAACTAGGAACTTGGTAAAGAGTGAGCTCCAGGGACTCCCTAAACTCATTAAGGCTGCAGGGAAGGCAAGTTGGACCACTTCAACTATTGCTTCACTTGTCACCTGCTGCCCACACTGCCGTACTGCATCTGCACTGCGCGTAGATTTTGTTTGGAGTTCAGAGAAGGCATCTGACACCAAACATCTCACAGACATGTCACAGTCTCTCAGGTGCTTAGCCATGGAGGCCCTGCTGGCAGGACAGCATATTCTGCTGTCTACTGTTCAATACGAATGTCATAATTTATTATGTGTGTATACATTGGGGAGTGTAGTTTCAGTGTGTGTTTGTATGATGACAAGTATCTTAATAAAAAAGAAATGACTGTCAAATAAGTCTCTTCTGAAATTAGAGTCTTGGACTGGAAAGGAGGAACCTGGAGAAGACCGAGCCACTGGAAGGTGGTAAAATACAGAACTGCTGTTGGGCTCTGGCAGTTCCAAGCACGTCTTTCGTTAAGCTTCCATTTGTAATAGACCCACTGATGGTCTCTCTGTCTCTGTCCAGGCTCTTATCCCCAAAACACCCCCTTTAGTGGATGGAGGAAAACAGTGAAGACCTCCCAGAGACTCCTTCCAATCAGTGAGGTCCTCTATCCGGGCTTCCCCTAAGCTTCCTTCCTCCCATGATGCTATTCCCACCAGCGGGCCTGTGCTCCAGGATGTGGTTCACAACCAAGTGCTTAGCCTTCTCATTCTGTATCTAAATCCCACAAGTGCAGCCCTTCCACAGCTCCATCCTTTTTCCTTCTAGATGTTCCCACAACTTCATGATCTGTGTGAGTAGTTGGCCTTTCAAGGTGTAGGCAACGCATGCACTCTTTCTTTGGCTTTCACAAGCATCCCCAAATGGAACTAACTGGCCCTCCACTTGAACATGTAGGATGTATTCTGCATAGGACATGTTTTGGCCTTGATTTTAGAGGCTTTCGTTAAGCATTTTGCCTAGAATGACTTTGTAAACTATTCTAGACCTGACTGAAAAGGGGGAGTGTCAACACTCAATGTTCCCTATTTATAATTTGGTTCAAATATTATATGTAAAGCATCACTACTCAAAAATGTTGCCTCCAGACCTATCATTCTCCCTGTGGTCTATCACCTATGCTCACCCACAGATTTTTCTGATGCTACTACCCAAGGCAGCCAAACAGTGAGTAGATTCTTAGAGGGATGAATATGCTCTTGGCAAGTTCATGTTACAGACTTGAGAAAAGGCAGTCAACCGTGCAGAGGAATCCTTCCGAAGTAAACATTTCCTCTGCTGATGTCGCCACACGATGCAACTGTTGGTCCTAAGGCCAGGCCCAGTGCCAGGCCCAGCTCCACCCCCACCGCATGTTTTCTGTTGACTGAAAATCTTGGGACTGAAAGTGTCTTTCTTCGCAACACAGATCTGCCCACATCTCCTGAGTTGTCTCAAGCCCCCTTTCCTTGAAGGACCAACTTGGACTCCAATGAGTTCAAGAAAGCATGCAAGCATCCTGTGTAGCAGACGTGGCTCTTTAGAACTTAAAAAGAACATTGAATTCTTTTATGCATGTGAGTGTTTCTGCCTGCATGTGTGTCTATATACTACATATATGCAGTGCTCATGGGGGGCCAGAAGAGGACATCAGACCCCCTGGAACTGGAACTCCAGTGAGCCACTATGTGGGTGCTGAGAATTGAACCCTGGTTTTCGGCAAGAAAAGCAAGAGTTATTAATCACTGAGCCATCTCTCCAGCGCCAAGGCATGATTTTTAAAAGAACTGTATCACTTTCAAAGAGATACAAAGCCCCATTTACACGTGTTTCCTCCATTACAAGTTTCCCCCAAAAGTGCTGATCACATCTTCCTCCTGTTTGTCCCAGTCTGACAGTAGACCTCAGAGAGCTTTGCCCAAGAAGAGCCCAGTAAATAAATGGCTGATGGTCAGCTTTGCAATAGACAGCTTTCTGAGGAGGCAAATGATGAAAACCAAAGGCAGAAGGGCAAAGACCTTGCTCTGAGCCAAGAGCTGAACCAGGAAGGGAGACAGCCATCTGGCTTTGCTGCCGCCCAGTGCATTAAGAGCATGACGTAACATCTCCCAGACCCAGAAGTAACTGAATTCAGAAAATGACAGTGCTTTTTAAGTCTCTTAGGGAGGGGCAGGAGCGAATAATGGAGTTACTGGGAAGCAAATGAGAACAGTCTTTTGATCAAAGTCTTCTCTTGGAGATTCTTGCTTCCTAGCCTGGGTCCTGGGCACCAGGCAGTATTTTCAGTATATCTGTTGACCGGAGGAGCATCTGCATGGAGCTTCACCGGAGGCAGAGAGCAAGGCAACACTCTCCTTGCCCACAAGCCCGCCTTCCCTAGCCTCTGGCACCTACTCTTATCTCTCTGGATTTTTCCTGATCTCAGCATCCTCAAACAACCACATTCGGAGAGGAAAACATCTTGAGACACGTCCAGTTCACTCCTGAAGTGACAGAGAGACCGGAAATACCAATGGCGTTAGGCGAAATACGTGCCTCGAGTTTCTCAGATCTGAGTCTGCGTTCCCCAAGGCATGTGGCTCTCGGACAGTGAGTGCTTGAAAAAGGTCCTGTGGAGGTCTGTAGGGGGCTGGGAGGAAAGGCAAAGGGAAAGAAGAGAAGTCCAAAGAACAGAGAGAGGCAAGAGGGAAACAACATGAAGGACGGAAAAGCTCTAGGCTTGGCTTGTTCTGCAGAGAGTTCCTGTCAATCACTGTCCTCTAAAGCAGCATGGGAGTTCAGTTCACAGCAGAGGTAGCCTGGGCCTGACTTGGGAGGCAAGGCTGAGATACCCTTGTTTGACCTTTCTGAAGCCCATGGAACATAGAGTCATCTGTTTACCTCAATGATTTTGCCTCCAGACTGTGAGTGTCACAAGGCTAGATAGAGCATGTTGAGGCTGTCTTGGTGGCCCCCGAGCCCAGCAACATGTTTTCTACAAGGTTTCTGCTCCAAATGTATTTGTCAAAAGAAATCAACCAAGGAAGGGAAGGGACACTGCCAGAATAATACATTAGCAAGTTAGCGCCCAGAGGTCACCTGGGACAGGGTGCAGGCGCCCCACCTGATCATGTAAGGGACACAATGTTACTGACTTATCTCAGTCTTATTATCCCTTGTAATATATGACCACACCCTCCATCAAAAGAAAATAATGATGCTGGTGAGAAGACTCACTAGGAAAAAGACACTGTGATCAAGCCTGATGACCTGAGTTCAGTCCTTAGGATCCACATGATCAGAGAGACCTGAGGTCAGGTTTTCTCCTGTGGTCTTCACACAGTTATATTACTGACAGGCTATACTGACTATTCTCATGTTATACATACACACACACACACACACACACACACACACACACACAAACAAATCAATGTGGTGAAAACAATTTAAAGAGGACAATTTATGAAACCCATTGTTTTCTACAATCAAAAAAAAAAAAAAGATGCTTTTAAAAGTTGCTATGCAGCCGGGCGTGGTGGCGCACGCCTTTAATCCCAGCACTCGGGAGGCAGAGGCAGGCGGATTTCTGAGTTCGAGGCCAGCCTGGTCTACAGAGTGAGTGCCAGGACAGCCAGGGCTACACAGAGAAACCCTGTCTCGAAAAACCAAAAAAAAAAAAAAAAGTTGCTATGCTAAAAAGAAGCTGGGTAGTGGGGTACATACCTTTAATTCCAGCAATTAGGAGGCAGAGGCAGGGGGATCTCTATAAGTTTAAATCCAGTATAGTCTACAGAGCAAGTTCCAGAACAACCAGGGCTACAGAAAGAAATCCTGTCTTGGGAAAAAAAAGAAAGAAAGAAAGAAAGGAAGGAAGGAAGGAAGGAAGGAAGGAAGGAAGGAAGGAAGGAAGAAAGAAAGAAAGAAAGAAAGAAAGAAAGAAAGAAAGAAAGAAAGAAAGAAAGAAAGAAAGAAGGAAAAAATGAAAAAAGAAAAGAAAGAGAAAAAGACACGGCATTTTATTTTTTTTTTAAGATTTATTTATTTATTATATGAAAGTACACTGTAGCTGTCTTCAGACACTCCAGAAGAGGGCATCAGATTTCTTTACGGATGGTTGTGAGCCACCATGTGGTTGCTGGGATTTGAACTCCGGACCTTCAGAAGAGCAGTCGGCGCTCTTAACCACTGAGCCATCTCGCCAGCCCGACGAGGCATTTTAAGTGGGCTTCTTTTCCATCAAATTTCAGACCACAACAACAATAAAAAATTTTTTTTATCCTCGCTGCAATGCTTGGAAGAGTGTCCAGGTGGCTTTGTGGCTCAGTTTTCTAGCCTCTAAACTGGAATGGTAACACTTATCCTATAAGGTACTTAGGAAGACTCAAATCAGCTAATACTTAAAATGGTTCTGTGTCATTATAGATGTCAGGTCCCCCAAGAAATTTCTTTTTCCCAAACTCTGGTGTTTAGACAAAACCCAGTATTTCCTCAGGGGCTTGAAGAGAATTCATACTGGCAAAAGACAAGTGGCTCTTCCATCAACCTATGGCTGTGGTGGCTTTGGCCACCTCAGTTCCTACTTACAAGGCCCCATCCCAGTTCACAAATGTTTGAGGGGGCTGAAGAGATGGCTCAGCGGTTAAGAGCACTGACTGCTCTTCCAATGGTTCTGAGTTCCAATCCCAGCAACCATATGGTGGCTCACAACCATCCATAATGGGACCTGATGCCCTCTTCTGGTGTGTCTGAAGACAGCTACAGTGTAGTTATGTGTAATAATAAATCTTTTTAAAAAAATGTCTGAGAAAGGTTTTTGGAAACACACTTTTCTATCCAGAAGCCCTCCTTCCCTTGCCTTCTAGTTCCCTGGCAGTCACCATCTTCAGCTTGTTCCTGTGGGAACAGACAGATATAGCACCGTGAAGATAGCCCGCTGGCTCAGCCCACTTTGCAGGCAGCCAACTTTTCAGCACCGGGCATTTCTCACTGAGAGACTAGATACTAGGGTGGGGCCAAAGGGAAAAACATATGAAAGCCAGGGCATGTGATTTTTGTTTAAAGGCTAGCCAAGAGACATGAGCAATTTCCTTTGAAAAAACATTACATTTCGCACTCGAAATAGGCATTGAGAGCCAGGTGTGGTGGTGTACACCTTTAATCCCAGCACTCCGGAGGCAGAGGCAGGCAGATTTCAGAGTTTGAGGCCAGCCTGGTCTAGAAAGTGAGTTCCAGGACAGTCAGGGCTATACAAAGAAACCCTGTCTCAAAAAACAAAACAAACAAACAAACAAAAACAAAAAGAAAGAAAGAAAGAAAGAAAGAAAGAAAGAAAGAAAGAAAGAAAGAAAGAAAGAAAGAGAGAGAGAAAGAAAGAAATAGGCATTGTAAGACTCAGAGCTGTACCTGTAAGCCCTGCCTGTCCAAGGACCAGGTAACTTCCTGAAATATTGAAAGTTCGTGGAAAATAACAAAGCCACATGAAAAAATACAGTAGCTATTTGAGTTTGTCTTACAACACATGTCCGAGGGCCAATCCGCTGGGAATTCTAGGGAGTGGTCCTGACCAAAGTCCATCATGGCCAGTATTTAATTAAAGTTTGCTACAAATTTGGTACAAAATTGTGAGATTGGGTTTTCTCCCTCAAATCTCAGGGATTAACAGCAAATTAATCCGTATACTCTTATATATATATATATATATTTGATAACAACTACATGTCATTTAATCCTGTATCTTTAACAGTTATTACCATCTACAAAGTAGTTATCCACTCACTGGTTAAGAGACTCTCTCTGGGAGAGGTTAGGTAAGGGGAAGCCATGTGACCCTTAGAGGCAGAGAGCCCCTGAGTACACTGAAATCTCACTGGGGATTCCTAAGAAATTCTTGGACTCCCCAACACTGCTTCAAGGGCACATGCTACAGGTATGCTTCGAGAACTGAGTGAATTTCAACACATCAGGGCAGGGGCCACGCCTGAGGTGTCCTGAGAAAAAGCCGGCTGGTCTGGTTCAGTCAGCCTGTTGCAAAATCCTCCTCTTGCTGAGTCATTGAACTGTCCCTGAGGCTTGAAAGCTGCCTTCTGAAGCTACCTGCCTGGTCACTCCAGCCCCTTCAAGAGTTCAATTCTGAACCCAAGTTATACTGAAAGCAAATAAACTACCCCAAGCTGATCCCCTCCCCACCTAAGCATATTAGCACAAAAAAGAGTAAGGAACCCATAAAACCCCATGCCATGTGAATGCAATGTGTGGCTCAAATCATTAGCTGAGTGTCAGCTCACACCTCTATGGGGCTGAGAGGCCTTCCTTGCTCTCCATTTCCCTCGGGTCAAAGTTTCACTGACCTGGGGTCTGGGGCTCTCCATATTGACTCCCAGAATTCTCAGTTTACTAAGTCTCCTTGCTCTTGTCCATTGGCTGTGCTGTGTCCACAGCAACCCCGCCTGGCTGAGGCCTTTTGCCCCTCTCGACTTCCTTGAACTACCCTAGCCTGAAGCAGTTTCCCTTCCAACTAGTGCCAGCTGTCCCGACTTATTAGGTAATAAATTTTCTATTCCTGATAGGCTCCTGAAAGCAGCTCTATTGTTGATCCTGGGCTATTACATAAATCCTCCATTGTTAACTTTTCAGACACTCATATCTCACCTCTTCAAATGTTATCAGAAGCTGGGTGGCAAAGGCTGTTTAACCCCTGCCTTTCCACAGCATCGTCTACAGTGCTGGATGCCCAATAGTTCCTGATCAAAACTTCAAGGCTTATTCTGCAGATGAGTCAACTCTTTGCCTGTTTGTAAAGAGAACATCCTGAGCAGATAAAAAGGAATTCCATGGCATTTTTTTTTTATCTCAAACAGAATCCAAAATTTAGCATTTCAGAGATTCTTGGCTGTCGCCTCAATAAGGAGGCTAACAAATACTTGCTCAGAGTCTGCTGTGGACCAGGCACAGTACTGGGGCTTACAGAATCTATTTCTCATGGTTCTGAAGGCTGGGAAATCAGCAGCCAAGGCTCCAGTATGTTAAACGGCCTGGTGAGAGCTGCCATCTTCTACAGGGGAGAAAGGCTGGTCTGAGACAGCAGAAGGCAGGAGGAAGCCAAACATTTGTAAAAAATCTGGTTTTAAAAGTTATGTACGCTGGGCGTGGTGGCGCACGCCTTTAATCCCAGCACTCGGGAGGCAGAGGCAGGCGGATTTCTGAGTTCGAGGCCAACCTGGTCTTCAAAGTGAGTGCCAGGACAGCCAGGGCTATACAGAGAAACCCTGTCTCGAAAAACCAAAAAAAAGAAAAAAAAGTTATGTACACTTATCTATGCCTGTGTGAATACATAAAGGTAAGTGCAGGTGTCCATAGAGGCCAGAAGAGGGCATTTACTATCCCTGGAGCTAAAGGCAATGGTGGTACTTGGGAACCAAACTGGGGTCCTCTGGAAAAACAGCCATTACTCTTAACTACTGCATCATCTCTCTAGCTCCCTCCTGGGGGTTTGCTTTTATTTTTCTCCTCCTCCTCCTCCTCCTCCTCCTCCTCCTCCTTCTCCTCCTCCTCTTCCTTCTCCTTCTCCTCCTCCTCTTCCTTCTGCTCCTCCTCCTCCTCCTTTTATGAGAGTTTTGCCTGCTAAAATATATGTGCACACCATGCCTGCCTGGTGCCCAAAGAAGTCAGAAGAGAGTGTCAAGAGGGTATCAGATCCCCTGAAAATAGAGGTTCAAATAACTATGAGCTATCACGTGGGTGCTGGGCACTGAAACTGGGTTCTCTGCAAGAACAGCAAGTACTCTTCTGATGCTGAGCCATCTCTCCAGCTCTAGCCACAGGGTCTTGTGTATCTCAGGTTGGTCTCAGACTTCCTATGTATCTGAGGATAACCTTGAACTCAGAGCACTTCTTCTGCCTCCCAAGTGTTATATGAAAGTAGCCATCATGATTAGCATGAAGTCTCTTTGATTCAAGTTTTAATGGTTCTTCTCTGAGAGAAGACCTCATAGCTAATCGCTTCTTATACTGTCACAGGGCGTCACCTGAATTTTGAAGGAGACACATTTAAGACATAGCAGTGCCTAAAAAAATCCTGGACCCAATTTCTCCAACGTCCTTAGACAACAACTAAACACCTACCCAAATGGGTTCCTATCTACGAACAGCTACAGAAAACAGAATTTTAAAAAGGCAGGGAGAGGGTATAACAAGATTAATCCTGAAGATTGTCCTGGCCTATGATACAGTAAACACTAGAAGAAACAGCACACAAGTCCCTTGGCACATCCTGCGATATGACAAGCAGGTACTTTCACTCTGAGGAGAGGATGTCCATCCACTAAAACATAGCTAGATGTTTATTTTATTGTGATTATGTTTTCCCGTGGAACTACAGGTCTTAACCCTCATGACCAGAATCTAATCTGAAGCCAAAGTCATCAATCCTGCACAGAAGGATTTTTACCTTCTAGTCTCTGACTGTAGATCCTCAGATGCCCTGGGTCCTGACATTCTACAATTAATGTTTTCAAGGACGAGTTAATGAGAAGACAGAGTTGAGATCCTCTGAGCCTTGCCTCTGATCCCTTGGGTTCCACCTGTCATCTCCAGCTGTAGGCTTTGCCAAATCCTGGCCTAAGGCCATCTTTCTCTTGCCCTGGCATAGCTACCGAGTGGTTGTACAGCCTGCTAGTGCCATGTGGCACTGTGGGAAGCTGGTGGAACCTTCAGGAGGTAAACCCAGAAGGACAGTAGGCTGTGGTGACATGTCATTGAAAGCAACAGTAGACCCTTGTCACTTCCTCTTCAACTTTCTCTTGCTTCTTGACCAAGGGGCAACAGGTTTTGTGATCTCCACCATTACAGTATTGCACTCCCACCAAATGCTAAGAATCAATGACCAATCAATTATGAACCTGAACCTCCAAAGTGATGAGACAGAGTACACTTTGGGTTATGATAAGTGCATTCTTTAGTTTTTAGTCTGTGTGAGTGTGTGTGCATCTCTGTGTGATATATGTGCTTGCTAGTATCTGTGGGATCCATAAGAGGTCACTGAATCTCACGGTGATGGAGTTACCAGGTGAGGCACTGGACATGGGTTCTAAGAACCTAACTGGGGTTCTTTGAGAAAGCAGCCAGTGCTCTTAACCACTGAGCCATCTCTCTAACCCATCAGTCTGTTTTGTTGGTTGTGGCCGTTGGTTTGGGTTGGGTTTGGGTCTCATGTAGCCATGGCTGTCTCCAAACTTATTGTACAGAGGAAGATGATTTTCACTTCTGATTCTCTTGTCTGCACTTCCCAAGCACTGGGATAACAGAAATATATAATTCCAGCATGCTGTGCCAGCATGCCTGGCTTTCTGAACTCACTATTCCAGGAATATTATACAGCGAGTGATGTGTTTATAAAAAAGGTATGAGATGTGTTCTATTGGGGTGTGGTGTGGTAGTGGGGGGATGTTTCGGCGGGCCAAGACCCCTGAGGGACCAGCCACACGACAGTATAGTATAGAATAGAGTTTTTTTTAGGGCATGGGGAGGGGAGTTAAGGGGATAGTGGAGGCAGAGAAAGGTAGAGAGAGAGAAGTAGAAGAGAAGAATAGAGGCTGGCCATGAACATGTGGAAAGAGAGGGGAGAAGGGAGAGGGGAGAGAGAAGAAAAGGGCAAAGAGGGAGCAAGGGAGTAAAAGAGAGGAGGAGCCCCTTTTATATTGGGCCAGGCCCACCTGGCTGTTGCCAGGTAACTGTAGGGAAAAGCATACCTGGCTGTTGCCAGGTAACTGTGGGGCAGAGTTTAGACAGAATGCTAACAGTGAGAGAATGTTATCTAACACATAGTCTCTCACATGTGCATGGAATCTCAGACTCTTCAGAGGTTCCTTGTATTCTTTCTTGCCCTGACATAATGAGTATGGGACGCTGTGCACACAGTGGAAAGGTGCTTAAAACACTGAGTTGAAGGATAAACAAGGAAGGTTAAATTTTTATTGGGCAATCACTTCCAATACATCTGTCACCAAACTAGCAAAGTAACAGTGAGGGGTAAACAAAAGATAAATATTATTTCCAGCAGTGATGAGTACAATATAAAATAATAATAAAGTAGGTTAAAGGGGAGGAGAGTAGATGATCAAACAAATGGATCACTAAACATATCAAATTTCTATTAAATGAAAACCACACAAATAAAACTTACATTATATCCTCCCAGAATTTCCCCCCACTAGATTTACAGAGCCACTAAATGTCCTATGAGTATGCTATGGTTCTTATTTTTTTTTAAAGTATAAAGACTGGGTGGCTTAAACAAGCAAAATTTATTGTCTCCGGGTTCCAAAGAAAACCAGTTGGATTCTCCTGAGGGACGCAAGGAAAGACCCGTCTCCTTGAACTGTAACAGGCCATCTTTTCCCTACACTGATTCACACGTCTTTCCTCTCACGAATGAATCACTACGGCTGTGCATAACACTTCAGGGAGACTTCCTAAATGTTGAGCTGAATTCAAGTTTGCCCAAGAGAACCAATGAAAGGGTAAAGCTGTTTTCACCCAGGACACTAAAAAAAGGTTCATAGCCTACAGCAGTTCCTGGAACTCTCTGAGTCAAAGGAAATTATGTTTCCATGACACAGAGCCTGACTCTGGGTTTCTTAATTAAGGGTATTTGCATGATGAGAGGAGACTTGTTTCAGAATAGTCATTGCTCTACTACTCCCTAATCAATGGCCCACTGCTTCTGACCTAAGAATTATCTCTACAGCAACTCCATGAGTCATGGAGAAGGCCTGGCTTTCAGGAGGGGAGGGAACACCAGGAAGGAGGGAACTGTACCTTCAGCCTGAGATCTCTCATCAGGGTGCAGAGGCTGATGGGGAGCCACCAGCTTAGCCTCTCAGTTGCCAAACGAAGTAGGAACAACAAGAGAACTTTCAGCCAAGTGTCTCTCCACTATTCCTCTTCAGCAAAGATACTCAGAGTCCTACACCAAACTGGACACTCTACTTAATGGTCATCACTGGACCAACAATTAAAAACTCAGGACCCAACAACCCAGAGGGAGAACACCCATGGGTGTGAGAGGTAAGCAGGGCTGGTAGCACAATGTGATTTCACCTTCATTCACAAATTGAGGTTCCACTGTGTGCTAGGATGGTCCCCTAGAGGCACAGATAGGGTTTCTTAATCTAGTCAGCAGAGAGTCTCCCCATGGGACATTTAAAGACCCTTGAAGGCATGCCTCCCATGTTGTCTTCCATCATTAAGACTGTTCAACAAAAGTCTCCCCAGACACGGGTGGGGATAACTCATTAAGGCCACTAGGAAAGAACCATTGCCCCATGTTGTACTGGGATGTCCACATGAGTGCTACTTCATGCACATACACATATCTGCTCCGACACGTAAAGGGACTGCCACGGAAAGCAGCAATCAGGAGATGTCCCAGCTCTGATGCCCAGAGAGGAGAGTCCTGGCCCACATGCTTTTTTTCTACCCAACCGCAATTTGTTTGACATCAGAGTCAGTATGGGCACTGGGCAAAAACCCAAGAATGACTCTTAGAAGGTGCTTCACAAACCTGAGGTGAGTCAACCTGAACAGAGCAGAACAAGTAAAGACTGTTTCTCTCCAACTGCTTGCTGTAAGAAAAGCAGCCAGCCGGTGAGCTGCCATGCTGCTGATTCAGAACAATCCTGGGCTCTTAGTGGCCTCCCCAGAGAAAGGCCCTGAGCGACACCTTCCCAGGGGAGTTCCTGGGAGCCTCCTGCAGTCACAGCAGCCTGTGATGATGTGACTTTGATCTTTTGCTCTAGGAGATCAGGCTTGACAAAGGACTATCTCGAGCTTGTGTACTCCTCTGTCCTGGATCCAAGACCAGAGGTTACAAAATGAGGTAAATACTTGCAGAGAGTAAAATACTGTGTAGGGTAAGAATTTTGAAATACTCAATGTGAACGATATAAGAGGAAAATAAAAGGTATTGGGGGAAACTCCATCACCCCATAGCACACAGTCAGTAGAAATGGTTGTCTTTTTCGTTAATGATCTCAACAATATTCCTAGAACCTTGCCACTATCCTATTAAAAAGAGGAGCCTCCATCTCCTCCTCTCTGGGCCTCAGTGGGCCTTGGTGAAGGCCTCAACAAAGAATGGGGGTGTGGCTTCCCAGATAGTGGGTAAAGGTGCTTGTAGCCAAGCCTTGACAATCTGAAAGCAGCCCCTCAGTCCCTTAAACCCTCAGTCCCTTAGTCCCTCAGTCCCTCAGTCCCTCAGACCCTCAGACCCTCAGACCCTCAGTCCCTCAGTCCTAACCTGCGGAAGGAGTGAACCAGCTTCACAAAGTCATCTTCTGGCTAGTATATACACACACTAATTAAATAACAAATAAATACAATTTTAAAACAAAGAGTACAGTTTAAGTAATACTTGCCAACTTTTTAGGTAAAATAATTTTCAAAACATGGAACTTCTGTCTGCATGGCTCTTTCTGAACACTTGGTCCTGGGACATAGCTCTATGTTGTAAGGAAACTCAAGCCCCACAGAGAAGCCACAGAGAGGTCTAAATGAAGCCCTAAGCAACAATCAGCATCAATGCTCAGAAGTATGAATAAACAAACCTTTAGATCAGGGATGCAGTTTTTTTTATTCTGTTTTTTATTATTTATTTTTAAGGGTTTTTGTTGTTGTTGTTGTTGTTGTTGTTTTCTTGTTTTGGTGTTTTGCTTGTTTGTTTGTTTGTGGTTTTTCAAGACAGAATTTCACTGCTTATCCTTGAATGTCCCGAAACTTGCTCTGTAGACCAGGCTGGTCTCAAACTTACAGAAATTTGCCTACCTCTGTCTCCTGAGTGGTAGGATTAAAAGTGGGTGCCACCACTACCTGGCTATATTTATTTATTTATTTTGAGACAGGGTTTCCACTATGGATCGCTCTGAATAGTCTAAAATTCACTTTGTCCTTCCAGTCTGCACCTTGGGCACAAACTGCAGCTAGCCCCACGACACCCAGAGGAAGTTCCACTCTCAGGCGTTCTAACACACCCAGGATCACAGAATCACAGAATCACAGGAGTGTGGTCACACCAGGATCTCAGGGTCTGAGACTGCTTGACTCCCAGAAACCCTGACACACCCAGGATCTCAGGATCACAGGAGCCTGGAATCACAGGATCACAGCGACAGCTAGACTCTGAGGAGATCTGACACAACCAGGATCACAGGGACAGTTGGACTCTGAGAAGACCTGACACAACCAGGATCACAGGAAGGACAAGCTCCAGTTAGTTATAGGGAGAGCAGGTAGCACTAGTGATAATCAGATAGCAGGAGGCAAGCATAAGAATATAAGCAACACAAACCAAGGTTACATGGCATCATCAGAACCCAATTCTCTCACCATCAAGTCCCAGATACACTATCGAACTGGAAAGACAAGATTCAGAACTAAAATCACTTCTGTGACAATGATAGAGGACCTTAAGAAGGACATAAATAAGTCCCTTAAAGAAATACAGGAGAACACAGGTAAACAGGTAGAAGCCCTTAAAGAGGAAACACAAAAATCCCTTAAAGAATTACAAGGGAAACACAATCAAACAGGCAAAGGAAATGAGCAAAACCATCCAAGATCTAACAATGGAAATAGGAACAATAAAGAAATCACAAGGGGAGACAACCCTGGAGTTAGAAAACCTAGGAAAGAGATCAAGAGTCATAGATGCAAGCATCACCAACAGAATACAAGAGATAGAAGTGAGAATCTCATTGGCAGAAGATACCATAGAAAACATTGACACAAGAGTCAAAGAAAATGCAAAATGCAAAAGCTCCTAACCCAAAACACCCAGGAAATCCAGGACACAATAAGAAGACCAAACCTAAGGATAGAAGAGAATGAAGATTCTCAACTTAAAGGGCCAGTAAATATATTGAACAAAATTATACAAGAAAACTTTCCTAACCTAAAGAAAGAGATGTCCATGAACATACAAGAAGCCTACAGAACTGCAAATAGACTGGACCAGAAAAGAAATTCCTCCCATCACATAATAATTAAAACACAAAATGCACTAAACAAATAAAGAATACTAAAAGCAGTACGGAAAAAATGTCAGGTAACATGTAAAGGCAGACCTATCAGAATTACACCAGACTTCTCACCAAAGACTATGAAAGCCAGAATATCCTGGAGAGATGTCATACAAATCCTAAGAGAACACAAATGCCAGCCCAGACTACTATACCCAACAAAACTCTCAACATAGACAGAGAAGCCAAGATATTCCATGACAAAACCAAATTTACACAATATCTTTCCACAAATCCAGCCATACAAAGGATAATAGATAGAAAACTCCAACAAAAGGAGGGAAACTATACTCTAGAAAAAGCAAGAAAGTAAGTTTTCAATAAACCCAAAAGAAGATAGCCACACAAACATCATTCCACCTCTAACAACAAAAATAACAGGAAGCAGCAATCATTTTTCCTTAATATCTCTTATATCAATGGACTCAATTCCCCCAATAAAAAGACATAGACTAACAGACTAGATACATAAATAGGACCCAGCATTTTGCTGCATACCAGAAACACGCCTCAGTGACAAAGACAGACACTACCTCAGAGTAAAAGGTTAGAAAATAATTTTCCAAGCAAATGGTCCCAAGAAACAAGCTGGAGTAGCCATTCTAATATTGAATAAAATAGACTTTCAACCAAAAGTTAGCAAAAAGATAAGGAAGAATACTTCATACTGGTCAAAGGAAAAATCTACCAAGATGAACTATCAATTCTGAACATCTATGCTCCAAATGCAAGGGCACCCACATTCATGAAAGAAACTTTACTAAAACTCAAAGAACACATCGCACTCCACACAATAATAGTGGGAGACTTCAACATCCCACTCTCAGCAATGGACAGATCATGGAAACAGAAACTAAACAGAGACAGAGTGAAACTAACAGAAGTTATGAACCAAATGGATCTAACAGATATTTATGGAATATTTCATCCTAAAGCAAAAGAATATACCTTCTTCTCAGCACCTCATGATATCTTCTCCAAAACTGGCCTATAATTGGTCACAAAACAGATACAAGAAGATTGAAATAATCCCTTGCACCCTATCAGATCACCATGGACTAAGGCTGGTCTTAAATTCCAACACTGGTCCAACAAAAACAACTGAAAACGCACATACACATGAAAGCTGAACAACACTCTACTCAATAACTTGGTCAAGGAAGAAATAAGGAAAGAAGTTAAAGAATTTTTAGAATTTAATGAAAATGAAGGTACATCATACCAAAACTTATGGGACACAATGAAAGCAGTGGTAAGAGGAAAACTCATAGCACTAAATGCCTCCAATAAAGAAACTGGAGAGAGCTTACACTAACAGCTTGACAGAACACCTGAAAGCTCTAGAACAAAGAGAAGCAAAGACACCCAAAAGGAGTAGAGGGAAACAAATAATCAAACTCAGGTCTGAAATCAACCAAGTAGAAACAAAAAGAACTATGCAAAGAATCAACAAAACCAGGAGCTGATTCTTTGAGAAAACCAACAAGATAGATAAACCCTTAGCCAGACTAACTAGAGGGCACAGGGACAGTATCCTAATTAACAAAATCAGAAATGAAAAAGGAGGTGTAACAACAGAACTGGAGGAAATCCAAAACATCATCAGATCCTACTACAAAAGGCTATACTCAACAAAACTGGAAAATCTGCATGAAATGGACAATTTTCTAGACACCAGGTGCCAAAGTTAAAACAGGATCAGATAAACCATCTAAACAGTCCCATAATCCCTAAAGAAATAGAAGCAGTCATTAAAAGTCTTCCAAAAAAAAAAAAAAATCCCAGGACCAGATGGGTTTAGTGCAGAATTCTATCAGACCTTCAAGGAAGACCTAATACCAATACTCTTCAAACTATTCCACAAAATAGAAACAGAAGAAACACTACCCAATTCATTCAATGAAGCCACAATTATACTTATACCTAAACCACACAAAGACCAAACAAAGAAAGAACTTCAGACCAATTTCTCTTATGAATATCAATACAAAAATACTCAATAAAATTCTTGGAAATCGAATCCAAGAACACATCAAAACAATAATTCACCATAATCAACTTCCCTTCATCCCAGGGATGCAGGGATGGTTCAATACATGGACATCCATCAATGTAATCCACTACATAAACAAACTCAAAGAAAAAAAACCCACATGATCATTTCATTAAATGCTGTAAAGGCATTTGACAAAATTCAACATCCCTTCATGTTAAAAGCCTTGAAAAGGGGCTGGTGAGATGGCTCAGTGGGTAAGAGCACCCGACTGCTCTTCCGAAGGTCCGAGGTTCAAATCCCAGCAACCACATGGTGGCTCACAACCATCCGTAACGAGATCTGGCACCCTCTTCTGGAGTGTCTGAAGACAGCTGTAGTGTACTTATATATAATAAAAATAAATAAATCTTTAAAAAAAAAAAAAGCCTTGAAAAGATTAGGAATTCAAGGCCCCTACCTAAACATAGTAAAAGCAATATACAGCAAACCAGATGCCAACATCAAGCTAAATGGAGAGACACTTGAAGCAATCCCACTAAAATTGGGGTATAGACAAGACTACCCACTCTCTCTCTATCTATTCAATTAGTACTTGAAGTTCTAGCTAGAGCAATTAGACAACAAAAGGAGGTTCAAAGGCATACAATTTGGGAAGGAAGAAGTCAAAATATCACTATTTGCAGATGATATGATAGTATACTTATGTGAACCCAAAAATTCCACCAGAGAACTCCTAAAGTTGATAAACAACTTCAGCAAAGAGGCTGGATATAAACTTAACTCAAACAAATCAGTAGCCTTTCTCTACTCAAAGGATAAACAGGCTGAGAAATTAGGGAATGACACCCTTCACAATAGTCACAAGTAACATTACATACCTTGGTGTGACTCTAACCAAGCAAGTGAAAGATCTGTATGACAAGAACTTCAAGTCTCTGAAGAAAGAAATCGAGAAAGATCTCAAAAGATGGAAAAATCTCAGATGCTCATGTATGGGCAGGATTAATATAGTAAAAATGGCTATCTTGCCAAAAGCAATCTACAGATTCATTGCAATCCCCATCAAAATTCCAAAACAATTCATAGTTAGAAAGAGCAATTCTCAAATTCATCTGAAATAACAAAAACCAACCAACCAAACAAACAAACAAAAAAACAGGATAGTGAAAACTATTCTCAACAATAAAAGAAATTCTGGCAGAATCACCATCCCTGACCTCAAGCTGTACTGCAGAGCAATTGTGATAAAAACTGCATGGTATTGGTACAGTAACAGGCAGGTAGATCAATGGAAGAGAATTAAAGACACAGAAATGAATGGTCACTTGATATTTGACAAAGGGGCTAAAACCATCCTGTGGAAAAAAGACAGTATTTTTAATAAATGGTGCTGGTTCAACTGGTGGTCAGCTTGTAGAAAAATGTAAATCGACCCATTCTTATCTCCTTGTACAAAGCTCAAGTCCATGGATCAAGGATCTCCACATAAAACCAGATACACTGATATTAATAGAAGAAAAAGTGAAGAAGATCCTTGAATACATGGGCACAGGGGAAAAGTTCCTGAACAGAACACCAATGGCTTGTGCTCTAAGATCTAAAATAGACAAATGGGACCTCATAAAATTTCAAAGCTTCTGTAAGGCAAAAGACACTGTCAATAGGACAAAACAGCAACCAACATATTGGGAAAAGATCTTAACCAATCCTACATCAGCTAGAGGGCTAATATTTGATATATACAAAGAACTCAAGAAGGTAGACTTCCGAGAATCAAATAACTCTATTAAAAATGGGGTATAGAGCTAAACAAATAATTTTCAACTGATGAATATCAAATGGTCGAGAAGCCCCTAAAGAAATGTTCAACATCCTTAGTCATCAGGGAAATGGAAATCAAAACTACCCTGAGATTCCACTTCACACCAGTCAGAATGGCTAAAATCAATAACTCAGGTGACAGCAGATGCTGGCGAGGATGTGGAGAAAGAAGAACACTTCTCCATTGCTGGTGGGATTGAAAGCTGGTACAACCATTCTGGAAATCAGTTTGGCGGTTCCTCAGAAAATTGGACATAGTACTACCTGAGGACCCAGCTATATACCAACTCCTGGGCAAATACCCAGAAGATGCTCCAACATGTAATAAGGATACATGTTCCACTATGTTCATAGTAGCCTTATTTATAATAGCCAGGAGCTGAAAAGAATCCAGATGTCCCTCAACAGAGGAATGGATACAGAAAATGTGGTACATTTACACAATGGATCACTACTCAGCTATTAAAAACAGTGACTTCATGAAATTCTTAGGCAAAATCGATGAAACTAGAAAATAATCATCCTGAGTGACACCCAATTACAAAAGAACACACATGGTTTGCTCTCACTGATAAGTGGATATTAGCCCAAAAGCTTGAAATACTCAAGATACAATTCACAGACCACATTTATCTCAAGAAGAAGACCAAAGTGTGGGTGCTTCGGACCTTCTTAGAAGGAAAACAAAATACTCACAGGAGCAAATATGGAGATTAAAGTGTAGAGCAGATACTGAAGAAAAGGCCATCCAGAGACTGCCCCACCTGGGGGTTCATCCCATAGACAGTTACCAAACCCATACACTATTGTGGATGCCAAGAATTGCTTGCTGACAGGAGCCTGATACAGATGTCTCCTGAGAGGTCCTGCTAAAGCCTTACAAATACAGAGGTAGATGCTCACAGCCAACCATTGGACTGAGCACAGGGTCTCCAATAGAGGAGTTAAAGAAAGGACTGAAGGAGGTGAAGGGGTTTGCAACCATAGGAAGAACAACAATATCAATCAACCAGACCTCCCAGAGCTCCCAAGGACTAAGCCATGAAAGAAGGAGTACACATGGCTCCAGCTGCATATGTAGCAGTTGATGATGACCTTGTCAGTCACCAATGGTAGGAGAGGTCCTTGGTCCTATGAAGACTTGATAGATGCCCCAGTGTATGGGAATCAAGGGTGGGGACATGGGAGTGGGTGAATGAGTGGAGGAACACCCTCACAGAAGCAGGGGGAGAGGATGGGATAGGGAGTTTCCAGGAGGGGGAGAAACAGGGAAGGGGGATAACATTTGAAATGTAAATAAAGAAAATATCCAATAAAAATAAATAAATAAATAAAATGCACTTTGTCAATTGTTCTCACCCTGTGGATCTCGACCCCCACAAAGACCATCAGAAAACACAGATATTTACGTTATTATTCATAACAGTAGCACAATTACAGTTATGAAGTTGCAATGAAAATAATCTTATGGTTGGGGGTGGGTCAGCACAGCATGAACAAATGTATTAAAGGGTTGTAGCATTAGCAAGGTTGGAAACCACTGCAATATGTAGACCAGGCTGGCCCCAAGAGTCCCTTACCTCTGCCTCTGAGTGTTGAGTGTACCAACACCACCCTCCAGAGCCACAGATTTTAACTTGTGGCCCAAATTCAGTCTATTGCCTGTTTTTAATAAATGATGTCACTTATTTGACTATAGCTGCTCTTGTAGGACAGTGGCAGAAATGATAAAGGTCCACAAAGACATAGATAAGTTTACTCTGGCCAGGCATGGTGGCGCATGCCTTTAATACCAGCACTCAGGAGGCAGAGGCAGGTGGATTTCTGAGTTCGAGACCAGCTTGGTTTACAAAGTGAGTTCCAGGACAGCCAGGGCTATACAGAGAAACCCTGTCTCAAAAAACCAAAAAAAAAAAAAGATAATTCTAGCCCCATCTCTTTGAGCCACTCCAACTAAGGTCTAGTAGAGCACAGGTAAACTGTCCCCATCAAGGCTAGCTCCTCGCTTCCATCTGTGAGCCAGATATTATTTCAAGCCCCTAAGTTTTGAGACGCTTCTTTCCTAGTAATAAATAATCAGAATTCTTTTTCAGCTATGCTAAACTCAAGAGAACCTGGCCCCAGCTGCTGAACTTGTGCTGGGCTTCTGTTGCTTGGGGTTGGTCTCTGTAAATCCTGACTTAACGGAAATTAATTAGCAACAAATGTAGCATTCACAACTCAGGTGTTTTCTGCTCTCAGTTCCAAGGGGAATTAGCTTAAATGCTCCCAGTGCTTCAATAACATCATTAGTTACTGTATTAGTTCTATCACTAAGAAAAGATCATTTTATGCTATTAGCTAGTAACACCTCATTAAGCTTGACCCCACCACCACCACCCCCTATATGTGCTTGCCTGCAGTGTTATCGTTAAGGGAGAGTGCTGATTATTCTGTGATATCAGATACAGCTGTGAGTCAACGCTACTAGTGACACCTTCAATAACATACACATCCAGATGCTCTCTGCATTAAAATAAGTGAAGTTAAAATGCAAACACAAATTAAATATAGAACCAGAATGAAGGCTATTTCTATTATTAAATAATGTTGAGGTTGTACTTGGCAATGCTTCATCTCTCACATTAAATTGTATGAGATTTTGTGGGGATAAATTGTCTTTATAATTGTATAAGCTGTGACTACAGCTGTGAGCTCAGGCTTGTGTGTGTGTGTGTGTGTGTGTGTGTGTGTGTGTGTGTGTAACATGAGAATACTTAGTACAGCCAATCAGTAATATAACTTTTTTCTTTAAAGTACTCCTCCATAGGAAAACCTCAAATATTATATGACTCCCCTTATAGTCTAGAGATAAGTCTAGAATTCTCAGAGACAGAGTGAAGACTAGGCCCTAAGCTTGATGGGAGACCAAGGAATGGAGCAGTATTGTTAGATGGGTATACAGTTTGAGTATGAGATCGGCAAACATGTATAGAAAATAATCCGTGATGGTTGCACAACAAAGCAGTCTACTTCTTGTAAACATATATTTTTTTTAATTATTCTCCGGACTCAATTGCAGTCTTTGAGGCTTACTGCCATCCTCTCTGCTAACCTAGGCTTAATTCTGGAAGCTTGAAACCTCTACACAATCTAATCTAGGCTTACAATGTTTTCAGCCTCTGGGACTTGCTGCACATCCTTTCCAGTTCTTTCTGAACTCTGGCTGGCAGGTTCAACTCAGCTGTTCAGGCTTAAACTCCCTCTAGGCTGACTGATCCAAGTTTCTCCTGAACTGCTCTGCTTGACCTCAAACTAACTGTAGCAATCTGTTTTAATCTTCTGGCGCCTTCTCATTCTCTGGCTCATTCTGTCTTTATCTGTGTCTCGCTTGTTCTCTCTTCAACCTGACTCTGTAAAACTCTCCTGGTAAAACTGCTTCCTTCTCTCTCTGCACTGCCTCTCCAAAGCAGCTTCCCTTTTCTCTCTCTTCTCATGACAGTTGGGCATATCCTGCTCTGTCAAATCTTTCTCTGATTTGTCACTTTGTCTGCCACTCAATTAGACATCACTTTCAAACATAAATTAACTTTACCTTCATTGTTTAGGATTACAGGTATGTATTAAGGTCATGTCTATATTTCAGCAATATAGAGATTAAAGGTGTGTGCTAAGGCTGAGCCAGGTCACAACTAGAAACAGTTTTTTTTTCCCTGTAAATAACACCATTCTGGTATTCACAGAGTGATCAGATATACGCAACAGCTTATCACCATTGAAATTAACACACACACAAATCAAAATGCAAAATTTTACAGCATCTATATTTTTTCTATATTTTATTATAGTTAAAGAGATCCAAATATGAGAAATCTCAACTTGGGTCAAAAAAAAAAATAAGTAAGCAGGGCTAGAGAGATGGCTTAGAAGTTGAATCCTTGATGTGGGGCTGAAAGGATGGCTCCGTGGTTAAGAGCAAGTACTTGCTGCTTTTCCAGAGGCCTGAGTTCATTTCCCAGCACCCTTGTCAAGTGACTTATAACCAACTTCAACTCCAGGGCATCTGACACCCTCTTCTGGTCTCCACAGACACCTGCACTCACGAGTATACATACACACACATACACACACACACACACACACACGTGTGCGCACGCAGACAGCCTTCATTCATACAGACACACACGTATACATTACACATAAGTGAGAATAATAAAGTTTTTGTTTTAAAGTAGTTGACGATCCTTCTAGAAGGACCCTTGTGGCACGAGCGATTCTCAATCTGTAGGCTGCCGCAACCCCACAAGGGTCACATATCAGATATCCTGCATATCAGATATTCACATTACGATTCATAGCAGTATCAAAATTACAGTTATGGAGTAGCAACAAAATAATTGTATGGTTGGGGATCAGCACAACTTGAGAGACTGTACTGAAAGGTCACAGCATTGGGAAGTTTGAGAACCACTGCGTGCCTAGCTCCTTAACCTGTGAGATTTTTAAGTTGGATGTTGGAAACAACCCCTTAGGAAAAGGGAAGCAAAGAATTGATGCTTCAGAAAAACACATTTCTCTCTCAGATCCCAAGCCACCTCCATCGACTCCTCCTGGTAAGTGGACCCTTTATAAGCCCTGCTCTGGGAGGAAGGAAGTGATTCCAAAGGTGCCAGGCTCAAGCAAGGGAGCAAGCAGTTCCCCTGAAAGCACATTTGATGTCTCTCCTACCTCAGAAGCATCATCCTTACCATGGATTCACTGCAGTTTTCTTCCACCGCAAATGAGAATTCCTGTTCTGGAAGAGGAGCTCCTCAAAGCAATATGGAAGACCGAGGTGGTATTGGAGGAAAGGGTGTGTTCAGAGGGATTTGGGGGCAGCCACTGAAATGGCTCGGACATGCGGACATCCGGACATGCGGACATGCTGACATCCGTAGCAGATTCTGCTCTATTTACATCTTTTACCTCCTCCACATCCCTATCTCCTTCAGATCTTTCCAACAACTGCTTTCACTTCCATTTTATAGGATAGACACAGAACCCAGGGGGCTGGAGAGATGGCTCAGCAGTTAGAAGCTCTGACTGCTCTTCCAGAGGACACAGGTTTAATTCCCAGCACCCACAAGGCAGCTCACAACTGTCTGTAACTCCAAGACCTTCACACTGGCATCCATGTAGGCAAAACACCAATGGAGATGGAAATGAAAACATAAATAAGTTTTTTTATTGTAAAGTCAATATTTTTTTATTTACGGGATCAGATTCCTTTGCTGTCCCTCCAGGTCACACGTGCTCAGGATTTCTAAAAATAGCCCTTTCTCAAATATGGCCCCGTCGTGCTTTTCACTCCTGTATCTTCTATCTGTCCTTGGTTTAAAGACACGTAATCGTGACAACTGGAAGACTTCTGATGATCTCCTCAAGCAATTTAGGAACCATTTTAAGGTAGGCCTCTTGCTTGTTGACACTCAACATCTCTGAAGAGTCTGCTCGTATTCATTCCTAGAGAATAGTATGTAAGACTTCAAAAGGACAATAGTATTTCCAGTTATAAAAACTACAGTCTAAGTTCACTGTCCAGACTTAAGAGCTGCAGCCAATGAAGACATAAATAAATAAATAAATAAATAAATAAAATGAGACACAGAGAGAGAGAGAGAGAGAGAGAGAGAGAGAGAGAGAGAGAGATCCCTTAAAAAAAAAAAAGCAAAAAGTAACTGAGTCTGGGAAGATTGGCTCTCATTCCTAACTTGTCTCACAGCTCGGGAGCAGCAAGGGTGAGAACCAGGTCTCTCTGGTTATGAAGGCCCTGGCTCTGCCCTCTCTCATCATATTGAGCCTCTTTGTAATACTGACCCTCACCTGCCTTGTGAGGGCCCTGCCGTGCTGCCTAAGGTATCTTCATCCTGAGATTGTATTATAACATTCTTAAAAAAAAAAAAAAGTTCTAAAAATAATGTCACAAGCAACTTCTGCGTGCCCCTTCCTAGGAGAAAGGAAATAAGCAAAATCAAAGACTGCTGGGCCGTCCCCTCTTCCTGTATTTGTTTCTTCTCTTAGAAACACACTTGCCCACCCCACCCCGGCAGCTCTTCCTGCTCTCTGTGGATCCTCCATTAATTCTTCTACCACGGCGACGTTAGTCACGGACTTTTGTTTTTCAACATTAGTGTGTTGACTTCTTATGTCATAGTACCCATCTGCTATCTTCCAGGGTTAGGTCAGTGTTCTCAAGTACGTAAACTGAGGGGTTGGGAGAGAACAGAAGAGGTTATACCACGTGACCTGTACCAAGGGGTTTCCCTGCCCTGGCTGTCCTGGAACTCATTCTGTAGACCAGGTTGCTCTTAAACTCAAAGATCTACCTGACTCTGTCTTCTGAGAAATACTCTGTGTGTGTGTGTGTGTGTGTGTGTGTAAGTGTGATGGTTAACGTTATGTTTTAAGTTTAAATTAGTGTGCTTAAAAGATCTATAAAGCTGGGCAGTGATGGTGCCTGCTTTTAATTCCTTTAACTTAAGAGGTAGAGGCAGGTGGATTGCTGTGATTTCTATGGAGGCCATCCTGGTCTACAGAGTCCATTGCTGGACAGCCAATGCTACATGGAGAGACCCTGTCTCAAAAACACAACAAAACAGAACAAACTAACAAAACAAACAAACAAACAAAAAACAAGAGAGTGAGATCTATAAAACAAAATTGCCTCTAACCTATAAGTCCTACTTGTTCAAGGACAGATTTCCTGGAATGCTGGGCACTGCTGTTCACCTAAGATGCAAGCCATATATTCTCACTTCTGGAAACAAGGTTGGTTGCCCTGAGTGCACAGCGTGTGTGTGCTTGATTACAAATATGCTTGCCTGTGATTGGACAAAGTCAGGAAGTACATAGCCTTGTGCCGGTTGCCCTTATAAGTCCCTAACTGATGTAACTCAGCGTTACATTTTGATCATGGGTTCAGGGTTGAGTCTGGTCAGTATCTATGGCCCTGGCCAGTATTTAACAAAGCTGGTTTCAGTTTTGGCCCCAAAATTGTGGTAACAGCTTTATTCTTGACTGGTGGAATTAGCGTAAGTGAGCTGAAGCATGCACGCGGAAGTCAGAGGACAACCTACAGGATTCTGTTCTCGCCAATCACGTGGGTCTCAGGGACTGAACTCGGGTTATTAGATTTGGCCCTTCTCTGTGGAGACCCTTCCCCTGTCCTAGAAATACTTTAAAAAATCACTCAGAGAGGGGCTGGAGATGTGACTTGGTGGAAGTGTACATAACACGCATATCACACCATAGAAAATCATTCAGAGAAACTTTAAAGTAGAGAATTCGCAACTCAGCAAGTGCCCATCTGACCAAACTTTCACCCAACATTCAGCAAGAACATTTATTCTATTTTCATGACCTTTAGAAAATCTTAGGGAATCAGTCTTAGCCGGGCGTGGCATGGTTCCACTTGCCTTAAATACCTGAGTTTGAAAAGCAGAGACAGGTGGATAGCTTGGTCTATAGAGAGAGTTCTAGAACACTCAGGGCTACACAGAAAAATTCTGTCTTGTAGGGGTTAGGGTTCGGGGTGGGGTGGGGAGAAATCAGTTTCCTCTGGCTCTGTTTTCTCTTCCTAGCATGTCCCTAAAGGAAGCCTGTCCTAGATCTCTGGTTAGAAGATTCCCCCAGGCTTCCTTCTCCACCTGGAGAAGTCCTAGCACCCAGCCACTTGTCTGTAGGGCCATATCTCATTCCTTTCCCAAACCTTATTTCCCACCCTTTTGCAGGTACACCGAACCCAGACATTGGCCATAGTCTTTTGAGTCCGCGTTAGTTCATTGTTTCTAGAGTTAGTACATTATTTCCCCAGACAATGCTTTCTCACCAGAGAGTAATTGTGTAGGGGTCAAGGAGAATGGTCACTTTCTGTGCCAAATCCAGTGAGCTGCTAATAACCAGAACAGCAGGTAGGGACTGAAAACACACCCCTTACCTTCTCTGAAAATCCTAGCTGTCCAGAAGCAAGTCTTGTTAAATCTCTGAACAATTACACTCCCTCTTTTCTGCCCATCTTGGATGCCCATCAGTACCACTGGACAGTTGCTGAGGGAGGGGGGATTACTAGACGATTTTGTGAAAGTGTGGTGTGTGTGTGAGCGCGCGCAGTGGATTGGAAATACCTACAGATGTCTAAATTCCTCTTGAGCACTGATTGGCTTTTTTTCTTTTCTGTTTCCTCCCAGGGTGTGATACTTTTCCTCTGATATCGTAGTTTTTAAAAATGTCATTTCCTTAGCTGTAGCTTCATGACTGAGATCAAATGACTGAACAGAATTTCTTTTTGTTTGTTTTGTTCTTGTTTTATTCAAGACAGGGTTTCTCTGTGTAGCCCTGGCTGTCCTGGAACTCACTCTGTAGACCAAACTGGCCTTGAACTCACAGAGATCTGCCTGCCTCTTGAGGCTGGAATTAAAGGTGCACACCACCACTGCCTGGCTGATAAATGGCATTTCTATTTTCCTAGACACAAGGAAATTGTGTGGACAAAATGGTACTGAAACTCTTCAACAGTCTCCATCTACTGTCCTTTCTTCAGAGTCATGCTGCTCAAAGTACAGTTGTTGGGTCCATGGGAACAGCAGCATTTTATCTTGCTAGAACTGTGTTCTCCAGTCCCATTCAAATCTACTGAACACAAGTCTATATTTCCCCCAAATTCCCAAGTGACTCGCATGCATGCTCACTAAAGTGTAAGAATAACCAAACTTCAGTGTAACTTTAGGCCACGGCATTTCACAATGGGTGTGGAAGCATTACGGTAAACTCTGCGGTGTGTGGTATGATAGGGCTAGTGAGTTGAGTTCTCTACCTTAGGTGTTCAACAGGAAGCTCATGGATGGTGATGCTGGGGTATTAAGTAGCTCAGACAGTTCTTCAAGCTTTTGAGAGTTAGCCATTAAGCCTTAATTGGTAGAAACTTAGACTTTTAGATTAGGGCCTCTGTGGTGCAAGCTTGTTCTGTATTTTTGCCAGCTGTGGAAACACATAGTCTATACCTACAGAAATGTATATAGTCCATATAAACCAAATTAAAGATTTCTCAGGCTGCGCTGCACGCGTGCTGTACTCTGGGTGTGGTTTGCTTTCTGAAAGCTTCGGACAAAGCTGGGTGTGGCGGCTCACACTTCTAGTCCCCAGTCCTCTAGAGGCTGAGGCAGAATGACTGGCACAAGTTCAAAGACAGCCTGTGTTACCAACCGACAGACAACAGTGCACATCAGATAGGCCCTAGACTTAGCAAGCCACTTGGCGGAGGAGGAAGAGACCTCTGCGGCAACCACGATAAACCTAGGAAACCCTCACAGCTAGAGTCCAGCAAGGTTGCCTGGTGCTGCGGTTGACCAAAGAATGTGTTCTTTACACTCGATACGGCACTGTTCCCAAGTTTTCCTAGGACCAAGTCAGAACAGAGCCTTTTCTTGGGGCTAATAAGGGTGGAGAGTTCCTGAGAAAGCAGGCCAAGCCATCTGTGAATAGATAGCCAGGGTCCTGACCAAAGCGTACCCCTGGCAGACGAACAGCCACATAGAGTCAGTCAGCAGGTGGCAGACTGGGAGTTGAGCTCTCTGTTTTAGGCCATCTTAATGTGGAAGACTTTCTATGATGGAAAGAGCATTGTATGGGGTTCAGGATCTCTCAGGTAACCCTTGAAATAAAGCTGCCTGGCATGGTGAGGCCAGTACCGGGGGACCAGAAGCCAGGTGATCTCTATGAATTAGAGGTCAGTCAGGGGTTCAGGGAGCCCCTGTCTCAAACAAAAACAAACAAGTAAAATAGAAAAGAAATCTAGGGCTGGTGAGATGGCTCAGTGGGTAAGAGCACCCGACTGCTCTTCCGAAGGTCCAGAGTTCAAATCCCAGCAACCACATGGTGGCTCACAACCATCCACAGCGAGATCTGGCGCCCTCTTCTGGAGTGTCTGAAGACAGTTACAGTGTACTTATATATAATAAATAAATAAATCTTTAAAAAAAAAAAGAAAAGAAATCTGGGTCCGAGAACACAGAGACAGAGAATGGGTTCCTGAACGAAGAGATAGAACTAAGATAAAGAGATGAGGCATTTTGGTAAAGCTTTGTGAAAGCATGAAGGGGAAATGGGAGATGAGGTCTAAGGACATGAGAGTGAGGATTGGAGCTGAAGACCTGCTTCTCAGCTCATTGCACCCTGAGGACTTGGTGTCTACTGAGCTTGGAACACTTTGTTCTTCTACCGTTCCCCTTTCTTTATATGAAAAGGAAACATATATAAAGTTTATATATTAGTTATATCATATCATCATATCATATCATATTATTATTTTTTTAAAGATTTATTTATTTATTTATTATATGTAAGTACATTATAGCTGTCTTCAGACACACCAGAAGAGGGCATCAGATCTCATTACGGGTGGTTGTGAGCCACCATGTGGTTACTGGGATTTGAACTTCAGACCTTCGGAAGAGCAGTCAGGTGCTCTTACCCACTGAGCCATCTCACCAGCCCCATCATATCATATTATATATGGGGATTTTTTGCTTTCTTTTCCCGAGACAGGGTTCCTCTGTGTAGCCCAGGTTGTCCTGGAATTCCCTCATGCAGACCAGGCCGCCCTTGGCTTGATCTCCAACTCAGAGTTCCAACCGTTTCCACCTCCTGAGTGCTGGGATTTAAAGGGTGAGACACCATCATCCCCAGCCCACCCACTCTCCCTCCAGTTTTAGTTAGTTTTCTTTTTCAAGACCGTTTCTGTATGCAACCCTGGCTGTCCTAGTACTCATGTAGCCCAGGCTGGCCTCGAACTCTGAGATTCATCTGCCTCTGCCTCCTGAGTGCTGGGATTAAAGGTGTGTGCCACCAATACCCAGTTTATTTTTATCTTTGAATGTATGTATGTATGCGTATGTCTGTGCACTGTGTGCTGTGTATACAGGTGCCCATAGAGGCCAGAGAGAGTATCGGATCTGCAGTTGGAGTTACTGGCAGTTGTAAGCTGTCCCACATGGGTGCTGGGAACCGAATTTGGGTCTTCTAGAGTAGTCGAAAGTCCTCAGCCGTTGAGAATCTCACCATCCCCTCTTCTATCTTGGTGAACAAGAAGAGACACTTCATCTCCTTTTTTTCTCAACAGGTCCTAATAGCACCTCCCACCACCCCCACCCCACCCCTCCCCCATCTCCAGATACACTGGTCCTTACTGCCAGACTATCAGAAGTCCAGCACTTACTCACATAGAAGCCACTGATGGTCTATGAAGTGTCCCGTCAGGAATTTTTTCCTAAACGGTAAAGGTAAACAATTTATGCATGTAAATATCTAAATACGTGTTACATATGTAATATGTACATAATATATGAATTTTGTGGTTAAAAACTCAGAACAGTCACTACAAATCTAAAATGTTACTATCATATAAAAGCTACATATTTGTTATAAACTGTCACCACCAAAATTAGTCATAATATTTTACCCAAATACAAATTTTTTCAAATGCAAATATTTTCAATTAACTTAGTGTCTTAAAATAGCAAACATGGCTGAATATAACCTGTGTTGTTTTCCTTCATACCTCTGTGGAGCAAAACAGGGTCATGGCGATGATAAAAATGGCATCTCTCTGACTGTTGACATCTACAGTTCTGGGAAATCTGACCACACTCAAATCCTTCACCACTATTTCTGGGAGTTTTTAATATGGGGTAGGGATGAGGGTGGTCCTGTGTGTTTTCCCAAATGAAGTTTATTCAGCCACAGAATGATCCCATCATTCCCTAGGCCCCAGAGAGCTGTACTGACAGCTGTTGGGTTCACCTTGCATAGCTCCTCACCCACACTATGACTCCCTTTAGCATCAGCAGGAGGGGATTTTACTTCTCACCAGGGAACTGTACTCAGATGAAACCAGACCCTTGACTTTACACCACTAAGAAAATTTTCAGGATGAAGCAAACCTGGAGTTTATTAAGAAAAGCCTTAGGGGCCAGAGAGAAGGCTCGGTGACTAAGAGCGCTGGCTACACTTGCAGAGGGGCCATTCCCAGCAGCTCACTACCACACATAAAATAATAAAAAGTGTGCCTTTCATCCCAGCACACAGGAGGCAGAGGCAGGTGGGTCTCTGTGAGTTCAAGGCCAGCCTGGGCTATAAAGAGTTCCAGAACAGCCAGGGCTGAACAGAGAAACCTTGCCTTGAAAAACAAAACAACAGCAACAACAAAAAGGCAGGGTGGGGTGGGGTGGGGTGGGGTGGGGTGGGGTACTGGAGAGATAGATGGTTCAGTGCTCTTAACCACTGACTGTTCTGCCCGAGATCCTGAATTCAACTCTCAGCAGCCACGTGGTGGCTCACAACCATACTGTCTTTTGGTGTGTGTCTGAACTCCAGTGTACTCACATACACAAAATAAATAAAATCTTTTAAAAAGGGCGGGGGGGGGGGAGAAAATTTCAGTATAGATTTAAGCATGATAAGGAGCAAGTTTGGGAGAAAGATAGTTGAATATATCCAAGTATGGGCATGAGCTTCTCAAGAGAACGTCTCATTGCTTAACTAGGGATTGAACCTGGGTCTCACACATGAAGTAAGTGCTCTACCATTGAGCAACATCTCCAGGCCCTCTTTTATTTTATTTTATTTTATTTTATTTTATTTTATTTTATTTTATTTATTCTTTGAGACAGAGTCCCATACTGGGTTCAGTACCCAGTACCCACATGGTATTTCATAATTATCCATGACTCCAGGTCCAGTGGATTCAACATAATTATAATCATAATTATAATCATAATTATCCATGACTCCAGGTCCAGTGGATTCAACCTGTCTTCTGATCTCTATGGGAACCAGGCACACACAGTGTATGTATATATTGTGCAGCCAAAACATTTGTATGCATAAATAATTTTTAAATTTAAATATTTGAGAGGGAAAAAAAAATCACTATTGTAAACCCTGGCTGGTCTGGAACTTTCTATGTAGATCAACCTGACTTCAAACTCACAGAGATCCATCTACCTCAGCTTCTGCCTCCTGAGTGCTGAGATTAAAGGTGTGTGCCACCACGCCTAGCTCACTTTTTAAATTCTTATTTTATTTTTTGAGACTAGATTTGATGTAGCCCAGGCTGATGTCAGGAACTTCCTGCCCCACCCTGCAGAGTTACTGGAATTGCAAACCTGTGCCTCCAGGCCCACATCTATTTACACAGCTTTTGAAATCACAAATTCAATGGATTTAAAAAAAAAAAAACCGTAAAAAGTACTTATCTCCAAAAACCTTTATAGAGTATCCAAGATAAGGTAGATTACGTTCTGTCCTATACATTTACAGGATGATAAGGTACAAACAGACTAAAGAAAGTCAAAGGAGTTCTTACTATCCGTTGGTCACAAGGACATCAAGCATGTTTTGACTATAAGCATGGTTAATCCCTTCTCTGTGAAAGTTTCTTGATTCTTAGCAGTGCGGAACTTACTTTCCAGACTCAGAAGATAAATAGTTGTGTTCCTGTGGGAGAATATGAAACTGTTTCAATGAATTAATTGCTTTAAAATTCAGAAACTTACCATCTTACCAGGCATACTGGCACACACCTCTAATCTCAGCATTTGGGAGATGGAGGCAAGTGGAGCTCTGTGAGTTCAAAACCAGCCTCATCTATATAGTGAGTTCCTGGCCAACCAGTGCTATACAGTGAGACTTACTTTAAAAAAAAAAAAAAATAGAAGAAAGGCTAGGGAGACGGCTTAGAGGTTGAGAGCACTGGCTGCTCTTCCAGAGGTCCTGAGTTAAAGTCCCAACAACCACAGGGTGGCTCACAACCATATGCAATGGGAATTAACGCCCTCTTCTGGTGTGCAAGCATACATACAGGCAGTAAGTACACAATAAATAGAAGAAAAGGAGCTGGGGTGGTTGATCTGGGGTAGTGGTGTGTAAACCTTTAATCTCAGTACTTAGGAGGCAGAGGCAGATGGGCCTCTGTGAGTTTGAGGCCAGCCTGAGAAGTAGAAACTTTAGCATTCTTTGGAAAGTTGTTTATATGGAGTTTTGCTGGGGCCAACACATGAAGGAACATTTCATTAAAGTAGACACAGGTGGGAAAGGCTAAGGCAGATTCATGAAAGAACGTTTTGCTGAAGCAGACCCAGAAGAAAAGATGTTCTGCTAAAGCAAGCATGTGAAAGGACACATGAAGAAATTGGACTGCTGGTGTAACTGTGAGGTGTTTGTAAGTGGGCTGAGCTGCCGCTGTTAACCTGTGAGCTGAACTACTGATTTCCAGACAACACAGATGGGAATTATTCCAAAGAACCTTTCTAAGCAGGTCCACTTCCCTTGTATCCTTTCTTACCCACTACCTCTGGTGGGTGGTGGTGCCGCAGACCTTTGTCTGCGTGGACAGGGTCTCTCGTCGCAGGTGGGCAAAGAGTCGGCGGGTGACAAACAGACCAACACGCGAGATTGTGTAGAATCTGAATGTATTCTCACAAAGTGAACATCAGTCTTATATAGTACAGAAAAATACAAGGGGTCGGAAGTCACAGCAGGCAAGGTACATTGAAGTTACCTGATACAAAATAAAGGAATGACTACAAAGGGACTTACAGGAACCAGGTAGATGTTTACAGTAAAGATAAAGCAGTAGTGCCTAGGGTCAGCTTAGTGACAGGCAGGGATTTCACACTCTAGTGTTATACCTTTGAACCTTGTGAAGGCTAGCACCAGGGGGTTCTGCTCTTAGCAGGCCTCATGAATAATGCAATATCACAAACCCCTACTTCCTAGGCCTTGTTTTTTTTTGGTTTTTGTTTTTGGTTTTTTTTTTTTTGGTTTTTTGAGACAGGGTTTCTCTGTATAGCCCTGGCTGTCCTGGAACTCACTTTGTAGACCAAGCTGGCCTCAAACTCAGAAATCCACCTGCCTCTGCCTCCCGAGAGCTGGAATTAAAGGCGTGCGATAAATTCTTATTTGAGTGTAACTTTTAAGTATCTGGAGATTCTCCATTTGTCAGAAGAATTTACCAACTTGCTTCTAATATGCAATGTAGCCTATACTGAAGATTTCTATCTCAGTGGGATTCCCTGGCTCTATTTTGGTATTCCCTTGTTTGAGTGAGATATGTTACTGTCCTTGGTAAATATTTTGCAGACCAGCTCTGAGCTACTGGCTCCATCTTCTGCAATGCTTAATTAGTAACTGAATAGGTAAACTTCCTTGCTGCATTCTTACAGGGTTCTAAGCACGCAGGCTTCTGGGACATTGGAACAATGGGGAGACTTAACTATAATAGAATTTAATCTTAAAAGGCATTTATAATAAAATATTAAAAGAGAGCTTGTAGATCCATACACGGGACTAACTCGGGAATAGGGTATGAGTATATGGGTAAATGAGAACGCCAAAGCTCCAAGAGGTGAGTTTCCTTGAAACTCTTTTCCTTGTTGAGTGCTTACAGACATTTTCAGCCTGTTAAGCGGACCAGACCGGAGGCCATGGCATGGTGGGTTACAAGGAAAGTTAAAACATTTAAGAACCATCATTAAAAATAGATTTTGAAAAAAAAAAGTTACAAGCCTGGACTATGGAGTGAGTTCTAGGACAGCCAGGGCTACACGGAGAAACCCTGTCTCAAAAAGCAAGCTGAATACTTTGTGTGCTATTCCTGTAGGATGAAGTCAACTGTGCTGGGATAGGAGACGTCTTCTCAGCACTGGGATATGAGCCTGGGTTTTAGAAATAAGTAAATTGGATACAGAAGAAGGGTGACCTTTTTTTTTTTTTAGGTGAGCACAGACTTTGCTCTATAACCTGCTTGGCTGGACTGACAAGCTCAGAGCAGTCCACTGAGAGGTAGCTGGGGACTCTCCTAAGGAAGAGGATTTTTACTTTTAGTGAGGCATGACCTTATAATGTTGTCCAGGCCCTGAACTCCTGGTTTCAGGTGATCCTCCTGCCTCAGTCTCCCTAACACCTAGGACTCTGAACAGGTCCTGCCTTGAATAGAACTGTTAATAACAGCATGTAAATCTAGATTTTTCAGGTAACATGTAAGTAGCTGGTGTTCTAAAAAAAAAGGGTGTTCTAAAAAAAACACTTTCTGGTGTTTGTCATTTGAAAAAAAAAAAAAATACAGCTCTGAGCCTGCAATCCCAGCACTTGGGAAGTGGAAAGAGGAAGTCATGAGTTCAATACCATTGTCATCTTAGAGTCTGAGGCCAGCCTGGACGATGCAGAAGCCCGGCTAAAATTAAGACACAATCCTCAGTGGAGATTGGAAAGATGGAGGCTATTTCGATTGAACTTTTCCTTAGAAATCCAGGGACCGGGCTGGTGAGATGGCTCAGTGGGTAAGAGCACCCGACTGCTCTTCCGAAGGTTCTGAGTTCAAATCCCAGCAACCACATGGTGGTTCACAACCATCCGTAATGAGATCTGACTTCCTCTTCTAGAGTGTCTGAAGACAGCTATATCATATTTACATAAAAAAAAAAAAAGAAATCCAGGGACCGGCACAATAGTTCTGTGGGTAACGGGGGTAACGGTGCCCACTGTCAATCCTGATTTCCCAAATGCCATTCCTGGGACAAACATGCTGGAAAGACAGAACCAACTATCACTGCTTTTCCCACCAGTTGTCCTCTGACCTCCACACATGGGTCATGGCATAGCACACAAATGCACAATAGTAAATAAATAACTTTATAAATCAAAACTCATTCCCCACAAAACCCTCAAAGTATTGTAAAGTCAAGAGAAACAATGTCTAAGCTAGTTTATCTCTGAGGATAGGATGTGGGTAGACCAGAAATCTCTCTCAAGGTGGACTAGCCACAACTGGTTAGATCTAAGATGGCCGCCAGAGAAAGCAACAACCTCTCAGCCATTTAATACTGCCTTGTTTGCATTCAAAATGGCATAGCCACCCCAATGCCGTGACGGTTGACAGCTTGTCTGACCATGACCAAAGAGATCCATGGAAGGAGAGAGAAATAGCAGGTACTCTAGTGCCTGGAGAAATCTCCCCATTCCAGAAAAAGATTTGACTATTTCTCCCTCTATAGCCATAGCCTCCTTTCTTTAACTCTATACCTAAGACCTCCTGACCCTTGATGGAGAAGTTGTTGCCCTGCCAACATTTCCTTCCCTGCCCAATTTTGGCTAGACTTCTAAGATGGCTTCCCTTTGTTCCCATGAGTCAGAGAGGGAAGCACAGTTTGGAGGAGGAAAAAAAAAAAAACCCACACAATTTTTGCAGTTTTCTATAGCATATTCAAGTTTTGTTTGTTTGTTTTCAAGATTTATTTATTTTATGTGCATGAGTACAATGTAGCTGTCTTCAGACACACCAGAAGAGGGCATCGACTCCCATTACAGATGGTTGTGAGCCACCAAGTGGTTGGTGGGAATTGAACTCAGGACCTCTGGAAGAGCTGTCGGTACTCTTAAACGCTGAGCCATCTCTCCAGCCCCCTAAAATGTATTCATTTTTAATTTAGTAAATTTTGTTCTTTCACAGTTTCATACATGAACACTGTGTTTTGGTCCCTTCTCTCACTTTCGTGTTAAATCATATTCATAAACAGTTTAATGGTTTTAGTCATCCGAATGTTGGATTCATTGATAGTCCAATAGGGTTTATTCATATCAATGACTCTGTATTAGCATATAGACTAGGCTGTTGTCAAACTCACGGAGATCCTTCTGCCTCTTCCTCCTGAGTACTAGGATTAAAGATGTGTGCCACTACACCTGGCCTATTAGACTGTTTTCAAAGTATATTTTAAATCCAACCGAGCTTCCTGTTTGTAATCTTTTGTTTTGTTCTTTAAAGGAGTGCCATGAAAAATTTCAGTTGGTATAAGAGTAGTAAAAAGATTAATAACACACCAGGGTATCTACCTGTTATGGGATGCAGTTAATTGCAGGATGGGAATTAAATGCCCTTTTGTTGTAGTTGGTTTTTCCTCCTTCCGCCCACCCCCCTCTCTTTTGCAACATAGGACTTTAATAACCACCTCCCCACCCCAGGTTAAGAACTTTTGGGTTCAGGCTGAGAAACCTGAAGAAGGAGAAAGAAGCGCAGGACAGACAGTATCTAGCATCTATGTAAACATCCTGCTGCGTACAGCAGCTGAGGCCACAGCCCAGGTTGACCTTGATCACGTGATTCTCCTGTCTCTGCTTTCCAAGTGTTGGGATTACAAGTGTGCATCACAGCACCCAGCCTCGCTTCAACTTTTTTAGTGACTCTACTGCGTACTCAAATGCTCTAGTAGGAGATTTCAGATTTGAGGAGAGGTGGAAGGGAAAGAGGATATTACTTTAAGAAATAAAATTTCCTGGTGGCAGTGGTGCATGCCTTTAATCCCAGCACTCAGGAGACAAAGGTAGGCAGAAATCTGAGTTCAAAGCCAACTCTGTGTACAGACTATGTTCCAGGACGGCTAGAGCCTCACATAAAAACCCTGTCTTGGGAAAAGAGAAGAAGGAAGGGGTAGAGGAGGAGGACGGGGAGAAAGAAGAGGAGGAGGAGGAGGAGGAGAAAGAGAGTTCAAGTTCATATTGATACAGAAACATAGGGGAAAGGACTGCAAAGCAGTACATATGAGAGATCAGAAGCCAGAGCTAGAGTCCAGTGACCGTGACAATACAAGTGTCCTCCCCTTTGGGGAAGGACTGTGCTGTATCTTCAGAATGCACACAAGGTGAGGGTGGGAGCTGGTGTTTATATAGTTTAAACAAAGTCATCCCTCCAGACTCCAGGGACTAAGCATCCCACCTTTGCCTCTATAACCTACTTTACTTTCCTAGGAGACATCTGCATATTGATGTGGTAGGAGAAGAACACAATTAAGGCCTGACTGCTTAGAAGCAACCACGTGAGCACCAAGCACTGGCCATCAGGGGCACATTGACACCACAGCCAAACAAGGTTGCCTACAAAATCTGCATATTTAACTTGTATAAGAACTTGAATTTCTGCCTGGGACAGAGAGAGAGAGAGAGAGAGAGAGAGAGAGAGAGAGAGAGAGAGAGAGAGAGAGAGAGAGAGGAATGTTCTTTTCTCATCTTAGGAGTGAGGGAAAGCAAGCATTGGTTAATAAGGGTGACATGAGGGGTGGACAGGCGGGTGGGTGGACAGAAGAACAAACTCGACCTTCACAAAACCCCTTCCAAGAACAGAACTTACATCTTTCATGTTTGTCCTAATTGACACAAATGTCCTATAATTCCTAATTGAGAGAAAGCAGCTCCCTGAGCAGATTTTCTTTTCTCATCTTGGCTATATCAACTTCCATTTAAATACACATAATTGCACAGATTCCAACTCTACAAAGGAGAGAGGTTATGTTCTCCTTTTATGTAGGAATCTGTTTCATCTTGTTCCTTGAATCCTTGCCTGCCCAAGCTGTAGGCAGGCAAGTCCTTTCCCTACATATTTATAGTCAGCCTATTCTGGAGCTGATCTTGACAAAAGCAGGAGCTATAGCTCTCTAGCAGGACCTGGGCACAAACTTAGCATTCACTGTGAGTCTCAGGAAGGCTGTGGCAATGCAAATATCTGCCAGCTCCCCACGGTCACAAGGAGCACCCTGAGAGCTTCCCCTAGAGTTTTAAGAGCACTCGACTCAGCCCAAACAGGGATTCAAGGCACACATGCTGAAAAAAAGTTCAGGGCTAGCCAGTTTATAAAGCAGAGTTGGAGCTTTATTATAAATATTTTAGTACAAGGCCTAAATAGCACGCTTAGGAGAAAGGGGAGTGTCAAGGGTATATAAGTGAGGGCCGATCAAGCTGGAGTAGCAGAATATGTGTTCCTCAAGGGAGGTTCACAGCTCATTGGGTTTTTGCTTGTGTTTTGTTTTCCATCTATGGAATTTGGGGGTGGGGGGTTGCAGTACTATCGCTAAGTGATATCACTAAGTGTCACTAAGTGGTTCCTGGGAGGCACCTGAGAAGATTACAATTGATCAGATGTGGGTGGCCTACACAAGCCACCCTAGCCATGTTAATGTCCAAGATCCGTGTTGCCAAGGGCCGTGTCTGGGTCCTCTGTTGTACTGTAGACTGAGTCCTTGTTGATGTCTGTGACCAGTGTTACCACTGAGGGTCACGAGGATCCCCACGGTCTGTGCTAAAGCCTGAGACCATGATGATGTCCAAGGGCCATGCTGCAAATAATGGCCATATGGATACGGAGCTGTGTGACACCATGGTGACATCTGAGGTTCAGGCTGTCACCAGAAACCATGTGGAAATCCATGATCCTGTAAAGGACAAGGAAGCTACTTTTGAGTGACATCGATGACTACAGACTCAGTTGAGAAAGAGGTACATAGCCGGCTTTGGTGATAACTCCCACCCCGCCCTGCTCCCACCAAAGTATCAGTCTAGACAGGAAACCATGGAAGAAACATTTTTAAAATTGTAATGAGAATGCTCATGTGTAGTTCTCCACAATTGAGGGCTTCTGTCAGGGATGCGGGTAGAAAAAGACTCAGTTTTCTTTAAAGGGCTAGCTGCTGGGGATGTGGTCATGCTTAGTGAGTGTATAGACAATATAAATTAGACTCTTTTTGGGGGGGGGGGAGTGACAAGGATGGGAGGGCAGACCTGAGAGGACTGGGAAGGGAATGTAATCAGATGCAAGATGTGAAATTCTCTAATAATCAATAAAAAAATTATGATGGAAGAAAGAAGAGTAGCCTAATAAGTATTTCTCTGCCAGTGAAATGAGCCAATTCAAATCATATTAGGTTATATTAAATGCAGGTTTATTGAGGAGTTGCTCTCAAGGGAGTTCACTGGCCCCAAGGACTGAGGCCAGGGGAGTCGCCATGAGGAGGGAGAGGGGAGAGAGAAAAAGAGTGTGTGCAGAGAGAGGGAGAGAAGAGAGAGAGAGAAGTGAGGGGGGAGCTCCAGGGAACCAAAATGTCTGCATTATATAGGGAAGAGCCTCTGGGGGAAGGGCAGCCCAGCCTGAGGGCTGGAAAATTCAGAGTTAGAGAAGTGATATGCCAGGTAGGAACTGAGGGATGCTGGGAGAACTTGGAGGCCAGGTCAGCTTTGATATGTAAAATATTCACCTCAGCTCCTTGTCCGGGGTCTGAACTAAACATAGCCTACTGGGATGCTGCAGGTGATGTCTGGAGAGGTTCTGCTCAAGGCCATATGCATTTAGACCTTAAGCCTGGGTCATTGCTATTCTAACATAAATATATGTATCTATGAAAGGAATATTAACTCTATGTCTGCAGCCACTATAACAAACATTAATTGTACTGGAGTTCTTGCTTTCCAGTGGGTGATAGGCTCCAAGCAGACTCTTTTTCATGTGTCTTTTAATCTCCCTGTCTTCCTAGCCCGCCACAGGTTCTTGATGCTGCAGCATGCCCTGACATAGTGCGCTTATCCATCTATACTTGACCTTCTGCGTATCTGGTGTTCTGCCTTATATTCTGAACCATTTTCCTTATCTATACTTGAATCCCAGTAGGCTGTCCCCATTTCCCCTGCTCTCTTAAATTTAGAGTGACTAGAAGAACTTTTATGTCTCTTCCTGGCTTTTGTTGGCTTTAAATGTAACCATTTAGTGGAAACAGTTCCCAGCCCACAGCCTAACCTCCCCTCAGCCGATCTGATCCGTGGAAATGAGCCAGCCGATCCGTGGAAATGAGCCAGCCGTCTTAAAACGATATCCCTGTTTATCTAGGCATATTGAGTGTACGTGGAGCTAACATCAGTCTGCTGGGCGGGGCATGGTAGCAAATGGATCCAAAGTCAAGTGATACCATCTGCAGCAGAGACTCAGTTCAAGACCATCTGTTCATTCTTGGCAAGTATGGAGCATGGGTTTCCCCTCTTGGGGAAAACTGGATAAGAGCCTACACCTCAACTGGGCTGGGCTTCAAGGGCGGTCTCCAGTTCTAACAGGATACTGACTTGTCATACAGGACAATACCAATAGATGCTTTCTGCAATAGACTAATTTAACAGAATAGGGGAGGAAAGGGGCCCGGTTTTTAAAACTATATTCTCAATGAACTAATGATTGTGAAGTCATTTTAAAGAGTTTACAAATATTTTGCAATCAAATGAAATTAATAAAATAGAACAGAAAGGATATGTTGAATATGGGGCTAAAAGGATGGTTCAGTGGTTAAAAGTATACACTGCCCTTGCTAGAGACCTGAGTTTAGTTCCCAGCACCCATATCAGATGGCTTACAACTGGCCAGGAACTCCAGCTCAAGGGAATCTGATGCTCTGGCCTTCCTAGGCACCCAAACTCACATGCACATACTCACACAGGGACAGATACGTCTTCAAAGTACACTGACAACAGAAAAGAGAAGCATGTTTCCTGAGACCTTTACTTTGGTTGTGCAAGCTCAAACATATTTCTGAGATGATATGAGTGAGAAACCAGACCAACTCCATCTTGGGTTCAGGCTCCATCTTAGAGAATCTGACCTAAGGTTGAACTCAAGTTAACTACCAGGCTCCCTAACAACCACCAATCAGGAGAAAAGCAGAAGTTTCAGTTGTGCCTGAAGATACTTGCTTATGAAAGCTCATGGTTTGGTTACAGCACCAGCCAATCATTTTGAAGGGTAACAAATTCCGTAAATAGCCCCCCATTCAATGTGTGCCACGCTGGAATCCCCCAGCTTATTTGCTTACCTCTATAAATGCTTGCTTGAAACTGGGCTTGGGGCTTCACCCTCTGGTCTTGTTGCATCAGTGACGACTGTGTGGCCGGAGCTGGAGAAGATCCTTATGTGATTGTATCAGAACCAGCTCCTTGGTGGTCTTTGGGGGCTCTTGAAATGGGCACAATATGAGAAACAATGGGAAGAACAGATGAAGGAGATTTACTTATCATATGCGGAAAATGAAAGTGTAAGCAACAGAAGATATTTACAACTGGTATAATAGAAAAAAGCTTAATATTCAAAATAAATAAATGTAATATTTTAAAATTAATACATCTCAGTGGCAGGTTCGCTGCCCACCTCAATGCTTTATGTTCCTGAAGGAAAGTCACAAATGCAGCCGTTATATTGTGATATGCCTATATTGTGATACGCCTATATTGTGATGCACCTATATTGTGATATGCCTATATTGTGATATGCCTATATTGTGATATGCCTATATTGTGATGCGCCTTAACCAGCTTAATAGCTGGTCCATTGCCTAACTTCCACGAAGTTAATACCCAGTTATTACTTACTAATTCTAAGTTCTATCTTGGCTGCTCTGGACCCAGAGGGTTGCCCAATTGGGCCACATTCTGGGGCACATTCTGGGCCTCGCTCTGGGTCTTGCTCTCCCAGCTCCTTCACATGGCAGCCATGTCTCTCTGCCCTGCACACTTTCTTCTCAGGCATAGTATTTCTCTCCTCCACACTCTCCCAGCATGGCAGATCTCTCCTTCTCCTCCTCCCAATCCCAAGCCCAGGAATCTGTCTGTCTGTGAAGACAGACGTGTTGTTTATGACATGTGATTTCAAATCAGAAATTATGCAATGCCTACCGAGGAAAAGAATTATTGTAACAAACTTACTTTGAACACCCATATAGCTGCTAAAAATGAGAAAGAACTGCACATACCAGCATGAAAGGACATCCAAGATGTGCCATTCATTGAGAAAGCACTCAACAAGAAAATTCAGAATGAAGCCCTGCATAGTGGCTCACATTCTTAATCCCTGCCCTCAGGAGGCAGAGGCACAGTTCTATGAATTTGAGGCCAGCCTGGACTATTTAGCAAGTTCCAGGCCAGTCAGAACTGCATAGGGCATATAGTGAGACCTTATCTAAAAAATTAATAACGGGGGGAAAAAAGAAAATGTATGCTACAATGTCAACTTTTATCAATGGTAATTTATTCAACAAATATTTATTAAAAATGTATAAAGTTCTGGACACTATTATAAGTATTGAAAATCCAGACATAATAAAAGGGACAAAACCTGTGCTATAGAAGGTCTTTTGGAGATAGGCTATATAATATCTGGTAGCCCAGGCTAGACTCACACTGATGACATCCTTAGTGCTAAGAATATAGATAGACAGGGTTTGGGGGCACACATCTTTAGTTCTAGCACTCTGGAAGTCAAGACAGGTGGGTCTCTGTGAGTTTATGGCCAGCCTGGCCCACATATAAGTTCCATGACAATCAGAGCTATGAAATAAGGAGACCCTGTCTCAGAAATAAAAAATAAAAATAAAAAAGAAATTAAAAAAGAAAAGGAAAGAATAGAAAAGATAAAAATAAAATAAAATAAAATAAAATAAAATAAAATAAAATAAAAACAAAGCCAGGCAGTGGTGGTGCACACCTTTAATCCCAGCACTCTGAAGGCAGAGGCAGGGGGATCTCTGTGAGTTTGAGGCTAGCCTGGACTACGAAGCAAGTTCAAGACAGCCAGGGCTACAAAGAAACCCTGCCTCAAAACAAGCAAACAAAACCAAAACCCAAATACATACACACAAAGTCTATATATATAAGTGTGTCTCACGTTCTATTAATAAAGAGTGGCAATAAAGAAATCAATAGTTTAGAAAGTGCAACGGAGGGTAATAACTCAGGAAAGGAGGATGAATGGAATAGGAGAAGTGAAGAGACCAAAATAGCCGCTCTGTGGGTGAAAACGGAAGTTTATTCCAAACTGCCAAGGCTGTCTACAGGGAAAGCAAGGAAAAGCTAAAGGGGAACGATTCCCAAGTTAACGGATGAAAGGGGGTTTGAGAGCTCGTGTGGGGCTTGTGAGCAGGGACTAAGGGAGCCTAGAGGCCAGCACTGACCTTGGCAAGGGCCACCACAATTAGAGGTTAGAGCCACGGTTTCTCTTGCCAGAGACAAGGACTCCCTCCTAAGCAAGCAGGAACTTCCTTCAAGTCCGAGGGACTTGTGTCTAAATGCCAGACCTTGCTAAAAGGGGACCACACAGAGGATAGAGAGTTCTGTAAGACAGGAATTGCAATGTTAAGTCTAGCCATAGCGGAGATCTGCCACGGAAGACTTTTGTGTAGAGACCTGAATGGAGCGAGCAAGCACTCCACTTGGCCACTGCAGGTGAGTTTTGCTGTTAGAGTTAAGTCTGCGGCTCTAAGGAAGGCGCACGCGTGGATTGTTCAGGGCCACGCTGAGGCTGTTGTTGCTGCAAAGAAATGAGGAGCATAACTGTTTCACCCTGAGAAGCAAAGTAGACATATATTTAGCAAATCTTTAAACTGCCTATGCACATAGGCAGCGGCTGTGAACGACTAGTTTACACAAGAAGAAACACAGACCCAAAGCCATCATTTAGATCGTTAAGAAGTTTCTCAAGTGCAAAAAAAAAAAAAAAAAAAAAAAAAAAAGAAAAAGAAAAAAGAAAATTCTAGTCAGGCATTTTTTCTGAACATGCTTCCTTGTCCCACGCCTGCCTGAGGGCAGTGTCTCTGTGAGCTTTGAGAGGCTAGGAACCGTTTCTATGTCTGCTCTGTTTACATGTTCTGTCATCTGGCACTGGTCTCTGTGAGCCCTGGCTGGCATTCATGCTGGCCAGCAGTTACATGCTTGCAATCCCCGAACAATTCTGAGCACTTAACTCATTTAAACGTCACAACATGCCTTTGAGGGATGTACCATTATTGGCACGTTAACCATAGTGTACTGACACACATTGAATGGTGTATGTCAAAGCAAGAACTTAAACCCAGGTGTCCTGGTACCAGACCATTGTCCCAAATCACTATACTACCTTATTAGTCTTCACCTGCATCATCAATACCATCACCCCTGTCAGGAAAGCTTGCAGGCTAATTGTAGATCTTCGCCTCCTTCCTCCATTCCAACCGAGTCCCCCAGTACTCGCACCCATTTCTGTAGTGACCACCTGCTTCAGCGTCCCCTTCTTCCATGCCTCCGTCTCCAACTAGTCTCAGAGCGTCTTCTCCAACCTTCATCCTCACCCATGGCTTTATCCCAACCTCCAGCTTCAGCAGGCAGTTCCCAAAAACCCACCAGCCAGGCCTGCCAAAGAAGGAAGTAAGCCAGCAAAGGAGGGATAAGAGTTTCAGATCTCACAAGCCTCTTCCGGTCAGAAAAGCACCGGGGTAGCGAGGGCGCAGGGTCGGCTGACACTCGCCAGCTACCCACAACACCCGCCACAGGATCTTAAGACTTCTGGTGAGTGGAACACAGCTTCTGCTCCAATCCAATTGCGCGCGGGACCTGAGACTGCATTAGTTAGGGAAGCAGAAACCGGCCTGAGTAGGGCCACAGGCCTCATCCAGGGTCAGCTGACACCCGCCAGCTACCCACGACCCCCGCCACAGGATTTTGAGACTGCTGGTGAGTGGAACACAGCTTCTGCTCCAGTCCAATCACGCGGGACCTGAGACTGCTTTGGTTGGGGAGGCAGAAATCCGGCCTACGTAGGGCCACAAGCCTCTTCCGGTCAGAAAAGCACCGGGGTAGCTAGGGCGCAGGGTCGGCTGACACTCGCCAGCTACCCACAACACCCACCACAGGATCTTAAGACTTCTGGAGAGTGGAACACAGCTTCTGCTCCAATCCAATTGTGCACGGGACCTGAGACTGCATTAGTTAGGGAAGCAGAAAACCGGCCTGAGTAGGACCACAGGCCTCTTCCGGCTGGACCAGCACCGGGGTACTGCCAGCTACCCACGACCCCCGCCACAGGATTTTGAGACTGCTGGTGAGTGGAACACAGCTTCTGCTCCAATCTTTAAACAGTGACAACAACAACAACTAACCCCAGAGATTACCAGATGGCGAAAGGTAAACGTAATAATCTTACTAACAGAAACCAAGACCACTCACCATCATCAGAACCCAGCACTCCCACTTCGCCCAGTCCAGGGCACCCCAACACACCGGAAAAGCTAGACACGGATCTAAAAGCATATCTCCTGATGATGGTAGAGGACTTCAAGAAGGACTTTAATAACACACTTAAAGAAATACAAAGGAACACTGGTAAACAGGTAGAAGACAGTAAAGAGGAAGCACAAAAATCCCTTAAAGAATTGCAGGAGAACACTGCTAAAGAGTTACAAATCCTTAAAGAAAAACAGGATAACCTAATCAAACAGGTAGAAGTCCTTAATGAAAAACAGGAAAACACATCCAAACAGATGATGGAAATGAACAAAACCATACTAGACCTAAAAAGGGAAGTAGACACAATAAAGAAAACCCAAAATGAGGCAACACTGGAGATAGAAACCCTAGGAAAGAAATCTGGAACCATAGATACCAGCATCAGCAACAGAATACAAGTGATGGAAGAGAGAATCTCAGGTGCAGAAGATTCCATAGAGAACATCGGCACAACAATCAAGGAAAATGTAAAATGCAAAAAGATCCTAACTCAAAACATCCAAGAAATACAGGACACAATGAGAAGACCAAACCTACGGATAATAGGAGTGGATGAGAATGAAGATTTTCAACTCAAAGGACCAGCAAACATCTTCAACAAAATTATAGAAGAAAACTCCCCAAATCTAAAGAAAGAGATACCCATGAACATACAAGAAGCCTACAGAACTCCAAATAGACTGGACCAGAAAAGAAATACCTCCGGACACATAATAATCAGAAAAACAAATGCTCTAAATAAAGATAGAATACTAAAAGCAGTAAGAGAAAAAGGCCAAGTAACATATAAAGGCAAGCCTATCAGAATTACACCAGATTTTTCACCAGAGACTATGAAAGCCAGAAGATCCTGGACGGATGTTATACAGACACTAAAAGAACACAAATTCCAGCCCAGGCTACTATACCCAGCCAAACTCTCAATTAACATAGATGGAGAAACCAAAGTATTCCACGACAAAACCAAATTCACACATTATCTCTCCACGAATCCAGCCCTTCAAAGGATAATGACAGAAAAAAACCAATACAAGGACAGGAACCATGCCCTAGAAACAACAAGAAGGTAATCCCTCAACAAACCTAAAAGAAGACAGCCACAAGAACAGAATGCCAACTTTAACAACAAAAATAACAGGAAACAACAATTACTTTTCCTTAATATCTCTTAATATCAATGGACTCAACTCCCCGATAAAAAGACATAGACTAACAAACTGGCTACACAAACAAGACCCAACATTTTGCTGCTTACAGGAAACTCATCTCAGAGAAAAAGATAGACACTACCTCAGAATGAAAGGCTGGAAAACAATTTTCCAAGCAAATGGTATGAAGAAACAAGCTGGAGTAGCCATTCTAATATCTGATAAGATTGACTTCCAACCTAAAGTCATTAAAAAAGACAGGGAGGGACACTTCATACTCATCAAAGGTAAAATCCTCCAAGAGGAACTATCAATCCTGAATATCTATGCTCAAAATACAAAGGCAGCCACATTCTTTAAAGAAACTTTAGTAAATCTCAAAGCACACATTGCACCTCATACAATAATAGTGGGAGACTTCAACACACCACTTTCACCAATGGACAGATCATGGAAACAGAAACTAAACAGGGACACAGAGAAACTAAGAGAAATTATGAATCAAATGGATCTGGCAGATATCTACAGAACATTCTATCCTAAAACAAAAGGATATACCTTCTTCTCAGCACCTCATGGTACCTTCTCCAAAATTGACCACATAATTGGTCACAAAACAGGCCTCAACAGATACAAAAATATTGAAATTGTCCCATGCATCCTATCAGATCACCATGGACTAAGGCTGATCTTCAATAACAAAATAAATAATAGAAAGCCAACCTTCACGTGGAAACTGAACAACACTCTTCTCAATGATACCTTGGTCAAGGAAGGAATAAAGAAAGAAATTAAGGACTTTTTAGAGTTCAATGAAAATGAAGCCACAACATACCCAAACTTATGGGACACAATGAAAGCATTTCTAAGAGGAAAACTCATAGCTCTGAGTGCCTCCAAAAGGAAACTAGAGAGAGCACACATTAGCAGCTTGACAACACACCTAAAAGCACTAGAACAAAAGGAAGCAAATTCACCCAAGAGGAGTAGACGGCAGGAAATAATCAAACTCAGGGGCGAAATCAACCAAGTGGAAACAAGAAGAACTATTCAAAGAATCAACCAATCAAGGAGCTGGTTCTTTGAGAAAATCAACAAGATAGATAAACCCTTAGCCAGACTCACTAGAGGGCACAGGGAAAGCATCCTAATTAACAAAATCAGAAATGAAAAAGGAGACATAACAACAGATCCTGAAGACATCCAAAACACCATCAGATCCTTCTACCAAAGGCTATACTCAACAAAACTGGAGAACCTGGATGAAATGGAGAAGTTCCTAGACAGATACCAGGTACCAAAGTTGAATCAAGATCAGGTTAATGATCTAAACAGCCCTATATCCCCCAAAGAAATAGAAGCAGTCATTAATAGTCTCCCAACTAAAAAAAGCCCAGGACCAGATGGGTTTAGTGCAGAGTTCTATCAGACCTTCAAAGAAGATCTAATCCCAGTTCTTCACAAACTATTCCACAAAATAGAAACAGAAGGTACTCTACCCAACTCATTCTATGAAGCCACAATTACTCTGATACCTAAACCACAAAAAGACCCAACAAAGATAGAAAACTTCAGACCAATATCCCTTATGAATATTGATGCAAAAATCCTCAATAAAGTTCTTGCTAACCGAATCCAAGAACACATCAAAACAATCATCCATCCTGACCAAGTAGGTTTCATCCCAGGGATGCAGGGATGGTTCAATATACGGAAATCCATCAACGTAATCCAGTATATAAACAAACTCAAAGACAAAAACCACATGGTCATCTCGTTAGATGTGGAAAAAGCATTTGACAAGATCCAACACCCATTCATGATAAAAGTCTTGGAAAGATCAGGAATTCAAGGCCCATACCTAAACATGATAAAAGCAATCTACAGCAAACCAGTAGCCAACATCAAAGTAAATGGTGAGAAGCTTGAAGCAATCCCTCTAAAATCAGGGACTAGACAAGGCTGTCCACTTTCTCCATACCTATTCAACATTGTACTTGAAGTCCTAGCCAGAGCAATTCGACAACAAAAGGAGATCAAAGGGATACAAATTGGAAAAGATGAAGTCAAAATATCACTTTTTGCAGATGATATGATAGTATATATAAGTGACCCTAAAAATTCCACCAGAGAACTCCTAAGCCTGATAAACAGCTTCGGTGAAGTAGCTGGATATAAAATTAACTCAAACAAATCAATGGCCTTTCTCTACACAAAGAATAAACAGGCTGAGAAAGAAATTAGGGAAACAACACCCTTCTCAATAGTCACAAATAATATAAAATATCTTGGTGTGACTCTAACTAAGGAAGTGAAAGATCTGTATAATAAAAACTTCAAGTCTCTGAAGAAAGAAATTATAGAAGATCTCAGAAGATGGAAAGATCTCCCATGCTCATGGATTGGCAGGATCAACATTGTAAAAATGGCTATCTTGCCAAAAGCAGTCTACAGATTCAATGCAATCCCCATCAAAATTCCAAATCAATTCTTCAACGAATTAGAAAGTGCAATCTGCAAATTCATCTGGAATAACAAAAAACCTAGGATAGCAAAAACTCTTCTCAAGGATAAAAGAACCTCTGGTGGAATCACCATGCCGGACCTAAAGCTCTACTACAGAGCAATTGTGATAAAAACGGCGTGGTACTGGTATAGTGACAGACAAATAAACCAATGGAATAGAATTGAAGACCCAGAAATGAACCCACACACCTACGGTCACTTGATCTTCGACAAGGGAGCTAAAAACATCCAGTGGAAGAAAGACAGCATTTTCAACAAATGGTGCTGGCACAACTGGTTGTTAACATGTAGAAGAATGCGAATCGATCCATTCCTATCTCCTTGTACTAAGGTCAAGTCTAAGTGGATCAAGGAACTTCACATAAAACCAGAGACACTGAAACTTATAGAGGAGAAAGTGGGGAAAAGCCTTGAAGATATGGGCACAGGGGAAAAATTCCTGAATAGAACAGTAATGGCTTGTGCTGTAAGATCGAGAATTGACAAGTGGGACCTCATGAAACTACAAAGCTTCTGCAAGGCTAAAGACACCATCAATAAGACAAAAAAACCACCAACAGATTGGGAAAGGATCTTCACCTATCCTAAATCAGATAAGGGACTAATAGCCAATATATATAAAGAACTCAAGAAGGTGGACTCCAGAAAGTCAAATAACCCCATTAAAAAATGGGGCTCAGAACTGAACAAAGAATTCTCACCTGAGGAATACCGAATGGCAGAGAAGCACCTGAAAAAATGTTCAACATCCTTAATCATCAGGGAAATGCAAATCAAAACAACCCTGAGATTCCACCTCACACCAGTCAGAATGGCTAAGATCAAAAATTCAGGTGACAGCAGATGCTGGCGAGGATGTGGAGAAAGAGGAACACTTCTCCATTGTTGGTGGGATTGCAAGCTTGTACAACCACTCTGGAAATCAGTCTGGCGGTTCCTCAGAAAATTGGACATAGTACTACCGGAGGATCCAGCAATACCTCTCCTGGGCATATATCCAGAAGATGTCCCAACCGGTAAAAAGGACACATGCTCCACTATGTTCATAGCAGCCCTATTTATAATAGCCAGAAGCTGGAAAGAACCCAGATGTCCCTCAACAGAGGAATGGATACAGAAATTATGGTACATTTACACAATGGAGTACTACTCAGCTATTAAAAAGAATGAATTTATGAAATTCCTAGCCAAATGGATGGACCTGGAGGGCATCATCTTGAGTGAAGTAACACAATCACAAAAGAACTCACACAATATGTATTCATTGATAAGTGGATATTAGCCCAAAACTTAGGATACCCAAGATATAAGATACAATTTGATAAACGCATGAAACTCAAGAAGAATGAAGACCAAAGTGTGGACACTGTGCACCTTCTTAGAATTGGGAACAAAACACCCAGGGAAGGAGTTACAGAGACAAAGTTCGTAGCTGTGATGAAAGGATGGACCATTTAGAGACTGCTGTATCCAGGGATCCGTCCCATAATCAGCTTCTAAACGCTGACACCATTGCATACACTAGCAAGATTTTGCTGAAAGGACCCAAATATAGCTGTCTCTTGTGAGACGATGCCGGGGCCTAGCAAACACAGGAGTGGATGTTCACAGTCAGCTATTGGATGTATCACAGGGCTCCCAATGGAGAAGCTAGAGAAAGTACCCAAGGAGCTAAAGGGATCTGCAACCCTATTGTTGGAACAACATGATGTACTAACCAGAACCCCGGAGCTCTTGTCTCTAGCTGCATATGTATCGAAAGATGACCTAGTCGGCCATCAATGGAAAGAGAGGCCCATTGGACTTGCAAACTTTATATGCCCCAATATAGGGGAATGCCAGGGCCAAAAGAATGGGAATGGGTGGGTAGGGAAGCGGGGGGCTCTATGGGGGACTTTTGGGATAGCATTGGAAATGTAATTGAGGAAAATATGTAATAAAAATATTAAAAATTAGCCGGGCGTGGTGGCGCACGCCTTTAATCCCAGCACTCGGGAGGCAGAGGCAGGCGGATTTCTGAGTTCGAGGCCAGCCTGGTCTACAAAGTGAGTGCCAGGACAGCCAGGGCTACACAGAGAAACCCTGTCTCGAAAAACCAAAAAAAAAAAAAAAAAAAAAAAAATATTAAAAATTAAAAAAAAAAAGAGTTTCAGATCTTCACTCCCCGCCCCACCCTCACCCCTTCTCCCTAATCCCCAGTCTCATCCCCCATCTCTGAGGCAGACTACCTGTTGTGATCTCTCCTCACTCTCTGCTCCCATTCCCAGGGGAGGGTCTGAGTAGATTCTAGTGAAAACATCCTGCTTCCCTCCTTCCTGTGGACCCCCTCAGCCCCCAACCTCATTCCTAAGTGTTCATTCCCAATGCCTAGAAACCCCAGTGGCCAAACCTAGCAGGATCCCAGAATTCCCTCCCCGACAACACACTGCCATCACACCCTCTTAAGACCTGAGAGGGCAACAGAAACCAAAGAAAAAAAGAACATGCACTCAACAAAGGTTGAGACAGCACCTAGAATTAATTACAGCTCTTCCCAAACCCAGATTTCTAGACACTAGCATAAGAACACAATCAATAACAAGCAGGACAATGTATTTCCCTGAGATCCATTGTATCTGCTGAAGCACAAGAGAAAACCTTAGCACAGCCATTATGAATAGGATAGAGGTCCACAGAAATGAATCTTAAAGAAATCTATGAAAACATAAGCACTAGAAGGAAGTGAATAAAACCGCTCAATACCTGAACGTTGAAATAGATTCAATAAAGAAAATCAAAACTGAAAGAAATCTGGCCACAACAAATTGAGGAACCCCAGAGGCAAGCCTCATCAATAGGATGCAAGAGATGAAGGAAAGAATCTCAGACAGTGAAGACTCCATAGAAGAATTGAAAACATCAGTAAAGCCAAAATGTTAAATGTATGTAATAACAGGAATAGAGGAAGAAGAAGAAACACAGGTCAATGTCAAAGAAAATATTTTCAACAGAATCATAGAAGAAAATTTCTAATCTAAAGAAGGAGACACTTATCAAGGTACAAGAAACATACAGAACACCAAATAGACTGGGATTAGGAAAAAATCTTGGCTAGGCACATAATAATCAAAACACTAAACATTCAGAACCAAGAAGAGACCTTAGAACACCCAGCTCTGTTTGTTTTGTTTTTTGGTTTTTGGTTTTTCGAAACAGGGTTTCTCTGTGTAGCCCAGGCTGTCCTGGAACTCACTTTGTAGACCAGGCTGGCTTCGAACTCAGAAACCCACCTGCCCCTGCCTCCCTAGTGCTGGGATTAAAGGCTCAGCTCTGAATGGGATGTCTCCACCAAATCCCACCCCTAAGGGTGATAGGAACAGCTCTGTCCCGGTTGGTAGGCAGGCTTTGAGAGTTTCTCTCTGTGTTTCATGGTCTGCTTTAAGAGATGAGTGCTCAGCGCCTTACTCTAGCTGCCAGGCCCGCTGTTGTGATGATGATAGACTGCTACAACTTCCTTTTATAAATTGCCTTGATTGCAGTATTTTATCCCAGCATCAGGAAAGCAATTAATCCACCTGCCCCTTGGCACTCCATTCCCCAGCCAGGAGATTCTCCTGCCTCTGTGCTTTCCTTACCGAGATGAACTCTGGACTGCATTTCCTGACAGCTGAGAGTCAAAAGACATTCCTCCTCCTTTAAGTTGCTAATGCCAGGCCTTCTGTCACAGCACTGAGAGAACTAGTCCTTTTACTAAAGGACAGGTTAATCTTTTGCTTGAGCTAATTGATAGATAGGGAGTATTATCTCCCGGTATATTTTTACTAAAATGTTTTTATTAATTCTTTGAGAATTTTTGTACAACATATTTTGATTATATTCATTTCCCCATTTTCTCCCAGACCCACCCCTTACATTTTTACTCTCCCCAACTTTTTTTTAAAAATAAAGATTTATTATTTTATTTTTCATGAGTACTAGTGTTTTCCCTGCCTCTGTGTGTGTGTGTGTGTGCGTACCATGTGCATGCCTGGTGAAGATGGCATCAAACAGATCCCCTACTACTGGAGTTACTATCTTGTCAGGGCTGGAACTAGAATCCAGGTCCTCTGCAAGTACATCTTGTGCTCTTAACTGCTGAACCATCTCTCAGGAGTCTCTTTCCCATTTTTTGAAAAAAGGTCTTGCTTACTGTCTCTCTTTTTAAATAACCCCTCCTGGTACATTATATCAAGCATAATTGTGCTGCTTAGTTTCTGGTCCCCTTGACACAAGCTAGGGGTATCTGGAATGAGGCACCTCAGTTAAGAAAATGCCTCCATCTGATTGCCTGTAAGGAGACTGAACTGGAGCAGAGACCTTGGAGGAGTGCTGCTTACTGGCTTGCTCCTCATGGCTTGCTCAGTCTGCACCTGTGGACAATACCCACAGTGAACCGGGTCCTTCTACCCCATCATTAATCAAAAAAAAATGTACTACACCGTTTCCCATAGGCCAATCTTCAGTGGGAGCATCTTCTCAACTGAGGTTCCCTCTTCCCAAGTGAATCTAGCTTGTGTCAAGCTGACATAAAACCATCCAACACATCAGGTAAGCTCCAATTAGTAATGGCACCATAGAAAACTACGCTACCTGTTGAGGACAATTTCAAAGATATTTGTGGTTAAAAGACACATGTGACACGTGACACACATTATACTACAATCAGGGCTTACCTCACCTCCAGCTTGCATATTTGTGGACGTCTCTGGAAGGAAACAGAGTTGTATCTCTGTATTCCGAACAGTACTTGTCTCCAGGGTTGATGTTACAGGTAAAAGGGCAAGTTGATATTTGCACATACTACGGCCTTAAATAATAACACTTAAATAATTAGGTGTAAAATGGAATCCTTATTGTATTAGTTTTCTGCTGCTGTTACAAAGACCTGAGGTCAATCTATGTAGAAAGAGGAAGGGTTTAAAGTGACTCAGGGTTTGGGCAGCTTCAGTCCTTGGTGACTGGGTCCTATGGCTTCGGCTAGGTGGCACAATATTATCATGGTAGGAACATTAGGCTGGAAAGGCCTTTGAACCGCAAAATATCTGGGAAGCTCAGATGAAGAAAAGGGCCTGAGTCCCAATATCTTGCCCCCCACCCAAGTGACCCAACCTCCTTTCTTTAGGCCACCGGGCTCTGTAGCCCAAGTATGCTTTGAACTTTATATCTTCTGCTAAGCCTCCCGGATCACTGCAGGCCTGGGCTACCTGCTCAGCAGGACACACCTCTTAAAGCTACCACTCCCTTCATATAGCACCGTGGGCTTGTGACTATACCTTTAGCACATAACACTCACCCAAACCATACCACCAGAGTGCCTAAATTTCATCGTTTATCAGTTATGGCTAAAGCATCTGGCTGCCAGCCTTAGCCGTGCAAGCCAGACGGTTCTTGTCGCTGCTTCTTTCCCAAGGTGCTTTGACAGTCTTTCCCTTGGTGTGCAGCTCTTACAGAGCTCTTTGTTCTCTTTTCTCCTTGGGAATGTGTGTGTTCCTGTATCTCGAAGGACTCCCACTTCAGCGACCTGGAAGTGGAGTAAAATCAGGAAGCCTAGGGAGTCTTTGTTTTCTTTTCTTTTTTCTAACCTAAAGAAGTCAGAGAAACTTAAGCTGGAGAGATGGCTCAGTGGTTAAGGCAGATGCTGCTCTTCCTGAGGCCCTGAGTTCAAATCCCAACACCCAGATCATGTGGCTCACATGTGACCTCAGCCTGTGACCCCAGCTCCTGGGGCATCTGACACCTCGGGCCTCCGTGGGCACTTACATTTATGTGCCTATACCCACACAATACACACAATTAAACTAATAAAAATAGATCTTTTTTTAAAAAAAGGTCAGCGACAACTCCCCCCGCCCCCCCCCCACCCCAGGTAAATAAAACCACAAGAGTTTAATACCATTACTATATTTAATAGCGTCTCTCTTTAAGGTTTATTTATTTATTTATTTTTAGAAGCAAACTTTTTTTTTTTTATGTTTTACCTGATTTTATGTTTGCTAGAAACATTTGAAATGAAAACCAGAAATCTCTGTGCTTATTGGCTAAAGAAACATTGTCATTACTCCATTAAATGATGGCCAACATACTAGAAGAAGATATTGAAACAAGTTGCTTTATAAAGTTTTGAGATATTTCTGCAGTTTGTAAGATTTCTTTTACAAAGACAAAGATCAGTTCAAACGGCGTGAAAGGTTTATTTTTAACAACCAGAATTTCTCCAAGCAGGCCTGTGTCATCCTAACAGGCATAAACTTTTCTGTGCAATGGGATTTCTTTTTTTTTGTTTTGTTTTGTTTTTCGAGGCAGGGTTTCTCTGTGTAGCCTTGGCTGTCCTGGAACTCACACTGTAGACCAGGCTGGCCTCGAACTCAGAAATCCGCCTACCTCTGCCTCCCGAGTGCTGGGATTAAAGGCGCAATGGGATTTCTTCACTCACCGAGAATAAAAAAATTTCAGGGGTTATAATGAATCTGCGGTTTACTATGCTCTAGAAAAAAAAAATATCTTGGAGAGCATTTTAAACACAACGAGGGCTGTGGAGGCACCTCAGCTGGCCAGCATGGTTGTCCACGAATCCGATGCCTGACTTTGGTCCTTGAGATCCACGTGCTGGAATGACAGAGCTGATCCCTGCAGGCATCAGGCCGGCACTGTGGAGTCTATGGCCCTCCCTACCCCACTCCACCACCACAAAATGAATGGATGAATCAATAAATGCAATTTTTAAAAGGTTAACACAATTTAAGTTTAATTATTAAAAAGTAGTTTTTCGGTGGGTTTGGCTGTATGTAAGGAAGTCTTGGAAAACATGGCTTGCCAGTCACTTTCCTACGCAACATTCTCACAGCATCTTCAGGAGAAACAGAAGGGGTCAGTTATTTTCTCCCACACAAAGGATAAAAATCACAGTATGTGGTCCTCTGAAACTTCTAGAAAGGCACTCCCCCCCTCTCCAAAGCAAACATTTTGACTTCTTTAAGGATCTCATTGTCAAACAAAAAGTTTCCCTGCCTTGCTTAGTTCACAGTAGCATCTCATTATGTAGTCCAGTCTGGCCTTGAATCTACAATCCTCTTGCCTCTGCAAGCTGGGATTCTCTTTCCTGTCAAGCCAAGTCCTGTGCTCTGTAATTTCTACCTCCAGACTGTTGTTATTTGCCTTGATAATAACACTGGTAGGAAACAGATGTCAGAGTTTGATAAAGGGACTGTCTACAAAAAGTGTCTTCTCTCCTTAAGGTCAGGAACAAACCAAGGATTTTCACACCGTGTTTACCCCTATTTTTGGAGATCTTAGCCAGTGCAACTAAGCAAGAAAAAAGAAATGATGGTCATCTGGAGTGGAAAAGCACAAACGAAAATATTTAAACACGACTGCTGATCAAGCCTGATGACCTCAAGTCCATCCCTGGGGCCCACGTCAAAATGCAGGATGCTGCGGTACTCCAACAGTCTGGCAAGGAGAACAAAGGTAGAGACCAGAGGATTACACAGAATTCGCAGAATTCTAGCCTGCTAGCCTGGCATGCATAACACAGGAAAACTCACCCTGCCTCAAAGAGGTGGAAGGACAGAACTGCTCCTGGAGGCTGTCATGTGACCTCCACAAGCACGTGCAGTCCCACACGAGTACTAATAATTAATTAATTAAGGAACTATTGCTTTCATGATTTATTTATTTTATGTGCACTGGTGTCTTGCCTGCATGTGCATCCATGTGAGGGTGTCAGTGTCAGACCCCCTGGAGTTACAGACTGTTGTGAGCTGCTCTGTGGGTGCTGGAAATTGAACCCAGGTCCTTTGGAAGAACAGCTAGCTGGTGCTCTTAACTGCTGATACATCTTTCCAGGCCATTTTTGGTTGTTTGTTTTTGTTTTTGTTTTTTTAGACGGGGTTTCTTCGGGTGGCCCTGGCAGTCCTGGAACCCAGTGTAAAATATGTATTCCTATAGTAGAGTGCACCATTGATATTTTTCAACTTACAGCTTGTGTCTGAAACTTCCCCTTGTTTTGTGTTTTTCTTGATCTAGGATCATAGGTTAGCATTCTTCCTTTCCAGTCTTGAAAGCTGCTCATCCATCTTTCACCTCTGTTAGTTCAGACAAGAACACTTTCGTCCTGTTCTCTTCATTCCTCTGTCTTTACCAGGTTTGACTACTTTTAGATTTATTCACTAAAAAAATCTTGTGTGTTTTGCCTGTGAGTGTGTGTGTGTGTGCCTGCTGGTACTCACAGGGGTCAGAAGAGGGCAACAGATTCCCCTGGAAACACTAATGGTTGTGAATTTCCATGTGGGTGCTGGGAATTGAACTTGGGTCCTAAGCCAACACAACAGACCTTCTTAACCTCTCAGCCACCTGTCCAGCCCACATCTGACTATGTTTAAGATTTTTCCCTTTGCCACTGATTTTGAAAATTTTATTGTATCCCTTTGGCATTTTCTTCATACACACACACACACACACACACACACACACACACACACACTAGATCTGTGACTCAACCTGTGGGTCTCAACTCCTTTGGGAATGAATGACCCTTTCACAGGGGTGGCCTAAGACCATCTGAAAACACAGATAATTACATTTTGATTCATAACAGTTGCAAAATTACAGTTATAGAGTAGCAACACAAATAATTTAATGTTTGGAGGTCAGGCACATGAAGAACTGTAGTAAAGGGTCAGTGTTTAGGTTAAGACCTAGAGTTTTCTAGAGATTCCTGAATTTGTTGCTTTATAGATTTCATTAAACTTAGAAAAATTTTGGCCAGAGTTTCCTCAAACTGTTTTCTGTCCATCCTCTTTATCTCCTTCATACGTTCTAGCTGTATATATATTAGGTTCCTTATTCACAGAGAAGTGATACTGTCGGAGTCTTACTAAGTCTCTTTTCACTCTTGGTTTAATTTTAAATAACTTTTGTAGGTATGCCCTCAAGGTCACTTTTCTTCTGAAATGTCTAACCATAATCACATCTAATACACACACACACACACACACACACATCTCACACAGTATACTTCTAATTTTGAATGTTTTATGTGTGTGTGTGTGTTTATGACAGGGTTCTTTGTGTAGCCTTAGCTAGGTCCTGGAACTTGCTCTGTAGATCAAGTTGACCTTGAACTCATAGATTTGCCTGCCTCTGCCTCCCAAGTTCTGGGATTAAAGTCTTGTGCTACCATTTGTGGTTTTAAATAGCTTCCATATCTCCTTAAGCTTTTGACCTTTGGATTATCACTTTAATATCTTTATTCAAAAAGTTTAAAGGCAACTTCATTTCTGATCTAGTTTCAATTACCTTCTCACAGTAGACTATAATAACCTGATTTTTTATGCATCATAATTTTTATGGGACTCTATTCATTAAGACATGTGTGTATATCCAAATACCTATGCTCACACCCATATTACCATGCAATATTTCACATAAAAAGAAACATTTGTTAATTATTCATTTCTATAAACTCTTGGTTTTGAAAACTATTCTATAGTGTGGGTTTGGAGGTTTTATATATGTTTAATTTCAAAATTATTGATCATGTTTTGTTCTTCTTTTTCCAATAATGCTGCAATATCTGAGATATGCTTGATAAAATTGCTCTGTCACAGGGCTTCATGTAGACTATACTGGGCTTGAACTTGCTACGTATCTGAGGATTTTGAACATTCTCCTCCCTCCATCTTACCCAGTGCTGGGATTACAGCTGTGTGCTATCATATCACATGGTACTAGGAATCTCCTTAGGGCCTCACACATGGCAGGTAAACACTCTACCCACTGAGCTATGTCCCCAGCCCTCAAATGTCTCTTTACAGTGGTTCTCAGCCTTCCTAATGCTATGACCCTTAATATAGTTCCTCATGTTGTGGTGACCCCCAACCATAAAATTATTTTCAGTGCTATTTCATAACTGTAATTTTGCTACTGTTATGAACTGTAACGTAAATATCTCTGATAGCTCCAATGGTCTTAAGGTGAGGCCTGTGAAAGTGAGGTTCGACCCCTAAAGTTGAGAAGCACTACTTTAGAACATCAGTTAAGAGCAGTAAGTAGGATGCTATTGGCTTGGAACTCACTACCTAGTCCAAGACAGCCTTGACTTTGTGGTGGCCCACCTGCTTCAACCTCCAAAGTTCTGAGATTCTAGGCATGAGTCATTACCCTTGGCTGAGCCAATGTTTTCTTAGCTCCATTTTCTCCTTTCCTCTGAGCTATGTTCTAAGTCAATCTAATCTTGAGGGGAGTTTTACACTGCAGAAGTCTGTTTGAGAACATTTATTTGAGTGAGTCTTCATACCTGGCACAGTTCTTGTGTTATTGTTCTTAGCCCCACACAAGAACATACCTGCCCTTTGACCACATGACACCCAGGGGCTAGGCAGGTGTTAGTATTTCTCAAATCAGACCATCCTTGGAGCAGCAACATGACTGTCACCTCAGAATTTGTTGCAAACCACATTTCGGGGTCCTACTTGTGAAATCCCCGATCTAAAAAGGTAAGGAAGGGACCCAGAAATCTGTGTTAGTTGGCAAGCCCTACAGGAGAGTATGGTACCTACTAAAGCTCAACGGAGCTGGAATAATAGATAAACAAGAAACCAACTATCCTTTAATGGCCAAAGGCATCTTCAGAGAAGGAGTAATGAAAAGTCCACAAGAAAATGGCAGGTGTGTGTGTGTGTGTGTGTACTTCTTTAAGAACCAAAAAGAGATCATCTGTAACCAGAGACAGACATAGTGGCAAGACTCTGGGGTAGCTTCCTGAAATTTTAGGATTTTTTTTCCCTCCTCTAGAGTTTTTATTTCTGTCTCCCTTGTCCACATATTTTAGCCTAATACAGTATTTTTTTTTTCTATGCTTGAAGTCTAAGCAGTTTGGAGACAGGGTCTCCTGTGTCTTTGGTAGCTCAGGTTATCCTTGAACTTCTGATCCTCCCACCTCCACCTCCCCAGTGCTAATATTACAACCACGCATCATTTCACCCAGTTGGTGTGGTACTGGGCATTGAGCTCAGAACCTTATGCCACCACCAGCCCTTAAAAAAAAAAAAGGAGTGGCAGGATGGCTGAGTGGTAAAGGTATTTGCTGCCAAGCCTGACAACCCTGAGTTTCATCCTTGGAACATACATGGTGGAAGAGAACCTGACTGACTCTTACAAGTCCTCTGATCTCTATGCAGAGTACATGGAGCCAATAAATAATGTAATCATTAAAATATATTGAGACACAGCCTCACTATGTAATCTTGGCTATTTTTAAACCCAGGAAGATCTTGCTTTTGCATTCTGAGTACTGACATTATGGACTATCACCAATGACCAAGTTATTGATTTGTTTGTCTATCTATCTATTTATTTTTATTTTATTTTATTTTATTTTATTTTATTTTATTTTATTTTTGAGAGGCAGGGAGGTTTCCCTGTGTAGCCTTGCTAGTCCTGGAATTAAAGACTTGTGCCACTACTACCTGGCTTACAAATGACCAATTTAAAAAAAAAAAAGTTTTAATTGGGATCAATAAGATGATTCAGCAGATAAATATGCTTGCCACAGAGCCTGAAGGTCTAAGTCCACAGGGTATGTGAGAATCTAGACATCTATCCCTTTAAAACTACTTAGGCTTCTGCAGCCCTTTAAAAGTCACTACATAGCCCCAGGAATGTTCAGACTTGAAGCCCCCAGTATGAATAACTCTGGCCTGGGAGTTGGGAGATGTCAGTCAGTTTTCCTCTGTCCTGTGTGATGGGGAAGCAAAGCCAGTTGTTGAGTTTCTCCCGTGTAGTAGGCACTGGCCAGATGTTTTCACACTGCCATTTTTCCACCAGACTGTAACAACATGAGGGTTCTGTGGTGGTCTTTAGCTCTGCTTCTAAATGAGGAAGCTAAGGAACAGAGGTCAAGTGGCTAGCCTGGTGTCATACTCGTAGGAAATCACAGCTCCAGGATTGAATCCAAGCCCTGACTCTAAGCTTAGGCTGCCATAGTGCTTCTTTAAACAAGTCCCCCCCCCCCTGACCCCCTCAAGGACCCTCAGTTTATTCGCCTGTGAAAAGAAAGAAATGAGCTACATGAACCTTGAACTCACTTCAATATTGGCATCCTACCAGCCTTTGAGTGGTAGAGGCTGGGGCAGGAGGTTAAAGGTTCCCAGAGACTTGACTCCTCAAAGCATTAGGAGACGATGAAGAAAAGATCCAGAAATTCACTAGCCCTGTGGTGATTCCAGCAGAATCTAGGTTGTGTTAAAAGTCGAGATCAGTCTTATCAAATTCTTCCTGGATGTAAGATAAGATGCTTTAGCCAAATGATTGGTCATCTAACAACAGGATCTCTAAAATGGAAGCAGGGGGGAAATTAAAAGAAAATACATGTAGCCCCATGTAGGTTTGCTAAATCTACCCATGAAATGAAGTTTCATTTTATATACATTGTGGGACCTGTTGAATATAGGGTACACTCGTAAGACCTGTGAAATGCCCAATTCTGGAGCCAGTTAATAATAAACGTGAAAGAGCAACTAACCCCTCGCTACACTTAGAATGCATGGGTCACATGTATTTCAAACATTCGCATGGACTCCACATTCAAAATGGGCTGTGTGCGCAGCTTTGACGTCATCGGTACAGCTCATTCTTTCACCTAACTGCTTCTAACTTGGCTCTAACACATCCACCGGATTGATTTTCTCCAAGACTATTACTCTTTCTTTACTGATGATCTCAGTAGCAATGCCAGCCTTTTTGTTCTCCAGCTACGTTCCGCTGTGTTTGATATGACCCATGAACCTTCTCTCTCTATCAGCACCCAGCTTTGGCATATCTGACATTAAACTCACCAGGCTTCCGTATGGCCCCTGAGTAGTAGCCTTTTCTTTCTGTAGGAGACTTCTGTAGACAGTCATTGCGTGACCACTGTGAACATTGTTTTGGTTTTGTTTTTGTTTTTTTGCCTTAGCCTTGTCTTTCCCCACCCCCACTCCCCAATCTTTCTGATATTCAATATTCTCATCCCCTGGGGAAGTTTCAAGTATCACTCTTGGTGACTCACAGATCTGTTTCAGCGTTGTGTTCCAGAGCCTAAGTACTAAAATATAATTGCTTGCTGGATACCCTCAGGTCTACGGATTCAGCAAGTCTCAAGCCAAATGCTTCTCTGTCACTTTGACGTCTGCTCCTTCTCCTGAATGTCCTACCTTGGTAACAGGACTGTCATCCTTTTGGACGCCAGGCTAGACCTTGCTGTGTCTGACTCTCTAGACAGTAAATGTAGCTATGAGTGAGCTATACACTCACTTCAAGTATAGTGTGGAATGGAGAAGCCAGGAGTACTCATCTCTTGTGGCCTGGAGGGAGAGGTACCCACTGGGAAAGGACGCCATCAGAGGCGTTATCAGTAAATCCCAAGTCCCACTGATAATGCCTCAGGGATACCCTTCTGCTCTTCTCCTCCTTTCTGACAACCTTCCTGGACAGTCTTTGGGACCTTGTATTTTGTTCAAGATTATTGTTAATAGCCTACTGAACTGAAGGTCAAGACAATAGAACACAAGAGGTGGAAGGTAAGAGTGGACAGGAGGATGGCTAGCTGTCCATTAGAGAAACAGGAGGCAGTGATGAGTAGTGGCATGAACGGTGAGTGCACTCTGGGGCTGCTCCAAAACCTAGTCTGAGCAAGGTGAAAGGGCACCCCTGCCCAACTAGTGGGTGCTGCAAAGGGAGATGATGTTCCAGACACAACACACAAAAGCAAAGACACCCCAGATGGAGTTTATTCGATAGAGCAATCAAGTGAATGAAGAGTATTTACTCACCAGGGCTCAATAAGTCATCAGGGAGATAAAAAAAATATATATATATACCTGACAAGTTATCAGTGGGGCTTGTGACTTACTGATAACAAGTGCCTATCCCTCCAGACCACAGATCTTAGGAGCATTCCTGGCTTCTCCACAAAGATTGCTATCTTGGTGAAGACACAGAATGGGTAGGAAAGTGGTCTGCACATCTCTATAGGATGATCGTGTTGAAATCACCTGAGATCTTCGTCAACGTCAGTTACCCGGAGAAGGAATGCATGAATCTCAACAAATATCCATCGTCTGCCTACTTATCTCTAAGCACTGGGGATCCACCTGAAGTCAGAGCCCCATTCTTACAGAGCTTATGTTGTAGTCTAATGTACAGACGGCAGGCAGATAAACAAGCAAATAAGGGACATGTCAGCTGCTGAGGTCTGCTGGAATCTCAAGGTCACCATGGGCCTGAAGTCAGGAGTATTTGAGCCTGGCTTTGATGGCCGCTCAGCCCAGAGGTTTTACTAGAGCTCTGGGCACTTGGATGGGTTAAGTTAACCAAAGGGAAATCTCCATTTTCCAAGGTTTATTATTTTTTCCCCTTTCTATTATTATCTACCAAATGAGGACTCGCCTGCAGATGTCCTAAGGCTTGGGGACCCTAAAGAGGGACTCTTAAGGCTGTGTCAGGTTAGGTTCATGGATACAGAGTGTGTCAGAGTGAGCATTTGCCTGGGTGGTCCCCTTGCCTCAATATCCCTCCCTTACTTCTGTGTCCAAAATCCTACGTGTCCATAGAGGTTTAAGACAGGCTTTTCAAACAGGCGGCCCAGACACTGCTGAAACGCTTTGTCCCCTACTCTCGTCCTTGGCAGCATGAAGGCACTTACTAGATCTCACTGGTAATGACCGTTTCTCACTCTGCCTCCCTGCGGGGCTCTGGTTATGGGCTTGTTTTGTTTTTTTGTTTGTTTGTTTGTTTTGTTTTTTTCTTCTGGGAAGGGGATGGGGAGGTGGCAAAGACTTTAATCTTTCTCTTCCTGTTATCATCCTTAGTGCAGATCTCCCTAAAGGGTTTTCTTTGCATTATGACAGATTCAACAAACAAACGTGACAGCAGACAATAAGCTTACTCGTTATTATTTATAGGGAGTTAGACATGTCCACGGCTTGGAGACAGGGAATAATCTATTGGTTTAATTAGGAGCTTTCTCTCCCTTTCTCTGCTGCATCTCTCTCTACATACTAGCTCTGTGACCCTGGGTGAGCTACCTAACATCTTCATGCCTCAGGGTCTTCAGCTAAGCCAGTGGTTCTCAAACTCTGGGTCACAACCCCTTTCAGGGAAGGTTAAATGACCCTTTCACAGGGGTCACACATCAGATATCCTGCCCACCAGATATTTAGATTATGACTCCTAACAGCAGCAAAATTAGACATGAAGTAGCAAGGAAATAATTTTATGATTGTGGGTGGGGTCACCACAACATGAGGAGCTGTAGCAACAGGAAGACTGAGAACCCCTGAAAGCCATGTCTCATACCTGCCTCACTGTACCTCCATATGAAATACAGATTTAGTACCATAATCCACATCAAGCGCTAAGTATAGTACCCACCACGTAATTAGTCCTCACTAAATACTAACAGTTATGATTATTAATATTATTCATTATTTGTGGTTCCGCATTCTGCCTCACCGCTGGGGTACAGGAACTCTGCCAGGCAGATGAAATGCAGAGTGCTAGACTACAATTATCCTATGCCTGCTGTTGGGTGATGGGCTCCCATGCACCGCTTAGTGGGTGGGAGAATGTAGCCTTGGGTGAGGGCATTAGCCTCAGTGAGAATTGGCACAAGCTGAGGCCAAAGCTGGGGTTCCTGACTCCTGGGGAACGAGATGCCACTGGAAACCACATAAAGGTATTGGGAACTGAGGGGACCAGTGGGCCTGTGGGAGGCTGGGGTTAGGGGTCCCAAACTCCTAGACACCCAGACATTACTGGGTCACAAGGTATTATGAACAGATTTGGGTCCACAGGCTGAGGACAAGCCTGGGGTTGGGTGATCGGGAACTCCAGTTTAGCTCATTGGTGATTGTCTGTAGCAAGGAGGGGCCTTCTGCAGGAGACTTAGGCAGCACAGCTCTGTAGATGAAGGTCTTTTCCATTCTTCCCACAGCAGTTCTTGATGAAAGAGATAGGCTTTGGTTTCAAACTGTTTATTGATTGTTCATCTTAGAAAGGGGGTGCATATCACCTCATCAGGGTGGACAGAGATTAAATACCTTTTGCAGGAAGCTTATTGGCCAAACCCTCAGGGCCTCTAGATACCTCATTAGCATGGAGAACTTTGTTCTGATCTGTGTGACCATAGATCATGTTCCTACATAAGTCATGTGACAGGGGACTGGTCAGAAGCAGGTGAAGCTCCTACTGTCCCCTCAGAGTTCTGGGACTTCCAACCCACTTAACCTTGCCAAGTTTCCTGGCACAGTCCACTGCCCCACAATTATTGTTCTCTGATAGCTGTATGCTCAAAAGCTTGATTACCTACTGTTTTGTTTTCAAACAATTTTAAAAAATGTTTTTGAAATTTTACATGTATGAGTGTTTGCCATTGGCCTTCATGTGTATGTATTGCAGTGTCAAATCCCATAGTACTGGAGTTACAGATATTTCTGAATGACCATGTGGGAACTGGGTCCCAACCCTCTGCAAGAACAGCAATTATTCTTTTTATTTTATTGGTTGCTTTTTATTTTTTTTATATTATTTTTGAGACAGGGTTTATCTGTATAGCTCTGGTTGTCCTAGAACTTGCTCTATAGACCAGGCTGGTCTCGAATTCAGAGATCCACCTGCCCCTGCCTCCCCAGCACTGGGATTAAAGGTGTGTGCTACAATTTAGCAGCTCATAGCAAAGACTGTTAATGCTGAGCTATCCCTCAGTCCCTATCCTAATTATATATATGATGGTTTGAATAAAAATGGCCCCCATAGGTTTATAGTATATGGTACTATTAGGAGGTGTGGCCTTGTTGAAGGAAGTGTGTTTTAGTCTTTTTTTCTGGTTCCTGTGGGTCAAGGTGTAGAACTCTCAGCTCCTTCTCCAGCACCATGTCTGCCTACACAGGGCCACGCTCCCCATCATGACAATAATGGATTGAGCCTCTGAAACTAAGCTAATCCCAATGAAATGTTTTCCTTTTTAAGAGTTGGTTATGGTGTGTCTCACAGCAATAGAACAGTGACTAACATAGCATATTTCAAAGATATAAAAATTTTTTTTAAATCAACATAAGTTTTGGGGGTACTGGGATAGAGATCATAGCTTCAGGCACACTAAGCACTCTACCACAGCTCTGCCCCCAGCCCCAAGCCTGGAGATGTATGCACTCTTTTTGTTTTGTTTTGTTTTTTTAAGACAAGGTATCTCTGTGTAGCACCAGCTGTCCTAGAACTAACTCTGTAGACCAGGCTGGCCTGAACTCACAAAGATCTGCCCACCTCTGCCTCCTGAGTGTTAGGATTAAAGCATGCACCCAGCTTGGCATTTTAAGACTTCTTTAATTCAGCCGGGCGTGGTGGCTCACGCCTTTAATCCCAGGAGGCAGAGGCAGGCGGATTTCTGAGTTCGAGGCCAGCCTGGTCTACAAAGTGAGTTCCAGGACAGCCAAGGCTACACAGAGAAACCCTGTCTCGAAAAACCAAAAAAAAAAAAAAAAAAAAAAAAAAAAACCAAAAACCAAACCAAACCAAAACAAAAGACTTCTTTAATTCAAGTTTCATTTATTAAACTTAATGTTATAAAATATGTTTCAATTTTTTAAACTCCATGTCATGATTTAATTATTAGAGAAACCTTAAAAATAGATAAGCAATACTCCACATTCAAATACATGAATTACAAGCATTATCTATTCATCAAAGCAGAGGTAGAAGTTGATGAATCTCATTTTGTATAACATTTTATAATATATGTACACACACATACACATATATATTCATAGACCATCTTTTGATTTAACATTGTTTTTAAATTTTTCATTTTTAGTTACGTGTACTTGTGTGTGTGTGTGAGTGTGTGTATACACAGTAGTGTAGGTGCCCACAGAGTCCAAACTACCGCCTATAGTTGCAGTAGGGGGAGGTTGTGACCTATCCCACCCTAGTTCTGAGAGCTCATCTGGGTTCCTCAGCAGAAGCTGTAATAAATCTTTGGCAGAAGGTGAGGTTTTCCAACTTCTAACTGGGTAAACTGTAACAGAGTCATTCCAGTGAGGTTTCCCAACATGATTATCCTTGAAATGACCTTGTTAGCTTCGGTTCAAAAGGAAAACCTTTGCAGACACTAATAATTCAATAGGTCATTCCCCAGGGAAACCGTAACAAGTCTACTAATTATTATTCTTCCTGGATCATTCAATTTAGATGGAAGACAATTAGTATGCTTGTCATTTCAAAGCAGATCGAACAAAAGACTGCCCCTGCTCCTGGCTTTAGTAACCTCCCTCCCTAAGAGGAAAGCAGATTCCTTGTTGGTTGTTTGTTTGTTGCTGTTATTGCTGTGGTTGTTGTGGAGAAGGTGGTCTCAGTATAGACTGGCTGCTCTTGAACTCATTCTGTAGACCAGCTGACCTCAAATTCATAGAGAGTTCTACCTGACTAGGCCTCCAGAGTGCTGGGATTAAAGGCATGCACCAACATGCCTAGATTTTTGACAAAGGTCATTTGCTGCTCTAAGGCAGGGGGATATCTATAAATTCCAGGATAGTCTGGTCTACATAGAGAGATCTACACCAGCCAGAGTTGCATAGTGACACCCTATCTAAAACCAAACCAAACCAAACCAAACCAAACCAAACCAAACCAAACCAAACCAAACCAAACCAAACCAAACCAAACCACAAGACAAGACAAACAAAACAAAAACCCAACCCAAAAAACCCAAAAACCCAACCCAACCAAAAAAAAAAATCATTTAGGTCATTTACTGCAAACTCACAAGATAGCAAGCTTACAAGAGTTTTACATTCTCTATATTATCTTACATGTCATTTATATGATGCCATCTTGTCCCCTGGGGTACCAGTTCTCCACGTCCTATGCTTAGGACTAGCGCAATACATTGAACGCAGGATGGGAAGCATGCCATATTATTCCAAGTGGAAGATCTGTGTGTTTGGGGACTATCACACCCCCTCTGAGGACTTCAGTTCCCTCAGCTGCACAATGCAAAGGCTGGAAGGACATCATGTTTCTGGTGCCTGTCAGGTCCAAACAAATAAACCATTAGCCCTCACACAGAAGCTGGTGGGGAGCGCCATGGATCTGCTGATGGAGGACTTGGAATTCGAGAGTGAAGAGCTTAGCTTTCTATAAGACAGAGGAGCTTGCAGACTTTTGCGAGGTGGGTTGAGGCGAGCATGGTGGTGTTTAGAGTCAGATCAATATGACAGGTGTGTTAGAATGGTTAGAACAGACTTACAGATGTGACAAGTTGTGACACCAAATGGAAGGGAGCCATTCCCCTCACTGGTTTTGGCTCCCAGGAAGGAAACTATCTCATTCTAGTCTTCTTAAATAGTGAACTGCCTTAAGTTGAGAACACATTTTTTAAAAATTAATTTTAATTATATGTAGATGAAGGGGCTGGAGAGTTGGCTCGGCAGTTGAGAGCACCAATTGCTCTTCCAGAGGTCCTGAGTTCAATTCTCAGCAACCACATAGCGGCTCCCAACCATCTGTAATGGGATCTGATGCTTTTTTTCTGGTGTGTGACAGTGACAGTGTACTCCTATGTAAAAAATAAAACAATATGTTGATAAAAATTATACGTAGATGTGTGTCTCATGGGGGTGCCTGTAGATGCCAGAGGCATCTGACTCTCCAGAGCTGGAGTTGCAGAGAGTTCAGTGCCACTTGATGTAGGTGCTGGGAGCCAAATGTGGGTCCTGTGGAAGAGCTGGGAGAGCACCGAGCCACCATCTCCTCAGCTCCCAAGGGATTTACGTTTCCTTTGTCAGTAATCACCATTCCTCACTACTACAGTTCTTAAAGTTTTCAAACAACTTCTACAGGTACTGTTTCATTTCTTCTTCTCAACAATCAAGTATCTTCAACAACGGAAACAGCCCTGAGCAAGAAGCAACTGGGGGCAGACTCTTTCAGGCAGCCCGACCTCATTATTTTCATGCAGGACAGTTCCACAGCTGATGGCTACTGGGAGCACATACTCCTGGTAGCCCACCCTTCTCCTGGTGAGACATGAGGCACAGAAGCCCACCCCTGTGCCCATAAATTCAGCTGTGCCATCCAATCTCTGCAAGATGAGAGCCTTCCCTAGGGCCAACTGCTTTTCAGGGCATATATCTTTTTATCTAGGAGTAGTTAGCTCATATGTCACATGGTCACATGGAACGTACCTATAGCCAAGGAAATAGTTCTAAAATGGTCCAAGGATTCCTGTTGGTGGGTAGTAGTTTAACCCCGCACACTGAACAACTTGAGAAGCATCCTGAGGCTGAGTTTTCTATTATCCATGTGTGCACCAGCACACAAGTGAGAGATGGTCACAAGGGGCCCCATGTTTACCCTACTTGTCCTATTCCTTAACACTTACTTCTGCCAGAGATGGGGTGAATGCATAGAGGAAGGCAGATCTCTTCAGTTTCATCGAGGCCAGACTGGTCTACATCCTGAATTCAAAGACAGCCAGAGCTTCATGGTGAGACCCTATCTCAATAAACAAGCAAACCCTTACATCTGCCAAGACCAAAAATGGATCTTTATCAAGGTGGTTTCCAATATGCGAGGTCATTAAAATTATGAGATGTGAATTATGCTTTTATCACCACTAGCAGGAAAGTCCTGCCTCAGTGGACTGTAGGCCATATGAAATGCAGATTGGCTTCTACCTTCTGTGTCACATCAGGTGCCTCTGCTATTCACTAGCAAGGTTGGTTCCTCCTCCGCCCTTGGGTTAATCATCACCTGTCTGTCGGCACAGTAGTCATCCTCTTCCTAAAGCTTTGTGATGCTGATGGATTTGTAGACTCAATGTTGAAGTCCAACCTAATAAAAGTATTTCAGTTTGTCCTGAGTTTCTGAGAGTCACTGGGTCCTAGGTCACACTCTGAAAGGGAGGGTTGTTTTAGATTATTTAGTAAGACTTCAGCCAGCCTCTAAGTTTTCAGTTATTTTTTTCCTAAGACAATATTTCTTTGTGTAGTCCTGGAACTTGCTCTATAGGCCAGGATGGACTTGAACTCAGAGATTCATCTGCTTCTGCCTCCCAAGTGCTGGGATTAAAGGTATCTGCCACAATGCCTGTCAAGACTTTGGATTCTTAAACAGTGTTGAGACTGAAAAACTGTGGGTACTTTTGAAGTTAGACTGAAAATATTTTTGCATTATTATGATATAGCTACAATGGGGGCTAGGGAGTGAAATCCGATGGTTTGAGTGAGAATGGCTCCCATAGACTCAGGTATTTGACTGCTTCACTCTTTCTGCAGATCAGGATGCAAGCTCTTAGCTACTTCTCCAGCCCCATTCCTACCTGTTACCATGCTCCCTGCCATGATGGTCATAAACAAACCCTCTGAAACTGTAAGCAAGTCAAACCCTCAATTAAATGTTTTCTTTTAGAAATTGCCTTAGTTATGATATCTCTTCACAGCAACATAACAGTAACTAAACACATGCACACACACACACACCAGCAATAATAAAGAAAAGGAGGCTCTCAACTTGAGAGGGGCTACATGGAAGGAATTTGAGTGAGGGTAGCTTGGAGGGGCAGCAGGAAGGAAAGGGATGAGGGGCATAGTGATACATACCTTTAGTCTCAACACTTGGGATGCAGCCTGGTATACATTGGGAGTTCCAGGATAGCCAGGGCTGCATGTGGAGAGAGAGAGAGAGAGAGAGAGAGAGAGAGAGAGAGAGAGAGAGAGAGAGAGAGAGAGAGAGAGAGAGAGAGAGAGAAGAAAATGTTATTAGATAGATTGGAGAGATTAAAAACAGGAGTTAAAAAATTATTGCCAATAAAGAAATAATTCGCCGGGCGTGGTGGTGCACGCCTTTAATCCTAGCACTTGTACAGGCAGAGGCAGGCGGATCTCTGAGTTCAGGCCAGCCTGGTCTACAGAGTGAGTTCCAGGACAGCTGGGCTACACAGAGAAACCCTGTCTTGAAAAACCAAAAAAAAAAAAAAAAAAAAAAAGATAATTCAAAAACCTAAGATAAATGTAAGAAAATGTATAGAGAACTAAAACATAACAGCTTTGTAAAAAAACAAAACAAAATGAAACTTAAATACCAGTAAAAATACAGTTAAAAAAAAAAGACAAAACACAAAATGTAAAGAAACAAGAGAAGATGAAATGTTATGTTTTCTCTAGGTCCTCTAAAATTGGGGTTTGCCCAGTATACATGGTGAGTATCAATGTTTCAACTGATTTGGAGAGTCTGACTTCCTGCCATTTAGGCTGGGGCTGAGTCTGTCTGGACAGATATCAGATATCAGGCAGAGCTCTCTTCACCCCATAGTCCCCTTCTTTGTTCACCAGGAATCTCTGCTGACTGTACTTAGCTTTGCAATCTGTTGGGATGGGCAGGTACTCTTGTGTTCTTGGGATGCTCCTCTTTGTATACTCTGAGATGGGGAATACTCCAACCAAGGTGAATGTTCTAGAAGGCTGAGTGTTGGGGAAACAAATACAGTATTGAAGTCTTCTGACCATGTGCTTTGGAAACCCACTCAGTACTATGCTTCCTGCTAGAGGAATCAGACCCTGGGTATCCAGGGATTTACTGGAGCTTCAGAGTTCTAGTCCATCTGCTGACTTCAGATGCTGTCAGACTGTAGTTATCTCAGATATTTGCTATGTCCCCAACCGCCCAGGGCAGCCTGATTTCCATATCATCTTCTAGCTCTGACTTCTATGCAGAATTACTTTCTTTCCCAGGGGCAGGAGCTGGTTGATTCCAGACCCAAATTGTGATTCCTCCTTGTTATTGGTTCCCCAGGGTAACTCAGCCCCTCTTAATATCACAAATCTGGCCATAGCTCTCCAAGACATAGGGAATGAAAAAATAGACCTTTTTTTTTTTCCCCCACCACTGGTTGTAAGGGCCCAAGATTCTCTAAAGAAAGACCTCAGGCTCAGATAGTATGCAAAAATAAAGGGCATTTATTCTGCAGAAACATCTAGAATTCTAGGGTCACCATAGTTCAGAATGGCAATGGAGACAAAAGACAAAATTTGAGTCCCTTTTATAACAGAACTGCTTAATTGTTTCTGAGATGACAACAGACTTTTAAAACCTAGAGCACATTCCAAGGGGCTACAAAAACCATTAACTGAAGGTCATAAAGAAGATATACACCAGAGGACCAAAGGTGCAAAAAATAAGATATTGACTGGGTTTATCTACACAAAACTTCAAGGACAGTTTAGTTATAGTCTTTAACTTTCTATGAACCTGTAAGCTAGTAACAAATGATGAATGTTTAACCAGATAATTGCTCCTAGTGGATATGCATGTAGATTCTTTGTTATAAACCTCTTATTCAAGTATGACCTGAATTTATGTGCAAACTCATAGTGGGCTTTTTATCATGTGATCATGCACTCTGAAAGCCATACAAGTGTAGAGAACAGAGACAGGCCTCTCTCCCCTTTTCCTCATGTGACTTTAACCCAGAGCTGTGCAACTTCTGCAGAGAAAGAACAAAAGGCTTCTTTTCCTAGCTTTCTGCTGTTCTCACCATGAGGTGCTAAACTAGAGACTGCAGCCTCCAGCCCCAGAGCAACTCAGGCAGATCAGCTGTGGAAGCAAAGTACCTTACACCTAGGATAGAGAGCAAATGGTCCATTGCCTAGTTTCTGAGTGGAGACAAATGGAATAAAAAGGACTCTTGACTGACAACACATCACACAAGAGTCATCCCTACTTCAGTGGTGATAGCATGATAGGCTTGATTATCTGAGGTCAACACCTGGAACCCATTAAAAGAAAAGAGAAAACATGTGCTAACACACACACACACATACACACACACATACACCACTCAATCAATATGTAAATGTAAAAAACAAGTCTTTAAAGTTACTGTCTACCCAAACCCTACAACTAGCCACTAGACTTGGAAGAATTATGGGCTTTTTCTGTGACTAGGCCAGACATTTTTAAAAACAAACAAATGAACAAACAAAAAACAGGGCTACTTAATTTGTCTTTTGGGTGGGCTTTCTGACTTCCCTCCAATCAGTGGGGAGACAGGACAGGTGGATGGCCCCTCTATGACTTGCTTCCTTGTAATTTCATAGATTTTCTGATCTTTCCTTGGAATAGTCCTGTATTCTGACTCTTCTAGATCATACACCAAGTTACAAAGAGGCAAATTCTTTCTTTTATAGGGGCTGGAGAGATGGCTCAGTGCTTCAGAGCACTGACTGTTCTTCCAAAGGTCCTGGCTTCAAATCCCAGCAACCACATGGTGGCTCACAACTATCCATAATGAGATCTGATGCCTTTTTCTTCTTTTTTTTTTTTTTTTTTTTTTTTTGGTTTTTCGAGACAGGGTTTCTCTGTGTAGCCCTGGCTGTCCTGGCACTCACTTTGTAGACCAGGCTGGCCTCGAACTCAGAAATCCGCCTGCCTCTGCCTCCCGAGTGCTGGGACTAAAGGCGTGCGCCACCACGCCCGGCTGTTTTTTTTTTTTGAGACAGGGTTTCTCTGTGTAGCCCTGGCTTGTCCTGGAACTCACTTTGTAGACCAGACTGGCCTTGAACTCAGAAATCCGCCTGCCTCTGCCTCCCAAGTGCTGGGATTAAAGGCGTGTGCCTTTAATCTGCCATTTTACTTCAGAAATTCCACAGATAAGCCTTATAAACTGTTGAAATTAGTACAACCATTGTATAGAACTATGAAAGTCCTTCCTTCCCTCCTTTCTTTTTGAGATTGAGGCTGTCCTGGGGCTATGTAAATCAAAGTGGCCTTGAACTCACAGAGATCTGCCTGAATCTGCCTCTCAAGTGCTAGGATTAAAGACCCACAACACCTATGGAAGTTTTTTAAAAACTGAAAATAGATTTACCATATGATTGGGCAAGTCCACTACTGGGCTTGTATATAGAGACAGTTGAATTAACATGCCAAGTAAACTCGTTGTGATGGTCAACCTTGATCAAGGACACCAGCTCTGGAATCACTAGGAGACAAATATCTAGGTAAGTGTTTGCAAGGGAGTTTTTAGATTGAGGGTAGGTGAAAAGACCCTCTTTAGATGGGGGAGGCAGGTTCCCATAGACTGGGAAAGAAGAGACAATGCCAGCACTAGTTTCTGCCTTGAGACTCAAGTTCAGTATGACCAAGAATCTTTCACTCCATCACCTTGCTTGCACTATCTAACCTAGAGCTAAAAATAAATTCTTCCTTTGTTAAGGTGCCTTTGTCAGGTGTTTTGTTATAGTCACAACACAGGTACACTCTCAGGTTTACTGCAGAACTACTTACACAGCAGAAATAAGAGATTAACTAAGATGTTTATCAATGTACTACAGTCTAAAACTGTGGTATGCTGGGGCAGTCAACATTCAACTCAACATTGGGCTTGTGAGGTCCCACCTCTCTCTGAGTGGCTGGCTATTGATAGGTAATGGTCTGGGGTTGTGGTCTGGTCATAGTTGTGCAGGGTACAGTAAATAACACTGCTTACATAAATCACCCCAGTTCTGTGACCTCAGTGGGTCACAGAAAAATAAGAAGATGAGAAAGGAATGGAGATTTGTTGGAAAGAAGAATGGATTCAGTAGGAGTGGGGAGGAGAGTCTGATAGAGATGGTTAAATAAAACAAACAGAATGCATTGTATAGATGTTTATTCAAAGAATAAACACATTTTAAAGATGAAAAATGTGATCTCTCTCTCTCTCTCTCTCTCTCTCTCTCTCTCTCTCACACACACACACACACAAAATGGAATAGTCTTTAGGCATAAAAAGATGAAATCTTATCATTTATGTTCTAATGGAATGGGATATTATGTTAAGTGAAATGGATCAGGAGCAGAGACAACCTGTGTTCTCACCTGTATTTGAAAGATGAAAAAGTTTATGGTGCACACACACACAGAGTAGAATAGAGGGCAGGAGAGGCTAGGAAAGGGAGGAAGGAGGTGACACGGTAAGGAGGTAGATGATGACAGTAAAAAGGGGGAAGTAGTTTGCGCTGGCTTGAGTGAGAATGTGCCCCATAGGCTCACGTATCTGCACACCTGTTCCCCAGTTGGTGGCACTGTTTGAAGACGTCGAGGGGTTATGGTCTTTCTGGAGGACATATGCCACTTGGGGCAGGCTTTAAGAACTTAAAGACTCATATCATTTCAGTTTGTTCTTTCTGCTTTGTGCTTGTGGTTTCAGCTTGCTGCTCCAGACACCATGCTTGCTTGCTGACATGCGTCTCCATCTCGATAGTGATAGGCTCTAAGTCCTTGGAACTGTAAGCCCCAATAAACCCTTTCTTCTAAAAGTCGTCTAAGTTATGGTGTTTTATCACAGTAATAGAAGGGTAACTAACACACAGTTCTAATGTTAAATAGCACCAGGCGGAAGCTACAGTTTATAACAATTAATTTTACATTTCTAAATAACAAGAAAAGAATTTAAAGTTTTTCACCACAAAACAATTACTAGAGAGAATGGAAATTGTAATTAGTCTGATTTTATCTTTGCATATTACACTAAGTACGCTTTTTTTGTTCTTTTGTTTTTTGTTTTTGTTTTTGTTTTTGTTTTTGTTTTGAGACAGGGTTTCTCTGTATAGCCCTGGCTGTCCTGGAACTCACTTTGTAGACCAGGCTGGCCTCGAACTCAGAAAGCCGCCTGCCTCTACCTCCCAAGTGCTGGTATTAAAGGTGTGTGCCACCACCGCCTGGCTAATACGTTTCAAATATCATACTGTACCATACTAATAAATATTAATTAAAAAGAGAAAACCAAACAAGTCTTATTTTGCCCTCTGACTATCTGTTGCTAAGGTTCCTGTTGTCTCTGGCACCCATCACTGAACTGGCATCATTAAGCTAGGTCACCATAACCTTCTGCTAGGCATATTTATGTGTAACACTTTGCCCTCAAGGAATCAAAATGTTTGTGTTTCCTGGAGCCTCTGACACAGCAGAAATAATGTCATATTTTCTGCACAAGTGAAGCTAAGTCTCAGTGTCTCCTTTTTGTATATGTTCTGCTATATAACGGAGATTTTTAATACCTATTTTATTTCTGGTTTTGATGATCTCCAGTCTGAGTCTATGAAGCTTCCAGGAGTATAAATTTGCAAGTTAGGTAGGCATTGTCTGGAGACAAAGGTGCCACCCAAAATAGGCTAATAGCTGGCAGAGCATGCACACTGACCAACTGGAATTCTGGAAGTCTGGCTGGGCTATTGTAGTAGTGCAAATTGAGAACCAGTTGAGCCAAACCTTCCTCCTCCCCAGCACCCACACTTCTTTGCAGACTTTCTGCTAAACCTCTTATGTAAATCACCTCTTGGCAGCTAGAACTCAGCAATTTGCCAGATATGCTAAAACATGCTTGAAGCCCAGTGGTGGACAGAGGCTGTCCTGTGCTGGGATTGTTATATTTGAATGCTTCTAATTTAAAGGGGGGGGGGTGTGCTCTCAGATTACAATGTAGCAACAAAAGTGTACAGTTTTAAAATGTAAAAAGAAAAAGTTCAGAAAAGTAAAAAATTATTTTTAAAAAGCCTTTTATTTTGCCCATGTTCCCCCAACATGTGGTCCATATGCAAATGTTGTTCTATAAAATTATAATTTCAATGATGTCCCTAAGTGTCATATTTTCAGTGACCACTCCACCATTCATATTGCTGGTACTCACTGAGCATGTGTGTGCCCAGCATCAGTGAGGATCAAAACACTTCAAACATCCACACAAGTGCATTTAAGCGGGAATAAAGCTACCTATGTATCGCTTTTTGTCAAATGTTTTATGATATTTCCCCCCTTTGATGTTTCTCCTGATGCTTAGAAATTTCACTTTAACTCCCCTCCTGTGAGATTAAAAGCTTAACGATAGTTTACTGCTTGCATGGTTCTGCATGAGATCTGATTTTAATCATGAGCTTTTGGCTTTGAATGTATTCCACCACCACCACCACCAAAAAAAAAAAAAAAAAAAAAAAAAAAAAAAAAAAAAAAAGAACGAAAAAAAAGAAAAAAGAAAAAAAAGAAAGGAATAGACCAAAGCTAGCTTTAAAAACATATACAGAAGCACATAACCGTGTTCCTACCATGTCCGGCACAGTCTGGGCACCCAGCAGATGACAATAAGCACTTCCTGGCACTTGTCCTGGGTCTTTCGTGTTATCCACACAAGTCAGCAACTTTTATACAATCACAGCCAAAATGCTTAATGTTAAAGACTATTAAAAACATTTGATACTTATTTTATTTTATTGTCTGATGTTTGAGACAAGGTCCCCCGCCCCCTTGTCCCTAGCTGGCCTGAAACTCACTGTGTAGACCAGATTGGCTTGAACACTCAGTGATCTGCCTCTGCCTCTGAGTGCCGGGATTAAAGATGTGCTCTGGAAATCGAACCTGGTGCACCCTCCGTACGATCTGTAAGTGCTCTTAAGCACTGAGCCATCTTTCCAGCCCCTACTTGAGATATTCTTCATAAGACTATAATATTCGTTCATTCAAATGGTCAGGAAGTGCAAGTTCATGATGTGTTCAATAATCTGAGACAGGTTGATTTCCCCAAAACAACAAACAAACAAAAGCAACCTGAACTGGCGATACGACTCTTCCTGAGATGCCAGAGTACTGTAGAAACAGCTATTTAGAGGAATAATGCTTTATTACACTGATTAATTAATTAATTTATTTATTTTTTATTTTATTTATTTAATTTTTTTTTTTTTTTCGAGACAGGGTTTCTCTGTGTAGTCCTGGCTGTCCTGGCACTCACTTTGTAGACCAGGCTGGCCTCGAACTCAGAAATCCGCCTGCCTCTGCCTCCCGAGTGCTGGGATTAAAGGCGTGCGCCACCACGCCCGGCTCTGATTAATTTATTTATTTATTAGTTTTATGTGGTTGAGCTTAAATCCAGGGCTTGACCCATGCTCAAATTATTATTATTATTATTATTATTATTATTATTATTATTATTGGTGTGTTTGTGGAGCAGAGTTTCACTCAGTATGGCACACTAGCCTGGAACTCACTACATAACCCACACTGGCCTAAAATCACAGTACTCTTACTGCCTCAGCCTCCCATGGACAGGAATTATATGTGCGCCAACATGCCTGACCACTACTTTCATCCTCAAGGGCTAGATACTACTAACACAGATACAGCATAAATCAGAAAGATCACGAACAACACACGTAGCAAAATACTGTTTTATATAATTGAGCTGTTATCCTTTCTGGTGTGATATCTGGCACAGCTTACTAATGTTGGATTTGGATTCACGAATTCCCTCTCATTTTCTTTCAGAAGTCTATTCTACAAGGCAAAAGAATAAAGAGAGAGCCATGAGCCATGGCCACAGTCTAAATGAGACTGGCTCTGTTTAAATCTTCAAATTCTTACCTATTTAATATCTACAGGACTACATTAAAAATAAACAAACATACCAAACCTTGTTGTTTGAGACAAGATTCATTATGTAGTCCAGGCTGTCCTGGAACTTGATATATAGCTGAGGCTAGCCTTGAATTCTATTTTGTCTCAGCCTCTTGAAGAGCTGGTATTATATAGGTGAGTTACCATATCTGCTTAACTCTTTTTTATCTTGTCATTCAAGATAAAATAGATGGGAAGCATTGTGAATTTCCTTGACACTTTTCCACGAACCAAAGACCCTGAGAGATGGGGAAGCTAGGCCAATGTGAAGATTTCTGGTTTGCTATTGTGTATGGAAGTACTGAAGTGTTTGTTTTGAGACAGGGTCTTTCTACATAGTCCTGGCTGCTCTGGAACCCACTATGTAGACCAACTCACAGATATCTGCCTGCCTCTGTCGCCTCAGTGCTGGGATTAAAGGCATGAGCCTCCACTTCTGGCTTGACATATTTGTTTTGAGAATGTCTCAGGCCCACGTCTGTTACTATATCATATATACATAAAATATATGATACATAAAAATGTATAAAATTAAGGCGGAATTGCCTAGAATTTGTTTTTAAAACTGTGCTTCTAGTACTCAGTGAACACTTATTGATTTTTTTCAATTCATGTAAATTCATCAATTCAATTCAAGGCAAAAATATTTGCACTCTCATTTTTAAAAATATGGATGGAAATAGGGTAAAACAAATTCAAATTACTTCAAAATAATCTAGCCACTAAATAATATTGTAAAACACATCATTATACCCTAGGAACAAAAATATAACAAGCTTAAAAAATAAAAAGGATTTGCTAAGGGTTCCTCATTTCTTTGGACATTAAAATTACTTATAGGGTCTGTCAAAGGCTTGATAGGAAATTGTTTCCTCACAGGGCAATGTTTTAAAGCCTCTCTGTCTTCTGCTGGGGCAGCCATCCACTGCTGCTCCATTTGGGCACACTTCCTTGGTTCTAAGACACATGAGCGAGCAAGCTGTTGTATTAGCCCAAGGGACATTTTCACCTACAAGGAGAACCTCAAAATACATGTTATTTCCGAGGCTGTCTCACAATGATGCCTTGTCTCTGTAACACACGGTCCATCGTTCTCTAGTCTACAGTACAAACCCCAGATTTCTTGGTGTAACATTCAAAGCTCCCTCAGATCTGACCCTAAACCACCCTTTACACCTTATCGCCCATTAGTCTCCTCTATCAACGTTCTGTTTCAGCAAAACTGGTTTTTCTGAAATCAGATGAACAGACATGCTGTCCTTAATTGCTCTGACAGCTCCAGCCTCTGGGGGTTTAGTAAGGAAGGGTTGGGATTGAAGCATGACTTATTTCTCTCTCCTTTCCTCTGCCCTAAATCCTTAGCTTCACTTCAGATTGAAGGGACCTCCATTCACACAACTGATTTCAACACAAGTTACAACTCTATTAGTATGTCACAACTTTATTATTATTATTATTATTATTATTATTATTATTATAGTTCGTGTTTTTTGAGGCAGGGTTTCTCTGCATCACAGCCCTGGCAGTTCATTATGAACTGTTTCCTGTAGAGTTCTCCACAGAAGGTAAGCATCTCAGGAGACTGTGCCACTCCCATCCAGGTACTTCTGCAGTCAAGATGCTCCGCCGAGGTCTGAGGTTAGCATGCACTCTGTGAGTATTGGCTACTTCCACTAATTTGACTTACCTAACAAAGGAGCATGAGTAGTACTTTTGTTTGTTGAGAATTTTGGGGGACTTTAAGAATCTCATTATGGGTTGCCAAGATCGGATAAAGAGGCTTGCCACCATACTGGATCGCCTGAGTTTGATTCTCAGAACTAACATGGTAGAGAAAATCAGCTCCTACAGGCTGTCTTCTGTCATCCACAAATGTGTAGCTCCCCACCCCAGTACCATAAATAAACGGATGTAAAAATTCATTTTAGTTGAATTAGTGGCTTTTGAGGAAAATATAAATCACAGTGAAGGAATGTCAATTTTCTTTAAAACCAACCAAAAAAAGAAATTTCTGTATAACACTATCACATTTAAAAATAATGTTTTATATGATTTACTAACAAAATTAATTCCATTTACATCATTTAAAATATTTATTTGTGTGTGTGTGTGTGTGTGTGTGTGAGTGAGAGAGAGAGAGAGAGAGAGAGAGAGAGACTGTGTATGGTGTATGTATGTTTATGCATGTAGGTGTCTCAAAGAGGATGTCAGATCCCTTGGAGCTGGAGGTGGTCTTGAGAGGCTTGTGAGAGCTGGGAACTGAACTTGGGTCTTCTGGAAGAACACCCAGTACTTTTTATTTCCTATTGAACCTGACTTTACTCAAACTACCCCCCACCCCAGATCCCCCCACCCCAGATCCCCCACCTCAGACCCCCCACCCCAGATCCCTGTTTTCCTGGTATATATATTTCTGAGGCTACTTTTTCTTTTCTTTTTTTAGAGATTTATTTATTTTATGTATATGAGTATACCATTGTTCTCTTCAGACACAGCAGACGAGGGCATCAGACCCTATTACAGATGGTTGTGAGCCACCATGTGGGTGCTGGGAATTGAACTCAGGACCTCTGGAAGAACAGTCGGTGCTCTTAACTGCTGAGCCATCTCTCCAGCCCTACTTTTTTCTATGAACTTCTGTAACTTACTTTTTTCTATGGGCGTTCTTCCTTCCTATACTGACCCAGAAAAATAATCTTTAAGTTAATGGTGTTTGACCCTTTAGTCCTTGGATTAACATATTAGATGACCTCAAAAATAAATAGATGAAAGGTATACTATAGGAAGCTTAAACCATAATTATTTAAAGCCCCACACATGGGTCAGCAAGATGGCTCATCAGGCAAAGGGGCTTGCGGCCAAGCCTGACAAGCTGAGTCGGATCCTTTGGATCCATATGGTGGGAAGAGAGAAGTGCTTCTCACAAGTTGTCCTCTTACCCTGTGGAGACTAAAGAATAAAGAACACCATGGAGCCAGGCCTTCAGCTGTAGTGGCCCTCGAGGTCAGGGCTGAGTGGAAACTTCAGCTTTCCTGCTCCCAGTGCCTCTTGAGAGATTGGGCTTTGGTTCTACTGGTCTCAAAGGTCAGCATGAGACCTGGTCTTGACTTCTGAGGTCCCAATGGTCACCAAGGGCTAGCAGAAAGTCTATTCTTCTGAGGTCCCAATGGTTACTTTGGGCCCATGATTCTAACCACAGCCTTGTATGGTGTCTGGACTTCTGCCTCAAGCAAGTGCACAGAATTCAAAGAAGGAATAGCATTTTGATTTCATTTAGTTGCCCTGGTGTTCAGTGTACTGCCCCACCCTTGGTCCTCTTGGCACATAGACAAGATAGATCACCTCAGTGACCTCATTTAGCAATCAGCATAAAGTTGCACTAGTCTCTATAGTAATAATTAATCAAATACCACTCTAGGTAGAGTTACAGAACACAGCAACAACAATAACATTAAGAACAACCAGATGGGGACATCAAAACTGTAGGACAAATTGACTCCAGCAGATGAGCAAAATCCAACAAAGAATACAAGGAACATGTTCAACCATCTCCTACTATCCATTCCCAACTGGGTCACTTGCCTATAAGCTATTACAGATAGCTGAAATTTGGGAGAAAGGATTTAGTGTTTACTTTTTAAAAGAAACAGATGTGTGCATGAAAGAAAGGTATCTAAGACCTTAACCAGTCTCTGAAATGAATGAAACCTTAAAATGGAGAAGGTCTAAAATGTGGGTGGTAGGTGTCTTAGGGTTCCCATTGCTGTAAAGAGACACCATGACCAAGGCAACTCTTATAAAAGAACAGCATTTAATTGGAGCTGGCTTACTGGTTCTGAGGTTCAGTCAGTTATTATCATGGTGGGAGCATGGCAGCATCCAGGCATTGCGCTAGAGGAGCTGAGAGTTCTACATCTTATTCCAAAGGCAAACAGGAGAAGCATCTTCAGGCAGCTAGGAGGAAGCTCTCAAGGCCCACCCCCACAGTGACACACTTCCTTCAACAAGGCCACACCTCCTAATAGTGCCACTTCCTGGGCCAAGCATATTCAAACCACCACAGTGGGTGAGGATTTCATCAAGGAAATTAAGACACTAAACAAAAGAAACATACAGACATAAAGAAATAAAAGAGATGGTCAATCAAGTAGAAAGCACACCCAGAAGCATGCTGAAGAACAGGGTTTTTAGGAATGGAGGAAAAAGTGGTAATGATAATACAAACAACACACACACACACACACACACACACACACACAGGGGAATAGAAAAAGACATGTGGTGAACAATATTTTCAAGAAGTCTGGGATACATTCAAGAGGTCACATCTGAACATTCATGGCATGGAAGGAGCAGAGACAAATCCCATGTAACAGACTATTTAATATAATTATACTATAAAACTTCCCAAATCTAGAGGATTAAGAAGACATCAAAAACACAAGGGCGGGCTGGTGAGATGGCTTAGTGGGTAAGAGCACCCGACTGCTCTTCCGAAGGTCCAGAGTTCAAATCCCAGCAACCACATGGTGGCTCACAACCATCCGCAACGAGATCTGGCGCCCTCTTCTGGAGTGTCTGAAGACAGCTACAGTGTACTTACATATAATAAATAAATCTTTAAAAAAAAAAAAAAAAAAACACAAGGGCATTTAGACACCTCTGCCCAGGTAGGCAGGACAGAGAAGATACTCTTTGACACATCATAGTTAGGATGTAAAAAATACAAAGTGAAGAAATAATACTAAAAGTACCCAGAAAAAAAAATGTTAACTCACATACAAAAGCAGATACTGAAATATTCAATTCTTCACTTGTTACTGTCCATCGTTTGATATGAAGTCCCTCCAGGTATTTCCCATCAGCGATCCTAAAGGGCAGAAGAGCATGGAATGAAATATTTCAAGCTCGGACTGGAAACAGTTGTGGATCAAGAATGCTATACCATGCAAAGCTACCTTTCAAAACTGATGCAGAAATAAGGGTATTTTAAGATAACCACAAATTAAGGCAATACATGCCAACAAAGCCAACACTACAGAATCTCTTCTCTTCTCTTCTCTTCTCTTCTCTTCTCTTCTCTTCTCTTCTCTTCTCTTCTCTTCTTCTCTTCTCTCTTTTCTTTTTTTGTTTTTCGAGACAGGGTTTCTCTGTGTAGCCCTGGCTGTCCTGGAACTCACTCTGTAGACCAGGCTGGCCTTGAACTCAGAAATCCGCCTGCCTCTGCCTCCTGGGATTAAAGGCGTGAGCCACCACACCTGGCTCTTCTCGTCTTTTCTTTTCCTATTCTGCTTTTCAATAATGTATTTTCAATGCTTCCTATGCACTTTACCCATGAACAATGAGTTGGACATTTACAGGGAATTTAAGAGCACTTTATAACAAACACATTGGATATGTACCTTGTTTTGTACTCTACAGAAAATTCTTAAAAGAATATTGCAGAGGGAGGAAGAGAAAAGATACACTAACATGTACACTCGGGAACAGATCAAAAGCTAGGAGGTGGTGGGGAATGCCATTAATTCCAGCCTGCGAGGAGCAGAGGCAGTTGGATCTCTGAGTTTGAGGCCAGCCTGGTCTACAGAGTGAGTTCTAGGCCAGCCAGGGCTACACAGAAACCTTGTCTTGACTGCCCACTTCCAAGATGGAAAGTAATAAACCCAAGTAATCCCAGGAAGCAAATAACCACACATAACACAGCAAACGTGCAAACTCCCAAAACTACCAATAAACAAGGAGAAGAAATGCACACAACCCAACAAAATCAGAATATCACCCAGCAAAGTTACAGGAAAGAGCAAACCTCTTTCTTTTTTTTTTTTTTTTTTTCCGAGACAGGGTTTCTCTGTGTAGTCGTGGCTGTCCTGGAACAAACCTCTTTCTATATCCGTGAATATAAATGGCCTCAACTCACCCCCCAAAAGAATCAGACCGAAAAAACAAGACTCAACTCTAGTCTGTCTCCAAGAGACACACTTAGCTAGTGAAGATAACCCAAAGTTCATATCAATGGGTGGACAGTAACAAGGGTGTGGAAACCATACACAGGCGGGCACAGTTATCCTTACATTTAATAGACGTCAAACAAACGACCTCTGACTGCCACATGCCATGCATGCATGCCTCCCTTCAACCTTCCACTGTGAACACATGTAGGAATTTTTTTTTTAAAGCCCCATGTCTTTTTATTCCACCTAAAATTGGGTGGTGCCTTCACATGTTTTGGTGACTACAAAAGCTTCCTCCTAGCATATCTCTGTCTCTATCTCAATCTCATCTCAGGGTGTGCTTGGACTTTAATAATAGTGGATGGTAATTGCATATTTCAAAAGCTCTTCTTAGTCTGGCATGGTGGCACATGCTTCTAATACTGGCACTTGGGAAGTAGTAGACACAGAAGAAAAGGAATTCAAGGTCATCCTTGGCTACATAGCTAGTTTTAGGCCAGCCTCAACATGAAACCCTGTCTCAAAACAAACAACAAAACACCCTTTTTAAAGAGGAGTAAGAGATGATAATCAAGCAGTTAGAAACTGCTTATTGGGTAGGATTTAGAAGAAATATTTATGTGTATTTGTGTATACCTGAGTATGTCTGTGCCATGTACATGCAATGGCCCTGAGGGTCACAAGAGGCTATGGGATCCCCAGATCTGGAGTTATAGAGAACTGCGGGCTGCCATGTGGGTGCTGAAAATCGAATCCAGGTCCTCTGAAAGAACAAGTGCTCTTAATGTTCTTAACCACTGAGACATTTCTCCAGCCCTGAGTTTTAAAGGTCTATTGCAAAGATTTCGAAATGTGGCAAAGAACAGAAGATTGTACATCTCAGGATCAAGAGAGGGAGTTATTATGACAGAAACAAAAATGATGACTATTGCCCTACAGTTCCAGGACAGCCAGGGCTACATTGAGAAACAAACCTGTCTCCAAAACCCAAAAACCTAAAGGGGAGGGTAGACAGAAAGATGAAGATTTAAACAGCTTGACTTTGTCACCCCATTTCATAATAAAACTGTCATTTCACTTCCCATGAATATATACACAATTATATCTTTTTTTTTAAAAAAAGATTTATTTATTATATGTAAGTACACTGTAGCTGTCTTCAGACACTCCAGAAGAGGGCGCCAGATCTCGTTACGGATGGTTGTGAGCCACCATGTGGTTGCTGGGATTTGAACTCTGGACCTTCGGAAGAGCAGTCGGGTGCTCTTACCCACTGAGCCATCTCACCAGCCCACAATTATATCTTATAAGGCAAGAGTTTTCAAAGTTTCAAGCCCATTTGCTATTTTTGATCATTATTTTTTGCTAATACCTAACACGGTGCTTCTTACCAAGGGTTGGTGTCTTCTTTGGTATCGTGGGCTCTTGATCCATTAGTACAATCTCTGCCTCATATGTAATTCATAGAAATCATTTTAATAAGCTGTGAAAGTCAAGTTAAAAAAACAAACAAACAAACCCTAAAACAAAACCTGAGACACTGGCTTGAAAATTCCTCTGAGATTGTGGATTTGTTCTAACCTGAGAATAGTTGTATTATGAATCAATAACACATGTTCTTCAGACTAAGCAATCTGGGTGCTAGTATATACCAGTTAATCATTAGAAACACACACACACACAATCCCCACCCCCCCTCACTTCTTAAGGTAAACATAGGCTGGTGTGGTGGTGGTGCATACCACTTGTAGCAGTTAGGAAGCAGAGGCAGCCGATCTCTGTGACCTTGAGGCTAGCCAGCTTGGTCTCATATCCAGTTCCAGGATCGCCAGGGCTATGTAGTGAAGTGAGACCCTGTTGAGAGAGCGAGCAAGCTAATAGTAACTACTAGTTTTTCTTTTCTTTTTTTTTTTTTTTTGGGGGGGGGGTGTTTCGAGACAGGGTTTCTCTGTATAGCCCTGGCTGTCCTGGAACTCACTCTGTAGACCAGGCTGGCCTTGAACTCAGAAATCCGCCTGCCTCTGCCCCTGAGTGCTAGGATTATAGGCGTGCACCACCAACGCCCAGCAACTAGTTTTAATTACAAGTTGGAGACAAACCTCTGGGACCCTCTCAATACTCTGTGCTTGCTCTATCACTGCATGAGAGCTCCCTTAGGCTGGGACAGAAGTCATGTCGGCATGGCTTTCAGTTACCTTCATACTTCCGTACTTTGATTGCTTAGCATAGTATGCTACAGAGATGCTGAGAGCTGGCTACGTGGTCATAAAATGGACATGAGCTAACTTTCTAAAAGGACATTGCCAGGGGAAGGACATGAAGGCTACAGATTTGAAAATCTTCTCAGCTGTGTTCTTTTGATCAGGGCTGCTTAAGCTTGTTTTGCTTGCAATCCATTTTTGACTAAGAAATCTCAGCATGACCCCAGGTATACGGTTATGTAATATAGACAGACAAACCAAACATTTACTGATGATAAAGACATTTATTTGCAGTTTACATATAATTTTATCCTTTATTTAAAAAAGAAAATTTGCATATGAATGACACGGACGGGTCTGTTTATTTCTACATAAAGAATTAAGTCTTGAGGCTGGTGAGGTAAAGGCTCAGGGTAAAGGTGCTTACTGCCAAGCGTGGAGAAGGACAGACAAATTCCTGCAAATTGTCCTTTGACTTTCAGTAGTGCATTCCTCATTATATATTAATTATTAATGAAATAAACAAGCATCAAGAATTAAATCTTGGTGGAGTATTTAATGCTGCATGATGCAGACCATCTTCAACATTTTCCAGCTGAATGACATACTGATTTTATAATCATCGATGTGGAGAATGTCACACTGTCTTAGTCACTGTTCTATCGTTGTGAAGAGACACCATGACCATGACAACTCTTATAAAGGAAAGCATTTAGTCGGGGCTGGTGTACAGTTTCAGAGGTTTGGTGCATTCTCATCGTGGTGGGGAGCAGGGCAGACACGGAGCTGGAGAGGTACCTGAGAGTTCTACGTCCTTATCCATGGGTGGTAGGGAGAGACTCACTGGGCCTAGCCTGGGCTGCTGAAACCTTAGAGGCCACCCCCCAGTAACACTCTTTCTCCAACAAGGCCACACCTCTTAATCCTTCTAAGCAGAGCCACTGCCTGACAACTGGAGTTCAAATATGTGAGCTCAAACCACCATAGTCACTATGCATAGATGTATAGTACAAAATTGCAAAAATACGATGAAGGTCATTTCAGAAATAGTTAGGAAGCTTACCCTAACCCCAAGCCAAAATTTATTAACTATCCTTTTTTAAATGAAAATCAAGTCAGCAACTCAAATGGCAATTTTTAAAAATTACATTTACAATTGTTGTTGTTATTGTTGTGTGTGTATGTCCACGTGTAGGCTTGTTCTTGAACTTGCATGGGCTGGGTCTGTCCTTTTACCATGTTGGTTCTGAGCATGGAAGTCATGTCGTCAGGTTTGGCAGCAGGTACTTTTGCCTGATAGGCCATTCTGCCAGCTCTCAAACAGCCAACTGTATATTCTGGGGCCTGGAGAGATAGATAGCTCAGTGGTTAAGAACACTGGCTGTTCTTTCAGAGGACCCAGGTTCAATTCCAGCATCCCCATGACAGCTCACAACTGTCAGCAACTACAGTTCCAGAGGATCTGATGCCTCTGTAGGTACCAAACATAGATATACATACCGAAGAAACACCCTATATTCATTCAATTAAAACAATATGAAAGACTCCAAAACTCCCAAAGGGAGGCACTTACTCAAGCCTCGGGTCAGCCGCGCACCCAAGAAGACACTGAGACCGGTACTTAAGATGTATAGAGAGTAAGATTTAATACAGCAACGACAAGAAAGCACATAAAAGCACATAAACCAGAGCCCTATAAAGCAACAGCAAGCAAATACATGAACTAGAGCTCTGGGGTCGAAACCCACACACCCCGCATGGTGTAGAGGGGATTCGACAATTAGCCCAAACTTTTCACAAGCTTTTATAGGAAGGAGGCAAGGGGGGAGCAGGGCAGGGAAAATACAGGTTTTACGTCACTAAGTGATTCAGCCAAGGGTTTTTCCAAAGTGCTTTTGCAACCGCGTCCCACACTTTGGCCATATACTTGATTCATTGGAACTGAGGTTTTTACTCACACCCTTATCTCAAAAATGTCCCTGGCACAGTCCTTAGTTGGGAGGGGTTGGACTGGGTTCGTTCCAGGAGACCCTTATCTCAGAAATGTCCCCGGAACAGTTTTCATTTGAGAGGGGGTCTGACTCTGGTGTGAGAGTTCAGAATGTACTCTGGGGTGAGAAGTTCTGGTGGTCAGTAATTTTCCTCTTTCAAATATAAATAAAAGTAGGTATTCTAGGATTGGGGATATATCTCAGTGGTTAAAGTGTAAGTGTGAGGACCAGGGTTCAGATTTCTAGAACCCACATAAAAGCTGGGGTGCTTACCACTCCAGAATTGGGGGACAGAGACAGGTAGATTCTCAGAGTTCACTGGCTAGTCAGTCTAGCCAAACGGGGGAGCTCTTGGGTGAGTAAGCTATCTGCGGTTTATTATTATTGTGTGACTGGTATGTGTCGTGGTGTACAGATGTGGAGGCCAGAAGTCAAGTTAATGGATGTGGCCCTCTCCTTCAGCCTTTAGGTGCATTCTGCAGACTGAATTTAGGTAGTCAGGCACCTTTAGCAGAATCTGGGGGATGTGGGGACTGTACCACAATTCTCAAGAGAGAATTGTGGAGTAGAGGCTAAGAACAAGGGATGTGAACCCCGGTTCTGCTGCCTTAACTTTGTGGGTCTTGCAAAAATGAGTTAACTTTCAAGGCACACTAATACTTTCCCCAGTAGTCCTCACCATGTAGGAAGGCAAAACGAGAGGTTTTCAAAGTCAGAAAACCAGTACTGACTGTTAAGTTTCAGCATGTCTGTGGGGTCCATGTGGCCGACCCCCACCTGAAACTGATGTACATCAGGCTGGTCTTTACTCAGTGATTCATCTGCCTCTGCAGTACTGGGATTAAAAGAGTGTGTGCCCCACACCTGGCTGTTCTGTGTTTTATTAAATAAACTTTTCCTTCTCCAAGTCCTATTTGTGGACTGAGATATGTATTTTTTTTTACTATGAAAAGATTTTTTTTTTTCAATTGAGTTAAAAATATCTGAAGGCAACAGAAAAGTTACTAATCATAACCCTAAGGTAGGCTATTTTGGAACTAGTTTTCTATACAAGAATAGCCACGTCGCCAGTTTCTGCAAACTAAACCCTTGTTATTTACCTTCCTGCTGGTATAATTAGGTAGGGAGGATTTAAAGTTCTGCACCACAGCAGTTTAGGAACAGTGGCAAAGGTCTTTCATAATAGCATGGAGAGGCACCATTCAAATGACAAAGTTGCCAAGCAAGGCGGTTGCTTTTAAGATTCTTTACCCTCCCCCATGGCATCCGGCTACCTTATAGACGATTTTAATTGTGAAGAACAAGAGTCTCTTCTGCACTTGAGGCATAAAGTCTCAGATAAGGAATGAGATTACAAATTGGTTGCCTGTCGGGCACATTTTCCTGGGATTTTTTTTTTTTTTTTTTTTTTTTTTTTTTTTTTTTTTTTTTTTTTTTACTTTGTTGATCTACGTGGTTTCGGCATATCGGTTGCCAACATGTAAGATTTAGAGATCTCACATAAAACTTCAACGTTATGGTTTTGGTAATAAAAAAAAAAAAAAAGGAGAATACGATTATTTTAATGGTGGACCCCCTTAAGGGCATGGATGAAACTCCCGTTACCACATCGTCTAACATTCCTATTGTCTTCCACCAGGCCGGTGTCATTCGCTTTATTTGCCAGGCCACTACAGACATCTGAGTCTGCAAACACTATCCAGACCTTTACTGGCTCCCTTCAAAGCTTACTTTGTTCTGCCCCAAGTCCCTCATCAGATTTTAAAGCAATAGCTAAGCAATCTGATCAAGTACGTGTACTTTTACATGTGCTTTCTGGAGATAGCATCTCAACAGAAAGAGATGACTATGCGGGTGGATATTACAAGTGTCACGGGATTACAGTCAGGATTGCCAGTGTCCACTCTAATTTACTCTAGTCGTAGTAGCCACGCCACACAGCTCTCGGATGGACCAAGGCAATGGTCTCCTTTGTAGAACAATGGGCGCTGGACTACATGTGAAACCTACTTAGGCAGCAGTGTGCTGATCATCCAATAACACTAAAAACTGCTGCGAGCAATTCCGACTTGAGCTTCCTCCTAGGCTTCGGGGGACTGGCCTGACCACATTTCCCCTCACCTGTTTTCGGGGCTGCTTTTGCGCTGGACAGTCGCGCCCATGGACCGCGCGCATCTAGCATGAGCTCATCTCTCGGGGGCGTTTCCAGAAGGCCGGGTCTGGCCGTGTGCGCCTGCTGCAAAGGGCTCCCCCCCACCCCCCACGAGATCAGCGGCCCCCCGCGATGGGCGGGCGCGGCTGCCCAGAGGCTCTCCTTCTCTGGAAGCTTTGTTCCCATTTAAGCGCTAGAGGGTTCGGCCCCGGCCACGGCGCCCTACGTCTTTCAGAGAATAGACGTTCTCATAGGCTCAGCACGCGCGGTGGGGAGTCTCGGGCGCACTCGGTAAGCCGCGCCCCGCGGAGCTCCCGGGAATGGGGATGGCCTCTCGCCCCACTAGAGCGCTCAGGGCCCGACCCTCCGACCGAGGCATTGTCGGACCGGGCTGCACAGCCAGCACGAGCGTCGGCTCGGAAAGCAGATGCAGGCCGACCACTCATCCCGTCCGCCCGCTTAGGGACCACCCGAGGCCAATCCCACTGCAGCTAGGTCTTGCGATTGCACAGCAGTGAGCGCCCATTGGCTACCGCCACGGGCTCCTGCACCCTCCTTCTCCCTTTCGAGGCTCCCCTCCCCCCGCGCTCCAGCTCGACGCTGCAGACCAATGAGATGGCACTTTATAGGTGCCCTCCCTCCGCTTTCTTCTTCTCCCCGCCTCAAAGAGGGAGGGGAGGCTCTGACTGGCCAGATGTCCTCGGAAGCCCCCTTCCCTTCACCAATCACCGAGAAAGGTACACGCCCAGCGGAGTTGCCCAGCCAATGAGGAAACGGGCGCGGCGCCCAGCCGTGCAGTTCCTCCCGCGACTCGGGAGTTTCGCCGTCCTTAACTCTTGAGGCTTTTCCCTGAGGGCCAACAGCTCTGATTGGCCACTGTCGCTATTGTCGACTCTTCTCTCTAGCCAGCCACTGAACAAGGCGAACCCTCTTCCCTTCTGTTCGGCTACCTTCGGCATTCCTCGTTCCGGGGCGTGGTCTCCCAGCGGCGTCTCCTCATTGGTTATCCAGGCCGCTCGGCTTTTTCCGGCAGGAGCTGCAAGCAAGCGACGTCTCTGATTGGTTCCGGCTTGGGTTTCGGCTCCACAGCCGAAGCTGGCGGGCGCGGGCTCGGCGAGCGATTCCCAGACGCCTGTAACGCGGGCGGCGGGGCGCTGGGCGGTGTAAGGGCTGGGTGGGGGAGGAAGGAGGCGGAGGAAGAGTAGGAAGGGGGAGGGGGAGTGGGGAAGGGCTAGGCGGCTGCGCAGACGGCGCGCCTCGCACAGAGCAGCCCCCGACCCGGCCGAATGCGGGCTTGTGTCGCCGCCGTCGCCGCCGCCTGGGCCGAGTGACAAAGGAAGGAAGGCAGCAAGGAGGAGCCGGCCTTGCAGCCGCTGACAGGGCTTCGGGCTCCGGGCACAGCGCGGACACTTCCCGAGCAGCCGCTGAGCAAAGGCGAGGGGCGGAGGCCGGCCGTGCCGGGGCCACGGACGGGGGAGGGGACCCCGAGGGACGGAAGCGGTTGCCTGGTTCCCATGTCCCCGGCGTATGGGGAGCAGTCAGGGAGCCGCTGCCTGGGGTCTGAAGGGAGCTGCCTCCGCCGCCGCTGCCGCCATGGCCGCTGGATCCAGCCACCGCCTGCAGCTGCTCCTGGCGCAATGAGGAGAGGAGCCGCCGCCACCGCCCGCCGCTGACTCGCGACTGCGCTGCCCTCCGGTTCACCCGGCCGCCGCCGCCGTCAGACCGCCGGATCCCGCTGCTGCCGGAGCCGCAGCGTTTGCCGTCGCATCTCCGAGCCATCTCCTCCCTCCTTCCCATCCCCCTTCTCTTCAAGCGTGAGGCTCGTGATCCTTCCGCCGCTTCCCTTCTTCATTGACTCGGAAAAAAATCCCCGAGGAAAATATAATACTCAGAGTACTTATTTTCAATCAAGTATTTGCCCTCGTTCACGTGATATATATATATTTTTAAGGATTCCACTCCACCCTTTTTCTCCTCTTCCAGGAAAGGGAGGTGAAAGAATTGTATTTTTTCTCCCAGCTCTAAATCATCTATGTGTTAAATATCCGTACCGATCTGTCTTGAAGAAATACATAGCTCCTTTTTTTTTTTTTCTTCTTAAATAGCTATACAAAAGGAGTGAAAAGCCAAGAGAACGAAGTCTTTCTTTCTCTTTCTTGCGGGAGAACTTAATGCTGCATTTATCATTAACCTAGCACCCTAACATAAAACAAAAGGAAGAAAAGGATTAAGGAAGGAAAAGGTGATTCAAGAAGAGCCATCATGTCGGGGCGACCGAGAACCACCTCCTTTGCGGAGAGCTGCAAGCCAGTGCAGCAGCCTTCAGCTTTTGGGAGCATGAAAGTTAGCAGTGAGTATCGATTTTATTTTACACCCTTCCTCCACCTCACCATTTAGATAAGAAACCTCGAAATACCAGGATCTTCCACTAACAGACCTGATAGAACAGTCAGTGGTCGTGGAAAAGGGCAAAACCAGCCTTGAGTCAAGATGAGGCAGCTCCTTTTCCTCCTCCCATTCCCGGACCCCCTCCCCCAGCCTCATTAACCTTGAATTGAGAGAATATTAGTTTTATTGGGCTGATTGGATTTGAAACTTCTTTTCTTACGTTCTCCGTGCTGCTGGTAGTCTTTTCAAGTGCTCCAGTGCCTCCGGGTTAAGCGATGGAAGAAGCGTTCGCTTGCCCATCCCTGTGAATAAAGAAGAGGAGGACAACGCTTGATTAATAAACCATGATGTACATTTGCCGAGTCCTCGTCTTCTGGAATGAGGGAGTTTATTTTAGTTAGCTCAGGTTATCAGGGTTCTGTATTCAAAATAGAGATATTAAATGCCCCAGCCTCCTAGTATTTCCTATTTGCCCGTGTGACTACACAAAGTATTTTTGAATCTGGGGATGAACTTGCTTGGTAACCCACATCGCCGTTGGAGGCAAGCTAGCATCCAGCCCTCACTCGTCTAGGGGCTGGTGGAAGCTGATAAATATCCCGCAGCAGTTGCATCTCGAAGTGCATTGTTTTCAAGTGGTTTAATGTGTTATCTCTTAACCTTCCTGTTTTGACATTTCCAATCTGCCACCATATAATTTGTTTAATCAAAAGGTAACTTGGGAGGAGATTTAACTTTTGATTGAGGTTGTATTGTCATTTTGCCACATACTGAGTTAAGTGTTGTCACTGACTTGTCATTTAAGTTTAATTTTGAGGTGGCATTGCATTCATTACTTGTTATTTATTTATTTTTTTTTTAAGAGTACAAGTGGATACCCTTTTAGGATAATTTAAAATGTGTTAGTATCTGTCAGTCTTTCCCGGGGAATCTGTGCTGAAAAAAGAGTCTTGTATTCTTGAAGTGTTTGCTATACTGAGTATCCAGTGTTCAAATGTATCTATTTGTGGAGATGTTTATGTGGTATTTCATGACAGCTTATTAGAACATAGTTGCAGATTCTGGCCAAAATATCCATGTTGTTTTCCTTAGTCGATGAGAAAGAAGAGGGAGGTCACAGATAAAACTGTTTTGTTGCTGAGAGGAGCTGATGTAACTGAAGAACTAAGATTTTTAAAAAGTCAAAATGCATATGCTGTTCTGTGCAATTGACTAAGCAATTGGACCTGTTTCCTTTTAGTTGCAGGCAGGATTTCAGTTCTGTAGGCTTTTGGAACTTGTGTGAAACAGAGAAGTCCAAAGCGATGGCTGAGTGGGAGAGATTTTTGCAAGTTCACTTTTTTCTTTTCCTTCAGTGACTAGCTAATTTAGAACGCAGGGCATGTTAAGAGGGAAGCTGATTTCGCATCTTTCAGGGAAGGGTCATGCTTTCTAAGCACTTTACGGAGTCATTTGAATGGAATTTAAAAAAATGCTAGGGTAATTATCAGTTATGATGAAGTAGACTTCATGGTAACTACCGAAGAACCTTTCATGGTACTTAAATATTTGTGTGTTGTATGCTTTGGCTAGTTAAAAAACAAAAAACAAAAAAACAAAAAAACCAAAAAACTGCTCAGTCCATTTTAGACCATTTATTTATTAGGTTTATTTTAGAGATCTGTAAATGCTAGAATAAATACCAAAATTGGGGACTTTTCATATTGTTTCCAGGATTTTCTTTGAAAACAACTTATTCTTGATAGAGGTTCTTTAGGATGGAGGAGCTCTGAGAGGAATGCAGTTTAAAGTGTTTTAATTTTAAACATTAAAAAAGATTAGAGTTTAATGTTAATTATTACTATTTTTTAAAAAATAACCTTGACCTTAAGGGCACGTAGATGAAAGAGGCATTTGTTCGGTGCTGGTGTTCTAAAAGGCACATATGACATTATATATAGTCCCTGTTCCCAGAACCTCTGATATAAAGGCAGACATTCAGAAAAAGGTGAAGACAATAGCCTGATAACTATAAAACGCCAAGTGAACCATTTGTTCAGAGGGACAAAGGAAAAAGGAAGGGGTGGTGAGAAAGGAGCAGGAAGATTTCTACAGAGGTGCTTCTTAAAACAGGTGCTAGCTAAGCCCACGAGCCAATGGAGAAGCATGCTGTGCACTGGGTGGAAGGAGGCAAGCCTAGCCACAGTCTGTTCTGTATGGGAGGCGGAGGGCAAGTTGGTATACCTCAGTTCCAGGGGCCTAAATAGAACAAGGGCATGGGAGTGCAGACTGAGAGGAAAGTTAGTTAATGAAGAGCAGAGGAGGCCTGTAAAAATTTGGGTGGGGATCTAAGAGCTATCTGCACTGTGGATTGCTGAACAAGACATTCTGAGGGGATTTATAGCTGAGTGGGGAGACAGAAGCCTTTTGACTGTAGTAGACTATGTTATAGATCACAATGTAAATGTGAACATGGGATGAAAGGAAGAGATTTGAAGACTTAGGAGGGGAAAACTGGCAGGGCTTTGGATTGGAGCGAGGAGAATATTTGTGGAGTCAGGAGTTAAAAATAAAGTCTGAGGTTATTGGTCTGGAAGACTTGACCGCTGAGTTACATTGTTCATTGTAATGGGAAATTGAGAAAATGCTGAGATGAGCCGGTGGATGGATGAGTTCAGGTTTTAAAAACGACATACAGTAAGTATCCTTGAGATTGAGCAAACAGCTGTTAGTTACTGGCAGAAACTTAACTTTCTACTCTGTTAATTTCTAGTCCTCACCTAGAAGTGTCAGGTTGTATTTGAGGGCAATAACTAGCTGTTATACTTAAATTTGTTTATTGTTTTGTTTTGAGACAGTGTTTCTCTCTGTGTAGCCCTGGCTGTTCTGGTTCTCACTTGCTATGTAAACTTGCCTGGCCTTGAACTAACAGAGACTGGCTTGCTTCTGTCTCCCAAATGCTGGGATTAAAGGTGTCTTCCACCACTACTTGGCATTTTATATAGTCTTTGGGTCATTCTTAAATGTATTTTTTTTTTTTTTTTTTTTACAAGTAATTATTCTTAGGTAAAATTTGCCTGTAAAATAACACTTTTATTTTTCCCCGAGACAGGGTTTCTCTGTATAGCCCTGGCTGTCCTGGAACTCATTCTGTAGACCAGGCTGGCCTTGGAACTCAGAAATCCGCCTGCCTCTGCCTCCCGGAGTGCTGGGATTAAAGGCGTGCACCACCACTGCCAGGCTAATAATGATACTTTTAATATTTAATTAAAAATTGATTGTAACATTTTTCTGGTTGAGGCATTTATCCCAAGATAAAATCAGTATATTTTGAGTGCTTTTTACTTTATTTTTATTTTATGTGTACTAGTGTGTTACCTATATGTATGTCTGTGTGAAGGTGCTGGAAACTGGAGTTACAGACAGCTGTAAACTGTCATGTGGGTGCTAAGAATTGAACTCTGTCCTCTGGAAGAGCAGCCAGTGCTCTTAACCTCTGAGCCATCTCTCCAGCCCCTCAAATTCTTTTTCCTTGCTGTAATGAAATCAGTTTTTTTTTCACATCCAGATTTATGACGATTAAATGAATAACACCTTTTACTCAATTGAGAAACTATATGGTAATTTTGGCTAACATTTTGTCAAATGCATATGGTGAGGCTGGGCAGTGGTGGCACATGGCTTTGATCAGGATTCTGGAGGCAGAAGCACTTGGATCTCTGTAAGTTTGTGGTGAGTTCCAGGACAGCCATGGCTATACAGAGAAACTGTTTCAAAAAAAAAAGAAGGGTGAACTCTTGGAAGACAACTTGGCTAGTTGCCCAGGTACAATGCGTGTATACAAGGTATGGAAAGAGGAAAATACTATAACTTGAGTTGTTTCATCATATAAATTTTTTTTTGATTAAAATTTTTATTAGCAGCTGTGTGGAATGGCACAGGCCTTTAATCCCAGCACTGAGGAGGCAGGCTGGTCACTGAGTTCAAGGCCTGGTCTACATAGCAAGTGAGTTCCAGACCAGCCAGGACTGCATAGAGAGACCCTAATGTCAAAACAGCAACAACAAAAAAAATCATTACCGAAAATAGACCAATTTATAGTTGCATAGTATTCTGCGGTATCAAATTACACTGTCTTATAATTAAAGACTAGTTAGCAGTTTGGAGGCGCCCTAGTTTCCAAGGAAGGTTCATTTACTTGTGGTATGTAAGAAATAGTTTATTAGGAACTAGCTAATTTCTATCTTCCTTTATCTCTTTATCTTCCTTTCCTTTTTTTTTTTTTTTTTAAAGACAGGGTTTCCCTGTGTAGCTCTAGCTGTCCAGGAACTAGCTTGGAGAGACAGAAATCTGTCTTCCTCTGCCTCCCAAGGGCTGGGACTAAAGTGTGCCCTACCAAACCCATCTCACTAGCTAATTTCTTGATTTTCCTATTTAATGGAGAGAAAAAAAAGTTGTTCATGTGTGTGCGATTGAAAACCAGGGCCATGCTTTTCACTCCTATCAGCTAAACTGACTCACAGTTGTTAAAGGCTTAAGATATTTAAGCAAGCTTTGCACAGACTTTTGTTGCATACACCTTGAGGATGCTAATTATCAAGTGATAAGCACTATTTCAAAACTTTACAGGGACCTAGAGATTGAGCAGTTTACTATGGCTGTCTGGGAACTGCATTTAGAAAATGAGGTGTCTTCTATTTCCACCCCTTCAGATGAGACTTGCATCCGGTTTCATCAGTCTCTTAGACTGGACTTGAATTGCAGATGTGAGGTTTTGTTTGGGGCCGACAAATCTGGGAAAGCCCAAGTTATTAAGTACTAGCAGTATACTATGTTATGGGGAAACTATTTTTTAAAATGTTTATTCAATATATATGAGTGTTCTGTTTTCAGACACACCAGAAGAGGGAATCGGATCCCATTACAGAGGGTTGTGAGCCACCAAGTAGGTGTTGGATTTGAACTGAGGACTTCTGGAAGGCAGTCAGTGCTCTTCACCACAGAGCCATGGCTCCAGGCCCAGAAAACTTTGTGTGAGCTTTGTGCATAGAGAAGGCTAAGGAATATGCTGACCCGAGTGCCACAGTTCCTTCTTTTCTGTTTCTGTTCTTATACTTTCCATTAAAATGTTTACATTTGTTAATTTAGTGTCTGTGTATGTGCGTGTGGAGGTTGGAGGAATTAGCTCTCTCCTTCCAGTTTATGGGTGCTAAGGCTTGAACTCAGATCATCAGGTTTGGTGGCTAGGGCTTTTAGCAGCAACTGAAGCTGTCTTTGTTTTTTAGGATTTTAAAAGAAGGCTTAGGGGCTTGAGGGGCAGGGATGAGGACAGGCAGGATGTGAGGAGACAGTGTCCTCCAGTGTGAGTGGGGAGCAGAGTGCATGGGCGGGGCAGCATTAAGGCCTCCCAGGACAGGACCAACCTGATTACCCAGGCACTGCTGCACAGTGAACATAGTCACTCAGAAATGAAGTTGTTGGAACAGTTAGCCTCATCTTCTATCTGATCTTTCAGGGATGTTCTACTGGTGATAAAAAAGGAAAACCATGTGTAATTTGAAGAAGAAAAAGAGTTTCATGGTACAAGAATCTCGGTGTGGATGTTGCAATCTTGGTATCTAACTTTGGTTATATAAATGTTTTTTGATTATCACAAAACTTGCCTTTGAAACTTTTGAATGTGATGTGCAAAAATGTGTGGGTAAAAGCTCCTGTGCATAGCAGAGCAAGTGACAGTTGATGGAGGAACATTTTCTTGAAATGACCTTACAGTTAAGTTTACAGACCAGGGCAGTTGGCATGGTTCAGCAGGTGACTCAGGCACTCAGTGATGGCTTCAGTTCAATCCCAGGATGAGGAGCTGGGAATTCAAGCTGGCTACTGTGTCCAACAACTCTTAAAGGATGACCAAGCCCTTTAAAGGATACTTTAGCAATGACTCTGTGAGTTTTCCCATAGTGGTTTTGAAATTAGCTTCAGGTATGCCTATTAGTAAATACAGTGTATACTTATAGTTTCTTGAAAAGAAGTAATAGGATTTATGCCAGAACAAAAGGGAAAATAATAGGTGGCTTTCTTTTGTAATTATTTAATGTTGTCAGCACTGATTTCTTTGGGAGAGTATTGGCAGTCTGTGAATAAATCTGCTTTTGCTCTATATTTACAATATAAATATAATATCAGATTCTTTGGAATCTGACCCTTCTAGAATTGGTTAGTGATTGACAAACTAAGCCAAAAAATCAGATTAAAAACGGTGGGCAATTAATAAACTGACAAATTGGATATGTTGCTGTTAGACCTGGCATCAGGCTGACAGATCCGTAGCTTTGTGTCCTGGTTTGTAGGAATCTCAAAGCTTTTTTAAAGAGTTATTTTTTAACACTTTCTAGTCTGCTTTTTCAACTTTTACCTGCAGATCCATTTTGCTGGCCCTCATTTAAGTGATTTTATTTTATTTTATTTTATTTTATTTTACTTTTTTGTTCTGTCTTTTAAAATGTTATGAAACTAGCTGTGTAGAGAGAGTATAATTGTATGAAATCCTGGTCTATGCCAGGAGAATTGAAAAGGAGGGTATCCTAACTGTGGGTATCTTTGGTTTGAATGTCTGAGAAATTTGTCTGATCTTCACAAAGGCCAAGTGTCTCTTTGCATGTGACATTCTCTGCTTCCCCTCTTCTATAAAATCAGGTAATGTCTTTCAGTGACATCCCTGTTTCCTTCTTGGCATTTTGAAGAGACAGAGTTGAGTCAAATACATTTATCTGGTCATCTGCCTTCCAAGACCTACTTGTCAGGTGCAGCCTTAACTGGGACTGCTGTTCTTGCTAGTAGTCTTTGTCCCTTATTGATTAGTATAATTTTAGTTGATCTTTAAAATAGCATGAGAGCAAGCCCTGTGATCCCAGCTGCTCAGAGACTGAAGGCAGGATAGCAAGTCCAAGGGCTGCTTGGGCAGCTGACATTCTGTCAGTACATAAAGAGCGCTGGGGATAACACTCAGCAGTGGGGTGTTTGTCTACCATGTGTGAGACCATGGTTCATTCTCCAGGACGAGGAGAAGTAAATTCAAATTGACATTGGATATTGTTTCTGCCTTCTCATAGTAGAGATCACTGTCGTGTCCATCTACCTTTTGCTATAATATAACTAAACTATTATTTTTAGTCAAACTATTAAATCATTCCCACTGTCTAGACATTGAACAGTAGCCAGAGCTGAAACAAGTTGTGAAAATGCCCACACTTCCTTTTGAGAAGAGCTGTATTGGAATATAACTCATATATCATAATGTTTATCCACTGAATATTTAGTTGTTATTAGTATTTTCATAGAGTTGTGTGGCCATCAGCATGACTTAATTTTAGGGTATTTTTCTCAACACCCTCCTCCACACACACAAAGAATCCTTGGGTCCATTACTAGTCTCTTTTTATCATCTATTGCTAGCTATAGGTAATCATTACTCTGTGTATCTCTAGTCTAGATTTTATATACATGGATCTATAGTATGGTCTTTTCTCCCCCTCTCTTACTTCTTTGTTTTAGTTTTTGAACCAGGGTCTCACTGTCTATTCCTTGCTGTCTTGGAACCTTCGTGTAGACTAGGTTGGCCTCAAACTCGACGTCTACCTGTCTCTGTCCTCTTGAGTGGGATTACAGACATGCACCACTATGTCTGTCCTGGCTTTTTGTGACAGGGTCACACTCTGAAATCTAGGGTGTGCTGGAACTTGGGATCTTCATGCCTTTGCTTCCCCAGTGTCTGACAGGCTGAAATTGCAGATGTGCTGTGTTACCACATCTGTCACTGCCTTTCCTTTATGACTAGCTTCTTTTCCTTGACACATCTTACAGTCTTCCATGCTAACGCATGTACGATAAAAAAGGCCTCCTTCCTTTATATTGCTGGGTAATTCATTAAATGGAAGGGTCATGTGCATCAGTCCATTAGCATTTAGGATTTCTGGTTTTTGGCCACACGACTAATAACTGCTTTGGACATTCATGCTCAAGTTTTGATGTGGATGTATTTTAAGTCTTCTGTGTATGTACCTAGAAATGGAACTGCTGGATCATATGGTAACTTGTTGATCATTTTAAAGAACAATGAAGCCTTTTCTGAATTCACAGCCAAGTTTCTTTCCGATATTTTGTTCTTAAATATCTTTATTGTTACTATTTCTTTTTCTTGTACTGTCTGTAGTGATACAGGCTTGGCCTTTCTCCACAGATGTATCAGTTTCTCAGGCTCTACTTGCTGTAACTCCTTCTCCCACAGCATCCTTTTTTATAGAGCCCTAATTTGACTGCTGGTACCTGAGCTGGTGGGTCTCCAGGACCTTTTGAGCAGCTGACTTCATTTTCCTGTTCCTTGGGTCACGTGTTTGTGTATCACTGCAGAGTTATTATCTAATATTATCTTGTGACATCAACCAATAGTGCTCAAAGCTATGATTTGTAAATATATCTGGAAATATTCTTAGTTGATATGTATTTATTTATTTAATTCCTTTATTTATTTTTGAGGCAGAATCTCACTGTGTAGCACAGGCTAGCCTTAAATTTGCTATTCTCCTGTGTCAGTTTCCTGAATAGGGGTTGGGTATGTGCCACTATACTTCTGTCAGGGATTTTTCTGTATTTGTTCCAAAGGGAAATAGGAAAGGGACATTTTTTTTTTTTTTTTTTTTGGCAAATATCTTCACCTCCTCTGCATGAGATACAGGTTTTTGGACATTTCTTATTAAGATTTTATGATCTGTTGATGACTGAGAATTCTGCCAACTTCTAAGTGTATGTATACCAACTATACATTCTGGGACTAGGGAAGTAACTATAGGATGAGTTCAGAGATGCAGTGGACCTAATAAGCCAAAAATATTAATCACCTGACATCCATAAGCCCCTGCTTTAACTGAAGGTCTGCAGTGTTTCTTGGGGTCTCCTGGAATCAGTCCCAATTCAGAACCAGTATCCAGTAGATCCTGGAAGGTCTGATTAGTTCTCCCCTCCCCCAACCCCCCAAATAAACAGTTACTCTTATAAAGAGGCATATGTCCCTTTGGGGAAGGAGTAGAGAAAGGCTAACAGTAAAACTTTAAGATATTTATTTTAATCAGTGTTCTTTTGTTGTGAAGAGACATCATGACCACAACAGCTCATAGAACAGAGAGCACTTAATTGGAACTAGCTTATAGTTTCAGTTTAGTCTGTTATCATCATGGATGCACCACTATGTCTGTCCTGGCTTTTTGTGACAGGGTCACACTCTGAAATCCAGGGTGTGCTGGAACTTGGGATCTTTATGCCTTTGCTTCTCCAGTGTCTGACAGGCTGAGAGCATGCAGGTAGACTCAAAGGTAGAGAAGAAAGTAGCTAAGAGTTCTACATCTGGATCCACAGACAGGAGGAAGAAGAGAGTGAATGGGCCTGGCCTGGCTTGGGTTTTTAAAACCTCAAGCCCCACTATCAGACCCACTTCCACTGAGAAGGACACACCTACTCCAGTGAGGCCACACCTCCTAATGCTTCTCAAACAGTGCCCCTACCTGATGACTAAGCATTCAAATACATGAGCCACGAGGGGGCCATTTTTTTTTTTAAAGCTACCACAGTATTTTATCAAGGTCTTTCCTCAGGAGAACCTGGCCATCTCGTCTTCATTCAAGGAGTTCTGGGTCTACAGACTGGCTCAAGTCTGAAAATGGGTTCATGGGCCAAGACTCCCATAGCTGAGAAACAATGTAGCCTTTCTTTAATTTGTTTGAGAAATTTTCTGAGTAAACTGATAAAACAGGAATCCAGTAGGCATCTTATCTGTTTCATGCCTAGAAACACCAGGATGGATTAGCCAGTACTAAAGGTCCAAATGAGTCATTCCACCATAAAACTCATTTTGCCTGTGCTGACGTTTACAGGTCAGGCCATTTGACATTGCTTTGTCTATTTTACTTATTGCTATAGCTGTGATCACTTTGCCTTTGGCGATTCAGTTCTGCCACTGGCCCCTGCTTCTTTGGAGCCCAGTTAACCCATTGCATTTAATTTGTCCAACTGAGCAGGAGCATCTCCAGCCCTAAGGTCTGGCACAGGGAAAAGGACAACAGCAAAGCTCTTCAAATGGTGCCCTGGTGCTCTTTCACCATTGCATCTTAGAGGATGTCTTAGTCAGGGTTTCTGTTCCTGCACAAACATCATGACCAAGAAGCAGGTTGGGGAGGAAAGGGTTTATTCGGCTTACACTTCCATACTGCTGTTCATCACCAAGGAATTCAGGACTGGAACTCAAGCAGGTCAGGAAGCAGGAGCTGATGCAGAGGCCATGGAGGGATGTTCCTTACTGGCTTGCTTCCCCTGGCTTGCTCAGCTTTCTTATAGAACCCAGGACTACCAGCCCAGGGATGGCACCACCTACAAGGGGCCCTGCCACCCTTGATCACTAATTGAGAAAATGCCCCACAGCTGGATCTCATGGAGGCATTTCCTCAAGGGAGGCTCCTTTCTCTGTGATAACTCCAGCCTGTGACAAGTTGACACACAAAACCAGTACATAGGATTAGTGAGAGGCCTGTCTCGTGGACCTTCCTGTTGTGGAGGACTAGGTTTTACACAGCATACTCACTGAGCATTGCAGTTTTTCTGAGCCTTAACAATCCCTTCATCAGCTAAACAAAGTGATACCAGGCACCTCAGCTCCTTTTTAGTAGGCTCTCTGACAGATACTCAAGCCAATTCAAGCAAATTTCAGTCACCTTTTTAAGTTGTGTAAGCTTCTGTATTAAACCTAGACTCTCCACTCAGAGCCCCTATCAATAAACTCGCATGATTCAGCTTTATGTTCTTTTCCTCATTGTCCCACTAAAAATCCATTCCCACACAGATTCCCCAGACTTCTGACTGTATGAATTAGAAAACTCATTAAAGTATTTAGTAGTGTAGTACCTTTCCTCACAGACTACACTTCCTATCTCTGCTCTAGGAGCCTGTTTTATTAAGTTTGGTTATAGGTGTAGAGACAACTATTGGGAGACCCTGAGGGACATCAGTATTATGGTCTTGCCTGGCATCACCTTCAGAGAAAGTCACTACTAGTTTAGCAGACAATGAAGGATTAATTTACTTAGATGTGAAAAAGACAGTATTTCAGGCAGTGCCATTGCGAGTACACTTCCTCAGGTGAGATAAACCCTTGAGAATCTGAGGTTTAAAAGTTCTTGGCTTCAGTAGGGTCTTCCCACACATCCCCAACCCAAGTTCTAGGATTCCATTCTTTGCCAATTAATGCCCTTATTAACCACTGACACCCTCTGAGCTGAGCCTTAAAAATCCCTTAATTGACAGTAAGCAATGGAGTGTCAGGCATCTCAGACTCCTTTTCAGTAGGTCTTATTTTGACAAATACTTAAGCCAGCCATTCAAACAAACTTTGGTTTGGTTCAAAGAAATTTTTGCTGTAATTCAGCTGACCTCATTCAGTTTGATTTTCCACAACTTGGGCTCTGTGGGTGCAGGAGAGAAGAGTCTCTTCCAGGGCGCATGTAGAAAACTCTAGACTTCATATGCATCTGGAGCCCATCAGTTTTTATCACTTGAGTTCATAGAAGTTGCTGAGATGCTACAACTTGCTTGTTATTTTCCTGTCACTTTATCTAGACGTGCTAGGAACAGCCTACCAGCATCATCGTTTTCCTAACATTTCCACCAGTCGTCGGACATTTTACATGCAGAGTCGTCAAAGCCACTGCCTTTCATAAGTGGTGAATCTGGGTACCCAAATGCGTTTGTTTCCTCATGATTGTAAAATAGTTCACGCCATGGGCTTTCTCCAAAGGCTTCAGTTAACTGTTGGTGTTGGCCAATTGGGAAGGCTATTTTAGATACTTAAAAGATTCATTCTTATACTTCTGTTGCTCTAGAACCACTTTTGTTTCCAGTATCTGTACTAGGCAGAGTTCTCCAGAGGATCAGAACTTAGAGAATGGATATTTTTCTATATGTAGAAAAATGGTTTTCTTTTTTAGAATGACTTACAGGCTGCAGTTGAGCTAATTCAGTGATGACTGCCAATGAACAAAGGTGCAAGATGAGAGTCACTTAGAGACACATAGACTCCAAGTGTAAGACGTGGAGGCCCTACAGGGTTCTGGCCACATAAAGTAAAAATGACAGATTAAATAAAAATATTTCAACATATAATTATGAAAATTATTATTGTTTCATACTATTCATATTAAATCTTCATTGTCTAGTTTTTCACACTTAATTACTGATTTTTGAGTAGCCACAGTGGTTATTGTAATGAGTAGTATAGGTTAAAATTTTGTTCAAGAATTAATTCAATTTGCTAATCATGTATTTTAGTTATTTTCAACTAATAAGAAAAATGTATATGGGTTATGGACACTGCAGTTATTCATGTCTCTTTTTAGTTGGGTTTTCCACTTTTTAAATTTTATATTGGCAAAGGTTAAGGGAATTTTATGTTCTTCAAAGGGTGTTTACTATTAGGGTAATATTGTCTTTCTCTATTAGCAGGACTGCCAATATGTGCTTCTTTTGTTTTGTTTTGTTATTTTATTTTATTTTTTCAGACAGGGTTTCTCTGTATAGCCCTGGCTGTCCTGGAACTCACTCTGTAGACCAGGCTGGCCTTGAACTCACAAAGATCTTCCTGCCTCTGCCTTCCAAGTGCACCATCTCCCTCTCCTGGCAATATGTTGATATTTATTGCTTTGCTTGTTAGATGTATCTGATTGCCCTGATCACAGTGAAACTATACTGGTCTAGATGATCTTCGTTATATGTTCTCTCCCTTGATCTCACAAAGACCTGTCTCAGCATTTAGACACAATACCCTTCTCCTTAGCCGTTTAGTCGTCCATTTCTTACCCAGGGTCGAGTAATTCACTTGTGTGTGATTTCTTTGACAATCCTAGTGCCTTTCATACATGCTACCATACATTCTAATCAACCTGTCCTGTTTGTTTCTAGGAGATGGTAAGCTACAGCGTGACATACAAGCATCCCATTTACCCAGGTTTCCTGCAATGTACAGAACAGCTTTCTGTATTGTATATCCATACCGAGTTGAAGGCATGTGCTGTGCCACAGTGTGATAGTGTGTCGCACTGGGATACTTGGGAACTGAACTCAGGTCTTATGGAAAGAGCAGCAAAGGCTCTTAAATACTGAGCCATCTCTTCAGTTCTTGTTATTTAAAGGAGAAAGAGAAAGAAGGAATGTTAGGCAGCGACTTCAGTTATACTGTGAGCTTCGTGTTTATTGTCTTTGAACTCTTGGGATGATGGCTAAATGAATGGAATAATCCAGCAACTAGAATACAGCTGCTAGGCTGTACAGAGTAAGCATGGAACCTTTGGAACATCGAGCACGTGCAGTATTGGAGTGGGTAAGGATAGAAGAGAGATTTAGAACAGGGAATCCTGACAAGTTTCCTTTCACCAAGAAGTTGATTCTCTAAAAGAATAGAGAATAAGTAGACAAGTACCTAAATGTGAATAATTCTTTTGTCGTTGATATATAGCTATAGTCTTTTGAGGGAGTCATGAAAACTATGGGTCTTTAGGATTTTTTTTTTTTGATAAACTTGTATTAGTCTATCACTTCTGAGTTCCCCAGAAAGAGTGAAGAATATCATTAATATTTGTTGCTAAATAATGTGGTTTCTAAATATGTGTAAACTGTGACTGTTTATATTTGAGTATGCAAGGTAGTTTTGATTAATCAGCACAGTGTATTTCTGTGAGTATTTGTGTGCATTGTGAGGTACTCTCTGATGTACAGTCCTGGAACATGGGTAAGACTTGTTTTCTTTGTGAATAGGAAATAAACTTCTTTTGAATCAAGGGGTTACTAAAGAACTAGGCATTAGGGGTCACTTTACACTTTTTTTTTTTTTTTTTTTTTTGGTTTTTCGAGACAGGGTTTCTCTGTGTAGCCCTGGCTGTCCTGGCACTCACTTTGTAGACCAGGCTGGCCTCGAACTCAGAAATCCGCCTGCCTCTGCCTCCAGAGTGCTGGGATTAAAGGCGTGCGCCATCATGCCCGGCTCACTTTACACTTTTGAGAACTTGAAAATCATATACAAGAATTCATGAGTTCTCAAAAAAAACGAGGAATGGCCGTGCACCTTGGAAAAAATGTCCTAGTTTTTAATTTTTTTTTTGCTCTACATTAAGGATGATAAGAACTTATTACAAAAGAAAATGGGGCTGAGTAGGTCAACTTGTTCAGTCCTTAGCAGAGTGGTCCCCAGTAGGACAGTCACCAGCTGCACTGCTTTCGAGATGGTCTCAGGGTAAATGGCAGACCTGGTTCACTTTCAGAGTTAATTTAGAGGTGAAAGAATGTTTGATAATGTAGTTGTGCATTATGTGTGATTTAAGCCACAACATTTTTGTTGTTACATGCTTGTCACATATTTTAGAAAGCCCGTGCATGTTCTAAAGTGTAGGAGAAGAAATGAAGCTGCTGATGTGGATGGGTGGGATAGAAACAAAAATGATTTGGTTGTGATGGCAGTGAGTCAGTCTCCCCTGGATATAGGTGATGGCCGATGTGAGCAGTACAATTCAGACTTCACTTGTAGAGTGCCTACTGTTTAACAAACACTGTCATTCTAAGTCCAAAACACTTGAGACGTTATTGTCAGTATTTAATAGATGAGGAACCAAGGTAACTTTAATTGGTATATTCAGATTCTTTACTTGATGTTTTAATTGCTGTATTCAGAATCTTAGAGCTAGTAGAGAGTAAGGCCAGTGCTGTGTTGCATCTAGCCTCTCCAGGCTTTGTGTATCTATTGTGTCACTATATAACACTAAGGAAATTAATTTTATCTTTACCACAGTCTTAGAAGACACGTGATTTATAAAAGAGGAAACTAAGGCTCAGTGGACCTCACGTTTAGCGAGATCCACAGCCACACACTGAAACTGTTATCTTAAAGTGAGGAAGGAGGTTGGGAAACTAGTCATGATGCAGAGATGGTGGTGGGTTCATAATTACTGTGGATCCTAGATTTTAACTTTTCCATCTTACTATATCACCATTTGATTGCTATTAACTGCCAACTCTTGGGGTTACCCCTGAGAAGCAGCAGCTCCGTAGCCGTGTAAGGAAGACCACTCGCTCCTCCACTTAACAAAGGACGAGAAGCGACGGACTCGGCAGGCAGGTCCTGTATCAGTCCCTGTACAGATGAGCTCCATGTGCCATAGGGAAGATTGCAGAGCATGTTATAAACCACACTGCTTTTTTGAATAAGGTTTGATACTATCTTTAGGTATCTATATTAGTTTCTTTAGAATCAATATTTGACTATGTAAGATCATTCCGGGCTCCACTCTGATAAAATACAGTAGACTTCTGTTGTTTTCTTGAGGAAAAAAAAATGTCCACATTTTCTTCTGCAAGTGATGGAATCCACCTCTACTATGCTTTAGAGGACTTTAAGGAAGGTGCCCTTCCTTCTTAGGGACCTGGCATTTTTTAAGTATTAGTTGTAATCAGCAGATATTGGGCAGGAGGCACCTTTGTATTTTGTGTGGATCAAATATTTGTATAGACATTCTTTTAGACTGCATTGTTTTTGAAAACTATTTTTAGTTTGGTGTGTATATAGTGGCCGTGTGGTGTGTATTAACTGACTAAGATGACTGAATATGATAGAAACATCAGGTTAGTCTGGAGTATAGCATCTTTGCCCCACACTGGGATGTCTAATGTATTTGTAGGAGCAGTTGCTCTAAGATAGCCTTCAAAAATATAGGTAACTAACCATTTTGGCTCATTGAGAATCAGTAAGGTTATTAATTAAGAATTAAGCAGAATGTTTCATTTCCCCCCATTCAGTTTTAGCCTCAGTTTTGCAGAAGGCTGCTGAGAAGTCTTTTCTCCATGCTGGAAGCTGTCTTCTCTGAGACAGCTGACGTCATCCAGAGCTCTAGGAACTGCAGACAGCATTGACTACTTGTGGCTGAGAGGTTTTTATAGGAGACCTTTGAGTAAGCTACTTTGTCCTTGCCAGGACATTTTTAAAGGATCAGCCAGCAGCTCCAAACTATATTAAGTAGAGGGAGCATTTGGAAGAAGGAAGGAATCACGGGCTCCTTTCTGTTTCCACCTCTGTCTCCCCTCACCCAACTTGGGTCTTTATGGGTGCTGAATTCAGCTTCCCATAGAATAATTTTCTTCGGGCTTTTTTGTTAACTTGATACTTGTAAATAGACACTGAATATTCCCCACTTATATAAGACTGTAGATGATATTTTTATGAACCAGCATGCCTTCATCACCAGTTTCTGAAATTTGTTACATACGCTTAAGACAATGAACAGATACAATGGCAGCACCATAATTCTACCTTTTCAATATTAAAAAGGAAGTTCTGTAATCTTCAAGAGTCAAGAGGTGCCATGATGACCTTGTGGAGGTTACGTGACCGTTTGAGGGGATTGGTTCCTTCCCAGCTTGTAGGTCCCTGGGATTGAGCTCAGGTTGTCTGGCTTGGACGGAAGCAGCTTTTCCCACTGAGCCACTCTGGTCCTTCATTTGGCCTGCCTTAGTGTTGCGTGCCTTTAGTCCCTGCACTCAGAGGCAGAGGCAGAGAGAGGCTGAGAGGGAGGCAGGCAGAGGCAGGAGAATCTCAAGAGTTCATTAGTGGTTGTACCGTTTCTGCTCACCACACATTCTTGCACGAACCTGTTAATTTTATGAGTTTCCTTGTTCTTGATGTTTTATATAAAGGTAATTGTACACTGTGTGACTCTGGGGCCTTTTGTGTTTGGCCTCTTTCACTCAGTATATTTTTAGGGTTCATTTTTGTTTCTACCATGTTTCATTTTAATGGCTACTGTGTGCCCTGTGTGCCGTTTGTGTGTGTGTATGTGTGTGTGTGTTTCCATATCCCTTATTTATTTATTCAGTTACTTCTTTTTTGGGGGTCTGAATATTCTGTATAGAGTTCCTCTGAACCTATGCGTAGAAGATTTTGGTTGAGCGACAGATATTTCTTTAGGATATATCCCCAGTAATATTGCTTGGTTATGTGGCATTTCAGTATTTAATACACCGCGGGATAGTCAATATGTTTTTCATAGGGCTTGTACCATTTGACATTACCACCAGCAATTGGGTTCCAGTTTTTCTCCATCCTCTAATACTTATTTTCTATTAAGATTTATTTTCCTTTTGTTTATGTGTACGAGTACCTGTGCATGTGAGTGTAGGTACCTGTGGAGGTCAGAAGAAGGGATTGGTGGATTTCAGCCACTCATGTGGGTGTTGAGAACCAAACTGGTTTATTGCAAACAGCAAACATTGCTTTTCATTGCTTTTTGATCATGGCTGTTTATTCTAGTAGTGAAATGGCACAGCACTTCCACCCATTTGTTCTGTGGCTGTTTGCTTTTCTCTTTTGGAGAAGTGTGTATGAAAATCCTTTGCCTTGAATTTGCTATTGAATTGCATGGGAACTGTGGAATAGTTTACCCTGATTTTTATTATGAAGGTATTTTACCTTGACTGTAGGTACATTTAAAAATTCACTTTCTGTGCTTTGCCTTTTCAATCCCTTGATAGTGCCCTGTGATGCCCAGAAGTTAAATTTTGATTAAGTTGGATGTATCCAATATTTTCTTCTCTGCTTGTGCTTTTGTATAAAAATGCAATGCCAACTTCAAATGTTTGTTTTCCTGTAGTGCTGGCATTGAACCTAGGACCACCTGTATGCTCTGCAACTCAACTGCTGAGCTGTATCTCCAGCCCTCCTATTTAAAAAAAAAAAAAAAATTATGTATCTGGAGTTTTGCCTGTCTGTATGCTTGTGCAGTACATGCATGCCTGGTGGGAAGAGAAGAGAGGGGCTGGTTCCCTGGAACTGGAGTTACAGATGGCTGTGAGCAACTATGTGGGTGCTGGGAACTAAACCCTGCTTCTGTGGAAGCACAGCCAGTGGTCTTAACTGCTGAGGTGTCGCCAGCTCCATCTATCTAGATCGGTCTGGAACTTGAAATTCCTCTGCCTCAGCATCTCGAGTGTATGCCACCATGTCTAACATCATGCTTGTTAAGTGAGAAATACATCATGATTTAATGTTTCCCGAACTATTTCAGGATGACAAGTTTGGATTATAAAATTGCCCTTTCAGATTTTAAGTTTTAAACTTAGAGTTCTGCTCTCTTATGAGGAAATCTTGAGTAGTAAATGACTATATTTGTACATAAATTATCTAATTACTGTTATTTTGAAATTATAAAAAATAATTAACAGTAATGTAAGAATCATGTGTAATTGATAATTTCTAAGGATATATAGGGAGATTGCTATTTTAAAAATCATTTGAAAAGATCTTGTGGATTAAGCTATATATTTGATAAATATATAGTATCATGAATATCTAGAGGAACAACTTATAGAATGAATTTATATATATATATATACATATATATATATATACATACACACCACATACATATATGTATATTTATACACACACATATATCTATATATATCTATATCTATCTATGCCTTATTAGAGTGGATTACAGGGTGTGGTCCAGCTAGTCTAGTCTAATAATGGCTGTCTAAGAATCCACTTGTTTAGTCCATGAGGCTGGATATCCCAACTAGACTTCAGTACACAGTGGAATCCTGAAGTAGGCTGTAATGCCAGTGAAGAAATGGACTTGTGAGCCACCTTGCATTTTCTGTGTAGTTTGTATAGGTGGTCAGCAGGAGGTGTGGGCCAGATTAAGGTGGATTTTCCCACCTCAGAAAATTCAGGTTAAAAGTGGATCTTCCCATTTAATTGAGGGAAAAAAAATTCCTAACAAGTATACCCAGCCACTTGAGTTTCAGTTAATTCCAGATGTAGTCAAGGTGACAACCAAGAATAGCCAGATAGGCTTTTTTTTTTTTTTTTTTTTTTTAAAATCTTGCTGTCAATGTTTTTCTGAGACATAAGCCCTCACTGGGCTGAAACTCACTATGTAGACTTTGCTGGCCTTGAACTCCCAGAGATCCACCTGCTTCTGCCTGCTCTGTGCTGGGATATGTGTATGCTACCACACCAGGCTGTCTGTGTTTTCCAAATCATATTTCAAATTTTTAAGATTTATTTTATTTTTCTGTATATGAGTATTTTACATACCATGTGCATGCCTCGTGCCTGTGTAGGTTAGAAGGTGTCAGATCCTCTGGAACTGGAGTTATGGATGCTTGTGGTTTCTAGGGGTCAAACTCAGATCCTCTGTAAGAGCGCCTACCTGCTGAGTCATCTCTTCAGCCCATTAAATGATTTCTTTAAAAAGTCATACATTAGACAGTACGTGTTGATCATACCTACCCACCACCATCTCCCTGCAACTCACCTTAATGCCTCTCTGCCCTGCCTCCCTCCCCACTCCATGCTCTGCTTTTGTTGTTAATCCCGGAGTCCAGTTAGTGCCTCCCCGTGCATGTGGGCACGGCACACGCACTGGGTCATGGGCAAACTGCCGACGACCGTGCAAGAGGAGAGGGACCGCACCTCTCGCTGTCCTTCAGTCGCCAACAGCTTCTCTGCTGATGTTGCTGTCAGCTTTATAGGGATACTTCCTCACTCCCATTTTGAATTCTGTTTTATAATTGTAAAATATCTACATAATTCCAACCCCCAACCTACATGTGTGAGGGAAAGGAAAACCTTACAGCCTTTCACTGACTCAGTTAAGAACAGGCATATGTACACATACTCACCTTATCTTAGAAGAAAGCTCCGCTTACTGTTCGTGTCTTACATTTTTATTTTACTTGAAAAATGTTCAAGGACATTCATGGTGGCACATGGCATACTTTCCTTTAAAATTTATTTTCCTTCCTTCCTCCCTTCCTTTCTTTTCTTCTTTCCTTCCAGCCATCCGTCTGTGTGCGCACATGCTGTGCTGTAGTTTGAGTGTGAGGTCAACAGCTTCCTAAAGTCATTCTCTCCTCCCATGTGGCCGTGGAAGTGTGCAGTTGGTCATCAGGTCTGGTGGCAAATGCCTTTACCGTCCCTGCTGACCATCTGTACCGACTCATGATTTTTTTCAGCATGTAGTTTAATATTTATTGATACTGGGGTTTTGTATAAAGATATTTTAGAAATGTTGGAGTATTTTATTTTTGTTTTTATCATGAAGTCGTTTTATTTACCAGACAGTCTCAGAACAGTAGAGGTGTACATAGTAAGATGTGTACAGTTTAAAATATCCTGACTCTGGTTTGTGCAAGTCTCTCGACTTCTTGACTTTAATCTTCGAAGATTGACATAGTTAAGTTCAAGTTTTCCTTTTTTATTTTCCTTTTGGATTTTCGAGACAGGGTTTCTCTGTGAAATAGCCCTGGCTGTCCTGGAACTCACCCTGTAGACCAGGCTGGCCTTGAACTCAGAAATCCGCCTGCCTCTGCCTCCCAAGTGCTGGGATTAAAGGTGTTCAAGACATTTTCCTAACAATTACACATTACAAAGTGATTTTGAAATAAAATACACTGTTATATCATCTGTAACTCCATGGTTTCTTTCTATCTGTAGATATGTAGACAATGAGCCATTGTCCTTGGCTGAATTTTTTTTCATGTGACATCAGTAATATTAGCTTTTTGAATACAATGAAGACTTTTAATAGTGATTTTGAGACTTTCTTGCCATTAATATTATATGTATTATATACACTCCCAACATTTTCTATACTTGTTTCAAAATTCATAAAATTACATATATATTACTACAGTCCTCTTTATTTTTCCTATAGATTTAAGCTTAGTTTTCTAAATAAATTGGCACAAATTTCATTTATTAAAAGTAAAAGTAAATTTGATAAAGTGGGATCCATTTTACCATGAAAATTGAACATAAATTTCTGAAAATAGAGAAAAGGCTTTTTGCCTTTCTTCTCTGTCCCCTAGTGCCAAGGACAGCAGCTGACTCTACACCTTCCATTCTCTGTGTTTATGTTTGCTTTGAAAGTTAATGTTGGATCATAGACTTTTCTCCATGCTAGTGCTAACTTACTTTATTCTTAGATCTACTTAATTTTATATGTATGAGTATTTACCTACATATATGCATGTGTTCCATGTCCCTGTCTGGTCCCAAAGAGATCAGAATGGGATCCTCTGAAACTAGATTTACAGACAGTTGTTACCTGTCACCTGGGTGCTGGAAACTGAATCTTAATCCTATGTAAGGGCAGCCAGTGCTTCTCACCACTGGTCGGCTCCTCAGCTTCACTCTCAGCCTTTATTTAGGGAGAAGGGGCTTGAGACAGGGTTTCTCTGTGTAGCCCTCACTGTCCTGGAACTCACTCTATAGCCCAGGCTGGCTCTGGACTCACAGAGATCCACTGTCTCTGCCTCCTGAGTGCTGGGGTTAAAGGCTTGTACCACTACGCCCGGCTTCACTTTCATCTTTTAAATGAATAAGCTGTTGGAAATACTTTTCTTTGGATGTTTGTTTACCTTTTTTTGCCTCTGGCATTGGCATGTTTAATTTGTTTTCATGTGTTAGTGGAAGATACTAAATTTAAGAGTTGATGAACTGAGAGTGGTTCTCCGTGGATTCTTGAAGGAAACATATTTTTTTTTTTTTTTTGGTTTTTCGAGACAGGGTTTCTCTGTATAGCTCTGGCTGTCCTGGAACTCACTTTGTAGACCAGGCTGGCCTCGAACTCAGAAATCCGCCTGCCTCTGCCTCCCGAGTGCTGGGATTAAAGGCGTGCGCCACCACGCCCGAGGAAACATATTTTTATAGAACATTACTATGTTAATATATTTTTAAATTTATGTACTTTTGGTTGACTATTGGAACAATGAACGTAAATACTTTGTAGGCAGTTTATACAAGCCTCCTTGGATAGACAGTCAATGCGTGAGACAGTGTTCAGTTTAGTCCAGAATTAAGGAGGATAAAAATAAAGTGAGAGAAAATGAACAATTCGTCTCTCTCAAATTGTCACTTTGTGACAGAGTTGCTAAAGTAAATTTTTTTTTTTCTGGAGGACAGTTTTGGGATTTCAGAAATTAATACGTAGCCAGTTTATTTTAAGGAGAAAAGTGTGTTCTGAGACTTAGATGTTTATTCAAACTTTAGTCCTAGTACAGATATGCATTGCATTCTCTGTTCCAGACCTTGTGGTCCTTTCATCCTTTCAACAATCCTGTGATACATTTTCACAGGAGAAAGACAGGAGACTGTAGGAGAACACTTACCATGGAAAGAAGTTCCTAATGGTGAATGAAAACAGTTTTACTAAGAAGTATGTGTCATGGGTCCCACTGACTGCAACAAAATCTACAAGACCATAGTCTACTACTATAGTCTACTAGACCATAGTCTAGCTTGTAGCTCATGCCCTAGTTAGCTTGAACTGTCAACTTGACATAGCCTAGAGTAATCAAGAAAAAACTTGATTAAGAAACTGTGCAGAGCATAAGGGCATGTCTGTGGGGCATTGTCTTGATTGGTAGTTGATTTAGGAGCTATAGAGTGCTGGCCCACTGTGGGACAGGACGTATCTTAGGGCAGGTGGTCCTGGGCAGTATAAGAAATGCAGCAGAACGCAGCAAGGACTGTACCTCTGTGGTTTCTTAAGGTTCCTGCCCTGACTTCCCTCACAGATGGACTGGGACCTGGAACCTGGAAGTAAGTGTAAGTCATGTAAACTGTGTGTGTGTGTGTGTGCCCCTGTGTGTGTGTGTGTATGTGTGCATGTGTGTGTGTGTAGTTTAAGCAGCAGAAAGGGAACTAGAACACGTAGTCCTATTTTTTTCTCTTTATTATCTTCGTTTTCCTTTTTTGTTTTTGCACAGTGAGCACTTATTGTCTTAAGAAACCTGATAAAAAGGTCCTCCCCTCCCTTTTTTTTTTTTTTTTTTTTTTTTTTTTTTGGTTTTTCCGAGACAGGGTTTGATTCCTGGAGGTAGTAGATCTCAAAGCACCCTTAAAATAGAACTCCCTTAGTAACGATTTAAATCTCTGAGAAAGTCTGGTGAGTATATGAAATAGGAATTTAAGTAAAGCTTATTTGTATATTCTTTGCTTTCTGCTGTGTCTGTCTTTTGTTTATATTTGAGACCGTAATTTAATCACATTTGTCCATTCTCTTTCTTCCCTCCAAACCCTCCTACATGCTTCTGCTTTCCTTCCAATCCATAGCTTTTTTTTCATTAAATTATTAATACATCATATGTGTATTTGTATATACATAAACATTCCTAAGTATATGACTTTCTGGGTTCATATAATATTACCTGTATGCATGTTTTCAGGGCTGATCTTTTGACCCTGGAAAGCTAACTGGCGTGCTCTTCCTTGGAGAACCACCCCTCCTGCTTCCAGCTCTACTCAGTCGCCAGTACTGGAAACCCAGCTAACTACTCAGTGCTAGTGGGTGAAGCCATGGCCATTGGAAGAGACTCTATAACCACTAATTGCTAACCCAGCGTAATCCTCAGCAACACTCTATAAACGCTTGTCCTGACACCCACAGATAAATGTAGCCTTCACCCCTCATTAAGGAACCTTTCTGCAACAGACAGACCACTGCAGAAAACCACGACCGGTCAAGATGCAGAGCTGTGGGGCACAGTCCCAGTAGATACATCTACAAACACCCCACACCTAAGGCTCGTTGTGAAGTGGGGGCAGAAAGATTGTAAGAGCCAGAGGGTCAGGGAGTGTGCAGTGAGATTGTGTCTCCTAGTAACATCAGAAGCTGCACTCTCAAGTCTCACCAGCAGTCTGGCTTTGTGATAAGAATGCAGAGCATCTGAAGCTGGAAGCTGACAGTAGCATTGCTGTTGCTGGGAGTAAAGCCTTCTCAAAATGAGTGAGTGGGTGGCCTCGCTGCTTTCTCATGTTAGTGCAGTGGGTTTTCACCCCCAGTAGGAACTCAGTTAACTGTTGCAATTAATGTTTCCTTATGGCAGTCTCACTATGAAGCCTAGCTTGACCTTGAAGTTATAATCTTGCCTTAGCTTCCCTCATACTGGGATTATAGGCATCTGCTTCCATGCCTGGCTCTCTTTTCCATTTTCCTGTCCTTGACAGGGTTTCTATTTTAGCTATGACTGTCCTGGAACTTACTCTGTAGGTCAGACTAACCTTAAAATCAGAGATCTGCCTGCCTCTGCCTCCTGAGTGCTGGGAATAAAAGTGTGTGCCACCACCACCCAGCTAAAGCTGATTGATAAAAGTAGAGCTTGCAAGATGCGTCAGCATGTCAAGCGCCAGCTTCAAGCCCAGTGACACAGACTCAGTCCCCTGGCCCCACGTGTTGGAAGGAGAAAACAGACTTCCTTAAGCTGTCTTCTTGTATACTCTGCCTCCTACACAAATAAATTAGTGTACTCAAATTAAACTATTTTGTGCATTTGCCTGAATGTGTATCTGTGCACCATGTGCAGTAGTGCCCTAAGGCCGTAGAGGGATCGGATTTACAGTTGGTTCTTAGCCACCCTGTAGGTGAACCTGGGTCCTTTGTAAGAATAGTAAGTACTCTTAGCCACTGAGCCACTTCTCCAGCCCCGTGAAATAAAATAAAAGTTTTGTTTTTCTTAAAGTGGAACCCAACATTTTGCTGCTTGTGAAATCTGTTCTATCCATGGCTAAAATCTGTGCTAGTTTTACGTATTTTTATCTTTAAATTTTTGTTATGTAGTTTTAAAGGTCGTCCTTGTAGTTCTTATTTAAAAACCTGCAGTTACTGGCCCTGTGTTTTCTATTTTCTTGCTAACACCTATCACTTCACCTATATAATTGTGTCTATTGTCTCTCTTTGCCAGCCACTCCCAACCCCCTTTTGTTTTTTCAAGATAGGCTTTCTCTGTGAAGCACTGGCTGTCCTGGAACTCACTCGGTAGACAAGGCTGGTCTCAAACTCAGCGATTCACCTGCCTCTACCACCCTAGTGCTGGGATTAAAGGCGTGTGCCACCACCTGGCTTTTAAAAAGAAGGCTGCTTTAAGTGTAGAATTTTGATTTTGATTTTCCCAGAGTTTAGAATGATACTTGTGGGCACAGGAGATTTGAACCTATATGCTTTTTTAAATGAATAATAGGCACTTGGTATTGGTAGATTGGGTGCTCTGTTTGGTGGTAGAGATGAAGTTTCAGTGTTTACAGGTTAGGGTTCATTGTGTTTTAGGATGGCTGCTTTTTCTAATTTAATGATGGAATTAAATAATTATAGGCCAGTTGGAGTTTCCGAAGTATATTGCAGAGACCCTAGCTTGCTGGGAGTTCTATTTTAACAGGTAATACATTCTTTAACACCTACAGCATTTTCATTTGTTTTAAAGATGGAGGGTTTTCATTGTTCTATATAATAGGTGGCTTTTTAGTGAGGGGATGCAATTACAATAGCAAGCTTTTTTGTTCTCACTAAAATTTACCTGAAGCCTTGTAGTGGGAAGTGAGGTAGAATATGCTGTTTTGCAGTTGTTTGTTGAACTTTACTTAGCACTGAGGTGTTGTGTGAGGCTTTTCGGGTTAAGGATAATGAGATTTATTATTGGATTAGGCACCCCCCCATTTATTAATTTATTATCCATCCTTTAAGGTCAACTACACTAGGTGCACTGTTGGACTCCTGAAAGTCAAATCAAGCATCCAGCAGTCTAGTAAGGAGTTTGAATAATGAAGAAAAGGTAAACATGGTTTGTGCCATAGCACTTCTTCTAGTTTGCTGCTTTCCAAACACCAGAAGAATTTATTTTCTTGGGTCTATTTTGAGGTTGGTTTGATTTTTTTTAAAAAGGTTTATTTATTTATTTATTTGTGTGTGGATTTTAGAGGACAACTTGTGGGAATAGGTTCTTTATTTCCATGGTGTGGGTTCTGGCATAACTCTGGTTTTCTGGGTTGGTGGCTTGCACCTTTCACTGCTAAGCCCATTTGCTGGCCCAGAGGTCGATTTAATTTAAATAGAAAGAACGAGAGCTGTACGATATGTACAACCTGTATAATTTTATTGTTTATTTTCCAGAGAGTGAGTGTTTGTGGGTATGGGTCTTTTGGTAGGAATTAGCATCTTCTGGGTGTTTACTATATCTTTTACTGTTTACTTACATGGTTTTCATTTATTTCTTTAATAATTCTGAGAGACAAGTATTGTCATCTGTAGTTTGCAAAAGCAAAATTGAATCTAGAAAAGTTAAGTAATTTGTCTAAAGTTCATAGCTGTTAAGTTGTGCCTTTTAAACCAGGTTTTGCTACCGAGGTTCATCAATGCAGAGTTCTATCCATAGATTGCTTTAGAATTCTAGCCCCACATACTTAACTCTAACTTTGAACCAGATTTCTACAAAAATGTCCTTTATCTTTAAAATAATAAAAAAAAGTGCATACCCAGTAGAAGTGTTGTAGAGGTTAAATATGTAACGCACAGAAAACACAGTTTGGCATTAGCATTGAGATATATACTCAGTATTGTTAGTTAATTATTTTTCCATCTTCAGTTTTTTGGCTTTTCAAGCATACTGTTTTTGGAAGTCCTGATAAGAAGAGTGTTGCAGATCTGAACTGTAATTCAGGGTGCTGATGCATTTGGAAGAAGGAAGAGTGAAGCAGTCAAGTGACAGGCTTACGGTCTGGGGAGGCAGGGAGACTCTGTAGCAAGTAGGTTCAAGTCGGTTGTTTGTTACATTTCCTTAGAATCATTGGGAGCAGTGTGTCCTGAAGCAATTCTCCAATCCTCTTCTTTCTCATTGAACAATATAAAGTATTTGAAAACAAGGGGGAGATGAAGAAATGATGCAGGAGGTGTTTACTTCCTGATGGAGCACACCGAGGAGGTTTGTGAGCTAGCTATTTTAAGACAGGGACTTGATGTCACCTGATGGGGTTCATGAATAGTGCAGGGTCAGTATCAGAACTCTACTGGGTAGCCTGTAATTCAGACCTGGAGTACTACTTAGAAGACAGGAAGTTAGGATTTGTGCCATGGTCTGAGAAAGTATGTGTTTACTTTATATATGAGACCTGGGCTCTTAAGAGAGCCAGAGAGAGAATCACCAGCTTGGTCACTCCTCCATTCATCGGCACTTGTTTAGAGTCCCTGGAGAACCTGTTTTTTGATAAAACATTAGTGGATGGAAACCGTTGTTTTGTGGGTCTCCTCTATTTGCAGTTTTGTAACACCTGCCCCTCTGTAACTATATAAAGGCAAGGAACACTTGGTCTATTTAAAAATAGTAAACTGTGCTTTCTGGGAATTTCTTGGTATGTGTTAATGATGTTTAATTCCTAAACATCAATATTGATAAATCCACATGAGATTTGTAATTTGTTTTAAATGCTACAGTACCCCCCTCCAGCCCCCTTTTTAAAAACACTGTCCTGGAATTTAGTTGGATAAACAGACTAATTTTTGGGGTTGTGTTGTTTTGTTTTGTTTTTGAGACAGGGTTTCTCTGTATAGCCCTGGCTGTCCTGGAACTCACTCTGTAGGCCAGGCTGGCCTTGAACTCAGAAATCCGCCTGCCTCTGCCTCCCAAGGGCTGGGATCAAAGGTGTGCGCCACCACACCCGGCAACCAGACTGATCTTGACCTCAGAGATTTGCTTTCCTCTGTCTCCCAAGTGCTAGGGTTAAAGGCGTGCATGGCCAGGTTTTACTTGTATTGATAACTGGTTTGGTTTTGGCTTTTGTTCTTTTGCTTTTTAAAGATTATGTTGTTAAATTCAGCAATGATTAACAGTAAGAGTTTTATTTCCTCTTTTAAAAATGTTTCCTATGTACAAGCCTGTGTCTGAAGTAATCCCAGGTGACTCATAGATGCCCTGGATCTTGCCTTACAAACAAAATCATTTTCAGCAATAGGCACAACTCGCTGACATTTACAGTGCCGGCTCAGCAACTTCACCATTGCACTGTTTCCCTAAAAGGGAGCAGAAGAGATATCGTCTCTGCAGATTGTCCAAATAACTTTTTGTACTTACCAGTGGGGGGGAGACTATTGTACTGTTATATGAACTAGTAAGTGGAGTATTTCTGACTTGGGATAAGGTTTGATTATCATCTCACATTAAGAAGTTGATGTAAGGGCTGGAGAGATGACTCTGCAGTTAGCTGTAGCAAATAGCACTGGATGATTTTCAGAGGGCCAGGGTTTGATTCTCAGCACCCTGGCAGCTAAAATTTGTCTGTAGCCCCAGTCTCAGGGGATTTGATGTTATCTTATGCCTCCTCAGGCACCTGTCACATTAACATGGTACATAGACATACATGTGGGCAAAACACCCATACATATAAAAATAAATAAATAAAATGAAAAATTATGCTTTAGTGCTTTTGAAAGCCAATAGTCACAGTAAGACACGGAAAATTCAGTAACACTTATATAGACTCCTGTTATTTAAACTAAAGCTACAAACCACCCCAAACTTGTAATTTGGTGGGTGGTAGAAATAATTATCTATAATGCTGGAGTAGTTAAGAGTGCAGAACCCAGTGTCCAGGTCAGGTGGCTCACAACGGCCTATACCTCTGGCTGCAGAGGGATCCAGGGCCTCTGGCTTGTAAGGACCCTTCTCCACATACTACATGTACACTTCCTCATGTACATGTGATTACAAAAGAAAACAAGTCCTAAAACATTAACTGTTAAACATCAGTTGCCATTTGTGAAAATTGATTTTGAAAGATACCATGCTATAGACATTTGCTTTTACATTTTTAATGGTTTTAAACTTTTATAATTCTAGGAAACCAGAGAGAATTCTGATGCCTGCCCTTCGTTTTTAATATATAAATTACAAATTGTTAAATGAAAAACATCAGTCTGAAACTTGGCTTGAAACATTCACCATTTGTAAGTGTTTGGATAGGCTGGGTTCTGTGGCTGTGGACCACACAGAGCTACGTGGTTGCCATATGGCCTGGTCGCTTAGCTGGTAAACTGAGGGTTGCAGAGCGACGGTGACCTTGCTCAAATATCTAGTGATTGACTGTGTTAACAAGAGGGCAGGATGTCTGTCTAACCCAAGAATTTTTACCCATTGTTCTGTTTGGCTTGGGCTTGTGTTCTGCATGGCTGAACCCAGGAGCGGAATGTGAGCATGCAAGGAGTGGTTCTGAAGGTCTGGCTTCAGAACTGGTGTAGCACTCTAGACCAAAGCCAGTCTATGAAGACACATGGACTTATTTGAGGCAGGCAGGGACCGTTGGGAAAGTTTTAAAATTAATCTCCTGCATTTAATGTAGCACTTTCTATAAATACTCATTTATACAATATATATATTTAAAAGCCTTTGTTTATGATAAATTACATATCCTGAATAGCCCATTTAGAACTTCCCCAAGTAGTACAAACGAGGGTCCCTAATTAAATATCTCTAATTAGTAGAGGTGATGAAAAGAGATAATTGAGTGCTTTTGGACTTATGACATCTGGGAAAGTGATGCCTAAAGTTAGCCAATTGGATAAATCCTGTCTTCTCATCGTAGTTCTTTGGCTTGCCCATCTCCCCCTTTTAATTTGAGGTGAAAGTAGTAAGACATCATCCTCTTAAAATACGTGATTCGATGTCATTTAGTACATTCACAGTGTACAGCCACCATCTTTTTGAAGTTCCAAAACCTTTTCAGTACCCCACCAGGAGACTACCCATTCTGCAGCCGTCTCCATTGCCTCCTCCCTCTAGCCTGGTAGCCGTCAGTCTGTCAGTGTCATTGGTTAATCTGGTGTGTCTGTGTGCATGTGTTTGTTCATGGATGCATGCGTGAGAGCATGCGTGTGCAGGCTAGAGGTTGATTAAAGCTGTATTACTCACCGTGCTCCACTTTGTTTTTGAGGACAAGGCCTCTCACTGAACCTGGAAATCACTAGTTGGGCTAGATTGACTGACCAGCAAGCCCCAGGGATCCTTGTTTCTCTTTTTCCTTGGGTCATTTGCATTTAATCACCAAGCCAATTGGTTTATGTTCCTTACAACCAGAGGATCCTAAACTGGACTAGACTAGACTTCCTCAGTGTGACTCACTGAGGGCCATCCCAGGAAGACTCTGTTGAGCTGTTTCCACTCCACTGAGCATGTTCTCTCAGTTTCCCCACTTTTCCCTGCAGACTCCTCCTCCCCTTTCCTTCCCACTTCAGGGCTAATGTTTGACTTTTGTTCCCACATTCCTCCTTGGCTGGCCTTTGCTGCTTCTGTGGCCAAATATAGACTTTATACTCTTATCTCTTCGGAATTCTAGACCTGTATGAATGTATTCCTAAATGTTCTGTAATCACCTGAAACTCAACCTTGATGAAACAGAAGCCATTTTCTTAATTCTCCGTTCTTTAACCAAGGTAAGACACCTCTGCTTGACCATTGTCCTCTTCTTGAATAAATAGCGCTGTTAATTCATAGGCTTCTTTGGCTTTGGTCTTGGGAGACAGTGCTGTCTCCTGTATACCTCATTTATCACCATCAGTCATTCTGCAGGTCTACCCTTGAATCAAGAGCTATTTCCCCAGCTGTAACTTTCAGTATTGGATGTTAACACTCTTTGCTTAGACCAGTGTAGTGCAACTGTAGCTTTTAGTGCTAAATATGGACAGTTACTAATTGTGAAAATTAAGCTGTAATAGAATACTGCCTTGCTCATTAGTTTGTATGTTCATTACAAATATCCAGTGATCTCCAGAACCTAAACTATTTTCTTCTTAGCCCTATGAAGAACAACTTTCCCTACTCTTGGACTATTACTACTTTTCTGTTTCTAGCTTTGTCTACCTTTCTTTTCTTTCCAGGTAAAGACCCAGAAGTCTGAGCACACATGCTCTTGTGTGCACCTTTATGTACTAAGTCACTCATTACAGAGTAATATTGAAGACCTGTATCATGGTATAAGATCCCCATCGGTCTATTCTAGGCAGTTGCAGTTATGATGTGATCCGCCCCCCCCCTCTCTCTCACACACACACACACACACACACACACACACACCCCAACCATGTATTGAATACTTGGTTCTCTGGGCAGTTGTTACAGTTAGGATGTGATCACACACACACCCTATTAGGAGGTGGGTCTTGGGTGAAGCTGAGCTCTGAAGTGTATCTCTTCTGTCTGGACCTTCCCCTCTCTCTGTCTTTGCCTTCTGTCTGCCATGAGTTAGTTGTGCAGATTTTCCTCACCACATTCTAGCTGCCTGGATGCTACACCATGACATAGAAACACTGTAGACTACAACTTGTAAAACCATGAGTGAGCCCAAACATTGCTTTACCAGCGTTTTGTCACAGTGACATGGCTGGTGGATCTTCTCACATTCTCAATTGTGTCCCCCTCCTTGCTTCCTCACACTGATTACAGCTTTTGTTGTATTTATTAACCCACTGTGGAGTTTTCCTCATTAGATAGCATTCTCTTGTAAACTAAAAGCTACGTGGGGCCAGGCACCGAAGGGAGGTGTTAAATCCATGTAAATAGTTGATACTAGTTACTAGATGTTAAATCCATCCTACTAGTTGATTTATTGATTTCAGTAGTCATGTAGATTCAAACCATGATTCCATTTTGGAGGGTAAATCAGTTACTTTCCTCATTGTTGTGATTAAATCCCTTGCCATCTACCCGCCCGCGGCGCCCCCCCCCCCCAAAGTTTCTCTCTGTAATAGCCTTGGCTGTCTTGGAACTCATTTTGTAGACTAGGCTGGTCTAGAATTCTGAGATCCACCTGCCTCTGTCTTCTAAGTGCGGGATTAAAGGTGTGCATCTCACCTGGCTGTATAAAAGCAGTTTAAGAGTTGAGCAGAAACAGTCTATCATGGTGGAGGGGGCATAGCAGCAGGTATGTGAGGTGGCTTGTCACACTGTGTCTGAAGTCAGGAAGCAGAGAGATGAATTTTGATGCTCTACTTGTTTTCTGTGTTCTATTTCCTTTTGGATTCCAGCCCATGGCATGGTGCTCTCCACATTCAGGAGGGTTAAACTTTTTTTGGAAATGCCTCCATAGATGGGAGCCAAACATAGGATCCTAGGTTGCTTCTAAATCTTGTCAGGTTGACATCAAGATGAACCAGCACAGAAGAAGTGGACATCCTTAACTGTTTACCTACTAACCATTCCACTTATCCATATAGACAGACATTTTCCTCCTCTGCTGCGGAGCAGTGGGCATGGGGGAAGAAAGGGAGTGGGAGGGAACCTGCGTCCTGCCAGAGTGCCACCAGAGTTCTGGTGCGGAGGACTGCTGCACACTCTCCACGGGGCCCCAGGTGGGTGTCTGGCTGTGGGAAGCCACGGACCCAGCCCACAGGGGTGGACAAGGGGCAGTCCTAGGTAACAGGCTCTCAGTCTCGGGCATCCCAGACACCACTGGACACCATGGAAGAGGTGAGAACAACATGGGGGCTTCACGGGAGGCTAGGTTGGCCCTGGGGCCTAAGGGAGGAGAGGGCAGGGAGAAAGGGGGTGCTGGGCGGTTCCCAGTTCCCACACGGACGAGAGTCCTTGGTCCGGTCAGTGGCTGGAGCACAGGAAGGCCTTGCGGTGGGAGGTTAGATGTGGCTCTTAAGGGGAAAGCCTATTCCATCCTTCAAGCACAGATGAACAGAGACAGTCTATGGTTTTAGAGCTTTATTGTAGAAAGGCAGAGAGAAAGAGAGAAGGTAGGCTGGGCGTGGTGGCCCATGCCTTTAATCCCAGCACTCGGGAGGCAGAGGCAGGCGGATTTCTGAGTTCGAGGCCAGCCTGGTCTACAAAGTGAGTGCCAGGACAGCCAGGGCTACACAGAGAAACCCTGTCTCGAAAAACCAAAAAAAAAAAGAGAGAGAAGGTAGAAAGAGGGAAAGAGGCCAGTTGGGGCCATGTGGAGAGAGGAGGGAAGGGAGAGAGCGAGAAGGAGGGCTAGAGATGAGAGTAAGGTGAGAGCTTAAAGAAAGAGAAGAGGGGCCAAGCAGCTCCTTTTATAGTGGGCTGGGCTACCTTGTTGTTGCCAGGTAACTGTGGGGAGGAGCACACCTGGCTATAGTCTGGTAACTGTGGGGGTGGAGTCTAGCCAGAATACAGGAGCTTGGGACATTGTCTGGGTGACTTATAGTCACAGAATTTATGATGGAGTTGGGGGCTCTGTGGTGTCAGGCACTTGTCTCTGGTAATGTGGCTCACTGTTCCATCCCTTGTAGAGTTTTCTACTGGGTCACCGGAGCAAGCCTCATTCAACCAAAACAGGCAGCTTTTCATGGCCCTACACTCTGCTATTTTAGAACTCATTGGCTTCCATTAAATATTGTGTGCTATTAGCTAGGCATTCAAAGATCTGTTCTGCATAGTGCATATGTAAGGAGCAGTTAAGATGTAGTGTGTTAAATTGATACATTACTGTAGCATTGTTATTCCAAAAATACGGATTGCTTTCATTAAAATTTGGAGCAGAATTGGACTGCTACTGGTGTCACACTGTCTATATTTGTGTATAAGTTTACTTATTTAATCTGTAACAATCCTCTGAGGTAAAAGCCTACTATTCTTCTTGTACTGATGAGAGACTTGAGGCACAATGAATTGAAATAAGTAAAGTTGGCGTGGTATATATAGCTAGTAAGAGTTACATGTGGAATTAAATCAGACTGGCAGTAGGACGAATGCTTTTAGTGACTAATTATGTTAGATTCCAAATGGACCATGGAACACTTTCAAGTGTGGTGCTGAGAATTGAACCCGGGTCCTCTGGGAGAGCAACTAGTACCCCTAACCACTGAGCCATCTCTCCAGTCCACCGCTGCCTTCTCATTGTTGACTTTTAAGAACTCTTGTACAATTTGCGTACAAGTTTCTTATCTGATAATGAGTTTTGCAGGTATTTTTTTCTCAGTCTTTTTTTTTTTTTTTTTTGTAGAACAGGTATTTTTAATTTTAACGAAGCTCAGCTTTGCCTTAATAGCCTATTTAAGTGTGTGCATGTTAAGTAACTTTTTTTCAAGGTCATTTAGAGTCTTGTTATCTTTAGAAGTTCTATAGATTTACATTTCTTTTTTTTTTTTTTTTTTTTTTTTTTTTGGTTTTTCAAGACAGGGTTTCTCTGTATAGCTCTGGCTGTCCTGGAATCACTTTGTAGACCAGGCTGGCCTCGAACTCAGAAATCCGCCTGCCTCTGCCTCCCGAGTGCTGGGATTAAAGGCGTGCGCCACCACGCCCGGCTTAGATTTACATTTCTTAAGAAATGAGTCTTGAATTAATTTTTTGTGAGTTTTGTGCTTTTGACTTAACTTTTGCATAGTTATTTTTTGCACATGGTTATCTAGTCAAGTCATTTTTCAAAAAGATTATATTCTTTTTAAAGATTTATCTTAATTTACATGTGTCTATGTGGGGCATACATGCAGGTGCATAGGTGCATGCAGAGATCAGATCCCCTGGAACTGCGGTGGGCAGGAGCTGCGAGCCAGTTGCCGTAGATGCTGGGAGTTGAGCTTGGTTCTTTGGAAAAGCAGCACACACTCTTAACCACTGAGCCATCTTTTTTGGCCCCTTATTTTTCCATTTTGCAATACTGGGGATCAAGTCTAGGTCCTTGCACATCCTAGATATATCCATATTCCTTGCCCTCCCTTTCTAATGTTTTCTCAGTAGAATATTCTTTAAGCATGAATTATGATAATTAAAATCAAATAAGAAAACTGAAGTTATCACAATATTTGACTATTGCATAGTATACCTTAAAGTTGCTAGTAGGGGGGTTGAGAGAGAGATGACTCAGCAGTTAAGACCTGAGTTTGATTCCTAGCACCCATATAGTAGCTGTAGCTCATAACTTAAGATCTAGGGGATCAAGCTCCCCATTTTGCTCATTGTGGACACCAGGCACTCACATACATGTGCATACATGCAAGCAAAACACATATACACAGAAGGTAAACTGAATAAGTCTTAAAAACTTAAAAAAAAAAAGGGACATTAGTCTAAACAAGAATAATATACTTCCAGTGTCTGTGTCAGTTTGTTATGCCTTGTATCTGAAGTAGATTTATAGAGGGCAGTTTTGTTTTTGTTTTTTTTTTTTTTTTTTTTTTTTTTTTTAATTTATGGCAGTCTAATGGATATGGCAGATTTATTTATTTTTTTTTTAAGATTTATTTATTTATTTATTTATTATATGTAAGTACACTGTAGCTGTCTTCAGACACACCAGAAGAGGGCATCAGATCTCATCACGGGTGGTTGTGAGCCACCATGTGGATGCTGGGATTTGAACTTCAGACCTTTGGAAGAGCAGTCGGGTGCTCTTACCCACTTGAGCCATCTCTCCAGCCCTAGAGGGCAGTTTTAATGACTGGTTAGAGTAATCACACTTAAAGAATATCAAGTAAGAAACTGGGGTTACTGTATTCAACATGTTTGGCACTTTCCATAAGCATCAACTGACAGCTGCATGTAATGTATTTCCTACTGTCTTATCACCATTACCATTTGATAGCTCTTTAATCCCTGAGTCGATGGAGGCGCACTTCCCAGGGTAACTAAGAAATGCGTACCTGTTTTCCAGGTTAGGACTGGATGGATTGAGTGTTGTTTGGGGTAATACCCTGAGAAAAAGCTCTTTGGTTCACAGAGTTGATTAATAACGAAAGCAGATCCATAGGAGTCGGGTTATTGAGGTGCTCATCCTTCAGTGCCCTGATTGATAGAAACCACTTGCTGAGTCACCAAAAGGTTTGAGTCTTCATTACAGCAAGTTTGGTTTTTAGGTTGATTGTATTTCTGAATTTAAGGACTTGGATGTGTGATAATGACTTTGAGGTGTTCGTTGGCGTCTGCTGTGGTTTTGGTCTTTTGCATACTTGCTCCTTTCTGAAACCGACTAGGTGGCAAAGATTGATTTTAACACAAATCATTTTCCTCAGAATTAAACAATGATTAAATGAATCATGCACCTACAGCAGCAATCAGGCTTAAACAGGTGTTCCTAATATGGCTTTCTTCTCAGTTATTACAATAAACTGGCATTGCTTTTTCTGCTAAATAATACCATAAGACTTAGGAATCACTGTGTGTGTATGTATGTGTGTGTGCACATAGGGAAGTCAGAAGATAGCAGGCGAGGCAGTTTTCTCTTTCACATGGGTGCAAGGGATTGAATTTAGGTGGTCATGCTGGGCAGCAAACGCCTTTACACCCCAAGCTATCTTATGTCCCTTTTCCCCTAAGTAGACCTCCAGTAAGTTGTAGCCACTGCTCTTTTCAGATCTTTAACTCATTAAAGAGAACCGGCAAAGTATACACTGTGTAGATTATACTTTTAAAAGCATAATCCCTTCCTTCATGAAAAAACAAACAAACAAACCAAGACAAAACACACACACACACATACACACATATACACACGGAGCAGAAGACAGCTGTGTGAGTTCTCTCCTTCCACCATTTCACAGGTTCCAGGAAGGAAGCAGGTTTACTAGGCTTAAACAGCAGAGCCACCTTGAGGAAAGGGTTCATTGTAGCTTCCTGAAGATTATAGCATATGTCAAAGGAAACCAGGGCAGGAACTGGAGTAGAGACCATGGGGGGAGTGCTGCTTCTTGGCTTGCTTCTCTGCCTTGCTCACCTGGTTTTTTATTTAGCTCAGGTCTACTTGCCTAAGGATGTCACCACCCACAGGGGACTGTGCCCTCCTACTCAGCCAGCAAATAAGAAAATGCCCAGTGTCTGAGGGAGTCAACTCAGTTAAGATCCTCCTCTTTCCGAATATGACTAGGTTTATGTCAAGTTGACAGGAATTAACCAGTGTATCAACTTTTTCCCTACTTGCTACAAAAACCAATGCTTAAATAATAAACCTTGACTCTGAGCGTGTTATTTAATCCAGCTCCTTGTAATGCTCTATAATAAATTTTACAACTAAGAATACATTATTTAAGAAGTAGATATTTGTAATTGTGCATGGATTTAATTCCAGGTAGATCTGTGAGTTTGAGGCCAGCCTGGTCCATGACATAGTAGTTCCAGGACAGCCAGAGCTACATAGTGAGACCCTGTCCCCCAAATGAATGAATAAAAGAACACCATGACCAAGGCAACTCTCATAAGGACAACATTTAATTGGGGCTGGCTTACAGGTTCAGAGATTCAGTCCATTATCATCAAGGTGGGAACATAGCAGCATCCAGGTAGGTGTGGTGCAGGAGGAGCTGAGAGTTCTACATCTTCATCTGAAGGCTGCTAGCAGAATACTGGCTTCCAGGCAGCTAGGATGAGGGTCTTAAAGCCCATGCCCACAGAGACACACCTACTCCAACAAGGCCACTCCTACTCCAACAGGGCCACACCCTCTAATAGTGCCATTCTCTGGGCTGAGCATATACAAACTACTACAGGGAGAGTTGGGGAAGAGAAATAGCTATTGTAATGCTGTAGTTAAAATAGAAGTTAGGAAATATTAAGAATACTTCTGGTTAGCATGATGATGCACACCTTTAATTCCAGTACTTAGGAGGCAGAGACAGGCGGTATGAGTTTTGAGGCCAGTCTGATCTACATTGAGAGTTCAAAGACAGCCAAACTATGTAAAGGGACCCTGTCTCCTTGTGATCCTGTTTGTTGTATCCCCCATCTTGTCCTGTGGTGTCTGTTCCTGTTCCCCTCCCATGCTGTCCCTTCCCCTCCTCCCATCCCCAGTCTTCCTGCAAACAAGAAACAAAGAGGCAAACAAACACAATGTTTGGGGGATGGAGAGATGGCTCAGTGGTTTAGTGCACATGTTGTTCTTGCAGAGGAATCTAACTACCTCTTCTAACCTCAGAGGACACCAGACACACATGCAGTGCATATACATGTATTCCTACACATAAATAAATCTAAAAAGCAAAACTATACAAACTGTAGAAGAAATGTCCTTATAGAACTTGAAACAGATTTATTTTTTAAAATGTTGTACCTGCTCAGTTATAGATGATATAGAAATTATAAAAAGGGAAATAATTGCCTATATTTTCATGATTCAGAACCAATTTCTGTTTGCCTTTTGATGGAGACCACATAGTAAATAGCACTTTGTAACCTGCTTTTTCATGTGATCTTGTATTGCAAAAAATAATCTTTTATAACAAATAGCATTTGTAATTTTTTTCCATTAATTTACTTTACATCCCAGTCCCTGCCCCCACTGTTTATAATTTTAATGGCTGGTTAGTATTCTGTTCACTGTGAGCATATCATAGTTTACCTAATGAGTTTTTAAAGTATTGTTCTAGATTGACTCTAGCGTATTGCTATTCTAATAGATACACACACACACACACACACACAATTTTCTTCTGCCACATGCCTAGAAAGTGAAATATTGACTCAGAGAGTGGGACTTGAGTGTTGCCAGTCCTTCTACCCTATGAAAGAGAAGCTGGTATGTAAAGTAATATGAATATGTGTATGCAGGATATGGCATTTATTCATCTTTCCGAACAATGGTTGATTTTTTTTTTTTTTTTTGGTGGATTTTCACCCTTGCAACTGCAGATCCTTGTAAGGTCCTTCTGACAGGTAGGTTGAGACTTTCTCTACTGGAGATGATCAGCTAGCTTTAGTTCATCTTTAGGTAGTTTTCGAAAAGTTTCTCTTTCATTTAGTTTCACTAAAATGGCAAATTTCTCCCTTGCCATTAACTGGTTTTCTTCCCTCTTATTTGGTGAAGCTTTATCTAGCATCATTTGCCCTAGGTTTTGGAAATAATCTTAAGAGATTTAAACAAAAATTACATTTGAGGGCTGTGGATACTCTATAAGCATAGTGACAGAAGTATGTGTCGGGAGTATAAAAGGATTTACATCCCTGACTGCCTCATGCACCAAAGCATTTGAAGACCCCTAGGCTTAATGTATCTCTTGTTGGAACCTTGAATGTTTTGAAACTGCATTCCATACACTTAACCTACCTTGGCAGTATGGACCTCTATAGGGCGGGGCTTGCTCACCCTCGTTACTGGGAGGCTGCCACCGTGGGAAGAGTGCAGGGCAGAACGGGACAGTATATGTTGCTAGCCCCAAGCGTAGCTTATTGAATGTTTATCACTTTCCCACCATGTTGAAGTTGAAAATCTTTAAATCAAAGCTACTGTTAAATCGGTGTCTTACTTGGGTTACTGCTTTTGCTGAGAGGAAACACCATGACCAAAATAACTTGGTCGGGGGATTTATTTGGCTTACACTTCCACACCATAGTTCTTCATGGAAGAAAGTTAGGACAGGAAGTTGAGGGCAGGAGCTGATGTAGAGGCCATGGAGGAGTGCTGCTTACTGGCCTCTTCCTTGCTCACGCTGCCCAATTGGCCCAGGGATGGCCCCACCCACAGTGGGCTGGACCCTCCCACAGCAGTCACTAAGAAAATGCTCAACAGCTGAACCACACTGAGGCCTTTTCTTAATTGAAGTTCGGTCTTTTCAGATTACTCTAGCTTGTGTCGTGTTGACATCAAACTAGCGAAGACAATTGGAAACTATATGCATTTACTAATTTGCAAGATTAAATATCGTAGGCAATTTGGAGATGGGAGGAGTGATTGTAATTATTTACTTCTCCTTTTGACCTGTAACTTAAGCGAAAGTAGATTGAAAATTAAGTGAAATTATCATTGTAGTGGTTTGAATAGGAAACGTCCCCTGTAGGCTTGACTCCAGTTTGTGGTGCTGGTTGGAGGGGTTTAGATGATGCAGCCTGTGGAAGTATGAGGAACTATGTGACTGGAGGCCCCCTTTGAGAGTATATAGCCTTATCCTATTCCCAGTTAGATGTCCCTGAATAATGCTTACAGTAAAAGATGTAATCTCTCAGCTTCCCGCCCCTGCTGCCATGCTTGCCACTTGTACCATAAACACAAGTAAACCCTTTCTGCTGTAAGTTGCTGTGGTCATGGCGTTAAATCACAGCAAACAGAAAACTCATCCAGTCCCCTGCCTCTAGCTTCTGTGGAGTCAGCTACAGGGGTATTTAACGCTCATGCTGTTCACCCCTTTTACTGTAGCTTTTTAAAGCTCAAATTCTTTCTCTTTGCCCCTAATAAAACAAAGCAAAACAATACAGTGAATTGGGCTGTGTTTTACAGGAAAGCTGTACTTTACTGACTGGCCTTTAGGTATTACTTAAGTGATTGGTTTGTGTATTTGGGTGTTGTCTATCTGGTAGATTACTTTTTGGTCTTGAGTTTAAATGAGACACTTCACTTTCTTTATCTCTTTTTTTTTTTTTTTTAGATTTATTTATTTATTACGTGTAAGTACACTGTAGCTGTCTTCAGACACTCCAGAAGAGGGCGCCAGATCTCGTTACGGATGGTTGTGAGCCACCATGTGGTTGCTGGGATTTGAACCTCGGACCTTCGGAAGAGCAGTTGGGTGCTCTTACCCACTGAGCCATCTCACCAGCCCATATCTCTTTTTTTTAAATTTTAATTCACTATTAAAACAAACAGAAAAAAAACAAAACAAAACAGACAGAGGGCTGTTGTGTGAACTCACAGTCTCCCTCTGCCTCCAGTTTTCTTAATTTTTCTGAGCCTGTTTTTTTCTAATCTGTCTATAGATGCAGCTTTCTTAATTTAAAGAAGCTATTATTGGATTGTTGTGTAGCATTTATAAGAATTCACTTCTGGAACATTGAATCATCTTAGTTTTCCTGTTTATCTCCAGGAATCCTGTAATCTCACCAACTCCTGCCTTCTGCGAGTCCCTTTCTCCCATCCATCCTGCCTCCACTGAGCATGTCTCTTCTGTTCTGTGCTGATTCGTGATTATTAGTTCTATGATTGTTCTGTTAGCTAAAGAATACTTGAGAACTGGGAGTCTAAAAATGGCCCTTTGGAAAGGAAGGAAGTTCAAGGACTTAGGCAAAACACTGTGGCTGTGGACTGGATGGCTGGAGAAGAGTGGTGCTTCCCAGGCCCGGGAAAGGCCCTGAAATGGAAAACTCGAAATCCTAGATTTGGTTCTTTGACCTTATTGCTTCGAGGGTAGATAGCTCTCACTGTATTCTCACATGTCAGAGAGAAACCCTATCTCAGAGAGAGATAGACACAGAGAGAGACAGAGAGAGAGAGAGAGAGAGCGCGCTAGCTCATGACTTCATCTAAATTTGGCCCTCCAGCCTGACATCAACCTGTTGTGACTTAAGAGTTCCAACCTATGACTTGTAAGGGGAGCTCAAATATTTAGTCAGGAACGGTATCCATGTCGAGTTCCTGCAACTTAGAATGGTGCCTTACCTGTGAAATGAGTTTTTGTAGATTGCAGTTAATTTAAGAATTTTGAAATAAGGCCATCTTAGATGATCCACTGGGACAGATATCCTTAGGAAAAAGAGCAAACAGGAGAGATTTAACCAGGGAGGCGGACTGTCAGAGCTGTCGGGGTACAAGGCAGGTTCTGTTCGCAGCCGGGAGGAACAGGAAGGAGTTTCAGGCCTCTGAGGTGCAGCCTTGCTGGTGTTGCCAGTTTGAATTTCTGGTTTCCAACACTGAGAGAGAATGATTTTTGTTTTGTAAGCCACCCAGCTAGTGGCAGTTTGTTACTAAAGCAAAACAACAACAACAACAGCCAGTCCAATGCAGAGACCAAAACAGATCTCCTGTTTTTGCTCGTTATTTTCTCACATTTACTTTGGACTCTTCTTTCCTTCGTGTTCCTGTGTTCTCCTGTAGCATCTAAATCTAAATTGGAAGGGGTTTTTCTCTACTTGTATTTTCTTCCATCTGTAGGTTTTTGTTTCTTTGTTTTAAAGAAAGAGTCTCACCTCATAACCAAAGTTAGCATTGAACTGCCAAGGACTCAGAAAAGAACTGCAGGTGTGCACCACTGTATTCTGAGGTCAATTACAGTTTTAGTTTGTTGTTCACATCTTTTTTTTCCTGTAGTATGTTGGCGTCTTAAACAAAAACCTCAGACTTTCTACGTGGTTTAAACTGAGCCATGTCTTTAGTTGTCAGTGACTTCCTGGTTCTTTATTTCCTTCTTCTGGGTCTTTGTCCTTCATGACTGTGGCTTGTTTTAACTCACTCTTGTGTCCCTTGAGGTGTAGCAGTGAGGTAAAGAAAAGCCTTCCAGATGGCTTCAGTATCAGGGGGACATTCTTTGTTGGGTCTGTTTCTTCCCTCAGTGTAGTTCAGTAAGGAGGAGTAACAGGGCTTCGGGGGCAGGGTAAGAAGTGAAGTGTTAGGAGGCCCTTCCGCCTGTCTTCTTCCCCTTTCCTACCTACTTGAGTAGCTGCTGGATTGAGTACTGTCACAGACAGTTCCCAGGGAACTGTAGGATTCTGCAGGAGGAAACAGTGCGGTGACACAAACGGGTTTTCCTTTCTCAGCCTGGATGGTTTTTACAGATTAAAACAACATATGTGTTTTGATTTCACTCACTATCATTGTTTTCTAAATGTAGCTTGGTAAACTGTCTGATTTTACAAGTGATTTGTTCAATTAGGAGCTTTTCAATTCTCGGTCCATCGACTTTAAGTCCAATTGAAATATCTGACTGGAGATGACAAAAATATCTGAGAAGGAAAGAATTAGAGACACTTGGGCCATCCAAGGCTGACCTGAGCAGTGTGGGAGGTGCTCTGCAGGGCTGACCCCCAGCAAGGTCAGGGCTGTGTCCTTCACGACTGTGTCTTTTTTCTTTACCAAGAGCCCAGAGAGCATTGTTTCTACTGCAGCTTTATGGGGAGAGACACAAAGTGGCTTAGCTCTGTGAACTGACAGAGTTGACTCTTCTGGATCAGTGAGCTTTGGTCAACATACATAAGCTTAGCTTAGGAATTTAATATGTAAGTTAAAGGATCCAACAGAAAGATTAGGATATTTGGGGAAATGGTTAGGAAAGTGATTTTATTTATGTATGATGTCTTTTTTAGACATGAAGTTAATGACCATGCTTTTGTTATCTGGTTACTTTTCATAGTTATATGCTTATATATGAAGCTATTAGGTAGTACTTTATTGAAATTTTAAAATTTCAGTTTTTGTGTCTTAGGTGTATGTTCTTAGGTTGTCCTATAAAGAACTGAGCAGTGGTTACTATAAATATTGTGTATTCTCAGTGACAAATAAGAAGTTGACTAATAGCAAGTAGAAGAGGGGCACTGGAAGTGGAGAGCTGGGGGAGACTGTGTCGGCCTGCTCTCACAGCAGTCCACAAAGGGACAGAAGCGAAGTCCTGTGCTTGCCTTGACCACCTGTGCTTAAGCTTGGGTTTAGATTTGGGGGTTTAGAATGAAGTCTGTAGGGAAAAGGAAGACTGCCTCCCATCCCCCCAGTAACTAAGATTGAAAGAACATTGTAATATAGCGTAACCTGAGGTGTGTTTGAAAAATTGTCTGGGATTGATTTCACTGATATAAAAACATTGCAAGCTTACGGGAAGGGGGTGATTTATATGTGAATGACTGCAGATGTCAGAATATGGCAATGGTAAGTGTTGGGCAGGCAGGCCTGGTGCTGCTCAGTAGGTGCTACTGAGTGTCTGGAGTCTGTTCAGATCGGGGGGCGGGCAGTGTACTTCCTAACCATTTTGATTTGAATAGTATGACATCAAAGATATTAGTTTATAAGCTAAAAGCATTTTATTTAATATCCATTTTAAAGCAAATTGTACTTTTGAATTTATAAAAATTACAGATTATATTTACATCAAAATTGTTGAGATCTGTTCTCCATACTTCTCTTTCCCATAGAAAATCATGTTCTCTTGTTTGCCATTCCTTTTCCTTCTGGTCTTGCAAGAGCAATGGCTGGTAGTAAGTAAGTAGTTGAGTATTCCTTTGTATGGTGATAATTTTGTTTAAATATCTGCTCTCAAGTCCCCGATTTGGTTTTTTACTTAGGGTACTTCTGGCTGTCCTTTTACTCATTTTAGACGAATCATGAATCTTTCAAGTAGTTTTATATCAGGCAAAATGAAGCTGTTGCATTTTAAAAGATGCGAAGACTTTGCTCAAAATGTATGCTTCTTGGATTGGACTGATTTTCCTGGGTTTGTTTTGGAGTCTGCATTACTCAGTTTATTCCACCTTTAGGTGCATTGCACAGTGTATAGAATGTGTGGATCAGATGATCAGGGTTTTGTTTCTGTTCTTACTATATAATCCAGTTAGTTTCTGAGTTTTCATCCCTTCTCCCTGGTTTCAAATCCGTTTTCTCTCCCTTTATGATGATGGTTGGCTTATGATAGACACGTGTGGTAACACATGTTGCCAGCTATGACGTGCTACATGAGCATTGGTTGTGATGCTGCTGTGTGATGATCTTGAGTGCTCCTAGGGAAGATTGTCAGACAGTTTAGTTGTGTATTTGCCAGCTCTTTTAAAGTCTGGTATATTTATTTCAGTCACTTTCAGCTCTGTGTAGTTTCTAAAGTATACTGGCAGCTGCAGATTTATTTATTTTTTTTAAATACTTATATGAGCAGTTGCGTTATATTCTGCCGTGTGAGTAGGTGTGAAATGGGGTTAGTTGTTACGTAGTGATTAGTAAACCATGGCCCACCTGGAGAAAACAGTGGTCCTAGAGAATGCAGTCCCTGTGCTGTGTCAGATACTTTTCTGTAATTTTTAGATTAATAATTTTACACTTTAAAACGTGTAAAGATGAACCTAAACTAGTGTGATGTGCTATGGGAAAGAAGCGTGCGTATCTTTGGTGCATGTTTGAGTGGAAAACAGAATTGATTGAGTCTCTACATTGTGTCACTGGGTTGTCAGAAGGCAGGCGGTATTAGTGATGAAAAGGCTGAGTGGTAAGTCCCAACAGACCTAATCCATTGTGAAATGTGTGGAGTGTTAATTCTGATGCTGCACTCGGGAAGCGCTAGAACTAGATTCACCAGTTCTGTAAAACTTTTTTTGTCTTTCTTTTGGATTTGTGGCTGGGCAAGAAACTCTCATTCAGAATCATAGATCTTAAAGTAATTTTTTTTTTTTTTTTACTGTAAGTACTTATAAGTAACTCTTTCCTTCTGTGTATCGTACATTACATTGGTAATCTGGAAAATTAGCCTTTTTTTAAAAAAAGGTACTGACTGTCTACCTTTGCTTCTCAGGTGTGCAGTTTGGTAAGCACATCAAAACTGTAAATGTCAGAGTTCTAAAGTCAGAGCAGTTTGGGCACACCATGCATATCTTTCAGATATCAGATACTTGTTTCTAAAATCAATGTTGTAATTATTTCAAGTGATCGAGTCAAATATTTATTCATTTTTGGTTTGGTTTGATTGAAAAAAATAGCTAAAAATTTAGTAAAATAATATTTAAGTTCAGAATTAAACTAGTGCAGTTCATTTTTATTTTGACATTATTGCTTGATTTAAAGTACAATTATACTTAAAAGAAGATAGAAATGTTAATTAAAACTAGTTTAAAACAAGTATAGCTATTTCCAAGTAAAATTTTGGGTAGCTAGTAGATTCTGTTACCAGACTTTTCTGTGAAGTATTTGAAGTTTTAGTTTTGCTGAACACAGGTTTTGGACCTGGACAGCGATGTCACCATAGCATAGGATTGGGAGAGAGTTTGGAAACAGTAACTCTTCTGGACTCTGCTAACCCACATGTGGCAAATGCTGCCGATTTTCAGTAAGTCCTGAATCATATTTGGCCATCCTGAAGGTGTTTATGTGCTTTAACCCAGGGATTTGGAGCCGAGCAGTGGCAAGCATAGGAAGAAGTGAAAACACTGTCCGTGAGGCATGGAGTCAGTCAGTCCTCCAAGTGTAGTGGTGCTGCTGCTGGAACAGCCTCCACTAATCCTGAGACAAACATTTGCTGAGGACTCTGATTGTGCTAAATCCTGTGCTAATAATAAGCAGGAGGGAAATGATCAAGATAACCTCTGTTCTCCTAAGAGCTCCTAGCTAAGCGAGGGGCCAATACTTTTACTAAGTATAGCACATTGTGATAAGCACCGCGGTAGGTCACAGTCAGAGGTAAAAGAGCACAGCAGACAGGGACGTCAGTAAGTCAGAATTCAGAGAGTATGATTTATTGAGCACCCACTCTATAGTGTACCATTAAAAGAGCCAAACTACCTAGTGAGTGGTTAACTTCTGTCTTAGTTAGAATTTTACTGCTGTGAACAGACACCATGACCAAGGCAAGTCTTATAAAAACAACATTTAATTGGGGCTGGCTTACAGGTTCAGAGGTTCAGTCCATTATCATCAAGGTGGGGGAGCATGGCAGTATCCAGGCAGGCATGGCGCAGGCAGAGAGTTCTACATCTTCATCCAAAGGCTGCTAGTGGAAGACTGACTTCCAGGCAACTGGGGTGAGAGTCTTAAGCCCACGACACACCTACTCCAACCAGGTCACAACTATTCTAACAAGGCCACACCTCCAAATGGTGCCACTCCCTGGTCCAAGAATATACAAACCATCACAGCTTCCTCGGGAGAACCCTCTGAGGCACCTGCTATACAGCAGTAGATTGGGTGCTTCCATACCTGGGGTTAGTTACCTGTCAACTGGGTGGAGTCCTCTGGCTGTACTTGGAAAGTGGGCAGGCAAGGAGAAGCTCTTCAAGTACTGGTCTTGGCCTCTTTTCTTTCCTCCCTCCCTCCCTTCCTCCCTTTCTTCCTTCATTCCCTCTTTCCCTTCCTCCCTTCCTTCCCTTCTTCCTTCATTCCCTCCTTCCCTTCCTTCCTTCCCTCTCCCTTCCTTCCTCCCTCCCTCCCTCTTTTCCTTCCTTCCCTCCTTCCTTTTCCCTTCCTCCCTCCCTCCCTCCCTTCCTCCTTTCCTTCCTTCCTTTCTTCCAGTGTCTTAGTGTTTGACAGCAGTGACAGCAGGCAGGCTAACAATAGTGGCATACTGGCTGGTTTTGTGTGTTAGCTTGACACACTGGAGTTATCACAGAGAAAGGAGCCTCAGTTCAGGAAATGCCTCTGCAAGATCCAGCTATAAGGCATTTTCTCAGTTAGTGATCAAGTGGGGAGGGCCCAGCCCATGGTCGGTGGTGCCATCCCTGGCCTGGTGGGCCTGGGTTCTGTAAGAAAGCAAGCTGAGCAAGGCAGGTGAAGCAAGCCAGTAAGCAGTATTCCTCCATGGCCCCTGCATCAGCTTCTGCCTCCAAGTTCCTGCCCTGTGGGAGTTCCAGTCCTGACTTCCTTTGGTGATGAATAGCAATGTGGAAGTGTAAGCTGAATAAACCCTTTCCTCCCCAACTTGCTTCTTGGTCATGATGTTTGTGCAGGAATAGAAACCCTGACTAAGACAAGTGGGTAGCACCTTTTGTTTTGTAGCTCCTGTGTAGGCCTATTTACTGGAACAGTTAAGGTTCTTTAAGAATTCCCCAGCCTTTCTTGGCAGTTGGCTTTGCAGCTAAGTTTTGGGTTTCTCAGCTCTTTACAGCAGCTACTGTTATAGCTTGCTTTGTAGCTACTATGACTGCCACTGCTTGGGAGGTAGTTAATCCCACCCCCATCCTCCATTCCCCACCCCCACCCCAGTTGCTGCTTCTGTTGCTGTTGGCTGTAACCTGTTTCTTTTCTTTCTTTTTTTTTTTTATTACGTATTTTCCTCAATTACATTTCCAATGCTATCCCAAAAGTTCCCCATACCCCCCCCCCACCCCCACTTCCCTACCCACCCATTCCCATTCTTTTGGCCCTGGCATTCCCCTGTACTGAGGCATATAAAGTTTGCAAGTCCAATGGGCCTCTCTTTCCAGTGATGGCCGACTAGGCCATCTTTCGATACATATGCAGCTAGAGACAAGAGCTCTGGGGTACTGGTTAGTTCATCATGTTGTTCCACCTATAGGGTTGCAGATCCCTTTAGCTCCTTGGGTACTTTCTCTAGCTTCTCCATTGGAGGCCCTGTGATCCATCCAATAGCTGACTGTGAGCATAGCCTCTGTAACTAAGGGCACCTGGCCACTTGAGTGCTCTTGAAGCTCTGCTTGTCCGCTGCTTAGCTCGCCCTCTACTGTCTGATTCCTGCTGGGCAGTGCCGTGCTTCTGCTCTTCAAGGCAGGGGCAGCATTTCCTTGGTTTTGCAGTTCAGCTAGTAGGTCCATCTCCTCTGCAGTTTTCAAAACAGCTGGAAACTGCACCCTCTATATTGGGTTGTACTGCTGCATCTGTTGTTGCCCCGACTCTGTGGTCACTGTCCTGTCTCTCATGTCACTGACTGACCTCTTGCTGCTACCAGTGCAGTCTGCTGCACTAGAAGCAGTTAAGAAAAGCCCAGTCAGGAAAATCTTTTTATTGAGCCTAATGTTGCAGCACTAGGGGAGGCAATACAGGAGTGTTATTTAGTTGGCTCAAAAAGTGACCCTCCTTCATACAAATGAGGGTTTATGCCAGTTCTGTTACTGTTCCTTTTGGGTCAGTCACAGTGGTCCTGTTAGGCCACCAGGGAAGGCGTATTCCCTGTCTGACCTAGGTGGTAATTGATTGCAGGGTCTCAGGGCTTTGTAAACCTTTTCTTCTTGTTACCCCTTTTTGTTTGAAACAAGTCTATGCAATGCCAGGTGTATCAATATATAAAATAGGTGTACAGTGCCAGTAAGATTGCTGAGTGGGTAAGGACACTCACTGTACTCAATGATGTGAGTTCATCCGCTGGATCCCACAGTGGTGGGAGAGAAACTACTCCCAGGAGCGCGCACACACACATACACACACACACACACACACACACACACACACACACACAGAGAACATAGTGGCATTTTAAAATTCTAAAACAAATATACGTAATACAGTGTACATTTACTGCTAACAAGTCAAATATATTTCAGAAAATTCATTATAGGTATAATTTTCCCACTTACTAAAGACAAAATCAAGTTTTTGTACTAATGATGTAGATGTTTGTTTTTACATAAATAATTAAATCGGTAAATACTTGCTACTGCATGATACAGAGTTTCTTCAGAATTACATGTGAGGTAAGCAGAGTACCACTGATCCCCCACTTCAGAGGTTTCATAGTTGATGAATATCTTGATTATATAATGATCAATGCTGAGAATACTGCTTTGCATAAATACATAGTACAGCATGGTAGAAGTGTGTTGACATAGTATTAACAGCTTGACAGATGTTGGTATTATTTGAGAGATGAGCCTTTGGATAAGTCTGTGGGGATTCTGTTAAGTGAGGTGAGCCAACCCACCCACTGCAGGTAGCTTCATTCCCCAAACATGGAATCCTAGAACACATGCCCAGGCACGAGCACGAATGCATGCCTCTGTTCAAGCTCCTGGGCTGTGGCTCTTCTGTGACAGTGGACCGTAACCTCAGCTGGGAGCTTTGCATACAGTTGTGGGTTCTGAATCATCTCTCCCTAAAGCCGAAGAGCAAAAACCTTTACATGTGTTTATATGTATAGTAAAAAAACCACTGCAGTTCATATTGTACAGTAGTCTTAAACCTGAATCAAGGTGTTCCAGGCGGTATTCCTTGGTTGGCAGTTTGTGTTGTAGCAGCACTGCACAGAGTGCTCATGTTGTGCGTTCAGAGCCAACGCTGCATGCAGTAAATGAGCATGGTGCAGCATAGGCCAGCCCCTTCAGACACAGATTCAGGTCACTCTTTCTGCTTGCTTAGTTTACCCCAATGCGTTATATAGGATTAGGTGGTGTTGAAAAACATTTTTTTTAAAATAAAAGGTTTGCATAGGAACTGCCCTGGACTAAGCTGCTGCCCATTAGGACTGACCAAGTGATCTGATTTCCTGGCGTTCCTTTTCTGTCTTCCTAGGCTCCATTTGCCCCAGCGTCTGTGAACAATGATGCTGTGGTGTAGAAAGTCCCCAAGGAAGAGTTGAATCTTGATGTGAGATTTTAGAATTTGTCTGAATCTGTAGTTCTTGATTTCCCTTTGTGACTTTTATGTTGTTCATGTATCTAAGCAAATTTGTTTACTTTGGGAGAGTCTTGCTTTAATAGCTGTTCTTTAGGCAGTTAAGATAGAGCTGATTTTTTTTTTTTTTAAACCTGAAAATTGTCAGCAGCCAGTGTTTCCCGTTCTGATAACCATAATCTTAGTTAAAAATTACTGTTATTTCCCTTCGTGATTAAGAAATGATAGGTACTGTTACTTTCCCTCTACACAGTGGAAGCTTGGTAGCCTCTCGGCAGCCCCGGATAGCATGTTGCACTCCTGTCAGTGTGTGTCATACATGGAGACCATGGTCTTGAGGCAGAGGGAGAGTTTTATGTGTAGCTGTTGCCAACCTCATTGCATGCTTCAGGTCTCGGGAGCAGACCTGGATGGTTTCAGGGCCAGTCTCCTGGTTGTGGGACTTAGTAACATTCCCTAAAATCCTATTGCTTTTTCTCAACTCTGGATTTTAAGAAGTGGCCTCTTTAAGAGGAAGAACAGAAAAAGAACGGGCTGGAGAGATGGCTCAGAGGTTAAGAGCACAGACTGCTCTTCTGGAGGATCCAGGTTCCATCCATAACACTCAAGTGGCAGCTCACAACTGTCTGTAACTCCAGTTCCAGGGAATCTGACACCCTTTCACAGATTTCCATGCAGGCAAAACACCAATGCAGATGAAATTTTAAAAAATTAATTAAAAAGGGAAAAAAACCCATCAAATTATTGGCTTTGCTAAAATAAGCAAACTGCATTAAGATTTATTAATTCACATAATTGCATATAAAATTAAACAACAGTGCTAGAATCTCTTAAATTCTTATTCTTGAGTTGGGCGTTTGAGTTTTTGGTTGTTCATTCCACATTTGTATTCTATACTTCACAGCCTCCAGTGAAACACAGTCTTTGTTTTTTATGTATAAGTGTGTGTGTGTGTGTGTGTGTGATGGGTATGAGCATCATGTATTCCATTGTGCACGTGTGGGAGGCAGAGGACCTTTCCACTTTCCAGCCTGGGTTCTTTCCTTGCACGGCAGGCATGTCACCTGCTAAGCCATCTTGCTGGTTGGAACGTGGTTGTTACATTGCACAAGGTCTTTTCATGATTTTCATGAGAGGTGTATTATGACTGATATATTTCAGATTTCTCTACTGTGGTAAACAGCAGGAAGCTACAAGAGTCTCTGTCTGGCAAGAGGGTTTGGAGCTATTCTAGCTAACTGCCCCTGCTCTAGTGTTCTACCTGAGGGATGGTGACAGTTTTTAAAGACCAATTTTATTTTAATGGCTTGTGCCATCTAACTAGGGTAAGAACTGTTAAGCCATATATTCTAAGACATTTTAGTATTAGGCAGAGTGGTTTATATCTTTTTCTAATGTGACAGATGTATTATGATTTTTAGTTTTTCATGAGGATTTTGGGTTTTGTGTGTCAATAGTGTTCTAATGTAGCACACAAAGTAATGTAACTTCGTGGTGAATCTTCAGTCACTTAGATTTCACAGAGTTTAGTCTTTGACATTTTTGTTTTGTCACTTTCTTTTTTAAATTTATTTTATTTTATTTTTCAAGACGAGGTTAATAGCCCCGGCTGCCCTGGACTCAATTTGTAGATCAGGCTGGCCTTAAACTCACAGAGATCCATCTGCCTCTGCCTCCTGAGTATTGGGATTAAATGTTTGTGCCACCATGCCTGGCTCATTTCTGAAGACAGATCCACACTGTTTTGAAGTTAAACTTTAAGTAAAGCAGTCAGAAAAGCTTGATGATTTAGAAGTAAGCATTCTAGGATTATTGAGTTGTGTATAGCCTGAGAGCCATTGCTTCTTGGGTACTCCAGACATGGGATGACAGCAGAGACTATGACTCACAGGAGTTCTCTGCAGTTTCTCTAAGTGCTTAAGAGAAAATAGACTAGATCTTCTGTTTCTACTAAAGGATCGGTCACTGTCTGCTGCAGTCAAAGGGGAGGGAGTCAAGACTCTTGGTGTGGTGATGTTGCACTTGGGGTTGAGGCAGGTGGATCTTTGAGTTCAAGGATCTCTGGTTTATATGAGGAGTTTGAGGGCAACCAGATGTACACAGTGAGTGAGACCTCGCTCCCACATCCACACTTCACCTCCACCATCCCCCAGATCTTGACTAGGCACACATAAAGCCTACTTAGTTTTTCTTCTCTACTTAATATTTTAGCAGTTACTTTATTTCTACCTTTTCCCACCTGCCGGTCAGGGTGCTAGGTAACTAGACACTGCCAGGCTTGGGACTCGGCAATGGGGAACAGGCAACATCCCAGGGTTGTGTTGGTTGTCTTCAGTAGTGTGTCCTCAGTGTCCTGAAGCAGGAGGAGGCTCCGAGAGTCCGACCTGCCCTGCATCTCTTTACTTAGAGTTTAAAAGACTGTGAATCTATCTTTTAAAAATGAACTGGATATGGTACTGAGGCAGAGGCAGGTGGCTCAGGGCAATGTAGAGAGACCCTGTCTCAAAAACCAAAAGTCAAAACAAAGAAAAAGAAAAAAGAAAAAGACAAGAAAACGGAGTTTTTTTTTTTTTTTTAAAGGAGGGTGGAAAAGATAGAATTTACAGCCAATTGAAAAATTGTAATTAAGATATGCAGTCAGAATTTTGAAGATAGAACATAGGTTATTTTATGAGAAGTTATGGCATAAGTGCGCATTTAAGAGCTGAGGCCTGCAATACGTGTGTTGGTTCTGCTGCTGTTTGTATCCATTCAAAACATAGTAGTGCTTAAATAAAAACTGTGATGTTGATGTGTCTTTCAACAAATGATGCTATGCTAATTTGAAATTTGCATTAAATAAGTGATACCTTTTTTTAGTGTTTTTCCTTGAAACTGAAAACATAATGCAGACTACCTGTAAATCACCTGGCTATCTATCTTTAGAAGTCACTGATAAACTTCAGTCATTGTTTTATATCTGATATGAAGGATATCTTAAGGAAAGGTTGACCTCAGTCATTGCATATTGGCTGTGGCTGTGTCTGTGTTAAATGGACATGCATATTTGTATGCCACCAACATTTTAAGTATTCATTTATCAAGCAACTGGTATTTGGGGAAATGCTTAAGAGAGTCATTTCTTCCTTAGGTTAGGATGAGTTCACTTAGCATCTTAAAAGTAAAAGTCACACAATGGAAGAGAAACAGAGACAAAGATCGTCTATGAGGCCAGAGAACTTACATTATATACATATATTTTTATATTTTGTATTGGTTTGGTGTTAGGTTTGTTAGGAAAGAGAGCAGGTGGGGGGGTATGATTGTCGTTTCTAGGTGATTCTAGTTTCTGGAACTTAGGTGTATTGTGAAGTCACTAAAAGCCCTTGAGAGCCACCTGTGGCCTAGGAGAGTGTGGAGTTCAGAGCCGATTGCGGACTGCCTAGTCAGATTCGAGTTGGTCCTGAGCTTCAAGGGCTCATTTTGGCCTGTCCCTAAGGATGAGGCAACGGAAAAAGGTAAGGAAAGGTCTGTAAATGAGATGAAGGTGTGGCGGTAAGCCACACACACAAACACATACTGGCTCAATTCAGAATGGAGTTTATTGTGCAGTGTTTTATGTTATCCCTAAAGTAAAAGTTCTTTTCCTCATGTGACTATATTCTCAAAGGTATTATTATACATACTTGTTGTTAAAAGAGAGTAAGATAAAGAAAAGCAAGGCCTTATTTTCCAAAGGTCAGACTGGTCAGGATGAAGTTGGTCTACTTACACATTTTTAGCTGTATTTATTTGTTTTCAAGTAAATGGGCTCAAAGATGAGCTAGACAGAAGTCATGAGGGAGCCCACTTTGACTTGGGCTTTAATTTCACTGCATGTATTTATACATATAGTCTCTCAGTGGTTGCCCAGATTGGCATTGGCCTTGCTTTGATTGCAGGTACAAGCCATGAGACTGGCTTCCCATCAGTAGTATTTAAACAGTACTTATTCTTCCAGTTTCATCCACACACATCTTCATCCTGCCTCCCCTCCCTGTTGTCTTCTGGTATTCACCCTTCTCCAAACCTCCTCATCCCAACACCATTTGTACTATGTCAACAATGTATTTACATTGTAGGCAGTTGTTTCCAGCAAATGATATTATGTATTTAAATGAAGCAGAATAAACTTAATTTGAAAGACTGAATAAAAGGTGGGTAAAATAGCTTGTAATTGAAAACTATCTTACATGCTAAATTGATAAATATTTAAGTAAAGAATATATTTACTTTGTGTTAGCAGGGTTTTTTGTTTTGTTTTTTTCCTATACGGTTCTCATTTTTGATTTAAATCTCTCTTCTTGTAGGAGATAAAGATGGCAGCAAGGTAACCACAGTGGTGGCAACTCCTGGGCAGGGGCCTGACAGGCCACAGGAAGTCAGTTATACAGACACGAAAGTGATTGGAAATGGATCATTTGGTGTGGTATATCAAGCCAAACTTTGTGATTCTGGAGAACTGGTTGCCATCAAGAAAGTTCTACAGGACAAGCGATTTAAGGTAAGAAGACACAATGCTTTGTGCACCTTCGTTGCTGTATATTTTAAAAAATTTTTATTACTCTTAACTACCGAACCATATCCCTTCCCCTTCCCCTTCCCCTTCCTCCCCTCTCACCCCTTCCCCTACTCCTCTCTACTCCTCCCTTCCCTCCCTTCCTGGGTTACTCGATAGCTATAGCCCAGACTTGCTCTGAGCTTCATCATCCTCCTGTGCCTCAGCCTCCTCAGGCAGATTTATTGAATTGGATTTAGTTTTACTGATTTGTTTGTCATTTACTATACTTCCTAAATGATGAGAACCAGCAGTATGATTTGTGACTGTTTCTTGTTTTACTTTCTTGTTAAATCTCTCATCTTCAACCGACAACTGCTGGATTGGGAGTAAAACTGTATAAAAGCTACCAGTTGGTTTGGAGAGAAAAGTATACATAACCACTTAGCTTGCCATACTTCACTCCCATCGCATTGACTTACATTTTTTTAATTACACTTATTTATTTGAGTTGTGTGTGTAGGGTTGAGGGGAGACATATTTATGTTGGGTGAAAGTGTGGTGGTGAGAGGACAGATTGTAGGATTCTGTTCTTCCCCCTGTGTGAGACCTGGGGATTGTCAGGCCTGTCAGCAGGCACTTTGACCTACTGAGCTATCTTAATGACTCCATGGATTTTTGGTTTTCAACACAAGGTTTCTCTATGTAACCCTTGCTGTTCTGGAATTTGCTTTGTAGACCAGGCTGGCCTTGAACTCATAGAGATCTGTTTGCCTCTGCCTCCCCATTGCTGGAATTAAAAAACACTACCTGGTGTTCCATTGAATTTTTAAAGACGAAATTTTATAATTTTTTTATAGATCGTATAGGTCCTATTTTTTTAATGTAGATTATAATAAACTTTCTAATCGTACCTGGAGATGTTTAATACATTTATATTAACCTTATGATTTAAAAAAAAACTTAGTTATTTTATTTAGTATTTAAAGAAGAATTTGGGGTGAGCTTTAAACTTTGAGTTACATTTATTTACTGTGGGGACGTTCATATGCTGTGGTACATGATGGAGCCAGGACAAGCTGTGAGAGCAGGCTCCCTCCTTGCAGTTTGTGGGTCCCAGGGTGGAATTTAGATAGTCACATTTCCTGGGAAGCTCCTTTATACACCGAGCCACCTCCCTAGTCCCTGGTAATTGTTTATATTCTAATTTATTATTTGTTATAATGGATTACCTTTTATTTTATGATAGACCATAGCAACTACAAATAATGAATAAACATTTTTCCTTTTCAACAAATTTTTGTATTATTCCAATGGTGAAGACTCTCATAGCAATGTTTAAATGTTGCCAACAGATCTGATTCTTGTCTTTTTTTAAAATTTGTGGCTGGGAGGTCTAAAAGATAATAATAGATTAGAAGAAATCTTTCTCCCTGATTTTGTACAACTGCTTAGCTAATTGAGTCTTGACAGTTTATGAGTATTTAAGGTACACTTTGGTTACTTGGCAATTTGAAAGGGAAGTGGTGTCAGTAGCATTGTGCAGATCTCCTTCTGTGTTAGAGAAGGCTTTATGTCTGGATAGATAGGCTCCAAAATATACATGGTTTGTGCTAAATTCTACCTCATGAGGGTTGTGCTAATGCACATTCTCTTAGATGGTTATTTTTTCCGTGGCTTTACTAGCAAACTTGCTTTACTTTTGAATTTTGCTAATCTGATAGGTGACAAATGATACCTCGCTCTACAGATTAGTGAACGTTCTAAATAGACCATGATTTAGAAAGCTGATACTATTGTACCACACTGCCATGCTGCTGCTACATGCTAGGAATTTAGCAGCCTAAGGAAGGTCCTAGATATTTCATAAAGCCTGGCTGATCCCTGTACAGTCTTAACATTCTAGCCTTTTTAAGTATATATATATATTTTTTTTTTCTAGAGCCAGGTTGGTTGGAGGATAATGATACCCAGGGGATTTAGGGGTGCCTACTGAGTTCTTAGAACTTCTTGATGAACTCAGCACATTATATGGACTCTGGCTAAGCTCTTTCCTCTTTTGGAATTTTTAATTAGGATTAAATTGGGAAGAATAAGTTTATGACGGCATATTTTATTGGTTTTGTTACATACTTTATCACCTACATTCTAAAAAGTGGTAGGCTGCATTGTTCAGCTCAGGGTCTTTCCACTAACTCACCCTTTCTTTATGGAATTTACTCTGTTCTTCTCCTTAACTACACAGATAGTTGAGGCCCTAATAACATTTGTTCTGTTGACTACTTTACTTTTATATATCATAAAAATAATAATTTTGTTTACAATTTAAGTCATTTAATATGAGGGATTTACATAACTGCAGCTTCAGACTATTAGGTTTGACTAGATAGATAGAAGAATGGACGGACGGACAGACAGACAGACAAAGAAACCAACTGGCTTATGCTATTAGTGGTATTGAGAAGCAGTTTGTTTTATTGTAAAAATAAGAGAGTTAATAAGACTGAGAAAAAGAAAAGCAAGAATAACTATCCCCATTGTAGTCATCAGCAGAGCTTTTCAAGTAATTTCTGGTATAAAAAGCTCTATTTTAATAATAATTAACCTGAAATCTGAATGTTCCCCTTTACCCATCTCTCCCATTTTACCATGACATATTACTTAATTAAAAATTGGTGTTTGTTTGATAGGGAATGCTTGTGGTGTGGGGGTAACTTGAGCTAGCTATCTGATTGATGTAGGAGTCCTTTAATTTTAAGACAGTCCTGAAAAATAAAAGTCCCAAAAAATTGAGTATTAGTAAACTGCATTTTAAATTAGTGATCTTAGTTTCATTAACTATTAATTTTAGTTCTCCTTTGCACTAAGTCATAGGTTTCTAGTCTTCTGTTTGGTTTCTCTTGTGGTTGGGATAAAGGGAATATAGTGAATGTGAACTCAGTACTGTTTATTGTGACTATGTATGCCTATATATAGCATATTAGAAGGATGAGGAGAGATAATATCTAGTATGCTAAGGGATTTGAATTACCACAAGCTGCTGTTCACATTTTTGGTTTCTTTTCCCCTCTTTAAAAATGTCTTTGTACTTTTTAAATATGGTGATCTCATTTTCAGGCAGTTTCAGTCACACACAAAAAAATCTATTTGCTGTTCAAATTGATAAACAAATAGTCTTCATGTCCTATATAGACCATAGAAACTTACGTTTATTAACCGGAAGCTAAAAGATACCTGTAAGAAAACTGAAGAGCTGAAGGATGGACCTTGTAGAGCCATATACCTCGTGCAAGTAGCACAGTCCAGTGGTCCTGAAAGATCCCAGCCTAGGCACCTGACACCCCTGCCCACAGAGCCATATTTAAAACAAACAAACAAACAAACAAACAAACGCCCCCAAAACCAAAAAACAATGTGCATCTTAACTACACATCCAGTTTCTCAAGATCTGCAATCCCGAAACATAGGTTGAGCAGAGCTTCCTTAAGATAAAGCAACTTGATTTCGATAGATAAACCGAAAGATAGCAGAGGAGATGGGGTTAGCAAAGGGTCAGGCAGATAGTAGCGGAACTTAAAAAGACTAGGGAGAGATCCTGGAGCTTTCAATAAAGGTCCTATTTCACTAACACATTGTATATGGCTATACTGATAGAAGAAAGGGGATTTGAAGAAAAAGAAAACAAATGTAACTAACAAAGTACTTTAGATTTAGGAAAATACCGTAGTGAAGACATAGTGAGTATTTTTAATAAAATCAGAAGTAAAGTCTTAAGCCTAGGGAAAAAGATATATATCCAAGGTAAAAGAGACCTACAGAATACTAAATAGACAGGATCAGAGAAGAAACTCATCAAATCATAGGTGAAGCATTAAAAACGCAGAATAAAGGGTGTTGAAAGCTTAAGACAAGATCAAGTAACAAAAAGCATGACCATTAGAATAACACCTTACTTTTGACAGAATTATTTAAAGCCAAAAGGTCTGGGAGAGATGTATGCCAGACTCTGAAGAACACAATCATCAACCCAAACATTATATTATACCCAACAAAACTATCACTAAATTTGAAGGAGAAATAAAAGTTTTTTCATGATTAAAGGAATTTATGATCACCAAGCCAGCTCTACAGAGGATGCTGGAGGAAATAGGAATACTTCAATTTGAAGAGAAGAGTAAACACACTTGAGGACAAAGGAATAAAGAAATAGTGCTAGGACAGCTAATGCCAAGAGCAAACAACACAGAAGCAACAAAATGGTAGGAATTAATAACACATCTTTCAATAATAAATCGTAATATTAGTGGACTCTGTTTTCCCATTAAAATGACACAGACTTGCAAATTAGATTAGAAAATATAATATTTTTGATGCGCCCAATTAAAATCATTATCAACAACTGACACCACTTAAGGGTAAAAAGATAGAAAAAAGTATTCTAAGCAAATGAACTAAAAAACCAGTAGGTATAAGTATTCTAATATTCTAATTGACCTCAAAGTAATCAGAAGAAATAAGGAAAAATCCATCAAGAGGGTATTATAATTCTAAATATGTAGTAAACACATTTTTAAAAAAAACCCTCAACGTCATTAAAAATACTTGTTAAATCTAAATCCAGATATTTTGAAACTGCTGAATAATAATTGAAAGGAGAAATCAAGAAAGAAATTTAAAAATTCTAAGAATTGAATGAAAATGAGAACACAACACACTAAAATCTATGAAACATAACGAAGGCAGTCCCAAGAAGAACACTTATAGCTCTCAGTGCCTACATCAAAAACAGATCTCAAATTAATACCATTAATACATGTGAGGGCCTTGGCAGAATAAGAACAAATAACACCCCAAAACAGTCTATGGGAAGAGATAATCAAAACCAAGGCTGACATGAGATGAAAACATAAGAGATGCTGAGGAAATTTGGAGAATTATAAGGACACATTTTAAAACTCTATATCCTACTAACCTGAATGAATATAAAAGAAATGGATAGATTTCTAGATGACCTAAGTTAATCAAAGTGAAGTATGATTCTAACAGCCCCAAACAATCCATGAGATGGAGGCAATAAAACTCTTCAGTGGGAGGTCAGGCCAGATGGTTTCAGTGTAGAATTTTACCAGACCTGCAAAGACGACAAACTAATGTCAATGTTACTCAAATTATTTGTAAAGTAGAAAAGGAAGGAATAGTTTCAAATTGTTTTTACAAAGTCAGTATTACTTTGATACCAGCTAAAGTTTCAACAGAAAAAGAAAGCTATAAGCCATTTTTTCTCATATGATCAATATGGATGCAAAAATTCCCAGTAAAACACATACAAACTGCTTTAATCTTTGTGTTGCTATGAAGATACACAGTGACCAAAGGACCTCTTAGAAAGCATTTAATTGGGGGCTCAGAGGTATAGCTCATTATCTTCAAGGTGGGGAAACAGGAAGATATAGTGCTAGAGAGTTCTACATCTGGATCTGTAGCAACAGGAAGATAAGGAGAGCTACTAGGCCGGGTTGGGACTTTTGAAACCTCAAAGCCCAAACCCAGTGACATACTTCCTCCAATAATGCCACACCTCCTAATCCTTCCAAATAGAGTCACTCCCTGGTGACTTAGTATTGAAAACATATGAGCCTATGAAAGTTTCTATTATCTAAAGTACCACATTCAACTCCCTGATCCCCAAAATGCATTCAGTTCAACTTCAAAAGTCCACATAGTCTGTCACAGTATCAACACTGTGTTTAAAACTCCCAAGTTCAAAGTATCTTTTGAGACTCATGGTGATCTCTTAACTGTGGTCCTCTGTAAAATCAAAATAAAAAGCAGACCACAGCTTCCAATGTGCAATGGCATAGAATATTCATAGCATTCCAAAAGGGAGGACAGTGAGTAAATACTGGACCAGAGCAAGACCAAAAAACAGCCAGGCAAACTCTAAATTCTAAATTTCCATGTCTGCTGTCAGAGTGCTCTTCAGATCTCCAACTCCTTCCAGCTCTGTTGACTGCAACATACTTCTTTCCCATGGGCTGGTTCCACAATCTGTTAGCAGGTGTCTCACTCTAGGCTTCTTCCTCACAGCTTCCTGCAATAGCTTCTCTGGGCCTCTGTTCAGGGATGCCCCTGGCACATGCCTGGCCTCAATGGCTTTCCTTAGATAGATAGAGAGGGAGATTCCACAACCCCTGTCTTGTATCCTTGACTTTAAAGACAGAATCATGAGGCCAAAGCTGCCAAGGGCTGCTGCTTGGTGGGGCTGAACTTGGCTCCCTCATTCAAAAACATTTGCATCAGCTTTCTGTTGGCTTTCTTCACTGCCTAAGTTTTTCTTTTTACAAGTTAGAAGCTTAACATCAGACTTATCTTTAAGCTTTGACTTCATCTTTCCCCAATGTTCTTTGTCGGCCCCCCCCCCCAAGCCCCTGCCCAGAGTACATTCTGTATCTCTTTGTCCAGCGTTGTCCTTTTCTGCTATAATAACTAGTAGCCACAAAACAGAATTAATACTAGGCTATCTCTTCACTTTAGCCTGAGGCAGAAGTTTAGGACAAGAGCAAAAAAGTAACCACAAGAATGTTCTCTAGGCCATTCACTAGTATTTTTCCCTTCTGAACTGTCCTGAGCTAGGCCTTCCACAGTTCAGACTGCCCTCAGCATTGTGCTCCTACTAGAGCACCCATTAAGGTGTGCTTAAAGCATCTAACAGCACTCTAGTACAAAGTCCCAAAGACTTCCACATTTCCTTAACAAACGGCATGGTCAAAGCTGTCACAGCAATACCCAGTCCTTAGTACCAACTTCTGTTTTAGTCACTGTTCTGTTGTTGTGAAGAGACACCGTGACCAAGGCAACTCTTATGAAAGAGTATTTCATGGGGAGTTTTTAGAGGTTAGTCTAATATCCTCTTATTACAGAGCAAGGTGTCATGCAAGCAGACATAGTTGCTAAAGATGTAACTAAGTTCTATAAGCCTGATCCATGGGGCCTGACATGGGCTTTTGAAACCTTAAAGCCCACCCCCAGTGGCATACTTCCTCCAACAAGGCCATACCTACTCCAACAAGGCTGCATCTCCTATTGTTATAATTTTCCAAGTAGTCACTCTCTGCTGACTAAACATTCAAATATATGAGCTTATGGGAACCATTCTTACTGAGTCTAGCATATAAACTAAATTCAGTAACATAAGATACAGGCCGTAATCAAGTCTGCTTCATTCCAGAAGTACAGGGATGGTTCAGTAGCAAATCAGTCAAAAAAACATAATCCACTGCATAGACTCCAAAAGAGCTTTGACAAAACCTGATCAATCCCAGAGAATACAAATGGAGGGCATATATCTACATAATAAAGAAAATATACAATAAACCCACAGCCAATATCATATGCATAAAGAAGAGCTCAAAGCATTTCCATGAAAATCAGGGATAATACAAGGATGTCCATCCTCTATTTTTGTTCAATGCAGTGTTTGAAGTCTTAGCTAGAGCTATAAGAAGTGAAGGAGATATCGCTTCTCGGCCTTTTGGCTAAGATCAAGTGTAGAAGTGAAGGAGATAAAGGATATACAGATAGGAAGGGAAGAATTCATAGTTTTCTCTACAGCCCATGATGGGGAATCTTTTTACTAGCTCTGCATCTGACAGAGGGCTTGTGTCTAGAATATACAGAAAACTAAAACAAAAACTAAACAGCAAAATTCAATTAAAAACCAGAGCATGGTGACTGGGCTTTGGGGCATATGCCTTTAATTGGAGAGATAGAGGCAGGCTGATCTCTCTAAGTTCCTGGATAGCCAGGAGTAGGTAGAGAAAGCCCATTTCAAAAGGGGTCAGGAGTAGGCATGGAGATCAGCAGAATGTTCAAGAGAAGAAAGACAGCTGGCCGAGAAAGACGTTAGTAACATGTTTAACATCCTTACAACACCAAGAAAAATAAATTACATTTCCTAGCTATTATAATGCCTAAGACAACAAATGCAGGTAAAGAAAGGGAGCCACTAGGCCTGCTGGTGGGAGTGCAGACTGGTGTAGCCACTGTTGGAATCAGTGTGAGACTTCCTCAGAAGTGCTAAAAAGAGATCTACCCATCCATCTAGCTATGCTGTTCTTGGTTATATACATAAAGAAACACTTGTTTTAATAGATACTTGCCCATCCGTGTTCAATATGCCAGGATATGGAAATAGCCTAAATATCTATCGTCTGATGCATAAATAATGAAAATATGGTATATATTTACACAGTAGAATACTGTAAAAACAAAATGGTGAAAATTTTAGTCAAACAGTAATTCTGTGTGAGGTCATATAGACCTAGAGATAAACGTTGCATGTGTTCTTTCTTCTTAATTTAACTGTGAATACTGGGAGCCGCAACAAGGACTGGCCTGGCAAGACGTGCCCACTGATGTGGTAGTGGCAGGACTGGAATGGGAATAACCAACCACTTTTTAAATTAGATTGAATCAAGCTGCACAAGTTGAAAGCCATATCTGGGCCAGGAACTTGTGGCTGGGTAAGTCAGAGGCCCTAGGGCAAGCCTACTACTCACTGTTTCTCTTCAAGAGGAACAGTGTTGAAAGGATTCCTAAGGGTCTGTCATTGTACTCAGACACAGTGCAGTCCTACCATTCATTAGAGAAACTGCTCTCTGTAGTAGATTATGGAACGCTTTCCTCTGAATGGGATCTCCATATCATACCTCTCCTCTTAAGGCTCAGAAGTCATGATAAAAGTAAGTCTGACTTAGCTAGAGTCAGTGGGTGACTGAAAGAAAACTGTCTTCTGGACACAGTAGGGCAGGTACACATACGGCTTTCTAGTAGTTAAGACAGCATGCACAAGACATCCCAAGCCCAAGCTAGACAAAATCCCAGCATGGGTCGGGGGTGGGGGTGAGTCACACCCACAAGCTATTGGCAGCTGAAACTGTTGGAGAGGGAGAGTCCATTTACTTTAAGGGTGTAGCCCCTGGTAAATTGACCACACTCCACTGGAAGGCCACACATTCAGGAGTATATGGGAAACATCAGCTGTATTTGTGGAGGGGAGAGAAGTGTTTGGTGAGGAAGGGGATAGACAGAAATGTGGGACACCTGACTCGCCAGCAAGAAAGACACCACAATAGGATCCTTTTGCACACGTTTATTGGGCTGCGCATTGACTGTGTAGGCGAAAGACCCCGAGCCCTGGGCCTCTCACTCTTACATACTATCAGTTCCCATCCACGCACAGCAGGCCACATCACCTCACCAGGTACGCAGCTTCAGCTAATCAGGGCAGCAGGGGCATATCTTCACCAAAATGGCTTCGCCAGAAACCTGGTACACCTGCGCAGCTCTCACGATGTTTGTGGTTTATATGAGGAAGTCAGGTGCAAGTCATACGACTTAGCTGCAGTCCCTGGCGCCTTTGGGACTGCCGCCACACCCGCTCCCCACAGAGAAACACAAAAAAGGGGTTGGTATGGATGGAGGAGGAGGTTGATCTGGGAGACATGGATGGAGGGGCAGATATGATCAAAATATGTTCTACGAAATTCTCAAATAACTAATTAATTTTAAAATAAAGGGGATGGAGCTGGGTGTGGTGGCGCCGTCTTTAATTCCAGTACTAGGGAGGCAGAGGCAGGCGGATCTCTTGAGTGTGAGGCCAGACTCGTCTACAGAGTGACTTCCGGGACAGCTGGGGCTACACAGAGAAATTCTGTCTCAAAAGATCCAAACAATAAGAGATGGAGGGAGGAGTCCGTCCTTCTCATCGCGCTCAAGTTCTTAGTAGTGGGCCAGCCGGCCTGCAAAAGTGCGGTGCGACACAATGAAATCGGAAAGTACATATTAAAAATATTACAACTTTGCCACCCAAGTCAGTCTGCTGTTGCTCACAGGGTCTAAAACGCATCCTCCCACGCTTCCTTACCTTTAGGGGTTACTAAGAGTTTTGGCGTTAGTTGGACAGGTTTGCTGCTGTAAATTCTTTTTTTTTTTTTTTTTTGGTTTTTCGAGACAGGCTTTCTCTGTATAGCCCTGGCTGTCCTGGAACTCACTTTGTAGACCAGGCTGGCCTCGAACTCAGAAATCCGCCTGCCTCTGCCTCCCGAGTGCTGGGATTAAAGGCGTGTGCCACCACGACTGGCTTGTAAATTCTTTATTACAGCTTTGAGTGATATTTCTTGCTTCTCTGGTCTTAGCATTTTTATAGTAATGTGAAGAAATTCTTCTTTGGGTACATATATATGTTCAGAATTCTACTGCCTTTTATGCTTAGATTTTGGGAAATTTTGTACATTTAGAATTTTTCCCAGTCCCTCCTCCTACCCATGGGTTTAGTTATTACATGTTAACGTAACAGTTCTGAAGTATTTTGGGCATGCTTACTATTTTCCTTTGCTAATGTCTGAATGTAGTTTTTTTTTTTTTTAACTTTATTTTCAGTCTTTGATATTCTGCTTGGTCTAGTGTATTAGTAGTAATTTTGCATGTTAATGTTTAATTCCTGTATTGGATAATTCGTATTTTAACAGTGCTTGGGGGGGAAACTCCCGCAATGTTAATTTCTTTGCCAATTCTCTCTCTCTCTTATTTTGCTGGCTTTTCTTAGTCAGGATTTGAATGAATGAATTTCCTAATTTCTTCAGTCTGTCTTTTTATATTCTTTGAATTAATCAATATTTTAACCATTACCCTGTCTTTTTTTGTGGTCATTAAGTTATAAAGAGTCACAGTTTCTTGTTTTATTCATCTGTGTTTTTAAGTTGCTCTTTGTGCATCTTTGGTATGATTATCCCATCAGGTAGTATTTGGGATAGAGGTCTGCCTGTCTCTGCATCCTGGGTGCTGGGACTAAAGGCATGGGCCACCACTAGTAGGCATTCTTTAAAAGGAAGGAAGGAAGGAAGGAAGGAAGGAAAGAAGGAAGGAAGGAAGGAAGGAAGGAAGAGTGGGTGGGTTTTGCATGTGTGTGTAAGTCTCTGTACCACATACATTGGTGCCCTTGAGTCCAGAAGGCGCCATTGGAACCTCTGGAAACAGAAGCTATAGGTGACCTCTAGTCCCTATCCTATTTCTTTCTCCAGGCTTTTCAGTTGACTTTTTATTTCCTGTGTTCTTCCTGTCTTTGAATGAGAGTCTATCTTTTGTTCCTTAGGTTTTACTTACTGCATCTCATGGAGGCTGCTTTTAATCCATCTTCTCTGTTCATCTTTGCCTATCCTAAGTAATGCTTGTTTGATTTATACATCAGCATGCCCTAGTGCCAGGACCACAACATTGGTACTGCTGTTCAGGAGGGTGCATCTTTTAGAACAGTAGGTTCTTAATATTGAATTGTGTTTTATGGTCAAATGGTGTTAGAGTTTGTTATGTTTTCTTAATGCTCAGATTATATCTTTGTTGACTATATTTTTTGGTTATAGGAAGTAATATCACTATGACTCTTTGTTTATCGTTATTGTTCAGACATTTGTTTTTCATTTACACACACAGACGCGTGCGCGCACACACACGCACACACACACACACAAACACATATCTGGGAGTGGAATTTCTGGGTTACATGGTGATTCTGTGATTGAAATCTTAAGGGAATGGTAACCGTTTTTTCCTAAATAGCATACCACTTTAAAGTCCCATAATAATGTTATGAGGACTGTAATTTCTGTCTGCACTTAACTTGAAAACACTTGCTATTGTCTGCTAGGTTTTTTAGTTCTAAATTAAACTCATCACAGTGAGTGATGCTTCACTGTCTTTCTTTGTCCCCACATAAATAGCATATGAGTTTTGCTCACAAAAACCAGAGTATCTATATTTCATATAGACATATTTTGTGTATCTCTAATTTTGTTTGCTTTTACTTCATTGCAGCTATAAAATATGCTAGATTCAATATTTGTCTTGATTAATTTGTTAAAACTTTTCATGTGACTTTGCATGTATGTGATCTGTCCTTCCCATAGTTCTATGGGTACTTGAAAATATTATGTAACATTAAAATGTAGGGGTTGTATGTCTGGTAGGTCCACTTTATTAAGTTTTAGTATTTTTGTGTGTATGTGTGCGTATGCAGGCGTGCTGTGGTGCCTGTGTGGAAGTCAGAGGACAGTTCTCAGGAGTTGATTTTCTCCTTCTGTTCTATAAGTTCTGGAGATGAACTCAGCTCTCCAGGTCTGCATGGCAAGTGTCTTTATCCACTGAGCCATCTTACTGTCCCCTCAAATGTTTTTGTGTTTATTTCTTTACTGATACATCTGTATGGATTATGTCCTCATTACTGAAAGTGGAGATATTAAAGTCTATTACCATATTGTTCTTTAAGATTTGTCAGTTTATATATGTAGATGCCGTGATATTGGATGGATTTCAGTTGGATTCAGTTTTCTATCACTGTCCTTTTTTCTTTTGTTGGTTTTTGACTTAAAATTTATTTCAGCTAATATGCCATCCTATCGCTCTTCTGGTTACCATGGAAAATATCCTTTCTATCTTCTCACTTTGAGTTTCTTCTACGTTTGCTTTAGCTTGTGGTGAGTCTCACAGACACTGCCTATGAGTAATTGAGTCTTGCTTTGCTTGTTCATCATTGACCCTGTGCTTTAGATTGGTGATTTTATTCTAAAGGATATTCTGGTCTTGTGTTTACAATTTGATAATTCTTTATTGTTTTGTGGCTTGTGGATGTGATCATTCTGCATTTGCAAAGAACCACTTAAGCTGATAACTTCTATTGCATATGAGAATTCCATATACTTTGTATTATTGATGTCATATTTTACATCTGAGTATGTTGTATGCCCATTAATGTATGTGGTAACTACATTTGAATAGAACCATATAAGTTGCTAAGTTCTATTGCATGCGAAAATTCTATATAGTTTTATATTATTAGTGTCATATTTTACTTCTTGATATATTGTATATCCATTAATATTTTTTGTTTTAATTACTAATACTTTCATCTTAAATTTTTGGGCCAGAATTAAAAGTAATTTACATCCTGCCCCTAGAGGCGTTGCAGGTGTGGCTGCTGTGTCACATGTGTGTCAGTAGGTGGCAGAGAGGAAAGAGGCTATGTCTACGCTCAGTGTTCTGACCTGTGAACATCTGAATGATTAGTAGCCTAACAGTCCCTGAAAACAGTGAGTCTGAAACCACTACCAGTCTGGTGCCAGAGGGCTGGGATGGGGAGCGAGCCTGAGACAACCACTACTCCTGTGCCAGGCAGACCTGGAAGGGCGCCCAGGATAAGCAAGTTGGAGACTAGAAGAGCTCTGCCTGGGGCCATAGGTCCCAGGTATGAGTGAGCTCAAGACAGACGGCCACTTGGGTAGGCCGCGAGAGGAGTGAGTCTCAGATGAGCATCAGACTGGTGCCATGGGAGCCCGATGGGGCTAGTTTGAGAATGAACCCCAGTCTTGTGTCACATTGGCCTGGAAGTACAGACCATGCTTGAGATGATCCCTGCCTGGTCCCATAATGCACAAGCAGGACCTAGCACTCCTGAGGCCACTTCCGAGATGACCTCAGACACTCAGAGAATCCAGGCGCTACTAAAAGGAGCAAGTGAGTGGTTGAGAAATGGAAGAGAAAGAGAAATAAGGAATGTGGTCACAACAAAGAGAAGCAGGACAATTATGTGTAGTGAGGAGCAGCCTTGTGTGAGTAGACAGTAATGCCACCTGAGATCATGGTCGGGACCTGGCCTTTGCTGCCACTGGAGGCCACATCTAGGAGCAGCAGTCTGTTGCCACCAAAAGCCAGGCAGACATCCCTGGTCTGTGGTGCCATTCATAGCCTTGTTGATGTCCAAGGGCTATGCAGAACTGGCCCCTTTCCTACCTGGGCATTGTGGGAGAGCTGGCTCTAGAGGTATGAGTGCAGGATCCCTGACCCTGACTCTAGCCAGCTGCAGTACTCAGAAGAGCAGCCCTACATATCGCAGGAGCAGCAGGTGAGCTGGGCCTGAGGATACATGCATTCATGGGAGAGCTGGCCCTACCACTCATCTCCCTGTGGTGGCTTAGATGAGGGAAAAATACCTCCCCTCCCTGCCTCTCTCTTCACCATTACAGCAGGTGGGAACAGAAGAGCTGGCTCTGTCCTTCACCAGCAGTAGCACTCAGAAGAGCATCCTCTGCACCTCACTTGGGCAGCACAGCAGAGCTGACCAGGGTTTCTGGGGTTATGGGTCTGAGAGTGTAAGAGCCAGCCCTGCCTCTTGCCTGTTGGATGGTGGTGTTGAAGAGGAGGGAGAGACACCTTCCTTCCCCTCCCTCATTTTTGGCAGACATTTTGGAGAGCTGGCCCTGGAATTCTGAGAGTAGAACTGGCCATGTCCCTCACTGGATGCAATTCTTGGGAGAGCTGACCCTGCACCTCGCCTGGGCAGCAAGGTAGAGCTGGGCCAGTTTGTGGGACTGCAAAGCATGAGAGCCGGTGGCCTGACCAGGTCAGACACCTCTCAGGCCCAGATCCAGGGCTTTGAATTGGCCCACTTCAAAATCTACCCCATTGATGAACTGCTAGAGTGTACAAAGGGGCTGGTTCTACAAATCCAAAGCCTATCTCGATGACACAGAGCATCCACAGGATATCTGAGAGGAGTCCCAGTGAGCTTCCAGTATTGATAGAGTAGTAGAAGCCAGAGGACTTGTACCAGACCAATGAGTCATTGTAATGAACATGTGCAGGCATAGAAGTGTGGACAAAAGGGTGTACTGTGGGACACGCTACAGCTTCCACAGGGAGATTTTTTTTCTCAGTTGTAGGGAGGTTGCAAGGGTGGAGGGTGAGTTTGGGAGTGTTGGGGGGAGATGAGTGGGATTGGGGTGCATGATGTGAAATTCACAAAGAACCAATAAAATTTTAAAAATGAAACTTAAAGTAATTTACATAGCATAATTATCAGTCCTGAATTTTCAATATTCCTTTACAATATATTCGTTTAGAATATATTTTTCTCGCCAAGGTAAAATTTTAGCATTTATTACTAGTGATGATAAATACCCTCATTTTTCACTTAGCTTGGAAACTGATACATCCATCTGGAGAAGGAAACCTGTTTTTTTTGTGATTGGTTTGTTGGATTTTGGTAGGGATCAGTTTTGAAAGGACGGGTAGATTCCTGTACCAGTAAGCCTAGCTCAGCCCCTGTCATTGTCTGTGGAGTTCTTTCATACTCTCTAAACATTGTTCTCCACGGGTCTTGCTTCAGCATGTGTCTTGCCTCAGCACTTGCATCTGTCTCAGCTGACATCACTCTGCCAGTCAGCCCTAGTCTTGTGGAAGCAGCAAGAAACTGCAGCACACCACGAGAAGATTTTTTTTTGGCCCATTTTTCTCTAAGTAGTTCCGACCAATGCAGCTCAACTACAAAATGTAAAGCGGACCAATACATGCGGGTCATTAGCAAGAATCCTTCATCACATGTCCTTTCAGTCCTCTCTCCTATGTCTGCTTCAGTGAAATTGTTCCTTCACGAGTCTGCCTTAGCCTTTCACACTTCTGTCCATTTTAATGACACATTCCTTCACATGTTTGCACCATCCAAAATGACTTTCCAAAGAACCCTCAAGTTTCCACTTCGGAGGAGTTCTTCAAATTTAACAAAGCTAAGATATTAAACAAAGCTAAGATATTAAAACTAATTGTCTCTACTTGAGTGTCTATCAGTAAAAGAATTCAGAGATAGTAACTCATTCATTTGATTATTCTTGGAGGTGTAACGTTACTAGCATGCCACTTGAGGGTCTCTTGTTGCTTTAGTGTTGTCTGTAATCATGCAGGAGACAGACCTGGACATGCCAGTGAAGGGTTCTAGATTGGGTAATCAAGGCAGGGAGGACTTGCTCTATGGGAGGGAGAACAGCATTAATCACTGTTTCCTGAGGGGATGTCATTTGCCCAGCCACCTCACTCTGGTTGCCCAGCCAGTATTTTCATACTGGCAGTGACATTTCCTGCAATAAAATGTGTTGTACTTTATCATTCATCTAAATACATAGTACTGATTTGTATTGATGTGAGTTGATATTGTTATGTAAGATCTAAGTTCTATAACACTAAAATATCCCCAAAATATGGTATTTCAGAGTTTATTGGGGAGAGCTGGACTTTAATGAATAAATACAAATAAGGTGTAATATGTTATTCTGATAAAGAATGAGGCAAAGACTTGGATAAAGGGATGCTGGAGCTGTTGAGGTTGTGATTTAAGATAGGGTAAGAATGTAGCATTTGAGGAAACACCTGAAGTGGGGGTGGGGGGGGGGACTAGATTAGTAACTTTTGCAGTTATAAGAAATTTGTTGTGCATGTGTGTGGGCATGCACAAGTCCAGTGGGTGTATAGGTCAGAGAACTTTCAGGAGTAGGTTCTTAACTATCATGTGAGCTCAGGGATCAAATTTAGGTTCTCCAGCTTGGTAGCAAGTACCTTTCCCCATGACCCTTTGAATATCTTTATTTTAAGTGTTGGTTTATATCTTTACTACAGTCAGGATTGGAAGCATTATCTTTCCCTGTCATCCCTCCCTTAACACTCAAAATACCCACAGCAACAAAAACTTTATCCTATCATCTGAAGAGATGGTAGGACCTGGGTTCTGTTGCCAGCACCCACGTGGTGGTTCACTACTGTCCATCCTCCCACTTTTAGAGGATCTGTCATCCTCTTCTGGCTTCTACAGGTGTTAGGTGTACACATGGTATACAGACATAGATGGAGCAAAGCACCCCTTCACATAGAGTAAACACATCTTAAAAGAATATTAAAGGAGTATAAGATTGTTACATAAAAGAATCACTTATAGTGATTATAACTTTGGGGATTATTTTTTAATCTAATATTTTTCTAGAGATTTAGCTATGTTGTTGAGAATCATAGTGTGTATAGATGTACCATAACTTGTTTTATACATTTTCTCCCATAAAGGATACTTGGTGGCTGTTCACATTAGTTTGTGTTTCTGAGTAGCTTTTTGTATAAATATGAATTTCATTGTTAGGGAACAAATGCACAAGATTGTCATTACTGGAATGCTGTGTATGTTTGGAGGTAGAGCCAACTGGTGGAATGTGAGGCCAGAGAGAAAACCGAATCAATACTGCAAGGATTACTTAGGTACCTGGAGGCGTGCAATTGCCTGCACATGAAATGGGAAGACTGTGGGTGCAGCAGGTTTAAAGGCAGTCAGGAATTTGCTAATGACATGACACAATCTAAAAAGGAAACTGTTAAGTAGATAGTTCACTGGAGAGGTCTGGCTCGGTGATACCCAGTTGGGAGTCACAGCTTTAAAGCTGCAGACTGCACAGGATAACAGAGATAGTTGAAAAGAACTGAGAAATGTAAAGGATGAAAACCAAGAGGAGAAAGGGAGCAGGGGAGAGAGCATTGAAGGAGGAGGAGGAGGATTGTCACACTGTCTGTGGTCTAGTCTGCAGCAGTCTGAGATTGTAGGTCAATGCTATTCTAGAGATGTATAGAAACTTTCTCAGTTTCTTCTGAGGAGCTAGCTGTAAGTTTTTTGTATACTTAGCATGTCAGTGGTCCCAGAGTGGGGCTGAGACTTACCTAAGGGTTAATGAAATTTTGTATCCTTTCATGTAAAATGATCCATATTTTCTCCAGGTGCATGTTTCTAAAAGATACTTTTTGAATTCTCACTATTTTAATAAAACCCTTTCAATTGCATGCCCCATATTCTGTTGTATGGCATCTGTGTGCCTACTTGTCTTATTTTGAATGATAAACTCTGAGCACTGAAGTCTGCTTTATTATTGTTGTGTCTCTAAGTCAAATAGTAATATGAAGGCCAGAATGGGTTATATTCCATTGTTATAGTCAGAGCATGAGTTCTAACACACCTGTTTAATTAAATTTTTTAAAAAATGAATTTTTGCCTCTGATGTTTGCTAGCGTCTTTTTTAAGTAATATTTTTAAAATGTGCATTGGTGTTTGACTTGCATGTAAATCTGTGTGAGGGAGTCAAATCCATGGTAACTGGAATTACAGTTGTAAGCTGCCATGTGGTTGCTGGGAATTGAACCTGGGTCCTCTGGAAGAGCAGCCGATGCTCTTAACTGCTGAGCCAATTCTCTAGCCCTAGTAGTATCTTTCTGAACCCTTCTATACTTAAAAGACTCTTTACAATGAGAATAATGATGTTGCCAACATGAAAGGTTTAAATTAAAAAGATAAAGCTGCTAACATAGTATATATGAATATATATATGAATATATATAGTCAGTCAGTACATTTTCAATATTCTGTAGTCATTGGTATCATCATCACTATTGCTAATAATTGTTATATTGACTTTTATAGACACAGGGTTTAAGGAATGCATTCAAGATAGCATTTACCTATATGCTAATAAGGCATCTGAAATAAACTTTCAAGAACTTCATTTGGGTCTTTAATCTATTACAGCTGATAAGAAATATAAGTTCTCTACTTTTTGTCACACAGTTGGTTCCTTTATAATTTATAATTTGATATTCTATGTACTGGTTATAGTAGCATTAAAGGAAAATATTATAAATTCTTAGATTACTAGTGATTAAATTAATCTACAAAGTTCATTCTGTGTGTATGAGGGGGTGGGGGTGATAGGTAAATATGATTATCAGAAATTTTTCTTTGTTTTCTAGAGCAATGATATACTGGACCTTCTTCTAGGTTTTTTTTTAAATAAACAATAAAGTTTTATTAGAACATGGGCATGATCTTTTTAATTTTGTTAATGGCTATTTTTACAGCGTTGCCATACAGTTGAGTAGTTGCAGCAAAGTCCACATGGTTTGCCAGTCTGAAACATTTACTCTCCGGTCCTTCATAGAAACACTTGTCCTCTCTTGTTCTAGGGTGTTACTTTTGTGGCTTTTGTCTTACAACTTCTTTTCATTTTTTTGCTCTTTACTTATGACCTATGTATAAATAGGCCTCAAAACCTTACAAGGTTATGGGGTGGAGGATAATGTGACACCACTGTTTAGGTGGTGCTTATTTTTGCTGCTGTTTTCTAATTAGGAGTCCAGGCAAGTCTGGCATCTTTTCTTTCTCTATATACATTTTATGTCCCACAGTGACTTCAGGAGCCCTCTTGTTGAGGAGGGAGTGAACACATGCAGGCTCCACTCTGCACCTTTCACCTTCAGTGTCCGCTCCTTCAGGTGAACATGTACCAAGCTAAACTAACCTCCCTGTCTCCCAAAGAACTTTCTAGGCCAGGGGTCCCTGCTACTGTGTTAATAGCCATGTAGTAAGGAGCCCGAGAGATCTGCACATTCCACTCACCTGTTGTTTAGTCTGCCTCTCATACCTTGGTTCCCATCCCATTTTGAGTGTTTCCTTCTCTATAGTCTTGGTTTTCTTTCTTCCCCTCATCCCTTAAAAAGTTCTTTCATAGTCAATAGTATTCCCCAAATTAAATCTGCTACTCAGAACACATCAGTGGTTCTTCCTTCATGGCTTGCAAAATTTTTTATCTTTGAATATAAGTCATTTTTTTTTCCTGACAGGTTTGCAGACCTTTACAAAGTAACAAGCACGTTGGGTTTTTTTGTTTGTTTGCTTTTTTTTTTTTTTTTGGGGGGGGGGTGTTCGAGACAGGGTTTCTCTGTATAGCCCTGGCTGTCCTGGAACTCACATTCTAGACCAGGCTGGCCTCGAACTCAGAAATCCACTTGCCTCTGCCTTCCGAGTGCTAGGATTAAAGGCGTGTGCCACCACGCCCAGCAGGTTGTTGTTGGTTTTTTTTTTCCTCTCCTTGTTTTAGTTACTCTTCTATTTCTGTGATGAGACACCATGACCAAGGCAACTCATAGAAGAAAGAATTTATTTGGAGCTTACATGTTCAGAGAGATAGAGTCCATCCATGATCATCATAGTGGGAACATGGCAGAAGGCAGGCATAGTGTCCACAAGCACAAGGTGGAGAGAAAGCTAGCCAGGAATAGCATGGGATTCTGAAGCCTCAGAGCCCACCTTCAAGTGCCACACATCCTCCAACAAGGCCACACCTCCTAAATCTTCCCAGAGAGTTTCTGTAGGGGTGGTTCTGATGCTAAGGTCATATTTCCCAATTGATTCTTGATCTATCAGTAAAGATGTAGTGGGCCAAAGTGTAGGCGGGACTCCCCACCCCCTCACCCCCCACCCCCCACCCCCGTACCCTCTCCTCCTCCCCAGCCAGTAGATACAGCTTTGGAGAGAGAAAAGCCAACCAGCCATGTGAAATACTGGGCCATGAGCCTCTTCTCCAGGCAGGAGGTTGGGATGTTGAGCTAGGACTGAAAGTGGCTGAGTAACTGAAGTTGAGGGTAGATGTAAGATGCTGAGCTGGTAGTACTGGGAAGGGCACACTAGGTGCAGTAGATTGGAGGTGCCCAGCAATTGAGCCATAAGGCAGGTTGAATTGAGCAACATGTGTGTGTCCATGGATCCAATATTCTCTGGGCGGGGGCTGGTAGCACAGTCCACCTGGGGTTTAAAATGGGGTAGCAAAAGATACACACAACAGTTTCTCCAACTAGCGACCGCGTGAGTGGTCACACAGGAGCCCCTGAGGGCCATTCTCATTCAGATCACCACACTTCTGTGTGTGTATGTGAATACAGCAGTTTGTTAGTGATTAAAAAAAAATTGTATTGGAAGTTTTGGTGAGTTCACTTATTAGCATATCATTTTGCAGACCAAAGCATTAAGTTTTGAAGTGTAGTTGAGTTGAAAATATTTGTTGTATACCTGAAGTTATTTTGAGATTTTCTTCTTAGAAGCCATTTGTAGAGTATTTGGGGAATATCCGATTTTACTATGGAATTTTTTAAAAAATTAGAGATTAAAGTGATTCATCTCTTTGGATAACATTAATTTTTTACAGAAGTTATATTTAGGGAAGGTGGTCTTGAAAACAAAGTCCTTGAGGTGAATCCTGTTTTACAGTAGCAGCAGAGTTCTCTGTGATGAAGGATAAAGTTTCCCGGCAGAACAAACTTTGGTGAAGAGGAAAAGATGATAGACAGATGTATGCTGCCTACTTTACACCCACAGCTTGAAGCTTGCTGGTTGTTTCTCACCTAAAAGTTAACTTTCTCCAAGTTTTACATAATGGTTCCTAAAGCACCCTTCTGGTAATCTAAGGCTCTATGACTTAGCTTTCAGACACAAACCAGCCAACTCTCCCTCCCTAGTATAAGGTATCAGGTATGGTAAAAGGGAATGAAACCCTTTATGTCTATTTGTTAGTTTTTGTTGTCGTAACAAAACTTTGTTACGGCAACAAAAACACCTGACAGAAATTACTTAAAGTTAGGAAAGACTTTTTGGCTTATAATTTCTTAGCAGGTTCAGTCCAGGTTAGCTGACTCTATGGTTTTAGTCCCCTGACTTGATAATTCAGCACAAGAGTGTAGTAGAGCAGAGATGCTCACACAGGAAGGGACTAGAGACAAGTCCACTTTTGCAGGATATACTTCTAGAGAACTCCTTTCTCCAGCTAGACCCATCCCACACATACTGTGAATCCATGAAGGGTCTGTGCACTGATGAGTCCAGAACCCTTAGTACTAAGTAACTCAGTGATTGGATTCACTAGCTGTGGAACAAGACTTTAACATATATGTCTTACAGGGAATAGATATCTAAACGATAGCAGTCCTTTTAGAGATATATGTATTTTAATGTTTATTTTTTTATTAAAAAGAAGAAAAGCAATTTTTGAAATGTCTTCATCAGGTTTTCTCATTAGTATGGTATTTCTTATATCTTCAGTAGCTAGCTTGTTATGTGTCCATTACAATTACAGGTCTTTATTTTGTATATAAGAGTCTACTTGTCTTCCCTCCCTATTCCCTTCTCAATGCTAGTTGGTCAACAAAGATAGCAAGTTCAGTTTTTGCTCTTAAGGAATTTGTACTAAGTTGATTAGATGGGGGTATGTGTTGTCTTTGTCATTGCAATCTAATACCTGAGTTCTGTAAGCTTTGGGATACATGTGTATAACAGCATTGACCCATGCTTGTAATAACACTGCGAAACTTCAAATAACTTGAAAATATTTTTAAATGGTCTAAGGAGAGTTTACTGTGTGCTGGGACAGCTGAGGATGAGGGAATGGGAACGGGTAGTAGCAGTTTAAGAAGAGGTAGGTGTGTGAGTAGGAAAAGGTCAGGGAGCAGGGAGCACTGATACTCTGAGATAGGCAGCAAGATTTGGGTATAGTGTGGAACACACACTCAAGGTGTGGATGGAATATGGATAAGAAGCCGTATTACAAAGGGAGTTCCACTGGCAGGAAATAATGTCGGCACTCCAGTGTTCCTTAGGGTATAGTTTGTTTGTTTTCTTTTATTTTGAAATGACCTGTGTGTTTCCACCTAAATTGTATCTCCTATATACAGGATTGTATTTAGAACATAAAAATAAAATCCAATTTGAATCAGATGGTGGTAGTGCACACTTTTAATTTCTGGTCCACAGAGCAAGTTCCAGAACAGCCAGGGCTACTAGGGAGACCCTGTCTAGAAAAACAGCATAAAAATCGAGTTTGGCAATCTCTGCCTTTTGATTATTAACTTAATTCATTCATAATTTGCGCAGTTTCATATAAGGATTTTACTTAGTCTCTTTCTCATGTTGGTTTTGCCCTCCCTTCTAGAACGTGTATTGACTGACTTCTTTGTCTTTAACAAACACCTTTTCCCTATTTCTGACCATTCCACAAGTGAATGTTATAAATTCTAGTGAATTTTACACTCCTGCCTGCCACAGACCCTCTGGATCCCTTTGTCTGTGTGGAACAGGTCTCTGGGGCAGGTGGGTAAAGCATCGGAGGGAATGACAGACAGATGCACACAGGAGAGGTTGTGTAGAATCTGAATGTAATTTGTCAAATCGAGCATCAAACTTTTTATAGAGAAGAAAATAGGGAAGTTGGGTGACACACCAGCAAGGTACAAAGAGGTTACTGGATTCTTACACAAAACAGAGGAATTCAAACACCAAGGTCTAACAGGAACCACCTGGGATAGAATTCATGGTTAACAACTGGGATCAAAAAGAGCTCCACCTAAGGTCCACTTAATCTTAGAAGCCAGGGTCAAGGACTTCGTGCCCTTGCCATAGTTTCAATTTTAGTCTTGTATAGTCCACCTTCCCCCTAGGCCATTGTAAATACGTGTATGGGTGTAACTCAGCTATCTATAGTTCTAAGTATCTACTCTGGTTCCTCCTTAGGTCTCAAACTTCCTTCTTCCTAGATGGTGGTAAATTCCTGTGTAGGGCAGTGACTTAGCTTTTATTCAAAGTGATAGTGTAATACCAGAGGCAATTCTGAATGTCACTGAATAGACAACATTCTTACTGAATTCCAAGCCCATGGTCTGCTCAAGGACTTTCTAGGACGTTGGAACACTGGTGAAGGCTTAGCTATGTCAGAATTCAATCTTAAAAGGCACTTATAAGATAATACTAAAAGAGAGCACGTTGGATCCATACACCAGACTAACTCAGGAATGGAATATTAATGTATGGGTTAAAGAGAACTCCAGACTCCAGGAGGTGAGTTTCCGTGAAACTCTCTGCCTCGTGAGTGGCTTCCAGGCCTCTCGGCCTGTCAAGCTGACTTGACCAGAGTGCGTGGCACCTGCCCCCTTACTCTATCTCACTCTGCCCCTTCCCACAACCCTTCTTTCTTCCCAGCGAGCCCCACTCTTATTTTCACGCCGTGTGTTGCCCGCTGCTCCATGAGCGTGCGTGAAGATTGTTAACTGCAGTAGCAGAAGAGTTCGCTGTGCTCCAGAGTGCCAGGCCTTCCTTCAGCCACCATTAACTGTCAGTAGCTCCTTACCAAGGGCTAGGGCCTCAAGGGAACACAGCCCCCTTCATAAAGAAGAACTGATGAGCCCAATCTGAGCAAAAACGTTTTAGTACACTCTACTAGCTTTTTCATTGCTATGATTAAATATCTGGGGGCGGGGGGGTTGAAAGTATAGTCTATTGTGGTGGGAAAATATGGTGGCCAGAGCTGTTTTAGGTATGGGGGCACCTGTGTGCATTGTGCCCACAACCAGGAAGCAGAAAGAGTTGGATGGTGGCGCTTTGTTACTCTTGTATTAGTTCCGCAGTCTAGGATGCTAGCCAACGTGGTGGCACTTGTCCTCCCCATCTCTTAAACAACTCTGTCTCCTGACAGGCACACCTAGAGTTGTGTCTCTCGGCTGATTCTTTAGTGGTTGTTCTGGGGATTACACTTGGCACCTAACTTTATGACAATCTATTTCAAGTTACTATTGTATTAGTTCTAGTAAATTGTAGCTCAAATATAGCTTAATTTCCCTTCCTTTGTGCCATTATTGTTTGATGCAACATTTATGTTCTATGGCATCTATTTTATCTTTTGATAAAATGAAAATAAGTCGGGCTGGAGAGATGGCTCAGGGGTTAAGAGCGCCGACTGCTCTTCTGAAGGTCATGAGTTCAAATCCCAGCAACCACATGGTGGCTCACAACCATCTGTAATGAGATCTGATGCCCTCTTCTGGGATGTCTGAAGACAGCTACAGTGTGCTTACATATAATTAAATAAACCTTTTTTTTTAAAAAAAGGAAAATAAGTCAATACATTTATAACATTACACGTTATGATTATAGTAGCTATTTTATAGTCACTGCTAATGCACTAGCTTCAGCTATCAAGAATCAATGTTTTCTATGTGAGTGTCAACTTTTCTGTCATTTATTTATTTATTTTTTTACATTTTAAATGAAATGTTTTTTTATATTATAGCAACTCTAGAGTATGATTTTTTTAAAGACTTATTTATTTTTATTTTCTTAATATGAGTGTTTTGCCTAAATTAGTATGTGCATATTTGATGCCCATGAAGGTCAGATGGCACTGGATCCCTTGGAACCATATGGGTGCTGGGAACCAAACCTGGGTCCTGTGTGAGTACTTCAAGGTCTCCTAACCACTGTGCCATCTCTTTAAAATAAACTCACGGACTATTTTAGAGCATTGTGTTTTATTTTATTAATCTCTTAACCTGACTCTAGTCTAAGTTTCTTCCCATAGTAATTAGCCTTTTAATTCTGCAGTAAAATTAATTTCGTGGATCAGTTAATCATGTTATTCAGGAGAGATTATGTTTAGCACTGTAGTTATAAAGGTCCCTTTTTTTGGGTACTTATGTATGTGTGATTTGGAAAATACATTCAAACACGTGTCAGGGTGCCTTTGCGTTGCCTGAGGTGACCTTGGCTCTCTGAGGCATGTACTGTACAGGTGTCTGGGAGAGTGGGTTTCCTGACCTGTCATCCTTCTGTAGCTGGAACTTGCTGAACCTGCCTCATCTCTCCCTGCACCTCCCACGCCTACTTAGTTCATCCTCATGAGTCTGTGTCTTCATTGTTGTTCTGAAATTGACATCTTACATTAGCCAGATTGTTGATTTTTACGGTTTTTATCTTAATCTTTTAGCAACTTTTGATATAAATGACCACATTTCAAAGCTCTTTTTTGGTTCTAAGATAATAATCTTTTCTTTCTTCATTTACAATTCCATTATCCATGGTTCCTCTTGCCCCCTATTATTCAAACTTATTCTGTTCAATTTTTAGAACTCTCTTTCAGAATGGTAAGTCAGATCCTAACTTCACCTGTCAAAATCTCCGTTGACTTCCGTTTACATTTAAAGTGAAATCGAGTTTCTTACCATGGTTGGTGAGGTGTTTGTTACTCCTGTTTTCCCACACTGTCTTTCTCTCTGAACTTACCTTTCTCCCCCTACTCCCCTACTTAATGATGCAGCCACAGTCTCTGTGCTTAACATTATTTTAGAAGTACCTTGATCATTATGGTGAGGAGCTGTTATCCTTAAATATTTCCTGTGCTTCCTTTGCAGAACCGAGAGCTCCAGATCATGAGAAAGCTAGACCACTGTAACATAGTGCGACTGCGGTATTTCTTCTACTCGAGTGGCGAGAAGGTAGGTGTGAGAGCGCATGAGCTGACTGTTCTCCTCGTGGGAATAACCCCCTCCCCCTCCCCGTTCCTCCATCAACTAGCTTTGCTAACTGATTGGGAGAATTCAAAGCACAAACCAGGATTCTGAACCCAAGATACACGGTTGATGGTAGCGTGGAAATGTCAATGAGAAGAATGAACTTTAAGAGATCTTCCTGGGGAGGCCAGGGAGGCAGCTTCACAGCTCTTGTTACTCCAACTGGAGGGCCTACCTTAGTTCAAGTGTCCAGAGCCCGCAGTTAAAGCTTGACTTCAGATTTTATACTTGTAATGGCTAATGTTGTTAGGCTCACGTTTCCTTTTGACTTTACAGAAAGCTTCTAGTATAACAATTTTCACTAAACTTTATGTAGGTGTCCTTAACTATTATTCTTACCTCAGACCTATAATACAAGAAGGTACTTAGCTTGTGTTTGTGATGTTTATGTCTACAGATCTATAATTATTATTATAGCATTTTAATCACCATAATTAGCAAATTGATCTAGTATTAACACTTGTATCTTAGTTCTTTTTACTTTTAAGATTTTATGTTAGGAATTATAAACTCTCAAAGCATGTGGTGGAGTTTTGTTTCTAGAGCGACTGGTTGGTACTACCTACTTTTCATCTCTCTTAATCTAGCAAACTGCCCATTAGTGTTTATTCTGGCATGTCTTTTCTTTTTCCTGTCCCTTCCCAAATAAGACTATAGAGTATCTCCCATATCCACAGCGTTTTTATAATGGGATTTTTGTATCCTTGTGATTTCTTTATTATTAGATGGTAGACATTGTAGTACTCTGGAGAGAAGAATAAAGGTCAAAATTACATCTTTGGTGATCTACTAGATAACATATAGATTCATTTGCAAATGCATCCTCTAAAATTCTCTAAACATTGTATTGTAGTTACTTTAATAAATATAGTCCCCATGTACCAGGCCTTATTTTAATGCTTTGTAAATGTTAACACATTTAACTTGGAAATGAAAGGGCAGAGAGAGAGAGAGAGAGGCCTGCAGGGTACTGAGTGGCTTTTCAGATTTTGGTTTCACAGGAGGGATCCATCATTCTGACTGAAAGCTGACTGGCTATTCTGTTTATGCTGCAGAGGGGAATTTCTCCCTCCTTGCTCCTGCCTTTAGTTTTCTGTTTACCATGACTGCTCTTGTAGATGCAGGAAGCCTTCTAATGGAAGTTATCAGAATAGCAATAAATCTGTCTCTACTAAAAGTAATATATATCTCACCTTTTGAGCAAAGTAAAAAAGATACTTATTGGTTTGGAATATTTCTATTCCTTTTCTTCTAGACTCTGGTTTCTGTCGCTCTGTAGCCTCCCCACCCCCACCCCCACAGCACCTCTTGAATCTATATGAATTCAATTTCATAGGTCTCTAGACTTTTCTCTTGTTAGGTTTTGCCCTGTTTTGCTTGCCCCTTCCTCCACCCCTACCCCCTTTTCCAGTTCTCTCTAAGTCCTTGTGCAGATTCCCTGCCTGGCTTGGATATTTCTTATTCTTTCTTAGTATCCTATCAGTCTTGGCTTAAACTTTTTTTTTCTTTTTCTTTTTGAGATTTTGTATTTTACTGTGTGTGAGTGTTTTGCATATGTGTGCCTGTGCACCAGGGTGTGCAGTACTGGTGGAGGCCGGAAGAGGATATCAGGTCTGGAACCACAAAAATGCTGGGTCTTCTGGAAGAGCAGCCAGTGCCCTTAACTCACTGTCAGCTCTCCAGTGCCCACTCTGGGCTTTGTCAGCCAGGACTGTCTCTACGAACCAAGGCTCTAGCCCCCTGATTACAGCTTTAAAGACTTTCCCTTTAGGCAATCAACTCTCTGCTTGTAACTAGGGCAGTGCTAGCTAGCTGTTGTAACTAGAATCAGGATTGTGAGCATTCCTGCTGGAATTATTGCTTGCTGTAGTAACTGAAGCATGTTGTAACTAACATATTGTAGCTCACCCTGTAAGTTTTAGGAGCTCTCATTTGGAGTCGTAGTGCCTTCCCTTGATTAGATAACAATGGGAATTTAGGGGGCTTGGAAATTTTAGACTTAATAATTTTGTGAATTTCAAATCTACAGAATAGTGATTTTTTTTCCCCACCACTTTAGTATTTAGCTGTAGAAAACATCCTCATGAAATTTTATGAAGAATTGTGATAGAATAAATGAACCACAAAATAGCCCTTCTGTGGAAACAGACGTTTGCCTGTCCTTAACTATGCTCACTCCACAGGACTTCATGATCCAGGTTATATTATAAAGCCACATTCTGCCTCAGGAATCCCAGGTTCTATCTAAATTGTTTTCTCTTAAGTTATCTTGCATGTAAAAATACTTCATGTGACTGCTCTTCCAGAGGTCCTGAGTTCAATGCCCAGTAACCACATGGTGGCTCACAACCATCTATAATGGGATCCGAGGCCCTCTTCTTGTGTGTTAAAGATAGTGACAGAGTATTCACATACATAACATAAATAAATAAATTAAAAAAAGAAAAACTTCACGTCATAGGTTGTTTGAGTGAAGAGAAAAACTTTCCCTTCTGCTTATATAAGAAGACTTTTAAAATAGAATGATGTCAAATTGTTTTCATTCTTCACTTTTATGTAACTTTATGTAGTGTTGGGATTGGGCAGAATTACGCTAAGCTTAAATATGCCTGTTTACCCTGGATTTGGGGAGGGAAACATTAAAGGTGACATGTGACAGTAATCCATTCAGAAAATGAAGGGTATGACCACTTGGAAATAAAGTGGATGGCCTGCTTTGTAGCTGGAAGGTGGGTTAGCTTTGCAGTTCTGGCATGTAGTAGCACCATGCTTCTGGGCACGTTACTCAGTTTTATAAGTCTACCTCCTACCTTTAACATTTGAGGTTTTATAAGGAACACTTTTAATGTTCATCCATTACTGATAGCATTGAACTATGAACCCCACATGTTGATTTACCACTTAATAAATTACTGTATTTAGTAATGGTATGAATTCATAGAGTACTTGCTGTCATTAGATCGTATCATGAGCCTTGCACTTGTTGTTCATAACTCATACTGTATGGTACGTACCCTCTGTGAAGAATACTATTTTTATCTTCATGTACAGCTGCAAACCACACTGAGATAATAGTATGTAAGTTACCTCAGATTTATACAGCTACTAAATGGGCTTTGGGAGTGCAACCTAGGGAGTCTGAATCCAGAGTATAAAAGATTTCATATTATTCAGCATAGGATGTGCAATAGAAAGGTAACATTTAAAATAGCTTAGTGATGATGGGGTTGAACAGCGGCAGTTGTATGGCAATGATAGTTGTAGAAGTAGTAAAGATAATGATAGCTAAAACATATTAGATACTTACTGGACACCACTACTGTTAGTTTTATTAGAGAGTTTACAAGTAGCATCTGAAAACTTATTGATTTCTCTTCTTTTATTGTATACCTCTTCTCTGTCCCTAAACAATCACTTAAAACAGATCCATAGTTATCTTATTTTTGCTATCATTAATTGCAAAGAGTTGTATGGGTCATTGTGTTGAGAATTGAGTGTCTGTTCTTGGCAAGATGATAATAGTTCATGACTATGGAGGTGAAAAGTGCAACTGTTCCTGGTGTAAAACAGCGGGAGGTTGCTTTCTGATGGTGTTGCTTCTCTTGCTTAAAAGGTAAATTCTAGATTTCTTAGCATGACTTAAAGGTCTCCTTATTTTTTTATATTTACTACTTTTTATGCATTTTTTTCTACATGTATGTATGAGAACCGTGTGCATACCAGGTACCTATAGAGGTCAGAAGGGATGTTGGAGTCCCCTGGAACAGGAGCAGCAAGCGTTCTTAACCATTGAGCCAGCTCTCCAGCCCAAGATCTTGAGTATCTCTGCCCTAACTGAACTTACCTCACCTTTTCTTTGTCAAGGCTGCCTGTGTTCCAGTCTGGCCCAAGCACACTTCTCTCAGTGCACCATCGTTTCTGTTGTACAAAGGCTTTCATGGTGTCTTCTCGCTGCTGTTCTGTGGTGTTCCTTACACTCTGCATCTCTGCTCTTCTTCTCATAGATTCCCACTTGTTTATTTCAGTTCAGCAGGTAACTCACGACTTCTTTCCTTTCTGCCTTTATAACCTCCCCAAGTTTACCTAAAAATCTTGCATATACTTTTAAATGGTATTTTCTTGAATTTTACCACAATTTTAAAAAGCTATATCTTTTTACTTCATTGTCATTCTCAAAAGCATTCCTAGATCTTACTCGGTTTTGTTTCTTTGACACTTAGTATAGTCAAGTCAGTGTTTAGTTAGTTTTGTAGATGATGTATGGAAAGCCTTCTAGATATTCTTAGGAAATGGAGTGACTAGGCTGGGGCCATGACTCAGTGGGTAAGGGTTCTTGCTGTGCTTCTGAAAGCTGTAGAATCTGAGTTCAAATCCATAGTATCCTTATAAAAACCAACCTACCCATTTCTTAAGCCCAGCATTGTGGGCTAGAGACAGTCTCTGGCCTATGAGTGCTCACACGCATGTATATACACACACAACGCACACATGCACACATGATTAAAAAATCCAAGTGCTAAAATAGAGCTCAGTATGGATGATATTTATTATTTGAAGTTAGATTTATTTTATATTATTTTTGAAAATGTATTTAATTTTATGCATATGAGTGCCAGTGAAAGACCCTGTGACTGGCCCTAAGGAGCAATTCCCAAGGCAGTCCCAGTTTCCATACACTGCACATGTATGCACATGCACCCTTTCCCAAGCTCAGCTTCTCTTTTTGTTAGTACTATAGTTTTCTATTCTCTATGTTGTCTCTGCTTAAATGTTTGAATATTTTTTCTCAGCTTTATACTTGTTTCTTTCCCCCAAAGTCTCAAGTTGTTGTTGTTACGATCTTTATGCAAGGGTGCTGTGGTGTGTGTGTGTGTGTGTGTGTGTGTGTGTGTTCCTTTGTGCATGCACCTGTTCCTACTACACTGAGCTGTAATCCCTATGAGACCTCTTTTTCTCTCCTCATCTCCTCTCACCTTCTTGCTCCTCCCCCTCCTTTCTCTCTCTCTCTCTCTCTCTCTCTCTCTCTCTCTCTCTCTCTCTCTCTCTTCTTTTTCTCTCTTTTATATTTAGTTTTTTCTTAGAGATGTCTTATCCTATAGCTCAGGCTAGCCTGGAACTGACAGCAGTCTTCCTGCCTCAGCCTCCTGAGTGCTCGGGTTCTAAGGATGAGTAACTATTCCCAGTGAGGTCATCGTTCACGTGTGTGTGCTAAGCATGTGTGTGCTTGCCTGTGTGCTCAGGTATGGGGGCCACAATTGTGTTTTTTAAGGCAGGGTTGCTCACTGAGCCCAGGGTTTGCCTTTTGGGCTAGGCTGACTGAGCAGCAAGTCCCTGGGATCCTCATGACCCCTCTGTCAACATTGATGTTAAGTTCATCTAGTCTTGCTTAGCTTTTATGTGGGTGCTAGGGACCTGAACTCAGTTCCTCAAGCTTGCTTGGCAAGCACTTTATCCACTGAGCCGGCACTCTCCCCTGAAATCTTTTTTTTTTTTTTTTTTTTTTTTAGACTGTGTAGTCTGCATACTGCACTTGATGCATCCCATAAAGTTTAAGTATGTGGCATTTTTGTTCACAGTTAAATCTCAAGTATTTTTTCATTTCTGTAGTATAAAATTTCTGCCACTTAGTTTCCTTTCTCATTCACTCCTTGTCGGGATTAGATTAATTTCCACATGTTTGTAGGTTCTCCAGTTTTCCTCATATCTGTTTGAGAGAGAGAGAGGGAGAGAGAGAGAGAGAGAGTGTGTTTGTGCATGCACCACAGCATGAGTGTAGAGATCAGAGGACAACTTGTGGGAGTCAGTTCTCCTTCTACCCTGTGTTTCAGGATTGAACTCAGGTCGTCAGACTTAGTGGCAGTGCCTTCCTTAGCAGCCAAGCCATCTCCCCAGCCTCCTCCTGTCTGTGGTGCTAGTGTCCATTGTGGCTGGAGAAGATATTCCACATGGTTTTAAACTTACTGAAATTGTCGTGTGACTTCCTGTAGTTGGTCATGTCTAATCTCGTGTGCTTTCTGGGAGAAGAGTGTGTAATTGCTGTTAGGGTGAAGGGCCGTTTCCGGCAGTTGCCAAGGAGCCCATCCTCCTTTGCTTTACATCAACGATGCGTCTGTCCATTTGTGGCTCTGTCTTTGCTGGAATACGTGTGGAACATTACACCCTGGTGAATTGATGCGCTTACCACTATGTGGTGCTCAGCAGCATGTTTTTTTTTTTTTTTTTTTTCCTTGCTGCTGCTCTGGATTTACAGTGCTGTACCTAGTCAACGGTGCATTGTGGCTCTGGTACCACATCCTAGGTGTCTTACCCATGCTAGCAAAGTCTCTTAACTGATTTTTTTCATTTGCTGTATGTCCTTAGGATAGTTTCCATGCACCAAATTACTTTATAAGTTGAGTGTTCATCGTTTGAGATTTTGAATCGGCCTCTTTTCTTCCCTTGTCTTCCTGGCCTTTTAGTGACTTTCTACACTTGCTCTTGGACAGCTGTGAGAAATTACTGTTAGGTCTAAAAGCTGAGTGAAATAGAAGCTTCCAGTTGTCATGGCTCCAGGCTGTAGTACTGGGGCATAGACTAAACACTAGTGGCCGTGGGTGCATCATATTTAAGAAGCAAGCACCACAAAGGAGTAGCACTTACTTATACATTATAGAGCATACCAAAATATTTTAATGTAGGATCAAGGAAATAACATCAATACTTACTTTCTTTTAAAGTATTATGATCTTTAAAGTTTTCTGAGGATGTTATTTTTTTCTTTTAAAAAAAAGTTAATTATAACTGCCACAAGGAATGTGACAATGTTATAAGCTTTGTTATTGAGAAAAATCACTCTCCTGAGAGTAAAATTTACTCAGTTTTTTTTATAGTTAGTAACCATATGTGTTGGTTAATTTTAGGTCAGCTTGACACAAGCTAGAGGCATTAGGGAAGAGGGTCTCCATTGAGAAAATGTCCATAAGATTGGCCTATAGGCAAGTCTTCTTAATTAATGATTGATGTGAGAGGGCCCAGCCCACTGTGAGTGGTTTCAGCCCTGGCCAAGTGGTTCTTGTTTTGTAAGAGAGCAGGCAGAACAGGTCATATGAGCCAGTAGGCAGCATCCTTCCACGGTCTGTGCATCAGTTTCCTGCTTTGAGTTCCTGCACTCACTTCCCTATGTGGAGCAAACTCTTACTCCCCAAGTTGCATTTAGTCATGGTATTTTATCAAAGCAATAGAAATCCTAAGACCTCATACATGGCAGTCTCAGATACAGAATCATTTCTAAGGTCTTTGTTCTTTTCCAATTCTTGCTTTTTAAGTTTTTTTTTTTTTTTTTTTTTTTTTTGGTAATGTGTAAATATCTAGGTATAATCACAAAGTACATGCTAACCCACACCCACACCCTTTTAGCACTCAGGAGGCTAAGGCAGAAAGATCAGGAGTTCAAGGAGATCCTAGGCTAAACAGGAAGACTCAGGGCCAGCCTGAGGTCTGAGAGACCAAGTTTTAACAAAGAAAGTGGGTAGGGGGAGTGGAAAAAGGGAAGAAGAGGAGAGAAAGGAAAACCACAGAGATGTTGGAGACTTGGTCCTGCCTTGAGTGTATAGGAAAACCAACTGAGCAAGCCGATAAGTAGTGCTTCTCCATGGCTTCTGCTTCAGCTCCTGCCCTGACTTCCCTCAGTGATGAGAGCGACCTGAGAGTTGTAAGCTGAAATCTTCCCTCCCCAAGGTGCTTTTGACTTTATATCCTAGCCATAGAGAGCAGTGAGGGCATACGGCATGTAGGTTATTTTTAGTTTCTTATTCTTCATACATATGTCATCATCTTGTCCATACGTTAGGGCTCACATACACATAGGCACACGTAGTTTTTTTTTTTTTCTTTTTTCTTTTTTTTGGTTTTTCGAGACAGGGTTTCTCTGTGTAGCCCTGGCTGTCCTGAAACTCACTTTGTAGACCAGGCTGGCCTCGAACCCAGAAATCCGCCTGCCTCTGCCTCCCGAGTGCTGGGATTAAAGGTGTGCGTCACCACGGCCCGGCGGCACACGTAGTTTTAATGGACAGTTTCAAGAAATAATATTGCTAAGTCATGATGGGTTCCTTATAGCTTCACTTTTGCCTGAGGGCATTAACTCACAGACTTCTCAGGAGGTTCCAGGAGCTTAGGGCTAATACTTCATTTGCTCAAATTGAATTTTTCTGTCTCATTTGAAAAGAGAAGATCTTAACTTGTTTTATTTTCATTTTGTTACTGAAATTGTGAGTGAAGTTGAATATCTTCCATCGTTCTTCAGTTTCAATATTTGTGTTTTCATATTCTCTGTAAGTCAGTACTTTAAAAAAAATTTTTTTTTTTTTGTTCAGCCCTTTGTCATATGTAGTAGAAATCTCTTTGCCCAAAACCATTTTTTGGGCATGATCTCTGTGTGGTTTTGTTTTGTTTTGCTTTTGAATAGCATGATTTTTGTATTTTTATGTTATCAAATTGATTTTTTTCTTAATACCTTGAGTTTGTTGTTGTTTTGTTTTGGGTTTTTTGTTGGAGTTTTGTTGTTTTGGTTGATTTTTTTTGTTTGTTTGTTTTTTTGTTTTGTTTTTGAGACAGAATTTCTCTGTGTAGTCCTGCCATTCTTCCTGTTCTGGAGCAAGCTGTGTAGACCAGGCTGGCCTTGAACCCAAACTCACAGAGCCTAGTGCCTTTGGCTCCTGGGTGCTGGGACTGAAGTGAGCCCTTTCTTTCCCCGTCTTAATATCTCTCACTGCTGCTCCAGCCTCCAAGGTTCACTTTGTAAGCACCCCCCCTTTTTTTTTTTTACACACAAAATTTTGAAATTAGTTTTAGATGTTTGTTCCATTTTCTGTTAGGTGTTTGCTTATTTATCTTCTGTGCTTGCCTCTTTTCTGTTGCTGTTGTAGAGTGCTGGGTGTCCTGGCAAAAATCAGCCAGGAGAGAAACAGTTTATTTTGTCCTATGGTTAGAGAGGGAAGCAATCCATGATGACCTGGAAGGTGACACCTAGCAAGCAAATGATTAATTACATTTCATATGCACACAGGGACCAGAGAGAGAGACAGAAAGTGGGATTGGGCTGTCAAACCTCAGACTGCCTCTGCCTCTGGTGGTGTACCGACTCCAGGGCTCCACCTCCTAAAGGTTCTATAACTTTCTTAACTGTGCCGCCAGCTGGGGATCCAGTGTTCAAACACACAAGCCTATGGGCTACATTCTCATTCAAACCACAGCACCTTGCTTTCCCATTAATCTCCAGCCCTTCAGATTCTGAGAATGCAGGGTTGCTGTCTCACTATTACTAACCTCTCTGAATCACTGCTTCCCTCCAGGAACACTTTAGAATGATACTGTGTCTTTTAAAAGCTTCGGCCTCAAGCTGTTTTATTTCCTTGTTCCTACAAGTCATTTGGGGTGGGGGTGATAGAAGCATCTTATACATTTTACAGTGATAAGCTGGAGTCTGTCACTGTCTCTGCTGCTACTGCTAGGTGGTGATAAGCCATGCCATTTAAGTGCCCGAGTTGTATAGGTTAAACCTGGCCTCTGTGGGGGACGATTGAACCTCTGGAGAAGCGCTCCATAATTACACACTGTGTAAGTCTGGGCAGATCTCAGTGAGATCCACTCTGTAGGAGAGGATGCTCTCGAAGACGCCCTTAAGGCAGATTTTGGAGGCTCGGCAGAGGCTTGTGCTGGTAAGCTGCATTTAAGGCTGAATTCCTTCTGTGTATTTCTGTCACTAGCTTTAATTTACATCAGTTGCTGAATTTTTTGGCAACTCACAGGAAATTGGTTTGAGACTATAGCAAACCAGAGTTTTAGAAAATTACAAATTCCAGAAGTGGAGAATCTTGGAATTCTTTCTTTTTAAAATACTGTCATAAATAAGAGTCCCCTGAATAATCTTTACAGGAACCCCCAAATTAAAAAAAATTAAAATCTACTTTGAGAATATGAAATATCACTGCTTTTTTTTTCTACATGTTTTCTAGAGTTGAATGTTCTCAGAAGTTCAGGAGTTAATGCCATGGCTGTTTACATTAAAACATTTAAACTTAACAAAAGCCCTCACTTAAGCTTCCATGTTTCTTGTAGTATAATAAGTTGGAGTACTGGCCTTCTAGCAGACATGGTTTTATTTACCTCTGCTTTGTTAAACTGGCTGCCTAAAAGGATTTTTGTCAGAACTTGTAATGAGGCCTGAACTCTCCAGAGCAGAGGAGTTATCTGTGTCGGTCTAAACACAGCACTTCTGCTAGGACTCGTGTGTTCCCTTAGGAGTGCCCCCGTGGTCCCCCTTGAGTTCTCTGTAGTTATACCAGTTGTCTGCCTTCCAGATGACTGTCAGCTTTGGTCTTGGTTTTGTCCGGTTGATCTTTGTATATCGATGCTCTGATTTTTCATTATAAGGCTTTCTGCTTTGGTAAATTTCATTAAGAGTTCACTCAGTCTGGCCTATTAGGCCTGACAGTCCGTACTTGCTTTTCCATTTGAGCCATTGTTAGTGGTGTCAGTTTTAGACAGCTTGTTAAAACAAGAGATTGCAGTTTGACTGTCAGACCTGTCTCCTGGTGCTTTTATTTGGTTAGTACAATCTGTGAATTGTTGATGAATGCATCTAGTTAAGTCATAAACTAACATTTGGTGGGAGAAGTGCAACTGATCATCCAAGAGCTAAGATTTAATCTCATCTTGTTTGATTTTCATTTTCTACTATTTTTCCCTTTGCAAAAGGGATGCTAACCTTTGCCTGTCCACTGTTGTATTAGAGTATGTGAGACTCAGGTTCTCTAGAAGAGCAGATGGTGTGCTCTTAACCACTGAGCCATCTATCTCTCCAGTCCCACCCAACACTGTGCTGTGCTGGAACTCACTCTGTAGACTAGACTGGCTGGCCTGGAACTCACAGAGATCCTCCTTCCTCTGCTTCCTGAGCCAGAGCTCTGGGCATGTACCTCACTGCTCCAACCCAAGATTCTTAGCAGGGACTTCAGATATTTAAACCAAGATAGAATCTGTCTCTCAACTCCAACTTAATTTATTGATGATGATTTTAATATGAGACCAGTCAACACAATTGAGGTTTCTTTGTAGCCATGCTGCTTTGAGTTCAGGCTGTGCAGAAAGCTAATATATACAGAGTTACGAAAAACACACACATATTTTTTTCCTTTGATACTTTCAGTTTTGCAAGCTATTTTGAAAGCTACCCAGTCCCTGCCACAACTACTTGATTCTTGTCATTTTAGCCCCCAAATAGCAATAGGCAGTGTTTACTTGGTGGGGTATAGCTGTGTTTATGAAGATAATTAGCATTGTTGCTGATGTCATTGTTTCCCCTGTGCTGATGAGAGTGGCAGAGTTAGTATTCCAGTTGACTATGGAAGAAGAAAGACCATCAAAAAAGATGTTTCTGGCTCTGTGGAATGCTCTGAACCCATATCTCAAATATAGGGTTTTCTCTCTGTTGTTTCAGTCTTCATTTAAAAGATAAGAAACATATACTTGTTCTTAGTCACAGAGTGGGAGAGTAGAGCAAAGAGTTCCACATGGGTAACTTTGTATCTTCACCTACCCCTCCCTCCCTCCTGTAGCAGCTCTGATCCATAGGAGATGCATCCAAAACCCTGATTCAGACTCCAGTTTGATAAGTGGGATTGTGAACAGTTTCACCACTCAGTAACCAATAGTAATCCTTAACTACATTTTTCTTCCTCAGTTTACCCAACTGGTGCTGTTCAGAGAACAGGGTGTGGCTAGTGATTTCTTCGCTTTCCTGTAGGGCTGTAACTCCTTTCCTTCTCTTGACCTTGAACTCCTGTCTTTATGATGCTACACTGGAGACTAATTGACAAGCTTTTGGGTATGATCTCATTGCCATAAGTTTGTTTCATATCTTAGTGATCTATGAAGTTTAGCCTGTCAGACAAACAAAACATTTGTATGGAGGCTATAGTGTTTCGAAGAATAGTTAGTTCATCCTTTCTTATGAGCTGAAGAAACTGAAGCCGCGACATATCATCAGTCATACACACCAGTTGGCAGCAGAGCCTGGGCTAGCAACCTGGTTTCTTGGTTTTTGACTCAATGCGTCTTCAAGCAATTTTTCCACATAGGAGAAAAGACATTAATGTTTTTTCAGCCTAAAAAATAATAAACATTATAATAAATGATAAGCTATCATAAAACAGTATAAGCAATATGATGGGACTCTTAACTATAGTGGGATTATAAAGTATGGTAGATGCATTTGTTCAGCTCTATTCATGTTCAAAAGTAATTTTGTGTAATTAAAATTAACCATATGAAGCTTTTCTTTAAACATCTGAATAAGAGGTGTATAGAAAATTTGCTCTCACTTGAATATCTAAGGTCAGTCTCTAATCTGTTTTTGTTCTTTTGTTCTTAAAAACCTTATAGAAAGATGAGGTCTACCTTAACCTGGTGCTGGACTATGTTCCGGAGACAGTGTACAGAGTCGCCAGACACTATAGTCGAGCCAAGCAGACACTCCCTGTGATCTATGTCAAGGTACGTGACGATGGAACCCCTTCTAGTTTCCAGAACATTTCGTGTGAGCCATGGGTAAGGTTGGAATGTGTCAACCCCATTGACACTGGTACTCCTTGTAAAAACAGCAAGCTCTAGATTGTGTTGAATTCTTACACAGTTTTGTAGCATGGAATCCTCTTAAGGCTTTCATTACTCTGCAGCGGATACAGGTGCTTGCTGTGCAAGGCTGATAACTGGGTTCTGTTCCTGGAACCTACTCCAGGTAGAAGAGAAGCAGCTGCCTGAAGTTGTCCTCTAACCGTCCACGTGTATGGCTCGTGTCCCTGCACACACATGCTCATGTGATAAATGAATTGAGATAAATATTCTGATAAGATAGAGTAAAGTTCAGTTAAGGATTTGAATTGTGTTAGCCTTTGTGTGTGTGCTGTGGGGAGGTGAAGGCCAGAGGCAGACGCCGTGCTTCTTTTTTTTTTCACCGTTCCTTTGAACTGGTCTCTTCCTGACCCCTATATAAGCTTTTAGTTGGGGCTTGTCTCAGTCTCTCTTCCTACCCAGGGCTGGGCTGGCAGCCAAGTGTACCTACTCTCAACTTTGTTCATGGTGCTGGAGATTCGGGTTGAGGTTTTGGTGTTTGTACAGCAAATACTCTACCAGTGAGACATCTCCCAACCCCATAGCTTTGTTTTCATTTTCAATGTCTTCATTGTGCCACATACCAAAACAAACCACTAAATAAATGTAGAGTTATCATATAGTCATTTGTAATGCTTTATTGCCATTTGTAGATATATTTGTTGCATTCATCGTAGAGATTTAAACTGTCAGTTTTAAACAGATTATATTATTTAGTTTTTGGTATCTAATATTAATTCCCTCTTTATTTTTTTAATGTAGCTATAGCAGTGTAGCTAGGAATTTATATAGTATAATCCTGGTTACAGTTGTGGTAGATGATTGGAAGCATATATTTTTCTTTTTAGAGGTGAGATAGAGGAGGGATGGATAGGGTCTTACCCTGTAGTTCAGAACACCCTGGAACTTGTTTTTTTTTTTTTTTTTTTTTTGTTTTGTTTTGTTTTGTTTTTCCAAAATGCTGACATAAAGATGTTATGTATACATTTTTGTCATGGTTCATTCTGAAGGCTTTAACTTGTGTAGCTTGATTTAAATTAACATTAAACCTGTCTAGTCTTAGCAGTTTTCTCACACCTCTGAAGGAAAGTAGCTTTCATGTTAACTTTAGTAATGCCAGTCCTAAGCAATACAGTCTGAAAAGATGGTGTCTTTGTCAGTACTTCTTCTGTTTTTCCTAATTAGACAAGAGGGTTTTTGATTTCCATGGTATTAACTAGGGAATAGAGCTCAGAGAATAAGCACGTAGAACAAATTGAAGGTGAATCAGGTGGAGAGGGTGTCACATGTCTATAATCTCAGCACTTTAGAGGATGACAGGATCAGGGTCAGGCTGTATTCGACTAGGAGTCTGTCCTGGGAGAGTAAAAATAAGTAAAGAAGGAAAGGAAAAGGAAAAGGAAAGGAAAGGAAAAAGGGGAAAGAGGAAAAAGGAAAGGAAAGGAAAAAGGGGAAAGAGGAAAAAGGAAAAGGAAAGGAAAGAGGAAAGGAAAGGAAAGGAAGGAAAAGAAAGAACCACAGCATTGGTCTCGGGATAAGCAGAAGATTGAAGGTGTTACATTGGTTCATGTTTCAAAGCTTTAAAACAATCTTTTAAGGTATTATTTCTATGCTTGCTTTGATGAAATTCCAGACAAAGGCAACTCAAGGATAGCTAAATAGTTCTAGGGGATGCTTTGCATCATGGTAGGGCAGGCCTGGTGGGCGAGCATGGGACCGTTGGCCACGTACAGAGAGGAATCAGTGCATGAGCTGCTTTTCTTCTTACTCAGTTCAGGTACCTAGCCCATCAAATAATGCAGATGCCCTTACAGACATGCCCAGAATTTGTTTTCTGGGTTATTCTAGGTACTGTCAAGCTGGCAGTTAAGATTTACTACCACAATAGTGCCAAGTTAGCTAGGCATCTGTTTGTTTGTTTGTTTGTGTTTTTTGAGACAGGATTTTTTTCCTGTGTAACCCTGGCTCTCCTAGAACTCACTTTGTAGACTAAATGGGCCTTAAACTCAGAGATCCATCTAGGCATCTGTTTTTAAATTACATTGGAAGTCTACATTATTCTGAGGATCTTAAAGGCTATTAATACTATTTACTATCAGAGTTACTAGTGCCTCAATAGGAATTGGTTAGATTTCTTACTTATGAGCTTTCCTGGGTCTCTATTAATGATTTGAGGCTAAAATTTCAGAAAAACAAATGACTCTAAAAGATGACGCTGACTACGTTTATACAGCCTAGGGAGGATGACAGACCTCGCTTCTGGTCTAAAGGCTGCTGCTGTCTGTCACCCATGTGGCTTATGATCTCCCTGTCTCTGAGTGCTTATCCATGTTAAGTAAAAAACAACAATCTAGCCAGCTGGCCTGAGCAAAGTGGGTGAAGGGGGAGCCCAGGACTGTGTGCTTGCTAGGCAAGTGCTCTACATCCCTAGCCCTCTTTGAATTTTAGTGTGAGACACTAAAGTTGCCCAGATAGGTCTTAATTCCCTGCCTCATGTGTGTGCCAACACACCTGTATGCTTTTCTAAATGACTGAAGGATAGCACAAGTATATATTTAATTATACCTTAATTTTCTAATTTATGTAGAAATACCATGAAACTTGTCTAGGGAAAACTGTAATAATAATCAGCAGTTTACATGTTCTGCTGAGAATGGTATTCACTGCATAACGATTCAGATATGTTTGAAGCCAGAGGTATTGAATTAATGTCTCTTATTTATTCCAGTTGTATATGTACCAGCTGTTCAGAAGTCTAGCCTATATCCATTCCTTTGGAATCTGCCATCGAGACATTAAACCACAGAACCTCTTGTTGGATCCTGATACAGCTGTATTAAAACTCTGTGACTTTGGAAGGTGAGCTCCCTTTTTTAACTCGCCTCCCATCCTTCAGCCCCTCTTCCCTCACACTCTCTTAAGTGACTCATTTAACAGTGCTAGTCCAAGCCCCGTAATCCTTATTCAGGGAATATAAACTAATGTAGTTCTGTGTGAGAATGGTTTTGATAATTTTTGTGGGAACAATAAATGTGTGTGCCCTTTATCCTATAGTTAACTTCTGAGGATTATTTCTTTATTACATGTTTAGAGATTATGTATATTTAGAGATTTTTAATAGTGTTGCTTATAAATATCTAGTAGCAAGAAAATTTGCAGATAAATTGATATATACAAATACAATGTTATACATGCTGCTGAAGGAAAAAATGAGGGAGCTGTCAGAACTGGAAGGGAATAATGTCTGGGAAGGACCAAGTGAGAAAAGTCAGTTGGCAAAGGCACTTGCTATCAAGGCTGACAACTTGAGTCTGATCCCAGGGACTTAACTTGGTCCTGCAAGTTGTCCCCTGACTGCCACAGGAGTGCTGGAGTGCTAACTTTCAAGCACAAAGGCTGTGGTAGCACTTGCTGATAATCCTAATCACTCAGGAGACTAAGGTGTGGGAGGTCATTAGTTTGAGGCTGGCCTAAGCCATGTAGTGAGACTGTGCAAAAAGAAAGCCACTGTCAAGTCAGTACTGTATGCATGGTAGCTTTTGTTTTAAAAACACTGTTGTGACTACTTGTGTACAAACATGCATAATAAACATATGTAATATTCCACTCATGATTATCTGGAATAGGATGTCAGGAATATTATGTACTTGGAAAACTTACATTCTCATTGATTATTCTTCAGTATTCCTTGAGTTTATGTAATATGTATATCTACTCCATCTTCATTACAAATAGATTTTTTTAAGTTATTATGCATTTATATATAGTCCTTTAATTTCATACTTAGCCTCTACAGGAGTACAGTAAAATACCAAGATGCAAGATTTTTCTCGATTACTTAATATTTAATATTTATATTTTTCACTGTTTCCTCATTTTTGCAGATTCTAACAAGTTTGATTTTTTTTTTTTTAAAACCACCAATTTCTTTGTCATATATTGTTACTAATAGTAAAACCCTCATGCTTTCTCTTTGTGTAGTCAGTAGCTATAAGCCTCCCACCATGCAGTCAAGCCTATATCCACCATAGGACAGACCATCATATTCCTTCTTCCATTCTGCTATAGCCACCAGTGGTAACCGCTGCTCTTTCTCCTGAGACATCTTTCATTATAACTTGGATGCTTTTCATCCTTGCTAGAATTCTTTTTCAATTTAGCACCACAGATTATATATTGACTAGTCCTGCTGGTGTCTGTATTCTTTCCTCTTTATATATACTCTTCTACACCAAACCACACATTAGATTGTGGGTTTAACATCAGTTACATTTTCCACAGGTGTAGGGAGGTATTTGGAAAAACCGAGCCAATCTGCTGTCAGTAAGTTCATGCTTCGTCTCATTCATGCAGTTTCTTCCAAACCATTCCTACTTAGCAAGCCCTATCCCAGGATCTCAACTTTGTAGGCTGTGGCTCTAGTGAACACACTAAAGCTTTTATTTGATGGTTGAATTGTGTGCTACTGCTTATTTCACATATGAAAAGGCGCCCGAATCACATGGGGTCTGTTACTGTGGAGAGTAACTGCCAAGGCCTGCAAGAGCCACCAGTGCAAGTTCCTCTTCTCACCACCGTGTCAGAGCACTGTTAGCACTGGGACTCTTGGGATATAGAGTAGCTGTGCTCTGATACATTGAAAGAGGGCTTTCACAGGTGTGAAATAGCTCATTCTTTATCAATTCTGAGGTGGACTTTGGAGACACTTAAGGTGGAAACTTAACAAAATAGCCTTATTCTCTTCTTAATTATTTTTAACTAGGTGTAACAGGTCTGACAGTAGCTGAAATGGGGTGTGAAAACCCCATTTTATAGAGGCTAAATGGGGTGTCTAAGGACCAACCTTAGGTGAGACCACAAGGCAGTGTCAACCTCTCACCTACCTACAAAGGAAAAAGTTAGCTTCATCAGTAATGAGGGAAAAGAATATATAGGCTGTCAAGGCTTTCAGTTAGATAATTTGGAGTTATTGGGAACTTTGTATTTTAGGAATCTGTTTTATCCATTAAGAATGTACCTATTTTGTTGGTCTCTCTGTAGCTCTGGCTGTCGTAGCAGCTTGCTGCTTCTGCTTCCGTGTAGAGCACTCAGATACTGAGACTCAAGGCGTGGGCCACCGAGTCCTGCTAGTCATTTGTTTGAGAGCTGGAGTTTAAACTCCACATCCCAGACAACTGTGTTTTCAAGGAGCTATCCCAAGCCCCAGAATGCACTTCTGAAGAGAGGAAAGTCCGTTATCTAGTACACTAAACCTTGATTTTTTTTTTTTTTTTTTGACATCTGAAAACCTTACTGTTGTTAATATAGCAAATACTGTTTTATCTGGGCCTAAGAAGAAGGTTAAAATTTGAAACGGATGATGAAAGGGAAAACAAATCAAGTTTAGAGTCATCATTGACTATAAGTAAATTGAAGGAAAGGAAACCCCACCCCAAGACTGTCTCCTCACCTGTCTGGGTCTCCTCCTCCTCGCTGTTACCTCAGACTTTTCACCTTTCTTGGCATTTATTTTCTTGTTGTTTTTTTTCCCTCTTTGTTCATTTGGTTTTCTTGCAGTATTTTGTTCTGTATCTGATGCTGCTGTCAGAACAGCTCCTAGAGCGGCCTGCTTATTTGAGATGGGATTACCTAAAGAAACATTTCAAGAGATACTGTGACTCACTTCAGTGTTTAAAATATATACTGTAAGCTACTTTAGAAGGAAGGTTTTAATAATATGTAAACTTAGAGCTGCAGAGATAGATGCAGTTGATAGGGTCTGAGTCATTTTCCCCTAAAATTGAATGCCTTTTCACAGTTTGTTTAACAGTAGGTGTTTAAGCAGTAGACCAACTAGAATGTGGAATGTGTAAGGCTGAGTCGGTCATCCTGAGTCAAAAGACCAAGTTGAACAGAGTGGCCAGATCCCCCACCCCCTTTTTAAAAGAGCATATAGGTGAGGAATATTGATATATTCGCCTATTCTGATCTGGTAATATTCTTTTGTTGGAGAAGACTACTTTTTAATTTTCTGCCCTTTATATTTTATTTATTAATTATTTTTGAGACATGGTCTCACTGTATATCCCTGGCTGACCTAGAACTCACTACAAAGTGGTCTCCATCTCACAGAGATTCACCTGTCTCTGCCTCCTGAGTGGTGGGATTAAAGGTGTGCAACCACCATGCCTGTCAGCCATTTAATATTTCACAAGTAGAATTAATTTAGGAAATGGGGAACCAGAAATAATTGACTATGTGTAACCTTTTGTAATTTTTTAATCTCTTTGTTCCTTAGCTAACACCTGACAAACACTCACTTTAAAACTCACTTTTTTAGATATCAGTTTGATGAAATTGTGTATTTCTTTTGTTGGAAACAGTTTCAGGTGTGTGGCATTATTGCAGTCTTACGAGATTTAGATGAACATGTGGTATGTGAATGTAAGAGTATTCATTTCTTTAAGGTATAGATTTAAAATTTGTTTTTGATTTTTATTTTTTCATCAGTGCAAAGCAGCTGGTCCGAGGAGAGCCCAACGTTTCCTATATTTGTTCTCGGTACTACAGGGCGCCAGAGTTGATCTTTGGAGCCACTGACTACACGTCCAGTATAGGTGAGTGCAGGTCTGAGCGCAGTGGGTGTGACTCTTAACTGCAGCCTGGCTCTTACCAGGTCTCTGACTCAGAGAGGGCAGGGCTGCAGAGGACACCTTTGCAGAAATGAAGAGAGCTCATTTTCTTTCTTACATCTTAGAGTTGATGCTTTTCTGGTTTTATGCTTTTTTAGTATTAGAATTATACAAGTATTATTTTGTATTGTAGTTGCTTAATACATCTGTTTGACGCTGAAGTTTCAAATAATTTTTGATAATCATGTAGAAACATTACTGAGGCAGGGGAGGATGGTTAAAAGACGTGTGTCACAGCATACGTGTGGAGCTCAGCCACAGCTGCACTGAAGGAACTTTTGTCTGCTTAGTTAACTAATGGGTTCTGTACTGGTTTTCTAGTTCTCCTGAAGTGTTTATTTTTGAGCCTAACCTACTTAGAAAACTTGTTAATTAATAATGTTACTTTTAAAATGTTAATTTTATAATTAATAGGGCAATAATATTTCTGAATTCCTATAAAGATGCATCTCTTAATTTTCGAGCAGCTTAATTCATTAGCTTTTCAGGTTTCAAAGTTTCACTGGAGATGTCTAACGATAGAAAGATTAGAGACAGTTGAAATCTTCATTGACCTTATCTTCTTAACCTGTTCTACTGCAATTGCTATGTTAGCAGATAAAAACCCATTTCCCGTAAGAGAGAAAATCAGTTTATTTAATGTATCATGGCAGGGGTGGCGGGGAGCTGGGCTTCACTGATGTGGCTGGACTAGCTGACCTGTGGGTCTGAGACCATCCTGTCTTAAGCTCTCTCTACCATAAGCCACCTCCACAGCCCCTTTCACTTTGTTTCTGATTAGAACCCTTTAGTCCTAAATAAAAACTAAAGCATACATATTACACTCCTCCCCCAGGAAAAACCCCATAATCATGGGGGTGGGGCAAAAACCAAAATAAAAACAAAACCTGGCTAATTTAGTACAGTGTTTTGTCCTCCTGATACGCACAGCGGTGCGTTGTTCTTTTTCTTTTCAGAAAGGGCAATATGCCAAAGCATCTTTTCGCTGATGCTGGTGCTTTTTACACACTAGGTCATTTTATTGTTTATGCTGTTACTGTAAAGTTACATTCTAGGACCTGAAAATGTCCGCAACACTTAGGGCTCTACAGCCCACACTTGATGAAACCTGCCACAGGAGAGGAGGGAGGGAGGGTGTGCGGTGCCATGTGTGGTGCTGTCTTACTGTGGCTGTAGGAACATGGCGTGTATGACTGGATAAGTGAGAAGTGCTGCAGAGAAGCTGACTGGAAAAAACAGTATCTGAGCTGCCACGTGGAGACCCTGATTCTGCCTACTCTTCATAGTTGTGTGAGGAGTCGAATAAAACGTTACTCGAGTACTGTAGGCGACAGTCTTTCCTGTGCTTATTAACTCAGCTGTCTCCAAGAGAAAGTTTAGTCCTTTGTCCTTGCAAATGCCACTGGATACAATAATTGATTAGTATTCTATTCAAATATTTAATACTAGTTAGCTATATATAATCGATACACAAGATAATAGATTGAGTTGTGCCAGGGTCTACAAAAATCTGAACAGTCCTTCTAAAATAATCAGAGCCAGATCACCTGGCACATTGTAGAAAACATGGGTTTGGATCTAAGATGCTTGCCTTTTAAATTTGGTTTATGCGTGTGGTTTTGCATGTATGTATGCATACCACATGCATACATTAGTGCCTGTGGAGGTCAGAAGAGGGTGTCAAATCTCTTAGAACTGGAGATATAGGTGGTTGTGAGCCATTACATGGATGCTGGGAATTGAACTAGGTTCTGTGCAAGAGCAGCAAGTAGTCTTTCTTAATGGATAAGCCATAGCTGTAGCCATGATCTTGCTTCTTAAGACTTTGTAAGATTTATAGAAGACTGGGTAGGTAGTACTTGCCTTTAATCTCAGTACACAGAAAGCAGATGTAGGCAAATCTCTTTTAAATCTAGCCAACCCAGGGCTACATGTACTGAGTCAGTCTCTGACTCTGTCTCTCTCTTTCCACTCTTTTTCAGGCATACAGAATAGGTTTGTGAAAGTTGTATATTTATAAAAATAATTATTTATTAAAAAATAAAAGGGTTCAAGTATATGAATAAATACTTTTTAAAAATTAGCAATATTTGGAATGAAACCATCACTGATTCTGACTAAATTATTGTCATGTTTGGATTTAATGAATACTATGCAATCTAAGTTAAATATACATTTCATTTCATATTTAGTGTGATAAACCTTTCTTTTGTTTTTTTTCTTCAGATGTGTGGTCTGCAGGCTGTGTGTTGGCTGAATTATTGCTAGGACAACCAATATTTCCTGGGGACAGTGGTGTGGATCAGTTGGTGGAAATAATAAAGGTGAGATGGTTGATTTACACTTTTGTACTTTTGAACCAAAAATGTTACACACATACACACACATAAGCACACAAAGCAATACCTTTATACAGTGGGAAAGGAGGCTGGGGACATGATTCAGAAGTGAAAGCCCTCGCGGTGCAAGCATGAGAAGTAGAGCCAACTCCCAGAGTAGAGACCCACATGAGTGTTTCCTGGGCTTGTCATTCCCACCCAGAGAGCCCTGAGCAGGCTGCCTGGGAGGAGAAGCCATGTTTACAAGCTCTCGGCTCGGTTGAGACCCTGCTTAAATGAATGCAGTGGAGTCGTGACCAAGGAGAATTGCTGAGACCTACCTAGCCTTGGGCTTTCATGTATAAGCATACAGAGGATAAAAAAGGAGAAAGGGGTTGTAGGTCATTTAACAAGCTGTGCTACAGAGCAGGTGGGGGGGAAAAACATTGCCTTCCTTTCTTAAAGTTTTCTTTCTATTGTATGGATTTTTTTTCTTTTTCTTTCTTTCTTTCTTTCTCTTTCTTCCTTTCTTTCTTTCTTTCTTTCTTTCTTTCTTTCTTTCTTTCTTTCTTTCTTTCTTTCTTTCTTTCTTTCTTTCTTTCTTTCTTTCTTTCCTTTTCCTTTCTCTCTCTCTCTCTCTCCTTCCTTCCTTCCTCCCTCCCTCTCTTTCCTTCCTCTCTTTCCTTTCTTTCTTTCTTTCCTTCCTTGGCCTGTTCGTGCATTTGTGTATTACATGTGTTCATAGTTCTCTCCAAGGCTAGTAGAGAGTGGATCATTTGGATTCTCAAACTAGAAGGATTGCAGATCATTGTAAGCTGCTGCCACATGGGTTCTGGGAATCAAACCTCTGGAAGAACAGACTGTGCTAACACACCTTTCCAGCCACACGATCTGATTATATTTTAAGATCTGTGTCATAATTTAACATTGCTTTTCCTTTTAACATCAGGAAAATAGGGATTTAAAGCTACTGGGTCCAAATATAGTTGAAGAGGTCACCTTCCCTAACTCTCTGGAATTGGGTTTGACAGCTGAGACCACTGTGGTCACCTCTTTTTTTGTTGTGTTGGAAAACAGGGTTTTCCATGTAGCCCTGGTTATCTTGGAACTCACTCTATAGACAATGCTGGCCTTGCGCTTTCAGACTGAACCATTAACCTTGTCAGCAATACTGCTCTCTTCTTACTGATTAGAAACAAGTGGTAGAAATCACGAAAGTGCAAAGCAATCTTGGAGAAGGGCTTTTTCAAATGTACAAAGTACTCTTCAGTATTTATGAGACCCTTTGCACTTTTTAAATATATGTATATGATACATACAAGAGAAACATGAAAGAAGTCCTAGTTCCAGTATTACACTAGGATTATTGAACTGGTGTTCAGTTCTTAGAAGAAATAAGAACTAGTCATTAGATACAGAGACCACCTGTGTATCTCAAAGGGAGCGATACATTTTTATTATCATTCTCTCATATATTACATCCCAACTTCAGCTTCCCCTCCCTCTTCTCATCCCAGTCTCTCCCTCTCCCCACTCCCATCAACTCCTCAGAACAGAGCAGGCCTCCCATGGGTATCAACCAAACACCTATCAGGTTGTAAAAATACTGGGCACATCCCTTAATTAAGCTGGAAATAGGCAACCCAGTAGGAGGGAAAGGACCCCAACCAGTCAGAAGAGTCAGAGACAAGCCCTGCTCCCACTGCTCCCTGGAGTCCCACAGGAAGACCAAGGCACACAGCCATATGCAGAGGACCAGGTCGGACCCATTCAGGTTCCCTCTCCATAGCCCCTGTTAGTCCAGGTGAGTTGATTCTGTGAGTTTTCTTTGGTGTCCTTAACCCCTCTGGTTCCTACTTTTAAAATTGCAAAAACAGAAATAGTATTCATTTGGGGGTTTAAACCCAAGATTTTCAGACATTGCCCTTTCTTGAATATTCTGCTTAGGCTGAGATTCACCTAGAATTTTTTTAATGTTTTGTTTCTGCAAATATATAGCAGATGAATGGTTTACTTTGGTGCTCATATGGTTTTTTTTTATAATCACAGAATAGTTGCCTTTTTATGGAAGGACAGAACTTGTTTCCAAGTTTATGAAGCAAAGGCTGATAGCTAAAAACAGTTCTAATAAAGAATAGATTAGAAGGCTTCCACTTCCTAGTTTCAAAACTAATCATACAGTTACAGTAATTAAGAGAATGTAGAACTTGCATGCATATAGAAATGGGATATAATTGAGAGCCAAGAAATCTTTACATTTATGGCCAATTGATTTTTTTTTTTTTGACATGTATTCTAAGACAATTCATTGTGAGAAAACCGTAATTACAGGCAGTAGTACTTAGACTACTGGGTTTGTATGTTCAGAAGAATAAAGTTGGAATCTATCTTTCTTATTACACTTCTGTGGAGGAGAGAACATTTATACAATCCATGGAACTGTGAATTAGTACAGACAGTATGGAAAAATATTTGAAGGTTCCTTAGAAGACAAATGTTTAATTATAGCATGATCAAGTCCCCTCCTGCACGAGTATCTATCCCGAATACTTGAGAGTGTGAAAGCTGCGCCTTCAGATAGTCACTGCAGCATTGTTTGTGGTAGTCAAGATGTGAATGACACCAGCCTGTGTCATCGTTCAAGAAACAGATGGTGATGTCATCATTGAGTAAACAGATGGTGATGTCATCATTGAATAAATGGATGGCGATATGCTTTATTTCAGCTTGCAGTTCTCAGGCCACATTCCATCACTGAGGGAAGTCAGGGCTGAAACTCAAGGCAGCATCCTAGAGGCAGGGACTGAAGCGGAGGCCATGGAGGAGTGCTGCTTACTGGATTGTTCTCATGGCTTGCTCAGCCTGCTTTCTTATGGCACACAGGACCACCAGCCCAGTGGTACCACCACCCACAGTGACATGGGTCCTCCCATTTCAATCTTCAGCCATGAAAAATGCACTTTAGACTTCTCTACAGGCTAGTCTTATGGAGGTATTGTTTTTAATTGAGAGTCCCTTTTCCCAATTGACACTATCTTATGTCATGTTGACATAGAACTAGCCAGCACACCCGTTATCCTTTTTAAAAAGCCTTTCAGGGTATACACCCTTTTAGCTGCGTGTATTGAGTTAGTGAAGGATTTTATCTTGGAATTAGGCCTGGAATGTAGAAGTTGTTGAACTGAAGGAGCTCAAAGGTAGGTTTAGAGGAAACAAGCGAGACCAAGGAGTGGGCTGTGTCATCTCTGGTAACTGAGCAGTGTGAGCAGTGTGCAGACGCTGGGTTTCTGTTGCAGTGCTATCTGAAAGGCTTCTTCTTAAGAAACTAACCCTTGAACTGAGTCTTCACCATGGAAACAACATAAACTATTTAAAGAGGAAGGTAATGTTTAGCTATTTACGTGAAGACAGGTCTCTTGTGTGTTTTAAATACAGCTTGTGGTTGTGAATGACAGGGTTGATAGATTATGAGTGTACCAGGAACGAGGAATCTAGAGCTGTGGACAGTAGGCGTATACTATATTTTAGGGAGTTAGAAAGCCACTGCAGAATTTTAAGCAGAGGGGTAACATTTCTAATATAGTGTCTTTACTACACAGCAGCTTAAACAAAACGGGCTACACCTGCAGCTCCTTCTTTGAAGTTTGGTGCCCTCTGGTGTTGAGCCATAAAAAAGCAACTAGTCCCTCCTGAGTATTGTAGTTGTAATGCATTGCATGCATTGTATTGTATTGGAGTTGTTTTGTCTGTTGTCATTGTGATGTAGTGTAGTCCGTGTTCAGTCGGTTTTAGACAGCCGTAGAGGGAAGCTCAGGAGACCTCAACACTAGCTTAAGAGCTACAGGCAACTAAGGAATGCTGAGGGCAGGAGAGATAGCTTTCTCAGGGAAGAGTGTACTTAATTGATATCCAGTCCAAATGGTTATCTCTGACAATGTGTAATACAAGGAACATCATTCTGACTGAGTGCTCTTGTGTGCTCCCCACGCCCCCCAACACCTTTCCCTGTCTATGTGTGAATGCTTAAAGAAAAAGGCCATAACATTTGAAAGGGTGGGGGTAAGTGGTAAGGTTTAGAGGGAGAAAAGGGAAGGGGAGAATGATATAATTATCTCAAAAAATAAGAAATTTAAAAAAAACCTATGTAGGAAACACCCTTTTCAGAGCTTTTTATAGATACTTTCGGTGGTGTTTGTTTGTTTGTTTATTTACTTGAGGATGTCAGTTTGGCATCTGTTTTGATGTTTTCCATGTGGGGTCAATTTGTTACTAGTGGGTGAAAAAATATTGTAAGAAATGTAGACAATACCAGATCTAGCTGAAATGATTTTGTTTAAGGGATGAACAAACATCCCAAAGGGATGTAGCAGATAGATCCCTGATTTTCCCATCATCCTGCCCATCTCTATAGTATAGCACGATTGGCAAAAGAAAAGATACTTTCTGCCTAGATGGACAGATCATAAACTCTGTTACAATAGAAGTGTGATTCTGCCTCTGAGTGATAATTATTATTTCTCCTTCCTCTTTTACTATGTGAATATTCTAGTTTCCTTTCTGTTGCTGTGATTTCAAAACAAAACAAAAAATACACTGACCAAAAGCTCCTCAGGGGAAAAGAATTTATTTGGCTTACACTTCCAGGTCACATTCTGCCATTGAGGAAAGTCAGAGCAGAAACTTGGTGGCAAGCCTGTTTACTCCGTTCGCACACAGCATTACCTCTGACCAGGAAGCTCATTCATAGCTAAAGATATACAGCAGAAACTTGGAAGGATGCTGCTTTGGCGGCTCACTGGCAGGTCCGTGCTAAGCTGGCTCTCTTACACAGCCCAGGACCTGCCTGCCCAGCAAGTGGTGCCTCCACACTGGGCTGGGCTTTCCTGGATCAGTCAACAAACAGTCCCATATAATACCCCATAGTCCAGTCTCATCCCGGCTGTTCCTCAGTTGAGACTCCTTTCTCAGGTGACTTGAGGCTGTGTCAGGTTGGCAATTAAGAGTTCACTAGGACACTGCACTGCCGTGTGTAGAGAAAAGTGCATAGAGCAAAGTGACGAGTTCACGTTGTTGAGGGACTTCATTTATACGGAATTCATAAGTAAGTATTCTTTTTTGTGAATAGGTATCTTTCATCAAAGTTTCTTGGAGATTAAAATAATAATCCTATTTCTTAAAATCCAACTGAACTTCATTCTGTTTCTGAAGTGATACGGTCCTTATTAAATATGCTATCCATAAAATGAAAAAAATTAATGTGACATCTCGGCCTTTCAAAGTTAAGCTGTAGTGGTTATTAAAATGTCTTTTCCTTGTGGTGTTGGCTTTGCTCTGTTGTCATGGGGTCTCCCTAGGGTTTAGACTTTTATCTTGACCTTTGCTCACTGAGCAGCCCTTACTTCTATCAGCATCCTGTTTTCTACCTTAGCTGCCAGTGTGAATAGAGTTTGCTTCTGTCCCATCTGCCCGCCTACTGGATCTTCTTACGTGAACACCAGCTCCTCGCTCTCCATCAAGGTGTTTTCAAGAGTCCTTAATTTATGTTGTATGATTGTGTTGGCCCTGGTGTTTTTATTATGTCAGTGGCCTCCGGGGCTCTGTTGGCTTTGTTTTAATTTTGAGATAGGGAATTACTGTCTAGCCCTGCCTGCCCTTGAACTTGTTTTGTAACCCTGTCTATTGTCAGCCTTGGCAGTTCTGCCTCAGTCTCCCGAGAGCAGGGGTTATAGGTGTGAGCCGCTAGGCCTTGCTCCTGCCGGCTTGTTTATCAGTTATTTCTGACCTAGACAAAGCACCTGACAGTAATGGAAGGAAGGATTTGGTTTGTCAGGGGACACAGTCCAGTCGAGGCAGGGAAGGCACGGCCACAGGAGCCTGAGGCAGCCTTCACACTCCATTCCCACCTGGGAAGCATATCTGTGTGTGTGTGCCCGTGCACATATGTATGTATGTATGTATGTATGTATGTACTCATAAAGTCCAAAAAATATGAGGCAGAAATTTGTGGGGTCCGAGAGTGGATAGTAAGAAGTGAGAGGGTTGCTTTCGTCCTTCCCTCTGGCTTCAGCTCCAGTCGTTTCTCGGCCATTTTTCATTCACTGGGTCCTTCTGTGTGTCTAGCTTGCTGTCTGTCTCCCTCTAGTCAGCGTTACATCTCACGCCCTGTAGTAAGTGTACACTGCACGTGCTTCTGCATTCTCTCTCACTCCCTGTTATAGAGGTCTATTCAGTGTCCGTGTGTGCTAACGCTGTCCCTGGAGTGTTTTGACCGACTCTCCCACCCACTTCTTGCTTGTATTATCTGACTTCAAAACTGCTCGTTTTTGATTCTCTGGTTGCCGTGGTTTTTGTTTGTTTGTATTTAACTTCTTTATTCCTGGAAGCCAGTTGTACTACTACTGAAAAATGGCTAGAAGCAGAATTCTGTGGTACAGTGTCTCCCCCAAACCACCACCACCTCCCTTTTAATTACATGAGTTATTGTCCTTCATTCCTTACAGCAGCTGTACTCTGTACAGTTAGACCTTTGGTTACAAAAACACTTTGAGTGAATATTACACTTTCATGGTGCTTCGGCATCATGTGTCATCTTATGTGTACCTAAACACGAATGAGTCAGATAGTTCTAGTGTAAATCTACAGCTACAGAAACCTTAAAAGTGATTTTCCTTGATTATTTAATTTTATACAGTATATTTATGGTATCAATAGCCAGTTAGATAACTATGATCTTTCATATTCTATTGCTGAAGGTATATTAAGTTTATGATATTATGTTTACTAACTTGAATTTCCATCATAAGTCAATTTTGTTTAAATGAGCTTTTTTCAAGTTGTAAAGTTTGTATAAATCTTAGTAATTTTGACAATTTGCAATTTTTTGTTTATTTTTATTACTATTAAAGATCATGGCCAGGTGGTGGTGGTACAGTGCATGCCTTTAATCCCAGCACTTTTTAGGCAGAGGCTGGCAGATTTCTGAATTTGAGGCCAGCCTGGACTACAGAGCTAATTCTAGGACAGCCAGGACTATACAAAGAAATCCTGCCTTGAAAAACCCAGAAGAAAAATAATGTATTCCAGCTGGAGAGATGGCTCGGCTATTAAGAACATTGTTCTTCTATAAATCCTGAGCTCAATATATTCATGCAGCTCAAAAAAATTCAAGTTTGAATTTGTGATATGATGTAGTTCAAAACAATTTTTTTCATTTTTAATTTTTTTTTTTTTTTGCTTGTTTTGGTGCTAGTAATCAAAACTCAGGACTCACACTGCTCAGCACGTACACCATGGCTGCATCCCTGACCCAGGAACTGATATAGTTTTACAAACTGTCCCTTATTTTTTGCCTAACTTCTGGAAAACATCTTAAGGAGTTATGAAAAATATGGCCAATCTCCTTCCTTGACTTGCATGATATCTTCCTCCTTAGGACCTATTCCAGCCTCTATCTCAGTCCTTTTTTGGTTTTTAATGACCTTACATTTGTTTTGTTTGAAGACTTTTATTAACAAGTATATAAAGCATCCCAATTACTCTCCCCCTTCACTTGCTGTCTTCATGTCAGTAACCTCTCCTCCTACACGTCTCTGTCCTACATTCATGTTGTTTTGCTTTCTTGCGTGACCCAGAGTGACTATGGTTTTGAACCTCTGTATCTTGGAGCCTGTTAGCGAAGAGTACAACTACAGACCGTGACTGCCCCTACCTCAGAATCTTCCATAGCGCCCTCATCAGCCTCCCTCAGATCCATGATTGACGGTTGACAGGCACAGTGAGCAGCAGTCGCAGCTAAGGAGAGATCGTGACTCAGTGGCTGTGTCAGACCCAGGTGTCATTTCACAGCCCTTCCCCTATCTTCCAGCTCTTACATTCTTTCTCTAGGCATCTTCGAGGGAGTGGTGTAAATATTCCTGTTAGCATTGAGCACTCGGTGGTAGTTGTTCTCAGCATATTTACTATTGTTTATTGCAAAGAGAACTGTGATTAAAGCTGGAGTCATATTTGTCTGTAGGTATAAAAATAAACATTTGGAAGGCAGTTTGCCAATCTTTTTCTTTCTTTCTTTCTTTCTTTCTTTCTTTCTTTCTTTCTTTCTTTTTTTTTTTTTCTTTTTCAAGACAGGGTTTCTCTGTGTAGCCCTGGCTGTCCCTGGAACTCACTTTGTAGACCAGGCTGGCCTCGAACTCAGAAATCCGCCTGCCTATGCCTCTCAAGTGCCGGGATTAAAGGCGTGCGCCACCATGTGCTTGCATGTACATGCCTTTATCCTATGGTGGCCAGAGTACAATTTGGTGTGTTACTTGTCAGATACAGTCCCCTGTTTTGTTTGCATCAGGGGCTCTCCCTGAGCTGGAACTTGCCTTCCAGGCCAGGCTGACTGCCCCCACCTCCCAGAACAGCATGCCACCAGGCCTGCCGTTCACATGCGATCTTACAGATCAATTCAGGTCTTCATGCTTGCTTTACAGAAAGTACTTTACCAACATGGTTACTCCTCAGCTCCAATTTCTCTTTCTCTAAATGTCTGTCAGTTCAGGTCCTGTATTCCACATTCTTGCCCTTGCTTTACTGATTAGACATTGTTGTATTCTCATGGGTCCCAGCCTCTAGTAAATGATAAACTAATGTGCTAAATGTTGTTTGGGGGGTTTTACCCACCTTAGATCATGTCAAACAAAAGACAGAAAGACTTTATATTTCTAAAAAGCCTAGAGCTGGGCAGATATCAGCCACCTATGCTAGTTTGTCTGCTTCCCTGTCAGTAGCCCGGAGATATCACTTGCCATGTTACATCCCACCACACTTAACTCCAACAGGCCTATTCCAGCTACTCCTCATGGCCATATGCTTGAAGTTGACGCTGCCCCCATGACCTCCTTCTCCTCCTCCTCCTCATCTAAAACCCCCAGCCTGGGAACCTTTCCTCAGCTCCCTCTCTTCTCTTCATCTTTATTAACCAATCATGGATAACTTAGGTGGCAAGGATTACACAACAGAAACTGGTATCCGTGATCTACTTAGGGGAACTGGGATGTAGCATTTTAATACAAATAGCACCAGCCCAACCTCCTACAGCTAGTTCCCACCAGTTTGTGGGGAGCTCTTCCTAGATGGTTTTCTTTCTAAGTCCTCTTTGTGATTTAATAACCTAAGTATTTTTCACAACCACTGAAATTAGAAACCAAATCATTTACTTTCCTCCTAAACTTATAATTAGACTCTTTGAAATGAAACTGATGTTCCTCTGGAAAGCCTCAGTTCTGACACAACTCGTCTCTAGCTCACTTTTACCTCTGAAAAGATACTCATTCTGGGCCTCCAGTTTTCATGCCTAAAAATGTTTGGAGCAGATCATTGGTCAGCCAACTAGGCCGGCAGGCTGACTACAGTCTGTGGCCATGCTCTGCCTTAGCTTTGCTTATGAGTGCTTCTGTGAAGCAGTAGCTGAGCCAGTAGTGACAGGAAACATGGCTTACAAACCTATACTGTTCACTCACACCCTTTCTAGGAGACAAACAAGCATACACTAACCTGTAGATCAGAAGATCTAGTTATCCAGAGTTTGATTTCTGTAACCCTTCATGATCAAGTGTAGAAAGACAAGAGTTTCTCTGTGTAGGCCAACTGACCTAGAACTAGCTATGTGGATCAAGGATGGCCTTGAACTCCAGTTGTGTCTGCCTCCCAAGTGCTGGGATTAAAGGCTTTTGCTACCACACCCAACCTAGAAATACACATTAATTAAAAATTTGGTTCCTAATGTTTCATCTTAACTGGCTTATCAAAATCACCACCACCAACAACAATCCTACAAATAGCTTTTTGTTTTTAAGATTTAAAAACTAATCAAAAGATTAGAAACATGACTCTAGTTCCCTGTTTCATCTAGAACATTTTGTGATGTTCGGATCTCTTCTTCCCATTGAGGTGCCTCAGTACATTCAGGGTTGTGGGGCTTTAAATAAAGTGTGCTGGGGAATTTCTAATGACAGTCTTGCAAGTTCATAACTAAAGCTTCTTAAGAGTCACAAGTGCATGTTCTAAAGGTACAAAACGAAACAAAACAACCCAGCAGTTAAATTCCAACCAACAACGATGGCTAAGGAATCCCATTCCGTTACTGTTGAGTAGGTTTTGTTCCACCTTATAAAGTAACATGCAGTGTATTTAAGGAGACTCCTACAGATGTAAAAACTGAGAGTATGACAAGTCAGTCTTCGGCTTCCAAAGAAGTAGAGCATGTGGTCCTTGTTTTTCCCTGGCTGACTTAGTTTATTATTATGTCCTTTAGCTTCATTCATGTTTCTAGTGACAGAAGTCCGTTTGTCTATGGCAGAATAATACCCCATTGTCTGTGAATAGCATCCTTCCCTGTATCCATCCATTCCAAGATCTCATGTCTTGGCTATTGTAAAGCAGTAAGCATGTGAGTGCCGTTGTGGCTTAAGTGATTTTTGAATCATTAGAATTCCTAAAATAGTATAGATATGTTTAAAAAAAAGGTCTTTGACTTATTAAGAGTATCTTTTGAAGAAAAATCCAATTAAAAAGTCAGTGACATGAAAGTTTTAATGATGGTTAGAGAATTAAAACCAAAAAAAATTCGGGAATTTGGCTTTGACATGGTGCTGTTTCCTCTTACTCCCAGCACTCAGGAGGCAGGGCAAGCAGGAATCAAGGAGTTCCAGGCCAGGAAGGCCTACATAGTGAGATGGGTTTTTTTGTTGGTGGTGGTGGTGGTTTTGGTTTTTTTTTTTTTAATCTATTTGTTCTGAATGTTTGTAGAACTATACCTGATTATTTGTTGGTTGCTAGCACAAACTAAATATTTAATATTATATCACTCTCCTATGAAACTATCACTAACTTGTAAATAGTGTAATATTTTATTTCAACAGATTTGTTTCAGCTGGTAGTAGTGATACATGACTTTAAGCGCAGTACTCAGCAGTTGGGAGGATCTCTGAATTGTAGGCTAGCCAGGGCTATCTGTGGCAACACTGTCTCACTAAACAAGCCTATTTCATATTAGGCTCTAAGGTAATGAAGAAAAACGTGTGAAATCTTCTGCGTGTGTGTCTGTCTGTCTGTCTGTCTGTCTATGTACATAATGCTTCTCCTTTAGACCTGTCTTCTGCAGCCTTCCTTGTATTCAGTACCTACTACAGCTCTAGAGGCATTGAAGTGCTCAATTTATTTTGCCTTTATTGTTTGCTTATGTTTTAATAAGCAGCTATATGAGTTCTCTTGTTCTTTATGTCTTCTCTAGGTCTTCAGGTAGTTTCTTTTGTGTAGTGATACTCTAAATATTCAGTGATTGTGTGAAATGGTGAAATTTGCCACAAATACCTGACTACAGCATTGTTAGGCCTGGCTAACTTGAGTGTCACTTTTCCTATATAGAGTAGCTAAGATCAGAGTTGGGATACAGTGGGAAAGGAAGCCAGAGGATTACTTGAATTTTCTAAATTTATTTATTTATTTATTTTATAAGTATGGATTTTTTTTTTTTAATGTGTGTGTAATATGGGAGCACTTGGTGCCCTCACAGGCCAGTTGATATTGTTGGATCTCCTGGGACTAGGGTTACACATGGTTATGTTCTTAACTAGTATGTCAGTACCTGGAATCTTTCCTAGTAATGTTTTTATGACTCAGATTTTTTAACATTCTTATTATAGAACATTAGTCTGTGATGGTATAGCATGGTTTTATAAATGCAAACTAAAAAGCTTTCACAAAATCCATTGAGTTGTTTATTTCTGCTTGGAATTCATTATATTAGCAAAACCAATGCATCAATATATGGGTAGATAGAAAGATGACAATATTTTTTTTTTCTCTGTATAGGTCCTAGGAACACCAACAAGGGAGCAAATTAGAGAAATGAACCCAAATTATACAGAATTCAAATTCCCCCAAATCAAGGCACATCCTTGGACAAAGGTGAGTGAAAATGAATTTGAGAAAGTCCACCAATAGTTAAGTAAATCTCGGGGTTTTCATTGTACTTAAGTTGAACAATTAGAGAGACCTTATGTCAATTACAAACTCAGCAGTTCTCTGTGAAGGTGGCTCAGCGGCTGCAGCTCAGTGTGTATTGATGGTATGCTATTATTCCTGTGGATGGCCTGTAGATACTTTGCAGCCTGGGCTTTCATTTGCAAGTAGGAACCAAGTATCCATGACATTAAAATCGGGGTAGGACTTTTAAAACCTAAGGTTCTACATTTCTTAATTTAAATAGAAATGCATAATACAGTATTATCACAAATAAAATACCTTTACATATTTTTATTCTTTTAAACTATCAGAACAACCCTTTTTATAGTTGTGTATGTTTTTCTTGTGTACTGTCCTGTTGGTTCTTGAGAAGCAGTATTCATAGTGTTTATTAGATGTTACTAACCATTGGGAAAGCCTAGTCAGAAGTCTTCCACCCTGGGTTGTGTTATGAGGTTAACTGCAATGAGGAAAAAAGAAGAAGAATGTGTTAGTATTTACAGATGGAGTTCATTTGTAGCAGACATTTTTAAAATAGATTTAGAAACTCTAGCCAAAGCTAGGAATCCAGGGATGTAAGCAGCTATCACAGTCTGGTGTTAAGCTAACACTTGTTCTTGTGTGCACAAGAGTGTGTGTCTGATGCTGGATCTTTACAGTCATGGTCATGTGCCTCGCATCATTCACAGAGGTAGGTAAGTAGGTAGGTAGGTAATGATATAATAAGTTAGAAGCAGTCAGCTTTTAAATATGTAGTTCAAAGAAGACCCTATTTTAAAATGTCCACATGACATTGATTAGTTCATTTAGTTGACTGTAAAATGTTTTGGAGGTGAAGTAATTTAAGACTATAAATGAAATGGTTCATACTCCCATGTATGTATGTAGTTAGTATGCCTGCCTGTCTTAGTTAAGGTTTTGTTGTGAAGAGACACCATGCTCTCTTCAACTCGTACAAAGGAAAACATTTAATTGGTGCTGGCTTACAGTACAGACTTAGTCCATTACCATTATGGAGAGAAGCATGTCAGCACATGGGACTGGAGAGGTAGCTAAGAGTTCTACATCTTGATCTGAAGGTAGCAGGAATAGAACTGTGAGCCTATGGACCTGGACTTGAGCATCCAAAATCTCAGATCTTGCACTCACAGTGATCCACATCCACTCCAACAAGGCCACACCTTCTAATAGTGCTACTCCCTATGAGCCAAGCATTCACACACATGAGCCTATGGATGCCATTCCTTTTCAAACCACCACACTGCCTCCCTTTCTCTTCCCATTCTGTTATCCTCCTAATTACATGATGGTTCCAGGTACTCCCTTTAACATTCTCATAGCCTCTCTTCAAAAAATACTTTGCATTCATTATTTCTTTCCTATTTAAACAAAGATGTCAGTAATATTTTAGTGCCAGAAATATAGACAGAGGCTTTCCTTCTTCTAAGAGGCCAAGTCCCCTTCATTTTAGAATTCATGGTGAATACTTGTCTTTGGTAAAATCATCTTGGATCTTTATATTTAAGTCTTATTTTGGAGCTAAGTGAGATATATTTAGAATCTTTGATGTGGCACTAAACCCAGAGGACCCTAGGTGACCTGTTTGTATTTTGAGGCCAAGTAGATTGAATCTACAAAATTATTACAGGTCAGTCAAGTGTCTATTGTGAGTGATTTATAATATACTGCAGTCCAACTAAGTCAAGGAGAAAATAATAGGGAATTCTGAGTATTAAATACAGGGATATATATAAAGTAGTCATTATTTTTATAAAGGAAGAAGGGAGGACTTCTAAGGCATCAGTCTGAGTGGGTCTGAGTGTGTACCGTGTGTCCTTCCTGCTGACACACGATGGAGCTGAGAGACACACTGCTGCACTGGAAGCTACAGAGTCCTGTTAACACTTAGCACCCACCAGCAGTGATGTGTCTGTCCTGCCCCTTACTCTACTCCCCTTTCTCTGCAGTGGAAATATCAGCCAGAATAAAATGTGGAAAATTGTTCACGTTAAAATGTAGCCAACAGAAAGAGCTGTGGTGAATTAGTTTAAGCTTTGCTCTGCCTTCCTGGATTCCTGACGTTTCTCTTATATCCTGGATACTTTCCAAGTGGGAATGGAATATAAAACCTTTTTATTTAGATCTCCATTTCTATGCTATGTATAGAACACTTGTTCAATTCTCTTACGTTTTATATTAAAACCACCATGAACCCTTTATTTATATAGTGTCCTTTGACAGTTTGGCTTTCCCTTCATGCAGTGTATTCCATAATAAATAAGTTTGTATCGATGTCTCTTTAATACATACAAATTTGTATGCTACACAGAAATCCCGTGACTCCAGTTGAGTAAATGATGAGAATATGCTTGTATTGGATTAAAAAAAAAAGATTTTCAAAAGTAAAATGTAGAATTGGATTCCCAAAGGTAGCGCAATCCCCTCTTCCTTTATCCTCCCGTTCTGGTAATTTACAGCAATGTGAGAAGTGTAGCCTGTACTAGGTAGCCAGTAACAACTGTACATAATGTTCTCTAGAAATACCTTGTCCTTTGGATCTGGAAAGACAGAGAAGCAAGAATGCCTTTGTTCTCTGTTTTGTTCCTTTAGAAGCCACTTCAGCCCTCTTCCCTAAAACCATGGGAGTGTGAGCCCTGGCTTCTCGACTGCAGTGTGACCCTCTCAGTTGTTCTATACATTCCTTCACATCGAATTAAAAACACACTGAAACCCAAGTCGTTTAAGTCTCCACCCTCTTTCTAGAAACAAGCCATTTTTACAGATGCACTATTCTGCAGGTTGAGTAATTTGTATTCTCAAAAATGTAGACAAATAAATATTGAGAAAACTGTCTTCCTCACAAAGGATACAGGTGTAAAGGAACTAGAGCGGGAGAACGATATTGTTAGTATGCTACATTACAAGGTTTATGGGATACACAAACCCTTGACTGTTACATACAGCTGATTGGGGGCTGAAACAGTTGTTTCCTCCCCTAAGACATTTGTTGCTCTTACAGAGGACTGAGGGCTCAGTTCCTAGAACTCCCAGGGAATCTGATTCCCTCTTCTGACCTCTGCAGGTACCAGACACACATGTGATACATGCAGGAAAAAACCATACACACATAAAAGGAAATATATCTTAATAATTATAAAATAGCTAGTGCAACCTAATTCCTTGATAAAGCACTTAATGGTTTAAGTGGGAAAGGAATGGAGGCTTATGCTTTGGTGTGTGCTGGATATTTCAGAAAAGAAATGCCTGGTTGAAAGCTAAAGGCAATGATACCATTGTAGACTGAGAATTAAATACAGAGATTTGGTTGGGAAAAGCGAAGAAACTTACATCCTCCTGTCTTTAGAACTTGGAGGCAGGGTTAACTAGCAGGTCATTAGGAAAGGAGGAGTTTAAATACTATTTCTGTTTTGTAAGATAGTGATTATCTGCCTTGTCTTTCCTTCTGGTTCTTTTCAAAATACAGCTATACTGATATAAAGGATTTTCTTATTTCAGTCATGAAATTCTACTTCCAATATACTTCCGCCTTGTCTCTTACTTCTGCCTCATGTCCTGGCCTTGCTTTAGGCCATTGTGGTAGTGTAGAGCCCCCACCTCCTTACTGAGTTCCCCCCTGCAGCGCCAGAAAGCCCCGTCCAGCCTTCTCGCTTCTCTGATTCCTCATAGTCTTTAAGAAAGTTGCTCGTGCCGGGCGTGGTGGCGCACACCTTTAACCCCAGCACTCGGGAGGCAGAGGTAGGCAGATTTCTGAATTCGAGACCAGCCTGGTCTACAGAGTTCCAGGACAGCCAGGACTACACAGAGAAACCCTGTCTCGAAAAACCAAAAAAGAAAAAAGAAAGTTGCCCATGGAATGCATGTTTTGACAAGGATGAACTTATGATTTCCATATAATTATTAACTATTTATTCCCTATTGTCAGAACAACACTTTGGATACAGACTGTCAAGGTCATACTGTTGTTAATCTTTTTCTGCCTGCTCTTTCAATAAGCAGACTTAGTTCTTGTCTTGTCCCCAAGATTAAGATTCCCTGAGGCATGTAGTTACTAGAACTATCTCTTTACCAATTTGTTCTGCCCCCCTCCACCATGTGTGTGTGAGATGGTGTGTGTATATGTGTGTGTGTACACAGTTCAGTGTATAAAGTTCAGTGTATAACTAAGATAGATTGGAGATAGCTAGTCAGATCATTTGGTAGTATAGTTGTCTTGGGTGTCTCCGGCTCCCACTATTGAGTAGCTGATATCTTTTGTTTAAATTACTGTCAAATACTCTCTTTTGTCCTGATAGCAAATAATCCAGAGGTCAGATAGGTAAAGGCAATGTCTGTGTAATTGTATAAAACAGTGGAAGTCATTTAATTGGTTTGTGGAGAGAAGTATAGCAGACTCCACAGTGCCCCACCTGCTACCCCTGTATTTAAGTTATCTCTGTGTGGTACAGTTGTCTAGCTTATACCTCACCTTGAAGGGACATACGTCTGTGGCATCCATGCTCAATTTTCTGTCTAATCAGACTTCCCTAATTGATGCAGGGGAAGCCACATTTGTTTTTATAGCTTTATCTTCTTGCTAGTGTCCTTTTAGTTAGTTGTAGCCAGTAGCCAGTTGCCACTTGCCTTGTGAGTGTGTGTGCCATCACTCCTGAGGTTCTTCCTGCCTCTGTAATCATCATAGCCTCCTCCTTTTCTGACACTCGGCCTTTTTAAGAATAACCTCCGCATCTCTCTGTTTTCCAGGCTGTGTACTTTTAATTCATTTCTGAGCATTACACATGAAGATGTAGCTCTTAACACTAGGAGCATGGCTCGGTAATACAGCACATTCCTAGCATATATAAGGCCCCAGGCTTCATACCCAACATAAGAGACACACATGCAAACACACACACACCGGGGGTGATTAATCTATATATTAGAGGAGTATTTTTTTAATCATTTAAGAGGTAGGGGGACAAAGGATGAAATTGGGAATAGATTGGAGAAGACAAAAATTTTCTTTTTAATTTTATCATTGTTGTTTTAAATGCTATGTATTCTTTATCACCAGTGTTATGCTGGGTCCCATAAAGGATACAAAATAAAATATGCAGTTCTTGCCTTTGAAGAGCATAGTTAAAGCAAGTTTTAAGTAGTATAAATTGTGTGTTGTAAGTGTTCAAAGCTGCTTACATCTATCACGTGTCACATGCTAGACCTTTAGGGAAGACAGTAAAAGAAGTCTCCTTAAAGCTGACATAGGACAAGGGCTGGTGAAGTAGAATTAAGATTTGCTTAAGTGGGACTGATGAAGTTGCTCAGCTGCTGAAGGCTCTTACAGTAGGCCTGGGTGGCCTGAATTTGATCCTTGGAACCCACAGAGTGGAAGAAAATAACTGAGTCATGTGAGTTGTTCTCTGACCTCCAAGCATATAAACACAAATGAATTTTAAAAGGTGAAAGAAAGAAAAAGAAAGACATAAAGACATGATTTGCTGAGGTATAGAAAAAAAGGCTAGGCAAACATCTTAAGATGGGAGAGATGAATGGAAGGGAAATGTGTAATCTGAGGAAAGCTAACCTGATTGTCATAGCTGTTTCGTAAAACCATGAAAAGTTAAACTGAGTTAGTGTCATTTGGTAATGCATGCTTATTGATGTCTCATCAATGGGGGTGTGAGAGGAGGAATTGCATTGCATAGGGAACTGTTCTTTCTGTAACTGTTTCTTTACATGCCTTCTAATTAGGGCAGTTGAAACTCACTAACTGCTAGGGCTAGCTTTGTAGTAACTACGAAAAGGATCTTTGTGCTTCTTGTTCTCTGCCTTCTTTATCAGACTTTTCTAACCCTCAAAAGTTAGGAAACTGCGTGTCTTTCTTCATTAAGTTTGAGCTATGTTCAGTTTTTTATCCATCTGTATGACAATGACTTCAGACATAGCAATTTTACTTGGCTTGTGAATTCTCTGAAAGTTGGTCTTCACTGGCTTCTTAGGGGGGGAAATTAATAATTTATAGCTGTCTTAGGGTTTTATTGCTGTGAAGAGACATGGTGACAACTCTTATAAAGGAAAGCATTTAATTGGGACTGGCTGAGTTTCAGAACTCAGTCCATTACATCATGGCAGGAAGCATGGTGGCACGCAGGCAGACATGGTGCTGGAGAAGGAGCTGAGAGTTCTGCATCTGAATTCACAGGCAGAAGGAAAAGACTGCGCTGCTAGGCCTTGCTTGAGTATCTTAAACCTCAGAGTCTGCCCCAACAAGGACACACTTCCTTCAGCAAAGCCACACACCTACTCCAGCAAGACCACACTTCCTAAAGGTGCCACTCCCTATGGGGGTCAATTTTATCAAACCACCAACCACAGTAGTAGATTGAATTGCCTTATATTTCAGTATATCACTAGATGACTGTATGAAAGCATGCAAAACACCAATAAAGGAAATTTTTTAAAGTATGAATTACTTAATTATTGTTATCTACTTAGAAAGCCACTTAGTAGGTTTCTTTTTGTTACTGAGTAGCATAAATAACTATTCTCAGACCCATGATATTGCCTCACTTGATCTTATACTTAGGTTTATTAATTGCGGGTAGTTTTGGATTACTTGAGGGCCAGTATTGACCTTGTTCTTTAATAGTCATGGTTTACCAGTTTTTAGACCTGGGGGATGGCTGGGCAGTGGTGGCACACACCTTTAATCCCAGCACTTGGGAGGCAGAGGCAGGCAGATTTCTGAGTTCAAGGCCAGCCTGGTCTACAGAGTGAGTTCTAGAACAGCCAGGGCTACACAGAGAAAACCTGTCTTGAAAAAAACAAACAAAAAACTGGGGGATTATATTTGCCTATGACCAAAAATTGTGTGAGTTTCATAAGCTTATAATGGAAAGTAATAGGAGGTAGTTGTTTGGACCAAACACATAATTTGTTCTGTGTTCTACTAGGTTAATTTCCACTATCTATAATTATAAAAAGTGGGAATTTTTCTATGGCTGTGGCTGGGTGCATAATACAACACCATTTCTGGGAGCTGACCGTGTGAGATAGAGCTTTCACCACAGGTTTTGGCATGTATGTGATTATTCCTTACAGCCGTTGCGCAGGGCTCGGGTTCAGCCATAGCACTTAGCTCCTGGATGGATTGTCAGAGCCAGTCTTAGAGAGAACTCTGTTGTCTAAGGTGCCCAAATGCAAATTTATTTTGACTAATTCTTAAGGATATGTTTGCATTTGTTCAGTACTACAGAGACTTTTTGGGGAACATTAATTTTAATAGCGTTTTCCCCGTTATGGACTAGTAATTGTGATGTGTTTGTTTGCATTTAAGAAAATCTGTTGCTGCATAGGTGAGGTAGTATTTGAAGCACTCAAAAGTTCATGTCAGTGTTTCGGTTCATTTGATTTTTTTTTTCTTTTTTTCTTTTTTTTTTTTTCTTCTTATTTCACTTTTTCCTTTTTTCTTTTTTATTGCTTTGTTTCATTTTGTTTTGTTTTATTCTTTTTTTATTTTAGCTTTTAAAGGGGTGTCTGTGGCCTTGCTGCATACTTGCCTGGCCATATTTAGTCTGCATACTAATTGTTAGTTGGCCCAGTTGAATCTTACTTTATGCTGTTGGTTCTTTTGGTATGATTTTCTGGTTTTGTCCACCTGGTTATGTTTTAATATTTTAATTCTGACAGGGCCGGATTTTAATCCCACGCACTAAATTTTAGTCTGCAGACTAAAAGTAATCCGCGGATTATTTATTTTTTTGCAAAATTCCCCCACTGGAAACTATCTAAAAGAATGTTACATTCTCTTAGCTTAGTCAAGGGAGTTCACAGCTACTGGTGAGTTCTGCCAACTTTGTGTTCTCAATACCTAGACATAATAGACCCTGCTAACTCCTTTGCATATTTGGCTCCGTTTTGCCTAGGTGTTGGTGTACATTATTCTGCATGTCACCTGTAACTGTGACTGTCCCTTACTTGTTTTGTTTATTGTATACATTTTTGTTTAGCTTTTGGTGGGTGAATTGGGCATATTCGCAGATGAAGCTGTGTTGAATTTGTACTCAAAGATAAAGGATTTTTTTCAGTGAGTTTTTGCAAAAAGGACAGAATGCTCTATATTTATTAATTTTTCTAAGTCATGGGTGCAAGGGTATGAGGGGGCAAAGCCCACAATAGAACAAAGTAAGTTTATACCCGCACTCCTGAGGTGATATGTCAGTTTCCTGAAGAGTCCTCCTTCAATGAGACTGTCAGTAAATACCTGCCTGCTAGCAGGGAAGTCAATCCAAAAGAGGAGAATAATCCGCGGTGGCCTGGTTCTTTGTTAGCACACACAAATTCAAGTATCTGGCTTGAAATTTACAGTAATATAAATATACTTAATATTTCTCCCTCATGACCAATAACTTAGCAAAAAAATGTTTATACTGTGTAACAGACAAAATAACTATGAAATTTTAGCATATTGGGAAGGTACATTTTTAAAAGCAGGCCACTGTGCCCCTCCCAGCCGGGTCTGTGGTGACGACCCAGGCCATGGAAAGCCACTTTACTTTGAGAACTTTACTTCTAGATTTCATTTTGATTTTAACTTATTTTGGTTTTGTATTTTTTTAATGAACACACTGGCATTGGAACATAAATTAAAAAAAGAAATGTTTCTTTACTGTGCCTCACCATTGCACAAATTAAAAAAAAACATTTTTGCATACACTTGTGGTAAAATAATTTTTAAAATTTGGACTTGCTACTGTGGAGACGAGTGCTTACGTTTATAACTGTATAAACATTTTCTATGTCCCTACACCATGGATTTCTTATAACATTGGCTATATTTTTCCTTGCTGGACTATTGTCTTTTGCATTGACTTCCCCTGTTTGGATTATTTCACTGCATTATCACCTTTAGGACTCATCAGGAACAGGACATTTCATCCCAGGAGTGCGGGTATGTACTTTTTTTTTTTTTTTCAACTTTAGGTCAGTTTTATAACACTAGGGAAAATGTTTCTTGGAAAGGCTGAGAACTGTTGGTTCTTGAAATGTGCTAATGAAAACAGTGCGGGGATTTGGGTTCTAGTTTTGTACTGTACAGATATTCATGTAGTATAATTCGCTTGTCAGTATCCATTGACATCTAGGTGGAAATTTATGAATTTTAATTATTCTTACATGCAGCCAAAGTTCTGTATTTTATTTCAGTGGTTAAGGAACAGTGTAGAAGCAGAAGCTTAGCTAGAAACCATATTTCAGTAGCCGTTGGCTTCCCGTCTTTACAACAGCTAGTGTCTAGTCGGGACTGTTCATTTTAGAAAGTGCATGCTACCATGCCCCATATTATGGTCAGACTAGGTTTTTGATTCATATAACTTTCCACTTGACCTTTATCCACAGAGTACTTAGCTAAGACTTTTCTCCTGAGTACTCTTTTAAAGATTTAAAGTATGTTTTTAAAAGGCAGATCTTCAAAAAAATAGCAATTCTAATAAAGACTTTTGGCATAGATTATTTTTAACTCTGGTAACTTAAATTAATTAGGATTTCTTCACAAAATAAGATTTTTTTTCCTTAGTACCCAAATGATAGGTGGTTCCTTGTAGTCAGTAAAAATATCAAAAAAGATACCAGGAATGGATTTTTTAAATAATCCAAACTAAGTTCATAACTCTAAATTAAGACCTTTATCAGAAAAGCCCTTCATAGCTATAGCATGGTTTAGGTTCCTTGTTTTGTGTTTGAGACAGAGCCTCACTGTGTGTCCTACTGGCTTCATACTCACTGTGTAGCCCAGGCTGGCCTCAAACTCATAGGCATCTACCTGCCTCTGCCACCCAAGTGCTGAGGTTAAAGGTGCACACCACCACGCACAGTCAAGCATGAACTTGTAGGTTTAAACAGTTTACTCTTTATGTCCTCTGTGCTTGAATCTTAGCCAGAGTTATCTTTACATTCAAGTGCTATCTTAAGTCTACTTACCTAGTACCACAATCGGTACCAAGACATTTTAGATTAATTAGCAAGTAAATCCATATATTATCAGATAGATATAGACTGCCAATAATTTTAATATTTTTCTCATTGTTTTGAATCACAGTCTCAGTATGTAGCTCAGGTTGTCCTGGAAATCAACATGTAGACCAGGCTGTTCTTGAATTCATAAAAAACTACTTGCCTCTGCCTCCCCAGTGCCTGTATCAAAAGTGTGTGCCACTATATACATGGCTAACTTTGATGTTTTTATGATAATTTTTACTGTTTTGTTTTCTGCATTCTGGATTTGATTGGCACTTGGAAACAAGAGAGAGGGAGGTGACCATAAATGGATGGCAAAATGAAATGTTTTAAATTGTGCTTTCCTTGGCTAAGGCCAATTATAGTGCTCAAAAACATAAAGACAAGGAGGCTTTGACTTTGCACAGGACTTTCTAAAACAGCCAATAAATTGACCAAGCCTTAAAGTAAATTCTTAAGATCCTCTCAAGTCACTTTGTCAATTTCTGTAGGAAATAATCTATTTCCATAATAAGCAGGAGTTTCTTAAAGGGAAAGAAAACAACCCATCCAGCTCCCAGCATTCTCTAGAAGGTGCTCAAGAGTCTCCTGACTCTGAACGAGCCCTGCAGTGTCTGCAGCCCCAGTGCTTACTGTGGACCCTTCCATTTGCACGACACCTTGTCCGTCGTCACCAGACCCGCCCTTGCTCTGGTTATCCCTTCTCCCCATCTAAGGCTATGCTTTATTTTCTTAGATGTCAAAGGTTCTGTGTCCCATCAGCTGGGTTTAAGTTCCCCCTTCTGTTTTTAACTAGCTGTCTTTAGAATAAAGTCTGTACATCATTATATGTGCTGGTTCAGTATAAGACACAGTGAGTATAAAGCTATGTGTTCTTTTCAGCAAAATAGATTAATTGTATTGTTTCAATTTGGACTTCAGTTGACCTTTCTGAGATTAATGGCTCTTACTAAGTTCTCCTTGCCCAGTTAAAATTCTGAACTATTCACTGAGAAAAATCCAAATGTGAATGATCTGTCTAGCTATGTAGGGAGTCTAGGTACGAACCTTTGAATACTGAAAAGCTCTGTATCAAAATTATACTGAACCACTGGGCGGTGGTGGCACACGCCTTTAATGCTAGGACTTGGGAGGCAGAGGCAGGCGGGTTTCTGAGTTCGAGGCCAGCCTGGTCTACAAAGAGAGTTCCAGGACAGCCAGGGCTATACAGAGAAACTCTGTCTCGAAAAACCAAAAAAAAAAAAGAAAGAAAGAAAAGGAAAGGAAAAAAAAGAAAAAATATATACGGAACCATTAACATTTTTATAATTAAAACTACTTCCTCTTTTTCTTTTTAAAACCACTGAAAGTGCTATCCCTGGTCAAAAATTGTTCTACCTAAAAGAAAACCAGAGGCTTTTTCCTGTTTCCTGCCATAGCAGTAAAAACTTTAATTACAGAATTTCTTCTAGTTGTGCTTGCCTCCCGATCTCAGCTTTTATGTGCCTGTAATAATTTATAGGCATGCTTAATTAATTATGCTACGTTGTGCTTAAGAGGTAGGTTTTTCTCTGAGCTTTTCTTGCATAGTTTTTGGTTAGCAAGCAGTTTGCCCCACTGTGATGTGTCACATGCAGTTAGCTCTTTGATTCTAGATTTTTGTAACCATGTTTTTTATATGGTGAGATTTTATATGATTAATACTCAGTATCAAAGGATTGTTTGATTCGGTTCTTAAAACAGAGCCTAATTGTCCTTTCTGCTGCTTTGTTCTTACAGGTCTTCCGACCCCGAACTCCACCAGAGGCAATTGCACTGTGCAGCCGTCTGCTGGAGTACACACCAACCGCCCGGCTAACACCACTGGAAGCTTGTGCACATTCATTTTTCGATGAATTGCGGGACCCAAATGTCAAACTACCAAATGGGCGAGACACACCTGCACTCTTCAACTTTACCACTCAAGGTAATTCCAGACACTTCATTTTTAACTGTTGAGTGAGATGGCCTCCATAAGTCTGCAGCGTTTGAGTATTTGGCCCTAGTCGGAGGCTATTTGAGGAGGGTTAAGAGATATGGCCTTGCTGCAGAACTATGTCGCTGGAGGTAAGCTTTGAGTCTCCATGTCCTGTGTGCTTGCTTTGAGATCTCCCCTCCTGCTCCAACTGCCTGCCACCTCCCCTCCACTATCATGGACTCTATAATTCATTTTTTTGGAACATACACCCAAAATAAGCTCTTTTTCCTGTAAGTTGCTGTGGTCATGGTGTGTTGTCATAGCAGTGTACAAGTATCTAAGCTGCTGGTAGATGGATGTGAAGTGACTTTGTTAGTGACAATCCCTGGGTAAAAGTCACCACAGGAAGGACTCATGGAAGGAAGTTCAGAAGAGCCTATACTTTGTTTGAACAGCAGTGAGAGATGAAAGTTTGTGAAAGGGTCCTGGTTTGACCCTTTTTGTCCAGATTTTTGTAAATTTGGACACATGAGAAATATATAGTGATTTAAGAGAGTTAGATTAATAAGACTAAGCAATAGTGTAACCCTTAGATTTGAATCTAAAAGGTAGACTATTAATATTTCTTGATTTCTAGCATTTATAGCAGGTTTTTAAAACCTAGAGATGACTTTTGCCTATTGTCCTAATTCTATTTGCTGTTGAAAGATGCCATGACCACAGAACTCTTATTAAAGAAAGCACTGAATTGGGCTTGCTTACAGTCTCAGAGGTTGAGTGCATCCTGAAAGCCAGCATGGTAGCACATGGCAGACATGGTGCGGGAGAAGCTGCTGAGAGGTCTATATTGTGATCCACAGGTGGCAAGAAGACTTATAAAACCTCAGAGTGACACATTTCCTCCAACAAGGCCACACCTCCTTATCATTCTCAAGTAATTCTTACTCATGATGACTAAGCATTCAATATATGAGCCTGTGGGGGACATTCTTAGTTAAACCACACCTATACTTCTCTAAACTCAATTCTTTTATTTAAAAACAAAAAACCAAGGCATGTAAGAGCAATAGACAGAGAAGTTCCCATCCCTCTGGAGTGGGCCCCATTGCTGCTGCTGAGTAAATAGGAAAGGGAGACTGTGCACTCGTGCATCGGTAGCTTCTGGTGAATCCAGAGAGAGCCATCATCTTCTACGCTGAGTAAGACTCCGTGTCAGTCTTCCATCGTCTTACTCCTCCTCTAATAGGATGGCCTCTCACCCCCACCAACTAAACACAAAACAAGAGAAGGAGCCGGGCGTGGTGGCGCACGCCTTTAATCCCAGCACTCGGGAGGCAGAGGCAGGCGGATTTCTGAGTTCGAGGCCAGCCTGGTCTACAAAGTGAGTTCCAGGACAGCCAGGGCTACACAGAGAAACCCTGTCTCAAAAAACCAAAAAAAAAAAAAACAAGAGAAGGAAGGGGTGAGTGTAGGATTAGTCAGGCTAGGAAATATACATGGGAGTTTGGAGAGCCTTCTGTGACTGAGAAAGAGACATTTCTTTTATTGAATGTGGAGGGTGCATTCTAAAACCCCTACCCATGTTACCACAGCTTCCATTTTCCAGGCTCTGTCATTCAAATGTTTGTTTGAATACTCTACCCTCACTCATTAGTGTTCTGCTTAACATAGGGTAGTCAGGATCCCAAACATTTCAGAGTTCTGAATCAGCTTTATCAGTCTCAGGACATCTGAATACTCTTTTAAACATGGCTTAAAACCCCCTCAGCACAGATGGTGATCACATAATGTTGACAGTCATAAGCTAAGCCATACAGGCCATTACTATTCACTCAAATCTTACATGTTTATTTCATGCATCCCTCCACGTCCAATTTAGAATAATCCAAATACATAGGAGAAATATCCATTTTCAAATAAAGGAAATGTCTCTTTGTTGGTTAGAGAAGGTTCCTCACCACCATAGTGTATCATATAAAGAGAGTAAACGTTTGTCCTGATTACAAAGTTGAAAAGGATAGTGAAAAATTAGAGCAGCTGCACAGATAGAATGAATAACTTTACTGATGGGTCAGAGTCCAATTAACTTAGGAACAAGATGTTTTCTGTGTATCCACCCTGTGCCTGGCAGTGTCTGTGGAAACTGTAGGGTAGGTGTTACTGACAGGGCGGCTTCGGTTTGACAAAAGGCTAAGCTACAATGTTGATGTACCTCTATCTTAGTTTAATTAACAAAGGAAAAGTTATTGGCATTTAGCATATCTTCTTCACTCTGTGTGTGTGTGTGTGTGTGCGCATCTGAATGTGTGAAGTGAAATACCATTTAAACTTCTTATTTGATTAGATTTCAGAACTCAAAGTTACATTTCATTGTTCTCATATGCTGTTTTGAAGTAATTCATTTGATTACTCACTGGTGAAAATCTTTTAGTGTTACTAATGAAGTAAAATTTTAAAGTTACCAATTCAATAGATGCCTCAGGGTTTGTTTGTTTGTTTGTTTTTGTCCCTTAAAAAACTGACATGAAATTTATGTAGGATAACTTTTTTTTCTAAAAGGTAAACTGTGTAGTGTCATTTGTATAGTCCTGGTGCTATGCGCTAAAACCTTTATCAACTTCCAAAACATTTTCTTTACTCCTAAAATCATGCCCCATTAAGCATGAATTCCCCATTAGTCTCTCGACCCCTAGAAGCAGCCAGTTTGCTTTTTTTTGGGGGGGGGGGTGTTGTTTGTTTGTTTGGTTGGTTGGTTGGTTTTGGTTTTTCGAGACAGGGTTTCTCTAGACCAGGCTGGCCTCGAACTCAGAGTTCTGCCTGCCTCTGCCTCCCAAGTGCTGGGATTTAAGGCATGCACCACCACTGCCCGGCTTCAATTTGCTGTTTGTCTCCATAGATTTACCCATTTGGGATATTTTATATAAATGGAATTCTGTAATGTGTGATCTGACTTCATTCACCTAACCTGTTTTCATCAATAGAACATGCATCAATCCGTCCTTCCTTCTTGCGGATGAGCAGTATTCCATTGTGCGCTGTGTGTCCCGTTGTATGCTGTGTGTCCCATTGTGCGCTGTGTACTGTGATTTACTTAGGCATTCATCTGTGACGGACTTTTGGGTACTGTTGCAATGGTTTATGTGCAGATGCTTGTTTGAATAATTGGTACACTACTCAGTCACATGATAACTCTGTTTAGAGAAACTAGCACACTATTTTCACAGATGAACATCTTACTTCTTTACCAGCAGGGTAAAGAGTTCTAATTCCTCCACATCAAGTTAGACTTGCCTTTTGCTTTCAGTAGTCTTCCTGATGCATGTGAAACGGTACCTTACCCTGTTTATTGCACTGTAGTGAGCCAAAATTCAGTAAGTTACTACCTGCGTGCTATGTCCTTCATAGCCTTGGGGCCTTGGACCCAATGAGGATGTTGAAGAAATGAAGAAAGAACAGACAGATGGAAACAAGGACGGGATCTGGGATCAGGTGGTCTGGGCTCTTGGCTGGAACAGTTTCAGCACTCTTGCAACTCAGCAGTTTATTGTATAGAGGTGGACAGAGAGAAAAGTGGGGTTATTACATGCCCCTGGACAAGGAGGTGGGGTTACTCCCTGCAGATAACAAGAAGGCAGGACCAAGCAGTTTGGCTAATCTTGGTAACACCATCTCTAAAGTAGAAGAGAGTTCAGGTCACAGACATCCAGGGAGAGCAAGCACTGGTGGGTATTTTCTGTACACGCTATCAGCACCTGGTCATAGACCAGAAGGGAAAGCTTTGTCATTTTCCTGTGAGCCTCATCCCGAGGGGTGGGGAGTCTTTGCTGTTCTTGAGGCTGTGGGGTCCTTGACATGGGCAGCTCATGTCAACAACACATTCAGGCAGGGCTTCACGCACTCGGGGCTTCCTTCACTCCCTGAATCTGTGCTCTTGTGAATTGCAACCATAATCAAAAAAAGGAAGGGAGGGAGGGAGGGAGGGGAAGGGAAAAGAAAAGGAAATGGAAAGGAAATGGAAAGGGAAGAAGGAAGGAAGGAAGGAAAAGGGAAAGGAAAGCTTTATACTCTATAGACTATGGCCTTGAGAATACTGAAGGTCTTTAGAAGTGGGTCACCTTTAGATTCCATTATCCAGTAGAATCAGCTGCCCTTAGTAATTTTCAACCTTGGTCTGAGAGTATGACTCAGCCAGTATGATGCTTAACATATGTGAATGAGGGCCTGAGTCTGATACCCAGAAACACCCCCCCAAAAAACCCCAAAAACTTAACATATGTGAATGAGGGCCTGAGTCTGATACCCAGAAACACCCCCCCCAAAAAAAACCCCAAAAACTTATATCTAGTCAAGTGGACCTATAAATATATCCTGGGAATCATTTTTCATCAGGCCAAATATATAAAGAAAGACAAGATTAGTGGTGCATAATTGTAATCCCAAAGGCGAAATGGCACCCACATGTATGTTCATACTGCAGCTGCATACATACATACACACACACACACACACACACAACACAAACACACAAATCCCTCCGGTGCTCATGTTTTAAAATAAAGTCTCAATTCAAGAAGTCTAATATAGTACAAGCTTTTTAACCATATACATACCTAATATTCACATTTTTAAAAAGAATAAGTATTTTGGTATTGAAAGACATTTTATTTGCCTGTATATCACATGCAAGCACAATTCTACATGGTCTTAATATGGATATGTTTTTCATGATGTAAAGAATATATGACCTAGTTTTCTTTCCATTTACTGTGAAAAAGTACCCAACAGAGGCAGTGCTAAGGAAGAATGGGTTTGTGTGGCTCACAACCCCAGGTCCTCGTCGCAGGGAGGCCAGGGTGTCAGGAGCTTAAAGCAGCTATAGCCATATCTCCAGTCTGGGTCGGAGAGAGCAAATGAGTCCACACCTTCTGCTTAGTTCACTACAACCCTAACATAGCCCAAGCCTTAAACCAGGAGAGTGCCACACACTTCTAAACTGGGTCTTCTCAGATCAGTTTACATAAATAATTCCTCTCAGTTATAACCACAGCTCCACCTCCTCTAGACTGTCTCTCTCTAAGAATCTCTACCCTATGTGATGCTAAATTATATCAAGTTGACAGTTAAAACTAACCATTACACATGTGTATTTGGACATATGGATAGATAAATCAGAGGCAGATATTTTGTGATTCTGTGAGTATCAGAGAAAATTGTAAGTTAGGAAAACTTTTCATCTATTCAAGTGGACTCTAGATATATTCTGGGAATCATTTTTCATGAGACTAAAAATATATTAAGATGCATTCGTGAGAATGTGTGTGAGTGAGTGTATGTATGTGTTGGTGTTTTAAACTTCCTGTCAGCCATTCTGAAAGTGAACTGTTACGGTGGAGGAGTAATTTATAAATCTAACAGTGATTTCTTGAGCAGTATTTCTGCATAAGGACATGGAATTACAGGGTGCTGTTCTATTTGATATTCTGCATTCTAATGGAGCAATGTTTCCAGATGGTGATCTTGTTTGTGTAAAGGAAAGATACACGTTTTGGGGATACACACACTCATGTATATATGTATATACATATATATCTTAGCTATATAGAATAATCATATATATGTATATGTATGTATGTGTATATATAGTTTAAATGCAGCTTTAAGATGCAGAGATTTTTTTAAGAGCAGTGGGTAAGTAATGGATGATTAGAACAGAACTGTGGTTCAAGAAGTTAAAGGAGGCCTAGTCAGCCCCTGGATGTGTGTATAGTAGAGAGTGTTCAGTGAAGGGATTGTGAATAAGTAGCAAGCTCCTGCTGGTAGCAATATAAATGACTTCTCCACTCTCCAAACAAACTCTCAGTGACATCTTGCTCTATACCTCCTCTCCAAATAAAGAGAAGCGCTGGGCTTCCTGTGAGAGGTACTCATTGAGTCTTGGAATGAGTGATGCAGCGTTACTTTACGTAAATACAGCCATTTTCCGTTAATGTAATGGATATTGGGCATTTCTGACTTGTCTGTGATTGCTGTGGCTGTTAACAATTAATTTAAGCTTATAGCATAGCTAAGTTCAGTCTGCTGGCTGCTGCACCATGAAAGTTAGTACACTGATGGTACTTGTGTTTCCTGAATCAGTCATAAGGAATACGTGTACACTCCGCTGAGAGCCCTCAGGGAGGAGTGCTCTATGTCTGGGTAAGGCCAGTGTGCACACATACTGAGCAAGTAAGTAATCAGAAAAGAGAAAGTCAACGAGAGGGCATGGGCATCTGGGCTGTGAGGGAGGCCGAGCCCGTGTGTGGGGAGGTTTGCCTTCACGGTGGCTTTGTGAACACTCTTCTACCACATTCCTTGGTCACCTGCCCTCTTTCAGATTTCTTCTAGATGGTGAACACGTAGGGAACCTGAATTTGAAAGTACTGTCATTCTAGCTGATTGGACTGCCTTTTGGCCTTGTGTTCTTTTGGCCAGCTCTTTTTTTCTGTTGATCCAGCAAGACACTTAAAGATCTCTCCACTCTGAGAGCTAGCATACTGCTTCATATCCAATAGTATTAAATGGGTGGGTGGATTTTTTCTTTTTCTTTTACTTGGGATAACAAGTTTAAATTTCTTTTAGAATAATGAAGACTACCTATACATACTGCATTAATCAGCCATGGCTGTGTGGCTGCTACCAGAACCTTTGCTGGCCCAGTTAGGATACTGTTGTTTTACTTTAAAAAAAAAAAAAAATTAGCCTTTGAGTTTCACATCATGCATCCCAGTCCTGTTTATCTCCCCATTCCCTCATGTCTGCCCTTTACCTCTTGCAGCCTAAAAATCACACACACCACCACCACCACCTCAAAAAACAAGCATAGAAGACACTTCATTATGAAATCTGTAGTGTGCCACAGTGTGTCCTACAGTATATTTCTTGTCTGTACATCCTTACTTGAAAATGTTCATTGCAGTGAGTCATGGGTCTGGTTCGAGATCTCTGACTTCTGTGACAGGTTACCCTGCTTACACTGCTGTTGCCCTGTGTCATGCAGATCCTGCAGCTTTGGATCAGCAGGACCCACTCTTTCACACATCGCCGCAGTTCGTAAATGGTGTACATTTTGGGGTGGGGCAGTTCAGAACCCTGGATCTGGACCTGTTATAGTGCCTGGCTTCAAGTGAGCCAGTGTAGCATCTTCTTATAGCTCAGTGGGAGCAGCACAAAGCTCTTACACCTTCCCTGAAAGGGCACAGCTTCTCAGGAAAGACTTCTGCTTGACTAAGTGTTCTCATTGACCAAACAGAGACTCCGTTTTTCTGCATTTAAACCTTTTTTCCCCCTTCCATTAATTTTTCATGAATCTTGGTATCAGTTCATCACTTTTCTTAGCTAGAATATGCTCTTATTTAGAACCTTAATGTAGTACAAAATTAGTAGTTAGTTGCCAATCTATAAATAAGCCACTATTGGCAAAGGTTTTGACCCTCGAACATTTTTAAACTCTTGTATCAGAACGCTTTGCTTTCTAGCAGCTTGGAGAAAGAAGTTTACAGGGGAGTAAAGGGAACCCTCAAACTGCTTAATGGGCTTGGGGTTTCCTTTATCTCTCAGCTTCTCAGTTAATGCATACATTTAAATTTGTCAAGATGGTACTGTAGTTCAGAGGGTAGCGTGTTCCTGTAGGTAGTGTGAGCATACACTTAGAGGGATGGAAAGGAAACTCACTATATGGTAGAGTATCAGGCAGGACAAACTCCACAGCAAACTGGAAGGGCATTCACACCTCTTGAAGGCAACACTAAGCACATATGCAAACTCAGCACCACTTACCTTAAGGAATATAAAATGGGGAAAGCATTTCTGTGCTCACTGCTCCTGTCTGCCCGCATTTCTGTTTGCTGTTGCTCTTAAGTTCTGCCCTCGAACACTTACAGTCAGGTGCTGCAGAATGACAGGACATTGGAGGAAGGATGTATGTACACTCACCCTCAGGCTCCTCACTGCTACCTTTGCCCAAGATAAATTTACTTCTTAACATTTATCAGCCCTGTGTCACGTAACTGTGCACTTCCTCTCTGAATTGATTTCTAGCTCATTGATGCAGTTTATAAACTGGTGTTTTAATATCATGCCTTTATGTTTACCTATAAAGGGGTTTCAGGTAGAGGGTGGAGCATGGATCTGATGTCTGTCTGTTTCCCTAGAACTGTCAAGTAACCCCCCTCTGGCCACCATCCTTATCCCTCCTCATGCTCGGATTCAAGCAGCTGCTTCACCGCCTGCCAACGCCACAGCAGCCTCAGGTGAGTACAGAGGGACCTTTGGTCTGTTTCTCTAACGTGCTGATTTTCAAAGGACACCATTATCTCTGTTTCCTGTGCTATGAATGTTTAATTCCTTTTAAGTATCAAAACCAAATAATACCCAAATGAGTAAAAGAGAATAAATACTGCTTTCCGTTTAAAGTGTACAAAAAAGTAACCCAGAAATATTATAAACACACGTACACATTTTATATATGAGGCATATCCTGGTTTCTTTTTCTTTTTCTTTTTCTTTTTCTTTTTCTTTTTCTTTTTCTTTTTTTTTTAAGTATGAAATAGAGTTTATTTAGGGCATGGGGAGGGGATTTGAGGAGGGAGTAGAGACAGAGAAAGGGTTGGGGGGAGTAGAGGCCAGCCAGGAACACATGGAGAGGGACAGAGAGAAGAGAATAAGAGATGTCCTGGTTTCTTAGTATAAGATGTTTATAGGAAAAAACAGTCTTTACAAATGGAACATTGGAGAATACCTCACTAGTTCTAACTTGCAGATGTACATTGCATTAGTACCCTAAAGAGGCTGATTTTAAGACAGATGAACATACATTGATATAATCTTAAACCATTGAAAGGGCTAAGAGTGCAGTGAAGACACATTTCATTCTGCATCAGAGTGCCTTTGGGTTGTCCTCCTCACTCCCCCACCCCACCCCACCTCACCTCAGCCAGAGAACAAAACAAGAAAATCTCATAAAGAACCCAGGTTAAAGCTAGAGCCTAGAGTGAGTGTCTGGTCCCTGAGCCAGCTGCCTTGAAACTTAGAGGATAGAATACGCAGTACATTGATAGGTGGTACTTCTCAGAAACCCCCAAGAAAACAAACAAAATACTCCACCAAGTGGCAGGAGCTCTGTTCTGCCACATTATCAGTTGCACTGAATTGAAATGAATAAGGACATTTCTGACACAGGAGATCAAACGTTCTGTTCCTTTTGTTGGGTGATAAAGTCTCTCATCAGTATGTAGGTTTTAGTATTCAGAGTAAAGGTCAAACTTGATCTTCTCTTTTCTGGAAGTGTTCTGTGTCTCTTTAGTTTAAGTCTCTTTAGATATTGACAGTTAAAGATTAAACATTCATTCTGTTCTGTCCTACATTCCAGGAAGTCTGTTTTCTAATTCCTTCAAGTCCTTTGGGCTTCGTTAGCTGTGTTAGTGTGCTGATCCCGCTCTGCAGAATGAGAAGCAGTTCTAGAGCAATGCCGTAGAAATCATTTTATGCCAAAATATGCTTTAATTTTTTAATGTAAAAATAACAATTTTGGTGAATCATGGTTGTTTACTCTATAATCTCAGCACTGCTAACACAGAGGTTCTGAGAATAGAGGCCAACCTGATCTACACTGCACTTTATGGATCAGCCAGAGCTATATATATAGTGAGACTCTCAAATAGACAAACAAGAAACAAGGGGTGGTTGGTTGGTTGGTTTTTTTTTAATGCTGTTGCCTGTTTAGAACAAAGACAGATCAGTTAAATGAACTATTACTAAACTTACCACATCACTATCAGATTTGTTGTTGGTAATGTGAAGGAGACCTGAGAGCCGTACTGACTTACTTACTCAGTGAGCTAGTTTAGAGCTGTTTTAGACCAGGCGTGTTTATTCTGTGCCCTGAAGGCTGCAGGCAGTCCAGGATAGCTATGATAGACCCATTTAGAGATGACAAGTTTGTTCAGAGGTTGGACATCCCTGCTTTAGAATGTAAGTAAAAATGAAAGTTATGGGCTAGAAAGATGACTCAGCAAGTAGAGTATCTACCTCCAAGCTGGTGACCTCAGTTCAGTCCTAGGAAACCACATGGCAGAAGAGAGAACCTGTGGGCTGTCCTCACCTCCACATGAACACACAAAAATACCAAAAAATGAAAACTAGTGTGGAGACTAGAAAATTTTAAATGATTTTTTTAAAGATGTATTTATTTTCTGTGAATATTTTGCTTGCATGTATATCTTTGTACTGTGTGCATGCCTTGTGCCCAGAGGCCAGAAGAAATTGTTGGATCACCTGAAACTGAGTTATAGGTAGTTATGAGTTGCCGTGTGCGTGCTGGGAATGGAACCCAGGTTCTCTGTAAGAATAAGCGCCCTTAACTCCCAAGCCATTTCTCTCCTAAAATAACTTTCTTAGTGTGAGATACTGAAATCATTAAGTGTATTTATAACTTGGGTTCTAGAACATACTGTATTCTTGGAAAGGAGCCTGTTATAACCTGGTCATATTGCTTTGGTATAGATTATAACAGTTTACAAAATAAATTGTACTAGACATGTTTTTAAATAGTTGTAAAAACCACATGTCAAAGGGAAAACTGACATTGGACTTTGACCCTTCGAGTTTATGTACAAGCTGAAGAAAATCAGGACAAGAGGAAGTTAATAGAGGAGAAAAAAATTGAAGTCAGAGTGAAGATAGAGAAATGCATTCTGGGTTACCAGAGAGCTTTCCTATATTGTTCTTAGCTCCTCCCTAGTGGTGAAGAAATCAGTATTACCAGCGGGTAAGAATCCCATTTGTTGGTTGAATAAAAAATTAGTTGGCTCTGCAGTTTCTCCTTACAGTCCTCAGACTTGGTGCTGGCAGAAATGACAGTCAGTGAAGATTTCTTCACTTTCAAACAGTAAGTGGAATGTTCTTTTAAATTAGAGATTGTCAGTGTTGAGAACTTCTCCTGCCAAAACAGCTCTGGGCATGTTTTAAGATGCCCTGGACGTGGTGGCACACACTGGTAATTCTAGCAGTTGGGAGGCTGAGGCAGGAGGATCGATATGAGTTCAAGGCTAGAATGAACTCCGTGAACACCAGGCCACCAGCACTTACAAGGAAGACTTGATCTCCAACAAAGCAATGTAACATCCACATATATGGAAGACAGAGTCTGTCTCCTCCTCTATAAGTGAGACCTCCATCTCCACATAGACAAAACTTTCCTTGTAAGCCATATCTGAGTCTGCTTCATGCTTCAAAGAAATAGACAGTTAATCTGAAAAGCTCTAGACTTGAATGATATCTGAACCTAAAAATATTTTAAATATTAAATTTTCAAGGTCAGAATTTCTAATCCTTCAACCTAAGTGATGCAGCATATAATAACCCAACATGCATGGGTTTAGTGAGTTAGAATGTGAACTTCCACGCTACACAGTCGCTGGACTTCTTGATTTAAACAGAAACTTCAGTATTGAAACTAATTTAGCAGTTTAGAGAATGAGTCACGAAGGAGCAAATACTTGTCTTTAGCAGCTTGTCAGTCATCTAAAAAGGTTTAGACATAAAAATGGATTCAGAACTAAGGCATAATCCTAAAATTAACATCTGACCTGTTAAAGCATCATGTCTACATGTGTTCCACACAGCACAGCTGTATTTGTCTGGAGCAAGCTTGTTAGGATACAGAGGCTTCTGGTGGCTACCTCAGAAGTGGCCCTGTTCGTAGCCAGCTAGAAGAAAGATTGGGGTTTTCCTGCTTTCCTCGAGGCCTGGGAGCAGAGCTCAGTACTAAGTACAGAAGCAGACAAGCAAGACAAGGCCATGATTATACTGACTGCTAGGACACAGACTGATGGCCAAAAACTAGTCCTAGATCTTTATGAATTCTTTTTCTATTGTTTTTTTTTTTTTTTTTTTTAAGATATTTACTTTATTTTCATTTCAAGTGCTGTCCCCTTTCCTGGCTTCCCCTCTCCCCTCCCCCTGCTCACCAACCCACCCACTCCCGCTTCCTGGCCCTGACATTCCCCTACACTGGAGCATAGAGCCTTCACAGGACCAAGGGCCTCTCCTCCCAATGATGGCCAGCTAGGCCATCCTCTGCTACATATGCAGCTAGAGCCCTGGTCCCACCATGTATACTCTTTGGTTGGTGATTTAGTCCCTGGGAGCTCTGTGGGTACTGGTTAGTTCATCCTGTTGTTCCTCCTGTGCGGCTGCAGACCCCGTCAGCTCCCTGGGTCCTTTCTCCAGCTCCTCCACTGGGGGCCTAGATCTTTATGAATTCTTTGTGTTGTTGCTTCTGGAAAACCAAACATCTTTACTTCCTGGATAGAGTCCTAAAATCCTATCAGTATTATCTTGGGAAAATATAGTTAGTTCTTGCTACAGAAACTTTGACTAATAAATTTTGTAATCACAATGTCTTTTTTGAAAATGGTTGTGATAGTGTATCTGTTACATGAATGACATTAATGTATTTTCATCGCTTATTTCTTCTCTTGTATTTAGTATTCACGTAGCCACTGCAGGTGCAGTGGTTAAAATTCACTGGAAAATGTTACAGTATAAAGGCATTAAGAGTTCAGACTTTAAAGTCATTAATCCCAGCTGAGGGCTTTAACTTCCTAGTACATTTAATAGAAGAAGAAAAAGCTACTACATACAGAGACAGGAATCACATATATAACAACAAAGGCTCTAGTAACAGATTTCATAAACTGGACAGTCAATCTTCTGGAGATGACATGAATGAAATGTTTTGTTTTTAAATTAGAGAGTGTCAGTGTTGAACTTCTCTCCCCAAAACATCTCTAGTATTTTTTTTAAATCCATGTCTCAGAGCATTATAGTTGAGCATTGCTCTGTATGACATAAGAATCTCTTGAAAATTATATATAGAACTCTTAGTCTGTCAATTTCAGCAATATGTATGTGTTACAAAGATTTTTCTCAACCCCTTCAGAGGGTCATCTCAGTCCCTGTGTTTGGGAACCCTTTATCTGGGTCATCAGTTCATGCACGCACACGTCAGAGGTCATATGACTGACTAGCAGATGGTTGAAGGTGGGGGTCGGAGGGCGTCTTACTCAGAGCATCTCTGTCTCTGTAGAGGATGCTGGTCTAAAGAATACAGATGATTTTTTTAGTAAGTATCTTGCTGTTGAGAATAACTTTGACGCCACTGATTTCAGCTTACATTTTTGTTTACTGAGCAGAGATTATCCATCTCATGATTGATTGTTTTTGTTAAGGATTTGTTCCAATAACAGGAACACAGTACTGACAAAAGTGATCACATTTCTTTTCTCCATCACCCATTATAAAGTTGATGCCCCTCCCATTTTGAAAGTTATTTCTGTGTGTTGTTCTCTTCAGTAAGCCACAAGAGATCATACTCAACCAACCACAGATAGTTCTCAGTGCTGATGAGGATTGAATTATGTCCTGGGTGTATTCTAAAATGACAAGGCAGTTGGTCTTCTATAACTCGTGTATCACTTGCACACTTCATAAATATGCCTCTTCTATATAAACAAAGAAAATCTATCAAGAGTATCCTCACCTAGATAGGAGCGCTACTAGACACTGTGCTTTACCCGTTACGATGAGGAACTAGGCAGGCCTTACTGGAGCTTAGGCACCTCAGAGAGATTGCTCACTGCTTGTTTGCTTGGCCCTAACCCTAACTTACTTTATATAATAGTCATGTGTGAGCCAGAACAACAGCAAAGACCCTCAGGAAATACTTTCTGTTGTCAACAAAATTCTCAGCCCCTTTCCAACTTAAAAAAATAAATAGTTCTATCAAAAATGGAAATTAAACTTATTTTAATTTGTTTTGTTTGGGAGAGTTGAAGTCATGGAAGTTTCTCGTGTCTTCAATATCTACCAAATGAACTCTGGAATCCGTTTCAGATGTGTTTCTTGTACTGTGGATTCTGAGTTTGAAGACATTTTAAGTGTATCTTGCCCTTTTTTCAAACTGAGTTGTTTATTAGAATTCTTGTCCTTTTCTGCTTGAAATCCTTTCTATGACAGAGGGAATCAAGGATGTTGACTAAGCTGTCTTCTCCACTGTCTCCCCTGGTCTGGGGGCTGAGCTTCTAGATGCTGCCTTGAAGGCTCTTGATGTCTTCTGATCTAGACCGATTCTGGCCTGCCCTTAGATGACCTTGTTCTTATCAGTTCTTTGACTATGTGTGTTATCCTCTAAAGTGATGAACTCATCAGAGAGAACCCTTTTCATTGATTTCTCTCCCTTTTCTTTACAGCTAAGAATATTTGCAGTTACTCGGTGAGACTTACAGGGTAGTTGAATATTGTTTCTTCTCTGTTACTGGCGCCTTTGAAAATTCTTGATTCAAGCTTACCTATTATCTAAAGTTTTTGAAAACCTATTTTTGCTAGAGTCTATTTAAGTTTTAAACATGCTACATAGTCTCTTTGCTCCGATTTTTACAGTAAGATTCTTCTCATCTTGTACATCTCTAACTATTTCTTTCTAGTTGGGTAAGAATGGTGAAGAACAGTTCCTCTCATTGTCCATTTTGCAGTGTCTGTGTGTGTTCTGTTCACGGGCCATTGCTGTATCTCATCCCTCTGGACTGTCTCGCTCAGTCATGTGTAACATGTCACCTTGTCTGCTACAGTGACTGTCCCTGGAGTCCTCACTGTATTTCTCTTCCTAATCCTGTCTTCCCTGTTTTTCATTATCTTATCCCAAATGTATGTAGAATTTTAGAAAATTGTGTGACTTTTCTTTAAGCTTTTTCCCCCCTCTATTAGAGATACATAGTTAACTTGGGGGGATAGTATATTCAGTGTTCTTGCTTGCAGAGGTAATCACAGATTATGTTGTTTTGTGACTTAGTCTGTCTATGGGTAGCCAGAAAGATGTGCTTTCCTTTTAAATGGGCTTATGCTACTTTAGTGTGAAGGTAAACTACTGTAGACACATGCTGTACTTTTCTATTACTAAATAGTAATGGATTTTTAAGGCTTTGGTAATTTATCTAGTTCATTCCTTACTTTTGAACACGGGAGTTGTATTTTAAAGATTGTTTGGCCTTTTGTTGTTTTGCTCTTCTGAAAAGGGCTTTGAAAACTTACCTTTGCATAAAGCCCTGCATATTCTTTCAAATTAATTACTAAAATAGTTTTGGGAGTAATGATAAAGGAATAAGGAATTTTAAAAGGTTTTAATACATACTGTCAAATTGCCTTCCAAAAACCCTGTTCCAGTTCCCACTCCCTATTGCAGTGAAAGTGCTTTTTAATTTCCTAGGAAAGTGGGGGTGGGGGAAGCTCACTGTGAACTTGTGTATACACACAGTTACATGTTACCAGTTTGGCAGCCAAATGTGTGTCGCTCTTCTAGGTAAATAGATTTCTATTTTAAACTATTGTAGTTTAAGAGACTCATACCAACAAGTTTGTATGTACTCTATGTTAGGGCTAAGTTTACTTCATAAACTTGTATATGAATTGCTATAGTAAAACCTGCCAGGTTGGCATGGCAATGCATGCCCCTTTTCCCCCAGTACTTGCAAGGTAGGGGATCAGGAGGTTGAGGCCTTTTTGAGCTGTTTAAGACTCTGGCTCAGTCTGTGAGGTGCTTGCCTCATGTGCTGGTACTTGCTTATAATCTGGCAGTAAGAAGGCGGAGACAGGAGGGTCTCTGGGGATTGCTGGTTTTCCATCCTAATTGGTGAGCTCCAGGCCAGCGAGAGACCCTGTCCCAAAGCAGGATGTTGGTACGTAAGGATGCTTGTTGATTACCTGTGGTCCATGTGGTAAAAGGACCAAACTGAATCCGCAGCTCCTCTCACCTCACCTCCCCCCAAGGTTTTCCATGCACAGGTGTATGTCTGCATTCTCTAAGTAAAGAATATATATATATATATAAATAAAATGTGACAAAGTATTTTAAAGTAGTAGGTCAGTGCACTTCTGAGGTTGACAGGCAAACATGCAATTCCTGAGCATGTGCATACACGACATGCACACATTCCTGCACACCTACAAACATGCATACACAGATGCATTTTTAAAAAAAGAAAAACGAACTTAGTTTTACGAAAGCAGTGAGTGGTAGGTGCCGCTTCTAGAAAATTGTGCGTTTGTGTATGCAAGCATGTCTTGTCCTATTAAGTCAGATGTCACCTGGAGATTTCCACTGCCTCCTAAAGGAAATTGAAATCTTGATTCAGCTAATGAATGTTTTATGGTTCATTCTGAATGTTAAGTGTTCTTCAGATTTCACTTACTTGCCTTAACTTACCTGCTTACTTTTATTTATTTATTTCTTCATTATTCCTTAATTAGATGTTTTTTAACTTATAAAAGAAAGAGAGAAAATATTTCCCATAACCCCATGTGCTTCAGTTCTCTACCCTGAACAGTCAAGCCTCTTCCTTAGAATGTGCTCTACCTCTGCAGCTTCTCTGGTATCCGCAGATCAGATATGAGTAGTCTCCCTGACAGGCCATGGGCCCTGGTGGGTGGGCTAGATCACAGGCTTCTGTGTTCTGCTTATAGTTTTAAAATGACTGATGATATCCTTGGTATCTTGTGTCAAGTCTCTTTCTAGGAATAACATAGAAAGAATTGAAAATGTATTGCTAAGGAAGGATTCCTCTCCCTTATTATCAGCTATGAAAATCATAAGAGGTGTTATGAAGAGAGAAGCAAAAACTGACTGTGTAGGTGGAGTGTTGAGCTTGCTGGTGTAGATTATGATTTTAGTCTCAGAGCAAATTTGGGGACACACTTTGATCAGTGAAGGGTAGCTGTGTTTATTCCTGCAGCTGATAACAAAAGACGTTGCTTTACATTAGGGCTTGTTTCCACTCGGAGCAGCTTCACTAACTAAATTACCTCTGCAGGATAAATAGATTTCTGGATGCCAGAACTTTGTTTTATGGGACCTGACATGTCATGAGATTGCTAACCATTAACCTAAATACTGGCTTTAGACTGGAGTTGGCAGAGCATAATGGCAGAAATAAGGGAAATGAGATGCATTCGAGTTCTCAAATGTACATACATTTACACAGGTTAATTTGATTGTCTAAAATATTCCCTTACTAATATGTCACTTGTAGAAATATTACAATTTTAATAACTGGTTTTTGGAAAACTTGGAAAGTGTTTTGAACAAATAAGGCACTAAATGTTGTTCTTTCTTAATTACAGCCTAAGTAGCCACATGTAGCCTAAGTAGTCACTTTAGCTTCGTTGGTCAGTATAAATAGACCGTTTCCGGCATCAGAGCTGGACCATAGTGTACGCATTTCTTTGCATTAGAGCCGTTCTCTCTTCCAAACACACACTTTGGAAAGACTGATTTCATGGTGCAGAACCATCAGGACCTCAGCTCCTGTGTTTGTTCTCTGTCCTCTCCTCCCAGCCCATTCCACATGGATGTGCCTTTCTCAGGCCCTGGGGCACAGGTTAAATTGTGACCCTCCACTGTTTCCCAGTTTGCACACTTGGTAATCACACTGGGCCCCAGAATGCATAAGAATTGCTGTACAGATGAGGAGTGAAGGAGAAACAGAAATCAAGATGATGACTTTTAAGGTTTGTGGCCTGAAAAGCTTAGCTAAGGTAGTTTGTTCTTTAGTGTTGAGATGGGTCATCCATGGAATTAACATGCACTGACAGGTCCAACCACTCCTTCTGGGGACACCTTAGGTAGCTCAGGGCTTTCCATCATGTCAGTTGTCTTCTCCTACACCAAGTGACCAGTAGAGAGAATAAGGCAGAGCCATCTATCTGTTAGGTCCTTCCTTAGAAATCACACACCATAATCTTTGCAGTGGGCATGGGTGCAGAGGCATGAATCACCGATGTCATCTTGGGAGACGCTGCAGTGCATCAGGATGACCTTAGGCCGTCCTTCCTCTTCTCAGTGCAAGTGGTTTGGGACATTGTCCATTCCCTCTCAAGTCTGTTCTGGGATGGAGGCATGGTTTCCGTAGGACCTTGAGAAGGGCGAGAGTGAACATTATTTCTAGAGGTGGTTGACCTAGTACAGGGTCAGCTCTGCACTTGTTTCCAGAATGCTTTATTCTCTACCCATCCCATACAGAGTGTTTGACTGCTCCAACTGTCTCTTCTGAATATACTGTTCTGTCTTAATATAGTAAAGATGAGCTGGTCTGTACAGCAGCTCCTACACCACATTGAGCCCCTAGCCAGCTTTTCTTTTGTTTGTTTTATGCTTTTTTAAAAAATACAAATTAAAAGTGTAATTTTGCATATAAAGGATTTGCTTGTATGTGGAATCATTGTCTCTCTCACTGTGTAGGCAGAGATGGTCATCACACCTGGCAAAAAGATTTTGGTAATCATGATTACCTGTTAAAGTCTCCTTATCAAATGGTTTGGATACAATGCTGAGAAAAATGATGAGATCATTAGATTTTAAATCTGAGGAACATGAACATCCAACAGATTTTATTACTCAGATAGTAAACTCATTTCCAGTTACATGATCACATAAAAAGTTTGTGCTTTTCATGGTGATCATGCAAACAGACTTTGAATTTACTCAGAGGAAGGGGAGAATGGTTTGTATTAATGGGCTATAGCTTGTAAAGGGCATCTATCAATTAGTTGTTACAAAGGACTTTACCAAAAGAGTAATTACCCTAAATGTGCATGTTGCTGGTAGGGGGAGTCTTTACTGTATTCACCTTGGCAGGCATCTGCTGGCACCCCTGGTAGCCACCATGGCCAGAGCTGCCTACCGTACTAGTTTATATGTGGATGTGGTAGGTATTCATTAAGTCCTGGGTTGTAAGATAGAACAACAGTTCCTCCTGGCATCTTCTGCTGAAAGTGGGTGTCGTTTGGTGATGACTGTGCATTTGTTGACAATTGTGTAGAACCAGGAAATGCTATGAGGAACACTGCAATTCTGAAGTAACTCTGGTTTTCCAGCCTGCTTCTGAAATGTTTTTAATTAATGCAGCCTGTGCCTGAATTCTAAAAATGATGAAGAAAGTCCTGACATGATCTGTCTTCTAGACAGGAATTCATGTTGTGTTAGTAGTACACCTAATTTAGGTGGCTGTGAACAGAAAACTCCCTTTTAGTAGGGCATGTCTAAGGAAGTCATGGTTGAAGCCTTAGACCTGGCTCTTCAGTGCTGGGAAAGCTGCCTGCTGCCTTCGGAAGGAGGCTCTGGTTCATGTGCCATACTCCTGTGAGCTAGATGTTTCCGTGCTCTGGCAGTGTGACTCTGTGGTCACCTTATTTATAAGGAAGTAGAACTAAAAGCATTCCCCTGTTGACTGCCCCCTAGTGGGCTAAATGAATGTAAGGGCAGATTATTTGAGGAACAGGAAAGTGCAGAGTTCAGAGAGGAAGTGCAGTTTTTAGAGAGTGGTCGTGAAGTTGATAAACTGAACAGCTTACCCTTAAGTGGTAAGGTTCCTATGTGTTCTTGGCATCTGCTGTGTTTTCACTTGTCCAGGCCCTTAGCAGATGGCCTGTTGGAACACGGCTCAGGATCTTTAGCTAGTGTCATTTATTTTCAGTGAGCTAGACTCCAACCTGAGTACTGCCGGTCCCAGCTATAGCAAAGCCTTGACAGAAGTGACCTCAAATTCCTGAGTCTGTGATGCATTAAGTGTACTGCCACACACGCATACGCCACACGCGCACGCGTGCCATCACTGAGCTCCTAGCAGAGAGGAAGTCCTAGTGCTGTGTGTTTGGACCCACATAGGCAATGACAGCTCTGGTAGGCCTCAGCACTGTGCAGTGAGTGGTGTACTTGTGCCCTTTGCAGTGTTATCACGTTGCTCACGCTTTCTCGGGCCTTTGGATTTGCAGATACTAATGCTGGAGACCGTGGACAGACCAATAACGCCGCTTCTGCATCAGCTTCCAACTCCACCTGAACAGCCCCCAGTAGCCAGCTGCGCGGGAAAGACCAGCACTTACTTGAGTGCCACTCAGCAACACTGGTCACGTTTGGAAAGAAAATTAAAAAGAGGAAAACAAAAACAAAAACAAAAAAACCCTGTTCATTTTAGTGTTCAATTTTTTTTATTGTTGTTCTTATTTAACCTTGTAAAATATCTATATAAATACAAACCAGTTTCATTGTATTCTCACTTTTCAGGAGATCCAAGAGGTGGGGAGGGTTGGGCGGGAGGAGCAGAGCACTAAACACAATCTCTCCCAGGACAATCTTTTCTTTTCTTTTTAAAATCAGAAGTCCGCTATCCCATACCTTAAAAAACAGACTCCTGCCTCACGCCCCCACTGCAACAGAAGAAAACCTGTTCTGTGCTGGTTTATTTTCTGGATTTGTTTTCTTTTAAAGTCTGGCGTAAGACTTTGATACAGTGCACAGCTTGAAATTGGTTGGGAGCTTAGCAGGTATAACTCACCAGGGACTTACTGTCACTTGTACAATGTGTACTTATCCTTAGGAGTTTGAAGACTTGCCTTTGGCATGTGATGTCAGGTATGACAGACAAAAAAAAAAGAAAAAGAAAAACCAAGGTGTATTATTGGTAGCCCAGGGAGGTCACTAAAATCTGAAGCTCTAAGGGAAGATCAGAGATGGATTACTTAAGGTTTGTTTTGCTCTTGACCAGTGCAAGTGTTGCAGATGCTGGCTTAGGAAGGCTGCCAAAGGAGAGAGCACGACAGAGTCTGTTGGGCCCTGAGGTGGATCTTGGTTCACCTGACCAAAGGCCACCTGCTTCTCTCGGTATTGTTTTGAGCTGGCACCCTAGGATGAGGCTGGAGATGGTGTTAAGGGGGCAGCTCTGGGTGCATCGGAAAGCAAATAACAGGAAGGTGGCAGGCCAGGGGCAGATCTCACCACTGTGAGTGAGCTTGTCCAGATTTTAATAAAGTCGTTTCCCTTAGAAAAACACTTGAGAGAAGACATCGTAGCTAAGTAATGTGAACTGTTGTTAGCCAGCCTACTGCTTTGTTTTCCTTACTTTAATTGAAAACCAAGCTTGCAAGAATTGCCACATTCTTATGCATAGCTCTAATTTTAAATCCAAATCTAGACTCTGTATTTAATTTCTGCTTTTTTTAACATCATGCTTTTTAAATTTATTTATTGATGCATGTCAGATCGGCCATTATGATTTTAAGTGGTAGTAATATTAAAAACCACACATCAAAATAATAAAGTCACTTGTATCTGCTGACTTTATAGGAAAACTGATTATATTAATGTGTATATATGTGTTATATATACATATATTCAATACTGCCTTTTCTTTTTGTCTACAGTATCAAAATTGACTGACTGAATCATGAAAAGAATGTTCCCCCACCATCACCATTAAGAGTTTTATTTTTGTTTTCTTTGTTTATCAATGAATGGTGTAAGAATCAGTCTCTTGTTTTTTGAAGAAAAAGCAATATTCCTTGGAAAGCAAGGTGGATTGAAGGATTACGTTTGTGTGAGGAACAGAACTCATAACTAGTTTGTTGATACTTTTAAGGTTGGTGTCTTTGTGGGCCTTATATACTCTAAAATGAACCTTGGTGCTTATGGGCCATTACTTGACCTATGAATCTTTAAGGCACAATCAGTTATCTTTTACATTTAAAGATCACTTGAGTAATGGCCACCACTCCTTCCTTCCTTCCCACTCCCTCCCCACACATCTGCTAAGGTTAGCTGATGACTAGGGCTGTAGAGCCCTTGGTTATGTATGAAACACAGACTCCTTTACCCTCATTACCTAACCTTAAGTCATGTTGAGGTCTTGCTCTCCAGGTGGTTAGGAAGAGGAGTCTCTTGGCGGCCCTTATACAGGCCCCAGCACCCTGCCTTGCCTCTCCAACCGTGTGTGTAACTCTCCAAGAGAGTTCTATTGTCTGCCGAAATGAGTTGATGCTAGAAAGACATCAGTGAGGCTGTGCGGCTGGCTGATCTCTTAGGCCACCGAAGGGGTTTCTCAGACCTCCGTTTAGATCAGACTTGACAAGAAAGGAAGCATGCCCAAAGCAAACAAAGGCACTTTTTGTAAAGTGCTTCTGAGATAATTGCCGTTTGAAAGACTTCTGAAATTAAGTTATTTGAAGGGGGTGGCTTGGAAGACCATTTTCAGAAAGAATTTGTAAAGAATCTGAGCAAGCAGGTCTGTGGCCTAAGAAGGGAACCTGCTTTCAGATTAAACTGCCCAGCCCGACACAGACAGTACTCCAGACTTGGTGTGCGTGCTAGAGTCCATAAAAGTCAGTGCTTGTTAGCGAATACTCCCCACCCCCAGATACGGGGTAAGAGAAGAGTGGAGGAAAGTCAGGTGCTTTTCTCTGTGTGTGTGTGTGTGTGTGTGCGTGCGCGTGAGTGCGTGCGTGTGAGTGTGTGTGCGTGTGTGAGTGAGTGTGCGTGTTCGTGTGTGTGGGCATGCATGCGTATATGAGGGCTTAGGTGCACGATTTTTCTTTCTCAAGGATCATGGCAGGATCCCAGAACTCTTATCCAAGTGAGATCCAGGTCTCTGAATATCTTGTAAATAATAATTAAAAGCTCCTCACCAAATTCAAGCTTGTATATTATATTTTCTTTCAATGTTTTTAAATTTAAGTTTTATTGTTTTGTATGTAAATATGTGGACCCAGGAACTGTTATTAATGAGCAAAAAGTTACTGTTCAGGGCAGTGATTCTGTTCAATAACCAGACAAAAATGTAGACGAGCTTTTTAAAGCCATATAGTTTTAACTCTGTACAGTAGGTACCGGCCTGTATTATTGTAACAATAACTCTAGCAATGTATAGTGTATCTATATAGTTTGGAGTGCCTTCGCTTCCATGTTTTTGGGTTTTTTTGTTTTGTTTTTGTTTTCTGACTTCCTTTATCCATGTGTCCCTGTGGCCCCCTTTCCCTCTGAAGTAACAGCAGAACAGCACCTTTGCCCACTCCACAGTTTGAATGGGGAGAGGAAACCATGTTGGCAATCTCACTTCATTCTAGCTTTGCCTTTGTTTTTGGTTCTGGGTGTGTCTGTGTCCTCAGTAACAGTGACCGGTTTCATTGCGGATGCACTCAGTCAATCCGGGACTTGGTGGAGCGCTGGGGGCCCCAGAGCTGGAGGATGTCAGATGGCTTGGGTTTATTCATCGCCTCTCCAAGCCCTGGAGTGGATCCTAAGCAGATTCTGGGAGCTTCCGAGCTTGCTCTCTCCTTTCCTACTTCCCTCCCAAATGAGAGAAAGATTGGGTTTGTTTTATTTGTTTAAAAAAGTAAATCACTGTCTTGGTGGCATTTGGGTGCCCCCGTGACATTGTTAGCAGTTATTGCAGGGGTGCTGTGCAGATGAGGGCTGCGAGTGGACTCTGAGCCCACTCCTCCCTCCTACCATCTTGCTAGATGAAATATCATTTTAATTTCTTTTTTAAAAAATCAGTTTCTTAACTGTGCCTAATATGGCCCATTTGAAAGAAAAAAAAGTATTCGTTTTGCCACCAACTACTTCATGTGTCTTGAATAGAAGAAGAAAAACAAAAACAAAAAATTCACTACCAAACCAAAGGTTGCTATTTTTGAGACATCACGAGTTCATTGCTCACGGCAGAAGGATGCACCTTCTCTCCCATGACGTACTGTCAGTTTTTTAAGTCGTTAATTTTTTTATTTTATTTTAGGCCCATTTCTTAGGCTTGTGTTTTAGCAAAATATACCTGCGCGGCCATCTTGTCCACGCCAATGCAGAGGTCCTAAGAGGACTCCCTCTATTCTCTATCCCTGTGGACGTAAAGACACTGGCATCTCTGTTACCTTCTCCTCCCTTTGCAAGGGTTTTAACTTTGGAATATTCCAGAGAAAGTTTGGCCAATGCCAGATCTCCCAGAGTTGGGATTTTTGTTTTGTTTTGTTTTTTTTTTGTTTTAAATCAAATTTGTGTCTGGTTCCTATTTACACTACTGATTGTTCTAATCCCAGAGATGAATATGTTTCTCCCCTGTATGAGAAGTAAGCACCATTTATGGTGAAACCTGTCTCTTGTGGTAGAAATGGAAGCCGCTGAAAACAGCAGCACAGGAGAGTCCCAGGCAGAGGTCTCCCTTGAGAGTCTTCGGAAGCAATCATTGGGGTCTGGGTCAGTTTCACAGGGTTATGCCATTTTATTCAAGTCCGTTGCTCCGTTGTGCAGTCTCCACCATACAAGCAAAAATGACAGCCAGTACATAAGGGGTTAGCTTGACAAAGTAGACTTCCTTGTGTTCATTTTTAAGGTTTTTTTTTTTCTTAACTATATCTGTCTACAGGCAGATACAGATAGGTATATGGAAATGTGCTTGCCTGTAAAATTTGCATTTATAAATGTGTTGCGATGGATCACTTCGGCCTGTACACATCCAATTAGCGTGACCACTTCCATCTTAAAAACAAATCTAAACAAAATTTATTATTATTATATATATATAAAGGACTGTGGGTTGTATACAAACTATTGCAAACACTTGTGCAAATCTGTCTTGATATAAAGGAAAAGCAAACGCTGTGTAACATTACTACTTGAATGCCTTTGTGACTGAATTTTTTTTTTTTCATTTTAAATATAAACTTTTTTGTGGAAAGTATGCTCAATGTTTTTTTTCCCTTTCCCCCATTCCCTTGTAAATACATTTTGTTCTATGTGACTTGGTTTGGAAATAGTTAACTGGTACTGTAATTTGCATTAAATAAAAAGTAGGTTAGCCTGGAAATGAAATTAAACTTCACCAGTGTGTGGTCTTTATTTCAGTGCCCATCCCCCTCTCTTCACCCTTCGCACTCTGCCATCGCCACATGCAGTCACACTGCCGTCTCCACTCCTCTGAGAGAAAAGTCAGGACTATCCTTCTCTGAGGTGACCTTGCTCTGCTGTGTAGACAGGAGGTGCAGCTTCCAGCTTGGAAACCCCCTGGACTTAATGTAGAGAAAGCTTTGCAGACACTGCTTTGGGAAAAAAAAAAAAAAAACTGAAAGGGACAGTTGTAAAACATGTATAAGCTGCTGTCTTTGGTTACTGTGTCCATGGTTTGGTGTGGCTGTATTTATTTTAACTTCCATCTTATTAGTAATGGTCGTTGGGAGTCTTTGTAAACCATGAACACCATGGACATTGGGTCAGTCCCACCCATGTAACCAACACGTGTGTGAGTCTGCTCATTTCCAATACTGGATAATGTATGTTAACATGTTATGTCTCTTAGTGCAAACAGAAACACCATTTTTTAGGGCTGGCTCATTGTCAGGCCTAAAGGTTAGATATAAGGTCATGTGACTGCTGCTTCAATAAAGACAAATTTATATTCGACTCAGTGTGGTCTTTTATTTAGTGATCTCGCTACACTGACATTTGGGGGAGAGGCTGGATGTGGTAATTACCACATGCCTGTAAATCCAGCCGTGGCAGAAGCAGGCTGGGTTAACAGCGGGCTGGTTTGTGATTCACTGCCATTCTGAACAGATCTTAGGTTGGCCATTTGAATTGAGACTAAAGGGCTTGCCACTGCCCTTCACAACCCTGAAAGGTTCCTTATGTCGGAGTCCTTCCAAAGGCTAGTGCTGGATTGTGGGGCAGCAGGAACAGGTACAGTTTGTGAAGGCCACTGGGTAGGGTGATGATGGATGGAATGGTCTTTCTGAGCACCTTCAGGTGTTAAGGGGGCTGTGCCTGTGGAAAGCAAAGCAACCTGGGAAAAAGGACTGCTTTGGAGGCAGGCAAGTTGTCTGGAGCTGGGAAGAGCTGACTAGTGGTGGGGTTGGGGATGGGTTTGTTTTGTTCATAAGTCTTTTCTTTTTCCAGAAAAGGAAGGGCCACTCCTGGGGCCTCCTCTCACATGAAGTTCATGTGAAGACAATGGCTGCTGAGTGGCTCTTGACTGATGGGAGAGCCAGATGAATATGGTGGCTCACACAGATCTTTTCCTCAGCACCTTGGAAAATGAACCATCCCTTCTTGAGCAGGGAACCAGATAAAGAAGGGGTCACCACCACCAAGATGCCTAGAAGCCAGTGTTTGCTTCTTGTGCAGAAGCTCGGGGCTGGGGGAGTGAAGAGGAGAATGGATGCTGGACAGCAGGAAAGTTGGAGCTCTGGGTCTTAAAACTTAGCCTTGGCTGCTGAGAGCATGTGTGTTGTGTGTGTGCTCTTTTGTGCAGCCTGGAATCTTAGCTACTCCTGGAGTAAGTGCTTACTGTCTGTAATCCCTATGCCCTTGCCGGTTTAAAGTTTGGAGCACTGCATAGGCGTTTTAAAACTCAGCTGGAGTTGAGAGTATAATGTGTATTACATCTTAATTTTAGCCTTACTTTCCAAACCCACACCTAGCCACTCTCGGGCTTCTGAGTGAGTAGCATACAGGTAACTCACTGTAAGAAAGATGGGGGTACTATTTATGGATGGAGTCAAGTGGAATTTAGAGTTCCAAATGAGAAATAATTTCTAGTTATAGCCAAGTCTTTATTCCAGATTTTATGGAGTGAAAGCTATCTTCATAAGTTTGCAGGGAAGGTCTCAATTTTCTCTCCCAAACATGAATGATTTCATTACCTCTTTGGGTAGAGACTGGGGTTGGGGTAAGGAATGTGCTTACGTCTTTGGGTTGTGTTGATCGGATGCTATAACAGTTTGGCCTGCGTGTAAGATGGCTAGAGTTAAGGAATTACCTGTCGGTTAAAGTTCAGTTACTTTTAGCTTCCTTTGCAACGAAACATTACATATTTAAACTTCAGTTGCTGCACTTTACATCACATGTATATATCTTTATATATAATAAACACAAAAGCAAGTGATTACTGCATTTTTACGTTCTACCAGCACATTGTCAGATTTGTAAAAGGTGCCACTGAAATTAGTAAATGACTCTGTGTGTGTGTGTGTGTGTGTGTGTGTGTGTGTGTGTGTGTGTGTGTGATTTCATTTGGTTTGGGGGATGTAAGAGAAGAGCTCTGGTTGGTTGGTTGGTTAGTTGGTTTGCTGAGACAGGATCTCACTGTTTGGACTGTTCTGAGGGCTGTACTCTTACCTCAGCCTCACCTGGCTCTGTTTTTATTTCTATTTTCTCATTCTCGTATTTTTTTTTCCTTCCCCAGGGGTTGGGGGAGGAATTAGGGTTGGAGGGAGTATTTGTCGCTTTTCTGGAGGACCGGAGTTCAGTTCTGAGCATCCAGATCGGTTGGCTCTTAGCCACCTGTAACTACTCCAACTCTGGGGGTTGCAGTGCCCTCTTCTGACTCCTCAGCCACCCACACATGGACACACAAACACATGCAAAAATAAAATAAATATTTTTTTCAAACGTTTTCTATCTCTACCAAAAATGTCCTTACTGAAGTCCTCTTATCTTGATCCGCAATTAAACCTGGAGACATCCTTACTAATTTCTTAAGTGTGGAACATTCATGTGAAATTAAGGTATAACTTGTGAAAAGGCACAAATAATCCTACAAACTATTATTAAAAAAAAAAAAAAGGCAGATACTGCCATACACTCAGGCTCTGAGGACCAGGGGTATGTGGGAGTTTGTCGTACACAGGTAATTGTGGTATTATACATTTATTGTATGTCACTGTAGCTTTGCTGTAAGTCACAGCCTTGGGAGCAAGCCAGCTGGTCAGATGGGGGTGCAGACCGACCCCCACCAAGTCATGAACAGGTCCCCACAGCCATAGTTCTCATCCCTTCCTCCACACGTTCCTGGAATGTGGGAACCTTTTCTTGGCTTCCAGTGACCCACAGAACCCCAGTGCAGCTCAGACCCCACACCAAGTTCCTTGGCTGTATGTCACATGTCGTTTCTTTGGCTCCACATGAATTGTTTAAGGAGGTTTTACAAGCTATTAGCAGCCATTTCAGCTTGGTCTTTTTTTTTTTTTTTTTTTTTTTTGGTTTTTCGAGACAGGGTTTCTCTGTGTAGCCCTGGCTGTCCTGGAACTCACTTTGTAGACCAGGCTGGCCTCGAACTCAGAAATCCGCCTGCCTCTGCCTCCCAAGTGCTGGGATTAAAGGCGTGCGCCACCACACCCAGCGAGCCTGTGGTTTTTACTTTGCCTATGTCTCCTGTGTGCTGAGGCCATCAATGCATGCCATTGTCTAAGTAAAGAGATTCTGTTTTTCCTTAGGTTCTAATGGACAGTGAGTGTGAAGTCTTGATAAGAGTTTATGTAGACTTCAGCCAGCTTGGTCTTCTTAAAGTCTGAGGTCAGGATCCACATCTGAGTCCGTGCTGTAACCCTATTCCCCCTCCCCCCAACACACACAGCTGGTCACATTGTTAGTGACTAAAAATGTGTTTGGGCAGATGCAGGAAGTTGACTGATATGTCCAGAACACGGTCAGGACAAGCTGCAAGCCTTCAGCAGTGATACTTGTGAACCTGAAGGTCAGCTCGCGTCTGGAACACACAAGCAGCTCGAGAAGCAGCCTGGGGCTGGGAATGTGTGGGGCATGGGGGTACAACTGTTACAGGGTTTGACCTGCTCCCTCCTCTCCCACCTAACACCTTAGAATTTAGTGGGATTTGGAGGTTTATTCCCAACCACAAAGATTGTCTTAACTCATAGGCCAGCACTTCCCACAGGCTGAACTTGGGGGCTCCCATGTCTTTTTCCTGAAAAATGCTAACCAGCTGCAGTCAGAGGGCATTGTTGGCTATCAGTATGTCCATCTGTCTAGCCCTAGAAGTGGCAATTCAGAATGTCTGGGCCTGGCTGCCCCATGAGATTTCCACTCAGCCATCTGTGCTGCTAAATAACTCCTGCATGAGTGGGGTGGCAAAGGGGTGCGAGTCTTGGATGCGCAGCAACTGCTGGGTTTGCTGGGCGTTGATGCTGCGCAGCTCAGTGAGGACAGCCATGATCTTCAGGAACAGGAACCTGTAGGCAGCCAGAGAAGAAGTTGGGATATCAGGCCACCTCCTCGCCATCCTACCAGACTGACCCAGTTCTGAGAGTGCACAAGTTCAAGCTCAGAACAGCCCAGTGAGGATGTTTGGAATTCCTTCAGCCTATACATGAGAAGGCAAAACAGCCTGCTGCTGTTTAAGGTCGAAGCTGTTACCTGCCTCCTCCTTCCCCACCCATTGACTTGAATCCCTGGGAGAAAAATTCAGACCTTGCAGGTTAACTTAGAGGCGAGGGGAGTCATCATCTTGGTTAAGGTCTTTAAAGAGTAGTCACTACAGCTAGGACCTCCAAGCTGGAGTCCTTTCCTCCTCCCTCCTCCCTCATTTCAATCAATCAATCAATCTCTCTCTCTCTCTCCCTCCCTCCTTCCCTCCCTCCTTCTCAATCCCCATCTCAGTCCCTCTCTCAATTCCTTTCTCTCTCAATCTCTCTTTCTTTCAATCTCTCTCTCAATCTCTCTCTCAATCCCTTTCTCTCAATCTCTCTCTCTCCCCTCTCTCCTATCTTCTCTCTCCTCTCTCACACATAGTTACTTTAGTTTCCCCATGATAGGTAAGGAAGCTAACACCCCAAGCCTCCTTACAGGAAGTAATTGAATGAAAGACCCCCAAATGGCCTTAATCTTCAAAGCCTGGGGCTTGTTTTACTCAAGTTTGTTGCTGTCTTTGTGCCTGCGGGCATGAGGCTGGGCAATGGGATACAGGAATCTAAGGATTGGTGACGGCATGGGAGCTCTTATGTGTGCCAAGCCGCAAGCAGGTTGTTTTGAGTGACACGCTAAAGCTTTGACAACCCTCTAGCTGCCAAGCTCCACGGGACCACCCTGTGGAGTCCTGGGCATTGACTTGGCTCCCTTTGCAATGGTGCCTACCTCAGGAGAGGGTTTTGAAGGTTATAGGTTATAATATACATAAGCTGCTTGGCCCCAGAGTTGACACTTCCCAATCAATAGTAGCTGTTATAGACACACCGCCATTATGAATGGTATCACTATTTTTACTGTCATTGTGCCTTTGTTAGAAGACCCTATAGAGAAGACAGTAGAATCAGGCTCTTCCCACATCCTGATGACAGAAATGTAGAAAGCCTTGGGTAGACAAGGCTATCCCTCAGCTAAGCTCAGGCCGGAAGTCTTAGTCATACAACGGTCCCAGAGCCTTGGTCATCAGAAGCTGCCTCAAGCATGGCACGCTCTTGAAGATCAGGCCAAAAGGACAGGAAGGACCACCTCATGGCTGCCTCTCCGGGCTCATCCTCACCTGTGAGCAGGATATGGCCGACTACACTCAATGTAGGCCTTCAGGGTGAGGGCAAACCTCTCCTGCAGTTGGTCTACCACACTGCGCTGGACCACGCCAGGACGATCTGAGGGGGCAGAAAAGGCATTGTAGTTCCAGCAGGTCGGAGTGGAGCAAAGGAAAGTTCAGTCCAGCCCAGGAGGAAAGAACTTCTGGCCAACCACCTCACCAAAGGAGAGAAACAGACTCTGCAGTCTGCCTGTGTAGTGGAAAGCAAGGCCAATGACTGAGACCTTCCCTGGGGCGGACAGAAAAGGGGGCTGCTGCCTCCTAACAGATCACCGGAGGTATCCAGCAGCTGGGGGAAAACCATCACCTGGGGAGAAGAGGGAGATGGCCTGCATCAGCACATACTCCTCCTTATGCAGCTGTAGCTTCTTCAGCATGCAGTGGAATTTCATCAATGGATCCAACAGAAGTTTCTGGAAGCCACCTGTTGGGTGAGTATAGGGTAGACAGCCAGAACCTCAGGAACCTGACCCAAGAACCCAGGCGTCCCTTACCGAACTCTTTCCCTTCATCCCCCAATCTCTCTCTCTTGGCTGTCATCTCCCTCCCTCTGCCAGGCATCTCTTTGGGCACCATTAGGGTCTTCGAAGCAGTAAGCCAGCCGGCCGCACTCCCAGGTTCCCGTTTCCGTGTCGAACATCGTGTTGAACCTCAGGATGCACATCTCAAAAGTGGCCCCCTTCAGCAGGGAGATCTGGTCCTCAATAGGCAGGTCCCTGGCAGCAAGGACAGGAGGGGTTGACAGCCCCTAGGTAGGCTGCCCAGAGGCTGGCAACAGTCCCTAGCTCATAAGCCAAAAGTTGGAGGACAGAAGAGATGGGGCAGCCTCCTTCTGAGGATGCAGTTCCTTCCAGGCCGTCCCCAGTTTCTCCCCCTCATAATCCAAGCCATCAGGTTACTTTGCCCACCAAGATCTTCTCTCCCACTACCTCTGGGACTTCTTCATTCTTCCTTAGCTTTGTGGAGCCCCCTTACAGCCTGGACACCCATCTCTTCTGACACCCTACACAGCCTCTAACCAACACTTAATGTCTTGGTTCTCCCTTGTTAGCCTCATAAGCCTATCTGCAATGATTGCCCCTTGAAGTAAACCCTGATGAGTTTTCAGGTCAAGTAGTGTCTTCCCTTCCCAGAAAGTGTTTCTACAGAGCAGAAGCCTTCTACACATATTGTGTCTTGAGCTGGAAATATCAGCTACCTGGTGTTAAATGTTACACATATGTGTTCCCCCCCCACTGTTTCTCTCCAGTGATGACAGCTTCGTGTTCCACTCCTATTATCTGCTCTCTGCTGACAATGTGCTCCCTGCATGTGTGATTCAGCCCTACCTGGCAAGGTCGGGCAAGGCAAAATGGAAGGCTTAGGTACAAATACACCTAGCATTACCCTAGCACCACAGACTACATCTTATGGAGGAGTGGTTCCCATCACTCCAGCAGGTTCCTGGGTCTCTTGCTGACACCATGTGTCACTGTTGTTGATTCTATGTCCAGCTCTGGGGAGATGGGGTCTGTTAGATTACAGGACCATCCAGGCTCCCCATGGCCTACTTGATGGCAGACACCTAGAAATCTGTTCCTTCTTCTTCTCCCTGTGGACCTCTTCCTTCTCCTGCCAACTTAACTTTTACCCTGAAATTTCCCAGTCACGGTTTCTATCCTTGTGGGACTCAGGAAGGTCTGATGACCAGCAATGTACCAATCTTCTTCAGATGTTTCATTATTGCACACATCAGCCCTACAGCATTGGCACGATCAGTTCCCATTCCAAAATGGGCAGGCTGTCAAGCCCACAGCAACAAAGCCACTGAACCCTACAGGGAGGGGTGCTGATCCTTGAGTAGCAATGGTCCCCCAGGGGCAGGGACAAGAGAGGGTCTTTTGGCATCAGTTCCTCCCAAGTTCATGGGGGATTCGTTGCAGATTCTCTGCAACCTTTGACTATTTCCTCTTCCTTTCTACATCCGTCCACTTGGCCCTCAAGACCTACCTAAAGTAGGATATGACCTTGGCGAAGTTGATGACGCCCTTGAACATGTAGGTTGACACATCAGCCAGGTGTGGCAGAAGAGGGATGATCTCTTTCCCGTCGCTCTTGGAAGGGGGTTGGTAGTTCCAGATGCTGCCGTCTTCTCCGCGCAGCTGCAGAGAGATCTTCATTGGAACCCTGTCTTTCATGATTTGACTCCATGTGGCAGGGTCTTCCAACAGTGAGGCCTGCAGAAACTCTGGAAGCTCACAGCCACTGTGGAACACTGCAGGCAGCTAGGATGAAGGGCAGGAGGCAAAGAGAGGAGGGGCAGTGTGTTGTCATAGACAAGTCCCCTCATAGGCTCCAGGTGACCAGCTGCAGTCACGATCACGGGTGTGTCTCCTGACACGTGATGTTCTATGAATTAATATAGTCATATCCCTGTGTGGCCAGTGTGAAAGGGTAAGGACGGCCTTTTTCAAGGTATACCCTGAGCATCCCTCTGTTTGGCAGCTGTAGATGGAAATACACATTCTGAGGCTAGACCATTCTTCTTTGCTAGTCCAGTCACCTAAGCTACTTGTTACCATTCTGGGGGAATGGAGGAGGGTGGGTGGCACTGGGAGCAAAGACAGAGCTAGCCAACAGGAAGTCCATACCCCTTCTCCTCCTGGCTGTCCTCACATCTCAGTGTGGGCAACATGCCTGCCATTGCTTAATCTTAACTCAGTTCCTATCCGCTGAGGACATCAAAAGATTTCCCATCCCAGAGTTTGAGGTTGGGAGCAGGATGCTTTTCTAGCAAGTTATCTGGGTATCCTGAAGCCCCTGACTACTAGAAACCCTGGGAAAGTGACTCAAACTTTGAGGAGCTGGCATAGCCATGGATGTGGTCACAGCTCTAAGCCCCCTACCCGGAAATCCTTGAAGTGGGAGAAAGTTGTATCAAAGGTTTGCATCTGAGCGTCCATCAGCTCCTGGATCAGCGCCTGCTGTTCTTCCGTCAGCCCCTGCCCTCCAGGAGGTGGAGCCTCAATCTTTTCCCTCTTCTTCCTCTTAATCAAGGCCCGCCTCTGCTCCACAGCGGCATCGGACATGATCACTGTGTGTTAACAAAGAGGACTCGGCATATGTCCCCCTCCCCCAACCTCCATACACCACCAGAACTACAATAATGACTGTGGACAAAAGGAACTATGCAGAGATAGCTGAGAGAAAAGAGAGGACATAGCCCTGACCTGCATCTCCCACCACACTTCCCATAATGAGAACTAGTACCCGGTATCACCAAAGTCCCACAGGCTCACAAATGCGCATGCGCTTAGGCGCTGTGGTGACTGGTGCCTCAGCTCTCTAGCAACCGCCCAGTCCACCAAGCCTGAGCCTCCTACCCCGCAGCCACTCACTCTCTTTCTTCATGCCACTCTCCAGGCACTTGCGCAAACGGCAGGCCTGGCACTGCCGTCGTGTCTTCCGGGTGATCTCGCAGGTCCCCTTGCGGAAGGGGCACCTCAGCCGGACATTGCGTTTCATGGCCCTTCTGTGGGATGAAAGAGAGCATCAGGCACTCAGCTCCAGAGCCAGGACTCCAGCCCCTGCCAGCAGCAGGTAGCACACACCAGGGATTTTGTGAGGTAGGTGTAGATTGACGCTCTACTTCAAGGTCAAGGACTCAAAAGAGGAGGTGACATTCTGAGATATTTCTGCAAAAAATGAGACTCGTGCTTTTCACGGGCACCTACAGCCCCCGAGAGTCTCTACCTAGAACAAGTCAAAAGCAGGCTCCAGGCCTTTTGCTTCAATACCTCCCATCCTTCCTCGTAGCCTTGTTACTGGTGGTACCCATGGATGGGTTTCTATGTGTTTCTCCTTGACAAAGGAAGCCAGAGAACATCTGAACCCTGAATGCATTGCTCCCACCTCTCACCCCCAGCAGCTTCTTAACATATGAAGAAAGCCCTTGCTCTCCAGCTCCGATTGGGATGAGGAGGTTGGGAGTTCTGTAGAATAGAGTGTATGGTTTTGTTTTGGGGTGGGTTTTTTTTTTTTTTTTTTTTTTGGAGGGGGGCGTAGCTTCTTTGTCACCAGCCTGAAGGGTTCTGAAGGGCCACTGGCCTTTGTAGAGAGGCAGGCTATAAGTGATGTCAGAAATCTCAGTCAGACCAGTCTTTACAGCTCAGCCATCCTGAGTTTCCCATTGCTGCCCAAACTTGGTTGTCCTACATCTCCACATCTGGAGTGACCCAAGTGATGCCTTGGCTCTGGTTTCTGTCCTGTCCAACAGTGTGGAAAATAAGGGAAGCTGGCTTGGAAGGATGGAAACAGAACAGAGGGATGCTGGAAGCTCCGGACCCAAGATTGAGCTCACTGTGCCTGGCAGGCCTGAGCTCTGAAGCTTTCGGGCTCAGGCTGTCCATCAGCCTGGGAGTATTCCCATGGGTGTCACACTCTCATCTTCAGGGACCTGGATAAGACACCCCTGGTGGCTAAAGGGGACTGGCTATTCATCAGAAGCATGCCATGTATCGGACACTGGCCTACATGTATTAATATAGCTTTAAAGACCTGGTTTTCAAAACCCACCCTGTGATATTCATCTTTCACCCCCTGGCACAGTGACAGAGACCGATCATCACCTGTCCTCCAGGTAAGTGAGAAACTTTGCTGGATAAGTGACAAGTTTGCTTGATAAGAAGCCAAGGTCCCAAGCACGGATGCCCCACCTCCCTCCTGGTGTGCCAGGGTAACACCCAAACGGGAAGGATTCCCCCCCCGGGGGGGGGCAGTCCATATAGAAGCCAGGTTTTCTGGCTTGAAGAGCCAGAGAACCTGCCTTCATGTGTGGGTTTTGGTACGTGCTCAGCTCAGCAGTTTAGCTGATGTTTTTTGCTACTGATTCAGGAGTAGGCTGAAATCAGCTCTAGCCTACATGGTAAGATGGTGTCTTCTGGACCAGATGTTTTCTGCCCCTGGGATAAGCATCCTTTTTACTGTCTGGGTTTCCTGACACGATGCTCTTCCCAGTGGAGCCAGACTGCAACCAGAGCTCTTGGGCTGGCAGAAGAGAAAAATGCAGGCTCGTCAGCTCAGGAGATCTCAGACTCCTCATTTCAGTTGTCCCCACCATTCCCTTACTGTCCCATGAGTTGATCCAAGTGTTCTGTGACTTGTGACTGGACGCAGCCTGGCACTGCTGATGTGCGTTACCCCACTGTAGCCCATGCGGTCAATGATCATGTCTGCTGGATTGCTGTGCCTTTGGACCTATCCTGGGAGAGTTAGCCCCAAGTGATCTGAGATCAGCTCCTCATGACCGCATTATCCCCAAAGTCAGGGATCTGTGGACACTGACCTGGTGGTCATAACTCAGAGCTTGCTGCGTTGACTTTGGAATCATCAAGTACAGTAAGTTCTCCCGTGAGGGACAAACCCTGCTGAGCACCTCTCCCTAGGATGACCAGCACCACATCTTTGGGATTGCAGGATGGGGCCTTGGTTGAATATTCATTTCCATTCAAAAGACTAATCGCTAACAAAAACTCAGGGTGGTGGTGGGGCTGCCAAATTAGGCTGGAACCTTCTACCCTAAGTGGGCAAAGGGGGCACTCAAAAGACTCACTAAGCTCACAAAACTAAAGACTCCAGAGATTCGTCTCCCCAAAGTTATATAAGCAATAAGCAATTTCTGGGAGAGAGGGGACTCTGCTGGGGGCTAATGGCAAACTGTACAGGGAAACCTCATTGACACTGCTCCCATGCGTCATCCTAGTGCTTCAGGAGGACCTCTAAGTGTTGCCCCTGCCCAAGTCATCCACGCTCCTGTAATTAACTCCTCAGCCAAGTGTCTCCAAGAAGCTCACCCATTCACCAAGCTAGCCCTCTGAGGAATCATGTCTCTGATCCATCACCGACTGCCCGGCCTGAGGCAGACAGTTGTTCAAGTCTCCCCTGGGTACTGGAGCAAGGACCAACAGAACTAAAGTATGTGTGGGAGGAGCAACAGCATCACCCCTGATGAGCGTGGTAAGAGATACAGCTCAGGTTGAGCCATCTGAGAGTAGAGCATCCTTGGGGGAGGTCCCCAGGGGAGCCGTTTTTCTTTACATGGCACAGAGTGACAAATCCCCTTGGTAAATGGGGTCTGACACTTGACTATGGGGACACTCTGCAAACTGATGATGGACCAGCAGAGCCCTACTGAAAAGGGAGGAAGTACATTGGGAAAGACATACAGGTGCACCTTAACATTGTCCACCCCAGTGGGTAGGGAATGTGGGCAAAGTAAGGAAGGATGGATGCTTGGCTTGTCATCCTCACACCTGGAGAGACATATGAGAAAGAGAAGAGCTATTCCTGGCATCCCAAAGGGAGACGCTGTACTGGGTAGTTTTGTGTCAACTTGACACAGGCTGGAGTTATCACAGAGAAAGGAGCTTCAGTTGAGGAAATGCCTCCACAAGATCCAGCTGTAAAGCATTTTCACAATTAGTGATCAAGGTGGGGAAGGTCCCCTTGTGGGTGGTGCCATCTCTGGGCTGGTAGTCTTGGGTTCTATAAGATAGCAGGCTGAGCAAGCCTGGGGAAGCAAGCCAGTAAAGAACATCCCTCCATGGCCTCTGCATCAGCTCCTGCTTCCTAACCTGCTTGAGTTCCAGTCCTGACTTCCTTGGTGATGAACAGCAGCATGGAAGTGTAAGCCAAATAAACCCTTTCCTCCCCAACTTGCTTCTTGGTCATGATGTTTGTGCAGGAATAGAAACCCTGACTAAGACAGATGCCATGGAGAGAACCAGGCTATAAGGGGGGAAAGGCCAGGTAGGAGTGATAGAAAACCTTCTTGAGCTCAATCTTTAATATAGAGGAAGAGAAAAATCCCATGACTTAGTGCTAAGAGTCCTGAATAATGGTTCACCACAGGAAACCATGATATTCAGGAAACACAATCTGAGTGAACTGAGAAAGACATAAGGAATGAAAGAGCCTCTCACACTCTGGCATTTGATGCTGTGGGACTTGTGAGTAGCTGGGATCAATCTGGATGAGCTGGAAGTGGAGCGATTAAGCCTCACTGAGGCAAAGGCTGTGTAACCTAAAGCCACATGAGGTATGTCAGTTCCTGAGGGAGTGGCAAAACAGTGTCTTTTGCCTTACAGAAGCTTTGCAATTTTATGAGGTCCCATTTGCCAATTCTTGATCTTAGAGCATAAGCCATTGGTGTTCAGTTCAGGAAAATTTCCCCTGTACCCATCTGTTCGAGACTCTGGAAATCAGTCTGGTGGTTCCTCAGAAAATTGGACATAGTATTGCCTTAGGACACAACTTTACCACTCCCGTACATATACCCAAAAGATGCTCCAACATATAACAAGGACACATGCTCCACTATGTTCATAGCAGCCTTATTTATAGTAGCCAGAAGCTGGAAAGAACCCAGATGTCCCTCAATAGAGGAATGGATACAGAACATGTGGTACATTTATACAATGGAGTACTACTCAGCTATTAAAAACAATGACTTCATGAAATTCTTAGGCAAATGGATGGAACTAGAAAATATCATCCTGAGTGAGGTAACCCAATCACAAAAGAACACACATGGTATGTACTCACTGATAAGTAGATGTTAGCCCAAAAGTTCAGAATACCCAAGATACAATTCACAGACCACATGAAGCTCAAGAAGAAGGAAGACCAAAGTGTGAGTGCTTTGGTCCTTCTTAGAAGGAGAACAAAATACTCATGGGAGCAAATACTGAGACAACATGTGGAGCAGAGACCGAAGGAAAGGCAATCCAGAAACTGTCCCACCTGGGGATCCATCCCATATACAGTCACCAAACCCAGACATTACTGAAGATGCCGAGAAATGCTTGCTGACAGGAGCCTGATATGGCTGTCTGCTGAGAGGCTCCACCAGTGCCTGACAAATACAGAGGTAGATGCTCACAGCCAACCATTGGACTGAGCACAGGGTCCCCAGTGGAGGAGTTAGAGAAAGGACCAAGGAGCTGAAGAGGTTTGCAACCCCATAGGAGGAACAACTTTATCAACCAACCAGACCCCCCACCCCTAGCTCCCAGGGACTAAACTAGCAACCAAAAAGTACACATGGAGGGACCCATGGCTCCAGCTGCATACGTAGCAGAGGATGGCCTTGTGGATCATCAAGGAGAGGAGAGGCCCTTGATCCTGTGAAGGCTTGATGCCCCAGTGTAGGGGAATGCCAGGGCAGGGAGATGGGAGTGGATGGGTAGGTGGGAGAGCACCCTCATAGAACAGGGGGAGGGGTGATGGGATAGGGGGTTTTTTGGAGGGGAAACCAGGAAAGGGGATAACATTTGAAATGTAAATAAAGAAAATACCTAATAAATAATTCGAAGGAAGAGAGAAAGAAAGAAAGAAAGAAAGAAAGAAAGAAAGAAAGAAAGAAAGAAAGAAAGAAAGAAAGGGAGGAAGGAAGAAAGAAAGAAAGAAAGAAAGAAAGAAAGAAAGAAAGAAAGAAAGAAAGAAAGAAAGAAAGAAAGGGAGGAAGGAAGGAAGAAAGAAAGAAAGAAAGAAAGAAAGAAAGAAAGAAAGAAAGAAAGAAAGAAAGAAAGAAGAAAGGAAGAAAGAAGGTTATAAGGTTACTTAACAAGGACCTCAGGGCTATCATGTGACTTCAGCTTTGTTGTGCCCTGTGGCTAGGACGTGTTCTTTATGGGGTAGAAGAGGCTTTGGTGACTCTGAACAGTTTATACTGTTATGTAAATTAGGTCCTTAAGGTGCTAAAGAGGTAAAGGGCAGATGAAAGGGAAAGTGAATGTGGGGACCTGTCCTAGTCACTTGAAAGCAAATGTGGCAGTATTTGAGTCAAACCAGAGGGTTTGGGGGGGGGGGGGCGGTGGGAGATGAGGTGGGGTATGATGTAAAGTCAAACACCATGCTTGTCTCTGGGAAGTTTTTAAGACTAAGTGGTAGTTCACCAAAGTAGAAGGTAGGGAGTGGGGGCAAATGGAGCGGACGATGAAGCAGTCCAGGTGGCCCCACTGTAACCCCTGGTATGAATGAAGGAAATATGGAATTGAAGCTTCGACAGATGCTCCTCTGGTGGGGTGGCAAATGCTGCCCACGATGAGGGCCAACCTTGGAAATCCCAAGCACCAGGTTGAATTGTGGATTTCTTGATCCCGTAGTCATGTGTAAAGCACTTGGGTTTTATCTGAATCCTCAAACGAGAGAATCTTATTTCATAACGTGTCCCAAAGGACTGGGACAGTGTACAGCAGTGGACGGAGACAGGGATAGGTGGTATAGGTAGAAAGGACTAAGCCTGTCCTGGGGCTGGGTCACTGTCCTCCCTCACCCTGTAGAGCTTACTGTATGCGTTTCTCTCTGGTTGGTCAGGAAGGGAACCTGTGAAGTTGCCTGCCTGAGGGCTGTGGCTATATAACAGTATTGATTCCATCAAGGGATTGGAAAACAAGCATATTATTCCTGACTAATGTCTTTTCAGCAGTCCAGGGTGGACTGTGAGGAAGCCAGATGACTGGGGGGGAATGAGCCAAGCTCTTCCTGAGGGAACAACTAACCCAGTGATGGAGTCCCCTCATGCTGTCCTGGACCTTGCTAACACTTTCTCCCCTATCCTGTTAGCTGCTGAATCCCAAGAGCAGTTTGCATCCCACAGGACTGACAGAGAGGACCTTTCAATCACCTCCAAGATCACCTCCATACTCTCGCTGTTTGTCCTGGAATGGTGGCCCTTGCTTTGTTATCCTGTCTACCCTCAGTAACAAAAGGTCTCACTACACGGGTGATAGGATGTTAGCCTCTGGGTAGTTGAAAGTAGTTAAGGACTTAGAGAAGCGTCTGAAACACATACAAGTACATTTAAAGAAATTCAGATGGAAATCAGCTAGCACCAGGCACGAAAGTCCTAGGGACATGTGGCCAGGTAAGATGCCGATGATAGATGACGGTATTATTGAGAAAATTATACAACACCTATGCCTGTAAATGCACAATGACTACAGGTGTTCTTGGAGTCCCTGCAGTCTTGGTGAATGTTTGTACTCCATATTATCCAAGTATAACTTGATAAAGGATCCAAGTATCCTTCATATAACTTGATAAGAGGGAGGAGCCTCTTATCAAGTGTGGATTGGTTCAGAAAGCTTTTGTTGTTGTTGTTGTTTTGTTGTTTTGTTGTTGTTTTGGAGACAGGGTTTCTCTGTGTAGCCCTAGCTGCCTTGGAACTCACTCTGTAGACCAGGCTGGCCTCGAACTCAGAGATCTGCTTGCCTCTGCTTCCCAAGTGCTGAGATTAGAGGCGTGCGCCACCACTGACCAGCCAGAAAGAAGCTTTTGAGATGGGTAAGAAAGATCCTTGTAGGACAGTTGTGGCTCATGAAGCCTTTGTGTTAGAAGTCACCAGCAACTTAGGGGGCTGGAGGGAGGAGAAGCATGACAAACCCCACCTGAATTAGCAGTTCCATATGGTGTTAAGCCCACAGCAGAAAGGGAGGACAGAATCTCATCAAACGGCATTAGAACAGCAATAACTAGGTATATATGAGATGTGAGAGAGGGATCCATTACCAGTTCTGCTACAGCAACAGTGAAAGCATCACATACGATCAGGTTTTGGATGGCACAGTCTCAAACGCTGCAAAGGAGGCGTGCTTGTTTACAGCCGTGGGATGTGCTGTCTCCTCCTCTGCCACCCATGCCATGAAGTCTACACTGGCACCAGTGATTTTCTGAGACTTTGGGACTCCCCATCCCCACCCCACCCCACCCCAGAGTAAACCGACATCCGAGCCAAATAAAGTGCTGGAAAGGTCAACACAAACTCACGTAGATGCCTGGTACCTAGGTGGCCGCACAAGTAGGGACAACAAACAGGAATGGATGGCTGCTGCCATACAAATAAATACTGACACCACGTGGCTGATGGGAGAAGAAGGGAAGGGTAGCCACTGAGCTAAGAGCAACACAGATAATAGACAAGGCTATAACAGTCTGCACTGTATGCAGAGGCCTAATTTTACAGACATGCTGGGAAATAGAGGACGCAGAGTTGTTGATTTGGCCACAATGAGGACAAACAGATGTGGAGGGAACTATGTAAGAACGTTCAGTGAGAACCAGAGCCCCTCATAGTTTTCCATGAGCACCCATAACCCATTGAGTCTCCTCAGAAAGCAGATGGCCCTACCCAAATGCAGGCCATCTGCCCCCAGGTCCCGGTAGAGGTTGCTCATTTGATTCACATACAGTCTGGCCAGAGGGCAGCTAGCAAAGGTTAAGAAATAGATAAAAGTCACTGTATTCTCCTGAGGTATTCTGATATTCTGCATAGTGCCCAAACACATAAGGCTTGTTCCCGACCGTGGCCCCAACAGATGGATACTACTGATGGTGCAAGTATGCAATTGAACCTATTCGACCTATCTCATACAGGGCCTGTGCTTATGAGATATGCTTTCCCCTGTGTGGGCACAGCCACAAGCCTCTTCCAAGCATTTCCATGCAAATAAACAATGAGTGAAGCTACTTTCTGGGGTCTCTTACAAGTCTCAGTGTTATGTGTTGGCTTTCCCAAAGAACTGACAAAAATATTTATTTCATAAGTAATGATATAAAGAACTAGGTTGAAGTTGGGTGGTGGCAATTGGGAGGCAGAGGCAGGTGGATTTCTGAGTTCAAGGCCAGCCTGGTCTACAGAGTGAGTTCCAGGACAACCAGGGCTACACAGAGAAACCCTGTCTTGAAAAAAAACAAACAAAAAACAAAAAAACAAAAAAACAAAAACTGGGTTGAAGGCAACCAGATTCAATAGAACTCCCACCTGCCTTATAACCCTATAGAAGCTGAGTTGATTTAAGAATGAGTTATTAAGGCAGAGGTTAAAGAGTAAACACAAAAGGTTCTCTCTCTCTCTCTCTCTCTCTCTCTCTCTCTCTCTCTCTCTCTCTCTCTCTCTCTGTGTGTGTGAGTGTGTGTGTGTGTAAAAAGGTACTCCCAGGGGTCAAACAATCATTGAATGAAAATCTCAGTGCCAGAGAGTGGGTAATCCTTATGCTTTTTTGACTAGGTAGGTCCTACATACCATACACTATTGCAGTCTTGCATGGTTGAATTAGATGGTAAATTTCTACTGGGAATACACTTTATGCTTTAATTGTAAATGTGGAGACATCAAGCTGGCACTGAGCTGAAAGCTTGTTCTTGACTGGCTTGTGTGATATTAGAAAGTGATGTGCAAGCTACTGGAAGAGAATTGTTGCTGATAGTCCTACTCACTAAGACACCATGTGATGTACAGCAAGCATGGCAGGTGTGATGGGTTGTATATGCTCAGCCCAGGGAGTGGCACCATTAGAAGGTGTGGTCTTGTTGGAGTAGGTGTGTCACTGTGGGTGTGGGCTATAAGACCCTCATCCTAGCTGCCTGCAAGTCAGTCTTCCACTATCAGCCTTCAGATGAAGATGTAGAACTCTCAGCTCTGCCTGCACCATGCTTGCCTAGATGCTGCCATGTTCCCACCTTGATGATCATGGACTGAACCTCTGAACCTCTAAGCCAGCCCCAGTAAAATGTTGTCCTTATAAGAGCTGCCTTGGTCATGGTGTCTGTTCACAGCAGCAAAACCCTAACTAAGACAGCAGGCAAGATAGGCCTGCCAGTGCAGTAGTGGCTCAACTGTTATAGATGCAACCAATATCTTTCCTATTGGATTTATGGCCAGCTCCATAGGAGGGAATACTTCTTTAGCACTATAATCCAGGGCAAAATCTTACAACTAGAGAGACACTTGAAGGTGACTGCTATTGTTTTGTTAAACAAGGATGATATGCCTGCCAATTTTATTTGGGTACTGGTTAGTTTTCTTTGTTTTTGTTTTTTGTTGTTTGACTCATCAAGGTAAGACAAACTAGAATTATCTGGGAAGAGACACCTGAACTGAGAACATTGAGATTGGCCCGTAGGCAAATCTGTGGAGCATTTTCTTCATTAATGACTAATATGGAAGGGCCCCGTCCATGGTGGGTAGTGCCACGCTTGGTTCTAGGTTGTGTAAGAAAAGCAAGCAAGGAGGAACAAGCCAGAATGCAGTATTCCTCCGATGATTCTGCTTCAGTTCTTATCGTCTTTACACCTTTGTATCTCTGCCTGACTTCTCTTCATAATGAACTGACTTGGGCACGTAAGCCGAATAAAACTTCCCTTTCTCAAGTTGCTTTTGGCCATGATGTTCTATTCTATCACAGCAGTAGAAAGCTTCTCCTTCTCAACTTCCTAAATATGTTGGTGCCCACAGATCACTGCTTACTGTCAACCTCAGCTGTTGAATCTTTTTGCAGTGAGTGGCGGTTATTTTAGAGATTCATAACCATTCAAACTACTGATAGCTGGTGCTACTGCTTGGTGACCCAATGCTTATATGCCAATGAAAGAAAATAATCAGATATACATATTATCCATTCCACGACTCGGGGAACTTTTCAGAGTGGGGAAGAACGTAAGAGCTGAAGGAAGGGGGTCCTCTGAACTGAAACAGTTCCCCCGCCTGGATATAGGAGGCAGATTCACAACACTTGGAAAGGTCATGAAATTAGAAGTTGCAAGACTCAAAAGGTACTTTCAAAGGTTATATAAATTGTGAGCAGAGGAGACTCTGTTGTGGAGTTGCCTGCAAGTCGTGCAGAGAAATATCAATAATGCAGCTTATCTGTATCACTGCTAGGGCCCGAGTGGTGCCTCTCAGGGATGCATCTGCCTGAGTCACCCAAGGACTTAAGAATACTATAAATCCATTGGTTCACCAAGCTAGACTTGGGTAGAATAAGTTCTTGGTGTATTCCTGATAACCTATCTGTAGTGAACAGATATTTGTTGATGTCTCCCCAGGAAAAAGTTACACAACAGCTGCTGTCTTGGAAATATATGAATGTCCTAAGTGTGGCCTTGAGCTGAGAACTGTAGACCTCTTTCTGAAGGCGAACTAGAGCTCTTTCTTCACATACCACCTTCTCTCCCATCTTGGATCTGAGTCCCAGTGCTGCTCTCTCTCTCTCTCTCTTGAATCAGTTTGGTTTAGTTTTTTTAAATTTTTTTTGTTTTTTTAAAAATATGTTTCTAGATGAAATTATTTTAGTTTTGATTTACTTTATGTCATCCCTTTCTATAAGAGTGATTTGAATACTTGTCTCTTACATTTTTTTTCTATTCTACTATTTTTACTTTTAACTGACCTTTCATTTTACTCAAGACCACACAGAGGAACAAAGTGTTAAGTTAATGGAAATGATCCTTTCCTGGGCAGCAGATGAAGAGGCCTTGAAGATGAGGATTCTTCTGAAGTAAACATGGCTCTCTTGGAATAGTTAGAGGCTTTGAATGCACCAAATGACCCCAGACATCAGATTAAACCAAGGCCTAAAGACATTGTCCAGAAAGTTAATGGAAAAACCCAAGTTAGATGTGACCTAGTGTGTCAGTACCAGCAAGTGCGTGAAGGCTGGTGGGTGACCATACCTGAAAAACCCCTTGCATCCTTCACACGTCATGACATTGAAGTGGTAGCCATTGGCCTTGTCCCCACATACACGGCAGATTTGAAGACCTCCATCTTCCTCCTCTACGTTGATGGGCTCTTCCAAGGCAGAGTCTGCTTCTTCACACTGTACAAGGCCAACTTGGCTCCAGCTCTCCTCAGGTCTCATCTCTAGGTTTACATCTGTGTGTCCTAGACTAGAATGGAGAAGACACAGAATGAAGGGTTTGTTCAGGGAGATGCTAGGAACACTCTTCCTTTTGAGCAAGACTCACGTTCGGGTTTGATGCTGGACCTGACATCCCACAGGGAAAGTGTAGGTGACTATTTGAATTGTCATTCAGAAAAATGTGACCACGGCATTTTTAAGCACAGTAGGCTCTCTAGACAGAACACTTCAGCCAGAACATGGGAAAGAGTTTATTACAGGAGGAAGAAATGAGAAGCCGCTATCTGGATTGGACTATGTGAGGCACTGAATGGATTGAAGGGGTCATAAGTTGAGCTAGCAAACTCATGGGAAAGATTGGCAATCAGTATTATTTCTGGGGCTGGGGAGATCTTGGGAAGATGATAGCCTTTTGGGTGTGTTGTAGCCCAGAATTCCACACAGAGAAAAAAAGGCTATGCCATAAATAAATAAATAAATAAATAAATAAAAAGGTTTTCCATTGAACACCAAGTGGACCTTGAGAGTAAAGCTTCCTGGGACTTTGTTTCTTTCTTAAATCTTCCCAATCTTGCCACTATCAGCTCATGTTTTAAAAAAGAGAAATAAATGTCTGGACTCTGGTTTTAGTTCTCAAGAAATATCAACCCTTGATAAGTGTTCTCTGATCAGTTAACCTTGGGCCTTCCATTTGGCCTGGAGGTTTGTCTGAGCTCTTTGGTGTTTATGGAGCTGTACGGACTAGTGTGCCATTCAATGGCACGTTTTGTTTATTTGGAAATGTCTTTGAACGAGTTAGGCACCTGCCATATGACAGGAAGAGTTAAGTGTGTTGGTTTTTTGACTACTGGGGTTCTGTCAACCAATTTAGGACACAGAGAAATGAAGATGTTGAGTGTATCTCTATCATTGAGACAGACTGTAGCTCTCCACAAGAACTAAGGGCAAGTCTTGGAAAGTCATGAGCTCGTTATTAGAACATTGCTCAATGAATAGTCTACAGAATGAGTGACAGAGCTGGGAGAGTAGTGAGGAGGAGCGAGTGTGTGCCCACTCCCCTGGGTAGATGACTAGTGCAGGGTCACTTCTCTGATTAGCCAAGGGGACATTCTAAGGGCAGTGTGGGCCACTTACAGGGTCTGCCCACAGCAACTCAAAAATTACCATTGTCAATAAATACTAGTCCAGTTTCCACCTAACTTTCAATGTAAGAATCATAAAAACCACTGGGCAGGACAGTGCTATGACACTGTACCTTTGGAAACTCTTCCACTCTCAGAAGTTTTATATATTATATATTTATATTTATATAATATATATTTACATATGATATATACTTATACATAATATGTATCTATCATGTTATATAATATATTTAATATTATGCTATATTATATATTGTAATACATATTTTGTTATAAATATAATATATAACACACTATATAATGCATCATAATATATAAATTATTAAATTATACATATAGTATATACTATAATATACCATTATATAATAGTGTTATATTAATATATTATGATATATTATATATTTATATAAGTTATATTACTTGCATATAAGAAATTTATATAATATATAAACTATATGTTATATATTTCATATAATATATAAATGTTATATTTATATTATATATTTGTATATAATGTATAAATATATTACATATACATGTATACACACACACACACACATATATATATATATATATATATATATATATATATGAATCTACATTTGCTTTGCCCACTATTGTACACATTTCCTTATTCTCTTAAGATGTGAGATCACAAACTTGAAAGCCACTGGTTTAAGGTGGCTTTGGTGACTATTAATTGTCTGGTACTCTGGCTTCTAGTGGCAAGTTCATCAAGAGCTGAGAAAGTCTCCCTTGCTGTCATATCATTGTGATTTGTAAAATATTAAGTTTATACAGTCAGGGGTCCCCCTTGGGAGAATTTTAGCTGACTAGTCTTTTGTAAATTTATGATGGTTTATCTAAGAGTACATTTTTGTATGTATAATTGTTTTTATGTCATTTTGTGTTTAAAGCAGCATAGGACAAGTTATTCTAGAGTTCCAAAAAATAAATGAGTGACAAGCTCCTATTTTTTTTAACTGAGGAGCTATTGACAGTTGGTGGCTGCTGACGGAGAGATTGTTCTACTGGTGGTCCACCCAGACTCCAGTGGATCCCCCACACCTATGTGCATGCACAGTGGTAGTGTAATGGGCTGGGTGGACAAGAAGGTGTTCTAAACAGACACTAGTGTTTCTCAGTCTAACTGTCAGACTACTGAAACAATGGACCCTAGTGAGAACTTCCCAAGGATCCCATGCTGGGAGAAGGAAACCGTAGTTGGGGGTGAGGGCTGTGGTACAGCAACAGTGATGACCAGCAGGACTGGCTTGTCTCCTGAGAAAGATTTGACAAAGTTCTTACAACATGTCAGGCCACTTTATGGGATGAGACTGAGTTCCAGATAGTGGTGGGCCACTGGTGGGCCATGCCTTGATACTGCAGAGATGTGCGATTGGTCCTCTGTTTAAATTTCCATTGTACTTCAGGACCCAGAAGATGGATTTGCGGAGTTTGCTGGGTCTTTCTTTCTCTTCTTCTTTTCTTCTTTCTTCTTCTTTCTATTCTTCTTTCTCTCTTCTTCTTCCTCTTCCTCTTCCTCTTCTTCTTCTTCTTTTTCTTTTCTTCTCCTTCTTCTCTTTCTTCTCCTTCTCCTCTTCCTCCTCCTCCCCCTCCTCTTCCTCCTCCTTCTTCTTTCCTTCCTCCTCCTCCTCCTCTTCTTCCTCCTCCTCCTCCTTCTTCTTCTTTTTCTTCTTTCCTTCCTTCTCCTTCTCCTTCCTTCTCCTTCCCCTTCTCCTTCTCCTTCCTTCTCCTCCTCCTTCTTCTTCTAATTTTTTATTTAATTTTTATTTTTATTATTTTATAACTTTTTAATTAATTTTCCTTTTTGAAAAACAGTATTTTTATTGGATATTTTCTTTATTTACATTTCAAATGCTTTCCCCTTTCCAGGTCTCCCCTTTCGAACCCCCCTATCCCATCCCCCTCCCCCTGCTTCTATGAGGGTGCATCCCAACCCACCCACCCACTCCTGTCTTCCTGCCCTGGCATTCCTCTACACTGGGGCATCGAACACCCTCAGGCCCAGGGGCTTCTCCTCCCACTGATGCCAACAAGGCCATCCTCTGCCGAATATTTGGCCAGAATCATGTGTCCTTCCATGTGTACTCTTTGGTTGGCGGTCCAGTCCCCAGGAGCTCTGGGGATCTGGCCAGTTGACACTATTGCTCCCTCCATGGGGCTGCAACCCCCCTCGGCTCCTTCAGTCCCTTCTCCAAGTCCCCCATTGGGGACCCTTCCTTCAGTCCAATGGTTCCTTTCTCTTCTTGATATGACCATGGTGAAGACATCCTTTTCTGCTTTCCACTTTCGGGGTATCTAACTTGGGGCACAGGTAGTGACTGTCAAGTCCATAACAATAGCACTAACTGGATTGATGGGTTATTAAGAGTTAAAAAGAAGGCATGAGATTGAAAGGAGACAATATAAGGTGAGGGAATCTGAGAGAGATGGCGAGAAAGGGAGGAATTGGACCATGAGAAACCTTTGTATACATGTATTAAACTCTCAAAGAATGTATTCTTATTTATATTTATTTAAGTATATATTTAAAATTTTTAATTTAATTAAAAATTTTAATTTACTGACTAATAAAAATACTCTCTTGGCATGCATAATTTAAAGCATGTGTACATGTATGTACATGTGTGTACAAGTGTGTTGGGAGGATTTGGACCACATTAACATATAGGAACTGTTGTTAATGTTTTCTCTCTAACATTTTAACTGTAGAATTTGAAACTGAAGAAAAACTGGCTGCACAGCACTTCTTAAGCATAACTAAAATGCTAAATCCTTGAAATGCTTGTTTTGACCTTATAGGCAGGATGGGTGCTTAGGGTCTGCTGCTTTCAAATGTTAATTCTGCGGGGAAAAACAAAATCTTGGCCCAGGATTTACAAAAGAGAAAGCTAATATCTTGCCCTTGAAGGATGGTTATGGGTAGGTTGTATTTCTTAAATGCCAAGAAAATTTGTATTCTTTTTTTTTTTGGCTAGGAAAACTTAAATGTAAAATTTAAAGATTAATTTTAGCCAGGAGGTGGTGGAGCACACCTTTAATTCCAGCACTTGAGGTGGAGGCAGAGGCAGATGGATCTCTAAGTCCGAGGCTAGCCTGGTTTACAAAGTGAGTTCCAGGAGAACCAGGGCTACACAGAGAGACCCGGTCTCAAAAACAAACAAATAAACAAACAGAGTGGCTGGAGTGTGGTAGAGTGCATGATTTCTGGGTTTTGCTCTATGTATGTATGTATATATGTATGCATGTATGTATGTATAAACACATGTACTTTTTTAACCTACAGATGGGCTAATTTTGCTATTAGAATAAAAAATTATCACCAAACATTAACTCATCACTAATAGACAATCCATTTTAAATAAATGGTACTAAGAGTTATATAATATAATACTCTGGTTAAATAGGGCTGTCACATATATGATACACTTACACCTCAGACAATAAAAACGTTTATTTTTTACTTATTGGATATTTTCTTTATTTACATTTCAAATGCTATCCCCTTTCCTGGTTTCCCCTCCGAAAACCCCCTCCCCCTATCTCCTGCCCTCTCCCCCTGCTCACCAACCCACCCACTCCAGCTTCCTGGTCCTGGCATTCCCCTACACTGGGGCATAGAGCCTTCACTGGACCAAGGGCCTCTTCTCCCATTGATGACCGACTAGGCCATCCTCTGCTACATATGCAGCTGGAGCCATGAGTCCCACCATGTGTACTCTTTGGCTGGTAGTTTAGTCCCAGGGAGCTCTGGGGGTACTGATTAGTTCATTTTGTTGTTCCTCCTATGGGGCTGCAAACTCCCTCAACTTCTTGGGTCCTTTCTCTAGCTCCTTCACTGGGGACCCTGTGCTGGATAAAAGCTATTTATAGGCATCTATGCTACTTTCAAAACTGTGCTATTCTTCTGCTCTGGTCCCGCAGAGTTGGGCTGTAGTCAGGGATGGAAGAGGGATAGGTTATGTTCCGGGTCCACAAGAGGAGGGGGCTCTAAGCCAGCACAGGTAGACCTCTGACCCCTCCTACACTCATCTGTGGGATACTTCTTTTTTCTGGTGGAAAAACAGACAGATACAAGGACCCCAGAGAAGTCAGTATTCCTAAATCTAAAATCTGGACCAGTCTGAAAAAATATAAGACTAGGCAGGGACATGAGGATAACTCCCCACAACAGAGAGCCATCTCTTCCCTGAGTGTGATCACTTTGAACCTCACCTAGAAAGGGAAGGAGAGGATGAGATGCGGATGCCTGAGGAGGAAATTTGGGTAAAGGGGCAAACAGAATCTCCTTCCCTCTGTGACTTCCCACTGCCACATGATCACCATGCAATCTAGAGGAGGAGAGGGCTTATCTTAGAGGTTAAGTCTATCATCAAGGGAGGTCGGGGCAGGAGCTCAGGGCAGGAACTGAAGCAGAAACCATGACAGAGTGTTGCTTACTTACTGTCTTGCTCCCAGGTTCATGGTCAGCTGTCTTTTTTACATAGCCCAGGCCCTGCCCCGCCTGGAGATGGCATGCCTGCAGAGGGCTGGGCTCCCCTATATCAATTAGCAATAAGGAAAATACCCTACAGGTCAGTCTGACAGAAGCAATTCTTCTGGTGAGGTTCCTGCAGGGTTAGTCACCTGACAGCCTGAGGAAATCAAGCTGACTGGACAATTAACACCTGTGGGCTGTTAGGATCCTGAACGCCTCTGATATATCAGCATCTGTACCTCTGTTGGTAGTTACTGTTTGGAGGTCTCAGGGGAACGGACCCTCAGGAATCTCCCATCCCCAAAGCTCCTTTTTCCAACCCCACCCCCACCCCCAAATCCTCTTTCTTCTATGTCCAAGTTGCTTCCATCGGTCCTGATATACCAATTCCCTCTTCCCAAGTAACTCTAGATTGTGTCAGGTTGACAATGGAAGCTAACTATGACACTACTCAAAGACCAGCTAACCTTGAGGAGGTAAAGTCACTGATCCCCCAATTCGGCTGAGTAAGCTGTGGAAGGTTTCCCAGGAAAACGGGATTTCCCTTCCCAAAAGCTATTGCCGCAGCAGTTCAGACCCTCCCCGCCCATTTCTCATCTTCTGGATGATAAGCCAGGGAGAATGTGTCCCCGCTCTCCCTCTTCCTCCTGGAAACCAGGGCCAGGGGGCAGAAAAGAAAGATCTCAGAAGAGGAGAGATTTGCAGACTGTTTTTTTTAACATCCAGACTGTATAAGGAACCCAACACAAAACACAGAAAAGGTTATACGCCACACAAAATGAGACCATGAGTTTGGTGTAACAGCACATTACACAGGGCATCTGCCCAAGTTTACAAAGAGACCCTTTTCAAAATGGAACACAAAGGGGACAGGGGTGGGGGAGACTGTATAAATTATCTGAATAGACTTTTGTCCAAACAAGGTTTATAATTCTGCAGCACCACAAGTCCTGAACAAAATTCCCTCCCATGACTAGAGGTCACATCTCCTTCCCCCTAGCAACCCCCAGCAGCTCAGGAGAGGGATGAAGCTCAATCCCCACTGGAGCTAGCTGGCCAGATTAGGGGCTGCATCATCCTTTCTCTGGCATCCTCTAACCCGGGTCTCTAAGGAAAGAAGTGCAGTTCCTACTACCTCAGGACCTCAGTGGAGCCTAGTTTGCAAGTAAGAGGCCATGTCTCCTTCCTGCTAGCACCCTAAATCCCAGCTCTCCAGGATGGAGATTGTTCTAAGCATTGTAGTATCTGAGCAGAGTTCACACCCCAGGTTAGAATCCATGCCTCCCTTTCTTAGTCACCTCAGCTCCCAGCATCCCAAGACTTAGGAGTTTGCTGCCCAGTGCCCCAAGAGCCAGGTGGAGCTCACATGCCAGGGCAGAAGTTTCATCTCCCTCATTCCATCACCCTAACCTCTGGCTCTTCAGGACCCATGTGTAACTCACTGTCCTGGATCTCCGGACCTGTATGAGACCTTGTACTATTGAGATGAGAGCCATCTCTCCCTCCCTCTGGCAGCCTCAGAAACCACGTGGAACCTGTCCCCAGAGCATCAGAAACGGAGTGGTGCTCACTACCAGGTTTCTGGTCACATATTTCCATTATCCTAGAACCCAGTGCCCCAGGACCCATTTGGCAGTCACTCCCCAGGTCTGAGACTATGTCTTCTATCCTCTGGCATCCCAGCCCTCAGCATCTCAGGACCCAAGCAGAGCTTGCTCCCTATGTGAGAGGCCCATGGTATTTTATACCCCAATATGGCAGCATCTGAACAGAGCTGACGCCCCAGATTAGAGGCCACACCTATTCTTCCCACCCCCACCCCAACCTTCCCATCACCTGTGCAGAGCACTTTCTACTCCCTAGGTCAGAGGTCATACATACCTCATCGTCCTTTCCCACCCACATCTCTGCCGTCGTAGGTAGTGTGGCATAATGGCCTACTCCTCATATTAGAGGCTCTACCTGTGTCTCAGCTCCCAGCAATTCAGGATCTACTTAAAACACTGGGTCACATCGCAGGCCTGTGCCCTTCCCCCAGCCTTGAGTTGACTAAACAAGTCTGTGACTGGAGTCAGGCGCCTGGCCTCACTACATTAAATCTTCCTGCCTGAGACTTGAGCAACTGCCCGCCCGCTGAGCTGCTGAAGAGCTTACTTTGCAACTCAATCCAGCTGAAACAAAGGGATGGGTTTTTGGGTTTTGCCTATATAAACGCAGAGCTGAAAAATTAAAATTTGAGCCATGATTATACAAATTTTGTCTTGGCTTGTTCGTTATTTCTCTCGTCTGCCCATCCTAATTTTATCCCTTGCTCTCCTTCCAGGCATACTCATTCTCCATGGCTGCTGGACAGCTACACAGGTCAGAGGCTACAACCTTACAACCCATACTAGTCTACCCTGACAACCCATACCAGTCTCTGCCCAACTCACACAGAGTACCCACTTGTGAGGTCAGAGGTCACAACTTCCTCTATCCAATCTGGGGACCTCTCTCCTATAAAGTATCAAACAACCCCAAGCCTGAACTCCAGAAAACACAGCTGAGCCTAGCCATCAAGCAAAGACTCAAGTAAATATAAAACATAGGATGGGCGCCCCATCCCAAAGTCACCAAGTGAATTCATATATGCATGGCCATTAGGAGCTGTGGCCTTGTTAGAGGAAGTGTGTCCCTGTGGGGGTGCATAATGAGACTCTCCTAATCACCTGAGAGCCAGTCTTCTCCTAGAGGCCTTCAGATGAAGAACTCTCAGCCCCTTGTTGCACCATGTCTGTTTGGATGCTGCCATGCTTCCCTCCATGTTGATAATGGACTGAACCTCTGAACCAGTAAGCCAGCCCCAATTAAATATTACCCTTATAAGAGTTCCCTTGGTCATGATGTCTGTTCACCACAATGGAAATCCTAACTAAGACAGCGAAGGCTGCACAACTCCCATTGTAAAGCACAGGCAGCATAAAAACCCAAGAGAGTAATGCCTCTTCCAAGGAAGAAGTAAGAAACTTTAAGAACAATTTAGATGGAATTCCAGACAAGGAGCTCAAAAGAAGAATTGTAAATATTCTTGAAAGAATTTAACAGGACACCAGAATGATTAAAGAGGACAGAAATAAATTCCTGAATAAATTCCAGAGAATATAAACAAACAGACCAATGAATGAAGAAGGCAACCCAGGATATGAAAACACAATCATTAAAAAGATAAAACAGTGAAGAAAACCTAAGATGAAATGAAGCAGGGAGAGCTGGAGAGATGGCTCAGTGGGTAAGAGCACCGACTACCCTTCTGAAGGTCCTGAGTTCAATTCCCAGCAACCACATGGTGCTTGTACATGAAATAAAGAAGTACAACTTTGTTTTAAAAAATGAAGCTGGGAATGGAAAACTGAATAAGTCAAACAAAAGGCTTAATGGAAAGTCTCAACAAGAGACTAGGTTGTGTTGACATCAGAATGCCAGGGATTAATGACAAGACACAGGGACTGGATCATCAACAGTAATAAAAAACTTAAAAAAAACAAAATAAACTGCATGAGCGGAACATAGAAGATCTTTGGGACACCATGAAAAGACCAAACCTTTGAATTATACATAGAAGAATAATTCCATGCCAAAGGCAGAGACAATAAAATCATAGAAGAAATGTAGCCAAATCTATAGAAAGAGATGCCTGTCTAGGTAAGAGGTCTATAGAACAGGAAGTGGACCCAAACAGAAACACTTCACATCATATTGCAGTTAAAACATTAAGTAACACAAAACAAAGACAGGGTATTGAAAGCCATGAGAGAAGGACCAACAGCTTTTTCTTTGTTTGTCTTAAGAAACCTTTTTACACATAAAACAAAGTTATCATTTTAAATCTGGATACATTTTATAAAACCAAGAGATAATGTAATAAGCCAGCAGCAGCCTTAGCAGGCAGCACACTGTTCTAATCATGTGCAATAAAATTATTTGTTCAAAAATGACTAACAATGACTACAGCCATTTTGGGAATCCTCTGGGAATTCCTACCAACTTACTGTGCAATAGTGTTGACATTACTTGATTGTTGAAGGTATTATGTCATTTCATCTGAGACTGAAACACCTCATCCTGCAGGGAGGCTCATTAAGACAGAGGAGTGAAAAACTCAACATAGCTCCCAAAAGTCCCTGAAACGGACAAGACTCACTAAGCCCCACCCTTCCTGAGAGAACATAAACTGTAAAGACAGCAGAGAGTCTCCTCAGACAAGCCCAGACTGAAGGAGACAGTATCAGCACAAGATATCCCAACACCAAGTTCTCAGCACTAAGGAGAACTTTATTTGCCTCAGAGGGACAAAGGGCAGGGAGTAAGAGACAAAGACAGGAGACAGAGGACAAAGGAGAAGAGGAGGGAACAAGGGAGAGGGGGAAGCGATATTGTCCTAGGAAAGTTGGAGGGTGGGAGGGTGGTGGTGGTGAATTGGACATGAAGGACTGCCTGTAGATAGAGAGGAGACAGGTATGGCAATAGTCAAAAAGCAGATTATAGAGGTACAAGGGGAAAATACTGTGTTAGGATTTGGTGTTTAATTTTAATTGGGCATGTTGATTGGGTGAGCCAACGGGGGCTTTTGATTTCTAGACCTCACTACTTTGATAGCAGGACCTTGGTATCAGGAGGAGGAAGTGGCCAAATAAGGGAATAGACCACTGTGGCTAGCGTTAGGAATGTAATCTGATAGTTTTTAGCAAGGCAGAGGGCATGGTGGAAGGGCAAGGCATGTCAGAGCCATGTTTGCCATAATCAGGCTGGCTAGAGTCCCTTCACAAACATCTTGAAAAAGTAGAGACAACCCAAGTTGCCTGGAAGAAGCAGAAACAAGATTAAAAACCTGAGAAGAAATGTTGCTGCATAAATAGCCCAGCTAATCCTGAAATAAGAATTATGGGGCATATACTCTAAAGTTGCTCATTTGCATAGGTCATAACCTCTCCCCCTCCCCCTCCCCCTCCCCCTCCCCCTCTCCCCCCCCCCCTCTCATACACATATACCCACAGAGAGAACATATTAAAACAATAATGATGTCTGTGTAGGTACTTCATTGGTACCAACCACTTCGTACAGGGAAATAAAACACTCACTGGGCACTCAACCCACTGGGAATATCACATATATGCGCGTGTGCGCCCACACACACACACACACACACACACACACACACGCTCCAATACACTGAGGTACTTGGGGATGAGGGCTGTTTGTGGGTGGGGGTGAGCACTCTCAACACCAGCCTCAAACACAGACCTCTTCACCACTTTTCACAGCTGACTTCAATGGAAGCTTTAAAACCCAGATGGCCAGAGCAATGTATTTTAGGTTCTGAAAGGAGACAGATGTAAGTCCCAACTAGTGTGTGCAGCAAAGTTATCAGTTATGACTGAAGGGGAGAGAAAAAAATCTCATATTAAGAGGAGGCTAAAAGGACTTATGACCATGAAACCATCTGTCTTGGGATTTTACTGCTGTGAACAGACATCATGACCAAGGCAAGTCTTATAAAGGACAGCATTTAACTGGGACTGGCTCTACCCCAGTTCAGGGTTTAGTCCATTATCATCATGGTGGGGAGCACTCAGGCAGACATGGTGGTGGAGAAGTAACTGAGCCTTCTACTGGATCCAAAGGCAGCAGGAAGAGAGTGACTCTGGGCCTGGCTTGAGCATTTGAAACCTCACAGCCCACCCCTCAGTGACACACTTCCTCCATCAAGGCCACACCTCCTAATCCTTATTCAGTAACACCACTCCCTAATGACCAAGCATTCAGAACGATGGCCCTATGGGAGGCATTCTTATTCAAACCATAACACGGTGTCTTGCTCCTTCTGTGGTTCTCAGCCTTTGTATCTTTCTCTGTTAGAGGCACGTTGTTTTGCTAAGTTAGTCTCAGATCACTGAAGAGCCTCAGAGTGAACACACTCAGCCTGGTCCTTCAGCAGCTTGCCTGCTGCTGACCTGCTGGAGGCCGGGGCTCCACAGGTGCCTCTGAGGCAGCAGGTGCCTTAGAAGATGCACTTGTAACTTGCAAGCCTCATAGCCGCAGCTAAATAGTCGTCTAAGCTGTTTTGGGGTAACATAAGAACGATGAACATTTTTTAATATGTAATAGAAATTAGGGTTCCTTGAATAGATCTTCAGTTTTGAAGGAGTATATTGGGATCATTTTACTGAAATTTTACTTTACAGCACACAGAAAGCCCCGGCTTAGAGGCCTCAGTGGACCTCAGACTTCTCCTCTCTGCAGTGCTCCCCTTCCTATGTCTTGGTAGGACACTGACAATGCACTATATCTGTTCTGATTAGGAAACAAACAGCTGGGGCTGGGGAGAGGGCTCACTGGGTAAGAGCAACCGCTCCTCTTGCTGAGGACCCAAATTCTGTTCCCAGCACCCACATGGTGGCTAACAATCATCTTTAATTTCAGTTCGGGGGGCAGGGGGTGGGGTGGGATCTGATGCCCTGTTCTGACTTCTGCAGGCATCAGACATGCATGTGGTCAGAACATACATGCAAGCCTAATGCCCATACAAATTTAAAAAATATATATCTCAAACCAATGAAAACAAAAACCAACACAGACAGCAAAACTCCTAAAAGCCAGAAATGAAAGGAGTCTTCCTAGTGTCATAATGATAGCGTGACTCATCCAGAACTAGTAATACGTGCTCTAAAGAAAGATTCATTCTCGGGAAAATCGGGAAGAAAAGAACATGTCTGTGTCACTAGGACTGTTAATGACTTACTGGTCAAGGAGCCTCTTCTTGGTGCAGTAAAACATGAGACAAACAAGCCAGAACAAGACATAACTCTCAAAGCCAAACTAACACTGCTTCAAATTTCCAGGAAAACCAGATGGAAACGCTAGAAGTTGGTTATTGTTCCGTAACCTGATGATATAGGATAAATACATCAACCTGGTAGTTTCTGCCTATATCATCAACAAATAACCAATAATATAAGAAGACTAGGAATAAGCCGGGCGTGGTGGCGTACGACTTTAATCCCAGCACTTGGGAGGCAGAGCAGGCGGATTTCTGAGTTCGAGGCCAGCCTGGTCTACAGAGTGAGTTCCAGGACAGCCAGGGCCATACAGAAACCCTGTCTCGAAAAACCAAAAAGAAAAGAAGAAGAAGAAGAAGAAGAAGAAGAAGAAGAAGAAGAAGAAGAAGAAGAAGAAGAAGAAGAAGAAGAAGAAGAAGAAGAAAAAGAAGAAGAAGGAAGAAGAAGAAGGAGGAGGAGGAGGAGGAGGAGGAGGAGGAGGAAGAAGAAGAAGAAGAAGAAGAAGAAGAAGAAGAAGAAGAAGAAGAAGAAGAAGAAGAAGAAGAAGAAGAAGAAGAAGAAGAAGAAGAAGAAGAAGAAGAAGAAGAAGACTAGGAATAGTACTCTATGAGATGTTAGCAAAACATTCAGACCGACATAGGAGCCTGGGAGCAGAGTAAAACTTTTAAAACTCTAAAATGGGAAGGATCCATAACCTTGAGCATTATAAGGACCCCAATTTAATTTATAGATTTGATATAATTCTCAAAGAATTTCAGTTTCTTGTTATACTTTGAAAACCATTAGATCTTATTTGGAAGGAGATAGGAATGAAAAGGGGTCTCTTTTTGTTTTTGTTTTTGTTTGTTTTTTTGAGACAGAGTTTCTCTGAGTAGCCCTGGCTGTCCTGATACTCGCTTTGTAGACCAGGCTGGCCTCGAACTCACATAGATGCTCCCGCCTCTGCCTTCTGAGTGCTGGGTTTAGAGGCCTGGGCCACCACACCAGAGCTGAGTCTGTAGTGTTTAAAGTAGTTGTTGCTGGTTAACAACAATAACTGAAACAAAAACTTTAAAATTCCCCCATCAAAGGGCATAATGTATGCTGGCTGGTTTTTGTCAACTCCACACAAACTGACGTGATCTGGGAAGACAGAACCCAGGCTGAGGAATTGCCTCCGTTGGATTATCCCACCAAGCATGTCTGTGAGGCACTGTCTTTTTTTTTTTTTTTTTTTTTTTTTTGGTTTTTCGAGACAGGGTTTCTCTGTGTAGCCCTGGAACTCACTTTGTAGACCAGGCTGGCCTCGAACTAAGAAATCCACCTGCCTCTGCCTCCCGAGTGCTGGTATTAAAGGCGTGCGCCACCACGCCCAGCTGGCACTGTCTTGATTAACGTCAATTTCAGAGGACACAGCCCACTGTGGGTGGTGCCATCTCCGGGCAGGTGGTCATGGGTTATATAAGAAAGTCAATCGATAAAGAGCAAGCTGGTAAGCAGCATGTCGCTGTGGCCTCTGCTACAGTTCCTGCCTGACCTTCCTCCATGATGGCGGGTAAGCTGTAACCTGGGTTGCTTTGGGTGAGTATTGCATCACAGCTACAATAAATCGAACTAGGGTGACTGTCTTAGCAGTCACTGTTCTATTGCTGTGAAGGGGACACCATGACCATGGCAACTCCTATAAAAGCAAACATTTCATCAGGTCTGCTTTACAGTTTCAAAGGTTTAGTCCGTTATCATCATGGTGGGAAGCATAGCAGACAGACATGGTGCTGGAGATGTTGAGAGTTCTACATCTTGATCTGAAGGCACCCAGAAGGAGATTGTCTTCCACAGGCAGCCAGAAGGAGGCTCTGATCCCACACTGGCCAGACACACTTGAGCATATGCGTGAGACTCAGAGCTCTGCCTCCACCTGACACACTTCCTCTAACAAGGCTACACCTCCTCCAATCAGGCCGCACCTCCTAATAGTGCCACTCCCCATGGGTCAAGCATGTTCAAACCAGCACAGTGATAGATAAGAATTTAGCAGGCAAGAAGTCATGCAGTCAGCAAAAAGAAAAACAGTTTTTAGTGGCTTTCACTAAAAGGGTGCCTTTTATTTGGTGGTGGTGGTGGTGGTGGTGGTGGTGTGTGTGTGTGTGTGTGTGTGTGTGTGTGTGTGTAATTCCAATTCATAAATTCATCCCAGAACATCTCAGGAGAACTAAGATGAGAGTCAAAACAAGCACTAAGGGACATACCACGTCTGAATGGAGAGGTACTTGATGTACAACAATGAGAGAAAATACTCCTGCACAGAATGATGGGACTCATGCTGTCACCACCAAGAAACTAAGACTAGGTAAGTCATAGGCCTGAGGGCAAACCTGATGCCACTATAATACTGTAGGAACAGCAACAAAAGGCTCCTAATGACATATTGCTGCACAGATCAGGTCTTTGCTCAACCCTCATCAGAGAATATTCTTTTTGCAGTAGATGGGAATTAACACAGAGACCCATAACCAGACAATTATATAAGGAGTGAGAGACTTGGGATAACTCAGTTCTAAATGGAATGTGTTTATCAAGACCCTCCCCTCAAGGCTCAGAAATCTATTTGGAAGAAACAACAGAAAGATTGTAAGAGTCGGGATGGTGGATGACTGACTCCAAGGAAACATGAAGGGCTGATACACACAGGAACTAACCGTTGCCGTGGCAGCAGACACAAGACCTGCACATGCTCAAACTTGACAGGGTCCCAGAACTGAGAGGGGAAAGGAGCGACAGGGTCCCTCGACTAACCAAGAAGCTGTCAGCAATTGTTACTTGCTGGCAAATGAAAACAGTGTAGCAACCTCATTCCAGGGCAGGCCCGGGGCTCAGGAGTGGTTGGCCAACATGAAACAAGCTCCATGGTTGGTTTGTTTGATTTTGTTTTCTTTTGTCTTATTGATATTTTTGTTTGTTTTTCTGAGAGAGAGAGAGAGAATTTAAACTTGGGTGGATAGGGAGGAGGAGAGGATCTAGGAGGAGTCAGAAGATAGGGAAACCATGACCAAAATATATGATAAAAAAATCTTTACATAAAAAAATAATTTAAAAAATCAAGCCTGCACTGGTCCAAATATTGAAACAAGGAAAACTTTAAAAAGGACAATGACAATGACAAATAAATTGGACAAAAAGCATAACGTTGAAAAAAATGTTGTACTCTACGAACCAGTGAAATACCCAGTGCCACCAAAGTGCCGTGAAAGGACACATTCAGAAGACTTGTGCTTTTCTTGTAATGAATCCCCCTTATTCAAACCTGGCTACTGGCATAGACAGGAAGGGCGTGTGATACCTCAGGACTGAGACTACAGACGTGAACCCTCACTGATCCCATCCGTGTCTGACAGATACATGGAGCAGTTCAATGGGGGGTAGGAAGAGCCTTTTAAAAAATGGCACCCAAGAAAGGCACGGGAAGGACGCAGAAGCCGCCTTAAAGGATTAGAAGTGAAGTTGCTCAGTGTGCAGACAACAAAGAGAAGGACAGAGATTAGAAAGCAGCTCAGCACAGGGATCCTGGCAGGGCAGTGTTCCTGGCTCTGGGTGAGGGGCCTCGATGGAGTTTAGATTGAGCTTTGGTCTGTCAGACCCTGACTCAGTTCCACACTCCTAAGATATTGAGATATGGACCCACAGAGGATGATGTCACACTGTAGCTCATCCATGTGAATGCTTCAGTGATCTCAGAGGACTCCGTGCGTCAGGATAGACAATGAGAGAAAGAGAGAGAGACACACAGAGAGAGAGAGAGACAGAGAGAGAAACAGACAGAGAGACAGAGAGAGACAGAAGCAGAGACAGACACAGAGAGACAGAAACAGGGACAGATACAGAGAGACAGTCAGAGACAGAGAGACTAAGTAAGAGAGAGACAGAGACAAAGAGACAGAGAGACTAAATCAAAGAGAGAGACAGAGAGAGAGAGAGAAAGACAAAGAGAGAGAAGAGGAGAGGAGAGAGAAAAAAGAGAGAAGAGAGGGAGAGGACAGAGAGACAGAAACAGAGACAGACACAGAGAGACAGAGGGACCAAGTCAGAGAGAGAGAGAGAGAGAGAGAGAGGCAGACAGAGAGACAGAAAGAGACTGAGTCAAAGAAAGAGACAGACAGAGAGAGAGAAAGAGAGACACAGAGAGAGAACAGAACTTGTCTTTGCAGAGGGACATGCAGAGAAAGACAGAGAGAAGGTATTACAACAGACTTTCAGTGCAGGGAAAGTGAAAGGGAGGTGAGGCAGTCCCACTGTAACCTTTGGAGCTAAATCTTTAGAAAGTATAGGAGAGCAAAGGTGAGCCACTCACTAACTCGCCCATGCCCACAGGCAGAAACCCCGGACAGCCATGGGAAGTAGGGCCTTTGATGCAAGAAAGAATAAGATTAGGTTGGGATGTTTATCAGAGAGATAGGGTGACTAGCCAATCCCTGTTAGATAGGAGAGGGAGACAAATCCTAGACAAGGAATGGCCAGCGGAGAAGAGGCAGGTACAGAATGTACAGTGCTGGGACAGAATGGAAGTTCGAGACCTTGAACCCCTGCAGAGAGTGCTAAGAGATTGCAGGGCAGCCTAGTGGCATGCGCCTTTACTCCCAGCTCTCAGGAGGCAGAGGCAGGAAGAGCTCTTGTGAATTCCAGGCCAGCCTGATCTACATAGTGAGGTTCAGGTCAACCAAGGCTACATAGTAAGACCCTGGAGAGGAGAAGGAGATAGAGAAGGAGGAAGAGAAACAGGGAAGGAGGGAAGGAGGGAAGGAGAGAGGGAGGGAGAGAGGGAGGGAGGGGAGAGAGAGAGAGAGTGAGAGAGTGAGAGAGAGAGAGAGAGAGAGAGAGAGAGAGAGAGAGAGAGAGAAATGTAGCCAAAGAGAAACCGGAATGATGGATGAATTCCTTAAGGCAGCATGAGACAAAAGAGAGGCAGTTGGTTGGTACAAAAAGCCAGGGAAGAATCAGAAAAATGGACACAGCTGCAGTTTGGGCACAATAAATGAGGGAGACACGGTTGCTTGGGCAGCCGGAACAAGTCAGAATATGAGGTTGATTGAGCTAATAGTACACTCCTTAGGGGTTTTTCATTGCTCATTCGTCCTGCTCCCTCCCCCAGACTCAAGAAGGCTGGGCTGTTATGGGACATCCCTTAAGAGCCTGCCTGCCCAGAGGCTCTCTGGGATCATGCCCAAAAGAAGGGTCACCACAGAGTCTGCATTTTACTCTTTTCCAGGGCCTTTGCTGTCCTGTATCCTTACCATCCCAGCCACAAGCCAACCTCTGAGTCAGGAGTATTTGGGAGGTAAAATTCATCAGCTTAGCTAATGGGCCCTCAGTCAGCGACTATGAGTGAAGGTGACACTGTGTGGGGAATCCCACCCCAGGAAAACAACACTACGCTGGCTTGGTGGATCAGTTCTTGTAATTTTAGCACTCAGGATGCTGAGGCAGTGGGGATTACGGGCTCGAGTCTAGTCTAACTTACACCGAGAATTCCAAAAACCCTCTGAGATGCACAGAGCAAGAGAGAGACTGTGTCTCGAGAAATGGACAAATGAGTAAAATGAACGGAAAGTTAAAAGTATACATATAGATACCAAAGAGGATATTGCATTTATGAGGGAAAAATGAAAAGAGAAGTCATCGGAAATTACAAGTGTTAGGAAAGATGAATCAAACATCACAAACCCCTGAAAAATAATCTAATACTTAAACCAGTCATGTAGCTCACTAGTCTGATTGTGCTTGGATAAAGAGTCCTTCTGAGGACAAGGGCCAAGGAGAGACGAAAGAATGACTTTCTTTCTAACCCTGTCAGAAGAAGGCAATTACATGAAGGGACAGTGGTGCCACATGTGAGTGTCCATAGCCGACCCACCCCCCGCCCCGTCCCTGTATGGGAGATTATTACAAACTGCCCAGCCTGAATCTACAGGAGGCTGCCCAGTAGCCTTCCCTTTTGCTCCTCTGCCCACCCCAGAGGGCTCCCAATGGGAACAGGGTCAGACTTACGGGAAAAAGAAGTATTTGGGGGTCTTTTTGGAGCATGTGAGGGATGGTGGGATTGTCCCCTAGGGACAAGTGGCCTGCTGACACATTCAGCTGCTGTCCTACTGAGTGTGGGCATCAAACTCCCATGGAGACAGAGCACCATTAAAGGGCTGACTGCTTTGATTTTACTTACAGATTGCCATACTCAAAGGCATTAAATAAAACATTGGGGAAAATAATAAGAAATGAAAACGAACTGGCAAACTGTTCTTTTCCCACAGAGCTGCCACTGCAGATTGGAGATTTGTTACACTAGGCTCCGTAGCACGTTGTGGGTGCCTGTGTGGCGTTGTACAGGGTCACACCCGCCAGCTTCCAAGAGGACAACAGGCTGCAAGCAGAAGAGAAAGCAAACAGAGTATTGTGTGGCCCAGAACTGCTTGCAGGAAGTGAATGGACTGTTATCTAACCACTTTAATAGTGTCTTCCAATTTGCAGGAAATTGCACAGAAAAAAAAATTATGATCATTACATGGCACGCCTTTAAAAACAAACCCAAACCCCAAAAACCTAGAAGTACATCACTTGCCAAAAGGGACCGGAAAAGATGTTCAACCTCTTTATAATCATTAAAATTGCAAATCAAAGCTTTAACACAGTACTGCCCCGCATTCGTTAGGATGGTAGCTATCTCAGCAGATAAAAGACATTGGCAATGGTGCAAGGCAACCAAGGTCCTTATGACCTGCTGGTGCAGTCTGAAATGGTACAGCCAGTATTTTAAAAATAAAAGTCACGATAGTTCTCAAACAATGAATAATGGAGTTAATATATTATCCGCTTCTAGGTCTAAGTAAAGACAACTGAGGTTGGAGTCTTGAAGAGACGTTTCCACAGCCTTGAGCACAGTAGCTTTGTTCAGCAGACCCAAAAGGTGGACGGAATTCATGTCATCACCAGATTGATGGTGGGCTGAGGATTTGCCTTTAGTGGTAGAGCCCTTGCCTCGATTGTACAGGGCTCTAGGGAACACCCTTAGCACCACCAGGAACACTAATGATCCCTTCGAAGAATTGACCAACAAAATGATGAAGTACTAGCTAACCCCTAGAAGAAAGTCAGTCCTACAATCCTACAATGGGCTATCGTGTGCTATAGTACCATGTACTGTAAGGTGCTACCGTGTGCTATAGTACTGTGTGCTGTAAGGTGCTACCGTGTGCTATAGTACTGTGTGCTGTAAGGTGCTACCGTGTGCTATAGTACTGTGTGCTGTAAGGTGCTACCGTGTGCTATAGTACTGTGTGCTGTAAGGTGCTACCGGGTGCTATAGTACCGTGTGCTGTAAGGTGCTACCATGTGCTATAGTACCATGCACTGTAAGGTACTACCATGTGCTATAGTACTGTGTACTGTAAGATACTACTGCTTTGAGGACAGTATGCTAAACCAAAGGCACCAACTGCAAAACAAACCATGTGTGGTTTTTCTTTAAGTGAGACGAACACATAGCCAGACTCAAAGAAACAGCAAGCATTTAACTAGCTGCAGGGGAAAGGAATGGGGAAGGGCTTCATGGACACACAGATCTGATGTCACAGAATGACAATCTGGAGAGGCATTGCACAACAACGTCAATACGCTTCCCGTTACTGAACCACACTAAATTGTTAAGGGCAGATTCAGGGAGAAGGGCAGTCATTGCCCTCAGCTTGTGTACCCCAATGACCCTACCAGGTTCCTGTGCATAGTTCCAATCTCATGGCCAAATAGACAGCCCTGGTTAAACTAAACGGACCACAAAGCCAAACCTGAAAGATATGACTCTGGGAAAGGGGCTGGCAGGGAGGAAAGGAAATAAAAGACAGGTGGGGACAGGGAATAAAATATGTTATATGCATATATGAAATGTGAACAAACAAAACTGAGGGTGTGGCTCTGTGCAGAGGTTTGCCTGACATGAGTGACACCCTGAGTTCAAATGTAGCATTGTTAAAAACGCAGAAATTATTATAATAAAAATGTATGAGTATGTTTAAGCCTATTTAAAATGTAAAAAAAAAGGAGGAGAGAAGGAGGAGGAGGAGAAATAGAAGAAGGAGAGAGAGAGAAAAAAAAAACCTTTACAAGGAAAATCTATATATTGATCTGGTTTAAGTATCCTGCCTTGTGCACGGACGGAGTCGTCCAGAACAGGGAAGTCAGAGAAGCAGCCTGGAGGAGTGAGGAACTGGAGTTCAGAGCAGATCATGTGGCATCTACAGGCAGCCAAGGTCATACAGCCGTCTACATCTGAGAGGCATGGATTTTGAACTGTGTCGGAAAGTTTTCCAGGGGAAAATTGTATTCGATGACCAAAGTGGGGAAGTTGAACTTACTTAGAGAACTACCAACTTTGTCCAACAAGAGGAGAAGATTGGTAAATGTATTGGCTAACATTTACACAGGCTTTTGCTGTTTACAAAATGATTTCAAAATCATGACTTCATGTAGAGATGTCTGTGGCGTGGGCAGGGCAGGGTTTATTCCCAGATGGACAGAACAAGGAATGAGGCACACTGAGGGGCTCTGAGGTGTGCCTGGGTTAGTGAAGGCGCTCAAAGGCTGGACTTCTCCCCTGACCCCACTTATGTGATTAATCTGTACTTTAAATGGATAGATAGTCACAAATTTCATGGAAGAAGATTTGTTTTGAAATGGTTTAGGTATTGTAAACAAAGCACTCCTCCCCCTTAGCCTTAGCATGGAAGTGATCTCCAGAGGTCATTTAGATAGCAAACCCCAAGTCATGTATCCTAACAGAACTGAGCTGCTATCAATGAAAGCTGGCCTTTGTGCTTCCTGGCCTCAGCCAACAGATGGGAGAGGTCAGATGGCTTGCGACTCTGCCTGGATATGGGTGAAAGATGGCATGGCTGTCAGTACAAGTACACCCTGTACCCCTGCCCAGTATCTAACAGGTAACTGCAGTCTCTGACTTAGTGCCTATCTCTACGGGCATGTGTACTGCCACAACACCCATGGATTCACACTTCAACCCCTCAGAGAGACCGAGAGTTAGTTTGTGCTCCCACGGGAGCTTCAATCTGCTTCTTTGCCTCATGTTTCAGAGGGAAACTATTCTCTGTGTGTTTTGGGAGTGCCGGAGGTGTATGGGGTGGCTGAGTGAACGAACAGATTCTAGGGAGCAGGGTATTTTCCCCAGCCTCCTCTAAACAGACCACATGGGAGGTCCCATGTGCAAAAGAGGCCTCACTGACACCCCAGGTCCAGAACCAACATCTGGAGTGGCTCTGAGACTGAGTACTGGTCATGGCAGCCCTGTCACTCCCGCTAATGTCATCCCTTCTCTATTTCTGTACCCATCCACCTTGGAATAGCCACCTAACTGAGAAAGTCCATTCACCGTGAAGATGAAAACCCTTCAACTATTTCTCCCAGAAGCACTGAAGACTGTTGAGCTGGAAGCAGTTACAAGGGAGGAAATGCTGCCCTTTCCTGCTGATTTCAGCTCGTTCAGGGAATCACAGAGACCAAAGGTCTCCTCCCTACTCCCTTCTACCTCCTGCACAGACAGACAGACAGACAGACAGACAGACAGACAGACAGACAGACACACACACACACACACACATGGGATGGGGAGGGAGGGAGTAAGGGGAAGGGAGGCGGAGAGAGACTCTAAGAAAGTCTAAAAAGCATTTGCTAAAACTCAACACCCACTCAGGATTTTTAAATTCTTGGTTAATCAGACAAGGACTTCATGAGCTCCGTGCATGGCATTTTTTAGAAATCTCTATACACAGACAAGCTTCTCATTAAAGTGAAAATCCAGGTTTTATAACTAGTACCACACAGAAAGGGTTATTTCCTCCAGACCTGGAGCCTGGGATGGTACAGGGACACTGGAAGCAGAAGGGTTAAGGAGGCGTGGTGGATGAGGTCATGGCCTTCAGCATGAACCAGGATGCCCTCGGGTCATTGCCTGCCTCGGTATGATGCCACAGAGGCCAGCCAGCACAGCAGCTCAGAGCCTCTTCTGGTGTGGCTCCAGGTGAGGTAAGGAGAAATAGCTGCGTTGAGAATTCCTGACAAACCCACAATCACACTGGCTTGAGTTCCAGTTTATGCCACGTGTGTGTTCCGTGACTGACTCCCAAGTTAACAGTGGGTCCCTTCAGTACTGTAATCTTCTAGAGGAAAGCCGAGTCAGCCCCATGTTCAAAAAATCCCACGGCGGGGGGACCAGGAAACAGGAATTTACAACATGACATTAACCTTAGGAACAAGGCAAGAATGTTATATTTCTAGGTGCAGCACTCCTTAGAATTCTAGCATCCAGGGCTGGGGGAGATGGCTCAGTGGTCAAGAGCACTGGCTGTTCTCCTAGGCAACCTGGGTTTGATTCCCAGTGTGTCCACATAGCAGTTCACAAACATCTGCAATTCCACTTCCAGGGAATTCAGTGCCCTCTTCTGCCTCTGTGGACATCAGACACACATGTGGTGCACAGACAACATGCAGGCAAGACAACCACACCAATAAAAAGAAATCTCAAAAACCAAGCAAAGAAGTATGGTATACAGACCATTCGATAGAGTGCATCAACCCAAGACTGTTCTCTGTCACAGATATCGTTCATTTTATGCATGATGGTCATTAAAAAAACAGTAAGAAAAAATTAAGCTATATAAAAAAAAGGAAGGGATAAAAATCTATTGTACTTAAAAAATATGACTTTCTATCTAGAAATCCCAAAGGGATCTATTGCAACCCTTAAGAGAATTCGATATAGTGCCCAGATAAAACAGCTAAAAACCAAACAGATCTCCAGGAGAAAAGTTAGAAAATATGAAATCCATAGTGGGATAGGCTCAGGGGGAGGGTCTAAGAAGACAATTATTTTACTGTGGTGACAAACGTAACGTTTCAAATGAGTCAGGGAAAGATCAACCTTTTCTAGACTAATTCGTTGAAATAATCGCATGTGAACTATAAACTTAATTTTAAGTCATAAAAGTTTGCTAAAATACCTTCTTAATTCTAAAGGCTGGAAAAAAAGTCTCCTTAAATAAGCTTATCAGAGCAAGACCAAGAGCAGAAAACAGGTTCTCCTGTGTCGAGTCAGTGGAAGGATGCTACCAGTCAAACCAGTGACACAGAATGACCCCGGACTAAATACAGGATTAGCTCCATGTACAAGCAACAGGCTCCTTTGAATGAGGAAAATGGCTCAGTACAAGATGAGCTAAGGCTGGGCACAAAGCCACATACTTGTGGTGCCAGCATTTAGGAGTCAGAGGCTGGGAGGTCAGGAGTTGAAGGCTAGCCCTAGCTACAGAGCAAGTCTGAGGCCAGCCTGGGTTACATAGGACCCTGTTTCAAAAAACTGAACAAACAAAAAAGATGATCTCAGGATATAAATAGGTAACTTAAGAAAGAAGAACATATTATAAAATTATAGAAAAAGAACACTCAGCTGGGCCTAGAGAGATGGCTTAGAGGGTAAGAGCATTGACAGCTATCACAGGGGACCAGAGTTTGGCTCCCAGCACCCATGTGGCAGTTCACAACCATTGGGAAACCAAGTTCCGGGACACTCAATGCTTCTGATCATATGGATGCTGGGATCAGACACATACCCAAAAAATTAAATATTTTTAAAAGAATGCCCTTCAGCTTATAATCAAGGAAACAGAAATCTGCATTCATTGCTATTCTATTCACAATGTCTATGAAATGATAATGGCTTAGGTTTCTCCCAACTGAGGAGTAGAAAATGTGGTATACATACATAGTGAGATATTCCTCAACTGTAAAGAAAAATGAATCCTGCAGGTAAATAGATGTAGCAGAAGTAATCATTCTGAATGAGGAAAAGACAAAGGCCACAATTTGTCCCCCATATGTAGATGCTAGCTTTGAATATTTAGATGCACGTGTTTAAGTTGGGGAGCCTATAGAAGGCAGAAAATTAGTAAGGGGGAATGGAAGAGGGATTTCAAGGAAGGGGGTTAGAACACAGTGTAAGAAGGGAAAGGGGATAGGAATGGAATAGGAAGGGTTAAATGGGGTACAAGCTGAGAAGACAGGATGGAGGAGAGGGTATGGGGAAGGATAACCGACTCTAAAGACCTTTGGAAAAGTCACATGGAAACATATGCAGTGAAATCTTCCTAAAATATATGTGTATATTAAAGGAGTTTAAATGGAGCTACCCTATAACGGGAGAAGAGGAACGACAATGGCTTGTCCTGGGCACCATGGGCTAGAATATAAAAATCCCAGGGCTAGGTGTGGGCTACTTGTATTCAAGTTGTTGGTCAAGGCAGTTTCACAGCTCTTCCCCCAAACATACAAGCTGTTGCCATTGCTCTTGGTTTCTCCCTAGGATTTGATGGTAAAACCCTAGAGCTACAGACACTAGCCTAGGTCTGTACATCATAAGACACGGAAGAATCGAGCTAGTGATGACCAGGAAATGTCATCCCTACTGCCTAGCTTTAGTGGTGCTGAAAGGTTCTACACACATAATCAGGGGAGAAAAGGCATCTGCAGCCCTGCCCTGCAAGTGAACCAGCCCTTCAAGCTACCATAAAGATGAGTCTGGCAGAGAACGCACCCTGCCGCAGTAGTGGCAGGGATATTATGGGAGTGAGCAACAACTTTCTAATTGGGTGAAAGGTCCACCTCACAAGGCACAAGTCAAACCTGGTACCACTAAATGGGCCAAAACTCCATGGCTGACCTTGGAGGGGAACCTAATATTATCATTCTGCTAAATAGACATACTGTCAAACTGAACCCTAACTTCTTAGCTTCATACCCATAGACTGTTGTATCCTTCGACCCTCCTCAGGGAAGGCTTTTTCATGCAGTGCCACGTGATTGATACAGAGGCTCACAACTGGTCAACATACAAAAATAAGACAGCAGAGTGCTTGGCTCTAAGTGAACAGCCTCATCTCCCTTCTTCCTCCAAGGCATCTTTACAGAAGAGGGTGGCAGAAAGGTTGTAAGAACATATGGTGTCCATTCACTGATATGTGAATATTAGCCCCAAAGCTCCAAATAACCAAGATACAATTCACAGACCACATGAAGCTCAAAAGGAAGGAAGACCAATGTGTGGGGACTTCAATCCTTCTTAAAAGGAGAACAAAATACTCACAGGAGGAAATATGGAGAGAAAGTGTAGAGCAGAGAATAAAGGAAAGGTCGCCCAGAGACTGTCCCACCTGGGGATTCATCCCATATGCAGTTACTAAATCCAGACAGTAGTGTGAATGCCAAGAAGTGCATGCTGAAAGGAGCCTGATGTGGCTGTCTCCTGAGAGGCCCTGCCAGAGCCTTACAAATAACGAGGTGGATGCTCTCAACCAACCATTGGACTGAGTGCAGGGTCCCCAGTAGAGGAGTTAGAGAAAGGACTAAAGAAGTTGAAGGGGTTTGTAACACCATAGGATGAACAGCAATATCAACCAACCAGAACTCCCAGAGCTCCCAGGGACTAAGCTAACAACAAAGGCTCCAGCTGCATATATAGCAGAGGACGGCCTTGTCAGGCATCAATGAGAGGAAAGGTCCTTGGTCCTACGAAGGCTTGATAGATGCCCCAGTGTAGGGGAATCAAGGGTGGGGAGGTGGGAGTGGCTGGGTGGGGAGGTGGAGGAGCACCCTCATAGAAGCAGGAGGAGGGAGAATGGGATAGGGTGTTTCCAGGAGGGAGGGAAACGGGGAAAGGGGATAACATTTGAAATGTAAATAAAGAAAGTATCCAATTTAAAAAAGAAGAAAGAAAGAAAGAAAGAAAGAAAGAAAGAAAGAAAGAAAGAAAGAAAGAAAGAAAGAAAGAAAGAAAGAAAGAAAGGTTGTAAGAAGCAGAGGTAGTGAGCATGTACAGGGAAGCAGTATTTGCCATCAAGCTCGAAGACCTGAGCTCCTTCTCTGGAACCCACATGGTGGAAGGAGAGAACGGACCCCTGCCATTTATCCTCCGACCTCCCACACGCACGCCATGGCAGGTATGCTCGCACATACATACACGCTGAATAGATGCTTGCAACAAAAACTTTAAAAACAAACACTTAAATCCTAAAGCAGTTAAAATAAACAGGGCATGGTTCTATGTGGATGGGGAAGACCTTAAGTCCTGCACGGTGGAAAAATCCCGTGGCAGTTGGGTTGGTTTGTACGTGAACACAGACATGGATGCAAAGACTGTGGTCTGGCATACACACACCATGCCAGTTGCTTTGGTGGGAGACGGGGACTAGGAGAAGCAGTTAGCTGTATTTACACTGCATTTTACTGAGCATGCAATCAGTCATGAGTCCCTCGACAGTTTAAACAGTGGCCACCTACAAAACCAGTCTAATTGGCTTTGCAGTGGTCGACTGTGTTTATTTCCCAGTCATTTAGCATCAGGCAGATTGCCTGTAGACAAGTCGGCGACATCTTCTGTGTAGAACCATTTGCTTCCGCTGTTATGGGGCAAAACCAGCCTCATAACTTTGTGTTTCAGTACAACTTTATTGATTAAAAAAAAAAAATAGCTGATGGGCCAGACTTGGCCCATGAGCTATAACTTGCTGATCCCAGTTTAGATTACATTCATTATATAAATAAAGCATCTTTAAGCAAGTATTTTTGTGTATTAAAAAAAAGTCTATTAAAGAACAGGGTAAGCCACAGCTTCAGAGGCCTTACTTGGAATACTTTAGACTCTGGCCAAGTCGTTAGAGACCAAGGATTCCTCTCAGTGTAGATAATTCGGCCACTTTTCATCTGTGTGGCGGTCCTTTGCCTTCCCAGCAGCAATGAAAAACAGTCCTGCACGTGCAAGGGACAATGCCACACCTGAAGCACAGAGGGAAGGTTTGGTGGCCTTGAAGGCATCTGCTAAGGTAGCTCCTGGATGTGGAGGAGCCTTAAAGCCATGTCTCTAGCCTGCGCCTCGGGCCGTTGTATGGAGCAGAGATGGGACCTAGGGTACTGAACATAACAGGAAAGACTCCGACAAACAGAGTCTAAAGCAGACCACTGTACATGGATATAGTGTGTACTGAGACACCACTAATGACAATGTGAGGTCTTGTGACCATCCTGCCACTGTCTATGTCCCCGGGGGCTGCCAGCACTAACCTGACAAGCTCTGGGAGCCAGTGCTAATAGTTCCTGGTTCTCACGGTCTTCAGCAGCGGTGTTTCCTAGGTCAGGGACTCCAACCCTGTCACAGAAGGGGCTCGGCTGCCTGTCTAATGCCTGATGTCACATACACAAGGCTTCTGTTGTGATGCTTCCTGGCAACACAAGTGTAGGCCAGGTAGCAGGGCACCTTGGCTCCACAATTGTCTTCATGCTTTGTTTGACCCAGGAAGGAGAAGAGGAGAGAAAAAGGTGTCATTGTCCTCCATACTCCTTCACATTGCTGACCTCCGACCCCATTTGTATTCCCATAAGCCTTCTGTTCAGAGGAAGAGGGCATCTGACTCTTAGACAGAGAAAGAAGGGAAAATCATACCTGTCTGGGGGCCACTGCTTTTGTTGGATTTCCCCCTTGGGGTCCACCTTGAAGAATCAGGAACGATGGTTCTGCCCAGAGCTCAGCACACCTGCCGTGGCTACCTGGTTGCACACGAAGATCTCAGCTTAAGTCCTCAGTGTTTCCTACGAGCCAAGGTCAGGCTCCTAGGGAGAGGCTGACCATCCAGGTAGACAAAAGAGCAGTATCTATGCCCGATTCTCACCCTCAGCTAATCTTAGGCTATGTTGTCCACAGGCATAGGAACCATACTTGTTCTTGCCCACAGTACACCCCAGGTCCAATGTAGTAAGAGGCCCCAGTTGGCACTCCTAAGTCCCAAGTCCAGCACCTGAGCTAGCAATGACCAGATTACCGTATTTACTCTTGTTATATCCCCTTCCTATTTTTTTCATAGTTGTCTTCACTGTAAAACATGTAAGGGAGGGGAAGTGTGTTTTAAGTGTTTGCTCTAAGTAATTCTGGGCCAATGTTTGCCTCTCTGAGGGTGATTTTGCCTCTAGAGGTAACGTGTCTTTGAATCTATAGCTCCTAACACTTTTTTTTTCCTAAGTCAATTTCCTGGACAGAAGTAGTTTACTACTTCTTATGTAAAGTAAGGAAAAGGCCACACACATGGCACTGGCTTGTTGATATGAGAGAGAGGGAGGAAATAGCTTCGAGACAGGCATGACCTTGCAGTTCCAACCACAGGACAGAAAGCTGGCTGGGACTACCAGGAACAGTCTGAGAGCTTTTTCTTCTCTCAGCCCCTTCTAGGAGCTTCCTGTCTAGTGAGCTCTGGGGTAGCGGGACATCATCGGGGTGTCCTTGGCCCTGGGGGCTTGCATATCTGGGAAGCCTGACAAGGGACACTTATTTCTACCAGTGGAAGCAGGTCTTTTTTTTTCTGTACTGAGATGAATGGGCAGGATTCCAGAATGGGCAGGGCGCCTCACCAGAAGTCCTAGGGTCACAGGTAAATTATTACAGCTTTTATCATCTCTCGGGGCTCTTCTGGCATACAAAGGTCTCTATTTACCTCTCCTATAAAAATGGCAAGTTATTTACAGCAGAAACAGGGAATCCAGGACAAATGAGGAACTTACCAAAGGAGAGAAATGCTCTTCGGTTCCTGAGGGATTGTGTGGTCTCTCTTCCTCTGCAGATGCTGTACTGAGCTCTAGGTGGCATAAGAAGCCTGCAGGGCTGCCAGGCATCAACATTTATCTGGGTAGGGCTTTATTTGGAAGCCAGTTTAAACACCCAGTTTGTGGTAGTTACTAAGAACCCCAGATTGGAGGCCCAGAAAGGACCTGAGTCACTCCCATGCTTGGCTGGAAAGGAGGAGAAACTGGAGTCCTGACCTCTGCTCAAACTTCTTTCCCCTGCAACCAGCACCAGGAGCTCCTGAACCATCCACCAGAGGCCTAGACACTCAGCGTCCTTGGTCAATTTTATAAAAACATAAACAAAACCATAAATTAAAAAAAAAAAAAAAGAGGTCCCGGGAGGCGGCGGGCGGCGACAGCCCGGGCGCGGACGACCTCGGCGCAGGCTGGGGCATCACCAAGGGCCTTGACCCCAAAATGGCGCTGCTGGCTGAGCTCGAGCCGCTGCCCACAGACCCGCAGATCGAGACCGGGCCCTTCCTGGAGGTGGTGGCTCACCTGCCGCCCTTCTTTGATTGCCTTGGGTCCCGGGTATTCACGCCCATCAAGGCAGACATAAGCGGTAACATCACTAAAATCAAAGCCGTATATGACACCGACCCAGCCAAGTTCAAGACCCTGCAGAACATCCTGGAGGTGGAGAAGGGGATGTATGGAGCAGAGTGGCCCAAAGTGGGGGCCACTCTGGCACTGCTGTGGCTGAAAAGGGGCCTGCGATTCATCCAGGTGTTCCTGCAGAGCATCTGCGATGGGGAACGGGACGAGAACCACCCCAACCTCATCCGAGTCAACGCCAACAAGGCCTATGAGATGGCCCTGAAGAAGTACCATGGCTGGCTGGTGCTGAAGATCTTCAAGGCCGCCCTGTACGCAGCACCTTACAAGTCCGATTTCCTCAAGGCGCTCTCCAAGGGGCAGAACGTAACAGAGGAGGAGTGCCTGGAGAAGATCCGCCTCTTCCTGGTCAACTACACGGCCACTATTGACGCCATCTACGACATGTACACCAAGATGAATGCGGAGCTTGACTACACAGTGTAGGCGCCCGGACACACAGCCCCATGCGGGGACCAGCAACCCCATCACTGTGAATCAAGCTGGAATCCCCCAGCTCAGCCAGCCCGGCCAGGCCAGCCTGGGTCTGCAGGGGGCAGCCTTAGCTTGTTAGAGGTCTTTTGTTTTCTTGGTTTTTTGTTGTCTTGGCCTATTCTAATGGAGCAATAAACACCTTCCATTCACTCCTCGGCTCCCCAAGCAGCACCCTTCCAGTGTGCTTAAAGCCAATTAACGTTGCTAACGTGGAGGAATTCCTGGGGTTTTGTCATTTCCTCCCCTACCTAGCTCAGGAGGAACTCAGCTCAGGGGCGACATACACCTCACCCAGCAAAGAAGCCTGGCCCATCTGGCCCAGGAGTGTCTTGGATGCTTGAAGGACAATGGAAGTTTGATTGGAAGTTCAGCGGGTGCCCTACTGTGTGGCCTCTGTTTAAAAGGCAAGCTGGCAGGAGCCTCCCTCACGGGGCTCACACATCTGGCATAACCAGCCCTGTTCTCTCTCTCTCTCTCTCTCTCTCTCTCTCTCTCTCTCTCTCTCTCTCTGTCTTTTGTCAGACAGGTTTTTTGGGTTTGGGTTTTTTTCCCCCTGAAATGTACCAGCAAGCCTTTTCAACCAACTGACTAGGCGCACAGAGGTGACCCATACGTGACTGTATTTGCATTCTTCTGCATAATTATTTTCTTGGGGGGGGGATTGGCTCTTCCAACCTAAGAAACTGCCTCTCATGGGAGCCCTCCAGCTGCGGAGACTCAAGACACTGCCTTGCTGCCTTAACCGTCCTTCTGGAGCTAAAAGAGCTATATTTTTTAAAGTATTGGGGTAAACCTGCCCTGAAAGAATTGATGTATGTTTAAAAAAACAAAAAAACAACAACAAAAAAAAAAACAAGCCGGACGTGGTGGCGCACGCCTTTAATCCCAGCACTTGGGAGGCAGAGGCAGGCGGATTTCTGAGTTCGAGGCCAGCCTGGTCTACAAAGTGAGTTCCAGGATAGCCAGGGCTATACAGAGAAACCCTGTCTCGAAAAACCAAAAAAAAAAAAAAAAAAAAAAAAAAAAAAGCCCAATGAGGAACCATTGGTGATTTTTTTATGCAAAAACTAAATAATTCTTAATAAATAAATCTATATTTTGAAATCAAAAAAAGAAGAAGAAAGAAAAGAAAAAAGAAAACTCAGATAGCCAACTCACCCATGACACACTAAATTCATGACACACTAATGGTGCAAGTTCAGGTGAAGCCAAAGGAAGGGAGCGGGGTGGTCCAAGGAGCTCCAGGGCACAGAGGTGCCATGGGGTAGACTCAGAGGGGTGATCCCCTCTTTGTTTTTTATTTTTGTTCTGTTGTGGTGGTTGTTTGGGGGGGAACATATGCCCTACTTTTCTTTCTGTTGCTGTGATAAATACCATGATCAAAAGCAACTTAGGGGAGGGGAGGTTTATTTAACTTGCTCTTCCGGGACACCATCCACCATTGAGGGAAATCAAGTCAGAACTCCAGCAAGGCAAGAACTTGAGGCAGATTCCGTGGAGGAATGCTGCTTACTGGCTTCATCCTCTGGTTTGCTCCTCCTGGGTTACGACCCCTGGCTTGCTCTGCCAACTTGTTCCCCCTGGCTGGCTCCCCCTGGCTGGCTCTCTCCTGGTTGCCTCCCCTATCCCACCACACCCCACCCCCAGCTGGCTCTCCCTGGCTGGCTCTCCCTGGCTTGCTCCCCCTGGCTTGCTCCTTCTGGTTTGTTCAATTTCCCTTGTAATCTTAATATACAATCTGGTTTCTATTCATATCACGTATATTTTTCCTCCCCACGACCCCTTTTAAAGTTATCTTCAGAGCTGGTGGGGTAGAACACAAGTTATCTAATAGTGTGTGAGATTGATTTGTAAGTTTTAAATATGTGCAATTCATCCTCTTGACCCTTACAAAACTCGGGGACAGGCCTGTGTATGAAGAGTGCTTTCCTATTACTGTTGGTTGCTTATTGCTGTGCATCACTGGACAAGACGGGCTCGCTCCATTGTGGCGTTTTCATAAGGATTTGCAGTGAATGTATTTTGACCATGATCACTTGCCCCTGAGGAATCCTCTCTCTCTGCACCCTGTTTTCTCTTCTATACTGTGTTCTATGCAAAATTCGTTTGGAAAAAAACATGCCATTCATGCCCTGGAGGTCGTTAGCACTGATTCTCTCTGGTTCTCTTTGGCTTACTGTGAACATTTTTTTTTTTTTACAATTTTATTATTCATTGGCAAATATTGTATATATCTACCATGGGTCATGCAGGACGTTCCTTTCAATGGACTGACTCTTCAGCTCTCTTCTACTGGTAGATACTGTGCAATGGGTCAATTGTGTTACCTAGCAACTAACTACTTAAGGTAAAAATGGCCCCTGATGGGTAAACTGCACCTGTATAGGGAAGACTTGCAAACAACACTCTTAGTGCCCACTGGGGAGTCACAGCTGTGGGCCTTTCTCAGTGCACTAACTTTTATAAGTGGGAAAATCTATTTGGGGGGACCTCTGGAAACTGTGCCCGCAAAATTATTACAGGAGATTCTAACCTCTGGGTTGCAAGGCTTGTACAGCAGGCAGGTCCTGTGCTCACCCAGTGTGTTCTGTCTTATATCCTGCTGCCTGTGCCAAGTGTGGACTACTCTAATGCTGTGCGTACAAACATTTAGCTGAACCCAATGCCAGTCCCTGGAGTGCACGGCAGACATTTAGGTTGAACCTGACAGTTTCTATGTCACGTTGTGTCTGTGCTAACAAGGAACAGTAGTGCTCCAGGATTCACCTTGTCCGCCTCTGAGAAAAAGCTTTACAAACAACGTCCACACATTCCATGATGCTTTATTTGTGGTGGAGAACATTATAGGCTAAAATGACCTCCCCCCAAATAACCAATAGTCTTATTTTTTAGATTGCAAGAGTTAAGTTGCATTAGAGCCAACTCTAACCGTCTAATAAACGCAACAATAGGTACCCTAACCTAGATGAGGTGAGCCAGTTTTAGTGAAAGTGCTTCGTTTTCATTTTTTTGTTGTTCTGTTTTAACAACACAGTCCACTCATGCCATACTTGGTTGAAGTAGTGCCCAAGGCTGAATGGAGCTGCTTCCCCTCCTCCAGGACTTCCTTCCGGGTGGAAAGGTAGACTCACCTAGCCTTTTCCCTCATCCTGAGTAGGTTTTATAGTTGACGTGTTAGAGACTGAGACAGTTGGCACCTCAGAGTCTAGGCTCTCAGCCTCGTCTAGCTCAAAGTCCTCGGACTGCTGTTCCTTATAGACTTGCTCCTCCAGCATCGATTCGGTGTTGCTGTGAATGATCTCATGGGCTGCCAGGATGTGCTTCCGCTGCGCATTCCTCACTGGACCAAAGCAACAGAGGAACTTTTAATTTCCTGCTTGAAACCATCCCTCAGTGAGTGTTTATAAGATAGGGGTAAGGGGGGTGGAGAACCCGTAATTTTCTAAAACACACATTTTCTACTTTGGGCTAACACTGTACTCAATAAAAATGACTCGTGGCGTGTTTTAGAAGGACACTCCTAGAAGTAGAGCAGACCTGTTATCTTTTAAATCTCAAGTGTTCTTCCACTGAAGGCTTGGTCACCGGCTGTGGCACTACTGAGAGATAACTGGGTCATCAAGGTTCTGGTTTCACCAACGAGTTAATCCAATGCCAAATCTAACTTGGCAGGGGTTCGTTGGATTGTATGGACTTTGGACCTGGTTAACTTTGGTGTGCAATGTTTTGGATTTTAAAAAGCTTTCTTAGGATAATAAAATTCACAAAACAAAGACCCCATTGATGAGTCTTGGTTGTGTGGACTGAGAGGAAGTGCCCTGTGGTGTGCTGCTGAAGGGCACCTCTTGGCTCGGGACCACTCCTTTCTCGTTCTCACAGAGCAGGACGTACATGTACGTCCACAGATCCACTCTTCTGTCCTTGTTCTGCCTCACCACAGCCCGGAAGCAACAGATTCACTGCCAGTGGTGAAAATACGTAAGACTGTGAGCTTAGAAGGCGGTCCTGAGTGCAAACCCTAGGAACATATATCACCAAGCCTTAGGACAGACAGACAGACAGACAGCAAGTGTTGCAGCCCTTGGAAAGGACAGGCATTCATGTTGATAAGGACAGTGGCATCAGCAATCTGCATTTGTCCTTAATTGGTGGTAGAGACTGCTTTAAGCAATTGATATGTGGGCCCTTATTTAATTCAACCACACTCATAAGAGAGACTATCATTAACAGCCTCACTTTCAGAAGGACATGCACACAAAGGAGTTATCAGATCATTTATTCTAAACCATACGGCTACAGTTAAGGACAGTAAGATGTACCAGAGACTGGGCGTGGTGGCACATGCCTGTAAGCCCAGCACTTAAGAGGCTAAGGCAGGAAGATTGCTAGTTCAGGGCCAGCCTGGTTATGTAATATATGAGACCTTATCACCAAAGGAAAAATAAAAACTACTATGTATTCCTTACTCTTCAGATATTGATAACTTTACATAGGGAAGCATACATAGCAGGGCACTCCACTTTGCAGTAATATGGTTGGAAAAACAGGGGCTTTGAGGCCACATTTGTCAGGACTCAACCCTGCAAGTCATCTGTTTCCAACCACTAATTTCCTTTACATAAAAATGAGAACACACTTACAGCTTTTATACGAGATTAAGATAATGTGCAGTTTCTAATGCTTAATGTACTGCCTTGAACTTGGCATGCACTGTAAGAAAACTGGGCTAGCGAGAAGGCTCAGCAAGGACCATGGGACCCACATTTGCTGCCTTGCACACATGTCAGGCAGGTAGTTTACAACCACCTGCAACCTCAGCTCCAGAAGATTTGATACCCTCTTCTTGCTTCTGTATACACACACACACACACACACACACACACACACACACATACACACGGTGGAGGGGAGAGACAGACAAAATACAATAAATTTTTATTTAAAAATAAGATCATTTCAAATGACCTATAAATATGTCTTAGACTTGGGTAAAGCATGTGTGTAAAACACATGGTTCTCTTATTTGAAAAGGAGAAACAAAGCCAGGTATGGCAGTGCACACTTTTAATCACAGCTATCAGGAGGCACAGACAGGTGGATCTCAGTGAGTTTGAAACCAGCCTGGTCTACATTGAGAGTTCCAGGACAGCAAGAGCTGCATAGAAAGCCTTAGAGAAGGGGTGGGGGAAGAGAGAGAGAGAGACAGACAGACACAGACAGACAGACACAGACAGAAAGAGAAGCGAAGCAAAAGTTCCAAGTGTCCATTCTCTGTATAGATGTAGCAGTAACCAAACATAAAGAAATCAGTATTACGTGAAAAAGCTGAGGACCCGCGCACCTGCGCACTGACATTTCTCCCCTGGGTCTCCAACACTCAATATCCCCCCTCCAAATCCTTCTCCTTAGGCCCTCAAGGAGATTTGAGAAAGACTTTTTTTTCTTAATTATTTCATCTTTTAAATTTTTATATGTATATGTTGTAGGCACGTGCTCATAAATGCAGGTGCATGCACTCAAAGGCCAGAAGTATCAAGTCCCCCAAGATGGAGTTACGGACGGTTGTGAGCCACCCAACCTGGGTGCTGGGGACCAAAATTTCGTCTTCTGCTCCTGTTGTTGGGAGGGAATTTCAATCTGGTAAGTATTTGGCTCATTCTTCCATCCCATCTCTTTCAATTCCCTCAGGAAAGATGGCTCTGAAGAAGGCTGACCTAACTTTGGACCCAGAAACAGAAAGGGCTGGCTGTTTTCTCAAGGATCTTGAAAACATAGTGGCCCTAATTTACACCATAACGAATATTTCTTGATCTGAGTGTTTAGTCTGTCACTGTGGACACTGCAATTGTCTGTGTGGCAGTTAGGTAGGACCCGTGAAAACCTAAAACACGAATATTCTGCTTACCGACACTTACACTGCTGGGAATCTCAGGGTCGTGGCCAGGACGTGTGTAAATATACTGACCACATGAACTCAGAATTTACACCTGGACACTGGAAACAGATGAAATGCTGAGTGCTAGAAGGTGGCAGCTTTAAAATTCGACTACCATGTGTAGGAAAAATATCAGCGTCCCTTGACCTGACGCATTGGGGTCCACTTAGCCCTTTGTCCCTAATGAAGCAAATCTTTCATTTTTCTGCTTCGGTTTCTCCAGAAGTTTCTACAAGCTAAAGGCTTGTGGGTCACTGTCCCGAGTTCTGTCCTGATGACATCCCTCCCTGGGGTCAGACCTGGCTCTGCAACAGTTTGAAGATTCCAGAAAAATCTTTAAAATTTTTAAATTTTATTTTTATTATTTTAACTATGTGTATGTGAGTGTGTGTGGGGGGGTGGAGTGGGGGGTGTCCACATGAATGCAAATGCCCACAGAGGTCAGAGGTCACAGGTCACAGTTCAGACATGCCAGATCCCCCTGGAGCTGGCGTTACAGGCAGTTGTAAGCCACCTGATATGGGCACTGGGAATCGAACTCAGGTCCTCAGGAAGAGCAGTGTGTGCTCTTAACCACTGTGTCGATCTCTCCAGCCCCAAATGTATTTTGCGTTTTAATACATATTCTTACCTTTTCTATTGACTAAAAGTACCATTATTTTTTTTTAAAAATGCCGTTTTTGACAAAGGATAAATGGAAACTGTTGTACTGAGATGACCCCCGAGCAGAAGCACTGTTAGTGACTCAGGAAATGGCCAAATGTCCTTAGACTCTCAGGGTGTCCCTGCTTTTCAGCACCCACTGTTTCTGTGCCCACTCAGTGGGAGGCTACACCCTGGGAACTTGAGGACGTCCTCTTATAAAAGGTGAAGCTTGGTGCTCTGACTGTTACTGGAGGCCAATCCTGCCTCTGCAGCCAAGCAGCAAGAAGAGAGAGAAACAAGCTCTGAAGCCAGACCAGGGCTTCTCCAGAAATCCCCACACCTTGGTTTGGAGATACAGCAGGGAAGAGAGCCTAAGGGGGTGGGGTTGGGGTTGCGGGTGGGGCTTACCTTTCTCTTTGACAAAGTCTTTTTGTACCTCTGGGATGAGAAAACTGTAAACCAGCTCTGCAACAATCTCCTCTGACTGAAGATAGGTTCGGCTGGCAAAGAAGCAAAGGCACAAATAAACGAAGGAACTCCTCACTGTTTCCCTGCTTGGGCAGCTGACGGGCACCGATGCCCACATGGCCTACGTGAGTCACGTGAATGCCGTGATCTGACACAGTATATTCCTGGAGAGCTTGTTTGACATCCTAAAAAATTAGAATCTGATCCTATCCAGCCTCCTACGAAGCACATGTTAAAAATTTAGCCAAGTGCTTAGAAGTCTAATGCCTCAGGATTAAGTTCAAATAATGTCAAACACATACATCCATCCGCTTTGCTGTTATGCTCTGGGCACTGTAATGATACATGGGGATGGAAATAAGTCCAAGGATGGAGGAAAAACTGGGGAAGTCAATCCCTAAGCTCCTACCAGGAAGGGAACAGGAATGCTGAGTTCCAGCATAAAGAGTGATGTTAGTGAGACAATGGATGTCAAACATGGCTCTCAGACTGTTGGTGGAGCTCTAAGTGCCTGAAAGATCACACATGAATAACAGTGGCTATGTATCTATGACATCAACTATTTCCGTCTCCCCTCACGATGCGTACCGGTTCTCCATTTCATAAGCGATGTTGTTGATCTCCTCAGCGATCTTCTCGATTTCTTTTCTGGCTTGTTCCTCTGCAGTTCTCTCCTCGGTGTTCAGTATGATGTCTTCCAGGTAGGAGGTTACCGTACTTTGGTGAACTTTAATCACCTGCAAAAATAAAAATAGTACTTGGGAACTTCTCTTGTAAATGAGATGAAAGTTTATTTAAGTCACCAGCCCCGTCTATTTCTCATCCAACTGCCTAGGCTTTCTAGGCAGCCCAAGCATGAGCCATAAAAGCGAGGCTGCAGAGCAGGAGGCCTGGAGGGTCCCAGGTCACTCACGGGTTTGCCGCATTGTCATAATGGCTCTTGATTACTTTTTTTTTTTTTTTTTGGAGATTTCTTGATATCATGAAATAGAATTCAGAGGACTTTGGGGGGTATGCAATCAAACACATGTGCAGTATGAATCAGTATTCGTATAGCTGCTGCTAGTGCCTGAGAAGGCCACTGGGTCCTTCCTGGTCACGGCCTATTCCACTTTCATGATAGGCCTTACTTAGCTTTAGACTTTTGCTAATTATGTAACCTCGGGCTCTCTCTCTCTCTCTCTCTCTCTCTCTCTCTCTCTCTCTCTCTCTCCCTCTCTCCCTCTCTCCCTCTCTCCCTCTCTCTCTTTCTCTCTCTCCCTCCTCCTTCTCCCTCTCCCTCTCCCCTTCTCTGACACACATGCACAGAGTACCATGAGCATCAACTGTTAATCTTTGTCTATACATATTTTGCGTGTATGCATATGCCTCAACAAATTGTGAGTCTCCTAGAGGCAAATTCATTTTTATGTCTAAATATTTCTTTAAATCTGAAATAAGACCTGTTTCTTAGAAGACCTGTTAGGCAACCTAAGTGTGCAATACTTATTCTTCATGTACCTTCAACCCCAATATCAACCTTGAACCCCTTGCCTTCCTGATGTTAGCATCTTGGTGGCAGTTCAATACGTTACCAACCAAGACACTTGTTGAATGTCAAATGTGTGCAGGGCATATGCTGATGTTGCAGAGAGTACAACGTGAGTGCGCAGTATGCTTGCTCTCATGAAGCTCAGCCTGTAGTTAGGAAGCAAGCTACAAAAACATGGAACATCAGATAGCTGAGTCGTATAATAGAGATGAGGTCAGCTTAATACAGACCATGTATATATGTGTATATGTATATGATGTATATGTATATGTATGTGTATATACGTAAAATGACATATGTACTTGCACATAAATGGTCCTTAAATCAGGCCCAAAAACCTTAATCCTTTTGTGTCCTTAGACGTCACTGAAATTTCTCCCTTTCCCACTTGGCCATCCCAAACCAGGTTTCAGTTATATTCTTGATTATGCTCCTGTCCCTGAACATTCATCATTCTCTCCACTTACCTACCTCAGAAAAGAGGAACCACAGCCTCAGGTTGTATAAGCCCTAGGCTAGTCCCCATTCTCCAGCTCACCCTGTGTCTGCCTCGGGCCTCAACTCCTTAAAGAGGACCTAGTTCTTGGCCTCATTTGCTCCCTTCAAGGAATCTTGAATCCTAGAACTACGTATGCGTTCTATGTCGTTTAAATTGCAGGAGAGGAGAGTTGTGTCTGTGTTTTCCCTAGAGTATCCCCAGAGCCTCTGCACTTCCTAGTTAGAGTGGAAACTCTGCATACTTGCTGTCTTAGTCAGGGTTTCTATTCCTGCACAAACATCATGACCAAGAAGCACTTGGGGAGGAAAGGGTTAACTCAGCTTACATTTTCCACATTGCTGTTCATTACCAAAGAAGTCAGGACTGGAACTCAAAACAGGTCAGAAAGCAGGAGCTGATGCAGAGGCCATGGAGGGATGTTCTTTACTGGCTTGCTTCCCCTGGCTTGCTCAGTCTGCTCTCTTATAGAACCCAAGACTGCCAGCCCAGGGATGGTCCCACCCACAAGGGGCCTTTCCCCCTTGACCACTAATTGAGAAAATGCCTTACAGCTGGATCTCATGGAGGCATTTCCTCAACTGAAGCTCCTTTCTCTGTGATAACTCCAGCTGTGTCAAGTTGACACAAACTAGCCGGTACACTTGCTAAATCAAGTGAAACACAAAATTCACAAACCCCATTTTATGTCATGAAATGTCTGTATGATTTCAAGAGAAATCTCAGTCTGGGACGTCTTTGGTCACATCTGGCTCCCTCTGGGGAGTTTACATCCACCCAGCTGCCCTAGCTTGCCTCCTTGAATATCATGTCCTCTTGCTGCAGGCGCCTTTGCTCCACCTGGCGCCGACCGCTCTCTTCTGCCTCCCGCATGCGCCGTTGGCGCTCAGCCAGCATGGCAAAGGCGTGGATCCTCCTCTCCTCCTGCAGCCTCACCAGCTCTTTGGACAGGAAGTCGAACATATCCGCCAACACTCTTCCTTCCAGGTCACCCAAGTGGTTTTCAACCACTGACAACTGAAAAACAATAAAAAAGACTCTAAGAATGGTGGCCACTAAGGGTCGAATGATGACTCAAAACGACCAAGCAAGGTCATTGTCAGACCAGCCTTAACCGGAAATGCTATGCTCCAATGGCCCCACCCTGGGGCACTTATTGGGCTATGTAATACAAACTTAGATCTGAGGAAGCAGATTGCCTAGTCTGTCCCTGATGGATCACAGCCCTCGCGTTACAAATGCGACCTAGTGAGACATTTTTTTAGCAACACAGTGCAATTTCTAAAAATTGTATGTAGGAGGTCAGACATGAAGGAAAACAAGAGGCTTCTATTGAAAGGTAATATTGTATTCAATTTAATAAAATGGAATTTCCTAGAAATTCACTCATGACAACTTTTAATTTTTAAATGTCCGGTTCTTTCCTACAAGCTTGAAGGACTTTCAAACATTGAATAGCATGAAAGTGGAAAACCTCAGTACTTTTTAGACTTTTAATAAGTTCAAAGGTATTAACAGTCATCTTTAAAAACACCGCAGGATAAAGCTTAAAAGCCCATGCACCACTGAGGTAAAATAAGGGACCCGAGGAGGGCTCAGTCAGGGGTACGCCACTGATGTGTGGGTATCCGTGCCCTGGCTTTCACAGAAGAGCATTTAAAATGGCTTCTCTGCTCCCCTCCCTCTTCTGGAGCAAAAGGGAAAGTCTCCCTTCTTCCCGCCATGATGGCTCTGCTCTGAGCCCCCTCTGGTTTGTGTCTAAAGGGAAGGGATATATCCAGGTCACAGGGGTAATGACGCTGACTGAGACTGTCTGCCAAGGGTAGTGGTTAGCTCAGCTCCCTCACACACACACATCCTTTCCAGCCCTCAAGTTCAATGTCCTTTTCAACAGTGAACACTAAAAAGGGTGAAGCTAGGGCTTGTCGCTACTCTTACATGCATCAAGAGTGATGCTCTGATATCCGAGAGGGTGGATTCTTTCCCTGTCTCCATGGATCTAAACGCTCTCATTTCCTAAACAGCTAACCTAAGATCCATCCACATCTGCTTGTTCGTGTCCTTGTTCCTTTTTAGGAAACGTAGCCAGGCATGCTCAGGCAGTGCTTAGCAGCCATCACTGCCACAGCCGTTACCATTCCTTCATCCCAAAATGGAGGAGCTGTGTGTCCTGAACAGTTCTCCACAGAAACGGCGGAAGGTAAAAAGACCAGCCTTCTTATGAGTATGGAACGCTCCTCTCCCTCACACTCCTGCACTGGGAACCTCCCTAGGACTGAAGTTGAACAGTCTTTGGAGGGGTGACAGTATTTCCCAATAACCCTTCCCATCTTGCTTAGCTGACAGTGAATATCCACTCCATAGGTTCCTTAGCTCTATGTGCCTCAAAGAGCCAAGGAGAGAATTTTTCCCATCTTACCTTGGGCCTACTGCTCTCCTGGCTTTGCGCTCCCTGTCTGAACATCTCCAAGACACCAGAACCACCAGATGCAGACACTCTAGGTCCATATTATCTTTATCTGTCATCCGTCCTACTTTTAGGTGGCACGGCGTGTGACTCTCTTACTGTCTCACCTCCAACCTTGCCCCTACTCTCCCAAGCCCACTGAATGTCAATGACATTGATGTCATATAAAATTGAACACTCCCCCATAGGGTCACTGACCTATGGCACTGCTGTCTTATCAAAAAAGTGAAGCTGTTGTCATTCCCAAGTTGGTTATTATTTGTGCTCAGTTCCCATATAGCATAGTATACTATAGAGTTACATGTGTTATTCAAAGTGAGTCAGACAATGTCTCTGTAAGTACTACAGCTTTAACACTAAAGCTCTGTAACTGGGCAGAGATTTGTTGTTGTTAGTTTAGCAACAAGGGGTAGAGCAGGGGAGCCTGATGAGAGTCACCAATCATTGTGAGGCACAGGCATATTTAATGGGCAGCATAGCCAGCAAGAGCAATCCACATGGGATGCCAAATGTTTTCATGTTAACTTTTGTAACTTATTCAATCTTTCTGCTAAGCCCAGGCTTGAGAGAGTTCAGCAGAGTTATTAAATAAACGTTTACAAAAACTTGAATTGGAATAAAAAAATCTTTGGAAAAGGTATGTTTGTTTTCGGTTTTTTGAGACAGGGTTTCTCTATTTAACAGCCCTAGCTATCCTGGAACTCTTTTTGTAGATGAGGCTGGCCTTGAACTCACAGAAATCAGCCTGCCTCAGCCTCCCAATTGCTGGAATTGAAGGACTGCACAACCACTGCTCAATCTCTTGTTTCTTTGGCTTGTCTTGTTTTGTTCTGTTTTGTTCTGTTCTGTTCTGTTCTGTTTTGTTTTGTCTTGTTTTGTTTTTAAGTACAGTGAAAGAGCGCTGGTTCCACTCAGCTGGGGGCCGCCCCCATTCATATTTTGGGCTGCCCAGAATGCTGTGCTCCTGGCTGTAGAATAATTTTTATAATCCTTTCATCTATCGTTATTCCAGTGCCGTAATAACAGTAACCACCCTCGAGGGGATGTACTGCAAGTCAGAAAGGGCGCAAAGGGAGCAAAGGGCAGAACCTTGTCCTCATGCAGGTTCCTCTGCCGCTGTAGAGCCAGGGTCACTTGCTTCTCTGCTTTCTTCACTAGCTTGTCATCCTCTTGCAGGGCATGACTGGTGCGCAACTCCAGGATCAACTCCAGCCGCTTCTCCTTGCCCTCAAACATCTGCAACAAAGCAAATCCAAAAAGATCTGCCTGTTATCATGTGCCAAGACTGCGAGGGCCACACAGTGAGCTTGGAGACATGTGTGAGAGAGTTCCGTGCCGGCTGCTTGCTAGTTCACCAGCTCGAACCCACTCTCTTGAGCACTCTGTGCAGGGATGCTGGTGTACATGAGGGTCCCCTCCTCCTCCCTCTGCCCTCCCCATCCCTCTCTCCCCTCTCTCTGTGGGTATGGGTATGAATGTGTGGATGTGTGCTTTCAGTGTGCTGCTTTCTGCATCGGACACAGACAAGGTAGTAACTACAGGGTCATGTTAAGGAAATAGAGTCCTCCACTCAATTACTGTGCCCTCCTTTAAAAAAAAATCTTTTAACCTGAAATGGCAGTTGAGGCCAGTTTGCTTTTTCAAGGAATGAGCCTCCTGCCTCATAGTACACAATGGGCTATCTGAAAGGCACTGCCTGATTCACAGTGCTGAGCTCAGGTGCTCGCCAGCTGCCCTGGACTTGTCAGGTCTGAGTCTCCTGAGAACTACAGTCCTCAGGAGGGAGACCCATGAAAGAGGGCTTTATAGGCTGTGAGCTCTGCTGCAGCAGCAGAGATCATCCCGCCAAAGCTTGTAAAGTTAGGAGCAGCACAAGGCCTGCTGGTTGTTAGGGGTACACCCCTCAGACTCAAATTACTTCCCGATAAAATGAGATTCCTAGTAAGAAAGAACCCCAGAGGATACACACGATATAATGAGGGCACGCGGCAGGAGTCACACACCAGATGAGCAGCAAGTCTGGGGACGTAGCAGTTCCCCAGTTCGGTTTGTGCAGGCTGAGTTACAGCTGTGGCCCCCAGCAAGCAGGTACTTCCTATTTTCTTACCCTTGTGTGGCCCAGAGGGACAATGATGTGGGGGGGGGGAGGCCGGGAGGGGGAAATTAACTAAATTAATTCTATAATACATCGAAACAGGGGAGCAAGGTACAGGAAGGAATTCGCCTATGCAGCAAGCACAGACAGTTTCCATTGTTTCCTCTCAGGGGAGAAGTGCTGGCCCAGTGGTCAGACCTACGCACCATGTTCTGCACGACTCTGCCCCGGAGTAGCTTCTGCAAGTAGATCACAGCCATTTCTATTTCTCCTTCTTCCTACAGAGACAGAGAGGGGAGCAGCCTGAGAACAGCAGCAGCCTGGGGAAGCAAACAGTTTTTGAAGATTTCAAGCATAAGGGTGCGATAGACGCCAAAAGAATTAAAAGAGGGGAAGATGGGGCTCTGCTCTCCTCGAACACACCGTGTCTTAAGGGTTACCTACTGCATCATTAAAATTCATCATTCTTAGTTTATGAATAATACATCACTAATGAGAGCCTAAAAGAAAGGAGCGATGGCATCGCCAGACTAGCCTTCCGCGTGGAGCCCCTTCCAGCAGAATCGTTCTGCATCCACAAGTACAGCTAATAATGTCCTCTAGCGATGAGACTTTCATGTTTGCTTATGAGCAATGAAGAAAGCAGGTAAACTGGGGGAGGCTTTTCACATGAGTTAGCTACACTGGCAAAATCAGGATACAGTGGCTAAGAGTCACCATCTGCAAAACTTGACTGAAATAAACGTGTCAGCATGAAGAGAGCCAGAGACCCCAGCGTGCTCCGCCCTAAACGGGGCAACTCTACCATTCCGCTCCTCCAAAGGTTCAGAGATTATCGTGGAGGAGGGGACAGAAAGAGGGTAAGAGACAGAGGCAGCAGGCGACTATAAGTAAATGGTATTTTCTGGATGTGACAGTACCATTGCCCACACGAACTCACAATGGGTGTGTTACTGCACACTAGAGACCTGCACAAGATCAAACCCACCAAAATCCCTGGATGCATGGGGCGCGGGCTCATGAAATCTCACCTCTAGCCGATGAGCTACTAGCAGTTGATTGTGGTAGGGGAAGGAAGACAGTTCTCTTCGGGAATGCAACCCTGAGAGGTTACCCATGCCCCAGTACATGGCCATGTGCCCTTATACAACCCACAAAATATCAGTGGGGTTTTAAAAGAGCATGTGAATACTATTCAGCTCTTAAAAACGAGGGCATTACTGATTTTGCCGGCAAATGGATGGAACTAGAAAATATCATCCTGAGTGAGGTAACCCAGACCCAAGAGGACATGCATGATAGGAGCCTAGCATGTCTGTCCTCTGAGAGGCTCTGCCAGCAGCTGACTGAGACAACTGCAGATATTTACAGCCAACCATTAGACTGAGCCCAGGGACCCATATAGAAGAGTTAGGGGAAGGACTGAAGGAACTGAAATGGATGGCAACCCCATAGGAAGACCAATAGTGTCAACTAACCTGGACCCCTGGGAGCTCCCAGAGACTGAACCACCAATCAAAGAGCATACACCAGGTGTTCTGAGACCCCAGGCACATAGATAGCAGAGGACTGACTGGCTTGTCTGGCTTCAGTGGGAGAGAATGCACCAAATACTGTAGAGACTTGATGCCCCAGAGAAGGGGAATCCCCTGGGCAAAGCACCCTCTCAGAGAGGAAGAGGTGAGGGGATGGGGTAAAGAACTCTGGGAGGGGGGAACCGGGGGGGGAGCAACATTTAGGATATAAATAATCAATTAATTTTTAAAAAGAGCACATTTGCTGGGCAGTGGTGGCACATGCCTTTAATCCCAGCACTCGGGAGGCAGAGGCAGGTGGATTTCTGAGTTTGAGGCCAGCCTGGTCTACCTGTCTCAAAAAACAAAACCAACCAACCAACCAAACAAACAAAAAACCCAAAACAAAAAAACAAACAAACAAACAAAAAGCACATGAAACTGGAAGGAATGTATGGTGGAGGAGAATAAGGAAGGACTTAGGCAGAGAATGAGAGTCCTGTTCAAAAGATGTTATCTGCTTGTGTAAAATGGATGTGCGTCAAAAGAAGTAAACCTGGAAATCCCATTAAGGCTTCTCAATATAAAATCGATCAGCAGGGCAGTGGGGGAGCTGACGCCTGACAGACAAGGAATAACTAACCGTGTGAGCAGAGTCTGGAGAGGGAGCCTTTCTTGGCCCAGTAGTGGAGAGCCAGCTAGTCAGTGTCCCTTCAGAGTCCCCCAAAGAAAGCTACAGATGTTAGAGGCTCTCACTCACCTGCTGCATCCCTCCTCTGAGAATACGCTGCAGTCACCTGTGATCCTGTTACCCTGGACTCCCTCCCCAGTGCTGAGGTTACAGGGACTTGCCACCATATGAGGTCAGGCCTGCCTCCTTCTCCATCTCTCCTCTCCTCCTGTTTCCTTCTCCTCTCCCCACTTCCTCCTCCTCCTCTCTGTAACTCCGGATCCAGGGGAATCCAACACCTTCTTTTGTTCTCCATGGGTCAATGCATGCATGTTGTGCACAGACACAAGTGCAGACAAAATAGCCAGATACGCGTAAAGCAGAAGAAATAGAACTCGAAAGAAATTTAAAAGAGAAGGAACTGATTTTACATCACAGCTTGAGACACTAACACTGTTAGCTCCTATTTGTTTTCTACCCAAACTACCCTAAGCACGAGCCAACTGAAGTCCTTGTAGGTAGTGTTTCAAAGAAAAGCTTCAGACTTACATAGGAAGCCATTTCCAAGGAGGGGGTTGGAAGCCGAGCCTGAGAGATGGGATTTTTTTGCAGGAATCGCAGAGATTTCGTTCCTTCTAGACCTTTATTCTTCTTATCCACCAGTGCCTGAAATAAATACCAACTGATGTCATCTTGTTCTCTCCAGTGCCAGATCTAGACTGTGTATCTGAGTATCAGAGTCTCTAAGCCTATATTCAAGGTTAGCCAAGCCAGTTCTGGCTGGTGTATTTGTATTCACACAGTGTGCTATCACACTCTTAGGAATACATTAACCACTAAACAAATACAGCGTCTATTTTCAAATAGATATTAGTTGATGTTATGCTATGTGCGTGTGTACATGCCTGAGTGCACATGTATGCACTATGTGTGTGCTTCAGAGGTCAGGAGCGGGAGTTGGGTCACCTGGAACTGGAGTTACAGGTGGTTGTGAGCACCATATAGGTGCTGGGAACTGAACCCTGGTCCTCAGCAAACCAAACCTGGGTCCTTTGCAAGAGCTCTACGCTCTCTTAGTTGCTGAGTCATCTCTTCAGCCCAGACCAGGTTTTGTATCAATTTCCATCAAGGATCTCTGGGATTTGGGGATTTTTTTTTTTTTTTAATTTTAGAGGGTTCTGTTCTATGTGCACGTACACATAAGCCCAGGCACCGCTTTCATAGGTCACTTATTGTTTTCAAAAAATATCAAAGATCGGAGATTCTCCTGTGTAGAGGGTGGGTCAATAAATGTTTGGTATGCTTTGCTGGAGAACATTAGACAACACTTGTCTCTAAGTGTAGAGGGGCCTTGCCTTTTTGCCTGGAAGTATGTGAATTAAAAAATATCAATTAACTCATTTCCAGGTGACAGGGTATGTGCAGTTTTGTATTTTTACAGGTCCCCTCCCCTCCTTTTATATCCCCCAATCCCCATCAAAATCATACATAAGGTTTATTTCAGCAATTCAACCTTAGCATCAGGGAAATTCTTTAAATTAAAAAGCACCAGGAGTTCTTGTGTTTGTGATTTAAAGCCTATACCTCGGTTAATTTTTGTCATAAGAGAATTTTTTTTACTATATTTCTTCATAAGAATATAAGCAAGTGATGTTTAAAGAAAAGCACAGCACCAACAGTTGAAGCTGTTAAAGGTGTACAAAGTGGGCTGGAGAGATGGCTCAGTGGTTAAGAGCACTGGCTGTTCTTCCAGAGGTTCTGAGTTCAATTCCCAGGTGGCTCACAACCATCTGTAATGGGATATGATGCTCTCTTCTGGTGTGTCTGAAGACTGCTACAGTATTCTCATATACATAAAGAAGTGTACAAAGTGTGAATGACATTTAGCACCTCCTAACTGTGGTGGTAAGGGAACCTCTGAGTTCATGCGAAACAAAACCAGCAGGGGCTGCTGCCAGCTCTGGGCAGCCAGGACTCAGGGAAAGCAGCGGAGACACAGCAGTGGGGGGCGGATACTAATATGCCAACAGCTGGGGAGCCCAGAGAGCAGAGCCCTGGGACACACCACAAGAAACCATGGGGAAATGGGAGTGTGTATGTACGGCTGAAACAGACATGTCATTTATGTAAGAAAATCTGGCAATATCCATCAAAAAGATAGATGTGCACATGTTGTGTGGACCGGCAATTCTGTGTCTGGGAACATCATATGTGTTCACCCATATACGAAATGGTGGAGACAAAAGTCACTGAAACACTGAGCTCAATGCTAATAATTCAAAAAACAACCTAAATATCTACTATGGTGGGGGCATACAAGACTCCATCATTGAAGTGTAAAACACAGTAATATTGACACAGATAGACACTCAGTAAGAAGCAAGAGCAGAACAGGATATTTTATATATTTATAACTTAGGTGAGCAAGTTTAGGGCAGAGCTGCGGCTCGATGATAGGTGTTGGTCTGGAGTGCTTGGCGGCCTGAGTTCAGTCCCCAGCACCAGAAAGAAGAAAGTTTTAAGAGCTGCCTTATGGGGAGCTGGGGAAGTGGTTGGGTCAGTGAGGTGGTTCCCAAACAAGTGTGAGGACCTGAGTCGGACGTCAGACGTCAAAGAATCTACTTATGATGCCACAAGAAGCAGTGCTCACCTGTAATCCAAACCCTGGGGGTGCGGGTGGGGGTAGCGGTGGGTAGAGGATCCCTGGGGCTCGCTGGCCAGCCATGTAAATCAGCAATCTACAGGTTCAGTGAAGGACAGTCTCTCAACATACAATAGGGTGGTAGGTGAGCAATTGAGAAAGACACCCATCATTTACCTCTGGCCGACGCATACACGCGCACCTCCCCCCCGCCGCGCCCCCCACACACTTCATTTTTTTTTTTTAATCCAATGAAACTGGGCATGGTGGCTTGCTCAGTCCTGTAACTCAGTGCTTGGGAGGCCAAAGCAGGGGAGTCATGAATCCCAAGCTAGCCCAAGTCACACAGTGATACTCTGCATCATTACAGATACATTTTTTTTTAAAGTTGTTAGTCTAGTGTTATTGTGTGTGTGTGTGTGTGTGTGTGCGTGTGCACAAGCACACATGGGTATGTGCAGATAAATGACAACTCTTAGAAGTTGCCTCTCTCTTTCCACCCTATGGGTCTTGGGGATTGAATGAGTTCAATAGGTCAGTTCAGGCATTAAGTAGCTTTACTTGCTGAGCCAACTCACCTGTCCATTAAAAAAAAAATGTGTTTTTCCAGCGAAATTTCTTACCAAGAACAACCTGAAAATACTATACTGTGGCAACTGTTTCAGGCCATTCTGGGTATTTCTCCTCTGTGGTTTCTATGCCATAGCTCAGGAAGCAACTTTGGAAGACAGTCCATCATCCTCCCCTCAGACAGTCCTGGATTCTCAAAATAGTGCATCCTTGCAGAGATGCTTTCCGTGACAACCTGGTACTGAGGAGTCTCTTCAGCCCAGTTTTCCAAACCAGGAGAGTCCGTGTAAATGCCTCTTGCTCCAAACCCCAGAGGAGAAACAGAAACAAGGGCACCAAAACAGAGCAACACTATCAATACCTACAGATACTTCAGACATCAAACGTGGCCCAGCTACCAGCAAGACTAATAGGATGCTACCACGAAGCCAATTTATCTCAGTTATTATCTGATGCCAAACTTTAGACTGTCAAGTTTTAAGCAATATGCTCGAAAGTATACCAAAAAGACAAGGCCGGGCAGTGGTGGCGCATGCCTTTAATCCCAGCACTTGGAAGGTAGAAGCAGGCAGAATTTTGAGTTCAAGGCCAGCCTGGTCTACAGAATGAGTTCCAGAATAGCCAGGACTACACAGAGAAACCCTGTCTCGAACCCAACCCCCCACTCCCAAAAAAAGAAAGTTAGAAATCTTCGTAGGTCATATGTCATATGAAGGGATTATTCTCAGACTACAATAGGAACTCTCGAAGCTATCAAATAGAATGATAAAACACTATGCAGTTAAAAAATTATGAATTATCAGTTCTAGAGATTTCCATTTCATAAGCCAGGTGTGGTGGTGCACGCCTTTAATCACAGCACTTGGGAGGCAGAGGCAGGCAGATTTCTGAGTTCGAGGCCAGCCTGGTCTACAGAGTGAGTTCCAGGACAGCCAGGGCTATACAGAGAAACCCTGTCTCAAAAAACCAAAAAAAAAAAAAAAAAAGACAAGAAACAACTATCTAAATGGTCAAACCAACAGAAGCAATGCAAAGAGATGGAAACGTTCTAACAGAACCACAAAGCATAGTTAGAAATCAAAATGCTGTAACAGAGACAAAAATGCCTTCAACAGGCTCAGAACTAACTTAACATAGCCAAGGTAAGAATCAAGTAGTTTGAAAATGGGCAATAAAAGCTTCCCAAAATGAACTATAAGGAGAAAACAACCAGTAACAGAATAGAACCCCCAGGAATTGTAGAGAATAACAAAAGGCATAACAGAGGAGGACCTGGAATACCAGATCATGGGAAAAGAGTCAGAGAGCTGGGTATCCCTTGACAAAAGGCTTGCAGGAAGCTCTGGCTTCAGTTCCAGCACCTCATAAAACCAGCATGGTGGCTCATGTCAGGAAGATCAGAAGTTCAAGTGAGTTTGAGGCCAGCCTGGGCTACACTGGGACCCTGTCTGGGGCTGGGGGGAAGGAAAAAAGAGATAGGGAGGAAGAAAGAGGAGAGAGAGGGCAGAGTAGAGGAGGGGGAGGGGAGGGCAGAGAAGAGAGGAGAGAAGGGGAGGGAAGAAGAGAGAAGGGGAAGAGAGAGGAGAGGGGAAAATATGGGAGGAAAGGGGAGAGGTGGGAAGGAGAGTGGAGTGAGGGGAGAGGAGGGGAGGGAAGGAGAGTAAGCAGGAGAGAACAGAAGAAATATTTCAAACAGTAATGGCTGAAACTTTCCAAAATCATTCTAAAAACACCAAGTATCTAGGAAACTCATAGTATAGCAAACAAAATAAAAACCTCAAGTAAAGACAAAAGTTTAGGTGCAGACTCCTTGAATTAAAGAAAGCCTCAGAGAGTATTTTGAAAGATACTAGAGGCCATGGAAGACATCACCTTTCCTATACAGAAACAATGAGAACAACAGATTTCCAGTCAGAAATTACAATGAATAAGATGTTGAAGTGCTGGGAGAAAAAACCGCCCGGAGGGGGGGGGGGGCGGGGAGTTCTGTACAGGGAGAGGAGATTCAGGCTGGATACACAGCTGACGGCTAAGACTATGGACTCTTCCTGCAACATGAGCAGAGTTTGGTTCCCAGCACCTACATTTGGCAGCTCACAACCACCTGTGACTCCAGCCACATGGAATCTAACGCCCTCTTCTGGACCCCATGGGTACTGCAGTCATGTGCACATACACACGTGCACATACACACGTGCACATACACACACGCAAAGATAAATATTTTCAGAGGAAAGAAACTAAAATAAATAACCTTTGTGCTTTGAAGAATAGTGTCCAGAAAGTTAGAAGACAACCCACAGAATGGAGGGACAGTCTGAAAGTAATAAAGGTCTAGTCTCTAGAATATTTTTTAAATTCAGTAACAGAAGGACAACTGTCTTTTAAAATGGACAAAATATTTAAATATACAAGGTACCAACGGGTACTTTAAAAGATCCTTAATGCCATCAAGCATTGGGGAAATGCAACTCAAAACCACATGGGGACACCACCTCCCTCCTGCTGAAATGGCTAGAAGAGAAGAGACCATAGGACACAAAAGGGTGTGCAGCGACTGGAACCCACACACCCTGCTACTGAGACAGAAATCACGTAGTCACTTTGGCAAAAACTGGGCAGTTCATCAAAACCTAAAACAGCTGCTGTGTGGGCTATCTTCCTGCTCCTAGACACACATCCAGAAGAGTCACAGCCACGCCTCTCCAAGGCTAGAACACAGAAGACCATAGCGCCAACAGTAGAGATAACTGAAGTGCTCATCGGCTTAGGAGGGACTAAGTAGAATGTGGTCTGCCCACACAATGGAATATTATGTAGTCATCAAAAGAACGAACACCTGGAGCTGAGCTAGAGTATGTGTGGGCCTCAGGAACACTGTGCTGGGTGGCTGAAGCTAGTCGCCACATGCTATTTAGTGTATGGTTCCATTTGCGCAGCACTGTTTGTTCAGAACAAAGAGCTCCATAAGAAGAAAGAACAAGTAGAACAGAGATTAGTGGGGGATGGGGAGTGGTGGGGTGGGGATGATGGAATTAGTGAGCACAGACACAAGCCTGTGGACATGCTAACAGCCATCGGACTGTACGCTTTAAAGGGTGGGTTATTTATTTATTTATTTATTTATTATACATAAGTACACTGTAGCTGTCTTCAGACAATCCAGAAGAGGGTGTCAGATTTCATTATGGGTGGTTGTGAGCCACCGTGTGGTTGCTGGGACTTGAACTCAGGACCTTCAGAAGAGCAGTCAGTGCTCTTAACCGCTGAGCCATCTCTCCAGCCCCTAAAGGGCGGATTTAACTGTATGTGAACTTGTACCTCCCTGCCCCAACTGAAAGCAAAGGTGGAAGACTGGACACAAAGCCTGGAGCTCACTGCCTGCAGACCATGCTGAAAAGGATCAAATTCTTAAGGCCGAAGAAAAAAACTATACGGGTCAGGGGTGTACACGTCTGTAAAGACAGAGAGAGCGGCAGAGACCAAATAAACAAAGAAAGGTAAAATAAAATCTTTTGGTCTTCTTAGTTTTTAAAATGTCCATTGTCATCATGTGTGTGTGTGTGTGCGCGTGTGTCCCCTGTGCCATGGGCAAGCACCTTTATCTGCTGAGCCATCTTCTTAACCTAGTTCTGTGGGGGTCGGGGGGATGCTGTTTTGTTGCTTTGTTTTGTTGTTGTTGCTTTATTTTCTTTTTCTTTTTCATTGATCAAAAAAATTTAAAGCAATAAAAGTTAAAATGTGCCAAGCGTGCTGGCACGCGCCTGCAATCCCTGAACGAAGGAAGTGGAGGCAGGGGGATGATAAGGAGTCCACGGCCTTCCTCACTTATTCAAGGCCTACATGGGCCACCTGTGAGCCATCTCAACAAAATCAAAACAACCAGGATGGGGAGGGGAGAGAGAGTGAAAGTGTGTTGCTTGTCTATAGCACGTGTGTTAGGGAGCTGAATGACACTCATGTTCCAGGGATTAATGGAGACTTGAAAACAATCTGTCCCCACACTGGAGAGGCAGAGTATAAAATGTACGTAATCTGAAGGTAGGCTTTTATTCATTTATAAGTATAACCACATCCTGGTCTGTCCCCTCCTCTTCCTGCCCCTCCCTGCTCTCTTCATCAGCCTCCCAGTTCTGCTAAGGAATTAAACCAGGGTCTTGAACATGCTGGGTATGATGTGCCCGATTCTTGCCTCCAATCCTAAAACCTCACCAACCTCAAAGGGTTGGCATCAAAGTAACTCTGCTCTCTAACCACAGTGCCCCTAAGCTAGAAGCTCACCAGAAATTGAGTTAAAATTCCTATGTATTTGGAAATTTTATAAGGCATTAAATACAGGTTCAAAGCCACACTGGATACTTTTAGATATTAGAATTAAGAATGGCAAACATCACATATCAAAACAAGTAAGACAGCAAAAAATCAGCATTTGGAAGGAAATGCTTAGTTTAAAATACTTATATAAAAGTTGGTGAATGTTTGAAATTGATAATCTATACATTCAACTTTCCAAGCTTAGGAAAATAATCACATATCAATTCAAAGAGAAAGAGGTATATAATAAATACAAGAGAAGAAAGCAGTGTGGATATATATCTAAACCTGAGAATTCATTGTTTGGAAGAACAGTTCCAAGAAAATGAGCAACCCTCCAGTAAAAGAGATTAAAGAAAAAGAATCAAGATAATGTTACGCATGAAAAAAATGGACATGATTATATATAAAACAAATAAGAAAAATACAATCGATCATGTCAAAAAAACTGAACAGATAAAATGAGATTCTAAATGATATAATTTACCAAAATGAATGCAAAGTAGCTCTCTATGCTGTAAAGAAATTGAAGCAAGGTTAAATTGCCTCCCATGAAGATATCAGTCCTAAATGGCTTTGTACGTCTTTCCACACTGAAGCGACAGATCATCTCAGTCTTGTTCAAATTCTCAGAGGAGAAGGAAGAAGAGATGCTTCAAGGTCACCTCAAGAGAATATCTAAGTCTGACGCAATCCCGCACATGGGACATTAGAAGGAAAAATAAGAGCCATGAGCTCTATTGTCTGACTCGTAAGCAGAGAAGCAAAACATTAGCAAACCAGATCTAACGATGACTTAAAATGGACGATGCATCTTGACCACCGCAGGGTCATACACTGCTGCAGGGTAGGTTGGTATTCACAAGACATTTGCTCTGACAGACACAGCTGAGCACTGGAGAAGGTAAAGTGAGCACACGGTCCAGAGCTTCAGCAGATGGGGAGAGAAAGTAAGTTTCTGCAATACAACACAAAGTACAGGGTGTGGGGAAATCTTACAGAAAATGAGACCACTGAGTACAGCATTCAAGGAGAGCAAACGCAGGTGGGGACAGGGTAGGGGACAAAAGACATACGTGGTCCTTATCAAGGTCCTACGGATTTTCAACATGCATGGGTTCGCATGTTTACGTGTGCTTATGTGTAGATTTGTGCGCATGCTCAGGTGTGTATGGGTGTGTGTGTGTGTGTGTGTGTGTGTGTGTGTGTGTGTGTGTGTGTAAACCAGAGGCAAACTTAGATGTGGTTCCTCTGGACACAGTCACCTTGCTTTTTTTTTTTTTTTTCATGAGGTCTCACTGAGACCTGGGGCTTGATTATCATGACAGGCTGATTGGCCAGTGAGCCCAGGGATGCTACATCTGTCTCTCCACTGCTGAGATACATGGGTCACCACACCCAGCTTTCTTACCTGGGTGCTGGGGCCTGAACCTCATGTTTGTCCTCCAGCAAGTGCTTTACAGACTGAGCCATCTCCCCAGGCCTTGAGGTCTTATATTTTTCATGTGGAGTTGGAGTTCCTATAAGTTCTTACATGTTACAGATACTATGGGGGGCAGGGGGCAAGCAAATATCTGTGGACAGGAGGATGTCATAAACCAGGGGTTCCAAAGTGCGGCTCCTGGGTCTACAGCAACAGTATCACCTGGAGACTTGTGAAGACTGCCCCACATCTCCGTGGCTTCACCCAGACCTTTTGAACAGACACTCTGGGGCTGAAGCCTAGTGGCACGTTTTAACAAGCCCGCCCTGGGATTCTGAGGCCGACATTTGATGACCGTCCAACTTTCTTGCTTAGCTTTTAAACTAGATGAAAAGTCATGCCTCCTCTTCCTCTGGGTGCCCTCACAGCAAACATAAAGGGAAGAAAAGGGAGCCTGTTACAACTCGTAACAGCAAGTAATTCCCAATAGTAGAATTTGCTGGACGCCATAGTTTCAGGTTTTACACTATGCAGAGCCAAAGGAGGAAGCACTTTCAGAAAGTAGTAACTTCTGTGTAGGGAGAGGTAACCTCTAGAAAGGTCTGCTGGTAGTTTGGAAGGAAGGCAGACTACACGTTAGTTCTGGACAGCATGGAGCACCTCCAAGAGAGAAAGCCTAGAAAGGAGAAAGAATGTAGGCTGTGTTTCAGGTACACAGTCACTGCTGCCTTTGATGACTTGTGGTTCAGGGTGTAGCATTCCTAGGTAGAAGTTGGGATGGAAGGATCTAGTCTTCAGAGCCCGTCTATACCTTGTGAACTTCTGCCAACTCATAGTCCATCCTGGCTGTCCTCTTCAGAAAGCCGGCCTTGGTGGTAATGATTTGGGGCTTTGGAGGTTTGATCCTTGGCTGTGTCACAAAATCGGGGAGGGATGATTCAAGTTCCACTAAGCCTATATGGGAGGAAGATGGTGTTTTTAGTGTCCAGTGCTTACATTTAATGTGCTGAGAGTGCCCTGTTAGTGAGCTGTTGGAAGGACCATCTCTTAAGAGGGTGAATGTTTCTAAAGTGTAAATCGTGTGAGGTTAGCGTCTGTTCTCAGTGATGTGGGTGACTTCCCTAGGGAAGTATAGCCAGTAGCCAGCAGCCAGCAGCAAATCTACAGCCTTGTGACAGGTGGCGCCCCCATTTTGAAGTGGGTGTTCACCAATCCGTGATATTGTGCTCTGGAGATGTCGGTCTGGGCTCTAGGCTCAAGAATCTAACCACCACTAATTCATGATCTTGGCCAGATGATGCATCTGCGTGTGAGCTAAACTTTTAAAAATGTAAACTGGTCCCTTGGGCTTCATAAGAGGCACAGGTCTCTCCATCAGTTGGCCACCTGGGTGACTCTGCCTTCTTGGTTTTAAATGTCTGTGATTTCAGTATAAATGTTTTGCTTATTTTGTAAACCTGGTGTAAAGGGTTTTTTGTCTCCATTTTTGTTTTTAAATAAAAAAATCTATTTCACAACTTGACTGCTGGAGTTTGTTTTTGGGTAGGAGTCTTGTCAAGTTGCTCAGGCTAGCCCCAGACTTCTGGGCTCTGGCAAACTGGGTGCCTCCAGATCGAAGCTATAGACATTTGTTACTACACCTAAAAGCTATGTTTGCATACATACTTAGTAGCTAACTGAATTTACTCTGTTAAATTATTCTACAGGTGTTTCTTTTCTCTGAGTCTGCGTTTTTATTACTTTGTGTGAACCTGTCCTGTCCTGACAAGGTAGGAAACGTGGTCACTGATGCTTTTTAAATATTCTATTGCTTACCGTCAGTGTACGGAACCCAGATGTCTTCTCCTAAACTTCTAACGGCATGGATTTTTATTTTTAATTTTTTTTACCTTCATAGGTGTTGAGATAGTGGTTTCTGACTACAAAGTCCTCTGAGTTGTTGTCTGGGAAACGGCCAAGGCGAGACAGAGGTCCATAGACCTGAGATGCAAAGTTAGAGTAGTCCGAGATGATGTCTCTCCGCTGCAGCTTCCCTTCTATGTTCTTCCCCTTTCCCACGAGTTTTCTGATGTCTGAAATAAAAAGCTCTGTCATGGTTCTCTCCCCATACCTCTCTGAATGACAAATGCAGAACCCTTTGACTCAGCAGGAAGATACTGAGCGGGCCCACCACAGCTAGAGGGCAGCACTAGGAACAGTTCTTCCATCCGGGTAGCTCTGATACAGGAGCGGGTGGCAGAAGCTGAGTCAGCGAGCATCCTCAACGTGGAGTCGCACGCACCCCGCAGACTTGTGTGAGCACTGTGCGCGTGCGCACACACACACACACACACACACACACACACACACACACACACGTTTGAGATCCCCCGTTACAGGTATGCCACAAGTGTGAGGAAGTCGCACTGCAGGACCCAGACCCGCGGCTACCTTGCACCAGTTGTTCACAGTTCATCTGCAGGTCTTTGTATGTGACTTTGAGTGATAGAATTTAGTAAAATAGTTCACATTTGGCCATTTATCTATAAAAGCTAGTCAAATCCACCACTAGCTATGTTGTATCCCTAAAAGAAAAAAATGTCAGGGACATCTAAATACATAGCCAACAGCAAGCTAGTTAGATCAAAAACAAATTAAAGGCTGAATTCACTGAAAAGAATTTTAAGTAAGATTTTAATTTTTGGATTGATTTTACTTTTTCTGGAAAACATTTTTTAATGATCTTTTAAAAATGTGATTGAGTTGTTTAGAGTACATACATATCAACCGCTGATTTGAGCACATTAGTAGTGTAATTCTTTTTTTTTTCCCATGAATTTGAGGCATCTGGAAAGCTTTCAGAGCTGGTTTTTAAAATCTTTCTTTTTTTAATCAGATCTTTGAGAATTTAAAATAGCACTGTTTGATTATATTCACCTCCCTCCTCAACCTTCCATTTTCCTCCCTACCTACCCGAGTGTCCTCCTTTTGTTTGTTTGTTTTTTTACCCATAATGCCCCATTTGTATTGTCCACATACTCTTGGGTATGTGGCCTTCCACTGGGGTGTGGCAACTTACCAGGCTTAGCCCTCATAAAAGGTCATAGAATGTTTAAAAAATTATTTACTGTCTTAGTCAGGGTTTCTATTCCTGGACAAAACATCATGACCAAGAAGCAAGTTGGGGAAGGAAAGGGTTTATTCAGCTTACACTTCCATGTTGCTGTTCATCACCAAAGGATGTCAGGACTGGAATTCAAGCAGGTAAGAAAGTGGGAGCTGATGCAGAAGCCATGTAGAGATGTTCTTTACTGGCTTGCCCAGCCTGCTCTCTTATAGAACCAAGACTACCAGCCCAGAGATGGCACCACCCACAAGAGGACCTCCCCCCTTGATCATTAATTGAGAAAATGTCTTATAGCTGGTCACAGAATCTCATGAAGGCATTTCCCCAACTGAAGCTCCTTTCTCTGTGATAACTCCAGCCTGTGTCAAGTTGACACAAAAGTAGCCAGTAAAATAGCTTCCATTTTAAGTGAATGTGGATATGCGTGTGCATGCATGCGTGTGTGCATTTGTGCGTGGGGGTGGGAGTGTCTGCCTAATGCCATGGCACACGTGGGAAGGTTGAGGATAACTTTCAGGAGTTGGCTCTCTCCTTGCACTGAGTAGGTCCCAGGAATTAAATGTATTTACCCGGTGAACAATCGCAATGGCCCCAATAATACAATTCTTATAGGTAAAATGTAAAACGTTTTTCAATAAGAGAAACTACAAATAAGAAAAACTACAAAATTAAATTAAATGCTTGTTAATAATTTAAGTTTTTCATAAAACTTTTAACTTGGATTTTTAATTTAGTTCGTATGTGTGTGTTCATATAGTGAGTGCACACGTGTATAGAAGAATGTGCCCCTGTGCTAGCATGTGCAGAGGCCAGAGAAGGACACTGTGTGTCCTGTCCTATCACTCTTTGCTTTAAGCCCTTACACAGGCTCTCTCAGTGAACTTGGGGCCTGTTGGCTCACATACACTGGCTGGTCAGCCAGCCCCAGTAATCCTCCTCTCCTTCCCACGTTGTCCTAGGGTGACAGACAGACATGGCCACACCTGGGTGGTGCACTGGAGATCTGAACTCAGATCTTTGTGCCTGTACAGCATGCATGCTTAGTCACTGGGCCATCTCCTCAGCCTTTAATGTAAAAAAAAACAAAAAAAACAAACAAACAAAAAAAAAACGTTTTCTCTTAATCCTTCCCTGAGTAAGTAGTAAAGTGAATATTTCACATTTTTATGCATAAAATAAGAATGTATAATTATAGGATAAATAAGCATAATACATCTGTGGCCTTAAGATTTTCTTGATGAGAAGCAATTGGGAAAAATGACTAAAATATCATCTTTGGGGCAGGAATTTAAGATGATATTAATCAATGGGTTCCTTAAGCGGGGACTTGGGTTATGAATGTAAGGGGCCTAATACCAACACTGATAGAGTAGTAACTTGGCTACCTGTTAGAACATGGTCACTTGACTTTCTTAGCAATTTCCCTCCAATGTCCACCTTTCAAACAGAACTCCTCACCCTTTCCTATTCAACACCAGGACCAAAGAATTTCATCTGAGTTTAGTCAGGCTTGGTCAAAGCCCCAAAGCCGGGTCCCCTCCCGGCCCGTTCATGCCACATTTTACCTGATACATGCTTGTGTCGGATCTGCGCCACTTTGGCCTCCTTGGCTTCCTGCAGTTTACACCACTGGTCGTTCAGGTGCCTCATGGTCAGCTCATTCTGGTTCTCCTCTCGCCTCTTCAGCAACTGTTTCAAAACCTCCAGGCGCAGTTCCTGCAGTCTTGGGGATAGATTACAGAGTATTACTCTCTCAAACTGGGAGTTTTACTTGAGAGCCACCGCGGGCCCTTCCTGTGAGCATCGTATTCGTGTGCTTTAAAAGGACCACCATGGCAAAAATGCAACAAGCAAGTTGAAACGGAGGGGCTGATGCCCACTCTTAGCAGTAGATCTCTATACAGTGGGGGCGTGGGGAAGGGGTGCGCATGCGCACAGTCCAGAAGCCAAAGCACAGACAAAGAGCAGGCAGATGGGGTAAGAGATGGGCTCGGGTAAGAGATGGGCTCTCTGAGCAGCTGAACCTAGAGAACAAGAGATTTGTGGACAGTTCTAGGTTAACGGAGCTGTTAAGAAAGAGGAGTGAAGAAAGCTGGGGTAGTAAGCGATCTTGAGACAGGGCTGGTCCTGACGTGGTAGCAACTCAATCGATGACCTTCCCTTTGCTTCATAAATCGGTGCTCATGAGTTCCCCTGTGCTGCCTTGCTTATATATCCAGCCATGTCCTAGCTGTTTCTGAACCATTGTTTCTGCCGGCTTTGAATCCCCTGTTGGCTTCTGAGGCTCCCAAAACAAACCGAACAACAAATCCTGCTCCTTCTAGTCTATCCCTGCCTATGGCCTTCCTGCTGGGAACCTTTTCCTTCTCTAGAAGCTACTTGTATCCAGTCTTCGGCTCTTCCCAAGCTGCCCTCGCAGCTAAGAGTCTCCCTCTTTTTGGTCTCAGCTCCACAACGCTGTCAGGCTTTTCCTTGCACAACAGAGTCAAATGTTTACCAGGTGCCCGCTGTATGTGAGGCAGGAAATAACGGCAGACAAGATGCACTGCCGACATACAGGCTTAGGAGCCAACCCTACAACACAAGATCAGTTCTAGATAAGGAGCTCAGAGGGACAAGGAGGAGGAAGACAGGAGTGGGATTTGTTACAGGGAGAAGGGGAGGTCCAGCCTCAGCCAGGGAGATGAAATGGTTCAAAAGGCCTTGGGAAGCCTGGTGTGGTATGCACAAAAGCACAAGTTCAAAGCCAGCCTAGACTACATAGGAAAATTCTGTCTCAGAAAAGACCTAGGGAAAGTTGGGACCAAGAGTAGGGGGACCAGAGACAGGACAGTTGTGTCTCAGGCCTTCTCTAAGTGCAAACAATGGAGGAGAGTGGGGACCAGTGATAAATGCTTGGGGGTGGGGGGAAGCAGATGCTCTTAAAATTAAGCCACACGGGCTGGAGAGACGACTCAGCCGTTAAGAGCGCTTACTGCTCTTCCAGAGGTCTTGAGTTCAATTCCCAGCAACCAAATGGTGGCTTCACAACCATCTGTAATGGGATCTGATGCCCTCTTCTAGTGTGTCTGAAGACAGCCACAGTGTACTCATATAAATAAATCTTTAAAAAAAGAAATTAAGCCACACAACAGCAGCCCCTCTGCTTGAGTGAAAGATATAGTCAAATACTACACAGTGAATTGGGTCAACAGTGGGCCTTATCTACCATGATGGTCTCTTAGCAATTATAAAGAGGCTGAACAATTCATATCACCTAGTGACATGTAGCCATTGAAATGTTCAATACATCATTCCCATTTATGGTGACATAAACATAACATAAACATAAACAGACATCCTGGGCAGTCAGCCATGTAAAAGCATAGCAAATAGAATAATGTAGAACACTTGATAATGGTGACATTCCACTATGTAGGCTGACAGATTTACGCTGCTTGTTTACTGTTAATTAATAATTAATTAACAAATTAATAGACAGGGTCTCATGTAGCCCAGGATGACCTCAAACTCAATATGCAGCTGATGGGTGGCCTTGAACTCCCAATCCTTCTGCTTTGTCCCGCTGAATGCTGACTGTATAGGCCTAAGCCTCCCACCCAGGCTTTTCTTATTATCTTATTGTGTTATCTTTAAAGTATGTCATAAGACTCCACTGCCATGTTATGCAGGTGGCAGCCTGGAAAGCCCATATTCACCACATCTTCAGTCGCATCAAAGGGCCACACTGAGTGACCTGTAACTGTCCAGGTTCACTCAACGGTGGACTCAAGTAGCAAAACCTTTCTTGGAACACACACCGCCGCGGTTAAGCAGGCAGTGGCTGACCAAGGTTGTGCCAGGGTCACTTCGCCTGATGGCTTTTACTTCAGTTTCTTCCACGGCAAAAATGGAGATAGCTGCACCTCTCTCACAAGGTGGTTGTGGGCAAGCTATCTTAAGTGTAAAATGGAACTGTCCGGAAGGTTCGCTCTGACACAGACTGCAGACTCTAACCTCCTGATTCTGTAGGCTCTGGGTAGCTCAAGGATACGGGTTTCTAGAAAGTTCTCAGAGCATGGCGTGCACAGTGCTCTGAGTGCTGTGCTCTGCATCTTTCCTCCTCATCACCCCTGACATCAGTGGCTTCTGGCTCTCCCTGCAGCTTTCTCAGAAGCGTACTCTTCCCATGTCCCCCATCTCGAGCAGTAGAGCTCTTCTCTCTAGAGTTAGCTTGCTATTGCGTGGAGGAGAAGGGCAGGCTCCTACCCCATCCTTACCTCAGTCCCAGTGGGCCATGAACAGCTGCCCTGAGGCTCAGAAACCAGGCATTCACCAGGCTTTCCTATCTCATAGCAGAGCCTGGACGCAGGGGGAACTGAAAGTGTGTTTATTAAAATTGGCCCCAGGTGTAAATCGCCTTTTGAAGTGATCACTCTGCCCAGAAACATTCTCAATAATGCATTTTTACTAGACACATTCTTCTCCAAAGAATGGCATTCAGCGTAAATGTCTATGGACCACAGAGGACACTGAGTCCCCTGCCATACACTGTTTTCCAGTGAGTTATTAGCTTTTACCAAAACTGCATGTAGTATGACTCAGGGTTAGTCAAAAAAGGAATTGGAAAAAAACATTGAAATTCAACAGCAGACTGAGTACTCTCTTGGTTCTTCTCTGGTGCACAAGGGGCTTTGAGAGCACTGTACAGCACCACAGGCCCCAGCACAAACTAGAACAAAGGCCAGCCTCAGCAGGCGCCTTCCCAGCATGCCTGTTAAGGACTCTGTGGTCCTAATAATGTCTCTTCGTTTCTAGACATCAGCAACAACCTCATTACCAGAAACACATCAGGAGAATGTATTCAAAAGCACATTACACGCTTGCTGAAAAATGGCCTTATGTGGTACACTATACCAACAATCATATCATCATCACCACCACCACCGCTATCACCGCTATCACCATTATCACCATTATCACCCCCACCAGGTAAAATGTGAAACTGGAGAAGTTCCGAGACCTAGCCTCATTTATGCTTGTTGCTGTACAAGCTCATCTCTTCGCAGACAAAGCCTCCACAATTTGCCTTTCCAGTGGGAAGTGCTCTATCAGCGATGGCTAGAACTGGGGTTTCCTACGAGTCTTGGAGGGTAGGAATGAGAGGGCTGTCTATGAGGCTGTTGTGTGAGACGTAAAGGGGCCTCTTGCCTAAGCATGGCGGTTCTGGGAATGACCCAGGGCAGGTCTCTAAGATGCTTGGCAGAAATCACTGGGACAAACCTGGAGCAGGGTTCTTTGGTTTCATGTTTGACTTCACGGAGGTTGAGAATTGTTTTTAAACGCACATATTTGGGGGAAATGCTTCCAGATTAAAAACAAACAAACAAACACCTAATAATGTGGCCAGGGGTGGTGGTGATAGCACACGGCTTTAATCCCAGCACCTGGAAGGCAGAGACAGGTGGATCTCTGAGTTTGAGGACAGCCTAGTCTATAGAGTGGGTTCCAGGACAGCCAAGGCTACACAGAGAAACCCTGTCTTGAAAAACCAAACTGAACAAATAAATTAAATAATAACGTGTGTACACCCACGAGCCCAGGAACCTACTTTTCAATCTCTCCTTCTCTGAAGGCCCACTCCTTCCTCTCCATGGCGTTCATCATCTTCCTCCTCTTCTCAGCCTGGACACTGTCATTCAGTGGGGGCAGAGTGGCTTCCCAAGCTCGCTTCTCCCGGGCCCGCTCTATCATTTCCACCTCGGCTTGTCCTGCTGGGAGACCTCGGCCTGCAGGGGATGTCAGAGCTCAGGAACACAGGGCAAACCCACAAGCCACCCCTATACACTTCCCTCCTACCCTGCTCTAAGAGTCAAGGGTTAGGATAGAAAATGATGCCTCTGGGAAAGGCAGCCTGGATGCTTCAAAACCAGCATCATCTGTGGCCTTCGTGCCTCCTCTTACTGAGGTAGACATTGTTTTAGTTGTATATATGTTCAGCGACCACTGAATAATCACCTTGGAGTGTCTGTACTAGACAAGTCCATAGTCTTAAAATGCAAAGAGGGGTCTGGAGAGATGGCTCAGTGGCTGATCTTCCAAAGGACACAGGTTCAGTACCCACATGGCAGCTCAAAACCATCTGTAACTCCAGTCCCAGAGGACCTGACACCCTCTTCTGGCTTCTGTGAGTTCTGCATACATGTAGTACTGCATACATGCATATGCAGGCAAGACACCCCACACACTTGAAATGAAAATAAATAAAATTTCCAAAAATGTTAAATGAAGAGGGAGTGGATATATCAGTGATTGGAATTTGTTGAATGGAAGTTAAAAAGAGATACATACTTTAAACAAGACCAGTCAATGAATAGCTATTAGCTGATAATCTTTTTCACTTTGTCTCCTATAGTGAATATACAATCTAGAAGTACACCTCACCTCCATCTTTAAGAGTTTAAATACTTATGGCACTGTGGTCATGGCTCAGAGACACAAGCAGAGACCTACCTCAACGTGGCTTCTCTGGCACAGGGTTTGGGAACCCAGTAGCCTATTCGGTGGCTAGCAGATCTAAAGGCAGCTTCAACTTGGTACATCATCTTCCTAAAACTGAAAACTACTAAGGGGCATAGGTGCCATGTGGGTTTCCTGTGTAATATTTGATTTTTTTCATTAAAAAAAATAACAAAAGTCTAATGAGAAAAGTTTCTACCATATATAAAAATCTACTTCTTAATTTTCTGTGCTATTTCTTCCAAGTCTTGTCCACTCATCAGTGGAAGGACTGTCAATTCAGTTAATGTATGAGGAAATATATAAGTTTAAAGAAATGCATAGAGCCTGGAAAGATGGCTCAGCAGCAAAGAGTGCAGAACCAGAGTCTGGGCCCCAGCACCTATGTCAGGTGGCTCACAACTGCCTGTGAGCACTACAGGGTCCAGCGCCCTCTTCTGGCCTCCACAGGCACTGCACTCACATGTGCATGCACACACACATGCAATTGTATAATTATAATTTTTTAAATCTAAGAAAAGCATGTTTTTAAAAACTAAAAGGTAACAACTTAAGAGGAAGTTAATAATTCCACGTTTATTGTATATGAAAACATATACAGATATATCAATATAGCATTTGTGTAGAGTTTGCTTAGTATTTAAAAACAAACAATACAAAAATACCATAAATATTCATACTTGACAGCTGTGTTATTTATCAAATATCTTTTTCACCTTTCCTATTGAAATAAATTTAAATACTAAAAATAAAGTTAATGATTGCTTCAATCACCATATTAAGCCCTCCTCTCCTCTTCCCTCTCCCAAGATAAACACCGGAGGGGTTCAGAGCACTTTTCCTGAGCTTGGCATTTTGAGAATCTGTTAAGGTTCATGGGTCTGTGACTTAATCACTTACGATATAGCAAGAACTGTTCAAATTCATTTACCCTTCAACAAATCCCTATCATGGAAATACAATGATTCCTATTTTACAAATAAAGGCGTCAAGGGACTAAAAGTTGACATCAGCTGCATGAGGTGAAGTCTGTATTAAATGCAGCAGTCTATTTTGTGTTCTTACGTATCAAGGTTTATCCCCTAATGAGGCATGAATTGGAAGCCAGATTTGACTCTGAGATGAGATGGAAGAAGTATCTGAAAACAAAGCGTATCAACTGTTAAAAATAGCGACCTGTGTAACATGGTTCATGTGTCTACTCGCAGGTGAAGGCTGAAGAGCTATTACACATGTGCTATTCTGAAACACCTCTTTATCCCACCCCATGGTGGGGGCATGGGCTCCAGGCACAGAGATATCAAGGACTTCATTCGGTTTAAACTCGCATGGCCTGAGTCTATGGCCTGAGTCTACGCAATACTGCATCCAACATCCCTGCCCTGGTCTTGCTGTGCCCACCCTCAGATAGAACATCCCTGCCCAGGTCTCGCTGTCTCTGGCAGATAGAACATAAGATAGGATTACTTTAACTCTGGAACGTGCCAGATTTACCCTCAGAATGCATTCACAGCTTCCCCGCTCCTCTCCCTCCCTCCCTCCCTCCCTCCCTCCCTCCCTCCCTCCCTCCCTCCCTCTGTGCTTCCCTCCCTCCATCCCTCAGTCCCTCCCTCCTTATCACACAGCTTCTAGTCCATCTCAGTTGCCCCCTGCGAGCTTTATAAACCAGAGTAGCTCACTGAAAAGGGAGTTTGAGAAAGGTAGCTGACCTCCACAGGGACAGTTAGACCAGCAGTAGGAGCCTGGGTTAGAATTACTTGGAGGAATAACTTATGAAGGAAAGACATCATATCCATTGCAGCTTCTCACTCCCAGGCATGGTGTGTCTCTGCCTCCATCACACCTCTGTAGGCCTAAAGAACCATTTTAAACTTTCCTCTCTAAATTCTGGGCGTGTCCAGTCACTAGGTGACTGAGCCCACTCTACTTTGGTGTAGTTATTCTGTGATCTTTTCCAGTAACACTTCTATTTACATTACAACCCACACAGCAAAGTTGCCCGTCTTTTCTTGCATGTTGATTTCACGATCAGCTCCCTTGTGGATCACACTTTTTCGTTACTTAGTGTGTTGTTGTTGACAGGGTCTCGGCTGTACAATACTGGCAAGCCTAGAACTCACAGAGATCCACTTGTCTCTGCTTCCTGAGTCCTGAGATTAAAGGTGTGCATTGTCATGCTGACCTTTTATTAGGGTTTGCTTTTTTTGTTTTGTTGTTGTTGTTGTTGTTTTTAAAGATGTATTTGTTTGTTTGTTTGTTTAATGTATACGAGTTCACTGTCGCTGTCTTCAGACATACCAGAAGAGGGCATCAGATCCCATTATAGATGGTTGTGAGCTGTCAAATGTTTGTTGGGAATTGAACTCAGGACCTCTGCAAGAACAGTCAGCACCCTTAACCGCTGAGCCATCTCTCTGGCCCAGGGCCTTGTTTGCTTGTTTGTATGTTTGTTTGTTCGTTTGTTTTGGTCTTTTGTTTTGTTTTTTTTTTAAAGATTTATTTATTTATTTATTATATGTAAGTACACTGTAGCTGTCTTCAGACACTCCAGAAGAGGGAGTCAGATCTCATTACGGATGGTTGTGAGCCACCATATGGTTGCTGGGATTTGAACTCCAGACCTTTGGAAGAGCAGTCGGGTGCTCTTACCCACTAAGCCATCTCACCAGCCCATTTTGTTTGTTTTTAATATCACAATTTTATTTTATGTGCATGGGTGTTTTGCCTGCATGTGTGATACTGCACCGCTTTCATGTCTGGCACTCTGCAGAGGCAGGACAAGGCCATGTTCCCTGGAATTGAAGACACAGATGATTGTGAGGTACCATGGAGGTCCTGGGAGTTGAACCCAGGTCTGCTGGAAGATCAGCCAGTGTTCTTAAGCACTGGGTCATTATCGAAGCCCTTTATCCGGCTTTTAAATGAGCATTGTTTACAAATAAAAATAGTTTTGTTGCTGCTAGCTGAACCTCATCCCATATTTTACCTTTACAGCACTAACTCTCAGTTCATTTTATCTCTCTGTCACATTCTGGAACTACCTTTATTTATTTGTTTTTTTAAATACATCTGCTGGCCATTTGTCTTCTTTTGAGAAATGCCTCATCAGGCTCATTGCCCATTTTTAAATGATGTTATGTTTTCTGACTGTTGTTCAGTTTGCTGTTCTTGTATATTCTAAAGGCAGAGACTAGACCCTTCCTAATATTTTTATGCAAACACTTTTTCCCAATATGTGAGTTATTTGCTTCACTGTATAAACAAGAATCGCCTGAATCTGGGTCACTCCTAGGAACTCAGTAGTAATATTCAGTGAGAATTACCAACTCACCCCAAGTCAGATTAGCCAGGGTCAAGAGCTCAGGGATGGTGTCTTGACATACGACATATTCTGGAGAGTATGGATCAGTTTGGACGTCTGCATCCCGGTAATCAGTCTGCGTGCCCACAGTGGACTTGGTAGGGATGATTGCATACTTGGAAGACTCGGGAGTAAGCAGAAGTGGTTGTGTCCTACAAGGGTAAAAGTAAAGGCTGAAACTCAATATGAATACTTAAAATACTACATAACCAGGTAAAAACCATTGTATCCCCATGGACACAGTCATTTATGCTTATTACACAAAGGGTATTAAAACAGCAACATTCATTTAATGCTTCGGTTATTTCTAACCTTATTCTTTTAAATATTACCCATGACACACTAAATAAATTAACAGTGAGTTTTAATATCCCACATAATAATAATACCCAGACCTTGGCATACAGAAAATCACCAGAGGGACCAGGAAGGTTCCTGCCTACGATGGCAGGCAATCCATAGCTTGCAAAGTATTGGCCTAGAGAGCTGCCTTCTGGAAGCAAATGTGAGGTGAGTGATGGGTTAAGAAGGTTTTGAAATAAAGTCACTTACTTGACTGGTGATAAAACAACGTTCAAAGGCATCTGTTGAAGAAATGGCAGGAAGGGCCTGGGGGAGGGGGAGAAAGCACAGGTGAGGTTTTCATACTGGCTCAAAACGTTCTTCTTATTTCAATTACTCTTCCCTAAAAATCAGTGAGCTTGAATAAACTTTAAAAAAAAGGAATATTCAAACTTTTGTGTATACAAGACCTCTGGAGATGTTCTTATTTAAAATGCAAATGTCCAGCTGTGGCCCAGGAGATCCAGCCAGAATAGGGCACATCTGGAGCTGTGCTTCCTCACTGTGCACGCTGGCATCTCCTGTGCACCCATATTCTCAGGAGCATCTTTCTACTTGGCCTTCTGATACTTGCTAATCTCCAGTGCCCTCTCAAGTTCCCGAAACCTTCTGAAACAATCAAGGGCTTCCTTTAAAGCCTCCCCCCTTCCACCACGAGCCTAAGAATTTGTATCTACTTTAGTTAAGAAGTTAACTTTTTTTTTTCAGGAAAAAAAAAAAAGCATCCGAACACTTCTATTAAGAAACGTTTGAAAGGAAGCTTGTTCAGATGTGGTATCAAGATTGTTTTCTACCCCAGGATTGGGAAGGAGATCCTCCTTTTGGATTAGTCTGCCTTGAGTCTGCGATTATCACGGGAGTATGAATCACAAATGAAATTCGGAAAATCCCTTGGCTGGGTTGAAGCAGCATTCACAAGTATTGTCCATTTGACACATTTAGCAATTTCCCTGCACCGTGACTTCAAGATACATGTTATATTTGGCTTCATTTGATAGCTCCGTTTTCTTATCAACTATGCACCCTTTGTTGCCATGGTGCCTCATTTACCCTCTGTGATATGTCTGTTGTGAAAAGTAGATAATACTGAGGTAAAGAACTAAACATGATGGCTGACATTCTGACCGCTGCCCCACCATAAGGACCTCTCCCAACAGTCTGACGCTCTGATGTTTATTACTCCTCACTTTCTACCTGTCAAAGAACTTATAGCGGTTCTTTCCAGAAACATCCGGATCTTCAACCTTTTCCTCAGGCATCTGGAAAGAAGTATCCATCCTAAAATGAAGCAGAGAAAGACGTCCAAGTTGTCAACTCTACATGTCATGTTTCTGTGTGTTGTAGGAGGGACAGAGAGAGCATTTGGCTGGCCTACGTCTTACACTAGATACAATCATTGGATCTGGTAAGAGGGAACGTAAGACCTAAGAAGTAAGGATGTTTATAAAATCCCAAATAAAAATATTGCCACTCTTAATGAAAATAGCAGAGTTTCAAGGGTAGTTTTATGCCCTGTCTGGGACACAACTTTATTAGCTTACCATGACTTATAATTCATTTAAATAATCAAGATTTCGGTAGAATTATTTTTGAAGTTACTTTACTTGTAAGTAAACAAAAGAACAACAACAACAACAAACCAACCAACCAAAAAAAGCCCAACCATAGTTAAGGTTCTAGCAGAAAACATCACTTGCAATTTCTGAGGTGAACCAAAAAAACAATAGACTGGGTCATCCCAGTCTTTGGTGGTGAGCTTTCCTTAACGTACACATAAATATGCATTCCAACCGTCTAAAGATATATATATATATATATAATTTATTTTTATAATAATATACAACATGTCATATATAATATAAGCATATATAACAATATTATGATGTATGTAATAATATAATATAATAATATGTAATTATATATTGTATTATAGTAATATATCACAAGTATTATGATATCAATTATTATATGGTTATATATATTAAGCAATAATGATTATACATTCATATATACATATTTATGTATATATACTTATATGAATGTATAGCCATTACCTCTTTTTTTCATTAATTTATTAACTCGCTTTACAGTGAATAATTCACAGTCCCTTTCCCTCCTTTCCTCCCAGTCCCACCTTCTCACCCTCTCTCCCATTTCCCCCTTCCATTCTCCGCAGAGAAAGGGTACCCCCCCAACCCAGGCACCAACCCACCCTGGCACATCAAGTCACATCAGGACCAAATGCATCCTTTCGTACTGAGAGCAGACAAGGCAGCCCAGTTAGGGGAAAGGGATCCAAAGATTACCTCTTAATCAGGCCTGTTTTAGAAAGAGGGATTTACCTCACAGCTGTAAATTTTCAAATCATGTAGAGTAATTAACCCTTTAAAATATCATATTCATTAAAAACATGGCTATGTTTCAGAGCAGGAACCCCTGGTACATACGCAGCTTGAAGCCGGAGTACTTCTTTGTGCTTGGCTTGTCCCTTCCACTCTCGAGTGACGTGCGATGGGACAGGGTCTGTCTTGCTCCAATACATAGAGTATCTTGGGTGATGAAACAGGTTACTGAACATGGACCGAAAGTTGGGAACTTTTTTCTGATGTTAGGAACGGGAGGCAGAGGGGGAAAGGTCAAAAATTGTATGGTCAGATTTTCTAATACGAATCATATTGTAAGCTTTTCCATAAGTACAGATGACCTATGTAGCGGCAGAAGAGGAGTCACTGGTACCCGCACACACTATCTCTATGGGGATACGCAAAAAGCTGGCAATAGTGGCAGGTATGTGGCAGGGGCATGGGACTATGTGACTCTGTACTACATATGTCTTGCCAACACGTAAACTCCCTATATGGGTAAATACATAATTCTCATTGACTTAGTTTATGGGTTCCTGCGTGCATGTGTGTATGTGTGTGTGTGTGTGTGTGTGTGTGTGTGTGTGTGTGTGAATCCAGGTGCCCAGAGAAGTCAGTTAAGGTCATTCAATTCTCCACAAATGGATTTATGAGCAACTCAGTTACAGGTGGTTGTGAGTCACCAGACCTGGGTCTTTATGCAAGAGCAGCAAGCGCCCTTAACCTTAAGCTATCTCTCCAGCCCAGTGTATGGGGTCTTTGTTTGCTATTACTTGATTCTTGAAATGAGCTACATGTATTAATGGGCCTGGTCCCCCATAATCATAGTAATGTAATTCCTACAGTCTCCCAGATCCTGACTAGTGAGTAGCCAGACCAGATGATTCGGATTGACTAGGTTGTGTTAGTAGATGAATTAGACTTACCAGTCTGCTTCGAACCAGGGTGGCTTGGATATTGGCCTGTGCATGGTCTCGCTCACTTGACACAATAAATAATGGGTCTGTAAGGCAGTAAAATGACATAGAGGAGAAAGTATGTTTACCAGGAACAGAATGTGACCCTCTCATTTACCTCTCTCATTTTTATGTATTTTTCTATTTTTAAATTGAAAATAGATTTTAATACAATATATTCTGATTAGCTTTCCATCCCCAAACTCCTCTGGATCTTTTTCTCCTCCCCTCTCATCCAAATCCATGCCTTTCTCTCTCTCTTTAGAAAATAAACAGGCATCTAAAAATGATAATAAAATAAGATAAAAATCTCAAGCAAACTGGGATAAGATAAAACAAACAGAAGAAAAAGGCCCAAAAGAAGAAAATGCAGAGACAGAGACACACATTCTGGCTTTCCCAGGAATCCCATAAAAACACAAAAATTGAAACCATAATATATATGCAAACGATCTGTAAGGTAAATAATAATAATAATCAGCCCTGACAAAGCATTATGCATCAAAAACCCTTCAAAAATGCCATGGAGTTCACTTTGTGTGGGCCATCTACTGCTGGGCATGGAGCCTGGCCTTCAGTTGGAGAGAACTTTTTTCTCTGTGAGTGGTTACCAATTGGAGATAGTTTCTGGGATAGGGATAGGGCTTGTGTCCACTTCCCCTCTCAGCACTGGATTCCCATCTGGCTTAGACCTGTGCGGGCCCAGTGCACACTGCTACAGTCTGCTAGTTCATATCGGCAGTGGTCCTCCTGTGTTTAGAAGACCTTGTTTCCTTGGTGTCTTCCATCCCCTCTGGCTCTTACAATCTCTCTGCTTCCTCTTCCTCAGGGGTCCCCGAGCCCTGAGGTGAAGAATTTGATGGAGACATCCCATTTAGGACTGAATGTTCCAAGGTCTCTCATTCTCTGCACATTGTTCAGTTGTGGGCCTCTGTATCTTGTCCCTTTCTACTTCAGGAGGAAACCTCTCTGATGATGGCTGAGTAGGACGCTGATACATGACTATAGCAGAACGTAATTAGAAGTCATTTTATTGCTACATTTCTTTAGCAGAACAGAAGTGTTTTATTGTCCCCTATGTCCACAGCCTATCTAGTCTCAGGTTCTTGGCCACCTGAGCTGTGGTGGGGATAGTTCCAACTCAGGAAATGAGCTTTCAGTCAAAGAAGATGTTAGTTGGTTACTCCCCAAGCTCTGTGCCACTGTTGCACACTTTAAAAACAATTTGTTTTACATTCGTTCACCTGCCAGTGCTCCTGTGCAGGAGTCAGATCTCTCCTAGCATCGAGTAGGTTCTAGAAAGGAAACCCAGGTCATCAGGCCCTTATATACGATTGAAGTTATCTTACTGGCCTCTCTCATTTTTAACACTGAGTCTTGTTATGTTTTCCAGGCTAGCCTGGAATTCCTGAATGCAGGAGATCTTCCTGCTCCTGCCTTTTAAGGAAGAGACTAGAGGCCAGTGTCCCTGGTTTGCAATTTCTTTTCTCTTTTTCTTTTCTTTTTTTTTGTTTTTTTGTTTTTTGTTTTGTTTGTTTGTTTGTTTGTTTCGAGACAGGGCTTCTCTGTATAGCCCTGGCTGTCCTGGAACTCACTTTGTAGACCAGGCTGGCCTTGAACTCAGAAATCCACCTGCCTCTGCCTCCCAAGTGCTGGGAATAAAGGCGTGTGCCACCACCGCCCAGCAGGCCCTACCACAACTCAATCACTACCCTTTCCTTCAAACATCTTTTCTTTAAAGGTGTGCGCCACCTCACCCGGCTTTTTTTTTTTTTTTTTTTTTTAAGATGTATTTATTTTATTCATATGGGTGCACTGTAGCCATCTTCAGACACACCAGAAGAGGGCACCAAATTCCATTACAGATAGCTGGGAGCCACCACGTGGCTGCTGGAAATGGAATTCAGGACCTTTGGAAGAGCAGTCGGTGCTCTTAACTGCTGAGCCATCTTGCCAGCTGGCTTGCAATTTCTGAACTGGAAAGCAAACTAGAGAGTTTAGACATTGTCTAACTGTAACTGCTATGGTCCTGTTACCTTCTTCCATTTACCAAGGAATCTGTTAGATGTGTTTTGTTTTGTTTTGTTTTGTTTTGTTTTGTTTTGTTTTTCCTGTGAATTTCAAGTCAACTTATGGAATTCGAATGCAAACAAGAACCCTAAATATTCCTTCTTCTTCTTTCCTATGAATGAACTTCTTTTGTCCCAAGTTACCTAAAAAAATACTTCAAGACGAGAAATCTTTATAAACACTATATGTATTTCCAGTTAAAAGAACACATTTAACAGTGCTAGGTAGATGGACCACTCACTGAAGTGTTTACCACACAAGCATGAAGACATGAGTTCAAAGCATGCACATAAAAAGCTGCACAGCAGCCTGTATACTTGTAATCCCAGGACGGGGGAGGTGGGAGCGGGAAGATCCCAGGGGCTTCTGTCAGCTAGCCTAGCAGCATCGATGAGATCTATGGTCAGTGAGACCTTGCCTTAATTCACAAGCTGGAGAACAACTGAGGAGGGCGTGCAGTATTGATTTCTGCCCCTCTCTCACCACACACACAGAGGGTGGATACATTTAGCCACCATTCTCCACGTTCAGTGCACTCAAAAGATGCAAACGGCACGACACCTTAAGAATTATAGACATGGTAAGAAAATATTCTCTATTAAGAAATAAATAAGATCAGCCATCTTTAGAATGTGTCCCTTAGCTTTATACAGCCTGTGTGGACGATGGGCCCACGTTATCTCTCCAACGGTCAACAAATGATTACTTCACTACAGTAAGTACCTGCTCACTGGGTACATCTTTAATGATGAAGAGTACTGGGAACTGAGTATATTATCTATTGACATCATCTAGTGTGAGGCCTGAGAGAAGGCTCAGCTGTTAAGAGCACTTGTTGTTCTAGCTACTAGCAGAAGACTTGGGTTCAATTCCCAGAACCCACAAGGTGGTTCACAATCATCGGTAACTCCAGTTCCAGGGAACCTCATGCTCTTTTCTGACTCCCGAAAGTACCAGGCACACATGTGGTACAGGTACAGACATGCAGGCAAACACTCATGCACATTAAATAAATAAACAACTTTAAAAAAAAAAATCAACCAACATGACACTAAGTGGCTTTCAGAGAAAGAAATGTAATTTCCCAAGTAGATTTTTCTCAGGGGACACACATACCCTGGCCAAACATTCATTAGATTTATTTCATAAGACAAACACAAGAATAAACAAAGTAGACCACTGGACAGAACATGTGTGGTGGTTTGAATAAATATGGCCTCCATAGGCTCATGTGTTTGAATGCTTGGCACATAGGGAGTGGAATTATTCTGAGGTGTGGCCTGGTTGGAGTAGGTGTGGCCTTATTGGAGGAAGTTTTTCAGTTTGTAGGTGAGCTTTGAGGTCCCCTATGCTCAAGCTCCACCCAGTGTGACACAGAGTCTCTCCCTGTAGCCTGTGGATCAGCATGTATATATAACTCTCAGCTCTGTCCCCAGCATCATATCAGCCTGGATGCTGCCATGCTTCCCATCATGACCATGATGGACTAAACCTCTGAACCTGTAAGCCAGCCTCAATGAAATGTTTTCCTTTATAAGAGTTGTCCTGGTCGTGGTATCTCTTCACAGCAATAAAATCCTAAGATGGAAGTGTTGTACTGGCTAGTCTTATGTGTCAATTTGAGTTTAGAGTCATCAGAGAGGAAAGAGCATCAGTTCAGAAAATGCCTCCATGAGATCCAGACCTTGTCTCTGTAAGGCCTTTTCTCAATTAGTGATCAGTAAGGGAGGGCCCATCCCATGGTAGGTGGTGCCATTTCTGGGCTGGTGGTCCTGTGTTCTATAAGAAAGGAGACTGAGCAAGCCATGGAGAGCAAACCACCGAGAGCAAGCAACAATATCCAAGGCCTCTGCATCAGCTCCTGCCTCCAGTTTCCTGCTCTGCTTGAGTTCCTGTCCTGGCTTCCTTTGGTAATGAACAGCAATGTAGAAGCGTAAGCTTAACAAACCCTTTCCCTCCCAACTTGCTTTTTGGTCATGATGTTTTGTCCCAGCAATAGAAAAGCTAACTAAGAGAGCATGCAGTCGGTAATTACACAGCCCAATCCAAGAAAGTGGGTTTTCGGAAGAGAGTCTGGAGATCCAAAGGAAATACCATAAGGCTGAAAATTATGCCGGGCTCAGGTGACAGCCTGGTTCTACAGAGGGCAAAAATCAGAAAAAGAAAGCATCATGCTTAAATGGTTGCACTTGTTGTAGTATAAATCCAGTAATCTAGTTAACACTTTTTTTTTTGTTGTTTTGTTTTGTTTTGTTTTTTCGAGACAGGGTTTCTCTGTATAGCCCTGGCTGTCCTGGAACTCACTTTGTAGACCAGGCTGGCCTCGAACTCAGAAATCCGCCTGCCTCTGCCTCCCAAGTCTAGTTAACACTTTTATACATAATACTGTGTACGGTATTGTAATAGGCTCAAGAGGGTGACAGACATGTGTGAACCAGAACTTAAGGTCTGGAGAGAAAGACCACAAATGGAAAATCAGGGCATAACATAAACTGGAATTTAATTGGTCCTAGGGGAATGGGTACACTGAGTTTATCAACAATGTTTTGATTAACAGAAGGTTGGAGAAGGAGGGGAGGAGGAGGAGGAGGAAACCACTGAAAACAAACATGAAGCCAACTGGAACCTCTTTACCCAGAACCCCAAATTTGGATTTGTCAGAACCTGGGGCAGGAAAATCACTTTCACTGGACATGTGTGTTCGAATGCGTTGCGTGCCTCTCCAGCTCTGCAAATCACTTCACACTTTTTTGGTTTTGTTTTTTTGTTTTTTTGTTTTTGGTTTTTTTCAAGACGGGGTTTCTCTGTATAGCCCTGGCTGTCCTGGAACTCACTTCGTAGACCAGGCTGGCCTCGAACTCAGAAATTCAACTGCCTCTGCTTCCCAAGTGCTGGGATTAAAGGCGTGCGCCACCACGCCCGGCTCACTTCACACTTTTATGAATGTGCACCTGAATGATTGAAACCAGATTAGGTTTCAGGAAGATTAAATTATCAGGGGAAAAGGGGTGACCCCCGTCTGGCACTTGGAGAAGCTGAGCACACCTGTGACTTCCGAAGTGCTGCAGAGCGCGTGGCCCACAGCGTACTTGGGACTTGGGGCTCCCACCTGCCCGGTCCGGAGCCAGAGGGTTTGTCCTGGAGCTTGTTTTTTAGCACACCCTACCAGGTTACATTAGCTCCCAGGAGGAGTGGGCAGTCCTTACCGTACAGGTAATCGTACATTCGATTGGCGAATCCGCCCTTGGCCCTCGGCACCTCTCTGCATTGATACGGAACCCTCTGATTATTGGACCTGGGTTCCTGGATGGTCACTGTCTGGCTCATGGTGCTGCCTTTTTTCCTCCCGCCAGCAGAAAACCAGCTATGGGAGGCTTGGTAGCTGTGTACACCGTAGCTATGGCAACCTCAGAAGCACGCAGGGATAAGGGGCGGGGCGAGTTTCAGGAGGCGGGGAGGCAGGGCGGGGAAGTGAAAGGGCAGGGGGAAAGGCTCTCAAGGGGCAGTTTGAAGAGGCAGAAAGGAGTGGCAGAGTAGATTTTGGGATGCACGGTGAACAAACCTGGCAGAATGAAGAGGCAAGACGTGGGGCGACCTGAGTGAGGAGCTGGTTACTGGAAGGGAATAGTCAAGAGAAAGGGGAAATACTAGCATGGAAAGAAGCAGGGCCAGGAAGAAGAGGCTAAGGGATAGAGGGATTCTGCCCAATAGAGCTGAGGTCAGATGCTGGGGAAAGGGCTACTTGAGAAAAACAAGAGCTATTTGCTAGTGATCGCCCTTGCCGCCAGTCTCTTCTAGAAATCCATGGGAAATCTCTTCACCTGCTAGAATTGGGTACTTTCATTTTTTTTTTCCTTTCCCTTTCTTCCTTCCTTCCTTTCTTCCTTTCTTTCTTTCTTTTTGGTTTTTCGAGACAGGGTTTCTCTGTGTAGCCCTGGCTATCCTGGAACTCACTTTGTAGACCAGGCTGTCCTCGAACTCAGAAATCCCGCCTGCCTCTGCCTCCCCAGTGCTGGGATTAAAGGCGTGCGCCACCAAGCTTGGCGGTACTTTCATTTCTGAAAGCCTCTTTCCACAAGGTGGAGAAATCCAAGTTCCTGTATGTTGGGCCTTGGAGCAGTATGAAAGTGGACATTGGCTTCTGTAATAGGAACTGTATCTCCAGGCTGCTGCTCTTGGCATTATGGTGCATGTGTACTCTCTGCTTTAAATAGATAAATGAATAAATAAATAAATAAATAAATCCTGCAATGAAAACTAGAGAGGAAGAAGTGGGTCAGCTTTTGCCCATGATCCATTCTTCTTTTAAAAAGAAATTTCATAGTATCACTTTACCTTAAAATTAGCCAACGCCTTGAACTAATATTGCTCATTTCTTTATTCATTCATTATTTTTGTGGCATTGGGAATTGAATTTAGGGTCTCACATAGGCTACAAGCACTCTACTACTGAGATACACTCTAGTCCAAAATAATCTCACTATTATCACTAACAAAGTTAATTCTAATCCTTTTTTTTTTTTTTAGATTTATTTATTTATTGTATGTAAGTACACTGTAGCTGTCTTCAGACACCCCAGAAGAGGGCGTCAGATCTCATTAGGGATGGTTGTGAGCCACCATGTGGTCGCTGGGATTAGCACTCAGACCTTCGGGAAATGCAATCAGTGCTCTTAACCGCTGAGCCATCTCTCCAGCCCAATTCTAATCATGTTGAGAGAACTCTACACAGGGGCTGATTCCCTTTGTGTCTTATAAGGGAGGGGGCACTGTATGTCCTTGACTCTGAGTAGGGAAGAGTGATGGGTGATAGAGACAGTGATAGAGACAGTGTTGCCCTTTAAGCAAAAGGGAGTGAGACATTCTGAGTTCTCGTCATTAAGACTTTTGTACTATTTGGTCTTTTTCACATCACCCATGGGAAATGAGATTCTGGAAACTTGTATAATGCCCTGCTGCAAGTGATAAAATATCCTTTATCGTAGCCCAGGAGTTTGATAGTTTCAGCTATCACATCGGAACTGGCCTGCAAATGTGGTAAAACTCAGACTTTTCAGGCACCCAGAAATCAGAGAACGTTGCATGACATGCATTTTCCCAGAGGAAATGGAAAGCTGTTTTTTTGTCTTTTTTTTTTTAATTCAGAGGCAGACATGCAAATACTATGTAAAATTACTTAATTCTGCAAGCAGGGCAGAAGCTAGCTATTAAACAGACTAATGAGAATGTAAGCCTTGTAACTCTCTCTTGCAACATGTGGTATCACTCCTTCTGTATGAGCAGTAACCACCCACCCATCCTTCATGAAGTCACCAAATGTAGGCGCGGTCGGCACAGGATTGCATACCCGTATCACCGAAGAATGTCCACAAGTAATTCCTTAGTTGTTTGTTATGGTAGTGATCCCACCCATAGAACTGCGATTTGGTGCCATCAAACTCAACTCAAGTCATTATTTCAAGCTTGTTGCCTGTTAATTTAGTAACTTTGGTCACAAAAGTCTTAGAGGGTAAAGAGAGTAAATTTGCTAGTTAAAATAAACAATGAGGAGCAGCAACTGGATAGTGAAGGTATTAAATTTATTACTACTCTTATCTTTTATTAGTCTCTGTGTGTTACCTATCTTCAAGTTTTAAAGACTTGCGCGCAGAGTGTATGTGTGTGTGTGTGTGTGTGTGTGTGTATAGTACATGTATGGAGTTGCTAACTGCACACTACCATCTGAGTCCTGAGACAGAAGGCAGGTTATCAGGCTCGGTGACTAGTGTCTTTACCCACTAAGCTATCTCTCAGGCCCTTCAATTTAATATCTAACTATAGCTCTTCTCTAGGGAAATAGCTTATTAATGTTTTTCTTGGGATTAAATGGGAAACAATAATTGCATTATGTTTTGTATTCTTTTTTTAAAAAAAGATTTATTTATTATTATACATAAGTACACTGTAGCTGTCTTCAAACACACCAGAAGAGGGCGTCAAATCTCACTATAGGTGGTTGTAAGCCACCATGTGGTTGCTGGGATTTGAACTCATGACCTTCGGAAGAGCAGTCAGTGCTCTTACCCGCTGAGTCATCTTACCAGCCCATGTTTTGTATTCTTAATGTCCACTTAATATAAAATAAACCATCTCAGTCTACAAGCACATGGGCCGAGAAAGAAAAGTGAAGTTTAACGCTTACTCGTTCATCAAGGTTAAAAGGAAAAAGTAACCCACATGGATAAGTTAATTAGACCATCTTAAAACAAGAGTTAAGCTGGTGAGTACAAATTAGTAAATGTCTCCCATTGGAAAGGAAACCTTTTGTTTGTTTTATAGACAGGACCTTGCTATGAGACCCCAGCTGGCCTTGAACTCTGTTTCTTCCTGCTCTGGCCTCCCGAGTGCTGGAATGTGTTCGTTTCATCCTTCCCAGATTGCTCTGTATTTTGTTCATGGGCAGACCATTTTACCTCAAAGAAGCAGCTATTGTAGGTCATGGCGCTCAAGAGACAGCCTAGGGTTTATTACAGTCCCAGAAGCATCTAGTTAAAGGAAGCAAGAAAAGGGAGATTTCTTTCTCTCTCTCTCTCTCTCTCTCTCTCTCTCTCTCTCTCTCTCTCTCTCTCTCTCTCACACACACACACACACACACACACACGGGATAAGAGACAGTTTATTCTGGGAACAAATATGGATGATTATGGTCTGGGAACAGTTTCACACTACCCTAAATTCCACATTCCAGTATGGTGATATGGCACTCCCATGTAGTTTTATAGTAAAGAAACAAAATCATAAATCAAGACACTTCCCATACACAGCGGTAAAAACATTAAGTGGGCAGGTCACAGGAAGGTACCATAGCCTCAAATGGTGTCTGATGATCTTCTCAGCCTTTTGGTTGGTGGGAACTGGGGGTGGTGGGAGGGGGTCTGCTCATACATTCCAAAGGGCTTACCTAATGCTCACAAAGATGTTAGATCACATACAGAAGGGTGCAGTAAAAGACCACTATGTGGGGACTAAAGCTGCTCCAAGACTAGGCTATAATCCAGCAACCTTCCACCCTTACTACATCTCTAAAGTTGTAATCAGTTGATCAGCCTTCCAGGAAGTTCAGAGTGATGTGTGGTTCATGCCAGGAACTTTCCTTCACAAAGGGAAAAATGGGAGGAAAACTTATCATTTGCAAAAAAGTTCCAATTCTCCTCCTCCTCTCCTCTTTTTCTGGTCTACAATTTGTATCAAACTCGGTCCTCACAATACTTACATTTTCCAGTTCTACTCTTTTTTCTTCTTTGTTCATTTACTCTACACAAAAATGCAGTAGCGCCAGTAAATCCAGGTGAGTGGTTTGAAGGTGAAAGTTACTTTGCCTTTAGATACATTTAGATACGCAGGATAGTGCATGGACCATGGGCAGAGGTGGAACCTCATGAGCTCTGTAGCTCTGAATGAGCCATATGCCCTTCTGAACCTCCGTTTGCTATGAAGATTAAATGCCTCTCACACTCAACACCGTACAGGGAAGCTGTGATGCTGAAGATTATATTGATCCTACTTGAATTTAAGAAATGCCAGGAAAAGGCATTTTTAAAATTCTGTTAATAGGTGTAATGACCAATATCTGATTGCACAAGTAATAAAACCAGTTTAGGAGCTAAGGGTATGTAATTCAGTTTGTAGACTATTTGCCTAACGTGCAGGAAGTCCTTGTAGATCAGGAAAGGATGGCACAAACTTGTAATTCCAACATTTAATGGTCAGTTCAGGGTCATTCACAGAGCATGCAAGGCCAGCTTAGGCTAGAGACTTTGTCTATAAATATTTATATTAAAATTAAAACCACTTTTTGGGTGTGTGTGTGAAGAAATGGCTCAGTGGTTAAGAGTGTTGGCTGCTCTTCCGGAGGTCCTGAGTTCAATTCCCAGCAACCACATGGTGGCTCATGACCATCTGTGATGGGATCTGACGCCCTCTTCTGGTGTGTCTGAAGACAGCTACAGTGTACACACATACATACAATAAATAACTACAAACCACTTTTTTTCCTGACCCACAGCTAGTTTAAGGAAGCCACTCAATGCTGTACATCTTAGTGGACTTGTATACAATTAGAATGGTTGATTTGAAGCAATGGAGCTCTACTGAGGGGGTTACACTTTCAGTATCAGTTACCATGTCATTTACTTATCCAAAACACACACATACACACACACACACACACACACACAGAGAGAGAGAGAGAGAGAGGGAGAGAGAGAAACAAGAGACAGAGAGACACAGACAGCCCATCACAGTTGTTAAAAATAGAAAAAAAAATCTTATCTTCTTTCATGACTACTGTATATTAGCTGAAAATTTAGCATATATGCCGGAGAGAAATAGGAGGGAGAGGGCCTTTGTATCTGTATCTGCAGAATGTCTATGAAGCAGGAAGGAAGAAAGACCATAAAATATCCCAGGGTGGAACCCGGATCTGCTACTGCTTGTCCAGTACCAAAAGGTCAGCCCTGAAAATACGAATACAGGTAGCATTATACTGAACTGAACGGGTCATATAGGAATATATGTGTACATGTATACATATAAGCATGCAATAACAATTAGGGAGGAAAAGGCCATGAATTTGAAGGATAGTGGGGAATGGGTATGTATATGTAAGGATTTGTAGAAAGGAAAGGGAAAGGGGAAATGACTCAATTAAATTACAATCTCAAAAACAAAACAAAAACAGAAACCACTCTGGGTGACCTTTTAACCTTTGCGCCAGCGCTGACGCCACGCCCTTGGAGCGAGGCCTTGTACCTCTTCTTTTGCGCACGCGCTCCCTAGGCTCACTTCCGTCGGAGAGGCGGGACTTCCTGTCCCCGTTCGCTTGACTGCGGAAGTGGAGACAGACAGCTTAGGTTGGTCGGAGTTTGGGAGCTTTGCGCGTGTGCGCTCGTAGTTGCTTTCGCCTGGAAAGATGCCGGGACTGGCGGCCGCTAGCCCTGCCCCGCCCGAGGCTCAGGAGAAGAAGCCACTGAAGCCCTGCTGTGCCTGCCCCGAAACCAAGAAGGCGCGTGATGCGTGGTCAGTGCGTAGCCCGGGAGGGAAGCCCGGGCTTTAGCAGCTCGGCTCCACTCTGCTGTCTGAGACCCTGGAGATGCAGGGACCCATAGTTCCGCTGTCCTCTCTGCTCCCTGATCCCGCACCTCAGTCAGTTAGGGGTCAACGGAGAGGGCAAGAGGTTTCATTGATCCCAAGGTTCTCGTCCTTCATTCCTTACTACGATTGCGTTTTAGGCTTCTTGGGATAAGTAAGACCCAGATAAATAGAAGTGCGTAAAGATGCGTCTTGATTTAAAGGCATTTAAAATATGTGGAGATTTGTTACCAGCCAATACTATACCACCAGCTATGATAGATTTGCTAAGACCTAGGTGTAAATTTTTCAGGTAATCTTTAATAATTTTTTTTCTCGAAACGTGTGAATAGTAGAACGCAGGATACATTTCTGAAGGGATACCCTTTCCAAGAAGTTAAAAGTCAACCTGTCTGGGACTGGAGAGATGGTTCAGTGGATAAATGCCCTGGTTGACCTTCCAGGGGGCCTAGTTTTGATTCCCAGCACCCACACGACTGTTAACAATCTTGTGTAAGCCGGGCGTGGTGGCGCACACCTTTAATCCCAGCACTCGGGAGGCAGAGGCAGGCGGATTTCTGAGTTCGAGGCCAGCCTGGTCTACAAAGTGAGTTCCAGGACAGCCAGGGCTACACAGAGAAACCCTGTCTCGAAAAAACAAAAAACAAAAAACAAAAAAAACAATCTTGTGTAATTCCAGCCCCAGAAAAATCTGACACCCCCTTCTAGCAATTTCGGGCACTGCACATACATGGTGTGCAGGCAAAACACCTATACACATAAAATAAAAACAAACTGTAAAACTTGTCTACAGGATAGGTGATATTAATGTTCATCTACTTTATCATCAAGTCACAAAAGGTTTTGCTTGGTCTCCCTCCCTTTTATGTAGCCTGAGTTCTGGAGCAGCTACTGAAGTCCTCAGTGTGACTATGCATCTCCATCTTCTCCCGTCAAAGAAGAAACAAATATGGATTCTCATGGTGTGATTTCATTACTGGAGAGACTGAAACAGTTTTAAGTCTAGCCTGAGCATCAGAGTGAGACCATGTCTCAAAATAAAAATAAAAATATAGAAAAATACACAAAACAAAGTATTCCTTGGTATAGTAAGGTAATAAGAGTGTACCCACTTATTTTATTATCACTACCTATAAATGGAGAATTTAAAGATCGATCTGATACCAAGGTTCTTGAAATACCAAGGTACCTGCTTAAGGAGACTTTGGTGTGGCTCAAGACTCAGAGCTTAGAAATACAGTCAGGCTTTGAATCCTCTCCCTCCAAGTTGGTGACCTTATGCAAGGTACTTAACAAGTCTGCTTCACACGTGTGTTGAATGAGTCCAGCATTTCTGTAAAGTTTAGTAGTGGGTGTCGGTGGTAAGGGAAAGCTAGCTGTTAGACGGAACTCACTGTCACACCCAGTTTTCTCATCTGCTGGTAAGGATTGTAATAGGAGAACCTGTTCCTCACTCTTTTTGAGATGGGGTCTTGCCATGTATAGCCCAAGCTGGCCTCCTCCTGAGGAGTCTCCTGTCTTAGCTTCCCAGACGTGATTACAGGCGTGTTTCAGTACATTCTGGCTCTTGTGACTACTCTTAGGATTTTATCATCACAGACCCTTAACCTTCTGAAGAACGATTTATCTGGTTGTGGTTACCAGATCTCTTTTGATGTTTATGTTGTTGGGTGTTTAATGATTAAAGGTAGGCTTAAGTGTTTAGATGTAGGAGGAAAAGGAGAAACAGGAAGTTAATTTCTGTGTGATAGGAGGACCAAATGTTAGACTCTTTCCTCGTCATTTTATGTAAATATTCAGTTTATTTCATTATAAATAAATGTTTATTATTCCTTGGGTATAGAATAAAGGCATCATTTGCTATACATAATTATTTCATCTAATTAGAACCTTCCCCAAACAAAAACAAACATTAAGACCTTAGTTCTATGGAGCACTTTTGTGGGAACAGAACCATCTTAAGAGCAAATACAGAGAGCAAAGGAGCTGAGCTGGTTGGTGTAGTAGGGATTTGTTTGTCACTCCAGCTGCATTCTGCACGTGCCCTGTCTCACTCCCGTCACAGATTCTCCATGAATGTGCTTGTCGTCTATTTGTTAGGTAACGAGCGCATCTTATTTTACAGCATCATTGAGAAAGGAGAAGAACACTGTGGACATCTCATTGAGGCCCACAAGGAGTGCATGAGGGCGCTGGGATTTAAGATATGACGTGGTGAGTGAACTGGAATGCTTCAAGTTTGAGTGTTACCTTACAGAGTTAGCTTCGAGGCAGGCAGCATTCTCCGAAAGGTAGCTTGCCTGGTTAATCTAGCATGTTTAAGTAGCAGCTTAGTTCAGTTTCTAGAATGGGGTTGTAACAGTTTGGTGCCAACGATTTGAGGCACCCAGTAGATCTGAGACAGTATAAAGCTTTTGAGAACTGGTTTGTTTGACAAGAGCCTTTAGAGTTACGTTATAGTCAGGAAGATGCAGGGAGCATGGCTGCGGGGAGCTCGGGTACACTGGTTTCCAAGGTAAAGGAACTAAGTGGAAAATTCTTTTGGTTTCTTGTTTCTAATATAGGTCTGCAGTAGAGTTACTTTTTTCCAGTGAAAATGGAAGCTTTCTTTTAAGCCAGGCATTGTTCTAAGAAAACTAAAGCCTCAGATCACCAGTTTCCAAAGAACTTTGAGTCTAAATATCAGTGTCAGGAGGGATGTGCCCAGCAAGACCACAGTCCGTGACTTCTGGCTGGAATCTCTTGCTTCAGGCGTTAGCTTCGCTCACTACTACACTTCTTTCCAGATGCCGATTTAAAGTCTCGTTAGAGAGGCTTTCCTCAGTGCCCCATGTAAAGTAGTACCCTTCCTGTCACTGTTCCAGGGCTACCCAGTAGGCCTTCCCAGGTGTTCTGTGGCCACATTCTCCAGTATGGTAGCCACTAGCAATGTATGACTATTAAGCACTTGAATTGGCCATAATGAGACTGGGGAATTGAATTCTTATAAGAAGGCTAGTGGTCATCTGTGGTTAGTGGCTTCTCTTGTTTTGCAATCACCAGCTATATACTGAGCCTCTTCTTACAACGGTCATCCTCGCTTCCCTCCGGCTGGGCTGTAAGCTCTGGGAAGCATCTGGTTTCACTGCCAGAGTGTCTCAGCATGTCCCAGCACCTAGACCATTGCCTGGCACATGGTAGGATTCCCGGGATGGGCTCAGCAGGATGAGAACTGGAACCTCAGCCTCGCAAGCACCCTGTTTGTGCTGCTCGAAGGCCACATCTCACTGTCACCTCCTAACTTAGCGACAGTTGAGAGATCCCAAGGCCACATGCCAGTTTCATAGTAGTATCAAGCTGGTTTCTTTCTCTTCCACCTGGCTCTGGAATGTCACACATGACCAGTCGTGTTTGAAGTATGGGAGGGAGGAGATAAGGAGCTTGCCCGACCTGATAAGTCTGACTGGAGGAGACTATTTAAAGGCTCAGACCCAGCATCGGGGCATGGCTTTCTTCACGGTCTAGCTCTTTCTAGTCAGTTTTGTTAAGATTTGCCTAGAGCCTCAAGGGGAGTTGAAGGCACGGTGAAGGGTAGTGGTGGCATTAAATGATTTGCATCCTCCAGACCAGAGGCACTTTGTCACTCCTGACAGTGATATTTTATCGCCAGCAAGCTCATTTTTAGGATTGCACATTACCTTAATCGTCAGTACTAAAACTTATAATGAATACTAAATAAAAAGATGTGCTGCTGAAATGCATGAGATGTGTACCTCAAAAGCCAAGCCTCTGACTATAATAAACTCCTGCACAGCTCCCTGCACTGCTCTGAGGTGAGCTTGATAGACTGCTAGACCACGTTCTCTGAGAACCTCTTCCGAGGAAACCACTCCACAGACTCGGGTCGCTCCAGCAGGGGTCATAAAAGTTTCTTAATTCAAAACCCTTCATAGATGTTGATATTCTTCCCAAGTAAAACAGATCTTAATTGGACCTGGCTGGCAGAGACGGCATAATTATTATTCTCTTCTACTCTGTAAGGCAGTGAAGCCCTGCCTCACCTGCTGACTGGAGCTCCTAGATGACTTCCAAGTCCGTAAACCTGCTAACACTAAGGAAACAGTAGTGAATATGCTGGATATAAAATACCCGAGGACTTTACGGTAGCAAAGGCAGAGACTCAAAGCTAGAAAGAAAAAGTAGGTAGCATGGTAGTGAGTCTAGACAGTCTAGACGCTTTGGTAGCATGGCAGTGAGTCTAGACAGTCTAGATGCTTTGGTAACATGGCAGTGAGTCTAGACAGTCTAGACGCTTTGGTAGCATGGCAGTGAGTCTAGACAGTCTAGACGCTTTGGTAGCATGGCAGTGAGTCTAGACAGTCTAGACGCTTTTTTTCAGTCTTGCAACTTTTTCTTACTGACAGAGAAGGTAGACAATAAATTCACCACCTAATTAGAAGTAGCAGGAAGTGAGTGGCTCTTCCTGCTTGTAAGGGTCAAAAGAAACATGGGAAATCTGCTCAAATCCATATAAAATAACGGGTATGCTAAGTTTTTGTTCATGTATTTGAATATTTAAATGAGACACTTATACGTAGATTATTTACGAAAGCATCTCAAGATAATGCAGGAAGGGGTCATTTCCAGTGCTCAAACCTAAACACAAGACAGAGCACCTTTCAAGACCCTACAAAATGCCCGGGTGCAAAAGACTTGGCACTTGTCCACTTGGCAGGGACTCTCCACCAGAGAAGATGCAGAGTCTGTTTTCCTCCTGCAGATCTAGCCCCTCTGATGAGCGCAGTGCCTGAGAAGTACAGGAGTTGCAGACTGTGGGAACGGTGGCAGCTCCAGGTCTGCTTCTGTGTCCTGCCCGTGCCTTTGCTTAAGTGTATTGGTTTTCCTTCAAAGTTTTTAGACAAAAAGGGAATTTAGGTGTCTGTGTCTTGGTGAGGCTATTTTCCTGCCTAAACCAGACTAAGGGAACAGGTGTAGAATGATCTTGAGTTAGTCTTAAGAATTGACTGCCTGAGTGACCATTCAGTATTCTTCTCCATCTTGCATATCGAGAAGCCTGGGAGGCTGAGACTGGGCCAGCCGCACTGTCCCCTGCTGCTCTCCCTCGGGGTCTTTCACTGTTGTTGTTATTTGCTCTCTGGTCAAGGAGGCGCTTCCTGCAGGAACAAATATGTTTTCCTTCCTTCTACCTTTGACACAGAGCGAGACCAGTTCTTGAAAGAGCAGACTTAGAGCCCTCTTTACTTAATGCCTGGAAACACACACTGCCTCACCAAAAGCTCCTAAATGCCAGACATTGTAACCAGGGAGTCGTCAGTTAAGCTGAGCTGCGGTTTTGACTGATTTAGAACAATTGTGACAGTTACTTAATATTTCAGTGAAGCATTTATTTCTGATGGTCCTGAGTCCGTAAATCCCTAGGTCCAGTTTGATGTCTGAACTCTGACTTTCTAAAATCAAATCTCTTCTGTAGGTGGCCTACTTTGTGAAGGAATAATCATTGAAGAATGAAGAGGATTAAATATTTTGGAAGTTCTTTGGTGAACTTTGATAAATGGATAAAGTATTTATAATTTATTAAAAAACAGAAGGAAAGAAAATATGCTGAACCGTCTTTGTTGTGTTTCTTTTTCTGTTCTTCGCATACCCACATCACTTTTAGTTCGGTTTCCTTTTTCTCCTAGTGAGTATAATAGCAACTCCTGTGCCATGACTTTCTTTTGCTCATTATTGTGGCATCATGGGAATTTGAATAGTTATTGTTAGGAGAAAGCAGATTGTCTCTCAACCAGTAAAATCTCCAAATTTGGATATATAGAAGCTGGAATGAACATCTTTTATCTGTTCAAAATGATGTCACAGCCATATCACCTCAGTCAAGACTCATTGGCCAGTTGTGGGACCATGTCTGTAATCCCAGCACACAGGAGTGGAGCGGGGGGGGGGGGGGGGGGGGGGGAAGGGGCTGCAAGTTTGAGGGGATATTTTTGTTCTCTCTCCCTTGTCCCTCTTTATTTTTCTTCTCCCTCCCTCCCTCCCTTCCTCCCTCCCTCTCTCCCTCCCTCCCTTTCTTCCTTCCTTCCTCCCTTCCCTCACTCTCTAACTCTTGAGTGAAGTAGTCTTGCCTGGAAGATCCCAACTATTTGGCGAAGTTAGTTTGTGTGTGGCCAGTTATATGGTAAGATAAACTAAAGGCAGTGTACACCCTAAGGCCAAAACAGCTATCTGTTTATGAGCACCTGGTCCAGGCTGGTGGCTAGATTGATGCTAGAACCTGGCTAGTCATGGAACTGGGGCTGTAGCTCATGGCGGAGCGCTTGCCTAGCACACACAAAGCTCCTAGCACCAAATAGCTCTCTTGGTACCACTGCCATAGAGATAGCTGGAGCAGGACCCACTTATGAAGCAAGCTTGTGACCTGGGAGCTGCTCGGGTGCTAATAAAGCAGCTGCTCACATTCTGCCTTTTAGTGCATCGAGATGAAAACCTCAGACACAGGCTAGAGTTAGCTTAGTGGTCAAGAACTTGCCTGGCATACACAAAGCCATGGGTTCTAACCCCAAATAAACCCCTCAAAACCAAATGTGTGGTTGATTCCTTTATAGAGTAAAAGAGCTCAATTAGATCCTTCGAGATCCTGACCTAATTAATGGTTAAGTGTGTGGCTTTTTTCTTTTTTCCATTTATGTATGTATGTATGTATGTATGTATGTAGTCATTGTTGTGTAGGACCTAGGTCTTATGCAAGCTAGGCAGATGCTCTACCACTAACTCAATCCCTAGCTCTGTTTTTACCATTTATATATACTATGATTGACACAGTGGCCCGTACTCCACTTGGACATACTCTGAGGCCTTGAACTTGGAATCTTCCTCCTTCAAACTGCTGAGTAGCTAGGACTACAGCCCCAGCAACTAGATGGCTTTGATGTATGACAGACATGGGTTTAGCAGCCAGCTATGTGCTGTCAGTAAGTCACAATGGATTTTTCTCATTCTCAAACAAACAAAAAAACCCAGTATCTAACTGAAAAGTTTTATGACCATAAAATGAATGTAATTTATGAAGCAACTGGCCATGTAAATTCAGTGTTACTAGCATTCTCTGTTTGATTTTTTAGTCACAGTTTTACTTAATATTCATTTGAACATATATGTTTTAATAAATGCTGTGTGGCTGATAGAGACAGCCATGAACTAACTTCCCTTTCAGCCCTTGGAAGATTATTATTTAGACTGCTTGCATACGCCCTAGACCACAAAGTGGAAGAAGATAACCCTGACAGTTGATGCTAAGTTTAAATAAACTGTCCCTGACATATCCTCCGTATTTGTATTTGGGAGGAGGTGAGACAGGGTCTCCCCTTATAGCACAAAGTAGCCTTAAACTTGTATTCTTGCCTCTGCTTCCTGCATACTGGAATTATAGGTATGTGTAATCACACTTGACATGTTTTAAAAGCTTTATTTTATGGGTATGATTTATCTCCTGTATGTATGTCTGTACCACATGTGTACTGGTGCCCTCAGAGGCCGGAAGAAAATATTAGTTTCCCTGGAACTGGAGTTACAGAGCCATTGTGTGGGTGCTGAGAACTGGACCCGGGACTCTCAAAGAGAGCAGCAAACACTCTTAACTGCTGAGCCATCTCTCCAGACCCAATTATTCGTATCTTAAAGTAGAAACAAAACTATTTTTATATCTTTCAAATGTACTCTTATTTACTAATGAGATTGTAATATCTTTTTCCCTTAGTATTTTGCTCAGTTAGTAGAATTCTGTATCATTAGATGTATGAATTATTCTATGGCTTACTATAACTTAACTGTAATTTTGTATATATACTTACTATGTGTCAGAGACACCCCCCCTCGTCCCCTGATAGAATTGCATCTCAGGCTGAGGCAGGTGATGTCAGATACATAGATACTGAGTGTCTGTGCCTGTGTCTATCTGTGTGAGTATGTTTTGTTGTTGGCTGGTTTTGTGCCTGTGTGAAGAATAAATCACCCGGAATCCACTGGTCTGAAGGTACCTAGCAGTTCTGCATGTTTTCAAGACTACTGATGAGCACTGCCCAATTCATATTTAGAAAGGCAATCTCTATGTGTTCCTTGGTATCCAAGGGGTCCCATTTCCCCCAGCTCATAGGCAACACACTGATATTTTAACCTTTTCCATTTTGATAGTTTCACTTGATTTGTGAGCAACGGAAGCACTTTATTGAAAACGTATTTCAGAAGACCGTCCAGCCTATCCCTGGCTAGTGCACAGCCGTCCTGGAGTCAGTGTGCAGCATATCACTTACTAATATGAAGAGATACTAGCACAATAATGGAAAGATAGTCTGGCGTAGTAGATGACCATGGAATTCTGAGATACCTCTTTTCCATGTCTCCCTTATGCACAGTAATTCCTAAACTCATTGTAGATACATCTATACTTTGTCTAACAGTTTCTTTGTTTAACCTTGAAATATTCAACTTTGAACTTGAAATAGGCCTGTATCCCTAGGCAGGGCCAATCCCAAAATTACTCTGCCTTCCACGGGTGATGCTTTTAGAGAAGCTGTAATCTCCACTAGACAGGTGAGTTGAGTTCAAATGTTTAGGGACAGGGAAGTTGTCCTGACTAGGATAGCTGATGACCATGGGGGTGTGTCTAGATCATCAGAATCTAAGCCCAGTGCACACTGTCCCAGGCATCTGATAAAGGTTCACTTTGTGGATATATATTCATTCACGACATAGTAAAGGCTGATAATCTGTAGGAACAGCCCTAAATGTTGACTATGTCACCTGAGTTACTGCTTGCTCTGTTAGACCAGAGAATGAGCTATGATTTCTAACTATGCTTTCAGGCGTGACTGAGTGAATGTATTACATATACGGTAAAGAAAGGTCAGAGAACAAATAGCAAAATATCATCAAAGCAGGTACTCAAAACACCTAGCATCCAGCAGAGGTGAACAAGGAAGCCCTACTGAGGCAGCCAGCTGGAGTTCTGCTGCAGAGTCTCCTTTGGGAAGGAGCAAATGACCACAGAAAGGCAGTGGCCTGGAATGAGCTGCTTATAACTTTCCAGCAGAAACAGCCTGGGAGGCCAAGGCAGCTGGAGTTTCTGATTGAGAGGGTACTTCCAACTTCCCATTTCCAACACAGGTATTTTTCTATTATGGGAAAAGGGTAGTAATCTCTGTTGGAAACAGTTCCCTCCCAAGCTGTTCTCAAGGGCACAATATTTTAAATGCCCTTGTCTGCTTGCCTCTTTCCTTTCCTTGTTTCTGGGCCAGGAGTCCAGCCCGACCCAGGATGGATTTTGGAAGACACTTGACGTAAATGTGCGAGTTCAAAGCAGCGGTTCTTAGCCTGGGGTTGCACCGCGTGGGACTGTTGAATGATCCTTTCACAGGCCTAAGACCATCAGAAAACAAATGCCTGCATTACTACTCATAACAGGAACACAATTACAGTTATGAAGTAGCGAAAATAATTCTATGGTTTGGGTTACCCCAACATGAGGGACTGCATTAAAGGTCACAGCATTAGGAAGGTTGGAAAACCCTGGTCTACAGTGTGTGCATGGGATTAGGGCAGGGGAGTGGGCATGGGCACTTCCAGAGCCAGCTTCTCAAAGAGCTCAAACAACACACAACAATTTACCAACAACCATTATATATTCTCGGCTTGCCCTCCAGGCAGAGACGTGCTGAGTAAGAGGGCACTGTTTGAACTCTGGTTTGCTCAGTGTATAAAGATTTGTAAGATGAATACTCTGCCCATAAAAAGCTTCTAATCTGATGAGTACATAAATTTAATCAGAAATTAAAATCTGAATGTTTGATATTGTGATGGGTATTCAAGGCGCTTCCCTCAAGAGTTCCTATGTAACTTTGAAATGAGTTCTTTTATTTAGCTACTAACTACTTAAGTACTGGGACATGGCTCATTGATTAAGTGCCTGATTCACAGACATGAGGACTTGAGTTCCCATCTCCAGCCACATATAAAAGCCAGGTTTGAACCAGGCAGCTCTCCAAAGCTAGAGTTTGCTAACCAGCCAATCTAACCAGTCTAAGCTCCAGGTTCACTGAGAGGCCCAGTTTGAAAAAAAAAAGGGGGGGGGGGCAATACACTATTGACCTCTAGCCTTGACATGTATCCACGTGAATGAATATATTACACACACATACACACACCACCTGAGCGTAATGGCACACCTTAAAATTTTTTCCATATGATATGTTTTGATCATAAACTTTTTTCTTCCCCAACACCTCTCTTATCCTCACTCACTTTCCTATTCTTTCTCTCTCTAAAAACAACAACAAAAATCAACAAAGATATCACATCTGGGGGAAGAAACCATCTCTTCTACCCATCTTGAACAAGAAAGTACACAAGTGGTTTCACTGGTCTGAGAAGAGGACACTCTGTCTCAATCCACACACACAAAACATGGAGTCTGATTTGTGTTGGCCAACTAATCCTGATCACAAGGCCTGCCTACTCTAGAGTATGGTTGATATACCCAGTGTCACTTCATTGAAGAAAACTGACTTTCCTTCTCCTGGCAGCTATCAGTTGGGTTTCCCAGACACAGCAGAGCCAATGCACATACGAACTCAGACTGACAGCAAGCACAAGTTCAAACCAACCCACGCCCCACCTCTAAGAAGGCGCATTGCTTGAATCCCAGCGCTCGGGGCAGAGGCAAGTGGATCTCTATAAGTTCAAAGCTAGCCTGTTCTACATAGTGAGTTCCAAGCCAGCCAGTGCCCAGTGCTACAGTGAGATATTGCCTTTTTAAAAATGTAAAACTCATTGTAGTTTCATCTTAAGTTTAGTAAGTTCAACAGCAAGCATAGAAAACCCCCCATCAGGGAAAGTGAGCACAATTGTGAGGGTCAGAGTTGAAGCAACAATTGTACCTGGTACCTGGTGCCATCCAGCAGGTGGATTGTCAGAGTGTTCTCTTCTCAGACCAGTGAAACCACGTGTGTACTTTCTTGTACAAGACGGGTAGAAGAGATGGTTTCTTCCCCCAGATGTGATATCTTCAACTCCCCCTTTTCAGTATGACTGAGCAGTACTGCTATGTGTATTTTTACAGACAATGGTTGTCAGTACACCTAAGGCTAAATGGTTTGAGCAGGGCTTGCACCTTCCATGCCCTGTCAGAAATGGAAACTGAAATTTTGTTTCACAGGAGGAAAGAGTAAATGGATATTGAGTAAGAAACCAGTGTTCCATATCACCCTAACCATCCTGAATGGTCACATAGAGTGCATAAGATCGGTTCGTCCTTGTTGAAGAAAAAATTGAAGAGTCAAAGAGAAAGTTGGGTAGAGGGTGAGAAATCGGCGCCCAGATTTGTAGAATCTGTCAGTCAGCAAGAGTTCAGGAAGCTGTTTCCTGAAGAAGAGTCTGTAGAACAGTAGTCCCCCCCCCCCCCCCGATCCCCGTGGGTCCCTTTTGGGGGTCAAATGACCCTTTCATAAGGATCATCCAAGACCATCAGAAAACACAGAGATTTACACTGTGATTCATAACAGTAGCAAAATTACAGTTACGAAGTAGCAACAGAATAATGTTATGCTTCCGGGTCACTACAGCATAAGGTGTCCTAGTAAAGGGTCAGAGTGTTAGGAAGATTGAGAACCACTGCTGGAGAGGCTCTGAGTCAGGACATGATCAGCTCCAAGAAGCAGAGCAGCCATTTCCAGGCCATAAGCAACACAGATATGTCCCTCACTCTCCAGCCTGGAGTTAGGAGACGGGGAAATTTCACCTCTGTGACCGTGGCCAAGTCAGACTTTGAACAACTTAAACTGCTCCGGTTTATCTTTGTCCTTCTCATCCTTAGGCATGTTGTCTCCTGACTGTGGAGCCTGCAAGTGTTACATTGTTGTAGAGTTGTATGAAAGGTCACAGGCTACCTTGTTACCAATGTGCATACCTTCTGTTCTGGGCTTGCCCACACATCTGTACCTATTCTTGGCATGCCCAGCTGGAGAGCACCTGAGCAGATTTTAGACCTCCTTAAATAATCCTCTCCCCTCTGCTTTTTTATTTTTCCCCTTCTTCTTAGAGTCCCCATCAGAGATTTCCCTTTGACCCTCTAGTCATCTTTTATGAGATTTCTGGGTTTTTCCAGGTTAGTCTTCCCTCTAGATTAAAAACTTCCCTGAAGGGGATTGGTTTTTTTCTATTTCATCGTTGTCTTTTGTTACTACCTCACAGCTGTCTAAATAAATGCTTATTGGCTTAAATCATCAAAGGCGTTACTTCTGGCTTTTTCCACTGTGTGTACACTTTCATGTCTGTGGGTTTCCCCAAAAGGACATTACTATCTTAATACATACAATATATTTATTCTCTTATCTCTGTCAACTGGCTTTTTAAATAAAAAGACATAATTTCCTGTTACTGTAGTCTGCTGCTCTATGGACATCAATCTAACACTGAGACCCACAACATAATTAGGTCCTCTGTTATAATGCACGTATGTAGGTGCTTAGCAATGCCCAAACACCTGGTAGAACGGTGTAGTGGAAAATTACAGCTGGCAGGGCTTTAATCACCACTCACATATTAACTCAGTAAGTTTAGACAAGTTCCTTAGCTTCGCTAAGCCTTTTTCTTCTTTTTAAAAATGGGAGGGGGGTATACAGTAAGACCCTGTCAAAAAATCAGATGATAGAATGTTATCTTGTTAGCATTAGAAAATGGTAGCTGTTAGGTAAATGTTAGTCCTCCCTGCTCAGTTCGTCTCAGGTGGAAGGACAGGGACAGTGAAGAAGGGAGCAAGGGTTAGTTAACCTGCCTGTCTCTTTAAAGGGTCAGGGCCAAGCCTATGGGCTGTCTTGCTGACCTGCTTTGAAATTCTATCTTGGAGCCTTGGTTGCTTTTGTGCCTGCCCATTGACAGCTGGCAGGGACTCCAACCCCAGCAGGGAGCCCCGGTTGCCTGAAGCACAAACAGCTGCTACTAGCTAAAGTAGGCAAGTTGGTTGGGGACCAGGCAGATGACAAAAAGAGGCATATGGAAATCCCCACCTCCACTGAACACGTGATGTCACAGTCACACCTATAACCCCAGCACTTGGGAGGCCAGGCAGGAGGATTCCCAAGAATTCCAGGACAGCCTGGACTGCCTAGTGAGTTCCAGGTGAGCCTGGGCTGAAGTGACACCCAGGCAATCAATCAATCAGAAAGGCACCCAAAGCCTGCTGTGAGAGTCCCATGGTGCTTTGTTCTCCAAATGCCCCAGCCCTTTCTGTACCAATCTCCAGAGACAGGGAGCTATGAAGCCATCTGCAGATCAATCGATTCCAATTAAAATTTTAAAATGTCTTCCTTTAGCATGGCAAGAACTTTCTGACTTCTGTAACTATGCTTCTCCTCTCGCCAAGAGAGAGTCTGCTCTCCCTTCCACCTCACCCCTCAGCTCTGCCCATGTCACCCTTCTTCCTGGGTCACACTGTTCTTTGAACTTAATTTGGTAACTTGTTGCAGGCATCGAGTTGCCATTGTTGTTTGTAGTCTCTCCCCTATAAAGTGACAGACACTCAGGTCACAGTGTACACTGAGTGTTGCGATGGGAGCTTTAGCACATTGAGCTTCGGATTTCTCCTTAGTGTTCCTCAGGTCAGTGAGTCTCCATGGAGTTAGGACTTGGATAGTTCTAGGCAGCTGAGCACTAGCCTAAAGCCTTGGAACAACAGGGCGAAGATGCTCCCGACCCCCAAGAGCCAGGGTGGAGACTCAGCAAGTCCTCCAGAAGCCAGCTAGTCAGGTCTCTTGGCTTTCATGTTTGCACAGGCCACATATGCTTCCTGCCTGTCCAAAGTTGATCCCCCAGGTTCATTTAGATGTTCCTTGAAAGTCATCAGACATTTTTGGATTGCGGAGTCGGGAGTCATGGGTCTAGTTCAGCGTTTCTGCTTACTGTGAACCCTTGCTTAAAACAAGAGTATTTCGTTTGACAGTCTCGGGTTCAAATCCTGGCTTTGCTGCCTACTCCATGTTGGAACATGTTACTTCTCAGAGGCTCCATTTTCCTCAGCTCTAGGAGAACAGTGATGAGTGAGGAATGTGTATATACACTGCTCAGTGGAGGTCGAGTACCAAAGGAGTATTTATTTCCTAGGCAGTCGCTCTAACTTGAGGTTATGGGTGTGTAGATGGGATGGTGCCTTATGTCCTGTGTTGCTATTACTCTGGGCAGATATTTGCAGAGGAGTGTCAACTTAGAGCTGAGGGGTCTGCTTTACACAGCTGCTTTTGTTGAACGAAAAGTCAAATTACAGCACAATGATATTTGCTGAGTGTCTTAAACCTTTCACGGGGCTTTCCGGTTCTCCCTGCCAGTACCGTTTCTGTTAGTAGTCCCAGGTATTCCCTCTCTGAACGGCCTTCTTACCTCCCACAAATCCCCAAATCCTTCAGACAGGACATCAGCGCTGTGTCCCGCCCACTCCATGGACCTCAATTCCCTGCTTGCTTTCCCTTTGACCCTCCCTGCCTGCCTCTGTTGACCCTGGATCTTATCTTGTCCTCTGGAGGTATGCTAAGTGCCCTGCCAGCCTGCCTGTTTGCCTGGCCTGTTTTCTTTCACTGCCAGCACCTCCTGGATTCCAATTCCAAACATGGTATCCCTCTGGGGTCACCCTTTCTTCCGGCGCCAAGAGATCATGCATTCCAAATGGAACACCAAGTGTGCTTCCCCTGCTGGCTCTCCACTCCGCGTTCTGCCTGGGAACGACAGAGAGCAGAATGTGGCTGCTTCGTCCCGTGTTGCCGAAGTTCGTGGTGTCGAGTTCCTACTTCCTCTCAGGACAATGTATGCTGTTTGCTAAGGACTAAATATGAAGACCAGCCTAAGAAAGCCGGAGCCAAAGAGGTTTACCAGAGCACTGCGGGAGTGACAAGAGCTTCGCTGAGAGTGAGAAAGAGAGGAACGAGGAAAAGAAAAATCCCAAACAACAAACTTAGGCTTTCAAGCTTCCATGAAGTGTACTATGCTCTGGCGTTCTTTCTCAGAGCCACCGGAGGCATTCCTGCCAACAAGGTTGCATTGGTAGTGAGAAGCCACCTGGGAGGACAGACTGACTGATCTCCCCCCCCCCCCCCCCCCAGTTTCCTTTGTGGAGACCGTTTCGGAGCCTGCAAAGGCCTCGAGAGCCCTAAAGATGAGTGCCAATGGCAGCTCGGTGGCTCAGCTCCTCTGGCAGCCGCCCGTGTGCAGGAGCTGGAAACCGGATGTGGAAGGAGCTGTCTACCACCTGGCCAACTGTTTCTTGCTTATGGGCTTTATGGCAGGCAGTGGAGTGTATGGATACTTCTATCTTTTCGGCATCCTGGGCCCAGGCTACCTCTGCTGCGTGCTGTGGGGCTGGTTTGATGCTTGTGGGCTAGACATCGTCCTTTGGAACGTCCTCCTGACAGTGGCTTGCCTGCTTCAGCTGGCACAGCTGGTCTATCGCGTCCGGGTGAATACCCTCCCGGAGGAATTCAATCTCCTCTACAGGACACTGTGCCTGCCCCTGCAGGTGCCCCTGCAGGTCTACAAGGAGATTGTCCACTGCTGCCATGAGCAGGTCTTGACGCTGGCCACAGAGCAGACCTACGCTGTGGAGGGGGAGACCCCCATCAACCGCCTGTCCCTGCTCCTCTCTGGCCGGTAAGCTGTCTGTGTTGACCATGCCTGGAATTCCCCGCCTCCCGCCCCCCACCCACACTTCCTGTTCCCTAGTGTTCCTTTCCATTTTGTGTCCCCTTGCATCAAGGGACGGATGTGGAAAGTCAAACCCAGAAAGATTTTTTTTCCCTAGGAGTGAGTTTGCTTCCTTTTTCTTGACACTTTCCAAGAGGAAGCTAGATCATGAGGCAATTTCTACGCTATCCAAGGTGACTGTGTTTACTTGCCACCGGAAGGGCTGATAAGGCCAGAGAGACCCAAAATGGATACACACACACACACACCCCAATGTGGAATGCCTAAAGTGCAGAACCTCTGTGAGCATTAGGAAATGACCATTTCAATAAGATCAATTTGTTCCTTTCATATGCATTTAACATTTGTGAAGCACCCGCTATATGCAGGAAATAAAACAAACAAACAACAAAACTGAGGAGGTTTCCAGCGACCCCTGTGTCCTGCCAGGGCATTAAGGAGACGCATTGTTGTAGTTGAGATATCCTATATAAGCTCTGGAGTGTAGCCCACGTGCTGACAGCTGCAGAGAGGAGCAAGTCCCACCTGGATTCCCAGACCCATTGTTCTACTGAGAGTCTACCCTGTAATCAGAGTGCCCACAGTGGCAGGAGAGTAGTGCTGCCCACAGATGCCTCACTGGCGATTCGGTGGAGACAGTGTCTCAGAGGAAGAGGGAAAGTTGGACATTGGCTGGCTTCAGGGTCAGAGTGTGTCTGTCCAGTTAGCCTCCATGGCAACAGTGGCCGTTTATGCTCAATGAGAAACCACCTTGGGGCTCTGTGTGTCACGCATTGGAAGCATCCGTGCATTCTTTGAAACATTGCCCCATAGCACCTGACCATAGACAAGCCCCTCCTCCACCGCCTCGCTGGAGGCCAAGCATGTGGCCTGGTCAAAAATGATGATACTCAGAACATTCTGGTTACAGGAAGGATGGAGAAAGGGAAAGATAAGGCAGAGGGGAGAGAAGGGGAAAGGGAGGGAAGAGTGAAAAGAGGAAAAGAAAAGGGAAGGCAAAGGAGGAAGGGAAGGAAGGAGAGTTGGTGGGGGGGCGGAGGGGGCAAACTAAGATGGTCAGGTACATGGTGGCTATTCCTAGGTGTTAACTACTTAGTTCCATGCTTATAAGACAAACAATGAACATATGGCACTTGCTCATTCATGGGACGCATGCTATTTGCCCTTCTTGGCTCCTCTGCTGAGACTAGCAGAGACTGGCCTCTCCTGTGTATGGCATTCATTCAGCAGAAACATACCATTAGCATATGGCTCTGGTGTCTTGTGACAAACTGACCGAGTCCCCAAGAAGGGTAAAACAAGGCTTGTCTTTCTACATAGCTTTTCCTAGTACGCTAAGCATCAACAGTTAGAAATCAGGCCATTTCAGGTTTCCCCTTGATCTTCAAGGTCTGGGTAGGGCTGTGTCGATGTTCTTTTTGGCTTGTTTGTCTTTTGGTGCCATCCTGTCAGCTTTGGGTTAGTGCGATACTGAACACCTCTAGGTACAGAAGAGACTCCTTTTGTGCCAGGAAGTGCAGGCTCCTATACAGCTCCCCCTGGCCTATGGGGAGTGTCCCCTGGAGCCCTTGGTTCAAACCCCAGAAGCCTCTCTCTTTGGTTTTGACAAGGGCAGCCAACCCTTGTAGGAATCAGAGAACAAGCGACTTCCTCAAAGCCCGCCGCCCTGCTGAACTGTGCTCACTCTTTCAGTTTCATAGAGGATGCATACGCACTAGATCCCACATGCACAGTCCTCCAGAGCGGACAACTGTAGAAGCCATTACAGCAAAAGGAAATGACCTGCCACTCATGTGATCGAGGAGAACACCAAAGATAAAGGATACAGCACACACCAGCTAAAAACCACTTTCGTGTGCCCGTTGGCCTGCTTAGACATTAGACAGATGGTGTCACGTCTTGGCAGCAGGCTTTGGGAACCAACTTCCTTACCTGAGGAGAGGAGGAGGAGGAGAAATGATACATACTGCTGGCTTCCTTCTCTCTTGGTGTCTTCTTTTTCTTCACGCACTCACACACACAAAGACAGACACACACAGAGACATAGACACACACATATATACTTTGTTCGTCTCTCCTCTCCCTTCCCCTGCCTTCTTTGGATTTTTTTTTTTAAGAGTAGGGATCCAGTATTAGATGTGACAAGCATTGTCTTGAACTCATGAAGCTTAAGCCAATAATAATTATGTGCCATGGTGATTAATCATGGACCTGCCATTGCCAAGGGGAAATAGTAAATGTGATTAGAGTATATAAGTTATAGATCTTCATTTTCTGGGAGGTCAGACACACTCCAGCCCCGAGAGAAACTGGTCTAGCTAAAGACAGCATGTGTGCAGACCCTGAGGATGTGGCCCTTCACTTCCTCTTACATCTTCCAGGCAGTCTCTATATATTTCCTGGTCTTGTGGTGTGTCTCTGCCATCAGAGGCTGGCTCTGTCCTTCCCGTGGTTTGGGAACTTTCTTCTCTAGGCAATCATATAATAGGTAACTACTTAATGACTACTCTTCGGTGACGTGCATGCGCACACATCTATCTAGGCATTCATTTAGGGGAGACTCAAGAGTACTAATATCCCACTGGCCAGAACCTAGCAGCAAAGGATGTAAGAAGGCATAGTCTTTAGCTGTACAGCCACACATCTGGTTAAAACTCCAGCTGCCTGGAGGAAGAAGAGCAGCCGGTATTTGAGAATAGGCTCTCTCATTAAACTCCCCAGGTCTCTGCCCATCTCTACGCTTACCTGCTCATCATAGCCTGTTTATCCTTCAGAACTCAGATGGAATGTCATTGTGAGAAGCCTATGTCCTGCAAAGGATCAGGCTCTTCCGTCCCCCTCTCCTGTGAGCCCGCTCCACCTCAGTACTCAGCACACTGATCTGCAGCCAGTTCTTCACGTGCTGGGGTATTCCACTGAGCTGTGAACCTCTCAAAGGCCAGGATCAGATTATACCCACCTCTGCAGCCCTCGGTCTTCGGGAACACGGGAGGTTCTGTGAATCGTGGTTTAGCGAGAACAGCTGCAGAGGTGATAGAAAGTCAGCTCCCTCCTCTGAGCGTGTGGGCCACAAAGGTGGGCTCGTTTGTTTCCTTCTTTGCCTGACACAACTCGCTTTAGAAGAGGTGGGCATGAACACTGGAGCTTTCTGGGGAATGGAGGAAAAGAAAAGGCGTAGGCTGGATCTTAATCTATGTCTAGATGTTACACCACATCCAAAAACCATTCACTTTATGCCGGCAAACAACTGGGGTGTTAGGTACCATACCAGACCTTCACAGAATGCAGGTCCCTTCTCTGCAGGGGCAAAGCACCAGGGTGGATGCTGGCCATAAGGATAGAGATCCAGCAAACAACATTAGTGGGGTTGCTTATCCTGCTTCAGATGTACAGCAAACCTGTGTTCATAGGAAAGGCCAGAGCAGTTGCTTAACGGGTTGGTAGTATGGAATAATCATATAATTTTTTTTTTAATTAGCTAGAATTCCTAGTCACAGCTGCAGAAAACCAACTCTATCTAGCTGATGTGAGGTGGAGTCCTTTAGAAAAAGAAAAGGATTTCTCTTCAAACTTAAGGAAAGGCATGCACTGAGGCCTCAGGCTGGAATAAGATAAGATCGTGTCTATTGGCTGTTCTGTATGATTTAGCTTCTCCTGTGGCCAGTTGGGGCACATCCTTTTGCAATGTCGGGTTCCTATTATTTGAGAGACAAGGTTTTAGGTCTTGAATACAGGAGTGTGTTAGTTTAACCAGTGTGTGATAGTTGTCTCTGCCCAAGGCACAAGGCACAGTGACTTAACCAGTTCTAAAGTCTCCAAGTTATATTAGAAAAGGCATCAGGCTAGATGTGCATGCCGGGACCATCAGTGAGGGAGGTGTTTAGGATCTTGTGTCCTTGTGCTTGGTGAAGGCAGAGAAGGTGTGATGTGGGAAGTGTCCACCACCACCTACCCAAACCTCCTGTAACATGACAGCTCGGTGAGAGAACACAGACTCTGTTCTGTTGCCTGGTAGTCATGTGACCTTAAGCTCACTGTCTTAGTCAGGGTTTCTATTCCTGCACAAACATCATGACCAAGAAGCAAGTTGGGGAGGAAAGGGTTTATTCAGCTTACATTTCCACATTGCTGTTCATTACCAAAGAAGTCAGGACTGGAACTCAAGCAGGTCAGAAAGCAGGAGCTCATGCAGAGGCCATGGAGGGATGTTCTTTACTGGCTTGCTTCCCCTGGCTTGCTCAGCCTGCTCTCTTATAGAACCAAGATTACCAGCCCAGAGATGGTCCCACCCACAAGGGGCCTTTTCCCCTTGATCACTAATTGAGAAAATGCCTTACAGTTGGATCTCATGGAGGCATTTCCTCAACTGAAGCTCCTTTCTCTGTGATAACTCCAGCTGTGTCAAGTTGACACAAAACTAGCCGGTACACTCACCACGCACTTTTCCTGACCATCTGTTTTCTTGGCAGTAAAACTCAGAAAGAAAGAAAACCAGTCATCTACATCACCGCGATGACTCAGTGGGCAGGCACACGAGAAGCATCCGTCTGCCTTCCTCACATGCTATCTTGCAAACATGAGCTGTCCTGCCCGCTGCTCCTCATGCAGCCCACCTGGAAGGGGAAAGGCAGAACAGCACCTCCCATGGCAACAGAGACATTCTACATCCACGCTGTGCCATACCGCAGCCCCAGACCACACGTGCTTGTGCTTGGGGTGCGATTAGTGTGACGGAGTAACTGGACCGACTTAACTATTTACTTTTAATGAATGTAACTCTCAATTGAAATAGCCACATGTGGTTAGTGCACAGCAGAGCCCCTGCATGGTGGTTTTCATCCTGGATACAGAATGGGATTACTGGGGAGATTTTTAAATTAATAATGTCCATAACTCACCTACAGAGATGTTTTTTAATTGCTTTGAGAACAGCTCATGCGTAAGGGTTTTTCAGGAAGTTTTGTCTCCTTCCTTCCTTCCTTCCTTTTCCTCTTTTTATCCCTTCCTTTTCTCCTCCTCCTTCTTTGGGGTGTGTGTTGGGTCTGTGGGGTGTTGGGGGATGGTAGTGGTGATACGGGATCTCACTCTAGTCCTTTCTGCTTTGGCACTTATGATGTAAGCAAGGCTGGCTTCACACTCATAGCAATCCTCCTGCAACAGCCTTCTACCTGTTGAGTGGCCACCCATAAGCTCATACACACATGATCTGCTGCTACACTAGACTCATGTACCCATAGACCACGCTGCTAGGCCCCCAAGTGTTCTTACTACCCGCTCCCCTCCCCAAGACTCTCGGCCTGCACTGTGGAATAGAAAAACACGTACAGGACGAGGACCGTGCGAGCTTCGTCCTCATCTTTAATTGGGCCATACCTGCTCTGGCTCCCCACAGTCTAGCTGAGTACTCCTGCGGGAGGGTTTCAGCTACTCAGCAATAGGCAGCGTCGGCAGAGAGCAGCCACTGCCCTTCCCCATTCAGTCTCCTCTCTCCTTTTGTCAGGGTTCGAGTGAGCCAAGATGGGCAGTTTCTGCACTACATCTTTCCGTATCAGTTCATGGACTCTCCTGAATGGGAATCACTCCATCCTTCTGAAGAGGGGACCTTCCAGGTAATAAGGAGCCCCGTGGCAGCACAGTCACCTGCCACTGTAAGCCCACAACATTGCTACCTCTCCCATCCCCTCTCTCCCATCTGCCCTTTGACCGCCTCCAAATGTGATGCTAGGAGGGGGCAGGATCGTGGCCTCTGCCTTCTCTTTGAGAAGAGGGCCTGGGCTCCTGGGTCTGGGGAACAGGGAAGGGTAGTTCTGGTCCCTGACAGTCACATCAGTCATGGGCCTACAACTGTTCCAAAAGACTGATGCCCACAGGATAAAAAAAGCTCATCCTGCTTAGGGTAACTGAAACTCATAGCAGCTCCAGCCCTCCTGGTGCACGCTGCTCATAACGTGACCCTTCTATTGCCCTGTACCTGAGATGCTTTCTAAACAAACCACCATGCTCCCCAGAACTCTTCTATGAGGCTACCAGGTTCACCTTCTGACCTCTCTGCCCCACAGCTTCCTGCAGCCGCCTGTCTGTTTGAATGCTTCCTTTGGTTTACACTGGCTGTGTGCACACTGTTCACTATTCTAATGGTGAGGAGGCATCGCCATCTCTCTGTCTCTGTGTCTGTCTCTATCTCCACACTCCAAAAGACAGCCCAAGAACAGTTTTTGCTGAACTGGTTGCCCATGAGCAGTTGGTGTCTTAGAAGACTCTGTGGGTTCAGCCATGACCCTCGGGGAAGCCTGGCCATTCAGCCCCTGCTGTCCCCTCTGCAGTCCTTCACACTTGTGGGTCTGGGTTGCTGGTAGCTAGCATGTGGCACGCACTGCCTTTTTATTGCCTCTCTGAATCATACATACCTTGTACTAAATTGGATATTACTGTTCCTCTGTTTGACAGATATGGCAGCTAAGGCCCCAGAGCATCATGTACTCAGCTAGAGAATAGAAAGGCCAAGCAAGAGCCTGGACCCTCAGAAGCATGGTCCGTTCAACCCTCTCAGGGACTCTGCCAGACAGTTTGCTGTTCTGGGGACTATGTATCTTCTGTGATATCTACCAGAGAGTCCTCTAGCCAGCATCTGAGCTAACCCCGGAACAGACACATGCCAGGCAATGCCACTGTCTGGGCCTGCTTCCGTCCTAATCCTAGCTCTGTGGCGATATTGTCAGAGAAGCAGTCTTGCTGCCCCTGACCAGCTCTAGTCACAGAACCTTTGTCCCATCTCCTCCCTCTTTGCTTTGCCCAGAGGCATTCTCTGGGGACTCCCTCAGGCCAGGAGAATGACAGAAGAGCCCCGAGTGGCTGGAACCAGCCAGAACAGGCTGTGGCATTGACAGGGAGGAGCAGGTGCCTTATGCTCTAAAGGAAGGGCTGTTACCCGAGATGGCCTCTCTGCCTGGAATGTAAGCATGCTCATATTCCACCATTTATATCTTGAGTGTTTGCCTCATTTAGAAGCAATGAGTTCCACACCCTTGCTGTTGGCTGTGTAAATTCCCATTTCCTCTTTGCAGATATCAAATGTTGTGCTATAGTTCATCTTGACCTTGCCTCTGATGTAGCTTTGTTGATTGGAAGAACAATCCTAGTTCCTGCCTAAATCGTAACTCACAGCCCATTTCACGCATCCCATCACACCCCTCAAGCACGCAGTCCACCAGATCTGCTGGCCGCTGGCCCTGTGACTCTCTCTTATTCATCAAGAGCAGGGCACAGGCCAGGCGCAGCCCACAGAATTCATCGTTAGCCTCCAGTCTGCAACCTCTTTTACCTGACTCATGTTCTACCTAGGTATGCTCTCACAAAGAAAAAGCTTGGCACTTTAGCAGAACTTTACTAGAGACAGTCCTGTATGCACATGGGAGCCAATCAAAATGTAGGTTTCTGCCGGGCAGTGGTGGCACATGCCTGTTATCCCTGCACTTGGGAGGCAGAGGCAGGTGGATTTCTGAGTTCGAGGTCAGCCTGGTCTACAGAGTGAGTTCCAAAACAGCCAGGGCTGCACAAAGAAACCCTATCTCGAAAAACAAACAAACAAAAAAGTAGGTTTCTTGGGGTTAGGGGCATGGTACAGTGGGTAACTGTTTGCTGTGTAAGCATGTAAAACTGAGTTAAGATTCCCTGGCACCCACAAAAAAGCAGAACATGGTGATGTGTTCTTGTAACTCCGGCACTAAAAAGGGGGAGCAAATATTAAAGGGAGTAGCTAACCATAAAAGTAAGACAAAAAACCAAAACAAAACAAAAAACCGTTATTTTATCTTTTAAAAACAACGGAAGAAGCGGTAACGGCCTACACAGGGGAACGCCCATGCTCGCTGTGCCTGGCCTTCTGAACGTGGACAGCATTTAGGTCAGGTCTTCCTTAGGCTCACCTGCTCTCTGCCTGACAGAGAGTTTCTTGTCTGGGACTTGGTGATAAGGACATTTAGGGCACAGGCTATGACAGAGTGTGAAAGCCACTCGCTCAGCCGTTGGTGATGGACAGACTGTGAGTACTCTCTTCAGAATTTTCTCAGGAGGCAATATGCCCGGACATGATGGTAACGGATGTCTCACAGCTGGTACAGGGGCAAACCTGAAACCAGCACCCAGCTTCTGGCCCTGATGACTAATTTAGGGCCCTGTTAGCGATCAGATGCTGTACAAAAGCTGAGGATGTAGAAGAGGAGGAGGGGCACAGTGGACAGGGAGGACGAAGAGTGAGTGGAATGGGAAGTCAGGTGTGTCTTTTTTTACAAGATTTATTTTTAAACCAGGTGGTGGTGGCACACACCTTTAATCTCAGCACTCGGGAGACAGAGCAGAGGCAAGTGGACTTCTATGAGTTCGAGGTCAGCCTGGCCTTCAGAGTGAGTTCCAGGACAGCCAGGGCTACACAGAGAAACCCTGTCTTGAAAAAAAGCAAAAAGATTTATTTTTAAGTGTGTGTGTGTGTCTAAGATTTATTTTTAATGGGGGTTGGGGGGTGCTGTGCGCACATGAGTACAGATACCTGCAGAAGCCAGAGGTGTTCGACCCATTGGAGCTGGAGTTAGGCAGTTGTGAGCTGCCTGGTGTGGATGTGAGAATCAAACTTAGGTCCTCTGCAAGAGCAGCAAGTGCTCTTAACCCCTCAGTCAACTTTCTAGCCTGGAAGGCAAGAGTTTAAGGGCGTGTATATCGTCTCTGGCAGAGAATTCTTTCAACCATATTCCATAATCGGTAAAAAAAAAAAAAAATACTCAGAGCTCAGTAGGTTAGCCTCGACGGCTGCCTTCACCACTCACAAAGACACACACTGTAGCTCTGTCAGCCAGAGGGTTGTATCAGGCAGATCAGTCAAAGTTGTCTAAGTTTATTCTCTTTTCTATACTGTCTATGGAACCATTTCATTTTCATCTTAGCTTTGCTGCTCATCTTTGGTTTTGAGACAGCGTCTTACTCTGCAGCTCAGGTTACCCTACAATCACTATGTAGCCCAAGCTGGCTTCCAGTTCTGGTCCACTCCTGAGTGCTTATAAGGAAGGCATGAGCCACCATCCCCAGCTCATCATTTGAACATGGATTATGGAGCCCTACTGTGTGCCAAGTACATGGTGCTGCCTTTTTGTCCTGCTGGTGTAATCTAGTTTGCATCCTGGGCACGGTGAATACACAGACGTCCCTCCATCCTCAGATAACTACGGAAGGGGACCTATTCCATTGCTCCCGAGTTTCTTTTCCTGTGCCTTTATATTCCTCCTCGGGTCATGAAATCCTTTGGTTTGTAACCAAGGGCAGATTCTGGGACCTGAACCCCATTGCTTTGTCCATCTGATACAGTTTGGCATGCTTAATCTGTAGCCGTTTCTTTCAATAAACTTTTCTCCCCAGACCTTTTAGTTCTACACACACACACACACACACACACTGGGAACTGAACCCCCGGCCTTTACACACATGGTCAACCACTCTACCACTAAGTTATCTCCTTCCCAGACCTTGATTTGTCTCCTCTAAGGTGCGCATGCCCTGTGTCAGGAGCTGAAGTCAGTCCCTTGCTCAACTGCCCAACACCTTCTGGAACCTCAATTTGCATATCCCACCTCCTCCATTCTGCAGTTCCACTGTTGATAACAATAATGGCTTGCCAAAGATTCTGACCTCAGTCCTGACACCGGCCATGCCCATCACAGTGCACACAAGAAGCCTGACCCTGGACTTCGTCCCAGCTAGGCCATAGAGAGCTACCATGTCAAAATAGCAGCCTGTTTCTCTGCGCTTTAAACCTTTCCCTCTCCGCTCCTAACCCCTCAGGTGACGCTGACTGCAGAGACCGAATGTAGCTACATTTCCTGGCCCCGGAAAAATCTTCACCTTCTTCTGAACAGAGAGCGATACATCTCTCGCCTCTTCTCAGCCCTGCTGGGCTATGACATTTCAGAGAAGCTCTATACCCTCAATGACAAGCTGTTTGCCAAGTTTGGGTTACGCTTCGACATCCGCCTTCCCAGCCTCTACCACGTTCTGAGTCCCTCTGCCTCAGATGGGGAACCAGAGTCTGAGAAAGATGATGAAGAAGCCCTTGAGGCAGCTGTGTCCCCTGCTCAGGCCAGGCCCATCTGCATCGTGCCAACACCCCCTTGTTCCGCGCCTCCAGCAACCACCAACCTTCCCGTGTCTCTGCCCCGGGCCAGGATGCCCAGGCCGGACAGCGGCAACCTGGGTGAGGACTCCACCAGCCTGGTGCTGGAGGATTTTGAGGAGGTTTCGGGATCAGAGTCGTTTATGGATTATAGGAGCGATGGGGAGTACATGAGGTGAGGGCGGAACTAACACGGGCACAGTCACCGGCTCAGGATCCTACGTAAGTATGCCGAGGCGAATATGCCTTGTTCCTCACACTGCTTTTGAACCCCTCAGAGGACTCACTGCTAGAACCCAACTCTACCTGTGCTCACAGCAAATGCATGCGTGGCATGAAAGATTTCTAAAACCTACTCATGATTAGTTGTAGTTACCTTGTGGAGAATGGGCTGATTGACATTTAGAGCAGGCCAATGGGCTATCGTCTTTTGAGGGTGGGCGTGACTAGATTTTGCTAATAGCTAAGAGTGCTGTTGGGGCCAAGGAGATTTTTGCATGTGGCATGTATTTCAAGGGAAGCGAATGCTGGTATGGTTCTACTGATTGTCCCTGGCACACAGAGAGTTTTGGGAAACATTTGTTACTGAGTCTTCACTAGGAAGGACTGTTAAAATCAAAGCGACTGGTGATGGCAGGCAAATAGTCTGGGGAGCAAATGGCCCTATCTTGCTTTCCTCCTGCCCAGTGGCAGACGGTGCTGGTCACTCAGGTGAGGCTCAGACAGTGCTTTGATTAAAACATTCCTAAGACAGATGTAGAACAGCCTGGGTTTTCCCAGCAGCCCATATGTGTGGGCAAGTGACCTGGTCTTAGACCCAGGTGGCCTCCCCTTGGGAACAGGATTTCCCTCGTAGGAGTGTGTACCAGGAAGGCTGTGTTTTTGTAGTTCTGAGAAGTTGCTTTCACGGTCTCCTGATTGATCCTTCAGTACTTTGACATTTTCCTCTGGACTCTACCGGACCACAGTGAGGGCTCGGCTTTTTCTGAGGAAAGCCCCACCATCCACAACCTGGGAGGCGTTTTTAAGTGACAGGGGTGCACAAACGAACCTGGCACTCTTAGAGAAGCACCCCCCAGATGTGAAGAACTAGTCTGGCACAGAAGACCTCCCAGGCGCACAGTGTGAATGAGTGCATTCGAATTTCAGACAAGCCACATTGCTGATGAGAGAATCGAGAGATGAAGGCCATGAAGACCGACCCTGGCTTTAGAGATATGGACGTTATCATTTCCTGTGGAGTAATCCAAGGCTCTGAGGCTCAGGATAACTTAGTGTACCTTCCTGTGCATTTGTCCTCTGTCTCTCCACACCCCCTTCCTTGCTGACCAGTGTGAGCTATGGGTGCTTCATGCTGTCCAGCCTGCTACCCCACCTCTTCATGTCACACAGCAGTGACTTCTGTTCTTCTTTTGGCTCTTTCCCATTCCTGACTCCTGCTTGTCCCTATTGTCTTGGTTTGTGGCTCTAAGCATCTCTCTTGCTTACACTTCACCCTCTCCATCCCCACCTGCCCCCTGACTTCTCCCGTTCTGTGGCTTGGATGTCTGGCAATCTGGTTGCTCTCTTTCCCCTTTGCCCCAGTCTCTGGCTTGGCTCTCTCGTCTCTGCCCTAAGCAACCTTGAGTCTCTGTTTTGCTAATTCTGAATCCATTCAAATCAAGGCCTGAAAAAGGCCCAGTTTTAGGGATGCTTCCCAGATGTCAGGGGACAGGCCCCATTGAAGGACACTAGAACTTTAGTGGCTGGCTGCACAGTAAAGCAAATCTGGACAGAATATACACTGTGACAGCATTAGAAATAGCCTTAGCATATCTGAGGCATCTTTGGGAGCCTAACTCACTGTGCAAAATGGCAGGATGTCTTGGGGTCCCTGCACAAGCTCCTCCCAACCCAGGAGCTTCATCACATGCTAGAACCCTAACTTCTAGCCTTGACGTCATTATCCCTTATAAGGATGTTTCCAAATTATCATGGGATCTCTCCCCAGAACCACTGTTAGCCTCCAGATATCCTTGTGTGTGTCCATCCCTGTTTTATTTAAACAGCGGAGAGGAAGGAAAGAACAGTCAGGTTTTACTTTCAAACCACAGAGTGTTCAGAATGAGGTGAACACATAGTTTTAAGTGATCATATGTTAGGCAGCTTCTGTGTGACTGCCTTCCCTCCCTGGAACCTACCCTCTGCCTTCCCATCCTGCGGAAAAAGCTGGCAGGGACTGGGGGGGGGGGTGAGGGGGGGCGGGGAGCAGCACTTCCAAGAACTCAATAACAAACGGAACCGAGTGGAAGTGGTTTCCAGCTTGGTGGCTGGCAGAATCCTATCCCAACTGAGGTGCATCCTGGGAGGAGGCTGAGAGACAGCATCTATTCCTGAGCTTCAGAAGAACTGCGGTGCCTGTACCGCATGCTTTCCCCGGCTATGCGTTCTGCCAGAGACAGAGCTGTTCTACCTCATTCAGACTCTTCCCTCAGAATGAAAGCTGATTGTTGTGGATTGCTGTTGGGATTTTCTGGTCCAGCTGATGGCTGCCAGTGCAAGCAAGCAAACAGCCACTGGGCAGACTTTCTGCTCTTAGGCACAGGCGCGCAGGTGCGCAGGCTCCAGGGGGCCTCAGCAGTGGCTGCTCTGCTGGCGGAGGCCCCCTGTGTGGGTGAGGTCCAGGGCAGCAGTCTTCTCTGCCCAGATCTTTCTTCCAACTCTGCTCTGCCAGCTTCGTCTTCCCACCCGTCTCTTTGTAGAAATGAAAGTTGGCGTCTTGCAAAGCCTTCCGAATTTCAGTTCAGGGCTTGGGTGGTTTTTCTTCCATCATCCATGTCTTAGTTAGGGTTTCTATAGCTGTGATGAAACACCACGACGGCCAAAGGAACTGCTTCCCCTTCCTTCCCTGGAACCTACTCTCTGCCTTCCCACCCTGAAAAGGAAAGGGTTTTTTCAGCGTACACGTCCACATTGCTGTTCATCATCAAGGAAGTCAGGACAGGAACTCAAACAAGACAGGAACCTGGAGGCAGGGGCTGACGCAGAGGCCAAGGAGGGCACTGCTTACTGGCTTGCTCCTTCCTCATGGCTTGCTCAGCCTGCTCTCTTATAGAGCCCAGGACCACCAGCCCAGGGACAGCACCAGCTACAGTGGGCTGTGTCCTCCCGCATTGATCACTAAGACAATGCCCTGCAGGCTTGCCCACAGCTGGCTCTCCTGGAGGCATTTTCTTTATTGAGGTTCCCTCCTCGCAGATGACTTCAGCCTGTGTCAACTTGACAGAAACTAGGCAGCACAGTCCACGAGCAGTAAGCAGGACGTAGAGTGTTTTCTTTTGAGCACTCAAGAAGAGGCTCTGTCTCTCACTCACAGACCAAGAGAAAATGGGCCTAGATAATAACATCAGAAGTGAGCCCTCCATGACCCTTCCATGTCCCAGAATGAAAGAACTGAAAGGCACAACTGCTTGTGGCTAGGCATTGGGGTGCAGTCAAAACTGGGGTCTAAAGAGGAAATAGAAACCGTACAAGGATCCCCTGAAATCTGGCAAACCCTCTGGAGCCACGCGCTGACATCCTTCTTCTGTTTCTCTCCACAGCCTCTAGACGTCCTCTCCAGAACTCTTCTCAAGTTATGCCCAGATCCCAGGCCCCTCTGGCTCCAACTCACACTCCTGAGCTCTAAGGATCACAGAGCTGTCGTCTCTGTGGCCAGATGGCACTCCTCCATGTTCCCCGGATGGCCACTTATACTCTCACCCCTCCTCTTAGCCCTCCAGAAAGATGTGTGGCAAGGTGGGGGATGGACATGACGTGAAGAAACTCACCTTCCTTACAGGAGGAGGGTCCAGAGGCACCAGGCCTGACTCCATCCTTTATGCGTTGCAGGACATTGCCAGGTTTACATGGCCTCTGAGCCTGGACTGTGAGGCTAGGAACTCACGTCACAGGGTTGTTGTGAGGATCCAGTGAGCTGATTGGGTAGAGCACCCATGGCAGGACATGGCGTCCTGCAAGCACGCAATAAAACACTTCACGCCTCTCCCCGAGTTGTTGCTTTAAATTGTCTGAAAGAATCCAACGACTTTTACCCATGCTTATTTTACTCCCCAAATTAATTTTCAATTGAAATAAAAAATTTTAAATCCCAATTGTTCCCTTCAACTTTTAATTTTAAAACACAAGTAACTGTGTCCTGTTTATGAATCTAACATTACATTTTAGTTCTTAAAAGCATTTTATAAAGTTAGCCAATGAGTTTTCCTTCCTCGAATATTTAAAAACGGCTTACCAGTTGAATATAGTCTCTCTCTCTCTTTCTCTGGCTCTTTATTCTTTTTTTTTTTTCTTTTGGTTTTTCGAGACAGGGTTTCTCTGTGTAGCCTTGGCTGTCCTGGCACTCACTTTGTAGACCAGGCTGACCTTGTACTCAGAAATCCGCCTGCCTCTGCCTCCCAAGTGCTGGGATTAAAGGCGTGCGCCACCACGCCCGGCTCTGGCTCTTTATTCTTGATTGAGTCAATATGTCCCTACTATAACAGAGGCTGGCCTCGAACTTGCATTCCTTCTGCCTCTCCTTCCTGAATGCTAGGATTACAGGTATATGCCACATACCTTGCTGAATATATTTTACTTTGTTTTTCCTCAAAAACTTCAATGTACATTCTGGTTACCTAACACTGTGTGATCCTACCCCTAATATAGTGGCTTCAAAGACTTGTAATTACTGGTTCTGCTCATGAGGTGGGGACTGGCTGGGGGCGGCTAGATGTTGTTCACACAGCTCCATGCTAGCTGGGGGCTGGCTGGGGCCGTTCACTCAGCTCCGTGCTCTTTCTCACAGTGCGGCTTTCGGCACTCACAGGCTTGAAGCAGGTTTCACCTCAGAGGCCTCTTCACTCAGCCTGTCTGGGGCCAGACTGAGAAAACTCCCACAGCTGAGGACTAACCAAAGGGGAGGCTTGCTCCGTTTCCAGGGGTTAGCTGTGCTGCTATGTGGCTCTCTAGCCTGTCTGTGAGTACACCATGCTGTCCCCATGCATTCTAACACGAATAAGCATCTGGGTTGTTTTCAGGGTTCCCGTGGACATCCATGGACACAGGCTTAGGTATGCATATGTATGTGCATTTCTTCAGCATGTACCTAGGAGTGGTACCATCAAGGCATCGGGCACTGGGTGCAAACGTGTTGAACTACAGTGGATTCAGCCAGTTTCCTTAAGTGGCTGTAGTAACTTGCATCCCTTTCAGCAATGTCTGAGAGTCCCTCTCGAGCGGTCGTGATTGGTTTTTCTAACCTTTGCCTTGTGGGTGTGCATAGCAGCTTTTCATTGTGGTTACGCTTTTCATTTTCCTGATGAACACTACGGTTGAATAACTTTTCTTTTCTGCTTTTTTCTTTTTCTATTGCTGCTCCTCCTCACAGCTGGGGTTAAGTGCTGGGGCACCTGGGTTTGTTCCACCGATACTGGGACCTGAGCTCCACTCTTTCCGGTTGCATAACAGCTGCTCTTAACCTTTGAGCCATCTCTCCAACCCCCGCCCTCTATCTCTGTCTGAGTGTTTCCTTTTATGAAGAGGCTAGTCGGGTTTCTTTAGTTATTTCTCTATTTGCTTGTTTCTTTTTTTTTTTTCTTACTGATTTGTAGAGATGCATTAAATAATCAGGTTAAAAATATTCTGTTAGCTTTTACACATTTCCCCGAAATACATTCTTTTTCGTCTATATGGTATCTTTTGGTGAACAGTTGTTTGACTTCACCGTAGGGTTGGTGTCTCCCTTTGCCTAGGTTAGTACTCTCTGTGTCGTGTTTGAGGATATTCTGCTTCCCTGGAGATGCCCCCCATTTCATCCTTCTGAATGTTTTATTGTTTTACAGCTCGTGATGAAGGCAGTGTCTGCCTGTATTTGGTTTTAGAGCATGGCATGAAGCCAGAGCCCACTTGGGTGCCCAGTTGCCTGGGCATTTGTTGCTGAGATGGTTATTTTAGCCCTTAGGCTAGCATCCATCACCACCTTTGTCATAAGTCAAACACCCCTGTACCCATACCTCTTTCTAGAACTGGGCTACTGCTCTGTTTCTTGCAGTAGCCCTGTGCTACATCCCAGCTCTCTCTCTCTCTCTGTTCTATGTTTCTATCCATTAGTAATGCCTCCTTACAGTAGCTGCTGTAGCATTGCAGTAAGCTTTGGTATCTGGCAATCTAACTGTTTCTTGGGCTATAATGGGTATTTCCTCTTACACATCTCCATACGCGGTACAAACGGCATGTACACTTTGAAGGATGTGCAGATCAAGTGTGAAAAGAGCTTATCTTTTTTCCCAATTTTTTATTAGCTATTTTCTTCATTTACATTTCAAATGCTATCCCAAAAGTCTCCTATACCCTCCCCCCACCCTGCTCCTCTACTCACCCCCACACACACACACTTCTTGGCCCTGGCGTTCCCCTGTACTGAGGCATATAAAGTTTGCAAGACCAAGGGGCCTCTCTTCCCAATGATGGCCGACTAGGCCATCTTCTGCTACATATGCAGCTAGAGACATGAGCTCCGGGGGTACTGGTTAGTTCATAGTGTTGTTCCACCTATAGGGTTGCAGACCCCTTCAGCTACTTGGGTACTTTCTCTAGCTCCTCCATTGGGGGCCCTGTGTTCCATCCAATAGATGACTGTGAGCATCCACTTCTGTATTTGCCAGACACTGGCATAGCCTCACAAGAGACAGCTATATCAGGGTCCTGTCAGCACAATCTGGCTGGCATATGCAATAGTGTCTGCATTTGGTGGATCCCCAGGTGGGGCAGTCTCTGGATGGTCCTTCCCTTCGTCTCAGCTCCAAACTTTTTCTCTATAACTCCTTCCCTGGGTATTCTGATCCCTATTCTAAGAAGGAATGACGTATCTACGTGTTGGTCTTCCTTCTTCTTGATTTTCTTGTGTTTTGCAAATTGTATCTTGGATATTCTAAGTTTCTGGGCTAATATCCATGTATCAGTGAGTGCTTATCAAATGAGTTCTTTTGTGATTGGGTTACCTCACTCAGGATGATATCCTCCAGATACATCCATTTGCTTAAGAATTTCATAAATTCATTGTTTTTAATAGCTGAGTAGTACTCCATTGTGTAAATGTACCACATTTTCTGTATCCATTCCTCTGTTGAGGGACATCTGGGTTCTTTCCAGCTTCTGGCTATTCTAAATAAGGCTGCTATGAACATAGTGGAGCATGTGTCCTTATTACCAGTTGGAACATCTTCTGGGTATATGCCCAGGAGAGGTATTGCTGGATCTTCTGGTAGTACTATGTCCAATTTTCTGAGGAACTGCCAGACTGATTTCCAGAGTGGTTGTACAAGCTTGCAATCTCACCAGCAATGGAGCAATGGAGGAATGTTCCTCTTTCTCTACATCCTCACCAGCATCTGCTGTCACCTGAATTTTTGATCTTAGCCATTCTGACTGGTGTGAAGTGGAATCTCAGGGTTGTTTTGATTTGCGTTTCCCTGATTATTAAGGATGTTGAACATTTTTTCAGGTGCTTCTCAGCCATTCGGTATTTCTCAGGTGAGAATTCTTTGTTTAGATCTGTACCCCATTTTTAATGGGGTTATTTGAATTTCTGGAGTCCATCTTCTTGAGCTCTTTGTATATATTGGATATTAGTCCCCTATCAGATTTAGGATTGGTAAAAATCCTTTCCCACTCTGTTGGTGGCCTTTTTGTCTTATTGACAATATATTTTGCCTTACAGAAGCTTTGCAATTTTATGAGGTCCCATTTGTCGATTCTTGATCTTATAGCACAAGCCATTGCTGTTCTGTTCAGGAATCTTTCCCCTGTGCCCATATCTTTGAGGCTTTCACCCACTTTCTCTTCTATAAATTTTAGTGTCTCTAGTTTTATGTGGAGTTCTTTGATCCACTTAGACTTGAACTTTGTACAAGGAGATAAGAATGGATCAATTCACATTCTTCTACATGATAACTGCCAGTTGTGTCAGCACCATTTGTTGAAAATGCTGTCTTTTTTCCACTGGATGGTTTTAGCTCCCTTGTCAAAGATCAAGTGACCATAGATGTGTGGGTTCATTTCTGGATCTTCAATTCTATTCCATTGATCTACCTGTCTGTCGTTGTACCAGTACCATGCAGTTTTTATCACAAATTGCTCTGCAGTACAGCTTGAGGTCAGGCATGGTGATTCTGAAAGACTCCGAGAGGAGCCCCTCGTTCAGGCCTCAGGACAATAGCGGACACCCAAGAACTCATGATAGACCAAGCTTGATGTAAACCACATGAGGCTTTATTCGGGGAAAGCCAGAGCTCTGGGGACGACTCATATCCCACGCAGGGGTAGAGGAGTCGACCTCGAGGGGAAAGAGGTCCCAGTTTTTATAGGCCCTCAGGGGAGAAAGGAGAAGGAGGGAGTAGGGGATTTCCAGATCTAAACAATGTCTATTCTCAAGAAATGGGTATGGGAGGGGTACAAGGAAAGAGTCTGGTGCAGGTGTAGCAACTCAGGATTGGCCAGGCTGTGGATGCAGCAACCAATATCACAAACACCTGGCAATGGGCTTCATCAGTGGGTACACACATGGGTTCAAGGAAAGGTCAAAACATTGGCAGACACACGGGTTCAAGGAGTGGCCAGAGCATTGTGCACCTCTATTTTTCTAAATCAGTGAAGCTAGTTCTGCTAACACTGACGTCTATCTTGCCAATTTCAGGGCTTCTGTGACCTTTTACATTCTGTCAGGATCTTTCAATTCCACCAGAGGTTCTTTCATTGTTGAGAATAGTTTTTGCTATCCTAGGTTTTTTGTTATTCCAGATGAATTTGCAAATTGCTGAAAGGGCTTTTCTTTACAACATTGATTTTTATTCAATTTCTGAGCATGGCTTAGCATTTTATTCATGCCGTCTCCTTTATTTTCTCACAGTCACTTTTTTGTTTGTTTTCCAAGTATATGGCCTTGCATATGCTTGTAGTTATTTGATGAATTCCATGTGATTGTGAATACTATCATTAAATACTTCTTATGTTCTTATTGTCCACTGCTGCTTACATAATACAAGTAAGTTTTGTAACTTCAACTTCCACCCAGTAATTATGATAAATACGTGTACCAATTCTCATCACAATCTATACATTCTTCAGGATTATCCAAGGATAAAATTACGTTATCTATGAGTAGCGACAGCTTTCATTTCTTCATTCCTGACCCATCCTTCCCAACCTTTCCTTTCTGGTACCTGTTGTGTTAGGTAGAACCTTTAGTACAGGGACAGAGTGGCTGGCAGAGGGCATCTTCCTTTACAGTTACCTAGAGGAAAATATTTTTGATATGTTGTCATTAGTCCGAGGAGTGCTTAAGTCTAAGGAGTTTCTTTTTACTTAAGAAAAACAAGCAAACAACAAAACAGGCTTACAGAGTTTTCAACTACGGAACCCCTTATCTGCCTCCTGGGTGTTGCTGTCACCAGTGTACGCTGAGATCTCTGGCTTCCGTAGAGTCTTATGATGCTATTTCTTTTTCTTTTTCTTTTTCTCTCTCTCTCTCTCTTTTTCTTTTTTTTCTCTTTCTTCTTTTTCTTTTTCAGATGAAATTTCTCTATATTCCTGTTTCTTTGAAATGTGAATGAATGTTGGCCTTATTAAATGGTTTTCTACATTTTTTATTGTTATCCCTTTGTTTTGTGGTGTTTGTTTTGAGGGTTTCATAGATCCCAGGCTGAATTGGAACTTGCTATATACCCAAGGAAGGCCTTAAACTCCTGATCCTCCTGCCTCCACCTTGCAAATAGTGAGATCATAGGCTCGTGTCACACACTGGGCCACTACATATACTGAGATGACTTTTCTCCTTTATTCTGATAACACTGTAAGTTCTACAAATAGAGATACATTTTTTTTTTAAGGCAAAGAAAAGCAAAACAAAAACCCTTGCATTCCTGGAATGAATCTATCTTATTCCTGAAACAAACCCAACTTTATCCTGATGTTTTTATGTATTTCTGGGCTTGGTTTGAGAACATTTTCTGTCTCTGTATTTTATAATGCAGACAAGTTGCGTATTAAAATTGCATTCACTTTATAACTCAAAATGAGCTTTCTCTCTCTCTCTCTCTCTCTCTCTCTCTCTCTCTCTCCCTCTCCTACCCTCTTCACCTTTCTCCTTCCATCCCATTCTCTGGGATTTTAAATGAAAGCATGATGCTTTATCCCTTTGCAGCAACCCTGCCTGCCTGCCTCACCCTTGGCTCACAGCACCACCCCACCCTCCACCTCCACCTGTGCTCAGCCCATCTTCCTCTTTGCTCATTTGTTCATGCCTTGGAGGCTTTTTGCTGTACTGTTATCTCTGTCTTCAGACTAAATCCCACCCTCCTCTGTGGTAAGCACTAACACCAAGCCACCATGACTTCAGAATTAGATTCCCTGCAATGTAACTGCTCTTCTGTCCCTCCTCCCCACAATCTACTCCCCACAGAGCAAAATGCTCATCTGAATGTGTAGGAGCCCAAATGCCTTCACCATTGCATGCAGGGAAACCACTGCACTAGACCGCTCCAAGGGTAAAAAGAATGGCTTATTGTGTAAGGAAATATCAAGACTATATGGTGGGTTGGGAGGCAAGATGGTGGAAAAGAAAGTGGATTTTGTATGACAGTCAGCAGGGTGGGAGTCTTTGAGCTGATACTGTTCTCACTGACCAGGAACTAGATGCTCTTGCCCATGGTAGATGGCCTTTGGGAGTGAATTAAGGAATTAAGGGAGATTCCTGGTAAATATAAACATGTCTTGTGAGATCTGATTTTCTGGTGAACAGAAACCAGACTTCAGGCTTCTGTTTACCCAATAACATTCTTTTTGTTTACCCAGCCAAAGTCATCCTGATTAGGACCATGTTACCAGTACTGCCATTTTGAGGGCTAACAACCATAAGGGAAATAAATAAACACGTGTAAGGACCAATTAGTCTCCAACTCAGAATTTCAAATGATTTTCTATTCCACTTGAATAAGACCCCAAGCTTCTTCCTGGCATGATATCAGTCAGCCTGGCTTACTTTCCTGGCATAAGGGTTATTCACTGAGAGACCCCATGACTCACAGGGCGTCTGTCTGTCTTTCTAGAGTCCAGGGATCCTGTTGATTTTTGATCATTGGGCACTGTCATCTGCAGGAAGAAAAGACTTGGTCCTGTGTTATTTCCTTTGCTTTGAACTGGAAGCACTTGCCTGTTCATTGATTAGACCGTATCACACTGACCCAGTTAACAATCAGCTTTGGTTTTGCTGATCACAGAGGCAGGCAGAGATGATGGAGAGGCGAGTGGATGGCCAGGCAGTTTCTACTCTTTAGTCTTCCCTAACTGTCCCCCAATCCACACTGCAGTGCGTGCTCACCCCACCCATGGTGATCTGCCACACTAGCCTGTATTTAGTGCTTTTGTTAGCAGTAGCTTTGTGTTGAAAAGCTTTCGATTACGCCTTCTTGGCTAGTGTCTTCTCATCTGAGCCAGGTACATACAATGACATCGAGGGTGGACGAGGCAAACCAGTAGAAGGAAAGCAGGCAAAATAGTCAGGGATAGTCCCCACTACTACTGTTAGGGTTCCTACAAGAACACCAAGCTACTCATCCATACCATATATAAAAGCGCCTACACAGAGCCCAGGGCTGGAAGGGCGAGTGAGGGGGCTGGCAGCTTCACTTCCGGGTGCTGGCAGCTTCACTTCCGGGTGTCACTGCATCCATACACAAAGCTATCTTCTCTTTAAGGAATTTTTACTTCACCTTCGGTGTAGTCTAACACAATCCTTTCCCAAAGTGCCTCTTCTACACAGTGCACAGTAGCAGTTGTCACATGATCACTTCAGACACGGAAGCCCAGGACATATTCCCTCAACAAATCTGATGTATACAGTCTAGATAGAAGCTGAACTCTTGCTCAGAAACCTGAAGCAGCACTCTACTGACCTGAATCCTGTGCACTACTCAGTATCCCTTTGTTCCCACCTTAGCTCTGCCACCCACCTACCCTGTCACCATTCTCAGTAGGACCCTGGGACCATCTCCCTCAGCTCATTTCTCTCTAGGTTCCCTCTCGGGCACTCGAGAGCTAGGGGCTTTCTCATCCGTTGCTGTGGCTGGGGCACATCACAAGGCCTCAGGCTTGGCATGCAGTTGGCAGTTCGTTGGGTGTCTGTTCAACTCATTTACTGTTATCAGAGTGACTTGCACATCTCTTTCAAGGTAGGGAAGGAAGGCTGACACTTGGGATTTCTGGATCTCTCATTCCGTCGGTTTTCCAGTTTTCTCAGCCTCTCTCTCCTATCCAAGCCGGGCCCTTTCTCCTAGCCAAGCTGGCTCTTTAAGACTAGTGAGGAAGAAGGTCTTTTCTCTGTGGTTCCTGGAGACCACAATGAATCATTCTGGCCTGATTTCCCCATCTCCTGCCCAGTCTTTATGCGTCTTCCCTCAAGTGCCCAAGAGGAAAATATTAGTTACACTTGACCTTCATCCTTTTCAGGTTCTTCCCCTTTCCATGAATCTCCTTTCTTGTAATATCATTTCTCTTCACGTAACCACTTATATTTTTGCTATTCCCCCAACAAAGTTCCTAAATTATTTTAAGCATCTGTCTTTGATGTAAAAATGTCCTTAAGAAGTGCCACGTAGCCGGGCGTGGTGGCGCACGCCTTTAATCCCAGCACTCGGGAGGCAGAGGCAGGCGGATTTCTGAGTTCGAGGCCAGCCTGGTCTACAAAGTGAGTGCCAGGACAGCCAGGGCTACACAGAAAAACCCTGTCTCGAAAAACCAAAAAAAAAAAAAAAAAAAAAAGAAGTGCCACGTTTACGGGGTGCCAGTTTATCTAACCTAGCAAGCACACTTTAGTGTACCTTAGCATATGGATTTGATAAGTTCTTTGCTATCCTTGTGTGGGGGTGCATAAAGCCAGATCTGGCATGGAACTTTATTGGGGTTGAGATATCAGAGATGCTCTTAGGCATGGAGGCTTCAGAATCCAGGAACCCTCCACGGTCAGAGTTCATTGCCTGCCCCTCTTCCTATTTCCTTTATATCCAACAATACTTCTACCTGTGTAAGGATCCTTTATATCCATGGTCTCCTCTCTGACTGCATATTAAGTAAACTGAGAACAAAACAATACAATGATTATTGCTAAGGCAGGCTCATGGTTTACAAGTTTTGTACCTTTCTGATTTGGTATATGGTTGATCCAATATTATTATTATTATCTTTCATATATTACATCCCAAACAAAGTTTCCCTCCCTCCTCTCCTCCTAGTCTCTCCCCATCTCCCTCCTCCCTATCCACTCCTCCTTTGTGTCCTTTAGAAAAGGGCAGGCCTCCTAGGGATATCAACCAAACACAGCATATCAAGTTGCATTAAGACTAAGCACCTCCCCTCAGATTAAATCTAGTCAAGGCAACTCAGTAGGAGGGAAACGGTCCCAAGAACAGGGGAAAGTGTCAGATACAGCCCCAACTCCACTGTTAGAAGTCCCACAAAAAACTGCGCTACACAACTATAATATATATGCAGAGAGCCTAGGTCAGATCCCTGCGGGCTCCCTGAGTGTCTGTTCAGTCTCAGGGAGCCCCTATGAGGCCAGGTTTGTTGAGTCTGTGGGGCTGATTCTTATGAATTTTGTACCTTTCTGATTTGATATATGGTTGATCCATTATTATTATTATTATTTTGGTGTTCTACAATTCTTCCTCTCCCTTTCCTGCAGAATTCACCTGGGTCTGCCTAATATTAGGCTCTGGGTCTCTGTATCTGTTTATGTGGTTAATTCTTAATAAGATGAGTACATAAAAGTATTTTTACACATACTCGTATGTACACTCTAAAAATTAAAAAATATTGATAATAGTCCCTGAGGGGAAAAAAAGGTTAAGACAGAATCCTTGAGGACACTGGTTACAGAGTCTACACAAGTTATGTAGAGAGTCTTAGGGCAGAGAGGATCATGTGAGGAGAGGACAGTGACTAAACTGGCAAGAGTGGCTCCTTGAGACTCTGAGCAGTTGCTGCCACCACCTCCACCTCCGATCCCTCCTCCCCACTGCTCCTCCTCCTTCTCATCATTATCTTTTTCTTCTTCTTAGTCCTTTGAGAGAGAGTTTTATTCTGTAGCTGGGCTGGGCTCAAACTTGCAGGAATCCTCCTCTCTCCAGAATTCCTGAGTACGGTGACTACAGACAGGAGCCACCGCACCAAGCTTGGGACAGTAGACTTCTGATGAAATGCCAGACGGCTGCCCGTGATAAAGTAGCACCCCTGGAGTGGCCAACACAGCTCTCCTATGATCTGTGCTGAAACAACGGAAGGAAACTATAATCCAGCAACACTAGCATAAGTCGCTAGTGCTCTCCCGCCAGGGTGTGAGCTTCCAGGAGAAAGAGGTCTTCCTGTGGTATTTGTGCTTACATTCTCCTCATATAGAATATAACCAAACACACGGTATTGCCAGCAAAAATGTTTATTGAATCAAGTTTGTTAAAAAGAAAAAGGAGCCCATGATATGGCTCAGTGTTACCCTTGCTGTGATGCCTGACAGACGTTGGATTCGAACCCTAGAACTGACATGGTAGAAAGAGAGAACCAGCCGGGTGTGATGGCCCACGCCTTTGATCCCAGCACTCGGGAAGCAGAGGCAGGCAGATTTCTGAGTTCGAGGCCAGCCTGGTCTACAAAGTGAGTCTCGAAAAACCAAATAAACAAACAAACAAACAAAGAAGAGAGAGAACCAACTCCCAGCCTTTAAAATTGTCCTTTGACTTCTGGATATATACCACAGCATGCCTCCCCCAAATATATATACATATGTGTGTGCATATATATATATATATATATATATGTATATATATATGAATATACATATGTATATATATCACAAGAATATGTGTGTGTGTGTATCAAGGTTAAGAATAGAGAGCCAAATATTGGCTGTCACTTGGCTTCATATTATTATCTAGTTATTTCACTGTGGGGCATCTCAGCTTGCTCAAATGTAGACTAGCTGAACAAACAGATAGTCACAACTGAGGAAAAAACCACTTTGCATTAAATAATTATGAGAATTCAATAAACCTATTTATAAAAGCATTCAGAACTGAACCTGACACATAGTGAGCATTTAAACTCAGGACATTACCGTTTTTTATCAGGAGGATGACCAGCACACAGTAGGGACACAGTAAGGACTTGCTGAATGCATGAATGAGCACCTGGCTTTGTGAGCACTCGTCTCTGCTTTTACCAGTTCTCTGTACTTTCCATACAAGAAACACGACAATGCAGGTTTTGGATTGAGCTTTGGGTGAGCGTCACGGAGAGTGAGTGGAGGCAGGAGATTCAAGAGCACCAGGTCAGCCTGAGATATGTAAGACCCTGTCTCAGAAGACCAGACAAGCAGAAAGGGAATGCCCTCATGGTTGGGATGGCTTGTCTTCTGAATCTCTACTAGGTGAACTGAAGGTGAACACCACGGGAGTTTTCAAGCCGAGATGACAAGGGAGAGGGGGCATTTGTAGCTGAGCCACTTTGACCCCAGCGCTGCAAAGTGGGAAATCACCCATTGGGCCACCTTTTCCAGGAAAGTTACTTAGTTTTCCTTCTTCCTTTCAACAACAGGGGCTGAGAATGCTTTCAGGAAAATGTAAATGAGAATCAAGACGAAAGATATAATGACTTAGCCAGGGAAGGTCCTGAATTTCAGGTTCTTTTGAAGTTATCGAGAGAATGCCACAAAAATTGTGGAGCAAGAGAATGGGTTTTGAGTGGCTTTAGACAGCATTATTGGCATAGCCAAACAGAATGGACCGGTAAAAGGGCCGGAGGAAAAGAGACCAGTGGAGAGGTTGATACCAAAATCCAGAGCTCTCAGGGAAACCAGACAGGAAGGGACAGCTCCCAGACTTGAAGAAATAAGGAGCCATTATGTGAATGTCAATCAGGTAGTAGGGGTGGGGTGGGGGCAGAAATGGCTTTTATTTTTAGTGCTGTTACATTCTGAGTCAAAGATGACTCAGGTTTCAAGACTAGACAGCTGAATTATCATGGTGGCTATTATCACAGGAGAGGACAACAGCTGGGGCGAGATACGGAATTGGCCCTGGGTGGCGAGAGTGGGCTATGGTCAGGACGTCAAGTGGACATACGAGGCAAGCTGCCATGTTTCATAAAAGGGCAATGCTGTGACTCAGAGGTGACTTCACATGCAAGGACTGAGTTCTCCTTACTGTGAAACCCTTCACAAAGTGGCAGAAGCCTGTCCCTTGAGGAGGGGGTAGGGGGCTATGACAGTCATCCCATGGTCAGAAGCATACCCAAGAATGAGGTCAGGAGTATTCACAAGGCCGGGTGAGCAGTATATCACATTCAGAATGCAGGATAAGCAGATACAGAGCTGGTTTGGATTCAGCAGCTAAATAAGATTTATGTTTCAGGGTCAGATCTTCTGTGTGCAATCATTATTTCTTCTGGAGATTTGAAAATGTTAAAATGCAACACTGGGAAGTGGAATTCTCAAGCAGATCCATAAATGAAGGCCATTCTGGAAACATATGAAGAGACTGCAAGTACTCCTTTAAGTTAAGCCTGACTTCTTTCCTGAGCCTTTAAGTTGTCTGTCTTTAGTTCCATTTGAGATTTCCCATTTCCAGTGAACTACACTGTGGGTGGGGGATACAAAGAAAGAGGAAGCAAAGTCCCTGTTTTTGAGAACCTAAGTATCACCTATCTTCGAAGCCTGACATACACACCATTGCAAGGCACTGTAGGCACCATCATAAATGGCATGTGGAGGCAGGTTTCCTGAAGGACATGGAACCAGAGGAGGACTCCAAATGACTGGAGGGACCCAAGTGAGGACCAAAGGCTCAGGAGCAGAAGCATCGAGCTGGAATGGACCACAAGGTACTTTAGGGGACGCTCAGTTTGGGGACACTGGGGAATATGGCAGATAACGTTTGAGCAGGCAGAGTGGCGCTTGACTGAGTAGAGCTCTATGTTCATAGCCATTTTGGTTTTAGGGACTAGAAGCCAACTGGAAAAGGAACCATGTCACATGGTGGATAGAGCTCAGATTCTGACCTCAACTAGTACTGCTATGAATCGTGAGGTCACCCTCCATTAGGTATACCAGATTGGGCAAGTTCTATAATCTTTCTTGTCCTTTAGTGTTTTCACATGTAAGATAAGGTAATGCTTGGAATTATTGGGAGGTTTATAGAAGATAATCTATATAATGTGATTAGAATCCTACCCATCATATAATATGTGCTCTGGGGGTTTTATTTTCCTTGGCAGTGGCATTGATGGGACAGAGTGAGACTTATTATAAAAGTACAGGACTTAGTGTCAAGACTACCACACTGTTTCAAAATAGGACTGGATCAGGGAAACAAAGGTTCTGTTTCTCTCAGGAGATAGGCAATGTGTGTCTCTTTCCTTACAGATTAGCCTTCCCTGCTTCTTCAATTCTGATAAGGGAAACAGACTGCTTTCATAGCTCAAGTTTGAACACAGCAATTCCTTCTACCCGAAGAGAAGCAGTGAGTAGCTCTTCGTTGTTTCAAATATTCAAGAGTAAAATCTCCCTAGTCCATCATAAGTCAGGTGTCCACAGCTAGTCCGAGTGAAGCTGGGACTGAGGACAGGACCCCTCATTTCAGAGAAAGGGTCCATGAAAAAATGTCTTCTGATCTGAGAGAGAGGAGTTAGGGACAGTGGGGTCCTCCTTAGGAATTCAAACTGAGGGTATCTGGAAAACAAATCTCTTCAATTTGAACGAGAAAAGGAGTATATTCTACACTTGAGATTTTTATAGAGATTTCATGATAGGGATTTATGCTGATCTTCTGAAATTTGTAGTCGTGCATGAAGATAACCGAAGCCCGAGTAGCAGAATAACATCTCGCTACAAAATCCACAGCATCTCTGAAAACGGCAACCCCGTGACCCTGTCTCTTTTAAGGGAGGGCAGTCAACAACAACAACAACAAAATCTGTGATCTTATGAAAGGCTAGCAGGCCAGAAGCAAAAGCCCCAAAGCAAAGTCACACACGCTTGGCTTTTTCTACTGGAAAAAAAATAATAATAATACTGAAGAATGTCCAATCAAGGGAGAAAATAAAAACAAGTGCCATTCACAAACCGGAGAATGGAAAAACCAGTCATTTCCAGTTATTTCTTTGAAAGGACCAATAAACTTGATACATCTTTAGTAGGGCTTACCAATAAAAATGTGAGGAGATTTGGTTTCTGAAGTCAAGATTGAGAGACATTACTACTGGGTTTATCGAAATAAAAATATGTACGGAAATACTATGAATAATTATAGATCAGCAAAAATATGTACGGGAATACCATGAATAATTGTACATCAGCAAATTAGATAGCTCAGGTAAAACGGACAGATTTATTAGAAGTGTACCAATCACAGAAGCTGACTGAAGAGAAAAAGAAAATCAGAACAGGTCTTTAACAAGTGAAGAGATCGGGTTAGTGAAAAAAGAAACAAACAAACAAAATAAAACACTACAAAGAAAAGCCAATGCTTATGATAAATTGTCAGAGAAGACTACTCCATGGGGCCGTTTGTTTGTTTTCTAATAAACAGTGAGGGAGTGTACTATCCTAGCGTGCCAGCTGCTGGTGTTTCCATAGATAATTGCTTTTTCAAGGATAGATTTATAGCCAAGGCACAATCCGTGAGCCACTAGAAGCTTTTGGAGCACAACTCCTCATAGAAGGACTTCAGAGAGGGCGGTGCACCCAGCTGACCCTCCACTGCAGCGGAGTCTAATCTCCAGCCCCTCCCAAGGCTTTTCTCCCCACTCCTCTGGCTTCCTGTTCCCATCTTCATCCTCACGGTATCGATGGACCAGCCCTGTTTTCCAAAAAGAACTCACCAACTGAAATGAAGCCTTGTCTGAGTTCTCAGTCAGCTGTCCACACACGATTGTCTGAGATTCCCATTTGGCTCGCTTGGCCGCAGGACCGGCTGCCTGGACACGTGACCTGTGGTTCTGTTTCCTGCTCCGCTCTTATCATCGCCTTGAAAAATTTTTGTAACTTTTCTTGTTTAAAACAATATTTTTATTTCATCCAGACCCCAAAATGTCTAGTAGGCAGTCTGAGGGGGTTCCACTCTGAGCCTTTGAGGAGAACTTACTTGAGCGTGGGTTTAGAGTGCTTTGTACATAGAGACTAACTACAGTTCTCGTTAATGGCCTGTGCCGTTGGCCCGGCTCCTTTGCCCACCAGCCTTGCGCTCCTTGCAGTGTGTGAGCAGAAGCATTCAGTGTGTGCCTCACAACTGTGCTGAGAGGCTAGATCATAGTAAAACAGCAGAGGAACAGCGAAGAGCTGTGCAGCACCGCTGATTCTATTGCCTCCCTGTTCCAGGATCAAGTTGCTTTTATCTCCCATCAGGTGTGTTTGCTTGGTGGGGGATCTGACATTCGGTTTGAATTAATCCACAGTCATATAACGCTCACAGCAGAGTTCTGAGAGTCCAGTGGGTATGGAGGGGTTCCCAGCCCTGCCTTTGCCCCATCAAGCATCACACCCTACTAGTGCAGTCCCCTTACCCCCCAACCCCACAGACACTCCAGCTGCTTAAAGCCAGGTTTCCCAAAGAGAAAGCTATGTGCCTGGACAGGATGCCCAGACCTACCGTTGTGTGCTACAAAATCTCATAGTGAGAAAGCTTTGCATGTCTTCTTTTCAGTCCACTAATTACATGTGTTGTTAATAAGGGATGTGTGTCAGTGTGTGTGTGTGTCTCTCTGTACATCTGTGTGAGTGTTCCAGTGTGTGTGTGTGTGTGTGTGTGTGATCATCACAGCACATGTGTGAAAGCCAGAGGAAGCCTTGAGGGAGTCTGCTCTCTCCTTCCACTGTGTGGGTCCTAGGAATTAAACTCAGAGCATTAGGCCTGAGATCAAGTGCCTTTGCACACCCAGCCAGGCATCTTGCTAGTCTATGGATGAGTGTGATGGTTTGTTGGAGGAAATGTGTCACTGTGGGGGTGGACTTCGAGACCCTCCTCCTAGCAGCCTGAGGACAGTCTGCTCCTGGCTTCCTTTGGATAAAGATGTAGAACTCTCAGCTCTTCCTGCACCATGCCTGCCTAGATGCTGCTGTGCTTCCTGCCTCGATGATAATGGACTGAACCTCTGAACCTGTAAGCCAGCCCCAATGAAATGCTGTCCTCTATAAGTGTTGCCTTGGTCATGGTGTCTCTTCACAGCAGTGGAAACCCTAAGACAATAAGTTTTGAAAACTTCTCTCATAAGCGGCTAATATTTGTTTTTAGTTTGAGAAAAAGTGGGCCCTGCAGCTCAGGGGCCAGCAGTTCACAGCATCTGCTCAGAATGTCAAACATGACTATGGTCTCATTGTATTTATTTCTAGGATTAGTCTAGGATAAGAGAAACTAGTTTCCCATTTACGGTAATGATCTAACATTTCTGATGGGACTCACGATAACACGGAAGTACATTTCGCACATTTCACGATGCTCTAAAACAAGATGACATTAGTGAAGAAACACAGGCCATATCCCAAAGATAATGCAAAGCCTAACTAGAGTAGCAGCTTATGATATAATCCTTTTATCACAGAAGTATGCTACAATTTATCCAAACTTGGAAGAAAAGTCGCAAGCATAAGGGAAAACTAAGGAAGAAGTATGGCTAAGCAGTGTCTCCCAGGATAGTCACTGTTCCCTGAGTCACAACCACAGGAACTTGAGCTCAATGAAGCCCAGGCTAGCTGAGGTCACTCCCAGGGAAACCCACAAGCTGCTGGGTGGTTACAAGAGGGTGTAAGAGAAAAGTGGCTTGAGATTTTAAAAGGGAAGGAAACTGCAAGCCTGCTTGCTGGAGATGACGTGGATTCTTCCCATGTGACAATGTCCTGCAAGGCTAGGGCAGGCAGAGAATGAGGCTCGTGGGTGAATGTCCAAATGGACATTGCGTTGACCATCCTGCGGCTTTCATTGCCACAGCTCAGAAGAGCTGGGCCCTGGCTACTGCATTCTGCATGACCTCGTCCAAATGATGTAACCATACCCTATGGCTTACATCATTCTCCCTGCCTTTGTTACAGAGTGAACCAAAAGTCAACTTTCTTTAAAGCTCATTTATGGGGGTACTTTTTTAAGCTAAGTTTAAAAAGTGAACCATCTAGGAGGGAAAGTTATGAGGTGAACCTAGGACCCATCCTTCTGTACCCTGCTCTATGCCCTGGACCTCTATGGACCAAGTTGGTTTTTTTCCTCCTCTGGCTTCTGCTGGGGTAACTCAGTGTTCTGAACAGGAAGAGGGGAGGAAAGTGAGGTAGAATAGCCTGTGTGGCTGCCCTCTTGCCTGTGTCCGTGTCCTTGTCTGTGTCTGTGGAAGGGGAGATGGGTGGGATTGGATGCATGATGTGAAATTCACAAAGAGCCAGTAAAACATTATTTTAAATATGTAAGTGCCGAGCTCTTTGTCCATGCCTGCCCTGCTGTTGCCATTTTCCCAGCTCTGACAGTCATGGGCTCCATCCTTCTGCAACCTTGAGCCCCAATTTAAATGCTTTCTTTTATAGGTTGCCTTGGTCATAGTGTTTTTTGTCACAACAATAAAAAACAACTAACACGAGTAATGTTAAGATATGCTGTCACACAAGATGGTGCAGGAGGAATATTTCATACTAGCATGGTTTGGGCAACTTTTTTCAAAGTGTCTCTGTATTAAAGGCTTTGTCACAAAGAGGCCACATGGGGAGTGTGCTGGTGTCTTGTGACATCTTGAGAGGATTCTCATGCAAATATCTACTCACCCCGAATAGGGAAACAGCAACTGACCATAGCAACAATCCCACAAAAGTCTAATCCCACTGGCTCACCAATGAGTTCACTGAGGCTACAGGGTCACAAGAAAGAGCTTACTTACAGAAGTAGGAAACCCTCAAAGCAGCTGCATTTCCAAGAAGCTGGTCCCAGCCTGGGTAGAGACACACAAAAGCTGCATTCCTGGAGCTCTCTGAACCCCGGGGGCCCGCTCTGACAGGACTCTTCTACACATGTCCTTCCTCATTCTATAGTTCTGAGGTGAGGTCTTGTGAGTCCTCTAAGTGACATCTTTCCAGGTCTGGGGCCCCTCGTTTACTTCCTGATTCTCACATGCGAGCCTCTTTCTTCCTCCAGGAGGAAAACTGTTCAATTCAGAGGAAATGGCCACACAACACTTGCCCCTTTCTTCCAGCTCCTGTATTCTCTCTGTCCTCTCTTCTGTGATGCACCCTAAGGCTGTGTGTGTGATACAGATATCCAATCTCTCTCCTCCATCATGGCTGAGTGTCATGTCTAAACACTACAGCAGCAGTCACTTTGTCCTGGGAGCTTGACAGGTTATAAGTGTCTGTGATACACTGTCCATTATAAAAATGAACATTTTCTTCCAGGACTAACTATAGTCGGCAGCAGTAGCAATCCTCTGTAAATCACTTTTTAAATTTTTAAACATTTATTTTCTTAATTACTGTGTGTGTGTGCATGTTTCCAAGTCATCTCAGTGGCCCTGCAAATAATAGTGTATCTGTGTGTGTGTCTGTGTGCGGATAGTATAATTACATTTCAACAAAACAACCAAAATGATTCAGATATTCCATGGCAGTTTATTTAAAACATTTCTCTGCGTACATTTCTATTGAATCCTAAGTATAGATGCTTAAGGGTGTGAGGCAATCGCAGTTGTGTCGAAATAGAGAAGCTGAAAGGGCATTTATGTAAAGCTTTAGATGTTGGTGACGGAGATCAAGGTCTGTAACATGAGTCATCTGTCCCCTCCACAGTAACTGCTTACAGGGAAAACCACCAAGAATTTGGCCTTCCCCCTTAGTAGAAATGGGGTGAAATTCGGCTCTCACATTCAGCTCTTGCCACACTGCCCTCGGAAAACTGCGGCTACTGCCTCCTGCGTAGGCTCAGGCTACACGCAGGCTATTTTCAGGTCCTGAAAAACAGGCATGCCTGCTTGCAGACGCACTGGCTCAGGTATGCAGACCGTCTTCTTGCTGTGTGAACAACACATGTATTGTTGCAGAACAATGAGAGGCAGGTTCTTGGTCATCAGGAGAAAGAGCTAGAAGTTATATGTTTTTTCTTTCCTGTGCCCCATGTCTAGTGAAAGGAGTCTACGTTTTCCCACTACATAACCTATTCCTGTTCTCTGTGTGCCAATAGTAAGGTGGTGAGGCTACTCACTGGAATGCCCACTTGAGGCAGAGGAAAGAGTCTAGATCCACACCCAAGATGACAATGACACATTTGAAGGCGAGGCCACGAAGGGAGAAATAACACTGTGATAAATATTCTGATAAAACCGCAACTAAAACCAAATGCATAAAGCAGATGCAAACGCTTCATGTATGGAGGTGTTAAATTAAATACCAGGAAGAGAATTAAAGACCAGCTTCTCCTGCTTCTTCCCTAAAACCTTCAACTCAGTATGACCCTACAGAAGATTGAGGAGAACGCAGGGTCCCAGTGGATCCCTCGCCTACGAGAGTTATCACTTTATTGAGGTTGAACTCCATCAAGCAACACCCCGAAGATCCAGAGCTGTGCTTGGTGGTGTTGCAAGGGGTGCTTAGCGGGGTGGGTTCTGTGACTCACCTGTCATTGACCGGCAGAGGGGCAGTACAGAAAGTCCCAACAATAGGAGTCCTGTCTTTTCTCCAAACCCGGCTAGAAACTTGGAACTTGAGCTTCACTTGGTTTATCTGGCACTGTGGGTTGGGGTGAGCCATGACCCCTCTCCCTTCAAGTTGCTGTTTAGGTCTGAAAGGCAAAGGGAGAGAGGATGAGCCAGCACGGGTCTGTGCTTCACTCGCCTGTGAACTAAGGGGCTCTGCGGGCAAACCTTGTTAGCTGTCAAGTACAGAGGCACCGGTGCCTTAAAAATGGAGACAGCAGTTTTTTGGAATCCTCACTGGCCCCCAGCCCACAGGCCAACAATTTTGAACGTGACCCAGGAAATACTTGTTAATTCTTTTTCATTATTGGAAAGTCAATAAACATTTTTATTTAAGGGACTTCCCATGTGATTCTTTCACCGTACACTGAGATTACTCCAGTTCAAGATTTCTGAAACATCTCTTTCCCAAAGAAAAATGTTTAATCCAGCTGTGCTGCGGGAGGAACTGGTTGCCTGGGGCCTGGGTAGTGGGCTGTGTGTCCTTCGATTCTGGTCTCTGAGACAGTGGGGGACTCTGGGAACAAGGGAGAGGGCAGGGTTCAGATGCCTCTCCACACCACAGCAGGTTGGGTCCTGATTCATCGCCATCCCTGTCCTCTTTCTCTCTCCAGTTTTACAGAGTGTTGGTGTCTTCATGGTGTATTTTTCTCATCCAGAGGCAGGCATACAGATTGTTGCCTCATTTTGCAGAAAGACTTTGTTCAGGTAAAGAAAAGCTGCCCCTGCTTGGAAACGTTTTACAATATGTCAGAGAAAATTAGGATTTAAGAAACTGCTTTTATCCAAAACCTTACAAATTATAAGGGATGTGAAAGTTGCTTTGAGCGAGTGACTTAGCTTGGGTAAATTGTCCACCTAAAAGGAAAACTTGATGCCGGGCGGTAGTGGCACTAAGTGCCTTTAATCCTGGCACTTGGGAGGCAGAGGCAGGCGAATTTCTGAGTTCCAGGCCAGCCTGGTCTACAGAGTGAGTTCCAGGACAGCCAGGGCTATACAGAGAAACTCTGTCTCAAAAAAAAAAAAAAAAAAAAAAAAGGAGATGGTTAGAGTTAATGCACTCAGTGTCCTTCAAGAGTCACGTGTCTTCCTTTGGGCATGAAAGCTAACCACCTATGAGAGACCCACTGAGAGGCTCAGAGAACCTCAGCTTAGGCTTGCGCCAAGTCTCCAGTGACTGGTGGGCGGGAACAGTGGTTTTCCCCATACAGAAGACCTAGTGTGTCAGCGCCAAGGTCTCCATTAGTATCCGTTCATCGACCAACTGACTAGAGAAACAAAGGAAAGCCCTTCCTGTAGCAACACAACTTTAAACAAATAACTATGGAAAGTCCTCAGCTCTCTAGTCCACCACAGTCCCCAAGCCGCCGCTGTGGGCACCTGCAGATCCATGACCCGGAGGGGCCCGTATCTGCAGACAGAACACAGTCCAGTGGCAGGATGTCGGGGAGCTCACGGGGAATGACCGCTTCCTGGAGGGATTAATTTTCTCTCACACCACAGTTCAGCAGGGCAGCCTGAGAACACACCCTCCCACCCCCAAGTGATGTGGTCACTCTCCTTTTGAACACGCCCAAAGTCTCAGCAAGCTGCTCTCCAGCCAGAAACCATACTGTCTAATTTGTCCTTCCAAGCCTGATTTATCTCTCCAGCCTTCTCTTGTCCTACATCCCACACCTTGGCTTTGTCTTCCTGGCACACCTCTGTGTTCTTTTTGCCAATTCTTTGGTCCCCTTGTCGCATCCTCAGACCCACTTAGGTGCTCTCTCTGCGCCTCAGTGCAGTGGACGGGAAATGTTCAGAGAGGCGCACACAGCTCATTCCCCTATTTGCGTTCAGTGTTTTTTGTTTTTTGTTTGTTTTGTTTTGTTTTTGTTTTTGTTTTGTTTTTTTTTTTTTGTTTTGTTTTTTTTTTTTTTTTTGGTCTTCCCTCCTGCAAACCTTTGTTTGCGACTACTTTGTCAGCAGATTTGGCAAGGGCTGTCTGAAGGAAGCGGGCACTGGCCCCTGAGGGACTCTGGGTTGGGCAGGGCTTGTGAAGGGGCTACACTTCCTGTGGAGGTTCTGACTCCTCCCCAGCAGCCTCTGTGGTAAGCTCTGCCTTCCCTCCCCTTCGCCTCCCATCTCCAGCAGCTTTCCCAGTGCGGTTGTGATTAGTATGCTCTGCCAAGACCCATTTGGGGTCTCTCCTGCATCAGCTCTATTTTCCTGACTGGTCCCTAACAGAACCAGTGTTTACATATCTGATTAGGTGGTTTAGCTGCAAGCTAGTAATTGCTTTTTAAAGAAACAGGCCTGCCTTGTCCCTGTCCGGCTTTTGCCCCACCCCTAGCCCCGCCCCGCTCTCTTGCCCCAAACCTGGTCCCACCAGTTCCCCAGAGCCAAGTCTGCCCCAAAGAAATGGAAATGATCAGTTATGATCCCACGAAGCACCCCCCTTCTGGCCCTAACCTTCTTCTATGGGCCAGCTCCTAAGGCCCTGGTCACCCCTGTAGGTGGATGGTGGCTGAGGCTGTCCCTCCTGTTGACATTCCTAATACAATTCTGCTGGACCCCGGAGCAGTTTCCTACTGAGAACTAATCACCTTTGGTGCCACCCAGTAACCTTGCTTGCTAGCATCCGAATGCACTGTGCTTAAGGTGGTACTGATCCCAAACCTACAGCTCTTATCTGGAAGTAGATCTATAGTGGGCACTGTCCCCAGCTTGGTGGGCTAGGCCCAGCAATCACACTGTGTCTGACCTGGAACATATACATACATGAAAGAGAGGCTTAGCCATAGGACACTTACGTACATGGTGATCTTGACGGAGGACGTTACATTGTTGCTAAGAAAGGTGACCTCGATGCTGGTATCCTTTTTTCTCTTCTCCTTCAAATAAAACTCCACAAGGCTGTGGTGCACTAGGAAACCAAAGAACAGCAAAGGCATGGCAGGTAGCACAGGGAGGGGTCCAGGGGCCAAGAGTGACCAGGTGGCACAGGGGTCAAGTGTGAAAGCCCCAAAGAGCAGCAGCCTGCCTGGGATTCTCTACCTCCAAGGCACTGTCTTGTTATCTCAGGTCCTCCACGTTCTCCAAGTGTAAACAGGACTAGTAGTTATCCCACTGGCAGGAGCAAGGACAGTGCCCTCACCGAGGGGATGCTCAGAAAGTGTGAATTTTTATTATTGCAAGAGTAGTTCACTCCTCTCTGTTTGGTGACCTTATTGTGAAGGAACAGGCAGGCGGATTTCTGAGTTCGAGGCCAGCCTGGTCTACAGAGTGAGTTCCAGGACAGCCAGGGCTACACAGAGAAACCCTGTCTCGAAAAACAAAAAACAAAAAACAAACAAACAAACAAACAAAAAAATCACACTTAAAATTTACTTAGTGTGCATGTGCCATGTGGTGCACATGGAGACCAGACAACAACTTACGGTAATTGGTTCTTCTCTTCCTCCATCTGGGAGTACACTTGGGTCATCAGATCTGGGAATAGTTTACCCACCAACCCACCTTGATGGTGGAGATGTACCCTTGAGAATATCAAGGAGGATTCAGCATATACTGCTATTGTTTGAATGCTTTTGGCTCAGCAAAAGTCACATTTAACCTTTACCTCTGGGGAGATGGTTAAGTGCTTGATGAGAAGGCACAAGGACCTGAACCTGGATCCCCAGCACCCGTGTAAAAAGCTGGGCATGGCAGCATGTGCCTGAAACTCCACTGCTGCGGGGAAGGGAGAGGAGACAGGCCAGTCCTCAGATCTTGCTGGTGTGTTAAGCTAGTCAAACAGGATTAGTGAGCGCCCCCAGGGTGTTCCTGAGTAGATCAGTACTTTAAAAGTGACAGAAGGGCCTAGCTAGGGACTTTTTGGTCCTTCTGGCTTCTATTGGGTAAAAACCTGTGACAGTAACAAGATGCTATCAGAAAGCAAAGAGAACAGCCCTCAGACACCAAATATCGGTACCTTGCTCTTTGGCTTTCTGGTCTCCAGAAGACTGAGAAAATAAAGACTTCTGTTTTTTGTAAATTACCCAGTCATCGCTTTTTGGCCTTTTGGCTAAGATCAAGTATAGTAAATTACCCAGTCCTAGACATTTTATTATAACAGCTCAAACAGACAAGGACATATACTAAATAAGCAACTCATTTAACAAAAAGCAGTATCCCTTTCCCCTTCTCCATATACAGCGTCAGGAGCTTAGCTGGCTGGAATTTTGTGCAATTTTGTGATGTTTGGAATTCTGGGAATTTTTCTCAGGGTATATAAATGCTAGGGCCCTGAGAGTCAGGGTGGGTTGCTGGTTGCCGTTGGTCATGTTTTGTTAAGTAGTCATGTGCAAAGAAGAAACAAGAAGAAATTAGATGTCCTGACGGCGAAGATCAAACTTGTTCTAAGGAACTCTATGCCTTCTCTAACCAACAGGAAGTAGTCTAATAATAACGTTGTCCCCTTTCCTTTCTAACCTTTTTTTTTCTTTACTATCTAGAGTTAGAGGGTTGAAAGGGTGGAAGAAAGAAGAACCTACAAAGAAGTAAAAGACCAGTTACAAAGTGTGAACTATTTTGGTCTGGGCAAGGTTCCTGAACTAGGATGGATATTGTGATGTAGGGAAAACTTAGGTGAGTTTGAAAGCCGGCCCTGGCTAGTTAGACAGGACAGGCTTGGTTGGCCTAAGGAAAGGATGGTACCCTGCATCTATCCTTATAAGGAAAGGCTCATAGTATGAAAGCAAACAGGTGTTCACGCTGGCTGGTTTCCTGTGTCCTTCTGTGGTGTTTGAACGGACAAGAAGTGTTTCTGGGGCATAAGGGAGAGGTTTTGAAACAAACATGAAATTGGAAATGGTATGCCTTCTACTCTGCCTTAGCAGGAACCTCAAAAAGCTCATAACCCCCAACATTCCCCAGGCTCCCACACCCCAGTGTGGTCTTAGCTGCACAGACAGAGCCTGCTCAGGTTGTTGCCAGCTTGCCCTTACTGGAAGGAGAAGCCACGTTATCTGGTGTCAGAAGCATTGCTTTCACCACTACACACCACAGCCTTCCTGCCTGCTCTGGAGGGCCACTGCTGTCAAGAGAGTGACAAGAAGGAACAAGGAACGGAGTGCCGAGGCATAGGTGGTATGGAAATGAGTCAGAAGACCTGATGTCGAAGCCTGATTTCCTCACTGGTTTGTGTGCCTCAGCTAGTGTCTTTCAGAACCTCACTTCATGAAAATTCCACCATGGGTTGAGACTACCTTGTTCCTCAGAGGTGGCCATATCCACAAAGCTCTACACACTTGTATCTAGATCTGAAGTCGCCTTTCTTCTTCTTCTTCTTCTTCTTCTTCTTCTTCTTCTTCTTCTTCTTCTTCTTCTTCTTCTTCTTCTTCTTCTTCTTCTTCTTCTTCTTCCTCTTCTTCCTCCTCTTCTTCCTCTTCCTCCTCTTCTTCCTCCTCCTCCTCCTCCTTCTTCTACTTTGGTTTTTTGGTTTTTGGGGTTTTTTTTGTTTGTTTGTTTGCTTTTTTCAAGACAGGGTTTCTCTGTGTAGCCCTGGCTGTCCTGGAACTCACTCTGTAGACCAGGCTGGCCTTGAGCTCGGAAATCCGCCTGCCTCTGCCTCCCAAGTGCTGGGATTAAAGGCGTTTGCCACCACTGCTCGGCTGTGAAGCCTTCTTTCTAAGGGAAGGAAATAATTAGGTACTGGGTTTTGAGTCACCACGCCTGTGACTTCCTCTCTCCTATTTTATCCTCAGAGTTGAATCTTGCATCTAAGCGCTGCCATTGTTCCCATGCTCCACAGGAGGAGATTGGGTTTCAGAAAGGCAAAGCAACCTGCTCTTAATCTTCCAGTTGCTTCTCAGCTTGAAGATAGAGAAGCTGAGATTCAAAGTCAGGTCTGTCCAAACTCTGAGCACCAAATCACATTACACTGGGGACTTTCCAGTTAATGGAAGGCAGTAGCCACAAAATAACTCTACTAAAGCCACATAAGCAAGTGAGAAAATCAGCTCAAATTAAAGTGACTGTATAATTTATCATCCAAGTTAGCACATAGTTTTGCCCTGCGTGCACCATAGAGCAGACACCAACCAGGAAATACAGTCATTCTCCTGGAGTTGTAAAGACCATGGGAAGGGCACTGGCTTAGCGGTTAAGGTATTTCATGGATCTCAAGACTAATTTTTATTTGTGTTTTGCATCTTTTGTAATCATTGGCATCTTAGCTTCAAAGGGACGTTGGGAGAAGTATCCATGAACAGCTGGATTGTGACTACAAAGGAGAAGGTGGTAGAGGTCATGAATTCCTCAAGGATTCTGACCTAGGAGGCTCGGCTAGGGTGGAGGTGTGTGGTGTGGGTACCAGGAGGAGAAAGAGTGTGAAGAATGACGTGAGTCACGGGTACCCCTGAGAGAAGCTGCTTAGGGCACACACTCCTCTCTCTCTCTCTCTCTCTCTCTCTCTCTCTCTCTCTCTCACACACACACACACACACACACACACACACACACCACACACACACACACACACACACACACACACACACACACACACACTTTAAGGCAGGGTTTCTCTGTATATCCCTGGATGTTTTGAAACTCACTCTGTAGACCAAGCAAGCCGCAAACTCAGAGATTCACCTGCTTCTGCCTCCTGAGTGCTGGGATTAAAGATGTGCGCCACCAAGTCCAGCTGAGCGCACATTTCAATGGGGAGAGAAAGAAGGGTGAGTATGCCAGCAGAGGGAGGCTCTTGAGCCCCCACTGTAATGGTGCTGCTTCGAGTCACTCTCACTGTTCTGGTTCTGCCTGAGGCTACCTCGCAGGAAATCTCTGCAAACACACCACTCCCTGTCTGGGCTCCCGCACTGGGCTAGATGAATTCCTCACAGGAACCATGAACACCTCCAGCATCCAGCTAGTGCACCGTTAGGTCTTTTCCTCGCTACTCACCACAGTACGGGGCACTGGATGTAGTCAGGAGATAAACCTTCACTTCCTTGGGGAGCGGCTCAATCATGACACCACCTCGTCCCACCAGTCCTGGATATAAAGAAGCAAAGACGGCATCGTTTTCAGAAGTCCATTTCTAGGACCCAGAGTCCTCAGTCAGGTGTGGACCCACCTATGCACCCTATGTTCCACAGATCCTCGACTGCACACAAGCTCTGTCTCATGCTTTGTGATGGGTCCCAAGAGCCAAGCAAAACAACAACAGCAAAACAAAAACAAACAACAAAACAAAACAAAAAGTCCAGTGGAGTGAAAACAGGAAAGTCAGCAGGAAGGACATTCTTCAGATCAATCCACAAATTCACTAGTTCTCATTTTAAATGTGTTGTGTGTTTGTTTGTTTGTTTGTTTGTTTGTTTAGCGGGGGTCTAGGGGGAACCAGGAGAATTTGCATGTGAAAGTCAGAAAGCAAGTCAGAAAGCTCATAGTAGGTAGCCAATTCTCTCATTCTACCAGTTGGATCCTGAGGATGGAACAAATGGTTTTCTGGCTTGGTGGCAAGAGCCTGACTGCTGGACCATTTCTCCTGCCCTCATTTGGCTAATTTTTGGTAGATACCTGTAAGAAACTCGTTTTGTGTCTAGCTTTGTGTCTAACTTGCAAGCCAATTCATATCCCAGTTGCTTCAACAGCACCTATATCCTGTTAGTGGGGCCACAGCGAAGTGTTTGTCCTGAAGACTCAAAGATGACTGCTGGGGAGACTGTGCTCAGAGGTGAAGTCAGAGCTAGGACAAGGACCCTCTGGGTGGAGAACCTTGGCTAACACACTTGGAAGGGTGTGTAGGTATTGTCTGTGAGGTTCAGTGTGAGGAAGAGCAGAAGGAGTGGTTGGGCAGACAGTGGGAAGTAGCTGTTACCAACCACTTGACCCATCACCTCTGAAGGGAAGTCAGACACTTATCTGTGGAAGAGGAGACCATGCCCATGTGTGTTGCCTATCTGCCTTTCCCATTTTGTCAGGCTAATACCATGTCACCGTAGGAGCAATAGCAACCTGCTGTATCCCGAGTGGCATCTAGGGATGGTAGGGAATGCAAAACTGTGGAACCAAAAGAGAGCTTTTTTTTTTTTTTTTTTGCCTGCGGTTTTCTCCCTTCGATACCAGATACCATGGATTCCACAGATGAGTAGAGGCCCAATCCCTCAGCTTCTGTAGAGTCCTTTCTTCAGACTGGCTGCAACCACATAGAGACATACATGACCTGCCCAACAATTAGTCACCTCCCCTATCCCAGATGATGTCATTTGGCCACCATAACCTCCCACTTCTAGAGAGGACGTGCGTGCAGCTCTGGGAAATCCCCCCCAGGCGCACATAGACAGCAAGCGTGCCAGCAGGGAGCATATAAGCTGAGCATATGAGCTGAGCACCTCATGAGTTAGTTTCCTCTTCCCAGATGCATAGACTCTTGACCCTAGGTTAAAGGTGCTCTGACCATGCGATTGTCTAAACAAGACGTGCACCATCACAGCACCCGCTGATGTGCCAACATGATAGGGAAAATCTCACAACCGCCTCCCCACCCCCACCCCCGCCAGATAAAGAGCTACAGGCCATCGATGGCTGCAGAGAAAGAGAGAATCAGTCTTCCCTCAGGATGAGCCCCTTAGAGGTTATCTGATCCCAAGTGGACAGCCTTAAACGTTAAATAAGAGCAGCACTAATGGGCTTGTGCGTGTGTGTGTGTGTGTGTGTGTGTGTGTGTGTGTATGCTTGACAATAATTGTAGAAGAGAAGGAGGAGGCATTGGAGAGGGGAGAGGAAGGGATAAAGATGGTGTAAATATGGCACTCATATTCGAAATGCTAGAAAGATTCAAACGTAAGATTATAAAATTTAAAACTATTTTAAAAAAACAGAGGTGACAAATGGTTCATGCTAGAACTCCCCCAAACTGCCAAGGTTAGCATAAGGAAGCTGAGGGAAGCCGAGGTTAGCCGAGGGAGTGAGGTCTTACCAATCCTCGGACAGGAGAGCAGGAAAGGGTTAAAGCAATCCAGACAGTCTCCTGCGAGGAAGGCCTTGTAGCTGGCACAGGGGAAGGCCATCAGTGGGCAGGTGTTCTCCAGGGCACTGACGTAGAGGTGTACAGCCCTCATGTGATCACAGATCAAGTAATTGTAACCTGAGAGGGGACAAAATGTACATCACAATTGGGGACCAGACCAGCGGAAACTCCCTCGCTGCTGCTTACTCTTAAGTCTTCTGAGTTTTGTACCACAGAGGGCTATGAATAGCCACGCTGTCCCCTGGGCGACACTTTGGAGTATTAACAGACCTGCCTACCTCAATCTCTCTTTCCCTTTTAATTTTCCTGAGCTATGGAAGCTTAGCCTGTCAAGAAAATGGCTTGATTTGAGATTGATTTTTATGTGATCAGAAAAAAAAAAAGGAGCATACAAAATAAGGGGGTACCACCTCTACAGCTGAGAGACTTGTGTCTGGCTTATCTATCTTCTTCACCACCACTAACAAAACAGTTTTCTCACCCAGCAAAGAGACAGTCCAGAGCAGTGGTTCTCAGCCTCCCTAATGCTGCAACCCTTTCAGACAGTTCCTCACGATGTGGTGACCCACCCCCCCAACCATATAATTACTTTTGTTGCTACTTCATAACTGTACTTCATTCACTACCATGATGAACCATAATGTAAATAGCTGTGTTTTGCGATGGTCTTAGGCGACACTCTGAAAGGATTGTTTGACCCTCAAAGGGGTCGCGACCCACAGGTTGAGAACCTCTGTTCACGATTGGTCTTTTAAATCAAGCATGCAGTCAGTACCTCACTAGCCCAATAACTCATCCAAAGAACTTCCCGATTACCCCAATTGATTTGATTGTGCTCATTTATTTTTTTAAAAGTTGCAACCACTCATGTGCATGCAACACACACACACACACACACACACACACACACACACACGTGTGCGCCCGCGCCACAGCCCAATTAAGAGTTAAAAGGTAAGGAGTAAGCCACCTGCAGGGTCTCAGGGTCTTTTGACTTCCCCTGTACAAGACTCTTTCTTGGCCTGCCAGGTAAGGATAAACAGTCCATTCTCTTCTTCCTATGGTCAGGTGTCCCCTACTGCAGAGTTCCTCTTTTAGCATCAACAGGGAACTGGGGCAGCTGGTCTCTGTCCCTGTTTCTCAAACTACATTGTGAAGAAATGAAAAGTATAGGAAGAAAATGCCACTAAGAGTTCCTACAACCATGGAAACCAGACCATTCCTCCTGACCAGGAGTGCAGGAATGCAATTAAAGATTTCTAAAAAGCATATTTGGAAAAACCAGTAAATCAGGCAGAAAAAAAAGTCAAAAGAATTCTTAAAATGGGGCCAGGTGTGATGGTGCACAGCTGGAATCCCAGTACTCAGGAGGCTGAGGCAGGAGGAGAGTTCAGAGTTTGAGGTCAGCGTGGGCTACAGCATGAGATATTGCCTTAGAAGCAAACAAAACAAAAATCCTTAAAATACTAAGAATTTGATAAAACAAGAGAATTCTACAAATGCCCAGAAATCAACATTTAATATTTCTAAATGAAATGCCAATATAGTCATTTTAGTCATAAAAAGACTAGAAGGATGAGCAATCATTGGCGCTTAGCTTTAGACAGATCTAGTATTATTTAAAACAGATAGTAACTACTTGTTATTTACGTATTAAGTATTTAAGTTCATTTATAATTTAAAATATGTGTTAAATCTTTCAAAAAGAGAATTCTAGAGGAATGTATTTAGGAGAGAACTCGTTAAAAATATCTTTCCAATAGTTTTGGAAGCGGGTATAGCATTATATGCCTTCAATGCCAGCCCTCAGGAGGCAGAGGCAGACTGTAAGCTCTATAAGCTTTATAAGACGTTGGATGAAGCAACCTTTGGCCAGGCAGCTCTGTGGTCTGATGGCTTGCTTCTGCCACCGCTACATTCTGAAGAGAACGCAGCTCCCGTAAGCCTTGCCACAGATCATGCCTCACGACTCAGTGGGGGTTATTGGCCTGACACAGACTGGGATGATGGCACAAACATGAGTTAGACTTCCAGCATCAGAGAACTCTCTGGCACTCATGGGCCCCAAAGATAACAAGTATGTGCTAAGACCCTGTAAAACATAGAAGGGCATGCATCATCAGGACGACCCTGTGTGGCCCACACTGGCTGAGATGTGGGTAATCTCATTTTATAGAGCAGGGATATACTAACTCCCCCTGACTTGCTGACCTGCGTGAAAGAAGGTGGGGCATCCAGGCTGGTCTTGGCCTCCGTTGACAAAGTAGTCCACATGTCCGACAGGAATCCGGATACCCAAATCTGAAAGAGGCAGAGCCCTGTTAACCTCTTCAGAAATATACTTCCCCAGTCCCACATCAGAGTGGTTGGGAGTCGGTGTCCTTGTTCCAAACGGAGGGCTGGGAAGCCACACAAGGCAAACCACACTGAGAAGAAGCACACTAGGAGCAGTTTATAGGATACTCGGACTTGACCGATAAAATAAAGTAATTCTTCCTTTTCTGTTACACTTGAACCGTGTGGTTCTCGTTCCTGTTCCTAGAACATGTCAGGCACTCACCCACATCCAGGCCTTACTTTGTCCATCTTCTCTAGCCAGAATCTTCTAGATCCTGCCAAGGCTGATCCATTCTCCTCCACTGAGACCTGACTACTATACAGATGCTCGCCAATAACCCTTTTGAAGCAACCTCCTCTGAAGTGACCCTCTATCAATATGCTTTCTTACACAAAGTGTGATAGTCACACATATGTGATAATAACAATCTGTAATCTGGCCTGTTTCCTTGAATGAAGCCTTTGGCATTTCTCTGTTTTTTGTCTGTCTGTTTAGTTGGGTTTTTTTGTTTTGTTTTGTTTTGTTTTCTGGTGGATCTCTGACACCCACTACAACACATCTGACTCACAATGAGTGACTAATAAATCGTTACTGAATGAACAAATAAACAGATGCCTACCTACATATTCCTGCTCATTGCTGAGTTCTCAGGCCTGGCTTCCTAGCTCAGTGAAGATCAATCAGATAAGCAGAATCATTAGTTTGTCTCATTAAAGAAGCAACTCCAACTTCAAAAAGCCCAGGGGGCCAATGTCAGGTAACGATGAATCAAACATGACATAGATTTGTTGGAGATGGGAGAGTTCTACTTCATTTTTAAAATTGGTTTTGTAAGGAAAACGATGGTTCTTTTTTTTTTAAATCACAATGAAATACACATAGCAAAAGTTACCATCTTAATCTTTAAGAAGACAACTAGTGCCTTTAAGTGTCATTACTGATCGTCTACATTTATAGTGAGAAGTCATTGTCCCACCTTTATTGCCTAAATATTGCTATCCTGAACTAAAGCTGTATATTAGGCACCAACTCCTCGTTTCTCCTCCCTCATTCTCCGTTAACCACAGTTGTGTTTCTGTCTCCGTAGATGTGATTCTTAAGTAAAGGACCCACCTTACTCATGAGCAAGACAAACTGTTGAAGCACAGCCAGGCTTGTGGGACCTTGGTATGTATCTATGCAGTGACGGTGGGGACAGGGGTTGGACAATACCACTGCGTGGGCTTTGTCTTAGTCAGGGTTTCTATTCCTGCACAAACATCATGACCAAGAAGCAGTTGGGGAAGTGCCTCCATGAGATCCAGCTGTGGGGCATTTTCTCAGTTAGTGATCAAGGGGGGAGGTCCCCTTGTGGGTGGTACCATCTCTGGGCTGGTAGTCTTGGGTTCTATAAGAAAGCAAGCTGAGCAAGCCAGTAAGTAACACCCCTCCATGGCCTCTGCATTAGCTCCTGCTTCCTGACCTGCTTGAGTTCCAGTCCTGACATCCTTTGGTGATCAACAGTAATGTGGAAAGTGTAAGCTGAATAAACCCTTTCCTTCCCCAACTGCTTCTTGGTCATGATGTTTGTGCAGGAATAGAAACCCTGACTAAGACAGGATTCTTCCAGTTGCATGCCTTGTGAGCTTTGGATGCTAGAAGAATGCTTTAGACCTACAGGGCTGAGCCACAGGTATCTCTCTCCCTTGAAATATAAGCCCTTTTGGTCTAGAGCAGATATTGTTTCTCTTGTTGCATTAACACTGAGCCCAGTGCCTGGTACACACTACGGGGACATTTTATTTCCAGTAGACATAAGGATGATTGCCCACCTCCTTTCCCAGATGGTCAGAAAGACAAGGTAGAGTGAAAATTAAAGTGACCTATCCTGTGTGGGTCACTATTGGAAGGGAGATTCTCTCTCTTGACCTAGGCTTGTCCCCTGGGAAAAAGGAAAGTCCAGACTGGCCTGTGTGCCCAGGAGTGGAATGTCCCCGTCTCCATCCTCAGGGGACAGGTGCACACAAACTAAAAAAGCAGCATGATTTCCCCATATGTTATGCAGACAGCAACACCCCTCAGCACAAGGTTTGGTGTTGAATCGGAAAGATTACCAAACTGTTTTGGTTCATGAGTGAGAGTCCTTCTGCCCACTGGTAGATTAAAATAAAACTACTAGTCTCAGTAGTGGTCACAGTAACGATAATAGCCAAAGAATGATCTCAGAGCTGGAAGAGACTTTCAAAATCATTCTGATACATTCTCTACTGTATAGCAGAAGCTCTGCCAGGAGCAGGGGCTAGCATCATAGCCTTCACCTATGTGCCCTCCCTCATCCCAGACACATCACCCCAGCTCACTGTCTGTGTCTGTGTGGATGGCTTCTACAAACAGGGCGTCTCCAGCATCCAAGCGTTCCTCCAGGCTGGCTCTGGTGTACTCTGGTCCAGCAGGATCCAGACCTGTAAGAACAGACTACTCTTGGGATCCTCGTCCCTCTCAACTCCCAGAAACACCAAGGACACACACTGTGCCTTCCCCAGCAATCCCTCCAGTTCAGCTCAGAGCATCATCTAACCAGGACCAGGACCAGGGTTGGAAGAACCAGCCCAGAATCACTTTAATCCAGGAAACCTCATGGTCTATTGCCCATTGTGGTACTCTCTCAATGGCTCAGTTTTCTGTTTCTAAAATGAACGTAACAATACCATCGATTTGGAAAAAACAATGATAATAGGTGTCACCCCAGAGGGCCTCTCGGGAGGAGTCTGTGAGGCATGATTCTAACTTGTCCAACTGAAGAACTAAGAGTGTAGGGTAACCTATAACAGGTTACCAGGCAACCCCCACCCTTACTGACTGAGACAGAAGACTGAAACATAACCCCTGTCTTTGCAGCTATTTAACACACTGGGGGTGATTTCCACACCAAATCCCAATCACAGCTCATTATAGTATAAATGTGTGTCCTGAGGTTTGGAAACAAATACACGGGCTCTTATCTCGACACTGGAGATGGCAGAGGAATGACACTATTTTATGCAAACAAGGGATCATTTTATGACTCGGTCATAAGGATGTGGGCTCACCATCCCATCTGCACACATCAGATGAGTCTCTGGAGCAATATCTCTCTGTCTCTAATCACTGAGAGGAAACATAGAGAGGTATCTTTTTTACCTGTGATCTGTCCCAACTGGCCTTTGTAGAAATGTCCCACCATGCCTCCAACATGAGCCCCCAGACTGACACCAATGATGTGGATTGAGGACTCTGACACGCCCAGCTCCTAGAATAGACAATAGATTCCACTAGGGTCACAGTGGCTTTCTTGAGACTTCTAAAAACCAAAGGCCTCGGGCACTGCACACCTACCCACATGCTTCAGATCAAGGGCAGGCCTCCCATCCATCACTGTTTTTCTTTTTGAGCTCTGCAACTTTTTGAGCTCTACCCACCCCCTCCCAGTTCCCTTACTTCAGATTATTCTATGATTACATCATTCCTTAGGAGGGATTACTAAATTATGCACAGTCAACATTCCTTATTTTTGTGCAATACCATGTCTTACTGTGGCTTGGGGGCCCCGCGGAGGCTCAGTGCCTCTTAGCACCCTAAGAATCTGGCTCTGCTTGTGCCCTAGATCCCAAGGGCAAATCTTTTTATGTCAGGCTGCCCTTTTCTGTACACATGGCCAAAACAAACCCAAACCTTCCAGAACCTACCAAAAGTTTGCTGAGGAAACGGGAGATCTCCAGGCTCAGCTTGACCACATTCTCCACTGCTGAGTAGTACACGCCCGTAGAACCATAAACCCAGTCCACTGCGATCACATTAGCATCCGCTGTCCGCAGGACAGCGCTGATAAACTTGTCGATCCAAGAAGGCTTTGTTCCTAACGCCCTATTCATGAATCAAAACACAGGGGAGAAAAATGACTTGCCAAACTGATAGCAATTGATAGAAACCTCACTTAGTCCCTAAGCCGGAGAAGTCAAAACTAAGGGCAGCCAGTCATACAGTGCCTTGAGAAGAGAGATAAACATCCTTCTAGATGTGGAACCAGCACACGTGGAGCTTTCCAGCATCCACACATGTACATGATCCGAAAGGGCCTCTCGTTGCATGTACAACTCACAACACAGCAGATTCCAGCCACACCTACCTTCACTCTGCCGCTTCGTGCAAAGCTCTGCAGACTGTCTGCATGCCCCGTCTCTATGCTGTTTGAGAGAGAACTCTGTTCCTTAGAGTTAAAAATGCACGGCCTTCATTCTCATTTTAAAGTATAGGTTCTGCCCTTGAGGTTTTTCTTCATATGCCCTTTCATTCATTCACAACACAGTTTACCGAGTACCTCTGGGCCGAAGGGGTAGGCTGGGTGATTTCCAAGATGTAAAGTCCTTCTAGAGACTACGGTATGATACTTTTCTAGAAAGATAATGATGGAAAATTTCCAGAAAGCTTTCTTAACAGAGTGGAAAGACTTTCTAGCACCCTGTTGTGGGACAGTGCGAGCATGCTAACAAGGAGACAGGAGTACAGACTGGGCATCTGCTCTGGAAAGTGGTTTAATAGAAGGGCTGCCTGATGAACCCTCTGGCTCCATCAGCTCTCCCTGGGCTGGAGGTACACACTCTGCCTGGGATAGTGGCTGAATATAAGACTTGCTAGAGAAATGTGTTGGGAAAAAGAATAAAGAATGTCAATTAAGGGAACATGTGACTGGGCCTCTGGAGCAGAAAGGGGCCAGATGTGAAGTTGTGGGGGCACCTCTCCAATTGGCACCCCAATTCTATATGCCCTCCAGTCACTCTGGCCCTCTATTCTCAAAAACTTTCTCTATTTTTGGTCTTGTCAGTGGGTTTGGGGGGAAAAAGATGTTTGAAGGAAAGGGTAGTGATTGAGTTGTGGTAGGGCCTGCTGGGCGGTGGTGGCGCACACCTTTAATCCCAGCACTTGGGAGGCAGAGGTAGGCGGATTTCTGAGTTCAAGGCCAGCCTGGTCTACAAAGTGAGTTCCAGGACAGCCAGGGCTATATAGAGAAAGCCTGTCTCAAAAAAACAAAAACAACAACAACAAAAAAAGAGTTGTGGTAGGGTATCAGAAATCACAGAATCACAGAGCTGTCCGGCTCCTGAGAAATGCTAACCTCTGGGTAAGATGGAGGTAGCATCATAAACAAAAATTTCTCAAGTCGTTAAATCATGGGGAAAAAAAAGTGAAGGAAAAAAAGAGGAAATAAAACCCTGGGCAAAAAAGTACCTGTTGTTATCCCCATGTGACTACGTAAAACCTGTGACCTCATTGTCCCAAATGAATCATGCTGTACAGCCACACTCTGGGGATAACAGTATGGTAGGTACAGGTTTTTGCCCAAGAACCTATAAGCCTATTCCTCCACCTTCCGTTTTAATCCAGATATGGAAACTGGAGTGGCTCGTCCAGGGTCATAAAGACAGAGCAGAGGCTTACTCTCTGTGCCAGGAAGAGTGAGAAACGGTGTGTACAGGGTTTCCATGAGGCTCCTTCAAGGACATGAGCAGTGATGGGCAGTAAACCCATGCCTCTTCATCTCCCCGTCATCTCCCCATGCACTATGGTCTCTCTGGGTCTTAGCCGAGAAGATCCTACGGGTTGCTTAGCTCTCACCTGAATCCATGAATAATTACTTTGGTTCCCAGACTGGCGTTGAACTCAGAGCTCCGGATGTCACTGCCTTCTTCTACTAGCTGCCCACAGCTGGGGTCCGAGGGGGTAAAGAGGAGAAACTGCACCTTGAGGTTGGTGCCTCGGAGGAGGTTGGCACTCTGGAAGTCCGTGCACTTGGGTTGGGTGGTAGGGGGTACGTTCCCTGGAGGAAACAACACAAGATAAGAATATTCAGTATGAGGTCAACATCTTTTAGAAGGATGATGTCCTGGAAGGAATAAATGAGCAGGAGCTGTAAGCCTGGGATGTGTTGCAAGTCAGCCAGCTCAGCAATTAATCACTTATTTGTCAAAAGTTGCATCAGTTCTGTAAGCCAAAATCTGTGCTTAATTTTCATGCCTAACAATGAAATACCAGAGAAAAATAGGAATATTGTTCAGATCAAGAAAGTTAAAGACCGTGGTGAAAATGGCTGTTGTGGGGCCGAGTGAAGTTACCCCATATTCTTGTCAACTCGACTGGCCTAGGAGACATGCTTTCTCTGTGTGACTGACTTGAAGGTGTTTTCAGAGAGGCTTAGCTGAGGAGGAAGGAACCAGGCCAAATGTGGGTAACACCATCCCACAGACCAGCATCCCAGACCAACTAATGAGGGGAAACAAGGAAAGCCAGATGAGCACCACTGTTCACCTCGCTCTACTTCCTGACTAGATGCAATGTGACCACAGCCACCATGTGACTGCACCTCATGTCCCACTGCTGTGCCTTCCCATCACAATGCATCGTATCCCTTTTAAGCCCTATTAAGTCCTATTCTCACAGTGATGAGAAAAGTAGCTAAGACAAGCCTCTCCTCCAACGTTGTACACTTCAAAATCCTATTTGCCCATGCCTCAGAATGTGGCCATATTTAACAAGGGACTTTTTACAATGATAGTTAAATTACAATGAGACTTTAACACAGTGTGATTGGTGTCCTTATGAAAGGAGAAATTTTGACAGCAACAGAAGAAAGGTGAGGCAAACTGGCACAAGAAGAAATCAAAGGGAGAAGACTGGACCATGAACCTCAGAAGAAACCTACCCTGTCTGACACTGTGAGAAGTCTTCACAAACCACACCTACTTAAAGCATTTTCCAGTATACTCCTTAGGTAAAATATACTCCAATGTTCCGGATATTTTTAGCCCAAACCAAAGGACTTTTGACAGCGTCAAAGAGAAAAGACACCACCTAAAACTCTTCCCTTCCTCAAGGGAGCACACGGCTCATATCATTTGAGCTTGTATCCCTGAGTCTACCTCAGTGATGACGAGCTGTGCTCCCTAGCTCCCAAAACTTCTCACAGGGACAGACCAGAGTAGGGACAAGATGCATTCTGACCCAACACATGGCACTGTGGCAGTCTCCCAAAATGACTGCCATGAAGCAAAGATCACAGACATGTCTTTATGGAGACCCTTTCTCTAATGATGACAGCACCTTTAGATTCTACCTTGGCTATATGCTATCAGAAGTAACTGTGACATACACACATAGCACAAGTGTGGACCTAGGGTGCCCTGGGGTGTGGAACTATTTTAGTGGAGCTTGGGAACCCGACCATAGAGAATCTTCCACATAGCATCACCATATTGATGAGTCTGAGCCCCAGCCTCTGATGTAGTTCTTCCAGATAGCCTTGTCCTTGACACTCCTGGGACCAAGCCCATTCTCAGTACAGCAACCTTCTTGATCTACACTTTTCTCTCCCACAGTAGATGAGAAAGATGTCTGTCTACTCTACTTCATTTGCCTTTCATTCATTTGCCTTTGCCATTGATTAATATTCTTTTTTTAAACACTCCCTTCCCACATGCCATTTTGTTTTTATTAGTACTGAAGATTGACCCTAGGGTAGTGTGAGTGAAGTAGTCTACCACTGAACTAGAGCCCCAGCCCTAATAATTTTTAAAGATAGGATCTTCTCACAGGATTCTACTTTAACCTCAAACCCATGAGTTTGCTGTGTCTGCTTCCTGAATACTAGGATAAAGATGTGTGTCACTACATTTGGCAGAACTAAATCCTCTCAAATAAGCATAACATGTCCCCTCAGTGAGTGCTGTGGCTTAAGTATAACTTGAGTATGATCCCCTCCAAATCTATTATGTCCCCAATATGGCAGTATTGAGAGGCACAATGGGCCTTTAAGAAATGGAGCACACCCATGTGTGGTAGCACACACATTTAATTCCACCCCTTGGGAAGCAGACAGAGGATTATGATCTTGGGGCCAGACTGGGCTATATAGTAAATTCTGGGCCAGGCTGGACTAAATAATGAAACCCTAGTTCAAGAAACAAAGGACTGGGAAGGTAGCTCAGTGGTGGAGCACTTGTAAAAGGCCTAACTTTTGACTGCTGGACTTGGGGGGAAGGGCACAGGAATCACATGATACCTAATGAGGTTTCATGGATCCTCACTGGACATGTACCCCAGAATTACAATGAGCTGACTGTAGGACCTCAGACTCTTTCTTTAACTCTTTCTATACATGGCCTAATAATGACATAATTTTTCCCCCCCGAAACAGGGTTTTTCTGTGTAGTCCTGGCTGTCCTGGAACTCACTCTGTAGACCTGGCTGTCCTCAAACTCAGAGATCCACCTGCCTCTGCCTCCCAAGTGCTGGGATTAAAGGCGTGCACCACCACTGCCCGGCGACATTTTTCTCCAATATATGCATCCATTATAATATCCCATTAAGAAAAGACCAACCCAGCGGGGCTGCTTGGTCTTGGACTTGCACTTCCAAAACCAAAAGAACTTGAACCAAATAACACTCTTCTTTTAAAGTTCTTTGTTTCAGGTATTTTGTAGTATAAATATAAAACTGACTAACACAGAAAAGCCCCCAAACCACCAAAGGATCAATATCACTCAGACAGCATTATCTAAATAAATGTCAAAACTAGAAGCTAACAACAAAATGTGAAGTGGAAATTTCTGGTTTATTTGGAGACTCGGTTGTATTACATGATGTTTTTCCTGTCTTATGAGAGGATGTTTTTTGCTGAAACAAACATGTGAGCAGATGTTTTTGCTGAAGCAGACACATGGGAAGATATTTTGCCGAGAACATACATGTGTTTTTCTGAAAGCTGCCTGGAAAAGGGGCATGTGATATTCTATTGGAGCAGATGCTTGAGAGGACACGTGATGTTTGGAAAGGGTTTAATTAATTATGACCCAAAAGACAATGGATGATTCTGTCATTGGTTCACCTTGCCATTTTTTGCTGGTCTATAGGCTTTGCAGATGGTGCTGTGGCATTGGTTTGCCGTCCCTTCTTCATTAATCATCATTTGTCATGACTTCGTGTAGAGAAACTCACCAAAGAACTTCTGGTGATGTTCTGGCGACTTCTTGTCGCGTCCACACTCAATCCAATTGGAACTGCCATTGCTGATTCATGAATGGTGTTTGCAAGTAGATTGGGCTACTGCTGCTGATTCATGTGAACTGAACTGATGATATCCTGACTATGAAGACTGGAATAGCCCCAAAGAACTATTTCTAGACAGGTCTACAGCCTCATTTGCCCTATAAACCTTTTTTTCCCATTATCTCTGGTGAATGATGGACTAGAAAGAAGGTTAAAGCATTTAAGAACACTTATTAAAGTAGGTTTTGAAAAATATAAGCCTACAAAAATGTATTGAGCCGGGTGTGGTGGCGCACGCCTTTAATCCCAGCACTCGGGAGGCAGAGGCAGGCGGATTTCTGAGTTCGAGGCCAGCCTGGTCTACAAAGTGAGTTCCAGGACAGCCAGGACTATACAGAGAAACCCTGTCTCGCAAAAACCAAAAAACCAAAAAAACAAAAAAAAAAAACAAAAATGTATTTAAAAATATAAAGACTCTCTTAAGCTATGTGCTTCTTAAACAATAATCACAGTGGAAGGTGAAGAATATAAAGAACTAAATGATGTTAAGATTCATATAGAGTAGCTAAGACACTGCAGCATTTACAGGGTCAATGTGACTTACTGGGAGGCCATTAGACCAAGGCAACTTGAGTTCCCTAGTTAACATATGGGAACTCAATACAGCAAGTGTAAAACTGGAAACAAAACTTAAGCTTGACCAGCCAGGAGCAGCACCTTCACTTCTGACTACGGACTTTAAGCCCATTTTAACTAATCAAATAGCTTCTTTGCACTATTTGTCTTTCAAAACATTTATTTTAAGGCAAGGGTGGAGGTGGAGAGATGGCTCAGTGGTTAAGAGCACTGCCTGTGCTTCCAGAGGTCCTGAGTTCAACTCCCAGCATCCACATGGTGGCTTTGGACCATCTGTAATGAGATCCAATGCCCTCTTCTGGTGTGTTTTAAGGCAAAGGTGGTGGTATACATCTTTATGCACATCACTTGGGAAACAGAGGCAGGCAGATTTCTGTGAGTTGATGACCAGCCTGGTCTACAAAGGGAGTTTTAGGACACCTAGAGGTATACAGTGAGACACTGCCTATAGGAATGGGTTGGGGTGCATAGTCTTAAGTGTAACAATTAAGGGAAAAAGAAAAAATGTTTGCTTAGGTAAGATAGTCCTTTTAGGAAAGAATAACACAGCCACTCCAGATATAGCAAAAGATACAGGAAGGTAATAGTTGAAATGAAAGAATTGGGAAGATTCTTGCGGGATATCCTCAGCAACTCAGGCATTGCAGTGTTTAGGCCAAATGTCTTACACCCCTTTCATTCTTCACATACGAGTGGTAACCAAACCCTGCTGGCTCTGTCATCAGAATTGCATATTCAGAATTCAAGCATCCCACCTTCTTAGTCACTACTTAGGACTGAGCCATGGCCATTTCTCAAGATGACTGCCATAGATCCGTTGTCACTGCTTTTCTGGCCTACACTACATTTGGTCTGATTGCTGCACCGTAGCCAAGATCATCCCTGGGTAAACTTGGTCAGGTCATGGTATTCCACAACAAAGCCTCTGGTATTTTATTCAGAATAGGAGCTGATATCTTTGGAATGGACTACAGGGCCCTCAAGGGTTTTGTCTGCCCTCTTTAGAGCCCTTCCTCATTGGGGACACAGAAGTCTTTGTGCTCACAGACATACACTAAGGCAGTGGCTCTCAACCTGTGGGCTGTCTCCCTTTCACAGGGGTCCCCTAAAAGCCTGGGAAAACACAGATATTTATTATGATTCATAAAAGTAGCAAAAAACAGTTATGATGTAACAACAGAAATAATTTTCTGATGGGGGTGTCACAACAACATGAGGAACTGTTGGGGTTCCAGTATTAGGAAGGGTTGAGAACCACTGCACTGAGGGAACTTGGACTGTTAACACAATGGTTGTTCCTTCAAGGGAGGGCACACAAAACCTGGTTTTCTCCCCGAAGCATGGAGCAGATGTGCTTTCTAGCCTGGTGGCTTTTGTGCAGTCTGGTGTAGCTGGAGACTTTCTGGCAGCAGACCTTCCTCCAGACCCATTCTCATAAACTTGGAGTTTTTTCCCCAAGTCATTCAATAGCATCTGTCTGTATGGGAGGTACTTTAGGAAGAGATTTAATGTAGTCACATCTGGTCTGATCTATATGCATTTTACTTTATTCCTCAAAGAGATTTAGGTTTGCTTTGTTCTGGGTGTGGGATTGAGCTAACCACAAGATTAGTTTTCGCCAGATGTTTAAATATACCTAAAATAAATCAGTCATGGTTAGACTCACTGGCTACTACATTGTGTTGTGCCGAACTGCCTTGTCTTCTGAGACTTGTTTCTCAGCTGCCACTGAAAGACACCGGAATCCCTGCAACTGGCACCCAATGCATAGGACTTGTTCCTAGGAGAAGGAACATAAGAAGTTTGCTTCTTTAAATAGAAGCAGAGGATAGGAGATTGGTCCTCTTGCCCATGGAGTCACAGCCCTGAGTGAGAGACTGAAATCGTGTGGATTCTTCTCAGTCCTCTGAGACAGAGCATTTTATACAGTCATTGAGATATCTGTTAAGATTCAAGGGGGCAAAAATATTTACAGTAACATCTTCATGACTTTGTACAAACGACTGCAAAATTCAGTCCTCTGTTGCCCGAATAAGAAACCATTGATGTTGACAAATGTGAAACACATAGGAGCTAATATAAAAAAGGAAACATCAAAAAACAAAACAAAACAAAACAGCCGGGTGTGGTGGCGCACGCCTTTAATCCCAGCACTCGGGAGGCAGAGGCAGGTGGATTTCTAAGTTTGAGGCCAGCCTGGTCTACAAAGTGAGTTCCAGGACAGTCAGGGCTATACAGAGAAACCCTGTCTCAAAAAACCAAAAAAAAAAAAAAAAAAAGGAAACATCACCGTGAAAAGGGGGATAAAATCCCTGTCATTATTTTGCCATCTGGACTAAAGTCATGTATTGCCTATAGCACCTTCAGCAGGACTACAATGTGGAGAACCTTCTGGGCACATCTACGCAGGGAATTGTGGTTCCGTGTTTGACCCCACCACTGGGGTGTGCAAATGCCACCAGGCAGGCCAAGTTTGGAGTGCTAAACTGAATTTACCCTGTGCTACCATCCGGTACTGGGATTAAGGGAAGCGCCTATACACCACCACTCAGAGGGTGGGAAAATGCAGCCTAAGATGTGGGAGGCCAAAGCTGGGGTTCCCTGACTCCCAGGCATCCAGTCACAGCTGGAAACCACACAGAGGAAGCGGAAGCGGGAACAGAGGGTCACGAGGGTTCTCAGATGCCTGGACATCCAGATGCAGTTGGAAGTCACAGAGGAGCTGAGAACAGAGGAAGGAGGCCCACAGGCTGAGAAGGAGCAGGGGGGGGGGAGGGGTGATGGGGAGTCTGGGAGCACAGAAGGGCCTTCTGCAGGAGACTTAGCCGACCGTGCGGCTCTGTAGAGGAAGCCTATCTCCATGCTCCCTGTGGCAGTTCTTGATGAAAGAGACAGTCCTTGGTCCCAAACTGTTTATTGATTGTTCATGGTGGAAAATGGGTGTGCACCACCTTCTCAGGATGGACTAGTGATTAAATACCTTTTGCAGGGAGGAATGTCTGGGAAGGGAAGCTTATTGGCCTCAGGGCCTCTAGGTACCTCATTAGTATGGAGAACTTCGTTCTGATTTATGTGACCATAGGTCATGTACCTATGTAGGGAGTGTGGTCACATGACAGGGGCTTGGTCAGGAGCAGGTCCTCTCAGAGGTTCCCTCTCAGAGGTTCTGGGGCTTCCAACCCACTCAACCTCACCAAGTTTCCTGGCATGGTTCACTGCTCCACAGGGAACTACTGTTCCTACATTCAAGGAGACCAATTTAGGCATTTGGCACTTGCTTTAAACATCCCAGATTTATAGTCATGTACAGCAAATATTCATTCCTGTCAATCAGATTTAGAAATTCTATCCATGCTCCCTCGCTTTAAGAGACTCCTCCAGGAAAATTAGGGACAAAATCAGCAGGTAAACAATTGGACAGAATGCCCAATCTCGACAGCTCTTAAAATGCCTGCGACGTTAAACCCCCAAAACGCAAATGTGCATCAACATAGCCCATTTGCTTTTGAGTTCTTAAGGAATTTCAGAACATCTTTTTCTGCCAATGGCATGCATGCTCCATTTACTGATATAATATGGAAAATTTTAAGTAGGGATATTGTTGCTCCTTGGGGCTATAAACAAATATGTAAAGCTTCCTTACTCCCAGGACAATAGTTGATGTGGAAATCAAAATATTCTGACAAATGTGATGATCAGGCAGAAAGAATCTGCAGCAATAACATCCCTTGTAATTCTTCGTGCTTCATGGAGTAGGCTACAGAGTGATGCTCTCATACAGAAGAACGGATTGGCTCAGTATCGTGAGCCTGGAGAACTACTCTTGATCATGGAGTAACTGTGGATGCTCTGGACACTTTAAAACAGAAAGTCAACAAGCTTTGGCCTGTGTTTCTTGCTCTCATTAAGAGAGCAGTGCTACCGGGTGGTGAAGGCGCACGCCTTTAATCCTAGCACTTGGGAGGCAGAGGCAGATAGATTTCTGAGTACGAGGCCAGCCTGATCTACAAAGTGAGTTCCAGGACAGGCAGGGCTACATAGATAAACCCTGTCTTGGAGAGAGAGAGAGAGAGAGAGAGAGAGAGAGAAGTGCAACAGAAAGTAGCTCATGGGGAAGCTGAAGATATCTTGATCAGGCAGCTCGTGGTTGATAACAAAGAGGGTAGATAGCTTGAGTGACCCACAGTGATTTCTCTGCCTGGGTGTCAGCCACTCAACATATTGGCAGCTCTCATCTCATGCTGCAGAAGTTATTCAAAAAACTTTTCAAAGGAGACCTGGCTTTGAAAGCAATTGTAAAGGACCTTGGAAAAGTGAATGCAAAAAAAAAAAAAAATCTAATAATCTGGTTCTTTGCCTTTGTCCATGATATAAAAAGGGGAAATGTTGAGCTAAGAAATGTTCAGTTAAATTTGACAAGGATGATAAGTAAGTCTTTAAACTTCCAAGGGATGCAATGGCCAGGCTCAGAATCAAGAGAGAAAGTGACCCAGACAACAAAAAATAAACCAGATTCAAATCCATCCAATGATTTGGGAAGAACAGGATTTACTGAAATGGGATTCAATTCCTCTATGAATAAAATGGTTATCAGGAGGTGGATGTCCTGTATTGACCTTATACATGGACAACTCCCTTTTTGAGGTTTTCTTGACCCTGGACCAGATGATTCCATTATTAGCCAAGAACAACAATCTCCACCCTGGCCAATGCCTAGAGGCCCACATTTACAAGTTGTTGGAAGCCAATAGGATTCTTTAAAAAGTACTAATGTGTTAAATTGAACTGACAAAGATTCTTCTTTGGCACTGTGTAGCCCTATCTTGTCTCATCCATACATTTTGCGGAGAAGAAATCAATTACAACAAATGCAGGCGGCATTTCTACAGCAACGAATGAGTCACCTGAGAATTTACTAGAAGAAAGTATTACCCCCCCTCCATCTACAGAGCCTTCAACCCTGCCCACACACCCTGTACACATACAAAACAACAGTGACAGTAATAATAAAACCATGCTTTTAAACCCCCTATATCCTGGACTAACCTCTCTCTGACAGTGATGTGATCTTTGATCCTTTTCAGTTTCAATTTCCAGTTAGGGTTTTTTTTTTTTTTTTTTTTTTTTCTGCCTACATTCTTGTCATCGTGCCTATTTTTACTTTGTAACATTTTTTATTTTCATTTTTTTTATCCTTTGTATTTTCAATTTTCCAATTAGGTTTTTTTTTCCCCTGTATACATTCTTGTTGTTATGTCCATTTTTACTTTGTAATATTTTCTTTTTTCACCCTTGGTTTTAGCAGTATATTTATTTTAAGATCTATAGAAAGAATGTTTTTTTTTTATAAAGTTTGTCTCATCTGCAAATGAAAAGTGTAAGCGTGGGAAGAAAAATGAACCAATACTGCATATCTACCACTGTGTTTAAAATGCAAATGTGTTGGAGCTGTGTCTGTGTATGTGTGTGTGTCCGTGTGTAGTTTGGAGGTAAAATGAAGTGTGCACTTATTGAGTGAAAACATCTACCTTTGTCCCTTGTATCAACACCCACAGAGAGAGAGAGAGAGAGAGAGAGAGAGAGATACACACAAACACACAACCCACACACTTGAGGCTGTAGCGCTGCAGAACACTTCATGGGTTCTATGTAAATATGTGAAAACCCTGGGTTCAATACACATCACCACCAAAAACAAAAACAAAAACAAAAACCCGAAAACAAACACAAAACAAAACAAAGGGGAGCAGCTCATACTGACCTAGTAGTGGTTCTCTGAAGGAGGAGGATGGCACCAGATGTGGTAGTACAGTGACTTAAAGGACAGAACAGAAGGATCAAAGCAAGTTCAAGGCTAGCCTGATCCACACACATGGCAAATCCCATCCAACCAGGGCTCATAATAAGACCCTGTCTCAAAACACAGTAAGACAACAAGAGGAAAAAATATTATAAAGGTAATTATCAGAACCAAAGAAGTTTGCTTACTCAAATCAAAAAGTCTCAGAGTGAGGAGCAAGAATTAAATAAACCTATAATAGGCATCAATTTGGCAATAACTATGTAATACAATAATCCAGGATATTAGTGAGAAAAGAAATGAGATTTCATATATTGCAGATGGGGTTATAACATGGATAAAGGACGTTGGAGAACAACTTGATGTCAAAGACAGGACCACCAAACCAGGACGCAGTGGTTCCGTTCTCAGAGTTCAGTCTTAAATGTGTCATGTTGCAGCAACATGCATGACAGAAAAACATCTGGGGATGATCTAGTTGTATTTCAGTGGACAGAAATGAAGAAATAGAGAGAGGTGGCCCAGCAGTTAAGAGCACTGACTGCTGTTCCAGAGGTCCTGAGTTCAATTCCCAGCAACCACATGGGGAGGCTCACAACCATCTGTAATGAGATCTGATGCCCTCTTCTGATGTGTCTGAAGACAGCAACAATGGACTTACATATAATAAAAATAAATCTTTTTAAAAAGGATAGAGAAAGAAATAAAGAAATAGTGTGGTTTTTTTTATAATTTAATAATCAGCAATATTTAAATCAAAGAGGATCTGAAGCAAAAAGAAATTTGTGTTTGTTCATTTGCTTGGATGATTAGAAGGCTGGTAAAAGACTGTGGTAATTTTTACTAAATTGTCTTATATCCTTAAGTTATTTTACATGAATTTTATGTAAAAATTTATATATTTTCTAACTTATGTCCTTTTTAGAAAGATTTGGTGTGTGTGTGTGCTTACATGTATGTCTGCGTAACACTTACATGCCTGGAGCCCAAAGAGTCCAGAGAAAGTTGCTATATGCCCTAGAATTGGAGCTATAAGCAGTTGTGAGCCACCACTAGGAGCTGGGAACTCAGCCATGGTCCTTTGCAAGAGCAGCAAGTGCTTGTAACCACTGAGCAATCTGTCCAGCCCCTTCTATTACTTCAAAAGTTAACAATAATTCAAAGGGGGTACCGGAGGTAGTCTATAATCCTCCAGTATAGAAAATGCCTGCTTGTCCTCTTAAACTAAAATTAAAAATCTTAAACTTTTATCTCCATACACCCCCTCCCCAGAGGCAACTTCTGTGCGCATTTTGTTACTTTTTTTTTTGAACTAATTTTTTTATTAGGTATTTTCCTCATTTACATTTCCAATGCTATCCAAAAAGACCCCAATACACTTCCCCCACACTCCCCTATCCACCCACTCCCACATTTTGGCCCTGGCATTCCCCTGTATTGGGACATATAAAGTTTGCAAGTCCTATGGGCCTCTCTTTCCAGTGATGACCGACTAGGCCATCTTTTGATACATATGCAGCTAGAGTCAAGAGCTCTGGGGTACTGGTTAGTTCATATTTTTTTTTTTTTACCTTCAGAGAAGAGCTTAATATGAACGTGCTTAGAGTGCATATATTTATATATTCATTTTGTAGCGGTTTTGTAGTGGAAAATACCTAGAATTTAACCGAAGAGAGGGGAAAAATGTCTATTCTGCAAACGTAAAAGTGCTAGGCCTTGAAGAATATGTCAACCAACTCAGAACTCAAGACTTCGGAGAAAAGAGAACTAAGTGGTTGATGGGAAGAAAGACCTTAGGCGCCATTCCAGGATGCTCTTGTAAGAACTGGAAGGTGGTAGGGAAGCTCCAGCTAGTGGAACCCAAATTCCCTGGCAATGGAGAACTGGACGGCGGGCTTCTTGATTCTGAGGTAGTTTTTCTCTGCGGTGATTAACTCTGACAAAGCTGTTAGGCTTTGGGGACGAAAAATTCCCTTTTAAGCCGACCCGAGAGTTCCCGGCACACGGAAGGCTTTAGGAAGGAAGATTAATAAACCCGGAAGTCAATCATCCAGCCAGAGGCGGTGTCCGACTCTCATTCAGAGGGAAAGGTGTTGACATCCATAGCTATGACCATTCTCTGCCCACGGTGTACCTCTGGGGCCGTGAGAGTTTCTGGATCATATCCTGTGGGTCACTTTCAGTTTTCCTCTTGGGAAAAGAGAGTTCTAGGACTTGTTAAAGGGAACATGGAAAGTAGAGAGGTAACAGATCTGGCAGGTGATAAGGATGGAAGTCAAGTGACATAACTCCTGGGCTTGGAGGAGAGCCACTCTACTCTGTCTTCTTCATTTTCACGTTCACACAGAGCGCCTCAGGTCAGGTACTCACAATAGAAGTTACTTCCAGCGGAATTCCAATCACCTTGCTATACCCAGGCCCGCCCCTGCTCCTGCCCCCCTTGACTTTGGCTAGTGAAGTGTTTCAGGTCCCAAATGGGCTTCGGACTGTTCCAGTCACCACCCTCTAAAGCCCACTGGAATATCTCCTTAGCTAAAGTAAGGAGGTAGGTGTACTTCGTTCCACAGGATGGATGCGTTTCCTCCAAAGCTGACAAAGAGCCAGTTCTCAGGGTGAGTGATTTCAAGAAGGCTCAGGCAACCTTGCTATGTGTGACAAGAGCAAATGAAGTAAAGAGCGAAGACATAATTTCACTCCCACTCCCACAGAGTGAGATCACACTCTGGTGGGAAATGACTAAGACAACGATCATGAGACATTGCGCTATTGCGGGCCCAAAATACTGAGAGTGAGATCCTGATGCTGAAAACGCGCTTGTCCAAGAGAAGAGAAGGGCTTGGTAGATTAGATGGGACTCAGAACAGCCAAGGCAAGGGCACCATCCCTGGACATCAGTTGTGAGAGCCAAGGGCTTGGTTGGGTTGGACAAGCTAGAACCACACGTGGAGTGAGGGTTTAATGAATCTAGCCTGATTATTGATGCAATCGAAAATGAGAATATCCCACCCTCATCCCAGATGCCCTACTGCACACAAAAGCATCCTGTCTGTTTAGAAGCTATGAAAGGGTCATTATCCCAAGACCATCCATCTTTCTTTTGGGTTAAGACAAATGATTAATTTAGGCTAGATTAAACCAAAGGTCTCACACATACTAGGCAAGAACTAATAACCACAGAAAGGACTTCACACACAGGGCCAGAATATGTATTTTACATAAATAAAAATATTTTACACATATGAAATGTTTGTGATTGGCTCACACTACATTTTTGAGCTATGTTTTTTTTTTTTTTTATAATCAGAATCGGGTTTCATGCCTCATTGCAGTTTAAATCTTAAAAATGGTGGCTTTCACTTTATTTGGCTGTTCATTTTTTTGTGGCATATCGGCTGGTGGGGGATATTTATAAGCTATAGGAAGGATGACATAGACTTAAATATTGGCTGCCCTTCCATCATTTTGCTTTAAGGACACTGCAGACTGGGAGAAAGGTAGAGATTCCCACCATAGCTGTCTGGAAAGTGGGCTCCTTCCAGACATGCAAGAGCGGTATCACCTTCATCTGGCTGTTGAGGGGTGAGTATCTCAGGCCACCCTGGCTGCTTCTCCTCAGCTTTTTCTTTCCCAGCTCAACTTAGGGCTGAGCAGACCCTGAGCTTTCTAACACTCCGATTAAGCCGTCTGCCCTCCATCCCCCATCGAACACAGCTGTGCTCTTAACTGGTCTGTGGGTCACTTTGTCAGCAGTAACTAATGAGGGCCACCCTAGAGACCCTTTTGGAGGAGATGAAGTGCTCTTTCAGGGCCAGGATCATTTTAATGTCAGGAAATGAAAATGAGGCCCACACCCAGCTGTTTCCTCCTAGGCAACCAAAGCTCCAGGGTCTACGGGGTCAAGGATAAGATGCCAGCCCCAGCTACTCTCAAAAACTCAAACATTTTGCAGATAAAGTAGAAATAACCACAGGAGGTGACAGGAAGCTGGAACATGAGGCCTGTGGGGCTGAGGAATCCTGTAAAGCCATCTGACTCAGAAAACACTCAGGACCACGCGGGCTCAGCTCGTAGGGTGGCTTTGGATTCCTGGTATCCACATGGCTGGGAAAGAAAGCCAACATCCACCCACATCCAAATTGTCCTCTGACTTCAACATGCTCACTGTGATGTGCAGCACACACACACACACACACACATAATCAATCAGTCAATATAATTAAGTGTTTAAAGAAAGAATACACCTGAGACCATCACCTGGGTGTCCATGAAGAGTTGTGCAGGTGCCCAGCCAAGACAGCAAGGTGGGTGACAGAGAGACCATCTTGGTGAAGAGGCACAGTTGGAACCCTCTGTGTTCATGGCCCCTGCTCCTTTGAGTTTTTCCTTTCCTTTGCCTTGAGCGCCCCGTCTCCTCTAACCCCTTCTTCTCTCATCTTCCTCTGGGAGGCCTGAAGGGAACTCTGCTCTTTCCTTTTCTATCTCTCCCTATCCACCAACCTACTGGATTTCCCAAATGGCCCTTTTTTAAAGAGCAGGAAACGTTAGCCCAAAAAACACCGTCATTGTTGACAACAGTACTTAGTTAAGGCAGAAAGGTCAGGGAATAGCTGGGAAATAGAAAACCTTGGGCCTGCAAGGTCTGTCTGAAGAAAGAGGGCAGCAAACAAAGGCAAGCCGATGCGGGAGGGCTCTGGAGACCCTGCTAGCAAGCACTGCCTGCTCTCTTCCTGCACAGGCACCTGGAATCCCACCCACATTTAGAACTGATCAGTCCTTATCGTAACCTCAACCCAATAACCTAACTCAAGGCTTCTGATCTTCTGTCTGTGTCTGGGACTGTGAGCTTGCTGCCAGGCAAGGTTGCAAAGAAAGTGTAGGGACAATTTTCTTCCAGTCTTTCAATTTGGGCCTGGCAGGGAACACCTCCCGCCCCTCAGCAGGGACAGAGCCACTGTGAAGCAAGGGAGGAGCCTGCTGAACCGCCTCTCCCAACAGCACCCGCAGTTCCCCTAGGAGCATCTGGGATATGTCTTATCTTTTTCCTAAAGTGGCTTGTGACAGTTCTTTCCCCCTTTCTCCCATCAACTATTCACTAATAATAAATACAATCACCCGTATATAAGCGACTGTCACAGGTCCGGTTTGTGCACGCACTTCCTGTAGTCCTTGACAGCATCCCAATTTGGTAAGGACAGTCTCCAAGGACAGATAAGGAAAAGTCACTTCCTCAAAGTTCTAAACACAAAGACAGATAGATATACTCAATCCATGTCTGCCAGCTCAGCGTGTACTCCCCCTGTTCATTGCTGCTCACTGGGCAGGGGTGCAGTACCATTCACTAAGCCTGTCCTACATACAGAAACTTGGACTAAATGTACGCAAGAGACTGGAGCCCCAGACCCACCCCTTATAGGAACAAACAACCGAGGGAGACAAAAACCCCACAGGAAGCCGAGGAAAAGCTGCCTAGGGTGTAAGGAGAGAATAGATCTGTGTGATCCGGACTTTGGAACAGGTTTGGAAATGCTGAGCAGGGCAGTGAATTGCTTTGAGGAAAGACCCCTCACAAGAGGCAAAGGCTAGAAATAGCCCTGTCTGAGCAGCTCCTGGTGGGCGTTCAGAAGCTGAGAGATGGGAACCCTCTTAGGGGAGGACAGAAAAGCAGTCTGTTGTTGGGAGGTGGAGACATGAGACCCTTCTGATTGTTCTGCTTGTGTGCAGGCCTGTGAGGTGTGCGTGTGCATACATATGTGAGTGCATGTGTGCGAGTGTGTGTATGTGTGTGTGTGTGTGAGAGAGAGAGAGAGAGAGAGTGTGTGTGAGAGAGAGAGAGTGTGTGTGTGTGTGTGAGTGAGAGAGAGAGAGTGTGTGTGTGTGTGTGTGTGTGAGAGAGAGAGAGAGAGAGAGAGAGAGAGTGTTTGTGTGAGAGTGTGTGTGTGTGTGTGTGAGAGAGAGAGAGAGAGAGAGAGAGAGAGAGAAAGAGAGAGAGAGAGTGTGTGTGTGTGTGTATGACAAAAGTGTTCTTGAAGTTTCCCAAAAGTTAGTTTGGCAAACTTAAAAGTAACTACAGCTGGGCATGGTGGCGCACGCCTTTAATCCCAGCACTTTGGAGGCAGAGGCAGGCGGATTTCTGAGTTCGAGGCCAGCCTGGTCTACAGAGTGAGTTCCAGGACAACCAGGGCTATACAGAGAAACCCTGTCTCGAAAAAAAAAAAAAAAGTAACTACATAGAAAACAGTAGCTGCTAGTAGAATGAAAATTAATATTGAGAGTTAGTCAAAGGTAATTTTTGTTACAGTCACTCTGGCTTGAACAAGGTGAAAAGGGTTATAATTCGGATTTTAGAAAAATGAGTCAGGAGATGGGGGAAGTTCAGTTTTGGTGTCCCAAGAAGGCACTGGTCTCGCCACTAATTCCCGTTATGATAAGAGGGTTTTTCCCTTTCTTTTAAAATCGCCGCCAGAGATAAAGAACTTTTAGGGGACCTTCCAAAGTCAGTGCTGTGTAAGAGAACAGTTTAAGAAATAAGATTCCACCCAAGCCCTTGGCTTACCTGAACTTCCAATGCTGAGCCATAAAAGTGGTCCCCACAACCAGAAGCATGTCTCCCAGAGGCCAGGACGCATTGTGGAGCTGGAGTCCTGGAGCCAGAATGAAGGAGAGTCCCCAAGCCTGGGATGTCACATGGCCCAGCCTTCCAGCAAACATGTAACACCCACTTGGGACTTAGGAATCATTAACTGGCTCTGTGGCTTGTAAAATAAATAAATAAATAAGTAAATAAACCTTCCTATTTGTTTAATCTCTAGAGTTTTCAGTTTCCTCTTCTCAATGAAAATGAGCCAACCTTCCCACAATTTTTTTTAAAACCAGGGGACATTGAAACATACCGTTCTTCCTCTCTGCACCAAAGAAGATCAGGAAGTGACTTTCCACGGCTCTATTTCCCATTATGAAATCTCAGGCATGGCCCAAGGCAGCCTTTCATCTCCCAGTGGTTACAAAACTCTCACCATAATGGAATTTCTGTGGATATGTTTGTCCCTGGGATACTGAACAGCTGGAGGCTGGAAAGCTCTTTCACTTTTGGATCCCTAGGGAACCTCACCCAGTGTGCAGCCAATGACACACGTATGGGTATGTTTATGGGACAGAGTAAAGGGAGAACCAATTTGCTTCTGCAAAGTACTGCTGCCTCCCACAGCCTCTCGAGGTTAGGAAGTCAAGTCCAACCCAAGAGAAGAGACATCTTGATGCCTGAGTTCACAGGTAAAGAACCAAGAGCAGGAGATGTGAGTGATGTGGGAACACTATTGATGGATGTGGTCTAGCCTGGGTTTGGAGCCAGGGAGTCTGTCTTCTCGTGCTGTCACCTCACTCCAGGGGTAGTGGAGACCACAGAGTATGATATTTTTGCAGGCTAGGGCAGGGCAGGGCCCTTCCTGAGTCAGTGTTCCTGCAACAGAAGCACACCATTACAAGGCGGAGAGCCAGAAGCAGGCAAGCATCATCTTTCTGAACAGTAGCTTTGTGAAGGAGTGCTGTTGACACACATGCTTTCCAGCCCTGTCAGGGAACATCAAGAAGCTTACAAAGGTGATAGATACCTAGTAGGGGGTTAGAGCAGGACAGGTTATACCAGAACAGAGCCACTGCCCTGGATGTATAAATGGGCAGCCTAGGCAATTGTGAGTACCTGGTTCAGTGACAGACTCTGTCTTGAAAGATAGTGGAAGTCAGCAGACATGGATCTCTGCCACACACACACACACACAGGAAGTAAAATTTGAAATGTATGAAAATTTATGGTGAAGAATGAATCTCCTACCCACTGTTGTCTCTTCCTTCCAGTTCCAGAGTCCATAGAAAGCCACCATTTTCATTTGTTTTTTTTAAATTTATTTTTATTGTAGATTCTTATGCAATAATTCCTGACCATTTTTTCCTCCCTTCACTCCCCCCAGCTCTTCCCCACATGCTCGTTCCCTGAGATCTACTCCCCATCTCTTTCCTCTTCAGAAGGCCTCCAAGAGATGACAGCCAAATGTGGCAAAACAAGATGACAATAAGACAAAGCAAAAAGCCCTCATATCGAGGTTAGACAACGCAACCCAATATAAGGGAAAGAGTCTCAAGGACAGGCAAATGAGTCAGAGATCCACTGTTAGGAGTCCCACAAAAGCACCAAGCTGAAGGCCATGACGTACGTATATACAGAGGGCCTGGTGCAGATGCATGCAGGCCCCATGGTGCTTCGGTCTTTTAAGTCCTGTTTAGTTGATTGAGAGAGTGCCAAGCCCGGCATGGCCTTGGAGGGGACAGAATGACATGGTTCCTGCCCCTGAGACAGGGCCAGCACATCTGAGCCTCTATGAATGTTGATGGCTGCCATGGGCCTAAGGCTTGTTTGTATAATAATGTACATACCTTACATTCCTCCTTTAAGGAATGTCCTCCCTGTTAACATTAATGATTCCATGATAATCCGAGAGGACAAGTCCAAAGGTGATGGTGTGTCTATGTCTTAGCAAAATGGTAAAGGCTGAGACCTTCAGGACAGCCCTTAAGGCTATGGAAAGAACTTTTAAAACATGAGTTCAAAATATATAATTTCTCAACTGTGCAAAATACAAGGATGCAATATGAATTATGAGAGGTGTCACAAAACTAAAGGAAACACACTATGTGCTAGCTTGTCAGAATGATGCAAAGGCAGGTATATACAGAGGTAGGCAGATTCCTGAGTTCAAGGTCAGTCTGGGACACAGCCATTCCAAGCTGATGAGTGGTAGAAATGTTAATTTAAGGACAGAGTCCCACCCAGCTACCTTACCAACTGTTCTTAACCTAGGCAGGCATATCTCTGAATTGTTTTGCAATATTAAAAGAAATGTGTTCTTGCTGTTTCCTAAGAATCTTTAGGCTGGGTCACTAGATGCTGATTCATAGTGTAATTAAAAGGGAACCCAGAGTAAATCACTAGATTAATATGTAAAATAACAGAGTGGGTTTATGATCTGTAGGAGCAGAGCTATCCAGAGGATTGTCTAGAACGGCAAGAAAGAATTGCTTGGAAAACTGTTTCAAGCATAATGTGGAGAGGGAGGGGGAGCTGTCTAGAGATTTCCAGAGAAAGCAGATCAGAGAAAGAAAGCAGAACGAAGAGAAAGCAGGCTGGAAAACTGTCTCAGGCAAAGCATAGGCCACCAGCTTGGACCCACAATTTGACTTCAAGTTGTTTGTTTTTGCTGCTCCCAGACACCCTTTCTCTCAGAACCCCTCCACAAGCCTAGGCTGGTTCTTGGCAGATGAGCCAGGCTCTCCTGGTGTCCTGCATCCCTTGGACTCCTATAGTCTTTCCTCACTCTCCTCCCTGGAATTCCCAGCTCTCCGGAGATCTCCAGTTGAGACTTTCTCTCTGTAGAGTGTCTGGCTGTATTTCTCTGCACCTGCTCCCATCTGCTTCCAGAGGAAGCCTCTCTGATGGCAACTGGACAATGCCCTGATCTATGAGTGTAGGAGAATATCATTAGCAACCATTTCATTGTTTGTGGTTTTCTTTGGCCCATTGGGTTTGGTTCTACCCTAGGTCTCTAGGCTGTTCAGTGTTGTTTCTTGGTCATCTAGGCAGTACAGGGCACGGGGCTCTCATGGTGTGGTCCTCAAGTTAAACCAAATGTTGGTTTGGCCACTCCCACAAGTTCTGCACCACCATTGCCCCAGCAGAGTTTTCAGGTAGAACACACTGTAGTTGGAGGGTTTTGTGGCCAGGTTGGTGTCTTGGTTTCTTTCTCCATAGCTCTCAGGGTACCTTCTCACACCAAAGAGATTAGAACGTAGGGTGGAGGCTCCATGCAGGCACCAGCTCAACCTCTCTATGTTCAATGAGCTATGTGGATATTGTCCTAAGGAATCTCTCTCTCTCTCTCTCTCTCTCTCTCTCTCTCTCTCTCTCTCTCTCTCTCTCTCTCTCTCACACACACACACACACACACACACACACACTGTCAGTTGTCAAAGAGGGCCTTCTGTCCTAACATTTACCTGGGTTGTTTAAGGACCTTGGCTAACAACTCAACCAAATGCAGCCCAATTCCACAACTTTTTGTAGAAGCCTTGCCTGGCTACAAAAGATGTCCAGTTCCGACTCTGTGTCCTCCATTACTAGGAGTCCTCACTAGGGTCCCCCTCATAGATTCTAGGGAGTTTCCACTGCACTCGGTTTCCACAACACCCCCAAACATCCTCCAATTCTAAGTGTCTCTTGTGCATTCTCTCCCTCCATCCCTTGCCTCCCCCAAACCTGATCCCTTCCACTCTCATCCCCACCCCCACCTCCAGTCCATCTACAAAATCTAGTCTATTTCCCTTTCTCGGGGAGACCCATGCTTCCCCCTAGGGTCCCCCTCTTTGCCTAGCCCCTCTGTATCTGTGGATTGTAGCTTGATTATCATTTATATAAGTTAATATCCACTTATAAGTGAATACATACCACATTTGTCTTTCTGGGTCTGAGTTACCTCACTCGCGATGATTATTTTTTTCTAGGCACCCATTTGCCTGCAAAGTTCATGATGTTACCTTTTAACAGCTGAGAAATACTCCATTGTGTGGGTGTACCACCTTTTCTTTATCTACTTTTCAGTTGAGGGACATCTAGGTTGTTTCCAGATTCTGACTATTATGAATAAAGCCACTACAAACATAGCTGTGCAAGTGTCCCTGGAGTAGGATGGATGTCCTTTGGGTATACGTCCAGGAGTGGTATAGCTGTCTCTTGAGGCAGATTGATTCCCAATTTTTTGAAGAACCACAAATGAATGCACAAGTTTGCACTCTCACCAGCAATGGAGGAGTATTTCCCTTGCTCCACATCCTCGCCAGCCATGAGCAATTATTGTGTTTTTGATCTTAGTCATCCTGGCAGGAGTAAGATAAGATCTCGAGTGGTTTTGATCTGCATTTCCCCAATAACTAAGGACGTTGAACATTACTTTTTAAAGTGTTTCTTCAGTCATTTGAGATTCCTCTATTGAGGATTCTCTGTTAAGATTGATACTCTATTTTAAATTGGATTGTTTGGGTTTTTTTTTTTTTAATGTTTAGTTTCTTGAGTTCTTTATATATCTTGGCTATTAGTCATCTGTTGGATGTGAAGTTGGAGAAAATCTTTTCTTATTCTGTCCTTTGCCTTACAGAAGCTTTTCATCTTGCTGAGGCCCCATTTATTATCTACCTTGGTGCCTGGGCTACTGATGGAAGTTGTCTTCCAGGCCAGTGCATTCAAAGCCTTTCCCCTCTTCCTTTCCCATTGGGTTCAATGTTGTCTGGCTATATGTTGAGGTCTTTGGTCCACTTGAACTTGAGTTTTGTACAGGGTGATAGATATGGATCTGTTTGCATTCTTCTACATGCAGGCACCCAGTTTGTCCAGCAACATTTGTTGAAGATGCTATCTTTTTCCAGTGTGTATTTCTGCCTTCTTTATTAACGATCAGATGTCCGTAAGTATCACCATTTTCTTATAAGTCCTCTGGAGATAAATCTCAACCCCACTCCTGCCTTAAAAGAACACAGTGTGTGTGTGTGTGTGTGTGTGTGTGTGTGTGTGTGTGTGTGTGTGTATGCATGTGTGCATGTGTGCACGTTTATGTGTTTTTGCATGTACATGTGGTGTGAGATGATCAGCACATGTGTGGGAGTCAGATTGCAGGAGTTCTTCTCTCCTTCTGGGAAGACTAGGCTGATCCCATGACAGGCTTCAAACTGGAAGTTAAGGAGACTAGGCCTAAGAACTGGGCAAGTCCAAGCAAGCCCAGGTAAGTCAGTTACTAATAGACAAAAACCCAGGTTCCAGCCTTAACACCCCATAATGGTCCCAGAATGCCTAGAGACAGAGTAAGACAAAGCTTATCTGCCCAGAATTCCAATGTGCTTTAAATCAATCCTGCAAGCTCACTTGGTTGTCTCTCCACCCTTGTAATGGGAGACCCCAGCATGCTGGACTTCTGCAGAGTAAAACATTCTTTGAGTTTATATACTGTTTGAGTCCTGGGCGCCATTCAGCGAATCATGGACACTTCCACCTTATGAGACCCTGTGATCGAACTCACATCATCAGGTTTAGTGGAAGCAACTGAACCCACTGAGCCATCTCTCCAGCCCCACAAACCATTCTCATTCTCTCTCTCTCTCTCTCTCTCTCTCTCTCTCTCTCTCTCTCTCTCTCTCTCTCTCTCAGATTTATTTACTTATTATATGTAAGTACACTGTAACTGTCTTCAGACACCCCAGAGGAGGGCATCAGATCTCATTACAGATGGTTGTGAGCCACCATGTGCTTGCTGGGAATTGAACTCAAGAGCTTCGGAAGAGCAGTCAGTGCTCTTAACCGCTAAGCCATCTCTCCAGCTCTCCCTCTCCCCCCAAACCTTTCAAACCCTGCTTTTCAAGCTAATGGAAGTATCTTAGAGCTTCCTCATTCTTGTTTCCTGGATGCTTAGACCATGTCATAAAGTTTTGGGGTCCAAACCTAAATGCACTCATCCTATAACACTCAAGAGGCCATTTTCCCCTAGGATCCTCTCCAATTTGAGCGAGGGTAGGACATTGAAGTCTTCGCTCCTGATACTCTGTATGCCTTACATATGAGCATGTGTATAAATGCTTGTGTGTGTGTGTTGTGTGTGTGTGTGTTTGTGTGTGTGCTCTCGAGTGCATGCATATATTAGCTTAGTCAGGGTTCTCTAAAGTCATGGAACTTATGGAATGTCTCTCTATATTGAGGAAATTTATTATGATGACTTACAGTCTGTAGTCCAACTCCCCAACAATGGTCAGCTATCAATGGGAAGTCTAAGAATGTAGTAGTTTCTCAGTCCCCTGAGGCTGGTTGTTTCAGCTGGACTTCTGCAGGAGTAGATTCCAACAGTAAATGCAAGCAGTGAACCTTCCTTCTTCCAAGGTCCTTCTGTAGGTCTCCAGCAGAAGGTGTGGCCCAGATTAAAGGTGTGTACCACCATGCCTGAATCTGGGGCTTATTTTGTCCCAGGCTGACCTTGAACTCAGAGATCTCCTTACCTTAGTCTCCTGAGATTAAAGGTGTGTACTACCTTACCTGGGCCTCAGCTTTTCATAGCCTCTTTGCCTCAAGATCTCCATACTAAGATCCAGGTCAGAAACTTGTGTCTTCCAGCCTCAAGATCTGGATCACAGTTGAGCCCTCCAATTCTGGATTTTAGTTCATTCCAGATATAGTCCAGCTGACAACCAGGAATAGCCATTCCAGCGTGGGAGCACAAAGGCACAGTAAGTGAGCACAGCCAGGGACAGTTGAGCCATCTCCAACTGACCCAGTTCATCTTTCTTGCTGGTAGTTCTCAAGAGCAATTGCAGCCTAGGCAGAGAACACAACAACCTGAAATGGTAGGGAATTGGCCAGATGAATCTGGGCCCTATCCAGCCTTTCCACCTCTTCTTTTCCAGAAACAGGATTTTCAATGCTTTAACCCACTAAGTCACGTGTCTCTTGTGTATAACACCCAGGACTGGCTGCTCTCTGAGTCCCTGAGCTGTTGTGCAAGTGGGACACATCCAGGGGACAGCATTCCTGGGCCTTGAGGAACTGGCTAAAACGCACCCTAGGCTTATGGTATCCTTGTTGGTAATAAGTTTACTTCCTATAACTTGGAGACAAGTTAGTAACAAGAATGCAGTGAAGTTGCTTCACACAAGCTAAAGTCTTATGGAGAATGAAAGCATCCTATGACATTTGTAACACACCATGTAATTTTAGAGCCCCTTCTATTTTATACCCAGGCCACTGTTGACAACTAAACCTGAGCCTTGCTTATGCTAGACAAAGGTTGTGAAAATAATCTACATCCCCAGCCACAACTTTCTTTTCTTTTCTTTTCTTTTTTTTTCTGAGACAGTGTTTCTCTGTGTAGCCCTGGCTGTCCTGGAACTCACTTTGAAGACCAGGCTGGCCTCGAACTCAGAAATCCGCCTGCCTCTGCCTCTGAAGTGCTGGGATTAAAGGCGTGCACCACCACCGCCCGGCTTCATTTTTAAAACAATATTTCCATTTCCCTCCCAAAATAGATGGAGACCTGGGCTGCATTTCTCCAGACAAAAGGTCACAGGTTAGGGCTTATGGACTAGAAAGGTACTGAGCCCCCCAAATGACTCCAAGGCTCTGACTATGCAGAGACTGAGAACTGTTTGTAGCTTTGGAATGAGAGTTTGGTATTGAAATTCTATGACTGATGTTCATTTGTTCTCAAACTAACAATTGTGACTCTCTGCAGGCTTATGCTTGATGATGCAAAACTGCAAGGCAAAACCAAGAAACACCCTCGGGAAAACAAAACTCGTGGGTCCCGTGGATTGAATCAAAAGTTTCCCAAGTGGTGGAAGGAACTGGCTTGAAGTGGTATGCCCGGGGTTCTCTCTGCGGCTCCCACTCCATCACCGGCCGGCAGAAAGAAGACACCAGATATGCTCTTAAAAGAGATGTCACTAACACGACACAGCACAGTTTCACATTCCTACTCTCCCCTTGAGTGTATGTCACCCATCAGATACTACTGCATGCAAAACACAGTCCACAAGGCAGGTGACGTCACTGTCTCCACTGTACGTATGTGGGAATAAAGGTGGAACCAGGTTAAATACTATTCCCCAGTCTGCACCAAGTAGCAGAGCAGAGGTTTTAATCTGAAGAACTGACACCAGGGACCCCATTGTTACCCACTCAGTGTGGGGTACACAACCTCCCAGCAGCCCTGGAGGCCAAGCAACATCACCCCACCTTCCATTGGTCCTGATGATGGGAAGCCCAGAGGACGGCCCCAGAAGCAGAGGCAGCTCAAAGGCAGTTTTCTGCACAGCATCAGAGCATGTCTTCCTTAGTTCTGGATGCACAGCTAGCAGCATGTCTCCAAAGCAAGAGAAAAGCACCAGCTTTCAGGGCTCCTGCATTCAAGGCTGAGGGACCCAGGAAGCCCACCTTAACCTCAAATGCTACGCCCACTGGGCTGACTCTGGCAGAAGTCATCTGGTTGGAGGGGTTTTTGTTTGTTTGTTTTTTCTCAAGTCCGTGTTCAATAGTCACCCTTATTAGTCTCACCCTCCCAGTTCCGGCCAACTCTTCCCACCTATCAGTTGGTAGTATGAACTTGAAGTTTTTATTTAAATAAGTTTGGGTGGGGTGGGCAGAGGTGTTTTGAGAGTATATAGCCTAGGCTTGGCTAAAATTCATGATGTAGACCAGAATAATCTTACATTCACTGTGTAGCCCAGGCTAGCCTCAAAGTCTGTGTAGCCCAGGCTAGCCTCAAAGTTATAGTGATCATTCTGCTTCAGCCTCCAGAATGCTGGGATCACAGGCATGGAGTACTATGCCCAACTTAAACTTAAAATAACTGTCTCTCAGATAGAATACCTCTATAACTAACCCTGATGTGGACTGATGGGTGGGTACATTGTTAACTTCTGCTAGCATCGACCAACATAGAGAAGGCTGTACTGGGGGACGTGGGGAACCTTGTGGGTAGAAGCATGGTCCTCTATTAACAGAAGCAAATGTCAGCCCACAGCTCCACAGATGGGAGAAACCAAAGGACCCTGTTCAAGTGCCCCACACTCCTCTCCTCTCTGCTCTTCAGTTGCAGCTGTTCTGGCAAAGCAAGATGTGTCTGAGATGCACAAGCTGCCCGGCACTTTCGGCTGTGAGAAGGAAGTTGTGGGGAGTTTGTCTTACAGTCAGTCATGAGACAGACACTCAGGTCAATCCGGGACTTGTGAAGGTTTTGTGAAGTGGGCAGCCATGTGGGGTGGAGCCCTCAACCTGAGGATCTGATGCTAATTCCACAGAGAGGACATCAGCATGGGAGTCTCAAAACATCTCATGAGGTCAAGCAGCTGGTGACTTCTGGGAATCGGCTGAGTGTATGGAGAAACAACTACCCCCAGATCTGCTGCAAAAAATGCCGGGCAGTGTAGGAGTAGGAAAACATTTCAGGATTTAACCCAGGTCTTACAGTGGAATCTGGGCCTAAAGCCCAGCTTGCTCTCATCTTGTGACTTTGCATAGACAACAACAGACTTCTGGCCTCACTCTGTCATTTGTTTGGTTGCTGGTGATGATGGTGACGGTGGTGATGGTGGCGGTAGTGTTGGTGGTGATGGTGAAGATGATGGTGGTGGTGATGATGGAAGGGTACCAACTACTACTCATCAGTCCTACCCTGCAGCAGTTCCAAAACTGTTAAGAAAGGAAAGATGCACCGGGTGGTGACTGTGGTTCTCCATGACTAGAGAACATGATGCTAATTCTGCAGGTCATAGAAGGAACTGTTCCCCTAGCAACCTCAGGCAGTAAAGGAAAGCAAAAGAAGCTCTATCAGAGCCGGGGGTGGTGGCGCACGCCTTTAATCCCAGCACTCGGGAGGCAGAGGCAGGCGGATTTCTGAGTTCAAGGCCAGCTTGGTCTACAAAGTGAGTTCCAGGACAGCCAGGGCTATACATACAGAGAAACCCTGTCTCGAAAAAAAAAAAAAAAAAAAAAACAAGAAGCTCTATCAGGAGAGCTCCGTCTCCCTGAGCTGCTGCACAGGACTGCCTTGGATTTCAGCACACGTGGTCAACGGATAAAGAAGAGAGGCTCGTGCTGGGACCACACTTGCATTGACTTGCCTGGACATTGTGCATCGAATTGATCATCTTTTTCTTTGTTTTCATCCTTCCTCTCCCTCTTCCCTCTCTTTCCCTGTTTTCCCGGGTCACCAGGTCCGAGTGATGTTTGAGGAAGGAGGGGATTTGAAAAAGAGAACTCTGAACTTCTGGGCTTTCCCAGTGTGCCTGTGGTGAAGTGAAAACTGGCAAAGAGAACAGGATGCTTAGGGTCTTGTTGTCTCTGTGATTAAAGCCCTACCCCAGCTCTCCACAGATGGTGCCTATAAACCTTCTGCACCTCCCCACAATTTAAACCTAAAGTCTGGGAATGTCAAGCCCAGACTAGAGTGACGAGATCCCTCCCACGAACCTAGTAAACACCAGGAAACTAAAGGAGAAGTCACAGGAGTCCAAACTCTGTGGTTGTGCTGTGGTTGTGTTGTGTGTGTTTGTGTGTCTGTTGGGGGAGGCAGGGTGGAGTGCCTGTCCTCACCCTTGGCAGTGAGTCAGGTGAGGAAGCCTCATAGGAGACTGAAGTGACCCAGTTACCCAGTAACTGAAGTTAAGTGTAATAGCCAGACCTTGGCTATGCAGTGTGCCTCTGAGACTGACCAGGGAAGATACCCAGCCGCTCCTAAATCCAATCACACTGCTCAGGAGGCAGAGGCAGAGGCAGAGAGGTCTCTGTGAATTTTGAGGCCAGCCTGGTCTACACAAAGTGTTTCAGGCCAGCCAGGGCTCATATTAGGGCCCTGACTCAAAAAGCAGAGGGGAGGAGGGAGGAGGAAAAGGAGAAAGAGGGAGGATAAGAAGATGATGGTTTAAAGCACAGAGCTGGGGATGCAGCTCAGCTCATGAGATGTTTGCAGAGCACGCATAAAGGTCTAGGTTTGACCCCCAGCACCAAATAAACTGGGCATGATGTTGAATGTTTGTGTTCCCAACACTTGGAGGTGAAAGCAGGTAGATCACAAGTTCAAGATCACCTTCAGTTTCTTGAGGAGTTAAGAGACAGTCTAGGCTAACAGCATCCCTGGGGGCGGTGGGCCTTAACCAATCAGGTGAAAGTCATTGGAAACACACTCAAAAATGGCCAGGCATCTCACCAGGACAACTCTGAAGATTGCCTTGGGCAGAGGAAGGAAGGAAGTAGCACAGACTACACCCCAATGGCCAGAGAATCCTGCTCTTGACACTGGCTGCTCCTTCCTTCTGGTCTTGCTTCCTGGAATTGCCTCCCAAATAAACTCCTCCCAAATAAATCTTTGTTTTAGCCTACTTGGGATAGGTGGGAAACCCAATCAAGGAAAAGTCAGACAAAGCATTTTGCATAATTCCATGATAAAAACAAAAACTGGAATACAAGGTTATGAGGTTTCTGAATGGGAAAAGGTGATCCCATCAACTGAAATAAAAAGATTCTCACACACAAAAGAGGAATTCGGGGAGAGCAGGGGAAATGTGGAAAGGCAGGGCTAAACGCATCCAAGGGACTTGTTATTTCAGAACTCTTCAAACACAAAATTAGGATTCTTGACTCTCAAAGCTGAAGAGACTGAGCATCAGGGCTACAGGGAAAGAAACCGCCAGAAACAAACCACCTTCTCCCTAGGGATCTAACACAGTGTCTTCTTTTGACCCGAGAGAGTACAAAGCTCTTCCGGCCTCTTCTAGTCGCTGTCGGTATTCGAGCTTCTCGTAGTTGGCAGGATTTACTCCTTTAAAGCCGTGTATAACTCCCCACCAGCAGCCAGCAATGGCGGCTGTGGAATCACTGTCTCCGCCGTGGAAGAACGCTCTGTGTGCAAGCTCCTTCCAGGAATCCCCCGCGGCCAGGAGGGCATCGTAGGCAATCATGGGGGCATCGTGTCCGCTGCTGCCACCCCAGCCAGAGTAGCTCACGTCGATGTAGAACTGATCCCTTTCCTTCACACCAAAGGGCTGCGGGAAGATGGGAGCCGAATTGCCGTCCAAAATTCCTCTAAGCTCCAGGTACTTTTCCCATTCTTTCTCGAAGTAGGACCTGTGGAGGAGAAGTCAATTAAAAAACAAAACAAACAAACAAACAAACAAAAACCTAATGTCAAAAGTTATATAGACAAATACCAGGTAGATGTGTAAAGAGTGAAAAGTTCAGAATGACTTCAGCTCCTCACACTAGTGTCATAAATTTATACTGAAAAAAATCTAAATTAACTCCACAAGCCATCCATATAGTTTTTATTATGATGGTTGTATATGCTTGGCCTAGGGAGTGGCACTTTCAGAAGGCATGCCCTTGTTGGGGTAGGTGTGTCACTGTGGGTGTGGGCTTTAAGACCCTCATCCTAGCTGCCTGAAAGCCAGTATTCTGCTAGCAGCCTTCAGATGAAGATGTAGAACTCTCAGCTCCTCCTGCACCATGCCTGCCTGGATGCTGCCACGTTCTCACCTTGATGATCATGGACTGAACCTCTGAACTTGTAAGCCAGCCCCAATTAAATGTTCTTATAAGACTTGCCTTGGTCATGGTGTCTGTTCACAGCAGTAAAATCCTAACTAAGACAGAAGTCTTCTACATAAACCAGGTATGGATGCCGCTGCTCAGGAAGGAAAGTATGTGTAGGGCTATGGGACAGGAAGTAAAGATTTGTTTTTCTGGGCCCAGAGCAACTTCTTATCATTTTCCTGGGGAAAGTCTGGAATATCGCAACCATAGGTAACTTCAGTAAGAGTCTCTGAGCCTTGTTTCTTCTAAGAAAGATAATGTAAGGTAACCAATAAAAGGGACAGGTGGCCTTACAGCTTACTGGCTCCTGGAGAAGCCTCTCAGGGATTTCAACCAAGGGTTTGGAAATACTGTTTAGAACAATACGGAAAAACAAATCTCGGGGAAGTTGGAAGTAAAAAGCTCATCTCAGCATTGGCTGGTCACAAAACTTACAGCAAGACGGAATCCAGAACAGGACTTAAGAGAGGACCACAGGTGCCTACACTGAGGTATCCACTTGGCTGCTTCAGGCAACCATGGATGGAAAGGAGCTTGAAATCCTTATCAGAAGCCCTGGAGGTTCAGGTTAGTGAGACCAATGGCAGCTGTGACCTCTGAACCCTAGGTACGTGTATGGAGCCTGTGCACACATCCTCACCCCCAAGTCAGCTAGGACACACACCTAGAGACTCACCAGTGTTGAAGATTCTCCTTCACAAAGTAGCCTGACTGAGTGATGTACTTTTTGGCTTCCGGCAGCACCTCCATTAGCCCTTTTCCCCACTGCCACGGTGACTTGCCATTCACGGCATACGCCGTAAAAAGAGCGGACGCAAGGCTGCCGAGGTAGCCCGTGGGGTGGTGGTGGGTCATCCGGCCGCTCTCGATGCTCACTTGGATCAGCAGATCCAGCTGGCTGGGGTGGGGGAACCTCAGCCCGATGCACATGGCGCGCATGGCGGCCCCGCAGCCACCCTCGTGACTGTTGAAGGGAATCCTCCAGCCGTCGGCCCTGTTGGGCTGCAGCTGCATGGCGTTCTGCATGCAAGCACCACCTAGGGGTGAGTGGGGGAGAGCGAGGGGTCAAAGTCACCAGAACAACAGACCCAGTGCGAGCACAGGACTAAACAGACTCCCAGGTTTCTCTGAAATGAACGGAGAGCCATGGACACATGATGGGGGTGGCCCCTCAACTTCAAACCCCAGCATGACAGCTAGTGTTCCTTATATATAATCCTCAGTGTCATCTTATGAATCAACAAAGCATATACATACACACATACACATTCACACACACACACACACACACACACACACACACACACGCTCCTCCAGTTATTAGAGAACTCACAGCAGCTCAAAGGGAAGCTGTCCTGTATTATCTTTTCTTTTTGAAAGACAAGCCTTCCATATAAACCTGGCTGGTCTGGAATTCTCATGGGAATGAGAATCCTAGGCTGGCCGCAAACTCACAGTTATTCTCTTGCTTCTGCCTCCCCTGTGCTGAGGTCATAGATGTGCACTACCACATATTATTCCTTTTTAAATAAGTAAGATTCGTAGCTTAGGAAACATAACCAAGATCCCAGAACCAGCAAGTCAGTGGCCATGGACACACACATTGGCTCCAAGGCTGAAGCCCTCAGTGCGTCTAATAAGAACCTACTGGGGTTCCTGGCTGTTAGAAAGAGCCTAGAGGTTCCAGAATGAAGCACCGGGCTTAGATCAGGTCAACAGACCGTGGCTCTCCCCTACCTGACGGTGTTAGAGGGAGGCCGGTCCCACCGACCTACTGTAGCGGAGGGTAGGGCTACAGAAGGAGCCGAGAGACAGCAGCAGCAGCGCACTGTGGGACGCAATACTACTGCTCCTTTATTGCAGGCCCTTATAAACCAGATCCGAGGCTGACACAGGTAGGCAAATAAAGCCTTCTACTACACTAAGTGGATAGCAGATGTTAAGATGGGACGAACAGGGATGGGCCTCAAGAGCCAGTCGGTGGGACTGGGGGTGAGGGGAGGGAAGGAGGGAGGGAGGCATTCTTCAACTAGGAGTTATTTTGGCTGAATTGTGTTCATATGTTGAAGTCCACATACATATATCGAAACCTTAATGGGCAGAAGCTTAATTTGGAGACAGAGCCTTTCAATCAAGCTAAAATGAGCCAGTCTAACAAGAAGCATATGGACACACAGACACAAGGGATGCCACACACAGAGACAGAGCACGTGGGGACCAGAGTTGGTGTCCATCTGAAAGCCAAGAAGAGCAGCTCCAAAGACATACCAGACATAATGATGTGTGCTTCAACCTCTAGTAACCAGAGTCATGAGGAGAAAATGCAGGCTATCTGTTGGGGTAAATCTCCAACCCAAAAAAGCCCAGTTAAAGAAATCACAACTCAATTAATTGGAATACAAGCTACACACCTAGATTGGGCAGATCTACCACTACACTACTCTATTACGTATCATCTATGAGATCCCATATAACTTACGGTTTCTCCAAGCCACGTGCTTCTGCTCCATTCTCCTCCCACCACCACCACTACCTCCTCTCCTCCTCCTCCACTTCCTCCTCCGTCATCCTCCCTCCCTCTCCTTCTCTCTCCCTTCTCCCCCCAACTTTTCAGGTCCACCTTTCCTCTTACTGCCCAATCACCAGCTCTAGCCTTTATTTGAAAAGTTAAGGTGGGGAGGAGGTTCGCAAGGCACCTGTATATGTGCTTCACTCCCCAAAGTGAGTCACAGCCACACTGAGTAGGGCTGGAACCAAAGAAGGGTCTCCACTTTTTTTTAAGTAATAATACTTTTTAAAAAGTTCTTCTTTGTGGTTGTTCATAACAAAAATGCAGAAAATACAAACAGAAGGGCAATTACAGTGATCACTTGTGTAACTCAGGTAGAATTATGAACATATTCCTGTGTTTGCTTCCGGACTTCCCTCAATGGAGATTAGCAACTGTTCTTTGTATGTGTGGTGTTTGCACATATGTCCGTCTCTCTCAGTCCCTTGATGCAGGGTCTAGAGGTAGGCTAGGGACCAGCAAGCTCCAGTGACCCTCCAGTTTCTGTCTCTCTTCGCACACGGGTCGCATATGTGACATTTTATGTGGGTGCTGGGGGATTTGACTCAGGTGCTCACCTCCTGCACTTCCCATACTCCTGATCTTTCTGCTTCCACCTCCCGAGTGCTGGGATTTCAGGTATGCACCACCACACCCGGCAAGCTCTGGTACTTTTAAGTTACTTTCACAACATGTTCTGAAACCTATTTTTTTTTCCCCAATTTCATCAATAAATCCTTTCCATATACTCATCTGCACAACACACAGAACTGTGACTGTGGCACCATGAGTAAGTTACAAGAATTGAAATCCACACTAGTTTCTGTTTCACTGATAATGAAATGTTTCACGAAGTTTTTCTTCTTTTGATTTTCTGAAACAGAATCTTACTACGGAGCCTGGGCTGGTTTTGAATTCAAAGTCCTCCTACGAGTGACTAATAGACACATTCTGCTCCCTACTCTCCATCTACAGTTTTAGCGTCCCCCTTGGGCCCGCTTCTCCATCCTTGGGAACCTCCCAGAGGCTGGCACTCACCTGGTGCCCGGCCATCCATGTCTCCCATGCAGTCCCGGTAATGTTTAGCTAGTAGGGAATACAGCCGAGGCAAATCCAGGGACTGGCCAGCTTCCATGAGGGCCTCTGCTGTGGCCAGGTGCATGACGGTATCATCACTGACTCTCCATCGTGCCACGTCTATGGCTTCCAAGTCACCCATCTGGGCCAACTGCTGGTGTATCGTCTCCCCATCCCGAATGAACTCCCACTTCCCGTTGAAGTAGCCCAAGGTATCTCCGGCCGCGCTCAGCACCATGGCAGCCACGTACCTCTCAATCAGCCCCCCACCCATGCTGAGCTTGGCACAGGCGGGCTTATGGGGCAACAGAGACTCCTGGAGAAGAGCAGAGGAAGATGAATCAGAAAACAAACATCTACACTCTCCCCGTAGGCCCTGCCTTCAGCCTAACCCATCCGATCGTCTTCTATGAGGGATTTGCTGCTCGAGGGTCTTAAGCAAGAGTAAGTCAGTCATCATGGAGAGAATGCAGCTCTGTAAATATTAAGAGAACTGAATCAGGCCACAGAGCTAGCCGGGAGGGCTGGGACTCTCTCACAGAACTGACTCCAAAGCTTGTCTCCAACTGTGTCGTGGACTCTCGAGGAGTGGCCAGCCCATTAAGACCTACAGGTCAAGTCAGGCCTGCCATCTTCTCCATCACCTGACATTCGCTTTGGAAGATCCTTCTCTCTCTCTTTTGTGCGGAGAGTGACACTACAGCTAACTGTTTACAGATGAGGAAATGGAAGCTAAGTTTACATAATCAATAGGTACAGACCGTGGAACCCCGACCTAGTTCCCTGCCTGAATGCTTCATATTACACTACATGGTCTCGGCCCTGGCCTTAACCTTGGGCTCAGGTAAAGTGATAATGGAAAAACCCAGATGTGTAGTGAGGAATGAATGAATGAATGGATGAATTTCCATAAAGTACATAGTGAGCACAATTTTGTGATTATTTTTATTATTCATCTACAACCAATTCTATAAGCAATTTTCCCTTTACCAGCAATATTTAAAAATTTTTAAATGATTTAGTTTTATTTACATATTCTAGTTTATATTCAGTTTTATTTACATACTCTAGTTTTTTGCCTTCACGGGTATCTGTGTGAGGGTGTTGGGCCCCCTGGAACTGGCTCTGTGAGCTGCCATGTGGTTGCTGGGAATTGAACCTGAGTCCCTCTGGAAGAACAGCCAGTGCTCTCAACTGCTAAGCCATCTTCTCCAGCCCCTTGTTTGTCTTCTATATGGTAAAAGTTCTATAGTGCTGGGCTGCAAATGATATTCCCACCATAAATGAAGTCCTTGCTAAAGCACTGGCTTCCCGGTGCACACATTCCCTACTCTACTCAGGCCAGGGCCCCACAACACCCATTCCCTGTGGTGATTCAGTGCTCCAGTGTCTGCCCCCTCCACGCAGCCAGCCTCCCCATGAACAGGGGCAAACACTTTTAGGGGCAAAAAGACCTAGCTCACCCCTGCCCTCAGCCCAAGCTCTTCCCATCCACCTGTCTTTCTTCCTCTAACCGCTATTTTAGGTTTAGTTCAAGCCCAGGTACCTCCAACCATCCACCTAGTCACACCGCTCAGGACTAGGGCACAGGCCAGCAGAGACCTGGAGAAGCAGTTAAGGGTAAAGACAGGCCAGGCTGCCGGGCCTGGTGGCGCACGCCTTTAATCCTAGCACTTGGGAGGCAGAGGCAGGTAGATTTCTGAGTTCGGGCTATACAGAGAAACCCTGTCTCCAAAAAACCAAAAACCAAAAACCAAAAACAACAACAACAAAAAAAAGACAGACCAAGCATGGAAAAGCCAAATCCTGATTACACCATCTAAATATGTGTGTGATGTGGTGTGTGGGGGGGTGTTTTATGTATAAACAAAGGCTAGGGACTAGAGTTTTGTACTCCCTTGTGTTAGCTCTGTGACCACTAACAATCCTCTCACGCTGGAGTTTCCCATCTGTGGGGGAGGAAGGCGTTGTTCTCTGAGGTCCTGTTTTGGCCCAGGTTTTCGAAGCCCTAGCTTTGTTGATCTCTGAAAACTAAGGACTAACGCCCCCACCTTCTCCTCCCAATGCTCCAGGTTCCCTTTTTGAGGCTCTCCATGGCTCTCCCCTAGTGTGTGGGAAACCACGGAGGAAGTAGTCAGTATCTTTTCTCTTTGAAATTCCTTTTCACCTTGGCACATGCATCCATCCTGGCCCAGACCCACCCTTCAGAAGCCATTATTCCTTAACCCACTCTAAACGGGCACAGGTGACAAAGCCATCAAACTATACAATCAAAACCGAAGTACAGTTCGGGATTTCCCATTGGTTTCCTGGCCTGGGTAGAAAGAGGAATAGGGAGAGGAGATGAGGGGAGGGGAGGCCGCGATGCACTCAGGAAAGTCTTGGTGGCCACTTTGAGGACACTGGCCTAGCATCAGTCTGGAGGTGAGAGCGGGACCGAGCGGGTACTAACGTCAGTAAGAGGAGAGGGAGTCCTGGCTGTACCTGCTGAGGCGGAGCTGAGAGCGTGGGGCGGGATCGGGGTGGTCCAGAGCCGAGGGCAGGATTGCCCGACCTGGAGGCGGGGTACCGGGCGCAGGAGTCCCGCTGTGAGCACCCAAGCCAAAAGCCGAACAGGGGCGGAGCCGTGGGCCGGGCGGGTCGCTGGCGCACAGCGGCTTCCGGCGGAGCTGCGTCCTCCCGCGTCCTCCGCACTGGACGGAAGGAGGAAGGGGCGGTGCTGGGGGCGCCCAAGCCTTGCGCATCAGCCCGGGAACCGCTCCGCGCTGCGTGTGGGCCGAGTGGAGTGGTGTCCGGCCAGCCCCGTGCCCGCCCTGCCAGGGTTCTGCCCTGCCAGGGTTCTGACCCGCGGACCGTTGGACTCCCAGAGCGGCTTGGGCTCACCGATTCTAACCCTAGTCCGTTCGGCTGTGGTTCTGCGTGCTCTCCACAGAAGGGTTTCAAACGGGAGCTTATAGGGGGAACTCTTAGGTTCTTTCCCCTAAATTATGACTCTGGATTCGTTAAAACCCTAAGGTGGCAATGGCGGTGTTGAGCCCAGATGTCAGGTTCCGAGTATAAACGTGCGCGGGTGAACACTCTCCCCCGTACCCTCGATCCAGCTCGGTACAGCATCGTCTCCAGAAAGGCACAAATCGGGCCTTGTGCTTAAATGGAATATCTGCTTCTATACAGTGACCCCGACGCACATCAAAGATCCTGCTTTGACTCCTTAGACTCCAAGATCAGAACATGTCTGCCCTAATTTCAGACCTACTCCCAAGAACTCACTTTTAGGAGCTATGCTGGGAACATCCCCTCTTCTATGTTTTCAAAACAGAAAGAAAGGAAAGACTTATCTGGGAAGGAAACTTGAACTGAACATTTAACATCTATTAATTTTGGCGTTGATGACTCTATTCTTGTATAAATAAATCTATTAATCACAAAAATAATAAAGGAGGTGTTCACGTGGAGTTTAGGGACATTTTATTAAGCAAAAATAAATTGATAAGTCATAGGAAAATTAATATATTCAATAAATGTGTGTGTGTTGCTTGGAAGGATAAGCATCAAATTGTAAATAATTAGAAGTGCCTCTCAGAAGAGGAACAAAAAGCTTTCTGAGTAAAGAGAGGAATGAAGGAAAATTAAATTTTGATTTATTTTTTGAGACTAGGCTGGTCTCAAACTCGTGACCCTCCTGCCTCTACCTTTAGAATGCTAGAATTTCAGTCTTACAACACCACACCTAGTTTATATCTTTTAGAATATTTTTTCTATATTATATCTAAAGGCATTTTAGAGAAAAAATAGAAACTAGATGTTACCCCTCTAGATTATACATATATCAGTCTTTATGGTATGCATATGATTTTAAAACAATGGGGTCATTTTTTAAATAGAATTTTAAAATTTTAAGAATTTTTCTTAAAAACTGGCTTTATCAACTACTAACGTGACTCCAAATGTCCACAAACGTTAACACTTCCACAGTAAGCTAACTTCTAGTTTGATATAATAAAAAGGACGAGGCCCTGGGGTCCAGCTGCTCTCTCACCAGATCGCGGTTAAAACTGTTTTAAAAGAGAAAAGATTCACTGAGGATCAGAAAACAGAACAGTTCAACACAGCTTTGACACTGCATAGACCCGAATGCCTTGAGTGCCGATGACACTGTAACACTATGAGTGTTACGACCGCTAAAGCTTAGGGACTGTGCACTAGCACCCACTGCACACTGACAGGAAGTAGTTCATATGCAGGGCGGGTTGGACTCTCTAACAGAGACTAACAGTGGAACCGCAGCAAGGGCCAAAGGAGAACAGAGCACAGGATAGACCAGAAAACTCCTCAGAATAAACGCAGAGAGCGTGGAAACTGGAAAGCCAGGGACAGAGACGTGGAAAGCCAAAAGCAGCTGGTATGTGGTCCATTCAGGAAGACTAAGATGATATCTGAGCAGCTAACTGTATGTCCTCTTGGCTGGACCACAGCACCCAGATTGTTCAAATCTTCCTCCAGATGGGAAGGTATTTTACATCCGAGATTAGCCTTTATATCAGTAAACACTAGGTACAGTGGATTATCCTCCATAATGTGGGCAGGCCTCATTGAATCACTTAAAGATCTTAAGAGAGAGGACTCCCCTCCTCCTGGAAAAAGAGAATTCTGCTAACTGACAGCCTTCGGGGTACAGAAGGAGACTCCACCTCGACACAATGGCAAAAGTAGAATGCACATGTCCTTAAAAATAGTTTACATCATCAGACAGCACCTCCATGGGAGTATTTGTTCAACTCACCCCATTCTAGTGAGAAAACCCAGACCAGTGAAGAGAGTTCCTTGGATTTTGTGTGATCTGGTTATGCAAAAAGAATCAGGCCTGGGGCCCAGAATTAGCCTTTCCATTCTCATACTGCCGCTTAGCAAAAAAAAAAAAAAAATCACAAAATGACTTGCAGCTAAACACTGGTTATGTTAAAGGCACATAGCCTGATTTTTATAATATTCTTTTCCTCCCCTTCCCCAGTAGAATTAAGCATCTTATAAATATAAAACTTGTAAAGAAAAATATCGGCATGGTGGTGGCACACACCTTTAATCCCAGCACTCGGGAGGCAAAGGCAGACGGATTTCTGAGTTCGAGGCCAGCCTGGTCTACAAAGTGAGTTCCAGGACAGCCAAGAATATACAGAGAAACCCTGTCTCAAAAAAAAAAAAAAAAAAAAAAAAAAAAGAAAAGAAAAGAAAAAAAAAGAAAAAGAAAAAAGAAGCAGGCAGTAAGGCAGTAATTGCAGTGAATAAACGGGTGGAGGGGAGGCTTTGTGACAGAGACACTTGATGAACTGACAACTGAATGTTAGGAAAAGCTAACCCTTCGAAGCAGAACAGAAAGACAGCAGGGGAAGTCCTTGTTGTTTGTCTCCACAGGCCAGGGCTTCCCAACCTTTGGTAGAGACCTGCCAGTACATTTTGAAATCTTCTCTGGTGACTTCCTTGCCAAGGGTTTCCGTTGCTGCATTCCCACTTTTGCTGGATTCCCCCACCAGACGGGCAGCCCTCCTGGCTCCCCAAACCCACTTCATTTCCCGAACTTGCAAAAGGCCTTCCATGCTCCAACCACAGAGACTCACTGAGGAACTTCACTGGCCACAGGGCTCTCACAGAGAACGCAGCCTTCAGGGGAGAACAAAAACAAGAACGGGGTGTTTTGTCAGGTGATTTTTCTTCTAAGGCCCCTGTGCCCCACAGCCTGCACTGATCAACCTGGACCCACCACTGTAAGTCTGCTCTCACTGCTGTCTCTAGAAGACTTCCGGACACACACTGCAGTAAAGAAAATTCTAGAAGGAGACATTCAGTTGCCTTGTCCTTCCAACCTGTTCCTCCTCCCTCAGAGGTGTCAGTCCCTTACACTCTGGGTCTTACTCTCCATCCTAAACTGCTCCCTGAAGGGAACCCCTGACGCTTCTTAGGGTGGGGTGCCTTTAAAGAACCAACAGGCCATCTGAGGAGCCATCAATGACCTGCCCCCAAAGAAATAAACATCTAAGGTTCTGTAGCAGTATGAACCCATTCCTCCCGCAGAGCCTTCCAGTGGCCAAATCCTTTCCCATATTCAAATGCTGGGGGTAAGAGGGAGCCGGGGAGGGAGGGAGCCGGCGGGGCGGGGGGGGGGGGGGGTGTCTATGCCTCCTCACAAGCTATGCTTAAAATACCGGGCTAGGACAGCAGACAAAGAGAGCATTCTGTGTAATTATATTGATATACAGTTCTAAATGTGCAAACACCTCAATAGAAGAAGAAGACAAGGAGAAGCAGGAGGCGGCAGCAGGGGGCAATTTTAGACCCCATGGAAATGCTAGTGGTGATATACAGGTGTTCACTATCTTAATTGGTGATGGCTTGTGTGTGTGTCCAACTGAGTATTTTAAAGGTATAGTTCTCTCTCTCTCTCTCTCTCTCTCTCTCTCTCGTTTGTTTGTTTGTTTGTTTGTTTGTTTTTCAAGACAAGGATTTTCTGTAGTTCTGACTGTCCCAGAATTCACTCTGTAGACCAGACTGGCTTCGAATTTAGAGATCTGCCTGCTTCTGCCTCTAGAGTGCTGGGATTAAAAATCACGTGTCACCATGTCTAGCTGTCTTTTGGTATACTTTAATCTCAGCAAAGCTATTAAAAGTAAATAATCATGTACGTGAAATTGAAAATTGTGTCCTCCCTAGATAAGGTACAGGGAAAATCCACTACTCATTCACGTCATGACATTTCTCTGTTGTTTTATGCGCAGAATTAAGTTTCCCTTTTAATCTGGAAACCATGACCTTTTGTTCAAGATCATCTTTATAATATGTTGTGAATACAAAATAAGAGGAAACTGTCTGGTTCACTTTTCAGGAAAAAATAGGCAATGAGGGAAAAAAGGGGTATTGAGACAGAGGGAGGAGGGAGGGAGGAAGGCAGGGAGGGAGGGAGGGGGAGGGTAGTAGATACTTCCTGGGTAAATAGCTAGTCTAAGCTACAAACACCGTGTTAAGTCTCTAACAGACTGTGCACTGTCCAGCTATTAAAGCCACGCTCTGGATAACCGCACTATCTGTGCCCCAAATCCTCCATCCCTGGACACTTCCATTTTCCACAATGAGCTACACTAGCTGTGGTCAGGTGAATGAAACAGACCCATCACTGTGATGGCTAGGAGCATACTCCTTGAGTATGGACAAGATGCAAATGGAGTTAGGGCGATGGAGTAAACAGAAAACACTCCCCACCAAATGCCCTACCACATACGAGCCAGCCAGGACAGCTTACACACCACTGTCCAGGCAGAGCTAGTGGCTGGCCCTCACGCTTCCTCTTCTTAGATACCCCAAAGTCTGAGTTTATTACATCCTTGGTGGCCAAATCACATGGGAGCTTCCTCCGAGGTCTTAGTAAAGGGAAGTTGGAAAGGGGAAATTCCTGCCCCCCTGCCGTTTTAGTAACCAGAGGCAGCAAGAAGAGATCACTTGTATATACATGGGCCCCATCTTTTGATTTTTAAGACAAAAGAAAAAGAATCTTCTTCAACAAGTAAGTAAATGCATTTGCTATTTATCATACTATGGGGCGCCTTAGAACACGCTATCTTCGGCCTTATCATATGCATTTTGTTTGTTTGTTTGTTTGTTAAAGACAGGGTCTCACGTATGCCAGGCTGGCCTCAAACTTTCAGTGTAACCCAGGATAATCTGGAACTCCTGGTTCCTCTGCTCCCACCTCTCCAGTGCCTAGACACTGTTTATACCATGCTGGGGAATTGAATTCAGAGCTCCCTGCATGTCAGCTAAGCATTCTACCGACTAAGCCCCATCTTCAGTCCCTAACTCCACAACTTCACGTCTTTTTAAACATACATACAATCATAACTTGCCCTCAGAGCAGTCTCCTGTGGTCTCTTATTCTCAAGGCTGCGGCATTCCAGCACTGTTAGAAAAACACCGTCAGGATTCTTTTGTGTTTCCTAGATGCAAACATTTTTTTGTAGGGCGAAGTTGAGGTTTTTCTAATCAAGAAAATGCCAGTAACAAGTCTCTTCAAGCTAACTGGTTGGTTAAGGGGTATCTCTCCAAAAGAGGAGAGCCACACCATCGGGCCAGTTGTAGGCATGATGTCATTCATTTTCTTTCTTTCTTTTTTCTTTTTCGAGACAGGGTTTCTCTGTATAGCTGTGGCTGTCCTAGAACTTACTTTGTGGACCAGGCTGGCCTCGAACTCAGAAATCTACCTGCCTCTGCCTCCTGAGTGCTGGGGCTTGAAGGTGTGTGCCACCACGCCCGGCTGGGATGTCATTCATTTTCATTTCTCAATTTTGATACTTTATGGAAGAAAAAAGAAAAGATAGATAAACCCCTTCATGTAATACTCCATAGTCTCAATAAGTGGTGTTTGTAACGTGTCTTCTCTTTCCTTCCCTTTTCCTGGTAGATTTCTCTGTTGATTGATGTCCCTGTAGGACTTACTGAGTTTAAGATTCTTGGTTTCCTGTTTTAAGATATAAAGAAACCATTTCCTAACTAAAACACCGCCTTGGACAAATATACTTTTGTCAGTCACTCTGTGTCCAGAATGGAATTTAAGCTTTCTTGGTCTGGCTGCTAGTGAAGGTTCTCTGCTTTTGGCTGTTGTATGTGAAATGGGGTTGGGTGGGAATCACCTCACTGTGTTCTAGTGTTAGTCACCCCACCCCCACGAGCAGAATCCTTTTACCCAGCTTTTTCACCCAGCTGTGGCCGGTGCGGTGGTGCTCGGAACAGGCCTGGACAAGTCACCTCCCCAGAGTTCTGGGGACCTTTGAGTTGCTCTCATGGCCACACCCTGATTGAGAACTCTCACTCTGTTGTCGTAAGAAAGAGCTACTGGGGAGTTTTTTACCTCACAGCCGGCGGCTCAACAGACTCTTACTAGTTTCTCTTTTTCAGGTTGTGAAACTCAACCTTCAAAGACACTCTGTTCCATTTCTGTGGACTAATAGGATCGTCTTTAGCATCTGCCGGGTGTATGCCACCCAGGCTTCTTTCTCTACGGCTCTGGTTCTTGATTTTTGTGTGAGCCTAGGAGGTGCCTAAGCTCCGTTGGCTCTAGATTCTTGGCTTTCCCCATCAATGCTATCCAAAGCATCTGAAGCTATGGCTCGCAGTTGTCAGTTGATGCAGGATACACCACTCAGGCTCATTCTTCTCTTTGTGCTGCTGATTCGTCTTTCACAAGTGTCTTCAGGTAAGGAAAGAACTTTCAGGAACTTGACTTAAGCTCACTGGGGTTTTGAGGAAGATGATGCTGTCTATGCCGTATCTCTCCATTCACTTTGTGACCCTCCCCTGTTCCCTTTGTGAGCTGGAGAGCCCTTCAGAGTATCCTCTGGAGTACTTCAAAGCTATGAAAGTTGTGGTTCGAAGAGGTTAAAGGATGCGTAGGGTCACACAGAAAGTTAGACAGCAACTTAAAGCAAGAACTTCAACTCTAACATAGAGGTGGGGACATTGCCATTTCAACAACACAAAAAACCCACGAGCAGCTGAGAGCTGTGGCCTCCTTCATCGATATTAGATGTTCATTTACATCTTGTTATGTGCCAACAGCGTTGGTCTGGGAGTCTGGTTTCCAAAGTGTGTTTCTATGATACAACTGAATTAATGTAACCGACCTCCTTTGGGGTGGGGTGGGGAATTGAGACGCTTCTTAGCATGAAATCTTTCTCTTAATATTTCTTCTTAAGCTTTGCTTTCTTCCTCTGGCAGCCAACACCCAAGATGTAGCACAAAAATTAGCCTTTAAGATATTTCTAACGGGGGCTGGAGAGATGGCTCAGCCGTTAAAGGCTAGGCTCACAACCAAAAATATAAGATATTTCTAACGGGCTGTATGTTTCATATGGTGTTCTTCAAAGAATATTTTGTTCTCGATGCATTTCTGCTTCTATGAAGGTGGTCTATACAGAAGCTAGGCTTCCAGGATTATTCAGAGGGCATGGGAGATCTGTGCAAGCCGTGCCTGTGTGTACTTGGACCACTATGTCCTGCATTACTATTTTTTTTTAAATGGGGTAGCTGACACAGGTAACTTTTTAAGGTCAGAAAACAAAAGATCTGGTTTCTAAGGAGTAGTGTATAAATTGGTTTCTCACAAACAAGGAGGAAGCCGGACTTCCGGAAACCGGACTGTCCGAGGCCCTGCTGTAAAGCAGCTCACCCAAAACCCTGCCCTGAATATGAAAAAGTGTGAGAGACAAGGAGAGGGCAGGGAGGAGGATAAAGGATGCATAGACCACTGGCTACAAGTAGTGGCAGTTTTAAATTTTCTGTTCCAAGTCGTGAAACTTAGTTGCAGAACCCAGAGTACCATGACTTAAGTCCTCATTCACACTTCAGGTTCTGGAAACAGTTAAATGTCCAATAATTACATAGTTACAAACTTTATCTGGAAATTAGGGGAGCACCCCCAAACTCAAGTCTTCAGGAGAAAGTATAGAAACCCAGAGACTGGGCTGGGAATGGATGGGTGGGTATTGTGGAAAACTTTCAAAAAGTTAGAGAAGAACTGGCAAAATTTAAACCAAGCAATTTAAAACAATTGCACCAGAAAAATTGGTCAGAATTAAGCCAAAGTGATACATTTTTAGCCATCAGGAAAGCACTGTGTGCTATGGCTATGCCCGGTTCTTTCTGCTCTGAGTCAAAAAATAAGTCTATGAACATCTTAGCTTTGCATGTCCACCCTATCTCAGAGGTTAGTTGAGCCTGAGATTCGTGTCCTCAAACAATTTTGCTTATGTGAGTCCTTCAGCTAACCCCTCAAGAAATAAAGAGGTCCTGATTACTGACACTAAGGATCTGAGAAAGGAGGGAGTAGGGGGGGGTGCAGGAGAAGACCTGACGGAGGCAGATGGCAATGGAGGATTCAGGGGTGGGGGAGGGTATCAAAGTGACAGGGTCTCATGTAGCCTAGGCTAGCTACCCTTACTCAATAGGTAACGAAGGATGACATTGAACTTTTGATCCTCCTGCCTCTACCTCCTAAATACTAGGATGCTAGACATCTACTACCATGCCCAGTTTGTGCAGTATTAGAGATCAAACCCAAGGGCTTCTTACATTCTGGGCAAGCACTTTGCCAGTTGGGCTACATTGAAGCTGTGTGGCTTGTTCTTTGTAAGCATTGAATTCAACAAATAGCAGGCAGTTTCTGGGTACAAAGATGTGTTTGTTGGTCCTGGGGATAAATTATGAGTCCTTTCCTTCATGTAATTCCTAGTCACTGGAAGGAAGAAGACAAGCAATCTCGTAACCATAGCATTAAATATGTGACCACTGCAGAGATGAGAACTTTGAAGAGAAGTTATTATTCAGACGTGCTATTTTCAGTGGCTGGATCACGACCAGAAGGGGCCAGGCCTGGGCTTTCAGGTCACCATTGGGAATCTGAATGTTACTCAGATTGTACTGGGGGAGGGTTGGGAGGGTTTTAGAGGGAGGTGGGGTTGGCACTATCTATACATTATACATATCTAACACCTGGGGGTTTCTTAAAAGACAGTCTCCAATACAGGGGATTTTTTTTTTTTTAGAGAAGTGAAATTATTTTGCATAATACTATAACGATGTATCTATTACTCATAGATGTTTCAAACAGATATAAAGCACACCTCCTAGAGGGAACGCTAAATCATGACTTTGGGAGATAATGATGTGTCAGAGGAGGTTCGTGGACTGTATGTAACAAATGTGTCACTGTGATATGGGTGGCTGCTGAGGAGATGAAGCTGGAAGTTGAGGACAGGATCGGTCTGTGGGAATCCGTCATGCTTGTCTGCCCAATTCTGCTGGGAACCTAAAACTGCCTCGACAAATACTTCTGAAATATTTTATGTTTCGGTTTTTTGGAGTCAGGGTCTCATTCTGTTGCCCAGGCTGGCCTAGAATTCAGTACGTAGCTCCGTCTTGCCTCAAACTCCCAACTCAGTTTCCAGAGTAGCAAGGCTTAGGTCTGTGAGCTACCTACCAGGTCCAGCTTTAAAGCTTTCATTTAGCAGCTGCTGCTTCTTAGATGGATTTGGAATGGGGCTTGAGCTTCGGCATCTCTAGGAAGCATGCAAGTGATGCTGAGGCTGGAGAACTGTACAGTCTCATTTGAGTATGAGGTCTGTATGCAAAGGACGGTTAAAGAAAAACAGGAAATGTGGAGTCAGATGTGTTAGCACGGGTCTGTACTCCCTGATACTCTGGAGGCTGAGCAGGAGGATCAAAGCATCAAGACTTCCTGGGATAGAAAGTGAACGCAAGGCTAACATGGACTATACCTTGAAATAAAAAGCATGGGCCGGAATATAGCCTGGTGGATAGAGTACTCGCCCAGCATATATGAGGTGCTCCGCTTCATCTCTAGTAAGGTATAAGGCACAAGCCTGTAATCTTAGCACGTTGGAGGTATAGACAGGAGAGAAATTTGGAGTCATTCTCTAGGGCATAGTGAGTTGGAGACCAACTTGAGTTACACGAGTTCTTGTCTTGGAAAAATCGGGGGAGGGCACTGAAGATATAGCCCAGTGATGGGTGCTTGAGGCTCTGTGTTCAATCCTCGGACTGAGAAACACACAAAAATCTTTTGAGTTGCCAAAGTGTGAGGAATGGCTTGTAGAGCAGCCACAGCCATTGTGCAAAAGTCTAACAGGAGGCTGTTTCTGGAGCCAAATGTATAGGGGGATGCGATGGTCCTGATGAAAGGAAGGTGTTGGGGGGAAGTGGATGGACTGAGGATGTACAATATGAAGCTGGTGAGGACTGGGCAGGTTTTGGTGAGGATGTGGGTGGCCTGTGGTGCCTGGGGTCAAGATCAAGTCAGGTGAAGTAAGATAGTACAGAACTGTTTTGGAGTTGGGTGGATGTACTACACCTTCAGTCCTGCTCTGGGACAGGAAGCCACACCCTAGTGGCATGGTCCTCTCTCTCCTATTACTCTCCAGCCATCTGTACCCAGAGCAAGTTGGCCTCTTCTTCTCAAGAGAGAACTCAGCCATATCCTCTCTGCCATCAGGTTTCAAACACGGTTTTCTGAGGTAGAAGCACATGACTGTATTCCAGAAAATGGTGGCTAGGAGCAACGAGCATAAATGGGCAGCCTTCCCCTCAGGGCTGGGATCCTTAAAGAATGGCTCAGCTCTAAGGCTCTAAGGCTTCCTGCAGAAGCCAGCCAATGATGTATTAGGGACTCTGGGGTAGAGAAAAAGCTAATGTCCTCAAAGTGTCACCAGTAACTTTTCACCCATTCACACACTGCTGTCCAAACAGGACTAGCCAACGTATCTCATGAGTTGTACCTTCTGGCATCATTACCCTGACAATAGTGGTCCGAATCTCTTAGCCTTCTTACGAACTTAGAATTTAAGAGAAAAAAAATTAAAGATCAGATTTCTATAGAATATAAGGGCTGTATGTAAAGTGGAGAGAAACCGGGGGACCAAGACTGAAATCTTCCAGCAGCTAGCATGCCAGCCCACATCTTCCCTGTGCTGCACCCTGCACAGGCCAAATACCAGGCCCACGGTATTCACTTAATGAGAAGCTTAGAAGTGCCCCATAATATCACCTCCATAGAAAAGACTGTGCCCAAACATCGGCAGTCCCCCATAAAGTACTAACCAGAGAGCTTCGCTCCCAAGACCAGATGAGACTGGGCACATTTGCTGTGGTAGGGCTGTAGACCCATGTATCAGCATTAATATCTCCAGGTCTTAGGAGGATGGGTGGTTCTCATGGCTTTTGTTGGTTTGGTTTGTCCTCTTTTACTCTTTCCAAATTTAGTTCAATTTTTTTTTTCTAGTCTGGCAAAATGCTTATTGAACAAGCACGTTTATGTGTCGCACATCACATCCTTTTGAGTTGTTTTGCTTTGCTTTCAGTGCTGAGAATCAAACTCAGGGTTTGGCAAGTGATCAACCACCTGGTTAAAAACCTCACCTGGTGGATTTGAGATGCTGTGCCCAGCTTGCTTCCTTTATTATGGTGATCCAGCACCAAGACCCTCGCCCAGGGGTTTGGCTGCCGAGGCAGCCTCTTCATCTGCTTCTGTAGTTAGACTCTAGAAAGGTACATCAGTCCTGTGTGGAGGGGAATGCGTGTGTGCGTGTGTGTGTGTGTGTGTGTGTGTGTGTGTGTGTGTGTGCCACATCTCACATGTGGAGTCCAAAGAAATTGGTTTTTTTCTCGATGGTGTAGGTCCTGGGATAGAATTCAGGTTATTAGGTTTAGCATCAATTGCCTTTACCCACTGAGACTTCTCACTTGGCTTTATTTTACTATTTTTATATCTTCTGATTATATTTTCCAATAATATCATAAAAATCAGCTTTTAATTTTATTTTCTTACTTTCATCTAAAACACTCTTTTCTGAAAAATATAAAAGCGTGCACATTGATAGCATTCTTTGGTTTAGGTATGAGGCTTTTTTTTTTTTTTTTTTTTGGTTTTTTGAGACAGGGTTTCTCTGTATAGCCCTGGCTGTCCTGGAACTCACTTTGTAGACCAGGCTGGCCTCGAACTCAGAAATCCACCTGCCTCTGCCTCCCGAGTGCTGGGATTAAAGGCATGCACCACCACGCCCGGCTTTTTTTTTTTTTTTTTTTTGAGACAGGGTCTCAGTATGTGTAGCTCTGGCTGACCCAGAACCCAATTTGCAGGATTTTCCCTGTCCAATTACATTAGGGCAGCAGGAGACCTGTGATTGGACAGGGAAAGGGAGGCAGATCTAAGAGTTGCAGATAAGGAGAGGAGAGTGTGCCAGAGAGGGAGAAGGCAAAATGGAGGCAGATATGAACCAGTGTGGCTTTAACCAGCCACAGGTAGCTATGCTATCATAAGGTTGGAATTATTGGGATAATGCTTTTATCATTATCCATTGGTTCAGAAATTATTGTATTGGCATCTTGTAAATTGTGACTTATTGATACATAAATCTGATTGGTTAATTATAAGCTTTAACAATTTTGATTCTACCAGGTAAATAGGTGTAGTGGTGGCAGACCATAGGTGGCTGACCAGGGGTGGATGGACATTACAGTAGTGAAGAGAACTCAGGAGCTCTGGTGCACCAGAGAGTGGGTAGAGACAGAGCCAGTGAGCCTGCAGTGGGGGAATGTGCCCGTTCTTTTTTTTTTTTTTTAAATATTTTCCACAACAAATAGTTAGACCCAGGTTGACCTCAAACTCATAGAGATCTACTTGCCTCTGCCTCCCAAGTGCCTGGGTTAAAGGCATGCACCACCATGGCTGGCTGATGGCACTCTTAAAAAGAAAGAAAAACCTACGAAGCCTCTAAGCTGCAAGCCAATCATAATACCACAAACAAACAAACAAACAAAAGCTTAAGTTATCTGAAAGGCTTTAAAACTCACCATTTTAAAGTGAACCACCGGGGCCTAGCAAACACAGAAGTGGATGCTCACAGTCAGCTATTGAATGGATCACAGGGCCCCCAATGGAGGAGCTAGAGAAAGTACCCAAGGAGCTAAAGGGATCTGCAACCCTATAGGTGGAACAACAATATGAACTAACCAGTACCCCGGAGCTCTTGACTCTGGCTGCATATGTATCAAAAGATAGCCTAATAGGCCATCACTTGAAAGAGAGGCCCATTGGACTTGCAAACTTTATATGCCCCAGTACAGGGGAACGCCAGGGCCAAAAAGGGGGAATGGGTGGGTAGGGGAGTGGGGGGGGGTGGGTATGGGGGACTTGTGGTATAGCATTGGAAATGTAAATGAGCTAAATACCTAATAAAAAATGGAAAAAAATAAAAATAAAAAATAAAAGTGAACCACCATTCATGGGCTTTCGTGTCCCATGCTGTTGATGGAGCCATAACTACTCTAGCTTCAGATTATTTTCATGCCCTCATACTTAGAACCATTCAGTTGCCATTCTTCCATGATATCCCGTCTCACCTCACTACTCTACTCCACTCTCTAGGACCATGCCCATTCTGGGCATTTCTTACAATGGAAGCATGCATCCTATGGTGTTGTGTGTCTGTCTGGCTTCTTTCTTTTAACATTGTTTACAGGGTTCATCTGTGTTGACGTATGTGTTGGAACATCATTTGTCTTCAGGGCTAATAATACAGTGCTGTAGTCTGAGTTCTTAAAAGATGTGTGGTTTGTAGGTCTGTTGGCTAGAGCGTCCTCTCCTAGGGGATAGTGGTTGGGAGTTGAGAAAGGAAGGAAGATGGCAAAGGAATCAGGAAGGCAGGGACTGGGGCTAACTGCTTAGTGTCCCCTGTTTGCCATCCAGACTCAACACTGTACACGAGTTCATTAAAAGTAAGCAGAGCTGCCTCCTGCTTCTGCCTATTTTCTCTCATAGCCTTGACTCTATCCAGCTGCTGACTAGAAGGGGCCAGATGTGCAGCCCAAGCCAACTGTGGGCCTTCCATTCAGAGCACGGGTCAGACAGTTTCTACAGTTCCATTCTGGGTGTGATTCAGCAGAGCAGCAAGCAGTACAAGGACAGAAGAGCCCTATCAAAAACCCACATTAGGCCGGGCGTGGTGGCGCACGCCTTTAATCCCAGCACTCGGGAGGCAGAGGCAGGTGGATTTCTGAGTTCGAGGCCAGCCTGGTCTACAAAGTGAGTTCCAGGACAGCCACAGAGAAGCCCTGTCTCGAAAAACAAAAACAAAAAACAAACAAACAAACAAAAAACCCGCATGCCCTAATGGAGCATGACCCTGGAGGCAAACACTTGCTGTGCAGCCCTAATGTCTCGCTTAAGCCTCATAGTCCATGGTGAAGGTCTAAGATCTGACCTCTACACCCGTGGCATGTATCCATCCACCCATTCACACACATACATAAATAATAAAATGAAAGTGAAAGTATGTGTTTTTTAAAAAAAAAAAATCATATACTGTCACAGTCAACAAAGATCCTTGCTTTCTTCCTAGGATTGCTGTGGCAGTTTTGTACAGTAGGAAAGATAGCACACATGAGCTACTGAAGTGAACCTGAGACCCAGGAGCATTCTCCAGTTCTTCAGGGTTATAGTTCTAACTCATGCTGATCCAAGGTCCTAATACTTAGCTGTGCATTCAGCAAGTATCCACTTCATATCTTCTAAGCTAGGCCCTGTTCTCAATACTGCAGATGTGGCAATGAACAAAACAGGCAAAGCTGCTCATATGGGCACACATGTCATTTATATATACAAGCATAGATAGGTAGGTAGGTAGGTAGGTACGTAGCTACGTAGGTACATAGATAGAGGGATAGATAGATAGATAGATAGATAGATAGATAGATAGATAGATCGAGATAGAGATATATAACCTTCCAGGTATAACCTGTATCTGCCAGAGCAAGACTGAATATAAAGCCAAGCATAGTAGCATAGACTTGTAATCACAGCATTCAGGAGCCTGAGGCAGAAAGATTACTCAGTTTAAGGCCAGATAAAGAAAGTGCTAGGATACACAGGGATAAATAACATATCTCATCTCAAAAAACAACAACAACAAAAAAAAACAAACCAAAACAAAACAAAAAACAAATCCAAGCCAAAAAGATTGAAGACAGACATATCAAGGACAGAGCTATGGAGTGGCTAGACAGATGAAGTTAGGAGGGGCTGTTTGACAAAGAGAGATAGAGAAGACATTTCTGAGTAGAGAACACCAGCCCAGACTGGTGTGAACCCTGGACCATGTGGATGGGCCTCTGAGGGAAATGTTGGCTTATCTCATATCCCAGGCATGATATGAGATGTGATGAGGAGAGTTAAGTACAGTCCTGTTTGAACACTCACTCTTGCTTTGTCTGGGGTGCTGGAGTGCCAAGTGGTATACCTGACCAACTCAGAGATCAATACATCTTCAGGCACTCGGCTCCCCTCCAGAGTCACCAACAGGCAAAAAGCCTGACCCGCCGTTTCTTCCATTTTTTTCCTCATTGCTCGGACATCAGAGTGGAAGCCTGGTTCATGTGGGAACTTCCCGGTCACACAGGAAAGTTCTGATTCCTCTTTTCGGTCTGGTTCTTCCTCAGCATCAGGGTGTGATGTGTGGGGGCTCAGACAGGAATGGAGAGCAACCCACTGGTGTGGCAGCATGACCTTTAGAGAAATCATCCATACTTCTCTCATTGTGACTGCGAGAAACCCCTCAGGAGCTGCCGTCGGAAGGAGACAGTTTTACTTTTGCTCATTGTTTTCTCTCTGGTATCATCGGATGCCAAAATCTGCCAGAAATGTTGCATTCTATGGGGATGGGAACAAGTAGGTCTGAGGAGGGGATACCCCCACTATTTGGGGCCCAAAGAAATGAGCTGTTTCATGTCACAATGTTCATCAGGCCCAAGCAAGACCAGAGTGCTACACAGCTGATAGGATCCCTCAGTGAGATTAAAGAAACCAGAGGGCAAGATTTGGGGCAGACAGGAGGACAGAAGACACCCCCTGCATCAGACTTGATGTCTCAGGATCCCCTCTATCTATGCCATTTAATTGAATTTACTTCCTCAGTGCTCTGGAATGGGTAGCTATCACACCCCTTTTACAGCTGAGCTGAGACTAGAATCTAAGTCAATAGGAGTACAAAGTCTAGCTCTGTTGGGTTTTTTTTTAAGATTTATTTATTTATTATATATAAGTATACTGTAGCTGTCTTCAGACACTCCAGAAGACAGAGTCAGATCTCGTTACAGATGGTTGTGAGCCACCATGTGGTTGCTGGGATTTGAACTCCAGACCTTCGGAAGAGCAGTCGGGTGCTCTTACCCACTGAGCCATCTCACCAGCCCTAGCTCTGTTTTTTTTAACCTCTTGTAGCTTTCCTGTATCCCTAAATGTGTCTAGGTCATAGCCTGATCTTTAGCTCTCAAAGCCCTCTTCAGACTCGTCTTTCTACTCCTGTCAGTTATGACCTGAGTAGGAACTTTGCTCTCAGCAAAGTTGCATAAAGTGTAGCCTGGGAGGGAGCTCAGCGGCCTCTGATTAGGAACACACAAATACTTTCCTGCATGGCTGGCCTGGTAGGAATGTGCCATTGCCCCAGATCTTGCTTTCCAGGAGCCGGAGGGCCGGGAAATGAGGCTGCACACATGAGTGTTCCCCAAGGGCATCTTTGTGACTCTCAGGGTACAAGGCAAGCTACAGGCAGATGAGAACACTGGCCAGGGGCTGAGACCTTGGGCCTTAGAGGGACGCTGCCTCTAAGCCACAGGCCAGAGGTCTGGTCAGATAAGGAATTTTGTGGTCTTGATACGTGCTAGGAGCTAATGAGTTGGGGTTTAGATATAAAATGTTGGTTTTCCTGGGGTATAGTGATGAGGAAACATGCCTGATTTGTTTTCTTTAATTTTTAATTTTATATGCACGGATCTTTGTATACACCTATATGATGTGTGTGCCTAGTACCCACAGAGGCCAGAAGATGCCAGGCCTCCCGGGGACTGGAGTCACAGTTGGTTATGAGCCACCTTGTGGTTGCTGGGAATTGGAGAGAACTCATCTGGAAGAGCAGCCATTGCTCTTAACCATCTCGGCAGCCCCGGGGACCAAGTTTTAAAACGGGCCCTACTTGGCAGATCCGAGCTGTAGGATCACTGCACGCACAGATGACAGACAGCTGAGAGAAAGACAGGATAGAGGGGCCATCAAGTAGCTAAGAGGGCAGACATAGCCCACAGATATAAGCAGCAGCCTTGTGAGTGGTTCCAGCCTGAAACCATGAGGTCAGCCCAAGCCTGGTTAGAAAGGACCTCTTTCTTTTCTATTTTGCTGGGTTTTTTTTTTGTTTGTTTGTTTGTTTAGTTTTGTTCATTAGAGACAAGGTCTTTTGTAGTGTAGGCTGGCCTCAAACTCTTTGTGTAGGCAAGGATAACTTTGAACTCCTGGTCCTTTCTTCTTCTATCTCCCAGGTGTTGGCATTACAGCCTCCTAGGACCCTTTCTTTTTATTGCTTATTTATTTGTATGCACACACATGGTACATGTGGAGAGGTCAAAGGGCAACTTGCAGGAGCTTGTTCTCTCCTTCCAAGGATGAAACTCAGGATGCCAGGTCTGTTAGCAGTTGCTTTACCCACTGGCTCTCTCTTAGTGGAAGAGCTCAATGGAGCGGCCGGGTGGAGCAATGCAGTGTTGGCTTCGTTATTCTGGAACTGAATCCTAAAACTGGGCAACCAGTGACCTTGGATTCCTTTCTTGTCGCTATAATAAAATGGCAGGCAAGAATAACTAGGGGGAAAGGGTTTGTCCTGCCCAGCTTCCAGGTGTACTCCCTCATGGCAGGGAGGTCACTGCAGCAGGGACGGGAAAGGAGAGAAGCAGTGGGGATGCCAGGGACAGCTCTCTCTCCCTCTATATCTAAGACCCAGCTTAAGAAATAGTGCCACCGGGCTGGTGAGATGGCTCAGTGGGTAAGAGCACCCGACTGCTCTTCCAAAGGTCCAGAGTTCAAATCCCAGCAACCACATGGTGGCTCACAACCATCCATAATGAGATCTGGCGCCCTCTTCTGGAGTGTCTGAAGACAGCTACAGTGTACTTACATATAATAAATCTTAAAAAAAAAAAAAAAAAAAGAAATAGTGCCACCCACAATGGAAACATTTTCCTGCCTCGATGAAACCAGGGTAATTCCCCTGAGGCATACCACAAGCTGGCTGAATGAGAATGAGGACTTGGCCCCTTCAATTAGGGTTGAGAAGAAGGTTTTGGTGGTAGACATGAAGGAGAGCACAGGCAGAGGCATTTGGAAGAGTCCAGAAAGTAGCAGATTGAACATGGTCAGCAGAATAGACCAGGGCCATGGAAGGAGAGAGAGGGAAATGGCTGAAATGGCTGGGTTATAAGGAATCAGAAGCTGGGGGAGGGAAGGATGAGAGGGGTGAGAGGGCTGGGAGGAGCCAGGACTCTATAACAGGTACTTGCAATAAATACTGAGAGAGCAGGGTGGTCAGCATGGATGACAATTCGGCGCCACAGTTAGCCATTTGTCCTGAGTTTCCTTGGGAGCCAGCACTGCTGTCTCAGGTGATTCTAGATCCTGTCAAGTAGACAACAAACACCGATGATTAGGGCACTCAATAGAGAGTGGCCTTAAAAGTTTGGGCCAGAAATAAACCCATAGGTCAAAATTTTGCTTGGCCTAGTTTTCTCATCTGTAAGATAAAACAGTTCTGGTGGTGCCCCTCGGACTCCACAGGCCTCAACTTTGTCCTCCACGTTCCTTCGGGGCTCAGCAGGCCCTTTCATTGGGGGTCTCTTAAAAGCCATCTGCCTTCTCATGGGACTGGAGGACCATCCCACTTCTGGGGTGTCCTGTCTCTGACTCATGGTCCACAGGCATTTGGATGGGTAGGTAAAACAAGTCGCTGCTTCTCTATCCATTTAGAACGCTCACCATTTGTTAGCATTTGAAGGCGAGGGAGAGAAGGAGATTGGTGACTACTCTCTGTAGTGCCATCCACATTCAAGGATGCTTAACCGGGTGGTAAAAAATGGGCAGTTTATTTGCCAATGTAGTAATAGGTATTCAAGATATATGGTTGCTCCTAAAACATTGGGCTCACCTTAGGCTGCCTAATCAGAAGAGTTAGATGAAGCGGGGCATGTCTCAGCTCTCCTAATGTCATTCTCTAATCTAGTGCTTGCTTTAGTGGCCTTTGTTCTTCGCAAATCAAACCATGTGGTAGGAAGGTGAGAGCATCCAAAACCATGTTAGTAGCAGGTATGGTGGCTCACACCTTTCCCATGACTTAGGAGGCTGAGGCAGGAGGATCAAGATGATCAGCTTGAGCTACCTATAGAGACCCTGTCTCAAACAAATCAAAACAAAAAATGTAGCTCTGTGCAACTCTCTCTCTCTCTCTCTCTCTCTCTCTCTCTCTCTCTCTCTCTGTGTGTGTGTGTGTGTGTGTGTGTGTGTGTGTGTGTAACATGGGGAAAGAGCTGTAGAAGAAATGAAGAGGAAAGTCCCATTGGGTAGATCTTAAAAAAAAAAAACACAGAGTTGTGTTATGTGGAGAGTATAGGACTAAGGAGACTGTGGAGTGAGGCAAAAGCATCCTTGTTGCAGCATCAAAGCTGAACAAGATGTCCAAACGCCATGCTTACCTCTGTTGGATATGTTAGGCATTCATGGGTGTTGCTGTTCTCCCTATGTCTACAATCCTACAAGTATTGATTCTGGGTTGCAAATAAATTTCTCAAAATCACTGGAAATACAGCCTCTATGGAAAATAACAGATGTTTTCAAAAGATGGAAATAGAAATATTATATGACACAGAAATTCTACTTTGTGAACATGTCCACATGAAGGGTTATCAGGGTTATGATGAGCCATCTGCAGACCCATGTTCACAGCAATATCATCCACTGTCCCACTACCTAAAATTAGACAAGTGAGGGAAGCAGCCCAGATGTCCATCAGCAGATGGGAAGATAAATCGTATGTGTATGTGGAATTATACAACATGCAAATTGGAAATATATATATGTTTATGTATATATATACATATAAATATATATATGTACACATACACATAGATGGATAGATGGATGATAGACAAAGAGACAGATTATTTGTGACTGTTATATCACATGGCAAGGAACTCGTCATATAACACGAGATGAACAAACCTTAAAGACGTAATATTAAGTAAACAGGCCAACCACAAGAAGGCCAGTAGATTTGAAGTAGTCAGCCTCACCGAGGCAAACAGCAGAGTGGCAGCTTCAGGGGTGAGGGAAGTGGAGAACGAGTCGGTTGTTTAATGGGTGCGGAGATTTGTGACACATACCAACATCTCCAGAGGTCTGTTTCACAACAATGTGGAGATGTTTCTCCCCTGTAAACTTAAAGATGGTCGACAGAGTAAAGTTGATGCACTTCTTTCTGTGTTGACCATCAAACTCAGGGCCTTGCCTATGATGTGTATGTGTCCTACCATTGAGCTACATCCTCAGCCTTTGGTATTTTGAGACAGAGCCTCCCAGTGTAGGACAAGCTAGCCTCAAACTTGCTATTCTCCTATCTCCGAAGTGCCAGGATTATAAGTATCCAACATATATGTGGTTCTTTTTATTGTTTTACTTATTCACCTTACATGCACTCACGGCCCACCTCCTGGTCACACCCTTCCTCATCTTTCCCCACCTTCCCCTCCCCTTCTCCTCTGAGCAGGTGGGGGCCCCTCTGGGTATATTACCCATTCTGGCAGGAGAATCTTGTGAATTCGAGGTCAGCTTGGTCTACACAGCAAGTTCCAGGACAATCAGAGCTACATAGAGAGACACTATCTCTAAAAACGACCCTAAAACAAACAAACAACAACAAAAAATAATGTGTTGAGGAAAAAATTCTAGCTTAGTCACTTTATAGTGCATAAGAGTTTGGTTGTTTATTAAAGATAAAATTTTTTCTTACTTGCCTCTTCTTAGATGTTGATGAACAAGTGTCCAAGTCAGTGAAAGATAAGGTATTGCTGCCTTGCCGTTACAACTCTCCTCATGAAGATCAGTCCGAAGACCGAATCTACTGGCAAAAACATGACAAAGTGGTGCTGTCTGTCATCGCTGGGAAACTAAAAGTGTGGCCCGAATACAAGAACCGGACTTTATATGACAACACTACCCACTCTCTTATCATCCTGGGCCTGGTCCTTTCAGACAGGGGCACATACAGCTGCGTCGTTCAAAAGAAGGAAAGAGGAACTTATGAAGTCAAACACTTGGCTTTAGTGAAGCTGTCCATCAAAGGTTGGTAGGATTCTCCTTAAAAGGAACATGTCTATTGATGGGGGTGACACTTTTAGCAGAGAAGGAAACGTCTGACTTCATATGTGAGGGTTGAGTCTCTAGTTCTACAGAAAACCTGATTGGTCAAGGTGGAGCCCTTTATTAATGCACTTTTCTTGTAGTTGGGATCATTCAAGGTAACTGTAACCATCCCAGGCGCTAGAATGGCCTGAGATGGCTTCTGACTCGCAGAAGCACAATAACTGTGATATATAGTGGCCGTACTGTAAACTGCATTTGAGAACTATCTTATTCTGGGTAGCAAGTTAATCAGGTCACATATTTTTTTTTTTTTACTTTTCTGAATCATTTGCATTCCTGCCTTTGTTCATAACATATACTCACCCTTCTCCACTGAAAGTGACCACTTGGGTTAACTGAGTCATCTGAGAGATGAAGAGTCAGTCTTTTGTTTTTAAAGGTTTACTTTGTTTTTAACTATGTATATGTGTGTGCTCAGATGCTCACAGCAGTCAGAAGAAAATATTGGATTCCCCAGGAACTAGAGTTAAAGGCACTTGTGAGTCACCCAATATGAGTGCTTGTGTGTTCTGCAAGAGTGAATTAGGAGTGTGCGCTTAACTGCTGAGCCATCTCTTTAGTCCCAAAGGGCTAATCTTTAGATGGTTCAGTCTTGCAAGACCTTCAAAATAAGCCAGGCATGGTAGCACATGCCTTTAATCCCAGTCCTCAGGAGGCAGAGGCAGGCAAATTTCTGAGTTCAAGGCCAGCCTGGTCTACAAAGTGAGTTCCAGGACAGCCAGGGCTATACAGAGAAACCCTGTCTCGAACCCCCCCCCCTCAAAGACCTTCAAAGTAGTTCTTCTAACTCGTTATCTTGTAGAAGGGCTAGGGGAGAAAGCTGAGGCTGCTGTAAGCTCAGTCAGATAGGAAAAGGTGGCTCTTACTGAACTAACCATTTCTTAGAAAAGAAACAAACATGAGTTGTGACTGAGAGCATTAGGCCTGCAAATTTGTTACTCCAGGTTAAAAAGCCCATGATGTCTGGTTAGAAGAAACAAAATAACATTTTTATGTTGACTATCCAAGTAGTAATTTGATTGCTTGGCATTAAGGTAATAAGTAGAAAATAATAATGCCAACTATAAATAGGTCAGGAACACATGAAACTTTAAGAACAAGGTTTCCTCTTTGTTTTAGTTTTGGGTTTTGGGATAGGGTCTCACAATGTAGCCTTGGCTGGCTTGGAGTCTAGCCTCAAACTCAGAGAGATTCACTACCAAGGAATTGTTGTTGTTGTTTACAATGACTTCCTCTGCAACCAAATTCAGGGTTTTCCCTTTTCTGGTAACTATACTCCGTATTCTTCCCTCATTTCTCCCATTTCTCCCAGTATCCCTGGGCATTTTCAGAAGGTTTCCTTGACAGCCTGATTTAAATGAGAGCATCTTCCTAAATATATCCTGTGTGTCAGGCTCCATGCTAAGTGATGTCCAGTAGTGGTGTCTTTTCATCCCTTCGTCTCTGGAATGCATGGATTATTAACCTGTCTACAAACCAAGACAAAAAAGCAAGGGAATGGCCCAGAGTCACAAGGCAAATCTCTTGAGCTCACAAGAGCTGCTCTTGATAGTCACGGACCCCTGCTCATACAAGCTCTGTGGCACTCGGACTTCCAAAACAAAAGCTCAGGGTATGGACTGGAGTAGAGGAACTGATTGCCACAGGAGAGGGGAGGAGCTAAATTCCTAAAGTCTAAGTGTGAGAAGCAAGTGGTAGGAGGTGTCCACACTTGACTCTACGTCTACTTTAGCATCTTGCTGGAGGTCAAATATACAAATGAAATCAACTCCAGGCAGCCTCCTTGTCTCTTTAAAATGTCAGAGTAGCAAGGAATTAATAAAATGTAGTGGTTGAGATTACAGATTAAATACTGTATATTTGGACAGAGTTTTATCTGAGTACAAGCCTTTTTTTTTTTTTTTTTTTTTTTTTTTTTTTTTTTTAGAAAATGAGGATTGTAGAGGTTGGGAGGTCCCTTGGGTAGGTCATGGAAAACAAGGCTTTGGAATTTTAGCTACTAAGACATTAGAGGGCCAGACTCGGGAAGTGACTTAGTTGCGTGGTCCTAATGCTAGCTAAGGTAGGAGCTGAGTACCTTCTGATGTCCTTCGCATCTATGACTTTGCACAAATACAACAAATCTTTGGCCACATGCCCTAACACAGCCACCGCACAACGGCACAAGGCAGTAAGCAGTCACCAGAGTGCCTGGAATCCTGCCTACCTAGGCATTTTTCTTAAAGGTGAAGGCCACAAGAGCACAAGGCAGGAAGATGTGCAAGCCCCGCGCGGTGGAGGCAGCGGCGGTGGCGGGAGATGGTGGAGCAGAGGGGCCTCCCGCAGCGACGGGGAGAACGTGTTTGCTGGGCAGCCAAAGATCTATGCCTACATGAGTCCGAACAAGTGCTCTGGAATGCGCTCTCCACTTCAGGAAGAGAACTCGGTTGCCCATCACGAGGTCAAATGCCCGGGGAAACCATTAGCTGGAATCTACAGGAAGCGAGAAGAGAAGAGGAACGCCGGGAACGTTATCCGAAGCGCTGTGAAGTCAGATGAACAGAAGAGCAAAGACACCAGAAGAGGTCCCCTGGCGCCTTTTCCAAACCAAAAATCCCAAGCAGCAGAACCTCCAAAAACTCCACCCCCATCATGTGACTCTACCAATGTAGCAGTCGCTAAGCAAAGCCCTGAAAAAGCCCCTCAAGGGCAAACAGGCCCCTCGGAAAAAGTCTCAAGGGAAAACCCAGCGGAATAGAAAACTCACCGATTTCTACCCTGTGTGAAGGAGCTCCCGGAAGGCAAAGCTGAGCTGCAGTCTGAATTAAGGAAGAAAATAGACGAGCTGACTGAGAGCGGGAAGCAAGAAGGCATGAAGATCGATCTAATTGATGGCAAAGGCAGGGGTGTCGCTACCAAGCAGTTCTCCCGGGGATACTCTGTGGTAGAATACCATGGGAACCTCATTGAAATCACCGATGCCAAGAAGCCAGAGGCTCTGTACGCACAGGACCCCTCCACAGGCTGCTACATGTACTATTTTCAGTACCTGAGCAAAACCTACTGCGTGGATGCCACTCAAGAAACGAACCGCCTGGGGAGACTCATCAATCACAGTAAGTGTGGGAACTGCCAGACCAAACTGCACGACATTGACGGCGTGCCTCACCTCATCCTCATCGCTGCCAGGGACATCACAGCTGGGGAGGAGCCCCTGTATGATTATGGGGACCGAAGCAAGGCCTCCATCGAAGCCTACCCCTGGCTGAAGCACTAATCACGCGGCCTCCCTGCCTCCCTGCCACCCTGCCTCCTTCAAAGGTCAAAGTGCCCTCAAAGGGAAATGAATTTTTTACACACACACACACACACACACACACACACACACACACACACACACACTTACTCTTAGCTAATTACTTCAATTGTTTTTAAAAAGTATATTAAAGACGCCTTTTCACGTAGTATTTAAATATCTGTTACAGGTTTCCAAGGTGGACTTGAACAGATGGCCTATATTACCAAAAAAAAAAAAAAAAAGAAAGAAAGAAAGAAAAGAAAAGAAAAGAAAAGAAAAGAAAAGAAAGAAAGAAAGAAAGAAAGAAAGAAAGAAAGAAAGAAAGAAAGAAAAAGAGAATGAGGCAGAATCTTACTCTGTAGCCCAGGGTGGCTTCGAACTCATTATATAGCCTAGGCTGACATCATACTCTTCCTACTGCAGCCTCCAAAGTATACCTGCCTACAGGTGTGGTCCACCATGCGTGGCTAACCTTACTTTTTTAAGAAGCAAGGGGGTATTGAACATGGACTTAGGGTGATGCATGAGTGCTGAGAACTGGAGGTCCCAGGAGAGCATGACCATGTGAGTGGGCGCATGTGGGTTTCAGGTTCTCAGGTTGAAGGGTGGCTTCACACATGTTCCTTACTAAATAAACAGATAAAAGGAGCCATGGGTGCTCTTCCAGTTAACAGGAGGAAAGGGAGGGATGAGAGAGAAGGGGAGAGTGAGGATGGGCTCTGGTGTTGGGGAATGTGACTGCAGGTACAGTTCTGCCACAGGGTTGTAAGTTCCCCAAATCTATTTATTTACAAGATAAGATTATAGATATCAATGGCTTCACATTTGTGCTTTTCTTTCTATCTATCTATCTATCTATCTATCTATCTATCTATCTATCTATCTATCTATCTGTCTGTCTATCATCTATCTATTACCTATCCATTGGTTGATTTGTTTGTTTGTTTGTTTGTTTGTTTTGAGACAGGGGCTCTCTACAAGGCCGTGGCTGGTCTGAAACTAGCTATGTAAACCAGGCTGGCCTCAGTCATGGAAATCCACCTGCCTCTGCCTCCTCAGTGATGGAACTAAAGGCCTGCACCACTCAGCCTGGCTATTTTATTTTCTAGCAGACAGGGTCTTCACTATATTTTCCAGACTGATCCCAAACTTGTAGAGTTCAAGCAACCTTTCTGTCTCAGCCTGTCCTACCACACTTTACTTGGTCCTTGACCCTTTTAAATCGGAGTCTAATGTCCTAAGATTGTCATAAAGAGAATGATTTCAAAGCAGCTCTTTTACCAATGACTTATGGAGTCTTGCAAATGCAATCTTATTTTGCCAGTCTCACTGAACCTTGATCATTTATTTCACATATACCTAAGCACGCAGACCTGTACCCGTGTATAACTGTATGCTTGTTCTACCTCTAGCTGACTTCTCTACCCCCAACATAACTGAGTCTGGAAACCCATCTGCAGACACTAAAAGGATTACCTGTTTTGCTTCCGGGGGTTTCCCAAAGCCTCGCTTCTCTTGGTTGGAAAATGGAAAAGAATTACCTGGCATCAATACAACAATTTCCCAGGATCCTGAATCTGAACTGTACACCATTAGTAGCCAACTAGATTTCAATACGACGCGCAACCACACCATTAAGTGTCTCATTGAATATGGAGATGCTCAAGTGTCAGAGGACTTCACCTGGGAAAAACGTAAGCAACATGACGCTGGAAAGTGCCTACTAGACAGGACCTAGAAGACTAACCCCACAGCTCCACTTTAGAATTGAACTTATTGATTTTGATGGAAATTTTATCATTTTAGACATACAGGATGTATGATTATGATTTACATCACTGGACAAGTGTAATAATGATATTACTAGACTACTTTTATTTTATTTTAATAGATATTCTAACTTTTATAGGCAGGCCTAAGAACTGCTAGCCATCTGTAGTCATTTTGCAATTTATGTAATGTCTTTTTTTGAAAACACTAAATTTTGCCCTTCTCTCCCGCAACCCCGACTTGGGCATTTTGCTTTAGGTTACCTGCTCCTAATGGCCCCATGGTACCAAAATCATTGACTTCTTTGGAGTGGATTTTTGGTTTTAGAACTACTGGTTGAATCTGGGTGTGGGCATAGCACTGGCTCAGCACATCCAAAGCCCTAGGTTTGATCCCACCTACTGGTTCATCCAGAGTAAAAAAAACAGTAAAGTTATATGATAGAAGTCTTTGAGAACAAGGCCCAGGGTGAAAAAAAAAATAGGTCATTTTGAGTCAAAAATTTACTGTACGGGCAGTAAGCTTGTAAAGTTCCCTTTCTCTCCAAGTGAAAAAGTAAGACAAAGAGATTCTTTTTATATGTATCTTAAACCTATGGCAGGTTATCATGAAAGTGCACAGACAATTTGGATGGCTGAGTATACAGAGATGCACTTGGGACTCTCCTCCCATCTTAACCCCCATCCTAAGGACAGCTATGTGCACAGTACAGACGCAATGCTGTGTGACAGTCTTTGGGACACATGCATTAAATATGCACTGTTGGCCACTTTATGCCTACCTCTTTATAGTTGAGGCAGTTTAGGGTGGCTTATGGGTTCAGTCTAGTGTGTGATTTTCCCACTCAGATCTGAGATTGAGTCTTTCAACTATTTTCCTTTGTAGCCAATAAGAAAATTTCCTGAAAACATTGGTCCCCAACGTAAACCAAATTGTTTTTGGCAACAACACTCAAAACTCAAAATCTCAATCATGTTTTATGTATTCTAATATTTTTTTTAAGATTTATTTATTTATTATATGTAAGTACACTGTAGCTGTCTTCAGACACTCCAGAAGAGGGCGCCAGATCTTGTTACGGATGGTTGTGAGCCACCATGTGGTTGCTGGGATTTGAACTCTGGACCTTTGGAAGAGCAGTCGGGTGCTCTTACCCACTGAGCCATCTCACCAGCCCAATATTTTATTTTAAAGTGCCTTGGCTCATAGTGTGAAAATTGTTTATTCATTCAGGGTCTATTTTTACTTTATAGCTCTATCACTAATGAATTCTATATTATTTTTTTAAAGATTTATTTATTTATTGTATGTAAGTACACTGTAGCTGTCTTCAGACACACCAGAAGAGGGCATTAGATCTCTCTTTTTTTTTTTTTTTTTGTTTTTTTTTTTTTTTTTTTTTTTGGTTTTTCGAGACAGGGTTTCTCTGTATAGCCCTGGCTGTCCTGGAACTCACTTTGTAGACCAGGCTGGCCTCGAACTCAGAAATCCGCCTGCCTCTGCCTCCCGAGTGCTGGGATTAAAGGCGTGCGCCACCACGCCTGGCTGGCATTAGATCTCTTTAAGGCTGGTTGTGAGCCACCATGTGGTTGCTGGGATTTGAACTCAAGACCTTTGGAAGAGCAAACAGTGCTCTTAACCACTGAACCATCTCTCCAGCCCTCTATATTATTTTTAAAGGTGAGGCTTATGTTGAGTTTAATATGTATTCATAGCTTGAATATAGTTTACTTTGGATGCTGTTTTTGGAATGTGGGTATTTGTGAAATTTAGAGCAAAAGTTGCTGGAACTTTTTTAGAAAAAGTTCAGATAGTTTTTTAGACTTCTCGGGTCATACAGATTCTGTTGCCGTGCACACAAACATGTGCACACATGGTGTCTCATGATGCAGCCCAGGATGGCCTTGAGCTCATAATCTTCAGCTTCCTTACTTCTGGGATTAGAGTCATGAGCCACTGCATCCCATTTAGAACTTTACATTTTAAAGCAAGTGGTAGGTCAGGCTTGGTCTAGGCATGATTGCTTTGCCTACTTATGGAGTCTGTTTTTGTAAATGAAGAGCTTTTAAGGAAAATCTCACTAACCGGACAGCCATCATCATTTGGAGTCAGAGTTAAGGCAAGTGATCATTTGTGAGATGCGTTTGGAGGCTAGTAGGAGGCAGATAAGAAAGATCCGAACTTTGGCAGGTGATGGGGTTGGGGCTAGGAATCGGGAGTCTTCTGCTAGATGATAGGAAGTCCATGGAAGCCCGCTGGGAGGTGGGAACAAGGAGAATGTGTCACTCTCGCTGAGGTGACTAGGGGTACCCCTCACCGCAGTGGTACCTGAGGGCAGCAGGTGATGTGTTTTAAGGACACAGTGAGGCTGGAAGAACCGGCTCAGCAGTTAGGAGCGCGGCTACTCTTCCAGAGAAACTGTCCTTGATTTCCATCCCCCATGTGGTGGCTAACAATCACCTGGAACTCCGGTCCCAGAGAAATCTGATGCCCTCTTCTGTTCTGTTGTGCCCAGACGTATATGCAAATTCCATACACATAAAATTAAAATAAATAAATAAATGTAAAAAAAAAAAAAGGAAAACAGTCAATTTTGTTTTTATCAGCTGGCTTCCAACAATTTTGCCAGCAGCTGGATCTATAATACATCTGGGGTCCATAAATGAGATAAGACATGTAATGTTCAAATTTAGAAATGAGGTGGCCTTTCAAGGTTTGAGTGTGGGTTAGATGATAAAGGCAGACCACGCCCACACAAACACTACAGAATCAATGGCATTGAGAAGCTGAGAAGAGGAAGACACTCCTGCAAAGAAAGATGAGTGTAACAAGCTGAAACAGGAGTGTGAATCAGAGAAACCGAGGACAAGGGAGTCCGTGGTGTCAAATGCTCAAATAAGCTGAAAGCCAAACCTCACCCAGGAGGCTTGGTAATGGGGAAAATTGAAAACGAGTTAGTGTTCAATAATTTCTGGTAAGCCATTCCAGAGAAGCCAGAGGGATGGTGTTGCTAATATTCCTGTCAAAAGGTTTCGCTGTCAGATGTTGCTATTCCCAGAAAGACTGAAAAATAAATGACATAGCTGTTGCCCCCAGTGAGGAGAACTGGATGGCAGCAACACACACCAACCTCTTTCTCCTCCTGCCTCGGCAGTCTTTGTATCCCTCTTTTGCACCTCATGAATCTAGAAGCTCATCAGAAGCTAGCCCACAAAAGTGACTTCCAGAATGATCCCTTAATACCAATTCTTAGTCATTCTTAGTTCTCCTAATCCTCCCCAAACTTAAGCCTGGAAGGAAAGTCAATCAATCAATCAATCAATCAATCAATCAATCATAAAGAGAACGTGGAGCACCTCCCAAACCTTAAAGCAGCCACTGTGTGGCTTTTTTTCATGTGCAATATCTATATCATTGGATATAGAACAGTGCAAGGGAATGCTAGCAATTGTGTGTCCATGAGATGATCTGGCAAAGTAAAAGATTCTCCACAGGTACATACTGAAGAGGTGTAGGATGGGAACCCAGCAGGAGGAAGCACATCACAACTGATTCTTGTCTTTCCACAGCCCCAGAAGCCCCTCCTGATGGCAAGAACACACTTGTGCTCTTTGGGGCAGGAGTCGGTGCAGTAATAATAGCAGTCATCGTCGTCGTCGTCCTCAAATGCTTCTGTAAGCACAGTAAGTACTACTTTTATTATCATGATCAGTTCCTAGAAGACCAGACACTGTAAGTAGGGTTCAGCACATCTTCAGTATACAGTCTAATCTCTGCTCATATTTACAGTAAATCTATGGCAACTTCAGATTTAAAAAAAAAATGATCTCGGGCTGGAGAGATGACTCAGTGGTTAAGAGCACTGACTGCTCTTCCGAAGGTCCTGAGTTCAAATTCCAGTAACCACATGGTGACTCACAACCACCTGGTAATGAGATCTGGCGCCATCTTCTGGTGGGTCTGAAGACAGCTACAGGGTACTTAGATAAAATAATTAAATCTTTTTTTTTTTTAATGTTCTCATCATGTTCTGTCCATTCACTGTTAAGATATATATATATATATCCTGGACCCCTACTGTATGCCTAGCATTCTTCTAGACATTCTTCTAGACATTCAAATTAAGATAAGTTCTTGCTCGGTCGTTCTGCGCTGCGCCAGTAGCTGCAAGCACAGGCATCCATCATCCATCGCCCCTGCTCCGTCAGGCATCCCGCCCGCTGCCGCCGCCATGCCCTTCTCCAACAGCCATAATAAGCAGAAGCTGCGCTTCCCGGCCGAGGATGAATTCCCTGATCTGAGCAGCCACAACAACCATATAGCCAAGGTGCTGACCCCCGAGCTGTATGCGGAGCGGCTTTACTTTGGACGACGTCATTCAGACTGGTGTAGACAATCCGGGCCACCGGTACATCATGACAGTGGGTGCAGTGGCGGGCGACGAGGAGAGTTACGACGTATTCAAGGACCTCTTCGACCCCATTATTGAGGAGCGGCACGGCGGCTACCAGCCCAGTGATGAGCACAAGACCGACCTCAACCCAGACAACCTGCAGGGTGGCGATGACCTGGACACCAACTACGTGCTGAGCTCGCGGGTGCGCATAGGCCGCAGCATCCGCGGCTTCTGTCCCCCACCCCCCACCCCCGTACTGCAGCCGCCGGGAGCGCCGCGCCATCGAGAAACTGGCAGTAGAAGCTCTGTCCAGCCTAGATGGCGACCTGTCTGGCAGGTACTATGCGCTCAAGAGCATGACCGAGGCCGGCCGAGCATCAGCAGCTCATTGACGACCACTTCCTCTTCGACAAGCCTGTGTCGCCTCTGCTGCTGGCCTCCCGGCATGGCCCGCGACTGGCCGGTTGCTCGCGGCATATGGCACAATGACAATAAGACTTTCCTGGTGTGGATCAACGAGGAGGACCACCTGCGGGTCATCTCCATGCAGAAGGGGGCAACATGAAGGAAGTGTTCACCCGATTCTGCACCGGCCTCACTCAGATCGAAACTCTCTTTAAGTCCAAGAACTGTGAGTTCATGTGGAACCCTCACCTGGGCTACATCCTCACATGCCCATCCAACTGGGCACGGGACTGCGGGCAGATGTGCACATCAAGCTGCCCCACCTGGGGAAGCACGAGAAGTTCTCGGAGGTGCTCAAGCGACTGCGGCTTCAGAAGCGAGGCACAGGTGGCGTGGACACCGCTGCTGTCGGTGGGGTGTTTGATGTCTCCGACGCTGACCGCCTGGGCTTCTCAGAGGTGGAGCTGGTGCAGATGGTGGTGGACGGAGTGAAACTGCTCATTAAGCGGCTCGAGCAGGGTCAGGCAATTGACGACCTCATGCCGGCCCAGAAGTGAAGCCTGGCCCTCGCCACCATCAGGCTGCCACTTCCTAACTTATTACCCGGACAGTGCCCGCCATGCATCCTTGATGTTTGCCGCCTGGCGGCTGAGCCCTTAGCCTCGCTGTAGAGACTTCTGTTGCCCTGGGTAGAGTTTATTGATTGATTGATTGATTGATTGATGGCTAAGCTGTTGCTGACACTGAAATAAACTAGGGTTTGGCCTGCCCTAAAAAAAAAAAAGAAGAAGAAGGAGGAGGAGGAGGAGGAGGAGGAGGAGGAGGAGGAGGAGGAGGAGGAGGAGAAGGAGAAGGAGAAGGAGAAGGAGAAGGAGAAGGAGAAGGAGAAGGAGAAGGAGAAGGAGAAGGAGAAGGAGAAGGAGAAGAAGAAGAAGAAGAAGAAGAAGAAGAAGAAGAAGAAGAAGAAGAAGAAGAAGAAGAACAAGAACAAGAAGAACAAGAACAAGAAGAACAAGAACAAGAAGAACAAGAACAAGAAGAACAAGAAGAAGAAGAAGAAGTTGTTATTGTTGCTCTTAAGATCCAGTCTGAAAGCTAACTCGAGTAGCACACATCTCCAATCTCTGCACTCATGAGACTGAAACAGGAGAACAGAAAGACTGTGTCACAAAGAAACTTTGAGACTGTGACAAGACCCTGTTTCAAAAAGGAAGGCTGCATCTGAGATTGATCCCTGTTGGTTTTCCATAACGTTCTATTTTCTTGGAGACACCACTGATTGCTGACTGCTTTGAAAGTGTCTCTAGCACTGACTGATTTCTCTAATCTTTGCATTCAGAGGACAGGTGGCATGGCAAGGTCTGAAAGAAGAGTTATTCCTTGGAAGAGGTCATTAAGGCTTGATAAGTTGGGCTGGAGAGATGCCTCAGTAGTTAAGAACACTGACTGCTCCTCCAGAGGTCCTGAGTTCAACTCCAAGCAACCACATGGTGGCTCACAACCATCTGTAATGGGATCTGATGCCCTCTTCTGGTGTGTCTGAAGACAGCTACAGTGTGCTGATACACATCAAATAAATAAATCCTTTAAAGAATTATTTAAAAAAAAAAAGACTTGATAAGTTAGATGCAATAAGTGTTTGTTTTTTTTTTTTTTTTTAACCAATCCTCATTTCCCCAAAAGGCACTTTCGTATCAAAGATGGAGTAGTTGGTTAGAAGAGATTTCTAGGACACTATGGGTTTTAAAATTTGGGGACTTCCATTTAGAGACTGCCGTATCCAGGGATCCATCCCATAATCAGCTTCTAAACGCTGACACCATTGCATACACTAGCAAGATTTTGCTGAAAGGACCCAAATATAGCTGTCTCTTGTGAGACGATGCCGGGGCCTAGCAAACACAGGAGTGGATGTTCACAGTCAGCTATTGGATGTATCACAGGGCTCCCAATGGAGAAGCTAGAGAAAGTACCCAAGGAGCTAAAGGGATCTGCAACCCTATTGTTGGAACAACATGATGAACTAACCAGAATCCCGGAGCTCTTGTCTCTAGCTGCATATGTATCGAAAGATGGCCTAATCGGCCATCAATGGAAAGAGAGGCCCATTGGACTTGCAAACTTTATATGCCCCAATATAGGGGAATGCCAGGGCCAAAAGAATGGGAATGGGTGGGTAGGGAAGTGGGGGGCGCTATGGGGGACTTTGGGGATAGCATTGGAAATGTAATTGAGGAAAATATGTAATAAAAATATTAAAAATCAAAAAAAAGAGAGCAATGGTGTACTCGTATACATAAAAGAAATAAATAAAAGTCTTTAAAAAGAAAAAAAAAAAAAACAAAATTTGGGGACTTAAACACAGCCTCCCCTCAGTCTCTGCAACTGACCAAAACAGAGATTTCTATTTCAGACATCTGACCATAATCACCCTGAAGCTATCAACTAGGCTAGGAGTCACATACACTGAGCAAATGAAAATTAGAAGACCAACATCCGCTTTAACCTTTTTTATAACTTCATAACCTTCAGCATCCAAAAAAAAATAAAATTAAAAAAAAGGTTAAAGTTCAGATAAAAGTCACCAGTTAGTATTGTAAGAAGGAACCAAACCGAAGTCATTTTGAATAAAACTTCCATTTAGAATAGAGAGTCAAACAAAGTTCCCAAGACCTCCCTGGATGAGTGACATCTTGGTTGGCAAGTTAAAAGTGACTGCTGGGCAAGCCACCTTCCCACAGTTGAGCAAACCGACTATTAAGAACAAAATACGTGTACCACAAAGGAATGTTCCCAGGGAGGACCCCTATCCCTGAACCATGGTTGCTGGAAAATGCACTTGGCATGGATGGTGATGGCTTGTGATTTTTATGCTTAAAAGCTCTATAGCATTCTGTCTCGGGGTTGCAGTTCAGCTCCCGAGTCTGTTCTGCATCCCTGATCAATTGGTGGTGACTTGGTTACAATGGGCTTTTCTTTTCTGCGCTGACTTGCTGTTTTGAGTTAAGTTGGATCCAAGAGGACCCCATGACACTATGCTATGAGAAGCTCATCTTAAGGGTGGGATACAAAGCTTAGTGGGCTCATAGTGGTTCTGGTATGAATTACTAGTCTTGCTCTCCAGTTCAGTGTCTGGCATCCTCACCACTACTAGTGTTGACATGGCTGGGCCGAATAACACTCGGTTCCAGTAGTGTTCTAGTATATAAGGGGTGTTCCTCTGCTTCCTCGGCGTCTTTCAACAAACAACAGTAACAACAAAATGTCTTTCAGGAATTACCAAATGTCCCTGGAAAACAGGTGTGTGTGTGTGTGTGTGTGTGTGTGTGTGTGTGTGTGTTGATGGTGATGATTTATGGACTCTTCATTTGTTTTTATAATTTATGTTTATCTTCAAGGAAGCTGTTTCAGAAGAAGAAATGAGGTGAGCAGAGAAACAAACGCCAGCCTTAACTTCGGGCCTGAAGAAGCATTAGCTGAACAGACTGTCTGAAGGTAGCCACCTGCCTTCCTTTAGCTCTTCTCTGTCCATGTGGGAGACCTGGTATTATGTGGTCCATGAGGTACACTCTTTCTTTCAGCACCGTGCTAGCTGATCTTTTGGACAACTTGACACAAGATAGAGTTAACTGGGAAGAGAAAGCCTTGAATGAGGATTTCTTTCCATCAGGTTGCCTACGGGCAAGTTTGCTGGGCCTTTGATTGCTTGATGACTGATGTAGAAAGGCCGAGCCCACTGTGGGTGGTGCTAGCCCTGGGCAGGGGCAGGTGACCCTGGGTGGTATAAGAAAAAGAGCTGTCACTAAGAGGAGAGGTGCCTAGTCTTACTGCAACTTGATATGCCATGTTTGGTTGGTGTCTGTGGGAGACCTGCCCTTTTCTGAAGAGAAGTGGTGGGAAAGTGGATGGGGTGGGGGCAGAGGAAAAGTGGGGGAGAGGGCCTGGGAGGAGAGGAGGGAGGGGAATGGGGTGGGGGTGGGGTGGGGGAAACTATGGTTGGGATGTAAAAACAATAATAATATAAAAATTAAATAAAAAGAGAGTATTGAGCAAATGATGGGGAGCAAGTTAGTGAGTAACATTCTCTGTTCCTGTTTCGTTTCTTACCAGAGCCTCTCCTCTGATTTACCTCAGCAATGGGGACTCTACCCTATAAAGTGAAGGAAACCTTTTCCTCCCCCAAATTGTCTTTATCACAGTAACAGAAACCTAACTAGGACAGGAATTGGTAGTAGGAGTGGGGTGTCATACTGACAAACCTGACCACGTTGTGTGGGGAAAGTCTGTGCCTGTATTTAAAACTCTGGAAAAGCCACTTGAAGCTTAATGTTCACTCCTTAATGGAATGTTCTGTGGAGCTTGGAAAATAAGACCTGTGAGATAAACTCAAATGGCAAAGGCCTGGCTTGTGAAGTTTCAAAGGAAGTGTGTGAGTCTCTCATACATTTTACATGGCTGGCGCGCGCGCGCATGTGTGTGTGTGTGTGTATGTGTGTGTGTGTGTGTGATATTTGTGTTAAGAGTATGTGGTCTCTGGTCTGCTGGGGCTTAAGAGTCAGCTGTGATTAACAAAAGCCCAGCATCACCACTTTGCTATACTGATGCTGGTTAGCTAGAGCTGAAAAATTAGCTGTGATTAAGAGACCAGTATAACTGAGGTGAAATCTACAGAGAAGCATTTCTCTGGGCTCAGCACACAAATGCTGTGGTCCATGGGGTGGTGGGTCATAAAGAGTCTCCCATATGAGGGACTGGTTTTAGAAGCCTGTCACAGAGAGCAGCTGATGCTTGGCCCTGTGAGAGGCCACTTGTGAAGGTGAAGGCTCCGTGGCAGCGATGACCTCAGATAACGGAGATACCATGAGATGACCAAGGACAGTGGCAGGAGTAGAGTGAACTGGCTTAAGCCTGTCCGGTATGCTTCATGTGCTGCCGAGAGCAGAGACAGACAAACAGACGCTTCTTGAGCCCTTTGGAGCTCAGAAGATCATGAGAGAGTCCAGGACATCGAGCGCCGAGTGTTTTAACTGTTGATCTTTGGTTCTGCGTTGATCTGATTGTAATTGTGTTCTGGTTCTCCTCTTTTGGAATAAGAAAAATGTATCTTAGTTTCATTTTTTGTTTTTAGTTAAATTTGATTGGTTTTAGATTATAATAGCAGCATCCTCCCCCCCCCTTCTTATTCTTTCCTAAAAAATCCTCCCATATACCCCGTCTCACTCTTGCAAATAAATCCCAGTGGTGCGTGCACTACCCGCCTCAGTGGTTTAGGTTCCTGAAAGAAAGACACACACACAGTCTTTATATTTTAATCTGCCTTAAGCAGCACAATAGCTGGGCCACTGCCTAACCTCCATGTGGTTAATCCCGAGTTACTACTTACTAAGTTCTATGTTCTATCTTGGCTGCTCTAGACCCGGTTGGGCAGCCCTCTGGGCTGTGTTCTCCCGGCTCCTTCACATGGTGGCCATGCCTCTCTGTCCTGCCCTCTTCTCAGCCATAGCATCTCTCCTCTCCTCCATAGTCTCCCAGGATGGCCGATCTCTTCCTTCTTCCTCTCTTCCCAGTCTCAACCCTGGGAATCCTAAAAATCCCACCTCTGTCTGATCTCCCCAACTGTTGACTGTTGGCATCTTTATTTATCAATCAGAACCAGTTTGGGGGGCAGGTTCACAGAAGCTATGTGCAGATACGCTGTGTAAGCAGGTTTTGGGGGAACATAATTAGCATTCATAATACCAACAGCTACAGTCCTTGCCTAGACTGCCAGTGAGGGCCACGTCTGGCTCTATGGCTATGCTGCAGCAGAGGTCATTGTTGACGTCCGTGTCCATGGTTCATATTGCCACTAGAGAACATGGGGACATAGAGTCCCTGTCCTGTTATTGACTGTAGGGTCAGTGTATCTCTGTCTGGTTGTTGCCTTCTATATTGAATACCATCTGTAGTGTGTGAATAGCTATCCAGGGATAGCTATTACTTCGTAGTTGGGGGGAGAAGGGGTGCTGAGCGTTTAAGCATAACCAACAGTCCTGTGTTAAGTCCAGGCAGGAGGTGTTAAGAGCCTAGAAAGAGGCTTCTAATAATTGCAGGGGTCCTGACACAGGTGATGAAGTGGGTAATTCAGGATGTGGAAGTGTTTTAGGAAGTGGTTGGTTAGATGAAGTGAGACCTCACTGGAGTGAAAGGGTGGTGGGTCCTGATGAGGGAGTGATGGTGGGCAGAGGCAGAGGTCAGGGGTGTGCCTGGTTCATCCTCACTAATTGGGGCCTTGTTGGGGCCTAAGAGGACCATGGGTCTCACAAGGCTATGTTGGAGCAGTTGGACAGTAAATAGGAGTCCTGGATCATAGCCAGAGATGTAAAGTCCCCGTGTTGTCACAGACCACCCCAGTTGGGTATGGGCGTCCCTGGAATGAGGGTCCTAGAGGATAGGCGGGTAAGGATTCAGCGATGACAAACAGAAACAAACACAGAGGCAGTTTCAATCTAAATGTATTTTGCAGCTCTCAAGCAGGGGATTTTATACATTAAAAAAACAAACATTACATTTCTTGGAAGCTATATCTAATAGTGAAACAATCACAAATACCAACAAAAATCATTTGGCACAGTAAAGCACAAAAATATCTCTTAGAAACTGTATCCAGTGAGACAAGCACAAACAAAACAGGTAGCATCATTGTTAATGTAAATCATCAAAATATAACAATTCTAAAAGAATATATTCAGTGGGGGCAATCATCCAAGGCTAGTAGCATACTTCCAAGATCAGGTTAATAAATCTTTATGGTCTTAACCTCTAGGCGAGCTTTCCAGCCCCATATGGTCAATTATTATCCAACATCTAATGGCTGATTTTTTTTTTTATAAATCTCCAATGCATAAATTTAAACTATTTTAATTCTTTCTAATTAAGGCTTTCTTTACCATATACCAAAACCCACCTCTGATGACACATGTGTAGTCATATGAAATTTTATTGTTGGGAAAGTTATCTATCATCATAGTTTTGTAAATGATTTAAAAAGTAAAGCGTTGGTTTCCCTGGGGATAAGGTCATGTTAGTGACCCCATCTCTAGGGATGGTTTCTTATCCATTATTCTCACTTAAGATCTTGGCCTAGGCTACCAGGAACATGTGAAATAAGAAAAAGAATAAGCAAAAACAAAATAGATAGATTGCCATGAGAACTATGGCTTTCTACCAAGTGCCATGCCAGCTTTCGGTACATATGTACAATGCCATTACCTTATAATGAAAGTCATAATTGCAATTTTACTAAAAATCATTTGTTTGAAATTTGAAAGACTGAAGAAGGCATCCTTCAGGTCAAGAATAGAGTATGTTGTGTGCTGGCGGGGGCGGGGGGGGGGGCGGGGAGCAGGGGAGCTGCTAGTAGGGTGTCTGGGTTTGGAACTGTGGGATGGATGTCTTCCATCCTCCTATTTATCTCCCTTAAATCCTGCACAGGCCAGTAGTCATGGAATGGGGATTCTTGATGGGAAGGAGGGGAGTGTTCCATGGTGATTGGCAAGGAAGCAGAATCCCTGCTTCCCAGAGCCGGTTAATGTGAAGGGTGATCTCTGTTCTGGCTTCTCTGGGCATTGGAGATTGCCTGATTTGGGCAGGGGTAGCCCCAGCCTTTAATTTTACTAGAACCGGGGACCAATGACAGGTGAGTCCTATTGGATTTTTTTCTGCCCAGACCTTGGAGACTTCTTCCAGAAACCTTTGGAGTAGCAGGCTTGGCAATGGGGCTGGTTGAGGGAACAGTTTGTCTTCCTCTTCTGGGGCCAAGGTCAGAGCATGGATGGGGACACTCTTATCCAGAACTTCCATCCCTCAGGCCAAAATGGATTTGGGCTCCCATTTTGGTGAGGTCTCTTCCTAGCAGAGGGCTGATCATAAATGAGTGGGTTACCTGTCCCAATCCCAAGTCCACCTTTCTTCTGTAGGCTATGGGTAGGCTTTAGTGCTGGTTGTCCCTTGCATTCATGTTTTTCTATTTGACAATGGCCCCAGCAGTTGTTTCAAAACAGAATGTGTGCCCCTGTGTCTACCAGGAAGTCTATGGGCTTCCCCTCCACCTCTAGAGTTATCCAGGAAGTCTATGGGCTTCCCCTCCACCTTTAGGGTCACCCAGGGCTCATGGAGGCGGGTTAAGCCCCAACACCCTCAGCCATCTAGTTCTTTTAACTCCTTTGGGCCCTCTCTTTATTTTTCTTAGGGCATTCTTTCAATGGAATTTTTCCTCTCTAATGAAGGATGGGTTTTTTCTTCAATGGGGGCTCCCTTACCTTTCCCCCTTTTGTAAGCTAGGTCTTTCAGGTCTCTCTCTCTCTCTCTCACCCCCCCCCCACACACACTAGGGCAACTGTGGGTCATAGCAGGGAGTAGCACTTTTGCCAACTGTCCGGTCTGTAGACCCTCAGGGGTCTCCTGGTTTTTCAAAACCTTCTCAGCTATGGCTACTAACACAGTCAGTTGCTTACCTGCAAAATTGTCCAGGCACTGAAGCTTCTGACGGGATGTCAGGGGCAGCTTGGTTAACAAAAGCCATGTTTACAGCTGACTGGTGCTCTCTGGCTTCTGGGTCAAAAGGCATGTAGGCTCTGTAGGCTTCAAATGGTCTTTCTAGATATTCCCTGGGGCTCTCATTCTTTCCCTGCACCATCTCGCTTACCTTAGATAAACTTGTGGGCCGCCTGGAAACCACCATCAGAATCTAGCAGTAGACCCAGAGCTCTCCCTACCTTTAGCAGTGTTAAAATTCCAGTTGGGCCAAATCAAAGGAAAGGCTGCATCCATATCAGCCTGGGCTTGCGTGGGCAGTAGCCCATTTGCCCTCGGAACCAGTTTCCGGGCGACTCTCCCGATCCTCTCTCTCCTCTGTCATGAAGAGGAACTGGAGCCGTTGCTGACAGTCATCCCAGGTGGGGAGGTGAGTCGGCATGATTGAATCTAGAAGACCTGTGAGAGCTGATGGTCTTTCTGAAAATGGGGGGTCTCTATAATTTCCAACTGTAAAGATCATTACTGGTAAATGGCACATATGTCATGAATGGTCTTTCCTGAGCCTCTGGGGATCCCATAGCCTGGAGGGGTAAGGCTGTAGTAGAGTTGACCCTCTGGACCGTACAGGCCTGAGTATGAGGTAGACTCCGAGTGGAGTCAGAAGAGTCATGGGCTGCTCCTCCCTCTGCCTGTGCTGGCTGGGCAGGGGCAGTGACAGCAGGAGCAGGAACATAAGGAGTAGAACAGAGAGACAGAGCGCCAAGGCTGATCCTCCCTTAGAGAAAGAAGGGCAATGGAGTGACGAGGCTGGTGACAAAACAGGTCTCATCCAAACATGGGGCTTCTCGACCAGGTATTGTCATGTGGCCCCTGGCCTCATAAGCTACAGCCTTGAACCCTGTAAATGATGGAAGATAAGCACCTCCTCCTCAGGCCATCGGACTTTACAGGCAGGCCATTCATTCCTGCAAAAGTGGTGCGTTTGCAGAGATGAACAACCAGACCTGAGTCTTCTGCAACAAGGAGAAAGTCCTTCAAATAGCTCAGGACCAAGCCCAGTGGGGTGCTTTCCGCCTGTCTCATCCTAGGAATCAAGGGAAAATGTGTACGAGAGGACAAAAGGCACAAACAGAATACACACAGACAGACACAGAAGGACATTCCACGGGGAAAACAAAAAACAAACCGAAAGGCTGTCTCAGACAGTCCCCCCCCTCTCCCCCCTGTGCAAGGGAGGCTCACAGACCCACAGCTGGTTCAGACATCAGATAAAAACCAGCAAGTTCTCCTGATCCTGGTAGGGGGTTAGGAGCATCGTCAGTTGCCCCTCGCCGGGCGACAAAATGTGAATCTGCTTTGTCCCACTCAGCCTCCAGATTAAACCCAAAACACAAACGCAGGGATGGACAAGACGAAAGACAACTGGGTGCCTGGACAGCTGGGTCGACTGGAAAGACACTCCACTATTTGAGTTGGGGGTCTCTAGCGAATCCTGGTTGAGAGCCCAAATGTAAGGGTCTATGATTCGCTGAAGAATGATACCCCAGACTCAAATAGTATGCAAAAGTAACGAGTGGGTTTTTTCCTGTAGTTCACCATGTCTACCACTTGTCAAGATGGAGACGCTCAGCTGGGCTCGCAGGCCCAATTTAAAGCATATTAGGGAGAGATAAGTGACCTTTATTTTAATTAGTTGACTCAATCTCTAACAGTGTGGGGTTTTTTGGGATTGGGTAGGGTTCTAGGGACATTCCAGAACTGGGGTGCAGGGGTGGGAGCTAGAAACTGTTGCTGGGAAAGCCTGGAAACTGTTACTGACACATTGCCTTTGCCTCAGGCCAGGTGGCAGGGAAGCTTCTGATAGAGGGGCAGTTTCTGATTGGCTGCCCATGGCCTGGGGTTCCCCACCTCCACCCCCGTAACTGACTTGCCTGGATTTTCACAGTTCCAGAAAATAGATCTAGGCTTAGTCTTCTGGCCTGCCAGTTTGAAGCCTGTCATGGAGTCAGTCTGTCTCAGTCCTCTCACCTGGTGGTGGGGGCACAAGGGAGCCAGGCCCGAGGGTGTGAGCTCCAGAGAGCTGGCCTTACCATTTGTGTGCCCTTACAGAGAGGTGGCCTAGGCCCAGGGGTGATGGATGCCCTCTGCCCCCTTGCCCCTCTCCACCTTCAGTAGTTGAAATGTCACGAGAGAAGGAAAGTTAACCCTGTTCCTAATTTGGGAGAGCAGGCCCTACACTTTGCCTGGGCAACACAGTGAAGCTGGCTCTGATGGTAAAGGCACAGGTGAGCCAGCCCTGAGTGTGGGAGAGACGAGCTAGTTCAGCCCCTTGCCAGCTTGGTCACTTGGGAGAGTGGACCCTGCACAGTAGGTGTGGGTGCAAGTGAGCTGGCACTCAGGCCATGAGAGTGGGAGAGCTGACCCTGCCTCCTGCCAATGGTAGCACTGGGTGGCTTAGCTGGAGCTGGTGGTGCAGATAAGTGAGTCAATGGGCTGACCAGGTCAGCTCCCACCCTGGCCCAGACCAGGACCTTGAGTTGGCCCACTCGTAAATCTACATCATCTGTGATGTGAAAGAGGCAGTCCTGCTGATCCAAAGCTGCAGGACCTCCATGTCATAGGCCGACAACAGGGGAACTGGGAGGAGTCCTGCTGAGGATCCAATATTGATGGAGTCACAGAAGTCAGAGGCCTTGAACCAGACCACTCATCGCAGTGAACATTCACAAGTGAAGATGTATGGACTGAAGGGTATGCTGTGAGACACACAGCGACTGGCACACTACAGCTACCATGACAAGATGTTTTCTATGCTTTTAATGTGTGTGTGTTCGTGTGTGTGTGTGTGTGTGTGTGTGTATGTGTGTGTGTGTGTGTGTATGTGTATTATTCTGAGGGTGAGATTGCAAGGACAGAGGGCAGATACGAGGAGATAGAGAGATGAGTGGGACTGGGGTACATGATGTGAAACTCACAAAGAATCAATAAAGTTATTTTGTTTTTGTTTTAAAAAGTTGCTTTGTGTTATGGTGTCTCTTCTCAGCAATAAAACCCAAAACTGAGACACCCTCTTTGTCTGCTAGTTCAGTATCTTCTGCTGTAAGACACTCATCTGAGTTCCTGAAGCGGCTGACATTTGGCCAAGGTCCTCTCCTGAACGCCCACTTTTCCTGCATCTCTCACTACTGAAGAACACAGCCTCGGGTCACCTGCATAAACACATTCTCTGTGGGTTCTCTCTTAAAGACTCAGGCTACTGATAAATCACTGGGCCAAGTTTCATTTAAAACTATCCTGTCATGTTTGTTTCCCATTCAAAACCTCAGAAGAGAACCCAGGGCCTGCAGGAGAAGCTTCAAAGCTTTTGACTCTCTGGAGTTAAAGTATCCATTGCTCTCCATCATTCCTCAGGACATGGCTTCCAGGCACTTCATATGGAATAACTAGATGCCAAAGAATGAAAAACATTAAGATTTGGCTTTAGTCCTATGACGACACATAAAGTAGATCAGTTACTGCTGCAGTCCTAAATGCTGTCCGTTAATGGGGTGAATGCTGTATTAACTTCTGTGACAACTGTGGTTAGTGTATGTCAGCTTTGACTTCCCTAAGACTCCACCGTCTTCTACGAAAGAGAACAATGGAACTTTGAAATCTGAGGCTGAACTGAATATGGTGGTCAACAGCTCGAGACCTGTGATGCCAGCACTCAGGAGGCAGAGGCAGGAGGATCTCTGGAAGTTCAAGGCTAGCCTGATCTACATAGTGAATTCCAGGGCAGGCAGGGTTATAATAGTGAGACCTTGTGCTAAAAACAAAACAAAAATTATAGAAATTGATAAACAATGTTCTATTGTTTTTGCAGGATCACTATTTCATCTTATAAAAAAAAATCTGTGTGTAAGCTCTTTCCATCTCCTTTTATGCTTCTCAGAGGTTGAAAGGTGTGACTGAGCTCTTTGTACTAGTGAGTTCTTTGTTTCCACTGTTGTGGGTCTGTAGTGAGGCAGAACACCATGGTGAGAGTGCAGTGAGACAGAGCAGCTCTCTTCAGGGAGCAGGAGACATCTCTCCAGGCAAGGTCCCCAGTGACCTGCTCCCTCTAATCTGACCCATTTCCTACTTGTCACCATCTCCAGCAATGCCACCACAGTAGGACTATGACAAACTCCTCAGACTCCTGTGGCTTCTCACAAGCCTGACCGTCCACTGGTAACCAAGCCTTTAACATAAGAGCCTTTGGGAGACCGTTACATCTAGACTATAGTCATCATACAGGCGAAAAACGAACCAATAATCAAATTAGATGGCCACCATTGCTCTGCCTATCGGTATATTTGCCGGAGCCACATCCCTTTCCTATTGCCATTTAAACATATTACTCCTCGGAATGCCTTCCCACAATGTTCCTCCCTTTCAGTGCTGTGATGAAGTTTCCCCAACTTACACCCAGCTGTATTCTGGCCAATCTGCTGTACTTGAGAACCAAGTCACAAGTCCAACTTTCTCCGCATGCCTTTTGTGCCATCTTGCTGAGATCATGTAACTCCATCTACCGACTTTAGTACGTTACATACTACTTGGGTTTATTTTCCTGTAGCCTTTTCCAGACTACAAGCTTGTAGAGAAAAGCAACTATGTCGGAGATCTTTACCACACACAGTAGACAATAATCTTCTAGACTAAATGACATGTGGTTGCTTGGTGTACCTAGTACTTAATAAACATTTGCTTGGTGAATAGCTACTGCATTTCATATTATAAAAATTGCCCATTTTAATATTCTTTAGAGCCGGGCGTGGTGGCGCACGCCTTTAATCCCAGCACTCGGGAGGCAGAGGCAGGCGGATTTCTGAGTTCGAGGCCAGCCTGGTCTACAAAGTGAGTTCCAGGACAGCCAAGGCTACACAGAGAAACCCTGCCTCGAAAAACCAAAAAAAAAAAAAAAATATTCTTTAGTTATCAAGATTAATATCTATTGTTACCTCAAGTTAAATATAATTGGCCTCGAAATTTTAAGCACAGTATTTTTCTCTCTTGCAAAAATTAGAGTTGCAACATTCACTTCTTCCATTTGTTTCCTCAGGTCTCATCTACATTTGCAACTGACCTCTTCTGTAAAGGACTTCAGAAACCTAGTACTGCCCTGCTCTGCAGACACGTGTTCTCTAGGTGAAGCCTCTCCAGTGGTTTGCAGAAGGAAACTCAGAGGAATGAACTGCCTACCACAGAAGTTCTGCTGATTCTGAGGACATAGTTTAGAGACTCAATTCTTTGGAAAGGACATTAGGGACCACACACACACACACTCGATACCTTAGGATAGGGTTCTACCCTATCCTCACAGTGACAAAGAATCACTCTGTGGCGGAGGCAGGCTTCAAGCTTGCAGCAATCCTCCTGCACCAGTTTCCTGAGTGCCAGACTTCCAGGTGTGAGCTATGGCACTTAGCAGAACACTAGCTGAATTAATGAAGACACTGAGGTTCCAGGAGGGAACCTGAATTATGAAGGGGAGTCAGAATCCAGATTTCCTGGCTCTACCACTCTTAACCTGTATCTGTTAGACCCCAAGCTCTGAGCTCATAGACAAGCTAATTTAAAATGCTTTTAATAAGCACAAGGTTCAGTTAGTATGGGGTTCAGGATACTGCTTACTGGCAATATTTGACTAGCCTCTATTTTGTTTGTTTTTTTAAGGGACAATGACTGTAGTGTAATTTGTAGGAAACATGTTGCTATGTATACCCATTTGAGGGTAATAAAATGTTGGTAATTTTCAGCCAGCATTTTCCAGGTATTTTCCTTTTTATCCTTCATGTCCTTAAAAGAAACTGGAGTCAACCAGAATTAACTGCGTTTGTTGTCTAAGATGAATGCATGCCTTTCATACTTCAAAGCGAAAGTCAAGTTGGAGGCACAGTTCGTACTTACTAGTTCATATTGGACTTGCAATGAATGTCTTTAGGCAACTTTGCCCTTTTACACCGTACTTGATATAGTTCTCATTTCAAATGAGATTGTTTACTGAGTAATCATCTGTCCTCACATACACAACCTAAGTGATACTAGCCCTACACAGAACTTCCTCAGATTCCTGGAAGTGGCTTTTGCTCTTTGGTATAGATCTGCTACAATGGAATTGAAAAATAAAATGTATGTTAGACACATTTGCCTGTAATCCCTTCACTCAGTATGCTGAGGCAGAAGAACTGAATTCCAGATAGCATGGCCTGGATAGTAAAACCCTGTCTGAAACCCACTCCTCCACTCAATGTGTCCCAAAGAAATGGAAAACAAGAAGCAGCCAACTGCTGCTCCTATACTGACGGTTCCCTTTTCTCTGAGATGGTACTCCACAACCTACAAGGCCAGCAGTGAGCTTAAGTCAAGACAATCAGATATTCTAGTCTGAATTTACAGGAGGAAATCGAATGGCAGCCAAACTTCTCAACGGGGCCAGAGTCTGTTGTACTGCCCAGGAAACAGGTCCATTTTTATGTGGGTGCTCTCAGAACCAAGTCACTAAAGAAAACAAAGTGGTGGACTGACAAAAAGCTAACAAGACATTGAAAGCCACACTAAAGAAAAACCAGGAGGGCGGGGGAAGAAGCTGCAGCATTTAATCAGTGATGATCGGGCTCACCAAGAGACTTCAAAAACAGCGACAAAAAGGACCAATCATAGGGAAACTTAGAAAAGTAAGTTATGTTAAATTATTGATTACATTTGATAAGCGTTAGTTGTTTTTTAAGATTTATACTTTTTTCAGGTGTTTTCTTATGCTAAAATAATTTTTAAAATCAACTGTTAGTTTTATAATTTTTAAAGATTTTTGCCTATGTTATTATAAATAAAACAATTAACAGAATGAATATTTGCTAATTTGTCAATTTATAAGTAGGGTAATTATGAAAGATATTAATTTATGAGTATGGTTCTAACACATAATTCACTGTGCCAATATACCAGTGCAGAGGCCTTTCCTTACAGCTATATTTATTATGACATAGGCACTGTGTTAAAACTTTGGTTGGGAAAAAAAAAAATCACACACACACACACCTTCTCCCTTACCACACTTACCAACACAAGACTTTCGTAGCCACCCAAACTGTGGGAACTTCCCCAGCCAGCCAGGAGGCAGTTCCTCCTGAGTGGACAGTGTCACTAGTTCTGCTCATCGTCGCCCCCGGGGAAAGGCTCATTCCCATAACTGACCACCTAGCTGCAAACTGAGCTCGAGTGACTCCTTGGGTAAGGAATCTGTTTGATGAGCACATCACAGGGTGCAGGGAAGCCTACTTACTGGTTTGCTGTAAAAGGCATTCCCGTGAAAACATGAAGCGGGGGAAGCACAGGCAAAGTGCAGAGATTCCGCCCTCCCTAGTGCTTGCCTCTGGGAACCAGCAGCGTCCAGCGCTAGCCCTTGGTTTGTCATGGAAACTTCACATGAAAGGTGATTCAATCTCTGGCACTGGGTGAGCAGCTCACTTCAAAGCTCACCTCCCTGCCTAGAGGCTGTGAGTTGGGACTGACAGTGCCTGATCTGTGCTCTAAGAACTTCTGGGTGACCAGGCCTCATCCCTAAGAGGCCGCCAGCCGTCATACACGTACATAGATAATATCACTTGTGGGTTTCCAGGATTTGGGAAGTTGTATGTCAAAGACTGCAAATATATACTTAATAATATCACACTTAAATAACTCCACTAAAAACTGCTCTCAAGAATACACTACTCTGCTTAGTGAGAACTCTTGAGACTTAAAAGTACAACGGGGCTGAGGCTGGAACTCACTGGCTGAGTGAATGCCTAGCTTGTACTAGACTCTAGGCTCAGCAGATGGCTGTTGTTAAGTCACACAGCTGCTATGCTTCAGGCTAAAATGGAAAGCGAGAGGTTTACTCCTGGAGTCCTTAGCTTTCGAGACTGCACTATACTGTTCTTTAGACCTTGTTTAAGAGTAGAACCAACTTACCAAGAGTAAGTCCTCTGGTAGTACTATGTCCAATTTTCTGAGGAACCGCCAGACTGATTTCCAGAGTGGTTTGTAGCAGCTTGCAATCCCACCAACAATGGAGGAGTGTTCCTCTTTCTCCACATCCTCGCCAGCATCTGCTGTCACCTGAATTTTTGATCTTAGCCATTCTGACTGGTGTGAGGTAGAATCTCAGGGCTGTTTTGATTTGCATTTCCCTGATGATTAAGGATGTTGAACATTTTTCCAGGTGCTTCTCTGCCATTCGGTATTCCTCAGGTGAGAAGTCTTTGTTCAGTTCTGAGCCCCATTTTTTAATGGGGTTATTTGATTTTCTGGAGTCCACCTTCTTGAGTTCTTTATATATATTGGATATTAGTCCCCTATCTGATTTAGGATAGGTAAAGATCTTTTCCCAATCTGTTGGTGGTCTTTTTGTCTTATTGACGGTGTCTTTTGCCTTGCAGAAACTTTGCAGATATAAGATACAATTTGCTAAACGCATGAAACTCAAGAAGAATGAAGACCAAAGTGTGGACACTGTGCCCCTTCTTAGAATTGGGAACAAAACACCCATGGAAGGAGTTACAGAGACAAAGTTTGGAGCTGTGATGAAAGGATGGACCATCTAGAGACTGCCATATCCAGGGATCCACCCCATAATCAGCTCCCAAACGCTGACACCATTGCATACACTAGCAAGATTTTGCTGAAAGGACCCAGATACAGCTGTCTCTTGTGAGACTCTGCCGGGGCCTAGCAAACACAGAAGTGGATGCTCACAGTCAGCTATTGGATGGATCACAGGGCCCCCAATGGTGGAGCTAGAGAAAGTACCCAAGGAGCTAAAGGGATCTGCAACCCTATAGGTGGAACAACATTATGAACTAACCAGTACCCTGGAGCTCTTGACTCTAGCTGCATATGTATCAAAAGATGGCCTAGTCGGCCATCACTGGAAAGAAAGGCCCATTGGACACACAAACTTTATATGCCCCAGTACAGGGGAACACCAGGGCCAAAAAAATGGGAATGGGTGGGTAGGGGAGTGGGGGGGAGGGTATGGGGGACTTTTGGGATAGCATTGGAAATGTAATTGAGAAAAATATGTAATAAAAAATATTAAAAATTTTTTAAAAAGTAAGTTCAACTCCAAATTAAAATGCTAGTGGTTTCTTCCCCACCATCCTATCGGTAGGATGCAGTCCAGGACCACAGTGGATGCCTGAGGCTCTATACAATACAGGATCCTCAACATCGCGGTAATGCTCACCTTTCTGCCTAGAGGGTGCACCGCACAGCTTGCCTTGGTGCATGTCAACTGTTAGTGGCACTCCTCATGCGCTTTGGAGTCATTATTAAATGACATTATTTGAACACAAGCACTGTCATTGATTACCACGGCTAACTGACAGATGGACAGAGATGGGAAATGCCAGAAGGGATGCGTTCTATCTCAGGAGGCCAGGTTTCACCATCCGATCTAGAAATGCACAACATTTAAAACTGAGCAACTGCTGAGCCCTGGGATCTTCCATTTAATGTTTTCAGACCATCAACTGCATGTTAATAACATTGAAAACACACACCCAAAGGCCAGAAAAGTGCTGCCTGTGACTCGGTCTTGCACTTTCTCCCATTCTGTCCATAGCTGAAATCGATAGGATGGCTTCTCTCAGGCAGTCAGCTCCTTACTGTGGGGCCAGCGTGTCTATCTAAGCATCTTCTGTGTCCTGCAGCACAGGTGCTCTGTTGGCAGTGTGGGGGAGGAGACTGGGCTGCATTCCTTCTTTACTGATACCCACCTGCTTCCAGTTTGTTAAACCACGATTAAATGGCAAGGAATCACCTCTTATTCTTATTAAAAAAAAAAAAAAAATCCAAACAACTAAACGCACAGAGGCTCACACTATCCCCTCTCTGAGGGCCCAAGGAAGACGATCTCACGAACATCCTCCTCCATCCAGTTCCTTCAGTTACTCCAAGAGAACAGTCTTTTTTTTTTTTTTTTTTTTTTTTTTGGTTTTTCAAGACAGGGCCAAGAGAACATTCTTAAAAGACTGAGGTGTGAATAGGCAATCCAGACAACACAATTTTAATCTTTTGGGAAGAATTTTACTTGTACAAAATCTAGCATGATAGAGAAATATGAAATATTTAGATGGATCAATGATCGGAATAAATAAGAATATTTGGGTTGCTTTTTGGTTCTGTTGTTTGTCTTTTTGTGGGTGCACATTTTTTAAACAGGTTCTCATTAAATAGATCAGGCTAGCATCACACTATCTTCCTTCCTCAGCCTCCCAAGCATCTGGAATTACAGGTCAGTGGCACCCTGCTGAGTACTAGGTGCCTAATTCTGGATGTAATAAAAAGATCGGAAGCCACGTGGTGGTGCATGCCTTTAATCCCAGCACTCAGGGGGCAGAGGCAGGCGGATTTCTGAGTTCAAGGCCAGCCTGGTCTACAGAGTGAGTTCCAGAACAGCCAGGGCTTCACAAAGAAACCCTGTCTCAAAAAACCAAAAAAAAAAAAAAAAAAAAAAAGAAAGAAAGAAAAAGATCAGAGACAAGAAACCGCTACCACAGCTTCCAGCCCTCACATCTGTCAGCGGGCCGGCAAGGAGTAGCCTGGCACTGGCGTTCCCAGACACAGCCCCCTGGTCCTCAGTCCTTGCTTTGTTTATCTGGCGATGAAGGGTTCCTAGGGAGGCTTAGCAGCTCCTCAATCCTCTGAGCATTTTCCTCAGGTTGAATCTTCTCCAAGCCACTTTCAATCTCCATCGGGAGGAGCTCAGTGACTTGCAGACTGCTTCTCCTACAATCAAAGGAAGAACACATGTCAAGTGCTGCTGTAGCACTTGATGTACAGAGACTGCGAACAAAGGGGCAGGGTCTGCCACACCCTCCCTGCTTTGCTCTGATACTTATGAGCAATGCTCCCCGCACTCACAATACAGACAGACTTCCTTCTCTCTTATGCTGCTCCACTTTCAGTCTAACCATGATTTCCAGTCCAGTACCAACATGGACTGGACAGCTACCATATTCTGGGACACTGTCCTGCAGCTCTTCCATGAGTAATGAATCTGTGCTAAGGCTTACATCTCAAAGCTGGGCTGCCCTCCTACCCTTCAGACCTGAGGGGCTGGGAGCCTCTGCCACTATGTAAACGCTCCCACCAGACCTGAGGCTCATGAAGACCATGCAATAATGACCTAGGTGGTCATATAGGATAATTCTACGGATACTTATTTAGGAAGAGCAGAATCATATACATATTTATGAAAAGTAGAATCAAATTTCTAACAGATCAGTTCTTCTCCTAAATAGAATCTTAGTATCTTTCTTTATCAAGGCCACCTACAACTTAAGTCTCAACCCAATCCAATTTGACCATTCTGCAACCCTACCTATGTCTAGTCTTCTATATTTTCTGCTAGGACAATTTTTAAAACCTTTTCTCTATATTATTTTTAAGCAGAGGCACAAATATAAAAAGTCACATAAACATTTAAACTAACTCTTTTTAGAAATACTATACACATACTCATGACACATCTACTCTATACATCTAAATTTTTTTTTTCTGGTTTTTCGAGACAGGGTTTCTCTGTATAGCCTTGGCTGTCCTGGAACTCACTTTGTAGACCAGGCTGGCCTTGAACTCAGAAATCTGCCTGCCTCTGCCTCCCGAGTGCTGGGACTAAAGGCGTGCGCCACCACACCCGGCGTGTCCACGTTTTTTTAAAAGAAGACTTTCTGACTTTCTTTCTTTTTTTCAGACTTATTTATTTTTTATGAGTATACTATAGCTGTCTTTAGACACACCAGAAGAGGGCATTGAGTGCCATTACAGATGGTTGTGAGGATTTGAACTCAGGACCTCTGGAGAGCAGTCAGTGCTCTTAACCGCTGAGCCGTTTCCGCAGCCCTAGCGTCTACATTTTTAGCATTGTTCTTCTTGGCTGAAGAACTCCCTCCTTACTATAGCATGTTACTGCTGTCACTGATAAACTCTCATTACGTGTTCCTATTTCCCCAAATGTTAATTCCTTCATAGCATTCTGTGTCATAACCAAATAGATAATATTCTTTCCTTTCCAATCCTTTTCTTAATCCTTTGTTTTTAAAAGAGAAGGCTTCTATAACATTTGGGGCACTGAAAATAAGTAGATGTTTCTATGGTTTTAATAATTGACAATATTAAATTTTATGTTAGCACTTAGAGGTTAAATGCTTCATCCTAGAACCTGGACAACCACAAGCTCGCTATGTTCTCTTACCACACAGAGGAAGAACAGAAGGAATGCTGAGAAGCAGAGAAAGTCTGGACAAAGGAAGGACTTAAAGTTAAGGAAAGTACCCATGGTCCTAGCTAACTCCTGCCCTCGAGGTTGCACATACAATACTCCAGTACTCAGGAGGCTGAGGCAGGAGGACTCTTAGAGTCTGAGGCTATGCTGAGCTCAATACTGAGACTTTCAAACAATGAAACCTAATTTACAGTCACACTGAAATTTAAGCTCAGTTTTCAAGGTTTTATTGGTTCCAAATTAATGCTTTTTCTCCTGTAGCGTTTAAGTCCTTGGGAAGAGACCTACTTAGTGTAATTACAAATGTATATCTGTAATTACAAATATGTGTGTGTGTGTAAAACACAAAAATTTCAAGTAAAAATCCTGAAAAAACCTACTCATCTGTCAATTAGAAAAGCAGCAACAATGACAGCAGACGTGGTCTCTGACGTCTACCCAGGAGCTAAATCGTGATGAACTCGAGTGCTCGCTCACTGGAGTGTGCAGACAGCAGCGCTGAGCCATCAGTCTCAGCATCCTATCTAGAAATGGAGATCACTAAATCAGGCCTGTTGGTACAGGCTGTTATCCCAGCTATCAAGAGGCTCAACAAAAAAGGATAAGGACTTCAAAGGCCAGACTGGGCAACCTGGTGAGATGCTGCTTCAAAGCAAAAATTAAAAGGTGCCTAGAGATTTAGTTCATTTTTGGAGTGCTTGAGAAGATCCTAGGAAATCTCTAGCACTGAAAATAAAACGGCGCTGTAGCTCATGAACTGATGATACAGAAGAAACGAACATGCTCATGCTTTGCAGTGGCCTCCATCCATGGACAACTAGCTTATCCACTTCAGCTCTTGGACTAGATCAAGAAGTCAAATTTCAAATATGGACACTTGTGGATAGAACAGTTTCACTTTTTCTCCCCATGAGAGCACGTCTCTGTATCTAAACCTGGAACTTGTGGTGATCACCTTGCCTCAGCTCCCTGGTGGATTAAAAATAGAAGCACCCATCTACATCACTGCCCCGCCCAAGGCTACAGAGGAGGGGGGCAGAAAGGCTTTCAGAGCTGGAGGAACTAGGTTATGAAAACCATCTTCCCGGCACAGCATGGCCACAACCTTGTGGCCACAGAGCAGCTGTGAACACCTGCACAACACTTGCACAAGGTTGGGCCAGCCAGAATTCCTTCATGGATACGAGAGAGGCTCAGGAGGCCCCGCCTGCCCCTGAGAATTTATGTAAAGTCTTTTAGTGGTTACTGAGGAAACAGAAGATGCTTTCTTCAGTAGCATAGGCTCTTTTAAGTTGCTTCTGCTCTTGTAAACAACCATTTACCAATGTTCTTGTAGAAAATCTAGTTAAACCTGATGCTGTCTCTCTCTCTCACACACACACAAGAGAGAGAGAGAGAGAGAGAGAGAGAGAGAGAGAGAGGAGAGAAAAAAAGGAAGGAAAGAAAGAAGTTCCAAGGAAGAAAGGAAGGAAAGACAGACAGACAGACAGACACACCTAAAGAAACAGCCTGGTCAGATTAAAAAGTAAAATCAGTGCCTTTCATTTTCCTGCTCCCTGATGGTCAGACTTAGAAGACAATACAGACTAGATGGACTGACAGCTCAGGAAGAGCAAACTGCCGCGGCCTGAGCAGTGCTTCTGAGAACCTCCATCCATTGTCTGGGCTGTGCCTTTCCAGGCTCCTTACCACTCTTCCAGCCTCTGCTCATGCAAGGCCTTCCTGTCTTTCTGCCTTCTCTCCTGAACCGTCTCACCAGAGTACTTCTCCAGGGCTATCAGCAAGCTTCCCATGGGCGCGCTGAGGGCAGAACACAAAGTTCAAGGACAAAGTCATTAGCTTGCTCACACAGGAGGGTCCTGATCATCTACAGTAGAGACACTTGTGCACGGTCAGGTACAGAGAAAATATGAAGGTATATTCTTCCTGGGTTGGACAATGAAGGAAATCAATCACTGTAGTTTCTTTAACTGGTATAAAACAGCAATAGATCTAGAAAATGGTTGGTTTGTTAAGTCATGTCCTTTGCCATGAGAGCTGATGAGCTGGCCCTGCCCCTCGCTGGCTGCAGCACTCAAGAGAACAGGTCTTGCACCTTGCCTGGGAAGCACAGTAGAGTTGGCCCTGGTGGAGGGGGAGCAGGTGAACTGGTCCAGTGGGTGTGAGCATAAGAGAGCTAGCCCTGCCACTCATCTGCTGTGATGTGGAGTGGGATAGGGGGTGATGCCCTCCGCACCCCTTACCCCTCACCTCCTGTGGTACTTGGGAGAGCTGGCCCAGAGGTCATAAGAGTGGAAAAGCTGACCCTGCATCTAGCCTGGACAGCACAATAGAGCTAATCCTGATGGAGAGGGAGTGGGTGAACCAGCTCCTAGAGCATGAGAGAAGGAGCAGCACTTAAGAGAGTGGGCCCCACACCTTGACTGGGCACAATGGCACTGGCTCTGGAGGCTTGAGGACATGAAAGTGGGAGAGCTGACCCTGCCTCCTGCCAATGGAAGCACTGGGTGGCTTAGATAGAAGTCAAGTAACCAGGGGCTGACCAGGTCAGCTAGCACCCTGATCCAGATCTAGGATCCTGAGTTGGGCCACCCTAAATTCTGTATCTTCTGTGAACCGTTAGGGCACATGTAAAGGTCAGTCCTACTGATGCAAAGCTGCAGGATCTCCACGACACAGGATAACCTGGAGGAGTCCTAGTGAGAATCCAATACTGAGGGTGTCACAGAAGCCAGAGATCTCAAACCAGAATGATGACTCATTGCAGTGAACATCTGCAAACCAAGGTGCGTGGGCAGAGGGGTGTACTGTGTGACACTGTGACACACCACAGCTTCCACGGTGCTTTCTGTGCGTTGCTGTGTTTCCTGTCTTGTTTGTGAGTGTGCTTTTTACTGGGGGAGGAAGAAGCTGCAAGGGCAAGGGCAAGGGTGGATACCAGGGGGTGGGGAGACAAGTGAGACTGGGGAGCATGATGGGAAGCTCACAATCAATACACAGTTAAAAAGACACAGAGAGAGAGTGGAAATGCAAGGACTAGTTTATCCATATAGCGCCAGCCCTGGAGGGGAAGACGTGATGGGAATCCTTTGGTGGAGGAAGGAAACTACTAGCTTTGAGGGACAGTCATTAAACATCTTCATACTCTAGAGTCTGCTGTACCTGACAGCTGCTATGTCACCAGGTCCATCCTAAGAGACTGATTTAGGGGCAGCAGTTAAGAGCACTTGTAGCTCTTGCAGACGACCCAGGTTTAATTTACACTGCTTCCAAGGAACCTAATGACCTATGTAGTCCTTTGAGGGCAGCAGGCATGCGTATATATATATATATACATATATATATATATACACACACACATATACACATACACACAATATGAAATAAAAAATAAATAAATATCAAAACCAAAACCAAAACAACTTCATTAGGACCTGGAGAGGAGACTTGAGCTTGGATGCCCAGCATCCATATAAAAAGTCAGGTGTGGCAGCATGTGCTCCTGTGCTGGGGAGGTAGAGACATATCAGCCGGGCGTGGTGATACACGCCTTTAATTCAAGCACTCAGGAGGCAGAGGCAGGCAGATCTCTGTGAATTCAAGGCCAGCCTGGTGTACAGAATAAGTTTTAAGACAGCCAAGGGTATACAGAGAAAAAACAAAAAACAAAAACCTGTAAAGTCCATAAATCTAGCTATGCATGATATATCATGCTTATAATCTTAGCACTCATGAAGTCAAGGATGATAACAAGGTCAAGTCTAGCCTAGCCTACAGAGCATCTCAAACCTCTCTGTCCCCTCCCTCCAGAAAAGAAAACCGTAATTTACAGTGTCTCCCAACCCTGACGGAGTGGTAGGAAAGTGGGTGGGTGGGAAAGCAGAGAGGAAGGATAACCCATTCAGAAGAATGTCAACTAAGGAAAACACGAGGCCAAAAAAAAAAAAAAAAAAAAAAAAGGAAAACACGAGGATGGCAGGACTAGACTGTCTTTGTAAGCGCCTTCCTAAAAACCGAGGTGCAAGGATGTCAAGGCAGTGTCAAAAGCACTGCAGCAAAGACAGCTGGGGACAGGATGACTGACGGGATGTTCACATGACCTCTCTACTTCATCACGTAGGAAAGAACTGCAATGGAACTGAACAGAGAGCCCCATGACTATGTAGCTCTGGCTGTCCTGGGTTCAATCCTCTCATAACCTCTCCCCCCCCAAATAAGGAATTGAATACTCACAGCCCTTGTTGACATAAGACATATATCTTTTAAAGTCTCTGAGGGCTAAATTTGCTCTTTATAGTTAATCTCTTTAGTAGACAAGACAGTTAGGCTAAACCAAGTGAACACTTACCCCAACAACGCTCCAATTATACTACCGGCCACCAGGCCTCGAACACCTAAGTTTATTCTGAAAAGACCTCCTGTGACAGCTATTAAAAAGGGGAAAGAAAACAATATTAAATCATCTTTAGATGCTACACTTCTATTTTCTCACAGTAAGAACACAGACCTCGGGCTGGAGAGATGGCTCAGTGGTTAAGAGCGCCAACTGCTCTTCCAAAGGTCCTGAGTTCAAATCCCAGCACCCACATGGTAGCTCACAACCATCCTTAATGAGATCTCACGTCTTCTTCCGGTGTGTCTGAAGACAGCTATAGTGTACTTACATATAATAATAAATGTTAAAAAAAAAAAAACAAAAACCAAAAACCATAGACCTCTAAGTGAGCTTTCCGAACCCAGCATGAATGGTGTAGTAACAGCCATGATGGTAACTTTCTGCCTGCTTTACAGTCAGAAAGAAAACATTTTGTAAATATGAACCCTCAGGCTCTCCTATGGCATTAATCCCAGTCTTTTCTTTTCCATTTCTTCTTAAAAGTTGACAGTTGGGCTGGTGAGATGGCTCAGTGGGTAAGAGCACCCGACTACTCTTCCGAAGGTCCAGAGTTCAAATCCCAGCAACCACATGGTGGCTCACAACCATCTGTAATGAGATCTGACTCCCTCTTCTGGAGTGTCTGAAGACAGCTGCAGTGTACTTACATATAATAAATAAATAAATCTTTAAAAAAAAAAAGTTGACAGCTTATTTCACCTTCCTCCATATCTTTCACCTCTTTCATCCCCCACATCCCATGTTCCCCTACCAGATAGATATCTCTGTATAGATCTGGCTGTCCTGCAACTTGCTCTTTAGACCAGCTGGCCTCGAACTCACAGAGTTCTGCCTGTCTCTGCCTTCCAAGTGCCGGACCATCTACAACAAGCAACAGTAACAACAAAGCCCTTCACCTGCCCCAGAAGACAATGCCCTCTCCTAGCCTCACTGGTCTGTACTGCAGAGGGTACTAAACTGTGCAATCAGGCAGACCTGCAGAGGCAGCATTTAGCATACAGTGCCACCTGCTGGCCAGTAATCAGAGTGCACCTCTTCTCACCAGAATTCCAATTCTAGGACACAGCTTAGAACCCATGCTGGCTTCAAACTGAGCAGGGAGCTGAGAATGACCTTGAACCTCTGACCTTCTGCCCTCTACTTTCTTATTGCTGAGTGTACAGTAGCTGTGTACCAGCACCTAGAGTGTATGTGGTGCTGAGGAATAAACCCAGCGAGCAGTGCGTAGGACAGGAGCACCCCACCAACTGCACTAATACATCCCAGCTATCTTTCCTCTTTACAACTAATGCCATCTAAGGTGGTAAAAAAAACTTTTGTGTTTAGTTTGAGGTTTATACTTTTATTTAATTATTATATATTCATTTACTTTTTCTATACTGATCTTGTTTCAACTGTCTTCCTTAAAAAAGAAAATTTAAGCCGGGCGTGGTGGCGCACGCCTTTAATCGCAGCACTCGGGAGGCAGAGGCAGGCGGATTTCTGAGTTCGAGGCCAGCCTGGTCTACAGAGTGAGTGCCAGGACACCCAGGGCTATACAGAGAAACCCTGTCTCGAAAAACCAAAAAAAAAAAAAAAAAATTTATAGCTGGGCTGGTAGTACAGAACTTGGGAGGCAGAGGCAGGTGGATCTCTGAGTTCGAGGCCAGCCTGGTCTACAGAGTGAGTTCCAGGACAGCCAGGGCTACATGGAGAAACCCTTTCTTTTTTTTTTTTTTTTTTTTTTAAGATTTATTTATTTATTTATTATATGTAAGTACACTGTAGCTGTCTTCAGACACTCCAGAAGAGGGAGTCAGATCTCGTTGTGAGCCACCATGTGGTTGCTGGGATTTGAACTCCAGACCTTCGGAAGAGCAGTCGGGTGCCCTTACCCACTGAGCCATCTCACCAGCCCGAGAAACCCTTTCTTAAAGAACAGAAAACAAACACTGTTTTCCACACATTCTGCTACTCTCCAGCCCACACTGCACTCAAGCATGAGGCGGCTGCTGCCCCTGGCTTCCAGTCGCTGAGTTCACAGCTATGAAGATACCGTGCCTGGCTGATGCTTCCCTCTGCTTGCTTAAATCTACAGTTGAGTTCTTTAGCAAATGTTTAATACTTTTGTGAGTGTAAAAATGTACATTTGTGTTTGTGCATGTGTGCACGTTTGTGTGAATGTGTGCATATGTACCACAGCATGTATGTAAAGTTCAAAGGACAACTTCAGATATGGCTCCTCACTCTCAAGAGAGGGTCACTCTGTTGTTTTTCCACCCTAACTGTCCAAGGACTCCCCCGTCTCTACATCCCATCTCCCAGTGGGAATGCTGGAATCACAGACACCTATGCTGTGTATCTAGCTGCCACAAGGGTTCTGAGGATTTGAACTCGGGCCCTTCCATCTGCATGGCAAGTGCTTTGCCCACTGAGTCCTAGCCCTAGTCCTGCAGTGAACTGTTACTTAACTCCCACTGCTGCATTAGCAACACCAGCTACTTTGACTACTGTCTAATTTCATATCTTTATCTATCTGTACGTGACGACTCATTACCATTACACTTTGACATGATTTGATCCTTTGTCACTTCTGTCCAAGAGATAGTTTCCTTCAGTGGCAATTTTCAACCCACACCCCACATCCCATTTTTCCATGTCTTGCTGTTAATACTGTTGAAAATGAACTTTTTATCCTTTTGAGACAAAGGCTCATGTGGGCCAGGCTAGCGCCAAACTCTATGCAGACAAGAATGAGTGTGACTTTGTGATCTTCCTACCTCCATCCCCCAAGTGCTGGATTCTGGGTGTGTGCTGTGAGTTCCAGCTTGAAAGCAGACAGCTCTGGAGTTGAACCCCATCCCTCACATGCTCTGCTTCTCCTGCCTAGATCGAGTCTAAATATTTTCCTGAGGAGCACGGGCACTGATGTCTGCTCTGAGTTTTATGATTTCCATGTCTGCTTCCTGGGAAGAGTCAGTCAACAATTCCTTGTAAGCTGTGACTAAAGTGTCTACCTTTAGCCAACGCATTTGTCCGTGGCTTAGAAAATGACACATGTAAGCTTCAGTTTACTTTATCTTTTCTGGCTTTTACTTTCTGTGCCCAGAAGTTACAAGCAACCAAGGAAGAGTAGCTTTCAGGGCCCGCACTCGTCTTTCCCGAGCACACACAGATCCCTACCATTGCTCTCTCTGGTTCTGTTCTGTTTTTTTTTTTAAAGGTATAGAGTTTTTAGATTCTGCCTAGATTAGCCTTGAACTTGTGGCCCCAAACATCACCAAAGCCTTAAGCTAACTGTGACAGAAGTTCCCGACTGTAACTGTTTTAAACAATTTTCTGGCTACGGCATTTCCTGTGCTCCTCTCTAGAGGGCTCCACGTGCCGGGATAAAAGGCACTCCTGTGCTCCATTTTAAATGGTCTATCACTGCTAGAGGAAAGGGGCTTTAAATAAACCCGAACTCTTGCCATGGGAAAATCTGATCTTCGTACTTCACAGCCCAGCCTCACCTCAAGCTACTTCCCATCCTTGTGCTTGTGCCCTGGTTAGCCCACTGTCCTCCAGTTTGCTCCTTCCCAGTCTGCCGGTGTCAGCTTAAATGATCAGAAAGGTCTCCTCCAACAACACCATCCATGTCACATCCATGTCACACCTACTTGTCACCTTCTGTCACAGGATCTGTTTTTGCCCGGCTTCATGGGCAACATTTAATGAAAGTGGAAGATCCTGTCTGTTTTAATAACCACCAAGGGTCAAATATGAGGCTATTCATAAGTATATTTCATATGAATGTTGAAAAAGATACAGTGTGAAGCCAATCAAAAAAATCTGCAGTTTAGATTCATAAATCCTATATGCTCTAAACATACTTGAAATTAAAATGTGAACAAGAATAAAACCGCCTTACCTCCTGCAATGGCAAAATGGCTCAAGGCGTCTTTATTTCGATACACAGTTAATCCAGTGTTCACTGTGCTGGGGAAGAAGGGAGAAAAAACCATTTCACTCAAAGAACACGCCATCCATTTCCTGGCTGCTACGTTCACTGAAATGAGTTTCAAAATATCCTATTAGAAGAAAGAAGGTAGGGCCCAGAGAGATGGCTCAGTTGTTAAGAGCACTGCATGCTCTTACAGAGGACCTGAGTTCAGATCCCAGCAACCACATGGTGGCTCACAACCATCCGTAATGAGATCTGGCGCCCTCTTCTGGAGTGTCTGACGACAGCTGCAGTGTACTTACATAAATAAATAAACACATCTTTTTAAAAAGGAAGGAAGAAGGCTCAGTGGTAGAGTGCTTCCTTATCATGAAAGTCTGGCACATCACATCACACTAGGCATGGTAGCTCACACCTCTAATCCAAGCATTTGATCTAGAAGCAAGAGGACCAGAAATTCAAACTCAGCCTCACCTACAGGTCAAGCTCAAAGCCAGACTGGGCTACATGAGACTGTCTTTGAAAAAAAACAAAAATGGGGATGGAGAGACGGCTCAGTGGTTAAGAGCACTGGATGATCTTCAAAGGACCCAGGTTCAATTCCCAGCACCCACATAGCGGCTCACAATTGTCTATAACTCCAGTTCCAGGAAATCTGACACAATCACACATAGGATACAGTAGGCAGAATACCAATATGCATAAAATAAAAATAAAATTTAAAAAATAACAAAAATTTTAAAAACAAACACAAAAGCAAACAAACAAAAAACAACCAGAAACAACAGTCCGATGATTTCAATTTCTAGCCCATGTCTAGGCCCCTTCAGCATGTTCTAGTCTAATATGCCTATGAGTTTTTAGGCAAATCTATCGAAGAATGTAACAACAATAAAATTTCCAGGACAAATTATTCATTCAAAACAGCAACTTATAAAGAAGGGCTCTGTACAAATTTTCTTTCTTCAAGACGCTAATTCTATCTTGGGCACGGTGGCACACTGTAATCCCAGGACTTGGGAGTGTAAGGCAAGAAGATTTCAAGTTTGAAGCTAGACTGGGGGCATAGTGAGTTTAAGTTCAGCCTAAGATACATGGCACGTTACCCAGCTCAAAAAAATGAAAAAAAAATCCCTATACCTGATTTTGACCACAAGTTGTAAAGCTCTGTCTGTATATTATTTTATATATTATTATGTACATATTATTATATACATTATTATATATTATATACATACAAGTTATTAAGAGAAAGGCATTAGGGGGCCAGTGACATGGATAAAGGCACCTGCTGCCAAGCCCAACCGAAGTTCAATTCCCCAGGAATTGCATGGTGGAAGGAGAGGACTGTAAGTTGGTCCTGGACTGCCACATGAACAGTATGGTGCAGGTGTGTGCAGACACAGCGCATGCAGGCATGCACTTAAAAGGAAAGGCATTTTGAATATTCTCATGTGAGTGTTCAGTTTCTTAAGACCTCTTGCTCCAAGGATGCACTCCTAAAAGAACACGGGCACGGTGGCACTCATCTGTAATCCCAGGACATGGAAGGCTAAGGCAGCCTGAGGTCAGCATAGACTACACTGAGTTCTAGGTCAGTCTGTGATACAGCAAGACACCTCCACCACCACCACCCGCCACCAAAACACGACAAAGACCGTCTTGTCCAACTGAGAACTTACTTAAATATGGTCACAAAAACTGCAGTTCTCCAACTCCAGCGCCAGCCATACCGGATGAAGCCCCTTGTGGCAGCACGGTGTGCACTTTGCTGAAAACAATTTGTTAAAATGCTGTGAGGTTTCAAGATAACCTGGACATTTTCCTTATTCTAAAACTTCAATAGCGAAATGTCAGCAGCAAATTACTCAGGTACACTGTGGTGTGTGAATGGCTCCCACAGACCCAAGAGTATGAATTGTGGCCATAGGGAGTGGCACTATTAGGAGGTGTGGCCTTGTTGGAAGAAGTTTGTCACTGTGGAGGCAGGCTTTGAAGTCTTAACATGCTCAAGCTACACCTAGTGTGGGACACAGTACAGTCTGCTTCTGCCTGCAGATCAAGATGTGAACCACAAAGTGTGACAACTGACTGCTTTGCGTACCCTACTCCACCCCTGGCCCAGGTCATCCACGACAACTTGAGCATCACTTAAGAACTCAGTTTATTCCCTGCATGGCCCCACTTTGGGAAGCTGTAGCATAATGGCTATGGGGACGACTGCATCTACTAGAGCTACCACAGAAGTTTACTGACAGAGCCTTTCAGGTTCCTGCCCTCAATAAGTCCAGCTGAACCTAACCTGCTGCTTGAAGAAAGCTGCCAAGTAAAACGGCATCAAGAAGGTAGTGAAATAAATATCAGAGCTACCCTAAATGCACACAGAGCTATACCAAATACCAGGTATCTTTCACAGTGATACCCACTCTTCCACCATTGTCACTGCCCTCAACGACCACTTTGTCAAGCTCATTTTCTGATATGACAACCAATTTGGCTAGGTAGCAGAGTGGTGAATCTCATGGTCCACCCAAACTTCAAAAAGTAGGAAGCCCGGCTAGGGCGTGGTGGCGCACGCCTTTAATCCCAGCACTCGGGAGGCAGAGACAGGCAGACTTCTGAGTTCAAGGCCAGCCTGGTCTACAAAGTGAGTTCCAGGACAGTCAGGGCTATACAGAGAAACCCTGTCTTGAAAAACCAAAAAAAAAAAAAAAAAAAAAAAAAAAAAAAAGTAGGAAGCCTTGGACCACCCATTCCAGCAAGAACACTAGAGAAAAGACCCTCAGTTGCTGGGTCCTAGCTCAGCCGCCAGGGCACTGTGCATCTCCTCTTAGTTTCCATTCCAGGGCCCTAGAAGAAGTAGAGGGGTTTAAGCAGGCCTACTCTCAAGTACCATCAATGAAGCTCACTGTTGGGATTGGAGAGACAGCTCAGCAATGAAGAACACCTGCTGTGGGGCTGGAGAGATGGCTCAGTGGTTAAGAGCACCGACTGCTCTGGTGAAGGTCCTGAGTTCAAATCCCAGCAACCACATGGTGGCTCACAACCATCTGTAATGGAATCTGATACCATCTTCTGGTGTGTCTGAAGACAGCTACAGTGTACTCACATACATAAAATAAATAATTCAAAAACAAAAAAAAACAAAAAACACCTGCTGTGCCGGGCATGGTGGGAGGCAGAGGCAGGCAAATTTGAGCTCAAGGCCAGCCTGGTCTACAGAGTGAGTTCCAGGACAGCCAGGATTATACAGAGAAACCCTGTCTCGAAAAAAACAAAAAAAAAAGAACACCTGCTGCTCTCCCAGAGAACTTTACAGTAACACATAGTGGCTCAAAACAATCCATCACTCTAGTTCCATGAAATCCAACACCCTCTTCTGACTCCTACAGACAGCAGGCATGCCTTGATACATACACATACATGCAGGCAAATTTCACTGTAACCCTCACCCCCAAAAGAAAGAAAATCTTCAAAAAGGGGGGGGGGCTAGTTTTAGTAGGTATAGAGGCACACACCTATGATCCTAGCACTTGAGGGGCAGAGGCAGTGGATCTCTGCATTCAAGGTCAGCCTAAGGTCAGCCTGATCTACATAGTGAGTTCCAAGACAGCCAGAGCTACATAGTGAGACTGTCTCTGAAAAAAAATAAAAGTGTGTGGAGGGGGTAGGGTGGGGTGGAGTCAGGGCAGCCAGCTGTGGGTGAGGTTCAGTCCATCCGCATCGTGTGGATCCAGGTTCGAACTATGGATGGGAAGGAGACCCACACTGTGAACTCTCTGTCCAGGTTGACCAAGGTGCAGGAGCTGAGGAAAAAGATTGAGGAGCTGTTTCACGGGGAACCCCAACTGCAGAGACTCTTTTACAGGGCAAACAGATAGAGGACGGCCACACACTTCCATTATGATGTGCGCAATCCAGCTGCTTGTGCATCAGTCTGGCACTGCCTCACAGTACAAAAGAACAGGACTCGCAGCTCAGACTCTGGCTATGGTGTGGGTCACAGTGAATCAGACAAGTCGTCCACACATGGTGAAGGGGCAGCTGAGGCTGATGACAATACTGTGGGGAGGACACGGACCCGGGGCTGTACAAGGTTAACTGGCAATATCATCGGTGCATGGTTTGAGGCCCAGGTGGCCCAGGTACAGAAGAGAGCCCTATCTGAGAAGAGCCCTATAGCTCCAGTGCCATTACGACCTCGGAGGATGACATCATGTACCATGTAAACTATCCAGAGCATGGAGAGGACGTTGTCAAAGCCAAGAATATTCATGCTCGAGCTCGCACTGTGATCCCGTGGGAGAACCTGGGGGTAGGTCAGGTGGTCGTGGCCACCTACAACGTGGACTACCCCAGGAAACGTGGCTAATGGTAAGATGTTGAGATCTGTAGGAAGCGCCAAACCAGGACAGCACGTGAGCTATACGGCAACATCACGCTCTTGAATGATTCTCGCTCAACAACTGTCGGATCGTATTTGTGGATGAAGTCTTGAAGATTGAGCTCCCTAACATTGCTAGCTCCTCACAACCCCCTCCTGCCCTCCGGAACACAGGGAAGATCGGCCCATCCTGCCGGCGCTGCAAGGATAATGAAAACAAACCATGTCGCAAGTGCCACATGTGTGGTGGGCGTGAGGCTCCCGAGAAACTGGTGTTGTGTGATGAGTGTGACATAACCTTCCACCTGTACTGCCTAAAGCCACAGCTTACCCGTGTCCCTCCTGAGCTGGAATGGCACTGCCCCAGCTGCCGAACTGACTCCAGCGAGGTGGTACAAGCAGGGGAGAAGCTGAAGGAAAGCAAGGAGGAGGCTAAGATTCCTCCTATGGTGCCATCGCCTTCGACGAGAGGACACAGAGCCTGAGCCCTGGACCCGGGAAGGCAAGGACTGCACTCAGCCCCTGGAGCTCACTATGCAGTACCCTGAAGGCTACTTGGAGACCTTGGCTAACAAGGAGAACAGGGAGCGCCGGCCAAGGCAAGCACCCTCATCTTCCAAAATAGGCAAAAGCAAGCGGCAGTCCACAGGCTCAACCATCCCCCGCCCCCGTGTCTCTAAGAAGAGCAAGCTGGAGCCATACACACTACCAGTGCAGCAGGCCAACCTCATCAAAGAGAAGGGCAACGCCAAGCTGTGGGATGATGTGCTAAGTTCATTTCAGGATGGGTCCCAGATCTTCCTGAGCAAGGTGAGAGAGGCTTTCCAGTGCATCTGCTGCCAGGAGCTGGTGTTCCGGCCAGTCATCACCGTTGTGTCAGCACAACCTTTGTAAGAACTGTCTGGACAGGTCCTTCCAGGCCCAAGTGTTCAGCTGCGCAGCCTGTCGCTACGAGCTGGACCACTGCTCCCTAACCCAGGTGAACCAGCCCTTGCAGACCGTTCTCAACGAGCTCTTCCCTGGCTATGGCAGCGGCTGGTGATGCCAAGACGAAGGCAGAGGGCTCATGGTTCCAAGTTCATAGCGTGTTTAGCTTGAAGGTGTTGTCCTTCCATGTCTGTCCCCCGCAACTCTTCTGATCTGGTCACCAGTTAACCAGGCACCTATAGGAATCCCATGTTCTGGCTACCAGTTAGTTGGACTTCTGGTTGTCATTCTTTCTCCCCCACCCCCACTCCACTTCTATAACAAAGCCTGTAATTTATTGTCCAAGAGAAGGAAAAAAAATGTTTTCTCTTTCCTAATTTTTTTTTCTTTTTTTTTGAGATGGGTTTAGAATCCACTGAGTTTCATACCAGGCCTCATGTCATGCTGGTAGGAGTTCTCCCCACACCAGTTGCCTAGAAACCATCTGCAGCCATCTTTGAAAAGCCGAGACATGTCTTCCTGGCAGCTATCTGTGTGCTTCATTCCAGGGTGGCCCCTGCAGCCGCCCCTCAAACCTTCATAGATGCCCTGGCCTGCTATTTGCCGACACGATTGCAGAGGGGAGCTGGCTGTGGCCTCAGGCCAGGGGACCAGCTGGGCTGAAGCTGCATGTGGCTTGGGCTGGTCACTTCTTCACTACCCTCACCACTGAGCATTGGATGTCCACCTTGGAAGCCTGGTTTTCAGAGTGTACACTGGCTGGGTGTCATGGAAGGCTGAGATGTGTTATCAGTTCCATCTCGTTTTTAACTCAGCAACTGAGAATTCTGAGGGTTTCTGTATTATGGGTTTTTTTGTATTTTTTTTTAAAGCGAGATAAATGGTTTCCTCAATGAATTTCTTTTGTAGTTAGAGCCTGTACTGAGGAAGATGTTTTCCTTGGTAGGTTTTGTTTCTTTTGTAACTTTACCAAAGTGTGCAGGTGTGTCTCATGGAAACTGAACCATTTACTACAGGCAGACTGGACAGCACAGTTCTAGGGGTTGTGTTTTTTCTGTGTGTGTGTGTGTGGGGGGGTGTTCCTTGTTAGATTGTTAACATATTGCAATAAAATAAAATTCTGTGTGGATGTTTTCTAAAGTTCCATATTTTTTTGTTCAGATTTTGGATCTCAATAAATTTTTTTCTACAGATATTAAAAAAAAAAAACCCCAAAACCCAGCAATGAACAGTGTTATTTTCAACTAAGCAGTCTGTCAATTAAATAGTAACTATAATGACAGTTATTAAACCAGCAATAGCAGTGCCTGTTACACTCAAGAGAAACTGGTGAAAAGAAAACAAACACTAAATGATAAAGAAATGCTTATTTAAAGGCAAGGATTGAAGTAATATAGATGTGGGGGGGGGGGTAGAGAAGAAAAAGATTTACTGAGAGTCCTTTATGCAAAAATAAGCTAATGGCTTAACCAGTAAAGAAGCTAGCCACTGGGGCTGAAGAGATGGCTCAGTGGTTAAGAGCACTAACTGCTCTTCCAAAGGTTCTGAGTTCAAATCCCAGCAACCACATGGTGGCTCACAACCATCCATAGTGAGATCTGATGTCTTCTGGCATGTCTGAAGACAGTTACAGTATACTTACATATAATAACAAATAGATCTTTTAAAAAATAAAAAGAAGCTAGACACTAAAGCCTGACCACACAGGTTTGAAAAGCTGGATTCAGTGGCCTGAAACCTAACTGTAGCACTCCTAAAATGACATGGGTTACAGAAACAGGAGACTCACCTAGAAATTGAGGGCCAGTTAGCCCAGAGTACACAGAGCACTGGTAGAAACAAGAGGGGACTCCCAACACTGTCCTCTGAATTTTACAAACTTACGAACATGCACACACTAATAATAATAATAATAATAATAATAATAATAATAATAATAATAATAAAAGTTAATGTATTCCCTCATTTACATTTAACAATCTTCTCTTCAGGAAAGTGCTTTAGTTCTAACTAGAGCTTCAGTGGAGAAGTTTGCCACCACTGTCATTAGGGTAGTAAGGAATAACTTCATAACTGAAAGGGATGCTGTCTATCTCCACAGCACATTTTCATCTAGGAGCCCATCAAACCTCAGGTCTGGTGTATCAAGTACATCATGAGATACAGTTTGTATTTGTTAGGATTATGAGAAAACCCATGTGAAGATCCTAACTTGTTATAATCTTGGGCAAGTCAAAACTTCTAGTATAGTGGACAGGGGAGCAAGAGAGGCTCAGCAGCAGAGAGCACTTGCTCCTCTTGCAGAGGACCTGAGTCTGGTCCCTAGCATCCATGGAAGGCAGCTCACAACTCCCCATAACTTCTAGCTCCCGGGTATTTGATGGCCTCTGTAGGTACCTATATATACACAGTATAAACACACACACACAAAGTAAAAACTAAATATTAAGTACTAAAATTGGTTATGTCTGAACTCATAGCTTTTAATAAATAGGTAGGGACAGCAACAGGTGTAGAAAGCACATACAGAGCAGAGCACACACACAGGACACGGTTAGTTCTCCACTGTGTACACCCACAGTCTGAAAGCAGTCACACCCTGGAGCACAGAGCACACTGACCATGGCTTGCTTTCCCTAAGAGAAATCTTGGTTCCACCTTAAACACAGCCCCGGGGAGGCAAAGGCAGGAAGATCCCTGTGAGTTTGAGTCCAGCCTGGTCACAAGTTCCACAACAGCCAGGGCTACAGAAAGAGACCTTGTCCTAAACAAAAATAGAAACGGAAAAAGTTCCTTGGAATTAGAGTAAAAGCTGAGGGCTGGTGAGATGGCTCAGTGGGTAAGAGCACCCGACTGCTCTTCCAAAGGTCCAGAGTTCAAATCCCAGCAACCACATGGTGGCTCACAACCATCCGTAACAAGATCTGGCGCCCTCTTCTGGAGTGTCTGAAGACAGCTACAGTGTACTTACATATAATAAATAAATAAATCTTTAAAAAAAAAAAAAAAAAGAGTAAAAGCTGAGCCAGCCAGAATTACTATGAGCTGAAAGCCAGACTAGACTACAAAGCAAGATTCTTCTTAAAACAAAACAAAATAAAACAACAAAACAAGAAGCATCTCAGGGGCAGAGAAACTACTTAAAAAGGACCTACGTGGGGCTGGAGAGATGGCTCAGCAATCCAACTCCCAGCAACCACATGGTGGCTCACAACCATCTGTAATGAGGTCTGACGCCCTCTTCTGGGGTGTCTGAAGATAGCTACAGTGTACTTACATAAATAAATAAATAAATCTTTAAAAAAGTAAAAAATAATAAAGGACCCACATGTCCCAAATACAAGGCAATGGGAGTATCAGAATAAAAGACAATGATGGAATATAAGTACTGAATAAATGAGACATTCTGAGTACATACAGATAGAAAAAAATTATAAATAGGAATCCCATGCTTCAGACCAACAAACTGGTCATGAGCAGGCCACATCAAATATGTGTTCCCAGAAGACACCCATGGAAGGAGTTACAGAGACAAAGTTTCGAGCTGTGATGAAAGGATGGACCATCTAGAGACTGCCGTATCCAGGGATCCATCCCATAATCAGCTTCTAAACGCTACACTAGCAAGATTTTGCATACACTAGCAAGATTTTGCTGAAAGGACCCAGATATAGCTGTCTCTTGTGAGACTATGCCGGGGCCTAGCAAACACAGGAGTGGATGCTCACAGTCAGCTATTGGATGTATCACAGGGCTCCCAATGGAGAAGCTAGATAAAGTACCCAAGGAGCTAAAGGGATCTGCAACCCTATAGTTGGAACAACATGATGAACTAACCAGTACCCCGGAGCTCTTGTCTCTAGCTGCATATGTATCGAAAGATGGCCTAGTCGGCCATCACTGGAAAGAGAGGCCCATTGAACTTGCAAACTTTATATGCCCCAATATAGGGGAATGCCAGGGCCAAAAGAATGGGAATGGGTGGGTAGGGAAGTGGGGGCGGTATGGGGGACTTTTGGGATAGCATTGGAAATGTAATTGAGGAAAATATGTAATAAAAAATATTAAAAATTTAAAAAAAAAAAAGAAACACACACACACAACAACAAAGAAGTAATGAGTGGTTTGGTTTCATTGTGTAGAATAAGTGAGTCAGTAACACTCTTTAAAAAAAAGAATGAGTTGAATTCTAAAAGCATAGGGTAAATAGAACTGGGATAGTACAAGAATCTATAAAGTACTTACTTCCTCCAAAGAAAGAAAGCAGGGATTTTATATTGTAAGAACCTGGAGATTTATTTTAACCAAGGAACTAAAAGTTCATACGCATCAGAGAACAAGCAGATGTGCCTCTGAAGGGAGGAGCTGAGATACCAACCCTAGGTACTACTGCCAAAAACACATCTACACCTTTTTCCCACTTCTCACAATTCTCTGTGTGTGTGTGTGTGTGCGTGTGTGTGCGTTCCTGCATTTGTGTGTGCATGTGTGTGTGTGTGTACAACTGCCCAAGGGCAAGACTGACAGAAACTGTTTCAGACTAAAGGATTCTTCAGAGGCATGAGGTAAATTCAGTATGTAATCTACCATCAGATTCGAAACCAAAAACCAAAAACCATCTTTCTTTTAAACAGGTAAACTGAAGAATTAGGAAATTCATCTAGGTACTTAGCATTAGTACTTCTGCAGTCAGTAAGAAGAGATCTGATTTCTCCACCTTGACATTCCAAACTCCTCCCAACCCAAGACCTAACAGAAACAGATGTAAAGAGAATAAATTGGTATGTCCGTAGGGATTAGGCCATTAATACTTACCACAGCATCAAATCGGTTATGATAAATCTCTGCTTGGCTCTGTTCAATGTAGCGCTTTTTAGCATAAATAAAGGCAGGTATGCCTCCATATGCCCAGCCAATGATGCCGGCTGAAACTGCTGCCCTGCAGATATAGTCAATCTCCTTTGAGAATCTCTGATGTTCACTAAAACACCAAAAAGAAAATGTCGTTAGGACATTACATGAAACACTGTGTTTTGAATTATTTCAGATGCTTACAACCTTATTTTTTGCTATGGGTGGAACTAATTAAATCCTTTTGTGAATTAATGCAGTTATAGAAGAGCAACACAAGTGCAAGTAACTACAGCACTCAGGAGGCTGGGGTAGGAGAAGGCACGAGTCTGAAGCCATCCTGTGCTGCACAATGAAACCCTGCTCCAAAAACAAAAGTAAACAGCAATACCTCTGTCTGATGCCATTAGAAAAGCAGCATAAGAAATAGCCTTGGGAAGAAGGGCACAAAGGGGAGCCTCCAGGATACTGCCCACAGAAACATAATTTATGAAAACCCATTAATAAAACACAGGTCTATTTTTCTAAATATACTATACAATCTTAGAAATAAAAAACTTTTTTTTTTTTTTTTTGGTTTTTTTTTCGAGACAGGGTCTCTCTGTGTAAGAAATAAAAAACTTTTAAGCTGGGTATAGAGACTAATATTTCCATTTTTAAATTCTAAGCTAATATAGATCACATGAACTCATGAGATTTTTGTTTGCTTATTTGTTTGTTGTTATTTTTGACAGGGTTTCTCTCTGTAGCTCTGGTTATCCTGGAAAACTCTCTGTAGACCAGGCTCTAGGGCCAGGACCCAAACTCACAGAGATCCTCCTGCCACTGTCTCCCAAATGCTGGGATTAAAGGTGTGTACCATCACCACCCAGCTTGAACTCATAAGATTTTTAAGACCAATACTTAAAGCATGGATTTCAAACACCTGAAATGTGAATTCTAAAGATGTCAAAACCCAGAGGCTGGAGAGATGACTCATTCAATGGTTAAGGGCATTTGTAGAAGACCCAGATTTAGTTCCCATCACCCACACAAAGGTTCATGTCTATACCTCCAATTTCAGGGGATCTGACTCGTCTGACCTCCTTGGGTACACAGTACCTACACAGTGAGCATACATACATACATGCAGGCAAACATTCAAAAACATGAAGTAAAAAAATGAATAAAAAAATCTCATTTTAAAAAAAAAAGAAGTTAAAGTCTAAACATTGGTTGTATGATATACTCAGACTATCACTACAAAAAGCACGGGAAGTCCTCACAATGGCCCCAGCTTATAGTCACAAAGGTTAAGAGGCTAGGCAGGAAAACCCCCGAGTCCTGGAGTCCCAGGCTCCTTGAGGAACCCAGCGAGAGCAGATTCTTTATGGAGAAAGCATCTCACATTGACCAGGAACTCCTGATCCTCCTGACTCCACCTCCCAAGTGCTAGCATTACAGGCTGCCGGGAACACGGACTATGTAGTAGGCAGCATGGGACGATCTAAAGTGAGGAGGAAATGTTTAATTCAAGTCATGCCTCTCAGATACATAAAAACTAGAACTTTTAAGAGTTTGCAGGATGCACTATTATATTTTTGGTTGCGAGCCTAGCCTTTAATGGCTGAGCCACCTCTCCAGCCCAAGATGGCCTCTTGAAATAGTTAAACAGTACTGCACTCCTACAGTGGCGCTAAGTGAGCCACTCTTTAGATTACTAGCTTTCGTCTGAAAGTGTTCACGATCACTGTCTTAGTCAGGGTTTCTATTCCTGCACAAACATCATGACCAAGAAGCAAGTTGGGGAGGAAAGGGCTTATTCAGCTTACAATTCCATGCTGCTGTTTATCACCAAGGAAGTCAGGACTGGAACTCAAACAGGTCAGGAAGCAGGAGCTGGTGCAGAGGCCATGGAGGGATGTTTCTTACTGGCTTGCTTCCCCTGGCTTGCTCAGCCTGCTCTCTTATAGAACCAAGACTACCAGCCCAGGGATGGTCCCACCCACAAGGGGCCTTTCCCCCTTGATCACTAATTGAGAAAATGCCTTACAGTTGGATCTCATGGAGGCATTTCCTCAACTGAAGCTCCTTTCTCTGTGATAACTCCAGCTGTGTCAAGTTGACACAAAACTAGCCAGTACAATCACTATACTCTTCCTTCGTGGACAAGAAACTTAAAACTCTTTAGAAAACAAACTCTTACTTTTACATTAGTAGGAAAATGGGCATAATTTATAGTTTATGTATTTTACAGAATTTTCAAAATCTAAATTAAAAACTGATCTACAGTAGGACTCAGGTAAAAATGTTTAAGGAGGAAGTTTAACAAGCTAGGAGGTCTCTACGCTTTGCCTCTTTGGTCCTGCAAACAGCTCAGTAAGTAGTATTTTCCTAGAGGTACTGCTATAAGAGCCCAAGCTGAGCTTGACTACACACTCCCGTGATCTGCAGCGCTTGGAAGGAATGCAGGGTCATCCTCAGCTGCACAGGCATCTGAGACTAACACGGGCTGTATGAGACCCCACAGGGAAGCTCCTCTAAGAAAGAAAACGAAATATAAAAATAAGTAAAGGCTCTAAACTGTCACAAAAGCAGCCAAAGATAATGGGGCTCAGTAACAGGATTGTCTCAACTCAGAAACAGTGGGACTGTAACCTGCAATCTGCTAAGTAGTATGCAGCCAGATCAACCTCTCTGAACCTTGGTTGTCCCTTTCATAGACAAAAGCATAAAAATTGCATTAGATTATTTTCCATGTTTCTTTTAGTTCCAGTACTCTACGGCTTAAAATACTGATAAAAATGACCATCTTCTGTGAGTCATGGTAGTACGGTAAGCACATATATTTTTTTTTCTCTTACACACTACACAAAAATCTTTCAAAAGCCTGGCAGTGGTGATACATGCCTTTAGTCCCAGCACTTACGAGGCAGAGGCAGGTGGATTTCTGAGTTCGAGGCCAGCCTGGTCCACAGAGTGAGTTCCAAGATAGCCCTGGAACTCATAGAGAAGCCCTGTCTCGAAAAACCAAAATAGAAAACTTTCAAAAATATACAAACTTTTGGGAGGTCCTCTGAGAAAAACTGACACATTATTTCATAAAACAAAGAGGATGGGGGCGGAGCAATGACTCAGCAGTTACCAGCATCGGGCCTTGGATTCCATTTCCCGAACCCACCAGGTAGCTCTCATGGTTATCAGGAAGGCACACAGACATACATGCAGGCAAGACACTCATACACATAAAATAAAAATAATTTTTAAAAAAACAAAAAGAGATGCTGAAACTAATAGAATTATTAAATACAAGTCTGCCAGCTCCCTTGTCCAAATTTATTATCACTTGATAACAGTGTAGTATGGTAAATTGCTTCATGAAAAGACATACTTTCATCGTTAATAAATTAATAAAGTTAAATAAATATCAGGTGAAAGTAATGCAGGATTAATCATTTACTCCTCACATAGTTTATTTTAGTATCCTCACATAGTTTATTTTAGTATCTTCTGCACAGGGAGATGGAGCTGGGCATGTAGCATCTTTGGCAGATGACCAACCCCCAGTAGGGAAAAAGAGAGAGAGACTCGGCCCAGAATCCCAGAAGACCGAGCTGTAATCCCAAAATCTGGGAAGTTGAGAATGGATTGTAGCTTTGCGTTTCAGGCTAGCTTGGTCTACAAGCACAGCAAAACTCTGTCTCAAAAAGGAGAGTTGGGGGACTAGAGAGATGGCTTGGCAGCTAAGATTGTGTACTAGTTTTACAGAGGACCCGGGTTCAGTTCTTAGAACCCCTGTCGGCTGACAGCGGGTAACTCCAGATCCAGGAGAACATGACAACTCTGGCTGAGGGCATGTGCACTCTACTGCCCATACCCAAATACCGACTCCCACATACAAGTAATTCTTAACAATGGAGGTGGGAACAAGGGGGCAGAGCTGGTGGAAGGTGCGGAGAGGAGGAGGACAGGAGAACAGTTGTCACTGGTTTTTTTTTTGTATGTGTGCAAAATAATAATGATAAATTAACAATTCTCTCTGTCCTTCCAGCTTCTAGAGTATATAAAGACATTACTGACAAAGAATGATCAAACGAAATACGAAAAAACAATATTAGTGTAGACTTCTAAATAAATAAAGTTCCCAGTGATACTACATGACAATAATCGAATGAGTCCAATTTTTCTACTATGTAGAGTTAGGGTATTGGTTTCACGAGAACGATACTGTCTTAAAAGAGTGTGACTCTGAGTGAGTCCGACTCAGAAGGCTGCGTGTCAACCAGGTCGACCGGACACTATCGGGGCAGAGAGAAGTTTCAGCGTCCTAGGGACCGCGCGCTGGAGCTCGCCCGGGCTGCGGCCGTCCCCCGAGCATCCCTCCCCACACACCCGAGGCATTTTTTACTCTTTGGCAAACAGCTGACGGAGGCGGTCCCATCCGGATTCCGGGGAACCGGGTTCTGAGACACCTGAACGCTGCTCCCGATCCTCCACAAAGCCTGGGCAATCCGCAGCCACAGCACCGGCAGCAAACACTCGGGGGAAAGGACCCCAAGCTCCGCAAAGGCGGCTGCGGGGTGCGGGTGGCGGCGCCCCCATGGCGCCCTCCTACCCGCAGAGAGACAGACACCCCGGTGTCGGCGGGCACCGTGGGAGAGGGTGACCTGGACAGCCCACTAGCGGCACGTTGGGGGACACTGAACCTCACATCCGGTCCCCAGCCGGCTCACTTCCGGAAGCTCTCGGAAAGGAGACCGGAAGCCCCGCCCCTAGCGCGCAAAGCCGGGGTGAGGGCGGGGCTCGGGACGTTGAAACTGGGACTGAGAGCTCTTTCGGTAGCGCAGGGTTGGGGGTGGTCAGTCGAGCCCCGGAAGTGAGTTGGCGGCCCTTTAGTTCATCTCAGTGATGTCCTTTGGCGTTTGCGCCTCGTAACTCTGGTCTTCTGGACCTGCTCAGCTTGAAGTGCTCAGGGGCTTAAGTGAGATGGCTCATTTAAGATGCAGAAGGCCACGCAGAAGAGGACAGTGCTTTATTCACTGCAAGCGCAGTGGGGAAAGAGGCAGGCGACGCGCTTCTAGGCCACGCCCTGGCGGGCCGGAGGAGCTTCCTGGGCGGAGCAGAGTCCACCCTGTTCCCTGAACCATAGGGCGCACCCCAAAAGGTCCAAGATTTAAAAACTACTTTTGAAATACCGGCTGTGGGCATTTTTTTCCCCATAACGTGGGCTCCACTACAAGTATCCGTATGCGTACTGCTCTGAGAAGGCAAAAGATCTAGAATTATCATTTAATAACTGAAACTATTATTTCCTGTTTCTTTCAACACAAGACAAAACCAAAAAACTTGTTTACTAAGGTAAAAATATTCCCAATCGATTTGTGTAATTTAGTTATTGGTCGTTACCACATATCTCATAGTCTTTGCAAACCCTTTCACCTACTTTTTTCTTTTCTAGTTAAAGTACCACAATGGATATACAGCTCGGTGGTGCTCTACAGTCACTTCCACAGAGTACCTAAATAAGTGATTGATTACAAACTTTCATGAGGATATAGTAATAGGATTTGGGAGTTGACTATGGGACATCTCTACAGATGAGGTTCAGGAAAGTGCCGTGAATGAAACCCCATCAGCATTTACTGCAGTGGTATAATTGCCTATTTGCTGATCTCTGTCAAGAGGACTGAAGCTGTGAATTCATCTCTGGATCTGGACTTAGGAATCACCAATCAGTCTATACCATGAAGTAGATGTTAAGTAATTTTCTTTGGAGGGAAGGAGGGTCCAAGATAGGGTTTCTCTTGTGTAGCCCTGGCTGTCACATAATTAGCTCTGAAGACCAGGCAGGCCTCCATCTCAGTGATCCACTTGCCTCAAGTAATTAAATGTTGAGTGAAGAATTCAGACCCCAATTCCTGGCTCTAGCTTGATGCCTGCTTGGTCTAGTTTTCAGAGGTGGTCACTGGGATTAGGGTCCCAGGGCCTGAAAGCCCAACAAAATGGTTGTGTTGACTGTCTCGCTTAGCTGTGAGAAGAGCTGAGTGCATTTCTTTGACACATTTGAGGTCCCGGAAATGATCCTTAGCACTTGAACTTTCTAGAATTAGGGTCGACGTGAATGAGGACAGGGCAGATTGGGCAAACACTAACAAAATCATTTACCTATGGGGACTGGAGAGATGGCTCAGTCGTTAAGGGCATTGGCTGCTCTTCTAAGAGATCATGAGTTCAATTCCCAGCAACTATATGGTGGCTCACAACCATCTGTAATGGAATCTGATCTTCCCTTCCGATGTGCATGAAGACAGGGTGCTCAAATACATAAAATGTTAAAAATCATTACATATAGCTGAGATGTCCCCAGGATCCTCCATCCTGTAGAGACAAACGAGGTCTTACTTAGTACCAGGTAGATTTCACAAACTCTTCAGCTCCCTTTCCCATTTAGGTGGTACTGGGAAATGCTCCTATGCCAGGCGAGTGTCCTACCACTCACCTACATCCTAGCCCCAAAGACTCAAAGTTGCCTTTAGTACCTAGTACCGAGAATTTTCCTAGGCCCTTGGTCATGGTCCACCTCACCGCTCCACCTTAACTCTCTCTCTTACTCAGCCTCCCACATTCTCGAAGCTACCAGACCTTACCTTCTTTTACCAGCAGAGAAACACTCTGCCTCTTCTGTTCTCTGATTTTTGTTTTGTTTGGTTTTTCGAGACAGGGTTTCTCTGTGTAGCCCTGGCTGTCCTGGAACTCACTCTGTAGACCAGGCTGGCCTTGAACTCAGAAATCCGCTGCCTCTGCCTCCCAAGTACTGGGAATAAAGGCATATGCCACCACCACCCAGCTCTGTTCTCTGATCTTGAAGGGTCTCAAAGCAATAAGTCAAAACGTTGTCATGGGGAGTAGTCAAAATACCGTCTAACAGACACAGCTCTCTCACCCTCAGGACATGGACTTGCCATCACCATTAGTGAAGGGTTTCAATCATCTCCGTCTGGAACCACCGCTTATCCCTCAGCCCAGCTGAGTTCTGCTCATCAAACCCAACCGCTTTTTCCACGGTCACTTTTCTCTTGGGTCAGCAGGTTCTCTTTCCCAGGTTCACCAAGTACAACTCTTACAAAACATATTATATTTGGTTATATTGAAAACAATAGTAACCTTTTCTATAGTAAATAAATGTCTGAGGAGCAAATGGTTACGTTTAGGACCGAACTAGTATTAATGATAACAGAAATCTTCAAAAGTGTGACCATACAAACCATTTTCGAAATCACACACTTTACATACCATTACCCATCATTCGCATACCATCTACAGTGAGGTACACAGGCAAGAGTAAGATCCAAGTAACTTTTGTTGTTTTTAAAAAAAGATAGTCCTTACTACTCCAGGGCAAGTAAGGATCTGCACTGATCCATTTCTCACAGTGTATCTCATCCCCACTGGAGCAAGTAACCAGGCAATTTAAAAAAGAGACTTTAGTTAGAGCAGGCGAGTGTATCCATCCATTCCCACTCACTCATCCCAATAGCTGTTCAGTAACTTCTGCGTGAGGCACTGTGCTGATAATGGAGACGTCAAGAGCAGCGAAACATCATTCTCGTCCATTAGTAAGCGTACAGAGCATGGGGGAAACAGGCACGTAACAACAAAGCAGCATGATGGCGCAGAACACAGGCGTGAGCCGCCAACTGCCAAGGAGGTTCAGAGGTGCTGCTGGAGTCCAAGAAAGTACTCCAATAATAACCTCCTACAGGAGTAAAAGCGAAAGCTGAGTGCTCTATAAATTGCCACCTCATGATATGTTCACATATGAAGATTGCAGTCTCTGCAAACTGAGCTGATCCTGCTGCTACAAATTTAAGATGGCAAAATAAAAGATGTGCAAAAGGTGAGACAGGACCTCATGTAGCCAGGCTCTCCTTGAACTCCCATGTAGCTGAGGGTGGCCACGAATTCATCTTCCTGCCTCTCGCTTCAGAAGTGCTAGTATTACAGGGGCATAGTTCTTTAGTGAGACTGCTTCCTGAAAGTACTGGGAAATTTCTCTTAACCTCCTTCAGAGAGAATAAAAAGGGCATGAAGGCACAAAATGGGAATCTGAAATCCAACTGCAGAAGTTACTCGTTCCACTGAGGCATTATGGAAACCTCCTGAGTGCCAGAGAATTTATGCGTTTACAAAACAGAGCACAGCCACTGGCCTCCTTCAGACTCCAGAGGAAGCAATCGCTGTGGTATTTTTCACAAACTCCAAAGGGTTTCTACATAGAAATAAAGCAACAGAATCAAACCTAAAATAACTTCAGAGTTGCTTGTGTATTGTACTAGTTCCAAACGATGGATGGTCTGCTGCAAATAACAGGACAAAGCATCTTCACATGGTCACAGTGCATTTCACAGTGATAACACACGTAGATGACCCGAGGCACAAGCTGTGACTGATCATAAGAAAACGACGGTTAGAATGCAGTTCCAAAGCCTTATCTCATGATTTCAAAGAGCTGAGCTGTTTCATTTCCGCTCATTACACACATACTAGATCATACTCAAGAGTCCCTCTGGCTTCAACATGATAAGGAAAACTGGATGTTTGGCTTGTCCAAAAGTGTTCAAGGTACAGGCATCATCATGATCATGGTATTCCACCACAGAGCATCTCAGATCCACTGTCAGGATTCTGGTCCTGGGACGGATACTACAGTTCAGTTTTCAAATGTCTGGGAACGATCTGATAATAATCTTTTCTTCTTGTTACATTATAGGACAGGAATTTGGAATAGTCAGTCAAGAGGTTCTCCCAGTAACAGGTGATGTCATCCATCTGCAAATGGTTTATGATGAACTGGCTTCCCCTGGACAGAAGATTAACAAGAATATTATACATCACAGGCTACATATGGTTGGGTAATTTATCATGAGCCTCGTTCCAAGTATTTGATTTGATTTAACTCAGCCGTTTCTCACAAACAACCGTACAGCTATCATAATCCACACGCATTTAGCAATAAACTTAACATTTGTTTCTTAAAAGCAAGCATTGCTCCAGCTAATATTCATTTTTAAGCACTTGAATTTTGTTGTTTTGTTTTGGTCCTGGTTTGGCGTTTTGAGACTTCTGACTCTTTCATATGATTCACTTCATAGCCCAGGCTATCCTGAAACTCAAAGCAATTCTCCCTTCAGTCTCTTCATTGCTGGGATTACAGGTATGAGTCACCATGCCCAGCTAAAAACATTTGTCTTAGTTCCTCTTAGACTGAGGTCCAGGGCCTGGAGAGGGGCTGGCTTCAGTAGTTAAGAGTTGGGACTCTTACAAAGGAGCATGCGTGCCTCAGATTCCAGCTCTAGGGGTTCCATGCCCCTGACCTCTGACCTCCTGGGCACTAGCACTGACATGTACACACCCACACATAGACACGCAAATACACATACAACTTAGAAACAGGTAACTCTCCTCTGAAAGGCTGTAGTCTATTTGTCTAGCTATGGAACACTTGTGAAAGTGTGGACTATTTGCCTCCTGGGAAGCTTTCACTCTGGACTGTCTTCGTAATGAAGCTGAGGTGTGGACATTATCATGGTAACTATATGTAGACAACTTTAGGACAGATGAGACTGACAAGAAGGGACAAATGAATAGAGCTTACCTTTTAGCAATTTCCTGAGCGATATCATCATTCGCTTTTACAAACTGCAACAGCTCCCTAAAAGGACAAGAACCACAACACTGTCGAGGTTGGGAGGGAGGGGGATGGCTCAGCTGCTAAGGGACCTGGGTATGGTGGCTTGTGCTTTTAATTCCTGTGCTAGTAAGGTAGAGGCCAATGGAAACCTGGAGCTTGCTGGCCGCTAGCCAATTCTCAGGGCAAGCCCAAGGTCCCAGTGAAAGACTCTGTCTCAAAAAAAACAAAATGTATGGCCCCTGAAGAGTAACAGGTAAGGTTGACCTCTGGCCTTCATACACACACGAAAATCATGAGCTTTTAAAATGTAGGTCACTCTCATTAATACCAAAGCAGAAAGACAACTGATAAGTCTGTAGATAGGTAGGTTGAACATAATTTCTTTAAAGCAAAGAGATTAGGATGCCTAAAGAAAATAATAGCAAAAAAAAAAAAAAAAGCTAAATACAACAAAACCGGGAATGGTGTGGGGCATGGTGTATGCCGCTATTCCCAGCACATGGAAGGTAGAAGCAGGAGGATTAGAAGTTTAAGGCTACCTTGACTATATAGCAAGTTTGAAGACAGTTACACAAAACCATGACTCAAAAAAAAAAAAAAGTAAAGATATATTGTTGGCTCTCACTATTATTTATCATGCTAATTCTATTATATAGGCTTGGGATATATTTTTGAGAAAAAAAGACCCAAAAATATGTATGACAATCATAAAAAGAAATCAAGTGTGAAAAATGATTTCTGGGGCCAGTAAAATGGCTCAGCAGGTGACAGCAGAAGCCTGACAGGCTGAGTCTACCCTTGAAGCCAAGGTGAAAGGCTGGATGGGGCAGTGTGCATCTGCAACTACAGCAAGAGGCAGGGACAGGGAAATCCGGTAGGAAGCCGAAGGCCAGCAAGACTTGTATGCAACACAGCAGCAGAAACAAGAGACGCCGCCTCAGCCAGGTGGAGGGCAAGACCAGACTCCCGGAAGTCGTTCTCTGACCACCACACATATGCAGTGCAACGTGCATATACTCGGTCACAGTTGTCCATTCCCTCTGCTTCCCACCCAATGTATGAATAAAAAATCTAAATTCCAAACTTATCTCCAAATTCTTGTTCTAGCCAGAGGACAGAACTGGGTTCCCACTTCTGGCCCTTCTCCATACCTTTTTCTCTCTCCTCCCATCATGAACACGACTATCTACAAGGGCTTCACTTGGACCAACTCTTACCCTGTACCTGAAATCCTAATGACAGCATGACAAGACCAAATCTATCCTCAGTTGTTGAAAGATCAAAGCCTTTTCAGTTCATCGGCATGTTACATTGAAAATGGCACTTTAAATTAAAGCAACTTGTCATGGTTTGAATATGCTTGGCCCAGGGAGTGGCCTTGCTAGAATAAGTGTGTCACTGTGGGTGTAGGCTTAACACCCTCACCCTAGCTTCCTGGAAGTCAGTATTCTGCTAGGAGCCTTCAGATGAAGATATAGACCTCTCAGCTCTACCTGAACCATGCCTGTCTGGATGCTGCCATGCTTCTGCCTTGATGATGATGGACTGAACCTCTGAACCTGTAAGCCAGTTAGATGTTGTTCTTTATAAGACTTGCCTTGGTCATGGTGTCTGCTCACAGCAGTAAAACCCTAACTAAGACACACCTCAACTTAAATTTATAACCTACCTAAATAATGCACAACACTATACAATGTGTACAGGCCACGTATTTCAAGGAGGAAGAAGCTTTCACTTGAAAATGAAATCATCCCGAAAACGTAAGTGGCTGTACTTAAGATGAGTGCTTACTGGACATTGGAGAGGTCGGTCTTGACTGGGATGTAGTGAACCCACGGCTTTAGTTGTGGGTAGAAGAACTCCACCCACTCATCACCAACATGGAAGACCAGCGAGCCACACAAGAAGAGGTGTTTGAACCGGAAGCTTGCAGCTACACCTCGAAAATTAAACAGGTATCTGGAAAAGAGAAAAAAAACACACTTCATTGTGTACAGCTGCTACCAGGAACAGGACCTTCCCCCATGCCTCCTTTCCCTCACTCCCATCTCTGCTTGGATGATTTCCTCCTTCCCTTTCTAATTATATCTTTCATTTTATTGTTTGAGACAGGATATGCTGGCTAGTTGTAAGCTTGACACCAACTAGAGTCCTTTGGGAAGGATTCTCAGTTGAAAAGCATCCTCTATCAGTTTGCCTACAAGCAAGTGTGTAGGGCATTTCCTTGATTGACTGAAAGCCAGATTGATTGGGAAAGCCCAGCACACTGTGGGTGGTGCCACCCATGGAAAGGTGGTCCTATATAAGGGCTATGGTAGTGCCACCCATGGAAAGGGGGTCCTATATAAGGGCTATAAGGAAGGGGGCTGAGCAGGCCATGGGGAGCAAGCAGTAAATAGCACCCCTCCATGGCCTCTGCTCTGGTCCCTGGCTTCAGGTTTCTGCCGTGAATTCCTGCTCTGATTTCCCCAGATGATGAACTAGAGGCTATAAATTGGCATAAATCCTTTCTCCCCAAGTGGATTTTGGTCATGGTGTTTAATGACAGCAATAGAAACAGCAACTATAGCATGGCCTCACGTTTTACCTTGGGCTGGCCTTGGCCTCCCAGAACTCCTCCTGCCTTATGCTCCCAAGTGCTGAGACTGTAGGCATGGAGCCCCATTCTCAGTCTTCAAGGACACATCAGTGTGTATCTGTGAAGTTCCCATACACTCCTGGCTTTTCCTGGGTTGGATTTGCAGGTTGTTCCAGGAATGTCAGGTAAACAAGAGGAAATAATTTCTCCAGAAAGAGCTACATGAGGCCAGCAGCGGTGTGCTGGGTGGAAAACAGATAGGAAATAGTATTTCAGAAAGAAATAGTAGGGTTTGGTTTCGTTTGGTTTTTGTAGATTTCAGACATACATGAAAAAATTTCATTCAATGATGTACATTAAAAACAAAAAAATAAAGTAAAATTTTTTAATTTTTTTTTTAATTTTTTATTTTTGGTTTTTCGAGACAGGGTTTCTCTGTATAGCCCTGGCTGTCCTGGAACTCACTCTGTAGACCAGGCTGGCCTCGAACTCAGAAATCCGCCTGCCTCTGCCTCCCAAGTGCTGGGATTAAAGGCGTGCGCCACCATGCCCAATTCGTAAATAAATATTTTTTAAAAACAAAGAATGCTGGGCATGGTGGCGCACACCTTTAATCCCAGTACTTGGGAGGCAGAGGCAGGTGGATTTCTGAGTTCGAGGCCAGCTATACAGAGAAACCCTGTCTTGAAACACACACCCCCCCCCAAAAAAAACCCACAAAAAACAAACAAACAAAAAACACCACCACCAAAAAACTGGATTGTACCAATGGTTCCGCAGGTGCTCACATTAAATTTCCAGAGCACAGAGGGTGGAAGGGGAGAACCATCCCCAGTGAGCTGTAGTAGAATGACCTCCACATGAATACGGCGGCACACATGCACTCAACAGGAGATAAATACATGTAAAAGATAGATTTTGAAAAGAAAAAGCTCCACACTGGGCATAAGGGAACATGCCTGCAATCCCAGCACCGGGAAGGTAGAGACAGGAGGATCAGGAGGTCAAGTCAGCCTTAGCCAGAGACTGAGTTATAGAGTAAGTCAGGTTCCCAACCCTTTTGTTTCCCCTTGTGTAGTTCAAGTCAAAGAGGGTCCCTCTTCTCGGACATCATCCTCCTCTTCCAAAGTGCAGGAGAACAAGCCTAAGCCAACCCGTCCTCAAAGAGAAGCTCCCTGGAAAAGCCCTCTGAGAAAAGGCTGCTCTCTTCTCAGCATTTCTCATGTGTGTGCCTGCCTCGAACAGAGGAGCACCTGCCCTACATTACACTCCCGCTGGGTGTAGCCATTGTCCTCACCTCCAAGTCCCATCCTAACTGTCCTCCAAGCCTCAGTTTACCTTCTTAGCCAATTCTTGGTGCTGGTGTTTCATTGTAACATTTGTCTGTTTGTTAAATGATGGGACTGAACCTAGGGCGTCCTGTACATGTCTACTGCCATGTTGTCACTGCAATCCCCATCGTAACAGTTACTACTGGGATAAACAGGTAACTAACTATGGAGGAAGGAGAAGGAAGAGAGGGAGGGCTGGAGGGGCGGAGAAGTGGAAGTCTTACCTGTATTTGCAGTGATCTATGAGGTGTACATCCTTAGCGGCTGGCTTTCCCAGAGTATCCTGTGGGTGGACAGGAAGTTATCACCACGAGCAATGGCAGTTATGGGCAGATGCGCTGTTAAAACATTTCACCAACATAACCTCATTTAAGCATCAGAATGAACCTAACACTCCCAGGAGACATTATTATCTTCACTAGACCAGAGGTTTCAAACTGGGACTTACTCAGTGTCAACATGGTCTTAATAAATAGCAACAAGGGTTTGACTCGGGTGTATTTGGTTTTATAGTCTAAGCTCACCTGAAGTCATGCTACCTTCTTTTGAACTAAGAGGCCATGGTGTATAGCCCACCTCACTGAGACACACACACACACACACACACACACACACGGTCATAAGTGCTGGCTTATGGAGCTTACAGTTGGAACTCACAAAGACATTTGTCAGGCCTAGAAAGTCTCGACAAATAAATATGCAAGCCACTGCTATCATTTCACTAGGTGGCATGATACTTCTCACAAAAGCCCAGATCTGTGGCCTGGCTTGGCAGCCCAGACCATGCCTGAAATCCCAATGGGGCATTTTACTGTTGAAGTTCAAGTGAAGGTGGAGGCAGGATAATCAGGAGTACAAGGTCACCCTCAGCTACGTAAAAAACTCAAGGCCAGTTTAGGCTACAAAAGACCCTATCTCAAAATCAATACATCAATAATAAAAACCCAGCTTTCTAAATTTTCTCAAAGAAAAATGATGATGATGATGATGATGGTGATGGTGGTGGTGGTAGTGGTGATGATAATGCAGATTGTGGTGGCTTAAATATGTGTAGCCCGTGGGAAGTGGAATTATTAGGATTGAATATGCTTGGCCCACAGGGAGTGGCACTATTAAGAGGTGTGGCCTTGTTGGAATAGGTGAGGCCTTGTTAGAGTAAACTCCTCCTGCTCAAGCTTCGCCCAGTGCAGAAGAGAGTCCCCCAAAAGGGTCCCCCAAGACAGAACTCAGCTCCTTCAGCACCATGTCTACCTGCATGCTGCCATGCTTCTGACCATGCTGATAATGGGCTGAACCTCTGAACCTGTAAGCCAGCCCCAGTTCAATGTTTTCCTTCTAAGAGTTGCCTTGGCCATAGTGTCTCTTCACAGCAATGAAGCCCTAACTAAGACACAGATCTAACACACCAAGCTCTTATCCCTACTTGGCGGCAGTCATCTGGAGCTGTCCGTCCTCTGCCTGACCCTTTTCTCTTTACTTCCTTCTCTCCCTCCACAGAAGAGGCTGACAACATGTGCGCTGAATTAATGGACTCTTTCATTTCTTTGTTTCTGCTCTCCTTTCCCTGTCTTGTTTTTCCGGACAGGTTTTCATAGCCCAGGCTTGGCTCAAAGTCACTAATATGAGGATGTCTTTGAATTCCTATTATTGTTATCCAAAGGCTTCTTGAACTCATTTGTTCCTGTTTGATTAAAACTGTATAACAGAAGCCGGGCGTGGTGGCGCACGCCTTTAATCCCAGCACTCGGGAGGCAGAGGCAGGCGGATTTCTGAGTTCGAGGCCAGCCTGGTCTACAAAGTGAGTTCCAGGACAGCCAGGGCTACACAGAGAAACCCTGTCTCAAAAAACCAAAAAAAAAAAAAAAAACAAACAAACAAACAAAAAACTGTATAACATAGGCTAAGGATACAGCTGGAGAGATGGCTCAGTAGTTAAAAAAGAACTCGCTGCTCTTGCAGAGGAGCTGGGCTCAATCCCAAGCATCCTGGTGGCGGCTTACAAATGTCCGTAACTCCAGCAGTCACCAGGCACATACACGTGTGCACACCCATACTTGCAGGCAAAACACTCATACACATAAAATAAAAAAATTTAAATTAAAAAATAATAGGCTTCAGCCTCCAAACGCTGACACCATTGCATACACTAGCAAGATTTTGCTGAAAGGACCCAGATATAGCTGTCTCTTGTGAGACTATGCCGGGGCCTAGCAAACACAGAAGTGGATGCTCACAGTCAGCTATTGGATGGATCACAGGGCCCCCAATGGAGGAGCTAGAGAAAGTACCCAAGGAGCTAAAGGGAACTGCAACCCTATAGGTGGAACAACATTATGAACTAACCAGTACCCCGGAGCTCTTGACTCTAGCTGCATATGTATCAAAAGATGGCCTAGTCGGCCATCACTGGAAAGAGAGGCCCATTGGACATGCAAACTTTATATGCCCCAGTACAGGGGAACGCCAGGGCCAAAAAGTGGGAGTGGGTGGGTAGGGAAGTGTGTGTGTGGGGGGAGGGTATGGGGGACTTTTGGGATAGCATTGGAAATGTAAATGAGGAAAATACCTAATAAAAAATATTAAAAAAGAAAAAAATAGGCTAATGGTGTATAGCTCAAGGCTAGAGTGTTTGTCTAGCATTCCGAGGCAAGGGTTCAAACCCCAGTATAGGAACACAACAAAAAATGTACACATGAAACTTATGTAAAAAAATGCATCCACTGCAGATACAGTTTTCTCCATGACGCTGAAAGCGTTCTTCTTATATGCTGTGTTGAAATTGCAAACGAGGAAATTAGGACTTTATGTTCGTTCTTATGGCAAGAAGTCAGTCAGGACAGACGGACCTCAGAGCTAAAGGCCACATTTCTCTGACTTTAATGAAATGAAGATTCCTGGAACCTGGGCCCCAGAGTTAGTCACTGAGTTCATTGTTTAAGCTCTTCAGCGACTGAGAACCATTCCTGAACACCAGGGATTGGTAAACGACAGCCCACGGCACCACACATGCTATAGAACCAATGGACTAGATATTTTCATTTCAAGTGACTGGGGAGAATCAAGGGAAAGAAAAATATTTTTGATATGTGAAAATCCCATGAAATGCAGGAGTAGTGGCACATGACTTTAATCCCAGAACTCAGAAGAAGGAGATGGATCTGTGAGTTCAAGGCCAGCCTGTTCTACATACTGAGTCCAGGACAGCCAGGGCTACATTATGACACCCGACTCAAAGATAAAAACAAGGGCTGGAGAGATGGCTCAGTGGCTAAGAGCACTCACTGCTCTTCTGAAGGTCCTGAGTTCAAATCCCAGCAACCACATGGTGGCTCACAACCATCTGTAATGAGATCTGGCACCCTCTTCTGGAGTGTCTGAACACAGCTACAGTGTACAATAAATAAATAAATCTTGAAAATAAAAACAAAACAACAACAAAAAAAAAGAAAAAAATTACATAAAATTCAAATTTCATATGAAATCCAGATTTTGGTGTCCATAAATAATAACTAGGAATAGTCACAATGTGAGAGCTGCCTCTGCTACAGCAGGCCATGCAGTAATGACGTGGGTAGCCCCACATTTACTATCTGGCCACTCACAGGAAAAGCTTACACTCAACTCTTACAGGGTTTCTCTGTATAGCCCTGGCTGTCCTGGAACTCACTTTGTAGACCAGACTGGCCTCGAACTCAGAAATCTGCCTGCCTCTGCCTCCTGAGTGCTGGGATTAAAGGCGTGTGCTACCACGCCAGGCTTACACTCAACTCTTGAGAGTTGCTGACACCCAGCATAGCAGGGCGAGTGAACCCTGGGAGACAGCTATTTACACATATGCTAACACCTTCGCAGGGAACCTGCTCTGCGCTCATCTCACCACTGAGAGGAAGCCTAATCTCAAACTCTACCCAGATGGCAACGTTCTTAGAGTCAGCACTGCTGTGGTTCAATTCAGACGGTTGCTGATTACTTTCATAGACTTCCAGGCCTGGTTTTTGGTGTACTCGGCATCGACGAGCTTTGGATTTTTCCGAGATAGGAGAATGAGAGGATCTCTTTCTGGGCTTGTCCTACAGAGAAAACACAGAACATAAATCTATGTGGCCTGTACCATAATGTCTCCAATGCCTAAGCAGCATTTAGTGCCAACTATCCCACTGGCACAGATGGCATAGTTCACAGGGTCTGGGTCGGTAAAGGAAGAGGACCCTGGGTAGTGCAGCATCTTGGTTGCTCAGGCTATCCCACTTTACCCATAAAGACAGGAAGTGTCAAGCCTTTCTTTACTTACATCCAGGTTTACTATTTGTTTTAAAACAGGCTCTCAAGTAGCCCTGGGGGTTTGGAAGTGCTTGGCCCAGGGAGTAGCACTATTAGGAAGTGTGGCCTTATTGGAGTAGGTGTGTCACTGTGGGTGTGGGCTTTCAGATCCTCATCCTAGCTGCCTGGAAATCAGTATTGGCTAGCAGCTTTCAGATGAAGATGCAGAACTCTTGGCTCCTCTAGCACCACGCCTGCCTGGATGCTGTCGTGCTCCCAACTTGATGAAAACATACTGAACCTCTGAACCTATAAGCCAGCCCCAATTTTAAGTGCTGTCCTTATGAGAGTTGCCTTGGTCATGGTGTCTCTTCATAGCAGTAAAACCCTAACTGAGACCACAGTATCCTCAAACTCACTAAATGTGGCCTTGAACTCCTCCTGATCCTGATTAGTGAACTCTCAATCACTAGTATTGATTAGTGAACTCTCAATCACTAGTATTGTTAGTGTCAGTTACCACATCTGGCCTGCATCTGATCTTAAGAGTATGATTGTGCTGGCTAGTTTTATGTCAGCCTGTCAAAAGCAAGAGTCACCAGAGTGAAGAGAGCCTCAATTGAGAAAAGTGCCTCTATAAGATCCAGCTTAAGACATTTTCTTAACTAGTGATCAATGGGGGAGGGCCCAGCCCTCTGTGGGTGGTCCCGTCCCTGACTGGGGTGGTGGTTCTGAGTTCTATAAGAAAGCTGAGTGAGCAAGCCAGTAAGCAGCACCCTTCCATGGCCTCTGCATCATCTTCTGCCCCCAGGCTCCTATGCTGTGTGAGTTCCTGCCTTCATGGCTTTTGATGATGAACATGGAACCATGAGTGCAATAAACTTTTTTCCTCCCCGAATTGCTTTTGGTCATGTTTTTTTGCCACAGCAATAGTGACCCTAACTAAGACAATGATGTACTGGTCACTGTATCTCTATTTCAGGGAACGGTTTTCCTTTTTGGAAGGTTCATCCAATGCCTACCATCACTGCTACTCACATCAGTGTGGCTACATAATTATTATCTACCAGAACAGCTACATGGCCTATGCTGTGCATGCATTGTAAAGTCTAATATAACATTTAAATTTGAAAACCAAGCTAGGCACAGTAGCACATGCCTTTAATCCCAGCGTTCAGGAGGCAAAGGAAGATCTCTGTGAGCTCAAGGGCAGCCTGCACTATATACATGGTGAGCTCCAGGCCAGCCAGGGCTACAAAGTGAGACCCTCATCTCAAAATATACAAACAAAAAAAGGCAAGAGCTAGGCACAGTGACTACATGCTTATAATCCTAGCTACTTGGAAAGCAAGCAGGTCTCAAATTCAAGGATAATCTCGGCTATATAGGAACAAAGGTGAGAATCAGAGAATTAGTCTGAAGGATGGGTGTTGGCCCGAGTGTATTCTCAAGTCCACTGTCCAAGCCAGGAGGTGGATGGAAGATAGATAACTCTGATAGACAGCACACCACCACAATAACTACAAACTCTTCCCCCTTCACGGCCTTCCTCTTTACCCATTCCACAGATATTGACCCTGTGGTTACCCAGCAGCTGCTCCCCTCAGCACGGGGATAGGAGGCAGAACACCACAGCCAAGAGTCTCCATTTTTCTATCCTGTCTTCCTGCTCCATTTCTCCTAGCCTCAGTTTATGACACTGAGCACTGTTGGGCAGCCACAAGGTCTGAGGACAAGGACGCCCAGAGACCTGGTGACAGTAACTCCCGCTGTGTTAACCACCTGAGACTGAAGCACAATGACTTCTAGCTGCTTCTAGGGAACTGGAAACAGGAAAAGGATGCCCACTCTGCTCGGCAGGTGGCGCTCTATGAATACCCATTCAGTACTGCTGTTGGGTGGGAGGGACCGCCTTTGAATTGTGAGTGGTTTGGCAAGCAAGCCTCCTAGTTTGCTTTCTATTGTGGTGGTAACACCAGGACCAAAAGCTGGAAAGGGTCTGATCTGCTTGCATATCCCCATCATAGCTGATCTTTCAGGGGATAAGGGAAGAAACTCAGGCAAAAGCAGGAACTTCTGAGGAAAGCCACTTACTGGCTTGTTTCCAAGGCCAGGATCAAGTTCTCCAAGGCCAGGATCAAGTTCAGCTGCTTTTCTTTTTTTCTTCCTTTAAAGATTCATTAATGTATTTAATGTATATGAGTACACTGAAGCTGTCTTCACACACACCAGAAGAGGACATCGGATCCCATTAAAGATGGCTGTGAGCCACCATGTGGTTGCTGGGATTTGAACTCAGGACCTCTGGAAGAGCCGTCAGTGCTTTTTCTTAACCCCTGAGCCACCTCTCCCATCCCATCAGCTGCTTTTCTTATATCTCCAAGGACCACGTACCCAGGGGAGGCACTGGGCCCTCCCACATCAATCACCAATCAATCAAGAAAATGCCCGTTAGGACATGCCTATACACCAATCTGATTGCAGTATAGTTACCTCCTCCCAGGTGACTCTAGTTTGGGTCAAGTTGACAAAAAAACTAACCACCACAATTGAATTCTTGAGTCTAAGATCTTGCCAATCCAAGTCTCAGTTGTTGGTGGTGGTGATGGTGGCTGTTTTGAGACAGGGTCTCACTGTATAACTCTGGTTGGCCTGGAACCCACTATGTGGACCAGGCTGGCTCAGAACCCAGTATTAAAGACATCCTGACTCTGTCTCTTGAGTGCAAGATTACGATTGTGCCTGGTCACCATTCCACATTCATTTTTTAACTATCTTAGCAATTCCTTTGAGCAACAAGATACATTATACCCTTAAGGTAACATCATTATTACAGGTCTAAAAATATAATCACCTTGATCCTCGGAAATATGCTGTAGAATTTTTCTTTTCCCACGGCCATTGCGCTGCTGACCTAAAAATACAGATTTTTGATTAGTTTTGGGGCTTTTCCCTAGACTATGTATGTTTTAACCATTTCTTTCCCTTTTTTTTTTAAGATTTATTTATCTATTTATATATGTGAGTACACTGTAGCTATACAGATGATTGTGAGCCTTCTTGGGAATTGAATTTTTAGGACCTCTGCTTGCTTCGGTCAACTCCGCTCACTCAGGCCCTGCTCACTCTGACCCAAAGATTTATTTATTATTATACATAAGTACACTGTAGCTGACTTCAGACGCACCAGAAGAGGGCATCAGATCTCATTATGGATGTTTGTGAGCCACCATGTGGCTACTGGGATTTGAACTCAGGACCTTCAGAAGAGCAGTCAGTGCTCTTAGCCTTCTCGCAAGCCCGTTTTAACCATTTCTGAAGGTTTGTTTGGAATGTTGTACCTTTAAATAAATCCATTCAAGACTACTAAAACAAGCCATGAACAAAACTACAAGTCCTTTCGTTAACATTTCGACAACCTGAAGGAGCTTGCTGGGAACAGCTGCAAACTCACCAACTCAGTAACATTAACTCACAGAAGCAAAAGTGCACAGGGTCCATGCAGGGCGCACAGGACTATTTGGTTGGCACAGACAGGGATCCCTCTCTAAGTAGAAGGCTATTAATAAAACTAGCGGGTGACAAGAAATGCAAAGGTGAAAGAGAATTCATGTTTGGGGAATAAGGCAAGAATCGAATCGCCAGAGGTATGTACTCTGCCATCTCAAAGGACCTTGGGCTTCTTAAAGCTTCATGAAGTGTTCTCGAAAGAATAAAGTCCGGAAAACACAGCAGTTAGCAAGTGTGATGGTGACCAGACTTCCTCGCTGAAACTCACATCACTTTAACTGCCTTTGCAGAGGCTCCCCACCCCCACCCACCCTGCAGAGCTGTCTTTGCAGCATCTTCCTCTTTGAAGGGGAAGACTGAACTGGAGTAGGGCTGTGTCGTAGAAATGGGGAGCTCGGGCTGTGGGCTCTAGATGTCTAGGTAGAGTTCAGGTCTACAGCACCAAGCTTCTCGTTCACACCCTGAGAGAGATGCTTGGGGTTTCCAGGGCCCCGAGCTAACCTGGCCCACCTTTTCCCCCTTTGGTTTCCATTCTCTGACAGGGTCACAAGTAGCCAAGACTGGCCTTGAACTCTTGTTCCTTCTTCCTCCACCCTCCCAGGTGCTAGGAGACAGGGCAGTGACAATATTGCCCGGCTTCCTGCAGTGCCGAGAAATAAACCAGTGTGTGCTGGAGTAGCAGGCCACCAACTGAGCACATTTCCAGTCCCATCTTTTCCTTTCATTTGGAATAGGATCACACTGCACATTGTGTATTGAAGGCTATGTGGCAAGACCAGCAGCCCAGGGTGGTCTTGATGCTCTCTTCCTGCCTCAGCCTTCCTAGTGCTGGGATTACACCAGCTGTTTGCCACCAGGCCTGGCTAGCCCTTTCTTTTCATCTTGTTTTCTTTTTGTTTTGATTTGCTTTGTTTGCGACTGGCTCTCACTACACATCCTTTGCTGGCCACCACCACTTAGCTCAGGCTGTCCTTGAATTTGCACTGAGCCCCACCTGCTCCTGCCTCCTGAATGCCAGGATGGCAGGCCTGTACCACCCCTTGTGACAACTCTTAGCTGATCCTCCAGTCCAAGGCCAGAACTAGTTCTTATTCTTAAACACTGCACTGATTGGAGGGTTTTGTCTTTTTGTACTCAATGGGAAATGACACAGGCATTGTTCCAAATTCTATGGTGAAGCAGAAAGATGAAAAGCATAAGATCCAAAGTATAATATCTGGAATCCCCTTACCCACGACAGCTACGTAAGACTCCAGAGAGGAAGCTCTCGGGGCTGGAAAGAAGGCTCCACAGTTAAGAGCATGTGCTGCTCTTACAAAGTACTGAGTTCAGTTCCTAGTGCCCACGTGTGACAGCTCACGACGGTCTGTACCTCCAGCTCCAGAGAATCCCACACCCTCTTCTGGCCTCTGCATTGTGCATAACCCCACACAGAGACACACATGATTTTAAAGTAAGAAACAATTAAAAAAAAAAAAAAAAAGCAAGTTCTTTCCCCAGCTCTGTGTGGTGGTACCTACGTAGAAGCCCAGCCCTTGGGAAGGAAAAGCATAAAGATGAACCATTCAGGGTCATCCTCCACTGCACAGGGAATCTGAGGTCAACCTGGGCTGTGGCTCAAAAATAAGTGAAATAAAACGAACCGCTCTCTGAGTCTTCCTCTGTTTTTCACAGTGCTAGACACCGAGGCGAGTACCCTGTACATTCTAGGCATGCGCTGTCACTGAGCCACGTGTGTAGCCCTCGTGGGCACTGATTCTGTTTTGGCTACATCTGGAAACATTTCTGAGGAACTGTAACTGGCATTTAGTGGGCAGAGGCAAGAGATGTTCGATATTCTGTAAGGAACAGACCAGCTCCTTACCACAAGGAATTACCCAGCCCAAATAGCAGTATTACCAAGACTGACAAGCAGGCTTGATGTAACAGAAGGCAGGCCTTCTGGGGTTTTGTTTTGTTTTAACACTTTCTGTGTTTTAATCAGTTCCCTTTGAATCTCCGGCCATACTTGCAGGAAAATGTCAAATTCAAGGTGACCTTGTTCTGTATAGCAAGACTGAATATATGGGCAGGGAGTCTTTGGAGTAACACAAATACTGTATACGTGAGTGTAAAATAGAGCTGGTTTAGGAAGTTTAGATGATCAGACCCTGAAAAGTACAATAGAATGGAATCAATGGGCTAAGGCATGCCTCCACTATGAACAGAAAGGATCTGGAATACAGGTGACCGTAATATACCTAAGGGTCCACTACAACCCATCATTAGCACCAAATACCAAGTACATTCCAAGTAATTTTTACAAGCCAGGCAGAGCAGGATCTACCTTCAAGACTAGTATCTGGGAGGGCAAAGCCCAGTATCCAGGTGGATTAGGGGTTTGAGCCCAGCCTGAGCTGATGGCATGTCCAAAGACAGTCTGGGTTACAAAGTGAGACCCAGGTGGGAGAGATGGCTCAGCAGTTAAGAGCACTGACTGCTCTTCCAGAGGTCCTGAGTTCAGTTCCTAGCAACCACATGGTGGCTCACAACCATCTGTAATGGGATCTGATGCCCTCTTCTGGTGTGTCTTCTGGTGTATAGCTACAGTGTACTCATATAAATAAAATAAATCTTTTTAAAAAAAACAAAAAAACAAAGTGAGACCCTGTTTCAACAAATTACCTATCCCTCCTTACAATAAGGTCGGTTGATTTACTTTCATTAAGATAGCGATTAAAAGTATGGTGGCTAGCCGGGCGTGGTGGCGCACGCCTTTAATCCCAGCACTCGGGAGGCAGAGGCAGGCGGATTTCTGAGTTCGAGGCCAGCCTGGTCTACAAAGTGAGTTCCAGGACAGCCAGGGCTACACAGAGAAACCCTGTCTCGAAAAACCAAAAAAAAAAAAAAAAAAAGTATGGTGGCTGGCTCACGTCTGTCATCCCAGAAAGAGTGAAACTGTAGGATTACTTGAGTTATTACTTAGCCAGGATGGGGTACAGAGTGAGACCCTATATCCAAAAAAAAAAAAAAAAGCTAATTCTCTCTTAAAGAACGATTAAAATGGAGGCTGGAGAGATGGCTCAGAGGTTGCTCTTCCGAAGGTCCTGAGTTCAATTCCCAGCAACCACATGGTGGCTCACAACCATCCGTAAGGAGATCTGGCGCCCTCTTCTGGAGTGTCTGAAGGCAGCTACAGTGTACTTACATATAATAAATAAATAAATCTAAAAAAGAACGATTGAAATGTAAAAAAAAAAAAATAAAGGACAACAGGCTGGAGAGGTGGCTCAGTGCTCAAGAGTACCTGATGCTCCTGCAGACGATCAGGGTTCAGTTCCCAGCGCTCACATGGCAGCTCACGACCCATCTACAATTCCAGGTCCAGAGGATCTGTGCCCTCCTCTAACTTCTGCAGGCACCAGGCATGCACACATGGGAGTTCACACGCAAACATGGATGGAGACACTCATACACATAGAAACAGATCTTTTAAAAGCTTCAAGACTCTCCTAACCCTTCCCTTGGAGGCCCTGCTGACGATCTAGGAGAGATTCTTCTTGCCCCTTTCTGACAGACAGTGATTTTTTTTTTTTTCCATTCAGAGACAGGGTCTTATGTTTTCAAGGCTGTCCTCAAACTCATTGCATAGGTGAGGTTGGCTTTGAACCCCCCTACCTCCATCTCCCCAGCTCTGGGATTACGGGGCATAAGCCACTATATGCAGTGCTGGAGGTCAACCCCTGGGCTTCACACATGCCAGGCAAGTGTTCTACCAACTAAATTATATCCTTAGGCCCAACATGAATATTTATACACAGGCAAAACTGCCTATGCTATGAACAGTCTCCTCACTTGTGTGTGTGTGTGTGTGTGTGTGTGTGTGTGTGTGTGTGTGTGTGTACAGCTTTGTGTACAGTCGCCTGGAAGTACATATTGGCCCAGAGGAAGATAACAGATGTCAGTCTTTATTCCCTCGAGACACGGTCTTTCTCTGAACTTGATGCTCACCATTTTGGCTAGACGAGCTCACCAGTGAGCTCCCAGGACCCACCTGTCTCTGTCTGCCTCCCTGAACACTGAGGGTTACAGGTACACACAACCATGCCTGATTTTTACATGGGTGCTACAGATCCGAGCTCAGATCCTCGTGTTACACAGCAAGAACTCTTATCTACTAAGCCATTGAGCCCAGGCAGTAATCTTAATGACTATACATTCTACTGCTTACTTCAAGAAAACCCACAAAAACAAAACCTTTCTAAAGGACCTACCTTAACAGATCTTCTCTGAAGAGGTCCCACCGTCCAAGACCTGTAGGATAAAGTGGCCACACAGCAGGGCCCCCTTCCCAAAATGTCCACGCAGGATACATGATATCATGGTACTCCGATGTCTTTGAAGGAAACAGAAAGGCACATTCTATGTAAGTTTTGGAGGGAAATGAGAATAGCTGGCTGCATTCTTTTTTTTTTTTTTTTTTGCATTCTTTATAGAGAGTTGGGACAAATGCTTTCACAGTGCCCACCTGCCAGAGAAGGGTTTGATTTGTCCAGAGTCTACATTCTAGGCATTAGATCTGAGTACAATACAGCTCACTGATACAATGCTTACCTAGCATACAAGAGTTCAATACCCAGCACCACAGAACAAAACGTCACCTTATGCCTAGACTACAGGCATTTAAAGGCAAGAATTACCATGGGTTAAAAGTAAAAGACTCAGCCGGGCGTGGTGGCGCACGCCTTTAATCCCAGCACTGGGGAGGCAGAGGCAGGTGGATTTCTTAGTTCGAGGCCAGCCTGGTCTACAGAGTGAGTTCCAGGACAGCCCTGTCTTTAAAAAAAAGTGATAGACCTCCTGAACCCCAGAAATTTTAATCATATTAATCATTAAGGTCAAGTTTTTCAGTTCCTCAAAATTCTGGAGGGTTTCCTTTTTTTTTTAAAGTGTGTGAGAGATAATATTCCCAATTATGAATAATCAGTTGTCAAAACATAACTACTGTTACATCCTGGTGTTTCCCTGCTTTACCAGTTCTGAGTTCTTTCCCGGGGGGTATTTTGAGAGCACGAATCAGGAAATACCACTAATTATAGTTGTCTGGATTCTGACCCTTCCTCTTCACCGGTAAAAGCGAGTGCTCTACTTTATATGTTTTATATTAAAGGCACATGGATTGGGAAGCTGCTCTCAGGTGAGTTCACAAGCTCCGAGGACAGAGGCCAGAGGGAAGAGAAAGAGAGAAAAAGCATGCACACAGGAGGAAGAGGGAGGGGGGAGAGAGAGAGAGAGAGAGAGAGAGAGAGAGAAAGAGAGAGGAGAAAACAGTGTGATGAATATTTAACAAACAGGATCTGATGTTACCCAACACTGTGTGTGTCACCACTGAGCTTACACTGGCTCTTCAATAAATCCTCGGCTGCTCATTGATCAGAAGAGCCAAGGGGAGAAGGGGAGAATACAGGTAGAGTCTACTTATAAACATCTCGTGGGCAGGGTTGGATGTTGCTGTTTTGAGATAGAAGATCTTGCTGTGTATCCCTGGCTGGCCTGGAGCTTACTATATAGACCAGGCTGGCCTCAAATGTAGTGATCTCTCCACCTCTGCCTCCTCAGTGCTGGGATTACAGGCAGAAGCCACCAAGTCCAGCTCACAGGTTTGGTAAAATCTGAAACCCTCTGTTGCTGCTTCATGGCTACCTGTACCTTGTGACAACCCGTAAGCCTCTAATCCATTGTTTCTTTACTGCAATGCGCACTTCATGTGTGAGGTGCCTGCCTGGCTTCTCTCAAACACTTAGAAAACAGCACAGAGCCGGGTGTGATGGTGCACGCCTTTAATCCCAGCACTTGGGAGGCAGAGGCAGGTGGATTTCTGAGTTCGAGGCCAGCCTGGTCTACAGAGTGAGTTCCAGGATAGCCAGGGCTATACAGAGAAACCCTGTCTCAGAAAAAAAAAAAAAAAAAAAAAAAGAAAGAAAGAAAGAAAGAAAGGAAGAAAGAAAGAAAGAAAGAAAAAAAAAGAAAACAGCACACAACTCATCAAGCATGCCAAACAAAGCCAGGGAACTCTACTTCTGCCCTCGGACAGTGCAGTCAGTGACTGTGAGAAACGGAGGGACGTGGAGATGAAAACGAAGCGAGCAGACCCATGGGCACACTGGGACCAGGCACTTTTGAGAAATCCGTGTGAAGCACTTACAACGCAGGCAATAAAGTCTAGAGAGAAAGTGAACCGCAACAAAGAAGGAACAGGGTGGCCGAGAGACAGCGAGGAAGTGTTTGCCTTGAGCGCAGTGAAGACCAAAGTTCCAGCCCTCAAACCTACAAAAAGCTGGGCACCGTGGCACAGAGTGGATCCCTGGGGCTTTCTGCCCCCACAACCCCACGCCAAGTGGCTTCATCAGTAAGCCCCAGGCCAGACTCAAAAATGAGACAGACATCTCCTAAGGCATGATGCCCATGGCTGACCTCTGGCCTCTCTGTGCACACACATACATCCATGTGCAACTGTGCCCACACAGAAACAACACAAAGTAAGAATACTGCTTTGGGGCTGGTGAGATGGCTCAGTGGGTTAGGGCACCCGACTGCTCTTCCAAAGGTCCAGAGTTCAAATCCCAGCAACCACATGGTGGCTCACAACCATCCATAACGAGATCTGGCGCCCTCTTCTGGAGTGTCTGAAGACAGCTACAGTGTACTTACATATAATCAATAAATAAATCTTAAAAAAAAAAAAAGAATACTGCTTTGAAGAAGCCAAACCGGAACAGATGTTCCTTCTCCCAAAGATTATGGATCTTTGAGTTTCCCCATCCTACTCTGAAAGCCTGGGTTCCACAGAGGGCCCCTCCCTCCTTGCCAATATACCATTTGCATGATCCCGAGCTAGGACAAGCTGTTTTCTGCCGCAAATTCTCCAAGTCTGTACTTGTTACCCAATTCCTTCTACCCTCCCTACCAGGACACACACCCCACCCCAGAACTTCCTCCTTCCCACTCTTTTGGTTTCCCTAGGCCTATCTGAACAATGCACTGTTTAGGCACAAACCACGTGGAGTTACCCAGCACCTTCATGGTCACTGTCAGCTACGCTGGGTGCCTGGGATACAGACATTGATAGGACAGATGGTACCCAGCACTATGGCTACTGTATACAATATAGGAATGCAAGAACTATTTTTCTAACGGAAGCATTTCCTAACCAAGAGTATGAGCTTTCCCGGATCCTTCTCTGAATGCTCTACATTCCTGCAGCACCTCGCTCCCTAGCCCTACCTTTGGACACTGAGGCCATTTTACATTATGTATGGGTCTTCGATTCTATTTCTTCAGTCTTACTTTATGACAAAGGCTAAGTTCACTCCTGGATCTCCGGTCTCAACCACGCTAATATCCATCAGACTAGCAGGAGAGAAGCTCTCTTGCCCATACCGGAGAACAGTCCTCAGCTCCCATGAGCCCCTTCCCGTACTCACCTTACTGAAGGAGAAGACGGGGATGGTAGGCTCCATCCATTTAGGAACCTGAGGATAATCTCGGACATTGATTACCATTTCCATGTCAGGGAGGCGATGGATGACTTCCAAAATAAAGTGTTCCACGCCACTACACCTGTTAGCCAGACAAAAACACAGGACCATCAGAGCAGTGGCTGCAGGCTGTAGGAAGGATCCTGACATTAAAGTGAGGGGGGACAGCACACAGATTACCAGCCACCGAAGCCCCCTGAAAGCAATGCTTCCAAAGGGATTACCTACATGGGGCAGGTTACCCTTTCTTAGCTAAACTGCTCCAACAATCCTAACTTTGAAGAGAATACCATTTCTACTCATATAACTTCTCTATTGGCCACCAGGTTTTTATTTCCTCAACACAGAATACTTTAATTAGTAGAGGAAATACAAATTTTAATACAGAAACTGGAAGACCTTATTTTCTCTTTGAGTTCCTTGGCCTTCTTTCTCACCCCCAGACACTGTTATAGCTTGGATCTGGGATGTCTGGTCCTCCTCAGCTTTGCCTCTGGGAGCTGATGGTAAAGGGTTTAAGAGGTAGGTGTGGTTTTAGATCACGGACGAAAAGGATCACTGCCCTCAAAGGAGACTGAGAGCAGTTGTGTTCTCCCTCCCTTCCCCCACCCCCTCCCCTCGTTCCCGAGTGACAGGGGGTAAGTAGGTTTCTCTGCCCTGTACTACCCTCCAGGTTGTGTAACTACAGGCTCCAAAAGCAAGAGAGCCACCTGACCACAGACCGGAAGTCTTGAATCTGTGAGCCAATGTAAAACTTCCCCCCATAGTTACTTGTCTCAGGTATTCCGTGACAGTATCAGAAAGCTAACTCTGATAGCTTTTTTCTTTCTACTGTGATTAGGTCTTGAGGAGGGAAACCTTTCATACCTTCAACCTAAACACAGATCATTATCAAAATAAGTTCTGCAGAGGCAGGCGGATGTCTGAGTTCGAGGCCAGCCTGGTCTACAGAGTGAGTTCCAGGACAGCCAGGGCTATACAGAGAAACCCTGTCTTGAAAAAAACAAACAAACAAAAAAAAGTTCTGCGATATGGCGTTGACACAATCAGGAAGGCCACAGGGCCACTTTCAGATTAGACTCCCTGAGAAACTTCAGAGAATTTATTCATGTATGTATTTATGTATTTGTTTATAAAGGAGTGAAAGGGAAAATGCTTAGCTTGTTTCTGCCCTAGTCTTTGACATCCTAACTAGCAACATTCTGGAGGAACATCTGACAGACTGATCAGAATTTTCTGGCAACACGGCTAGCCTGAAACTTAGCATATACACCCTGTGGCCTCAAGATTTTCCCAAGACTCAGGATTACAGCCACCGTGCCAAGCTAAAACAGTTTTACATACAAGATGATAACTACCAAAATAAAGTCAATGGTTCATAAACAACCCATGGTCAACTGTATTAGTAATAAGGAAGTCTCAAAGAAACCAGTCAACGTTTAACAAGCTGCTCGGCAAAGATTTTAAGACATTACTTAGCCTAGTTATTCTGGGAATTTAGCCCACATGTGTACATGAATGTACATGACCAGCACAATCTAAGGTGTATGGATAAGAATGCTCACTACAGAGCTGACAACTGCTCTCCCAGAGGTTGTGAGTTCAAATCCCAGCGACTCCTGTGATTTTGGGGCTGGTGAGATGGCTCAGTGGGTAAGAGCACTGACTGTTCTTCCGAAGGTCCTGAGTTCAAATCCCAGCACCACATAGTGGCTCACAACCATTCATAACCAGATCTGATGCCCTCTTCTGGTGCATCTAAAGACAGCTACAGTGTACTTATGTATAATAATAAATAAATCTTTGGGCTGGAGCAAGCAGTGACTGAGAGATTGGGGGTTGACTGGGGTTGACCGGAGCGAGCAGAGGTCCTAAATTCAATTCCCAACAACCACATGAAGGCTCACAATCATCTGTACAGCTACAGTGTACTCATGTACATAAAGTAAATAAGTAAATCTTTTCTTTTTTTTTTTTTTTTTTTTTTTCGAGATAGGGTTTCTCTGTATAGTCCTGGCTGTCCTGGAACTCACTTTGTAGACCAGGCTGGCCTCGAACTCAGAAATCCGCCTGCCTCTGCCTCCCGAGTGCTGGGATTAAAGGCGTGCGCCACCACGCCCAGCTTTCTTTTTATTTTTAAAGAATGCTCACTCCAGCAATGGCCATATTAGTTGAATTTTGCAGGGGTGTTGTAAGGAGTAATTTAAATATTCTGCTAAAGGACTAAATGAAGAAATCTGTACAATGAGTAATTACTATGAGGCCATGAAAGCAGGCCTGGCCCACAAAGGACACTCCTAAATCCCTCTGCTTCACTTCCCCCTGAGCCCACATCCCCCTGCCAGGTTTCATCAGCCTGTTCCCCACAGCTTGTAGAAACAGGCAAAGAAGAGAAGGGACAGAGCCTAAGCCATCATAGCTAATGATGTACACTAGGCTTACAGAAAATGGCTGGCATACCAAAAAGAAAAAAAAAAATTCCTGTAGCTGGTTCCTAGGAGTGCGATCAAGTCAGCCTCCGTGTACTAACAGTGTTAGAGGACCCCAGAGGATACCTGGAGGGAAACATGCAGTCATCTTCCCTGAATAACCGGTTCTTAATGATCTGGTAGTGGGTTCCTAGCTTCCGCCTGACCACCTCAGCCATCATCTTCCTGGAGATCCCACCTCGGAAAGGAGTCAGGTCCTCTTCTATGACGCTGTGCAAGAACAGTGGAAAACATCGAGCCAAAGCAGGCCACGAGGCTGACGACACCATCCCATCTATCCCCAAGAGTTTTGTTTAGAGGATACACTAAGCAGGGGGGGAGAGCAGGGGATAGGAACGAGCCACTCTTCCACAAGAGCACCATGGATAACTGAGAAATATCAAACTCAGGAGCATAGGCTGCAGTCACCAGGGAGCAAATCACATCCCTTCTCAACTTCAGCACAGAGTGAGTTTCAGTATCATCAGCATCTTTGAGGGATCAAGTAAAAGATGAAGAGCTAGGACTGCTATTTAGCTGATGGACTATCAGAAGGTTAAGTGGCTTGCCCTGAGGGGTAGTCGGCCTGCTTTCAATGTACTGCACTAACCCTGCCCAAACTTGCATACCTTAAAGATAAAACCAAGAGGAAGTACTGATTAGATGATGAACATGCTCATTCCTTTTAATGTGCAGTTTAGGACAACTAGCACCAGAGACAATAATAACCAGACATGGATCTGGACCTAAGAAGCTTTCAAGAGAAATAGAAGAAATAGAAAGCACATGTTGCTAAAATACCATAGGGAACAGAGGCAATGTGGAGAACACAGAGCCTCTCCCATCCCAGAGCATTTCCATACACTAAGAGAGCCATCTAAGGTCTCAAGACGTGCTTAGATCACTAATAACTGCCATCAAGATCTCTCAAGGGACTTAGGGGAGGTCCCTATGACAAGAATCCAGCTCTCAGAGACACACCAACGAACTCACCCGTGATAGCAGCTGCAGTTTTGACTTGAACATGGTTCATAATTCTCCAAAGCCCTGTTAATTTGGTCAAGAAATACTTTCCATTTTGAGCCTTCAAAAAGTGAAGGAAATGAGAGTTAACAGAATAAATACCCTTGGCATTCGTATTTGCCAAGCAGCAGGCAGAAGCAACAGAAGACCAACACTTGGAGAAATCCCCTTCCTTTCCCAGTAGTGGAAATGCCAAGAACGATTCTTTGTGTAACTTGTCGGGGCTTGAGTCAAGTCTGTTCCTCTACCTGCGCCATCACGTATCTAAGAAATTGGAAAAGTCACAAGCTATTAATGTTTGGCCTTCAGTAGGTTATGTAGACACCGGACTTCTACATGGATTCTCACCTAATCAAACTGAACCCCATCGAGACAATCAGTGCAAACTTTCGGACGTAATCCTCCCTCATCTGTTTTGTCCTAACAGCTAGCAAGTGCCTCCCTCCCTCCTCTGGGAAGCACAGAACAGCGTTCTGCTGTAAACAGGGAACATCCCTCTCTTCCTACCATCCCCAATCCCGGAGGATGGGGGTTACTCTCGGGGATCCAGGACCAGAAGAAGAGGCCCACCAAACACCTATGCTCGCCCCCGCCCGCTGTCCAGCTCGCGCTGCATCCTCCGCGCGCCGGGGGCCACAGCGAGCACCCAGGGACCCGAGCGGATCCCGAGCCGCGGCGCTAAGCTCGGCCCCGCCCGGAGCCCACCTGAGTCCTTCTGGCGGCCCTGCACTGGGCACAGGAGCAGTAACAGCATCCATGCCCTAAGCCGAGAGCCCGCCCGACGCTCCATCACCCGCAGACCACTGCGGATTCCGACCCGCACGCCGGCGGAAGCACCGCCCAGCAGAAGGATGGCGGCGGACGCCACGGCACGTGGGAGCTGCCCTACACAAAGATGGCTGCTGAGCCCGCCCCTAGACCTGCGGGAGCCTGGCATGAGAAATAAGGCACCAGGCAGCCCCTCCGGGTGGCACATTTAATAATGATCAGTTCTGTGACAAACCGAAGGTCAGAGGTAGTTTGCTTTTTGCTCCAGCTACCCACAGAGCTTAGGTTAAATCATTCCTAGGCTAGGTCACTCCAGAACACCAAACTACTTATTTATTGATCGTATTGAACGGATGCATCCGGTTAGTCCCCAAAAGGTTGCACAGGTCCATTTATAATAGGAATCTCTAGCAATATAACACAAATCGGCCGTGTTAAACAAGCCCTTGTTTTGTAACTAGGTTTGTGATAGGCTGCAAAAGACCATACCAAACCAGATTATCAATAAGCAAATTGGATGCCAGGCAGTGGTGGTGCATGCCTTTAATCCCAGCACTTGGGAGGCAGAGGCAGGCGGATATCTGAGTTCGAGACCAGCCTGGTCTCTACAGAGAAACCACGTCTCAAAAAACCAAAAAAAAAAAAAAACAAAAAAAAAACAAATTGGACGTTTTTTAAAGCTATGTATCATTATCATTAAATTCTTTTATTCTTGGGCTGGAGAGATGGCTCAGCGGTTAAGATCACTGACTGCTCTTCCAAGGTCTTGAGTTCAAATCCCTGCAACCACGTGGTGGCTCACAACCACCCATAATGAGATCTGACGCCCTCTCCTGGTGCCCTCTCCTGGTGCTTCTGAAGACAGCTATAGTGTACTTAGATATAATAATAAATAAAACTTTTTTAAAAATTCTTTTATTCTTGAGATAAAGTGTTATATTATAGCTCAGACTGGTCTCCAACCCATAACCCTCTTGCCTCAGCTTCTAAAGTTTGTAGGTATCAGAGCTTGCCAACACACTAACTGAACTTCAGAACTTCGAATATGCAAACAACAAACCAGGAGCCTCACAGCAACTGATCCAAAAATAGACCAGAAAGGACTGGAGAGATGGCTTAGTATTTAAGAGCACACACTGATCTTGCAGAGGACTTGAGTTGATTTTTTTATTATTATTATTGGATATTTTCTTTATTTACATTTCAAATGTTTTCCCCTTTCCAGGTCTTCCCTCACCTCCGGAAACCCCCTATCCTATTCCCCCTTCCCGGGACCTCTATGACAGTGCTCCCCAACCTACCCACCCACTCACCCACTCCTGTCCTCTGCCCTGGCATTCCCCTACCCTGGGGCATCAAACACCCTCAGGCCCAAGGGCCTCTCCTCCCACTGATGCCAACAAGGGACATATTTGGCCAGAACCAATATGTCCCTCCATGTGTATTCTTTGGTTGGTGGTACAGTCCCCAGGAGCTCCAGTGGGGGAAGGGTGTCTGGCCAGTTGACACTATTGCTCCCTCCACAGAGCTGCAAACCCCCTCAGCTCCTTCAGTCCCTTCTCCAACTCCTCCATCGGGGACCTCAAGCTCAGTCCAATGGTTGGCTTTGAGCATCCTCCTCTGTATTTGTCAGGCTCTGTCAGAGCCTCTCAGGAGACAGCCATATCAGGCTTCCATCAGCAAGCACTTCCCCTCATCCACAATATCGTCTAGGTTTAGTGACTGTATATGGGATGGATCCCCAGATGGAGTTGAGTTAAAAGTTTTAATAACAATGTCTCACAGCTCACATCTGCCCTCAACTCCAGTTTCTTAGCCTCTGGAGATCTAGCCTCTGGCCTCAGTGAGCACCTGCCCTCAAGTGTACATACCTACACACAGACACACTGTTTACAAATAATAAAAATAATTTTTAAAGATATATTTTATGTGAGTACACTGTTGCTGTCTTCAGACACACCAGAAGAGGTCATTAGATCCCATTACAGATGGTTGTGAGCCACCATGTGGTTGCTGGGAATTGAACTCAGAACCTCTGGAAGATCAGCCAGTGCTCATAACTACTGAGCCATCTCCCTAGCCCCAAATAAATCTTGTTCCCCCCTGGTTTTTTAGGACAGAGTTTCTCTGTATAGCCCTGGCTGTCCTGGAACTCACTCTGTAGACCAGGCTGACCTTGAACTCAGAAATCTGCCTGCCTCTGCCTCCCAAGTGCTGGGATTAAAGGCATGAGCTACCACTGCCTGCCTAAATAAATCTTTTTTTAAAAAGAAAAAGCCTGTGCAACCTGGGCCAGTATGATTTAAAAAAGAAAGAAAACTTCTGTTTTAATACCCTAAGGAAAGTAGCAGTTTTGTTGTTTTTTTAATCCTGCGTGTAGTGTAACCTCCACTTGGTCATGGAGCAAAAAGTGTCCTTGAATGCCAGGCAGCAATGGAGCATACCTTTAATCCCAGCTCTCTAGAGCCAGAGACAGGTGGATCTCTGAGTTTAAGGCCAGCCTGGTCTACAGAACAAGTTCCAGGATCACCAAAGATATACACAGAGAAACCCTATGTCAAACAAACAAACAAAAACCATCAACCATCCTCCCAGCCAGGCATAATAGCAAATGCTTGTAGTAATCCCAGCAGTCCAGCAGCATATAAAGACATGGAGGAGGAGGAGAAGGAGGAGGAGGAGGAGGAGGAGGAGGAGGATGGGGAGGGGCAGGGGGAGGGAGGGGGAGGAGGAGGGAGAGGAGGGGGAAGAGGAGGGGAAGAAGGAAGGAGAGGAGGAGGAGGGGGAGGAGGAAGGAGTGGAGGAGGAGAAGGGAGAGGAGGGTAGCTATTTAAAGAACTACAAGAGCTGGGTAAGATGGCTCTTATCTGTAATCTCAGCACTCAGGATGCTGAGGCAGGAAGATTGCTGGGAGTTCTAGGGTACAGAGTGAAGTCATATCTCAAAAATAAAACAAACATTTTTAAAAAGTATAGGAACCAGTCCAAATCCTGTAAAGTACCCAAGCTCTATTGCTATTAACCTGGGGGTGGGGGTGGGGGAGAGAAGTCAAGATGATGTCAGCATGTAGCCTTCCTGCCCAGTGTTCCTTGCTCCCTTTTCCTTTCTTACAATAGCTCTTTCATATCCCTAAATTCCCCCAGGACCTTTCATATCCTCCAGGGGGAGGGAGGGAGATGATTGTCCCTGCCCATCTTAATTACTTTTCTCTTGCTGTGCTAAAATTCCATGGCCAAGTCAACTTACAGAAGAAACAGTTTGTTGGGGCTTACAGCTTCAGAGGGTGAGTCTATGACCATCGTGGTGGGGAGTATGGTAGCAAGCAGGCAGGCTTGGCACTGGAGCAGTAAGTGAGAGATCACATCTTGAAGCAGGAGCTCAAGGCAAAGGGAGAGCTAACCGTGAATCAGCAGGGCCTTTTGAAACTTCCATCTCCAGTGACACACTTCCTCCTAATCTTTCCCAAACAGTCTACCAACTGGAGAGCAAATATTCAAACCTCTAGCCTGGGTGGACCATTTTCATTCAAACCACCGTAACTACCCCACTTACAAGGAAGGCATCAGTTTATGTGTACACTATGATGGATGTATGAGGTCAGAGGACAGCTTTTAAGAGTTGTTTTTCTCCTTCCACTTGTGGGTTCTAAGGATCAAATTCAGGTTATCAGGCAGTTTTTGGAAGTACTTTTTTTATTTTAAACCTGCCGAGCCACCTTACCAGCCCAAGAACACCTTGTTTCATAGGTAAGATGCTTAGAGAACCATGAATCACGAATGAAAAATAGTTGTTTAAATTTGCTGAAAATATGGGCATTTTTTTCCTTTGACAGTGGGTAATTAAATACCGGGCATTATTGTTACAAATACGTTGGTTATATAAGCAGAATAAGTATTAAAGTATACATATTGTTGAAAATGTATATAACAACATCCTAGGAGGTACACATGAAATACATGTCTTAAATACATGTATACAAATACATGAGAATATCAAATCAAGTTTGTGCCTACATAGAACTTAGAATTAGTTTTGAAAAAAGAGCAGTTCTCTCTCTCTCTCTCTCTCTCTCTCTCTCTCCTTCTTTTTTTTTTTTTTTTTTTTTTTTTTTTTTGGTTTTTGGTTTTTCGAGACAGGGTTTCTCTGTGTAGCCCTGGCTGTCCTGGAACTCACTCTATAGACCAGGCTGGCCTCGAACTCAGAAATCTGCCTGCCTCTGCCTCCCGAGTGCTAGGATTAAAGGCGTGTGCCACCATGCCCGGCAAGAGCTGTTCTCAAAATCACTTATACTTTCATGTATAAATGCTACTGGCTTGAGTCTAAGAAAAAGCACATACAAACTTCAAATCTGGAGCAAGAGCTGGAGGAGGGATTCCAGACTGCAAAGAAGGATACATCAACAGTTAGTGAATATTGTGCTAGAGACACTAGAACATGGGAGCCAGAATTCAAAGACTTGTGGGTAGATGTGAAGAAGGCAAAGCAGGCTGACGGTAGTGGGGGGGGGGGTAAAAATAATTAACATTCATTAGTAAGCATGGATCATATCAGTCATGATGTATCATTGGATTACATTCTACAAAGGTGGAAACTACTTGGTTGATGGGTTAAGGAAACTCACTTGGGGAGTGAGAATAAGCAAAAGGAAAAAAGTTTCCTTAACACCGTATCATATTACACTTCCACGGGAACTTTACTTTTCAAATGAAAAGTAAAATTTTCTTCTAATTCTAGAAAGGCATATGGAAATTTAAAATTGTTCGTTAAAAGCATATGAATCACTTATATCATCACATAAATGGCATGACTGGCCAGGCATGGTGGCACATGCCAGGAATACTGGCACTTTGGTGAATCAGGGGGATACCCAGAAGCAATAATGACAAGGAAACTAGATGGTGCAGATATGGCTCCATGCTCTCCCAGAGGACCAAGGTTCAGTTTCTAGCACCAACATGGAAGGTGTGTGTGGTTCAAAACACATGTAAAAGGAATAAGACAGTGTTTACTCTGGAGCCAAATATTAGTGACCATGGCCCCAGGTGCATGAACTAAGCTTGCAAGACTCTGTCGAGCCTTAGCTTACCGGGGACCCCCTGAGTGAGCCACGTGGAGCCAGAATCAAATCAAAAGCAAGAGGAATTTTATTTAATCCAGCATGCTGGGGTCACCCCGCACATAGGGAGGGAGCAACCCTGAGCAGCCCATCCACTGAGCCTTTATACAGTTCTCAGGGCCACCAACATTAGGCACAATATGATTGGCAGAACAGTCTGACTTTTAAACTGATTGGGGTCCTAACAAGGTAGCTATAAGGGTGATTAATCAAGAGGAGTTAAACCAAGACTCAAACCAGCCCTGACTCTGTTCTCTCTCTTTCTCTTGGCTAACCTTTCTCTCACCTTGGCCATTGAATCTTTAACTACCCCCAGAATGGTCTCTAGTATGTGTTTCCCAATGTTTCACACCCCCAGGGAGCATAGAAGAAATGGTTGGCCCCCTAACACTGATAGGCCTGTTGCTGGCTACTCTCATCTTGAGGGCGCACATATATGGGCGTTTCTCTCAGGACACTTTTCAATTTTGGGTTGTCCACACCCTAAGCCCCACCCTCCAAGGCCTCTTCTGGGACATGGTCTAGATTTACAAGTCACTTGTCCCCTATATTCAGGCAACCCCTCCCCCTGTGTCTCCAGGGCAGCAATACCCCAGAAGTCAAAGCTCACCACTAAATCACAGAGATCAAAGACAGGGTTCAGCTACCAGATACAACTCAGGTAGTGGATCAAGCCACATCACCAGTGGCTGGGAACACCTGCCAAGTCACCCTGGTAGGGTTGTGGGGCTGCCGAGGCTCAGTGCCAGAAGATACACCATAGCCACCTCCTGGTCTCTCTGGCCTTGCAGGAGGAGGTTACTTGAGTGTCTGGCTGTTATCTAGTTGGCATCAGGCACAGATGCTCATCTGATGTGAACCCAGGCAGTTACTCCAACCACTTTAATGGAGGTTGGGGTGGTCAACAACACCAGAAACAGTTCTCTCCACTTTGTGTTCAACACAATGTCTCTTAACATATACCCAATCTCCAATTGGTACTTGTGTGGAACCTCTGGGATACTTGCATTATATAAGGCACTAAGTGTAGGCCACAATTCCAGGTGGCTGATTTGGAAAGCTTGCACTCGAGTCATAAGATCCTTGTCAGCCTGAAAAATCAATCTGGGGGGATCAAGAGTCGGGGTCAAGGGAGTGGATGTCCCATGCAGGATCTCAAAGGGGTCAGGTTAAAATGGTAGGGGGTGTTCAGGGCCAAGGGGAAGGGCACCAACTAGTCAGAGCCAGCCTCCAAGGTCAATTTAGGCAAGGTCTCTTTTAGGGGTTCTGCTCATTTTCTCTACCTGCCCTGAGCTCTGGTGACAGTATGCACAATGGGGCTTCCAATGAGTCCCCAATATCTCTGCCAATCCCTGACTCACTTTTTTGTTTGTTTGTTTTTGTGTGTGTGTTTTTGTTTGTTTGTTTTTCGAGACAGGGTTTTTCTGTGTAGCTCTGGCTGTCCTGGAACTCACTTTGTAGTTTTCTGTGTAGCTCTGGCTGGCCTCGAACTCAGAAATCTGCCTGCCTCTGACTCCCAAATGCTGAGATTAAAGGTGTGCGCCACCACTGCCCGGCTAGGTCCTGAGTTCAAATCCCAGCAACCACATAGTGGCTCACAACCATCTGTAATGAGATCTGATGCCCTTTTCTGATGTGTCTGAAGACAGCTACAGTGTATTTATATATAATAAATAAATAAATTTAAGGGAGAGAGAAAGAGAGAGAGAGGGGGAGAGAGAGAGAGAGAGAGAGAGAGAGAGAGAGAGAGAGAGAGAGAGAGAGAGAGAAATATTATTCTAATATATTCTTAGCTACCAGGGTAGCTGTTTTTTGCTGTCTCAACCCATCCAGGGAAAACATCTACAAACACTAGAAGGTATGTGTAACCATGTTTCCTGGCTTAACTTCTGTAAAATCAACCTACCAATAAACTAGAGGCTGTTCTCCCCTAGGTCTTTTGCCCTGTTTACTCATGGCTGCATAAGCATTTACTTGCTGGCATATCTTACACTCTCTTTCTTGCCCAGAACCTGAGGTATATATATTTAGGTCTCTTAACTGCTTGGACAAGCTTTTTATCCCCTAAATGAGTCCATCTGTGCATTTGTCTTTTGCTTGCTTTCTGGGAAGTATAGCTCTCCCTTCTTGTGTGCTCCATTACCTACCTTCTCTTGGTAATGGTTGGTAGGGTGGCTAGCAATCTGAGTCTTTTCTTCTTTTATATATTTTGAGTGAAGCCATCCCTTAGTCCAGACCCATTTCTCAGCAGGTGTTTCTTGCAGGCTCTTAACCAGGATAGGCTCCTGCATAGACACTTGATGTGCCTTGTTATTGCCCCGGGACACTGAGTCTCTTCCCTTTTGAGATCTTGGGCAATGAATAATACTCACAGTTGCTGGCTACATCAGATCCAAGATTTCCTGCTTGTTTCTTTTCCCTTTGATGTGAGCAGTCCTCTCTCTTGGTATATAGCCTCGTGGGTGTGGACTGTGGCAAAGGCATGCCTGCTCTCCATGTAGATGTTGATCTTTTTGCCTGCCCCCAGGTCCAAGGCTTTGGTCAGAGCTATCAGCTCTGCCTTTTAGACTGATGTTCTTGGAAGAAGCGTTTCTACCCAGTCTGCCTGGTGCCTGTCCACAATGTTGTATTACTCCTTGCATTTGTCCCTCTACCAGGTAGCTGCTGCCATCAGTGAACCAGGTCACCTCAGCATCAGGGAATGGGTGATCTACAGGTCCTTTTACCATCCCTGTTCCTCAGCTAGAATCTGCTAGCCATCATGAGCTGGCAGATTAAGGTCAGGGTCAGGTAGCAGAGTGTCTGGGTTGAGGGCCACTGGTGACCTGAAGGTCACCCAATCTGAGTTTAGCAACAGAGTCTGATAATGAGTCATGTGGGCGTTGGTCAGTCATCCGATCCAGGGGCTGGAGAAGAACACACTCCAAGGTATGCCACACTCAGGTTCTGCCCCAGAGTCACCTTATCAGCATCTTTAACTAGAAACACCACCGCTATCCAGGTAAGCAGGCCACCCAGCAGCGACAGGGTCTAATTTCTTTGACAGATAGGCAACTGGGTGCTTCCAAGAGCCCAGCCACTGGGTGAGCACCCCTGACTATTCCCCTGTTCTCAGCCACATAAAGGTGGAAAAGTCTACTGGCATCAGGCGAGGAGCTTGAGCAGTCTGTTGCTCTTCTTCCTCTGTTTTTAGTCAGGGGGTGGGGGTGGGGACAGCCAATTCAGCAAACCCTGGAATCTATTTCCAGCAGAAACCAGTCATACCTAGCTAGGAATTCCTGTGCCTGCTTGGGGCTCTGTGGAGGAGTGATACACAAGATGGTCTCCTTTTGAGTCAGCGCTGGCCATCTGTCAGCAGGAAGCCCAAATAACTTACTTTTCTCTGGCTGATTTGGGCCTTCTTGGCTGAGGCTCTGTATCCCAATCCTTCCAGCTCCTCCAAGAGGTGTTTAGCCACCTCTAGACAGTCCTCCTTAGTCTTGGGTCCCAGGTTTCTTCACAGGCAAGAGGGGCATATTCCAAGCCGATTGACACTGTCACATGATCCCTTGTTCCAGGAGCCTGGTTGCATTCCTGGCCTCCCTCAACAGTCTGGTCAATCAATGGGGTCCCCGTGTCTGAGGGGGTATTCTTTCTGGATTCTGGCTTCCTGCATTATAAGTAAAACAGTCTCTGGGCTGGAGAGATGGCTTAGAGGTTAAGAGCACTGACTGCTCTTCCAAAGGTCCTGAGTTCAAATCCCAGCAACCACATGTAGGCTCACAATCATCTGTAACAAGATCTGACACCCTCTTCTGGAGTGTGTCAGAAGATAGCTACAGTGTACTTAGATATAATAAATAAATAAATCGAAATAAGTAAATAAATAAGTAGAACAGTCTCAAAGAGATTAAGCGACCCTTTGGAAAAAGGGGGGATGGGCCTTCCAGTTGTACAAGTTGGCCAAAGAGAAGAGCCAATATTGCATAGCCGGATTGTCTCTTTTCCAGAGGCCCATATGCCTGCCCTCAGTGAGAGTGCCACCGTGGTATCAGGGGAGGTGGCTCTCAGGTCTTCTCCCATTCCTCCCTCTGGTGAAGGGGGGTGTAATGGCCCCAGTCTCCAGTCTAGTATGGGCTGAGGATCCTGTAACCAGTACTGGCACTGTGGGGCCATGGGGACTAGTGGAGGGAGATTTAGAGGAAGAGGGTCTTGGAGTAAATAGGTCGGCTGTTGAAGATCCTTGGCGGATCAGAAGTTTTTCAAGTCTGAGTCTCTCCTCCCAAACCCAAAGAAGAGGCAGTGACCCCTGGTGGCCCAGTCGTTAGAGTAAGTTTTTAAATGGTTTCCAGGGACAGAACAGAGAATCAGCAACTAAGCACAGTATGATTGGCAGAACAGTGCACCCTTTAAACTGATTGGTCTTTAGGGAATGAGGTGGCAAGGACTTCCTTTGTCTGATGGTGGGCAAAGTCCATCCTGTGGAATGTGGAATGTGCCCCCAGATCCGGGGTCTGAGGAATGTTACTTAGCCTCTCCCTTCCAGGGGGGCAAGTGTTCCATCATCTTCCCAAAGCTCCTGACCTGACCTTTCCAGCTGGCAGTCTTAACTTTTAGGTTGCTGGAAGCTAGTGGTTTGTTCCTACATCCTAAAAAGTTTCAAATGATAGTCACAAGAAATGGTAAGTGAGTGCTGAGTCCAGCATGGCCTTGGTGGGGACAGAATGACATGGTTCCTGCCCCTAGTACAGGGCCATCAGATGTGGGCCTCCATAGGTGTCAATGCCTGCTAATGGGCATAATACTTGTTTGTATAATAATGTACATATTTTTAGCACTCGGGAGGCAGAGGCAGGTGGATTTCTGAGTTCGAGGCCAGCCTGGTCTACAGAGTGAGTTCCAGGACAGCCAGGGCTACAAAGGGAAACCCTGTCTGGGGGGGGATATATATATATATTTTTTTTTCTCAGCCTTATTTATAATAGCCAGAAGCTGGAAAGAACCCAGATGCCCCTCAACAGAGGAATGGATACAAAAAATGTGGTACATTTACACAATGGAGTACTACTCAGCTATTAAAAAGAATGAATCTATGAAATTCCTAGGCAAATGGTTGGACCTGGAGGGCAACATCCTGAGTGAGGTAACACAATCAGAAAAGAACTCAAATGATATGTACTCACTGATAAGTGGATATTAGCCCAGAAACTTAGTATAGCGAGATATAAGATACAATTTGCAAAACACATGAAACTGAAGAAGAACAAAGTGGACACTTTGCCCCTTCTTAGAATTGGAAACAATCACCCATGGAAGGATTACAGAGACAAAGTTTGGAGCTGAGACAAAAGGATGAACCATCTAGAGACTGCCATATCCAGGAATCCATCCCATAATTAGCCTCCAAACAATGACAGCATTGCATACACTAGCAAGCGTTTGCTGCAAGGACCCTGATATAGCTGTCTCTTGTGAGACTAGGCCGGGGGCTAGCAAACACATAAGTGGATGCTCACAGTCAGCTATTGGATGGATCGCAGGGCCCCCAATGGAGGAGCTAGAGAAAGTATCCAAGGAGCTAAAGAGACCTGCAACCCTGTAGGTGCAACATTATGAACTAACCAGTACCCCGGAGCTCTTGACTCTAGCTGCATATGTATCAAAAGATGGCCTAGTTGGCCATCACTGGAAAGAGAGGCCCATTGGACACGCAAACTTTATATGCCCCAGTACAGGGGAACACCAGGGCCAAAAAAATGGGAATGGGTGGGTAGGGAAGTGGGGGGGAGGGTGTGGGGGACTTTTGGGATAGCATTGGAAATATAATTGAGGAAAATATGTAATAAAAATATTTTAAAAAGTTGAGAATATAGAATATATATATATTCTCAACTATGCAAAAAATAAGGATGCAATATGAATTATATTAAGGGTTTCATGAATCTAGAGAAACAGAGGCAGCTACACTAAGAGCCAGCTTGTCAGAAACATACAATGGCAGGCAGATACAGAGGCAAGCAGTTTTCTGAGTTCAAGGTCAGCCTGGGACACAGCAAGTCCAGGGTATCCCAGGCCAGTCTAGGTGTAGTGGAAATGGTAATTTCAGGACCTGGTCCCACCCTGCTACCTTATTAGTATCTGTGCTTAACCAAGGCAGGCTGGACTCTGAATTCTTTTGCAAGTTTAAAAGTAAAGCTGTGTTTGTTATTTAAGGGGTGAGGGTCACAAGATTCCCATTCATAGGATAATCAAAATGTAAATGACTGAATTGACATGTAAAATAAAAGACTGGCCTTACAATCTGCCGGAGATAAGCTATCCAGAGACCTTTTTAGATTTAGCTTAGACCCAGGATTTGACCAAAGAGTCTTATGTTTCTCTACTCCTTCCTCAGAACACCTCTCCAATCTAAGGTTGGACTTAGGCAGGTAAGACAGAATGGTGGGCAATGAATAGTCACTTAAAGGGGCTAGAGTTGTCTGCTTAGCAGAATCTTTAACCTATGTGTGGCTTAAGCCAAGAAAGGAAGGAGGAAGATAAAGACTATAAATGTGTATCCTCAAGCTAGCCTCAGACTTGCTGCCTGTCCCAGTGGGAGTCACTGGGGTTGATGACAGTGACTTTGATATTAGCCATTCTTTAATAGCAAGGGAAAGTTCCTATTCCTTGCTTCTCTGTCATCAGAAATGGAAGATGAGGGAGTGGGGTGGAGATAGCAGATTTATTCGAGGCCAAACTTGAGAAAAATGGAGATCTGTTTCAGGCTCATGGTTCCACTTTCTAAGGCTCAGAGGGTGGAAGGACTTGTAGGAGGCAGGGGATTGCAGGGAGTTCCCAAGATGGGCTTTTTCTTTACATCAGCATCTAGTTTTCTCCTTGAAAGTGGATGTAGAATCCAACTTCAGGAAGTCAGTACCTGCTATTTACATATGTATTTTCTAGAGGGGGGAGGGGTGTGTCTCAACTGCAGTTCCCTAGGCTTAGCACCCCAAATGGGGAGCTTACTTGCTGTACCCTTGTGCCTTGCTTTGCATTTTCTTTTCAGATTGAAACAGTTCATGAAGGAAACCGAGGGTCATTTGCAGAGACTCTCAAATGAAAAAGACGTCACTTAGGTTGACTGGGGAGCCCCACACTAAAATATCCTAGTCACCTGCCATCCCAACCCCTTTCCTCCAACATAACCAGATTAATAATTTTTTAAGGCATGATTCCAACCTTTCGAACTAAAGGGTGGGTTATTAACACTCCCCTCCATTGCCTCCAGGGAGTATGTTGCCTTTGGGGCGAGGGGTAGGGAGCTGGGGTTTCTGTACAGAAGTCCTTGACAGGTAAGTGTGTGTGTGTGTGTGTGCACGCATGTGCGCACAAAAGCATGAATGAAACCTATGGAAAGCAACCCCTCTGCAGAAAGATTGGAGAGGGACAGAAAGTAAAGAAGAAAGGGTGTTTCTTGTCCCATCAAGGGATGGTTTCCGTTTTGCTTTGTTGCTAGGTCACTGTCAGACAAACTTCTGTTTTGGATTCTGGCTTAGTTTAGGCAGGTTGTTTTCAACTTTGGTTTGCTTTCAGTTCTTTGTGTTTCTTCTATAAAATGGGATTTTGGCGTGCTATCTGTTGGGCAACATATCTGTGGGCTTATTTACTTTATTTTGGTAGGATCTTCTGTAACCACCGCTGTCTTGGAACTTCCTACCTCCACTTGCAATGGGCTGAGAGCACAGACGTCTGCTGCCATCCCTTGAAGTTTTTGTTCCTTTTTCTGTGCTGGGGAATATTAATTCTGAAGCTCACTTATGCTAAGCAAGCACTCTATCACTAAGCTCTATCTCCAACCTGGTTGTGACATTTCGATGAGATATATAGTTCAGGGTTGGGGGTGGGGGCAACAGTTTCTAATAGACGTTAACTAATCCTACAGCTGATACAAAGATAGATGTCTGGGGATGATCTCCTGTAAATTCTCATTTTGATTTTTCTCCTTTGGCAGATTTTTTTTTTCCTAAAAATTTACTTCTTGCTGGGCATGGTGGCACACGCCTTTAATCCCAGCACTCAGGAGGCAGAGGCAGGCAGATTTCTGAGTTCGAGGCCAGCCTGGTCTACAAAGTGAGTTCTAGGACAGCCAGGGCTATACAGAGAAACCCTATCTCAAAAAACCAAACCAAACCAAACCAAAGCAAACCAAACCAAATCAAAACGGGTGTCCTTGCCACATTTTCACACCTACTTAGTTTTGGTTGTCCCCTTGTGGTCCTGCTAACATCCAGCTAGTACAGTACCTTTCCTCCTTCACTTTTCTCCTGTTTTAAAAAACTGTAGCTGTCTTCAGATCCCATTACAGATGGTTGTGAGCCACCATGTGATTTCTGGGAGTTGAACTCAGGACCATTCAGTGCTCTTTAACTGCTGAGCCAACTCTCCAGCCCTATCTATCAGGCTTGCTTCATTTTGATATCAAACTACTGACAGTTCTGGAATGCAACATTGGGCTGCCCATCTTTTTTTTTTTTTTTTTTTTTGTGTGTTGGTAGGGTGAAGGCTAGGGATTGAACTCAGCATGGTAAAGTAAGCTGTACAATTGAGCCTCCTTATCTTTTTATCTACCACGTACTGTCCTCATCTTTGGAGCTTCAGCTAAGAATCCCTTTTTCAGTATTGGCACTAGTGCCATCCCTGGACCTCAGATGTACTTTGTTTTTTTTTTTTTTTTTTCCGAGACAAGGTTTCTCTGTGTAGCCCTGGCTGTCCTGGAACTCACTTTGTAGACCATGCTGGCCTCGAACTCAGAAATCCACCTGCCTCTGCCTCCCAAGTGCTGGGATTAAAGGCGTGCGCCACCGCTGCCCTGCTTCTAACCGTGCATTTATTGTTCTTAACAGCGTTACTGAAGCTTGTTGCTGCGTTCTCTTATTTACTAGACTGAACTTTTCTAGAACTCGTTCTTTATTTCTATTATCTACCTAGTTCATTATTTAATATCCAGTCCCTGCAAGGGGGGAGGGGCAGGCGTTCGACGTGCGAGTCACAGTCGTTTGCATATGAACGACGTGACCTTAGGTGGCATCTCCGAATTTCCCTTCTCTTCTCCAAGCATTTCTCTAGACACTAGCTGACTGGAGCCAGGGAAAATTTGGGGAAAAAAAACAACCAAAAACCAAACTAACCAACCAAACAAAAAACTCCGCCGGGCACGTATGGGCCGGAAAGCCCGGGCTCGGGAGAGTCCCACTGCGCAGGTGCGCCGGGAGGAGGGCGAGCCGGCTCTGCTGGCCGCAAGTCTGTTTCCGGGGGCCAGCGCGACGCAGAGCTGACGTCATCGCTGTGCGCTGCCACGTCTCCTCAGCTCCCGGGCGATGGAGTCTGAGGATGATGAGTCTTGGTGATGGGGTCGGGCTGTGCTTCTGACTTTAGCTCTGGCTCTGGCACGGACTCCCGGCCTGGGTCTGGTAACCTAGCGACCCGAGAGCTTTCTTTGACTGTCCAGTGGGATCCTGCCCGCGTCCCGGCAGCTGTTTTTGGAGCGCTTCAGAGGAGGGAGTGAGTTCGGGTGCCCGGGGTCGCGGCTGTGAAGCCGCCGCCTCCTCCCAGGGATCCCTCTCCGTGGCCAGCCTGTCCCATGCGTGAGTTTTACTTAACCTGCTTTGTCATCTCACCGGCCCTGGCGTGCTTCGGCTCTTTCGGCCGCCGGGCTGGGACCACTAGGTGATTCCGTCTTGGAGGCTTAGTCCAGTCAAGTTTGTGGTTTCTCGCCTTCCACCTCGAACGATCTCTTGCTGAAGTGTCCCAGCCTTTTGCCCTCACCTTACTTTCTCTTTAATTGAGCAGGGATCAGCTTTCTTTGCCTTTAAAAGTTTGGAGTCTTTGTCCCACCTGGCGTTTGTTAGCCTGCAGTGGACTAGGGAACCTCGGATCCCTCTACAGTAGTAATGTTACGCAAAAAAATTTTTTTTCAGAGTATTTGTAGTCGTATTTAGGAAATATGTGGTATATGATGGCAGAACCATGTTTGCCGAAATTGAGGAAAACATAATTTCGTCGTCCGCCCCCCCTCCCCCCTGAAGATCTCTTTCGCCCTTTAATTTTGCACGTTCATTTAATTTCTTAGCAGTTTTACAGAAGATTTTCTGAAACGGGCAACCATTTGAATGAAATGAAGAAACAAACTCGGGTTAAATGACTTGGTCAAGGTCAGAAACCTGTGGCAAATCTTATCTCAGCCAGATTCCTTGATAACAACCTCATATTTTGGACAGTGATATTTCCTGTATTTCAAGTGATTTTAATGTGAAATTGAAAATGAGAATCGAGTAAGTTGTGGTGTTTCTTGTAGAATGCCACCTCGTAGATTGTAGTCTGTTTTATTTAAGAAAAAGTCAGCAAGAAAAGACACCAGCCAGGAGTTGCCTTAATGCTGAATACAGCTGAGCTCAGAATTTAAGCCTCTGACCCCAGATCCAAGCAGTATATAGGGACAGGAACATTTATTTGAAAATTCAATCTGGATTTTATAAGATCTGCTCACTGAGTTTTAACATTTGCTTGTTATACCGACTTCTATAAAAAGTTACAATCTTTTTTTATTATTATTATTCAGAGCTGAAATAAGTTGACAGTCATCAGCCTGGGTGGCAACTTCAGGTGGCACTGGAAACTACCTGGTTCCTGGACATGCCCAGTAGAAGGCGGGGTCCCAGTCGGCAGCAGCTAAGCCGGTCAGCTTTACCTTCCATACAGACATTGGTCGGCGGCGGCTGTGGCAATGGAACGGGCTTGAGGAACAGGTAAAGAACATACCATTCTATGCATAACACTTGGCATGATGTGTAATAGCCTGTTATCAGTAAGACTAATACAAAATAATTCTATTCAAATATTTGCTTATCAAACTTTGTTCTTATCACTGAAGTAGGAATTCTGCCTTTGAAGACTGAAAACTTAGTGTTTCACTTTTCCGAGTTCTTTGCACGTAGAATGATGTTACGCAGGGACCACAAAGTAGAAGTGTCCATTTCTCTTTTCCTTTCCTTTCCTTTCCTTTCCTTTCCTTTCCTTTCCTTTCCTTTCCTTTCCTTTTCTTTTCTTTTTTTAACATAAATTTTTTTTTTAAGTTTTATTTATTTGTTTTATGTGTACCGAAGTTTTGCCTGCATGTATGTCTGTGTACCGCTTGCATGCCTGATACCTCTAGATGCCAAAAGAGGTTATTGGGGGTTTAGATGGTTCTGAGCCACCATGCATATTTTGGGAACCAAACCTTGGTCCCCTGCAAGAGCAGATAATGCTCTCAACCATGGGACCATCTCTATCCTCCAACTCCCTTAAAAATGACCCATCGGGGTCACTTAGTCCCTTTCTTTTGCTTCTGGTTGTGGGGCCATCTTCTAAAATGGGGTTGACCTACCAGGAGCCACACCCTTAAAGAAAATGGACCTATCCACCCCAGGAAACCATGAACTGTTCATAGCTCCTCAGTTAGAGGTGGGGGCTCATAAGCCTTTTCCTCTTCTTTAGCCCCCAACATTGTTTTGTTTTGTTTTGTTTTTCGAGACAGGGTTTCTCTGTGTAGCCCTGGTTGTCTGGAACTCACTCTGTAGACCTGGCTAGCCTTGAACTCAGAAATCCGCCGGCCTCTGCCTCCCATGTGCTGCGATTAAAGGCATGCACCACCACTGCCTAGCTTAGCGCCCCCACATTTTATTATTAAAAGATATTCTGGCAAAAGGTTGTTTGATTTAATAATAACTGTAAACTGTAGCCTAAAAATGTTAAGAATTGTGCCGTGTTATAGAGGATCCTAGAATTTGAGTTTTGTGTGTATGAGTGAGTGTGTGTGCGTGTATGAGTACATGTGCATGTGTGCAGGCGCATGCATGAGTGCATATATGCGTAGACCAGAGGACAAGCTGAGGTGTTATTCCCCAGGCACTCATCACCTTTGTTGTTGGGACACAGGCTCTCAGTGGCCAGAAAGTCACCAGATAGGCTAGGATGGCTAGCTTTTGAGCTCCAGGGATCTAGCTGTGTCCTCTGTGCTGGGATTACATGGATATGTACCACTATGCCCCAGTTTTCAGAGCTTTGTTTTTAGAACTTTGTATGGGAGCGCTGTATCTACATCACTACCACCCCAATGCCCATGACCTCCCCAGCTTATGGTCTTGTAGTTACTGTTATGTGTATATACATATTTGTGCATGTGTATATACAACCTACTGAGTGTGTGTAGTGTTGCTCATATATAAGTATTTAGAGCTGACCTCTCATCCTATGGAGGCTTATGCAGGGTGGGTCTGGAGGCTTGATCATGCAGCAGTACAGAGATACTTTTACCTAGTCATGTGTTTGGTTAAGATTTTTGCCTGAATATTGTTTCTTCCCCTACAAAGAGTTTTTTCATGTCTTGATTTGGTTTCCAGAGTCAGTACCACTCCTGTCTTTCAGGCTCTCTTGATATATTTGAGAGTTTGTGTGGAGGTTCTAGCAGAGGAGTACAGTTACTCATATATACTTGACCTAACACACTGGTCCTCTTCCACTTGTGGAAGGAAGGCCCTTCTTTTCATCTGAGTGCTTTGGAGCTGTGGGCGTAGAGGGGGCTGCCCATCTAGCCACCCAGATCAGTTGAGTCAGCTCTGTTGATTGACATTTTGGATTCCCCCTGGGCTTCTTCCTGATCTGCCCTAGGTAGCTTAGAAGGAAAAAGTGACCAGGAAATCCTGGTAGTTGGCAAGGCTTACTGGTCCTCTCAGTTAGACTAACTTCTAATGTTTCAATTACTAGAATGTTGAAAATTTAAGAATAAGGAAAGGAGGGCTGGAAAGATGGCTCAATAGTTAAGTGCACTGACTGCTCTTCTGGAGGTCCTGAGTTCAAATCCCAGTCACCAGATGGTGGCTCACAACCATCTGTAATGAGATCCGATGCCCTCTTCTGGTGTGTCTGAAGACAGCTACAGTGTATTTACATATAATAAATAAATCTTAAAAAAAAAAAAGACTAAGGAAAAAGGAAGCAGTTTGCAATTTAAAAATGAATTAGAGCCCAGCTTTGGTGGTACACATCTGTGTCCCGGTACATGGGAGGCTAGGGTGCAGGGATCTAGCACACAAGGGCAGCTTTGGCTACACATTTAGACCCCATCTCAAACAAAATGACTAGGGCTGAATGAAGCTTCATTCCTAGGTAGTGCTGCTTACTCTTGGATTCTGTAAACAGTCTAGTGGGAGGAAAGAGAAACATTTGAAAAGTCTGGTGTTTTTAAATGCCCTTGTTGTTATTATTATTATTATTGTTATTGTTATTATTTGAGACAAAGTCTGGCTGGCCTGGCCTGGAACAAGCTGTGTAAACCATGATACCCTCAAACTTGGTCTGCTTGCCTCTACCTCCCAAGGACAGGGGTTAAAGGCATGTGCCACCAAACCTGGCAGTGTTGATAGTTTTAACTGACTTTAACAATGCACCTTTTAAAATCTATTTATTTATTTTGAGGAGGGACTTCTGATATATTTTCCTATTCTTTCTTGTGCCTTTTATTGGCTTTTGAGGTTTAGGTCATATTTGGTTTGGTTCTCCAGCCTTCTTCCTCTTTTAATATATGTGATTTTTTGCAATTGTAAACGAGGGGATGGAAGAATGTGCTTTCTGGTAGATTAAAAATCAAAGGTAGTAATTTATTTAAAAACCATTGTGACTATGATTGATATTTTATGATATGTTTACCTCACGAGATTGGTTTGGAAAAAGACTTTTTTTTTTTTTTTTTTTTGAGACAGGGTTTCTCTGTGTAGCCCTGGCTGTCCTGGAACTCACTTTGTAGACCAGGCTGGCCTCGAACTCAGAAATCCGCCTGCCTCTGCCTCCCAAGTGCTGGGATTAAAGGCAGAAAAAGACATTTTTAATCGAGGCATACAAGTGCCTGTAGCTCTAGCATTAGCGAGGTAGGGACTGGAGGAACTCAGTCACTGGGCTACATTTATTACCTCCACCCCCCCCCCCAATAGATCAGACTTGTTTCTCTATTCTAAAAAATTGCATTTATAAGCCGGATGTGGTGGTGTGTGTGTGCCTTTAGTCCCAGCTCTTGGGAGGCAGAGGCTTATAGGTTTCTGAGTTTGAGGACAGCCAGGGTTATCACACAGAGAAACTTATTTATTTACTTGGGCATGGGAGTGGGTCTGTGAGGGCCATGACATTTCTGGAAGTCTGAGGACAGCTCGCTGGAGCTTGCTGTGTAGCCGGGTCTGGCCTTGAACTTGCAGAGAGCTCCCAGGTACCTGTATTGTAGGTGTGTGTACCTGTTCTCTCTCTCGATTTATATACTTGTTTATCTCACGTGCACTGCTTGCTGCCCCACAAGAGCCTGTCTCTGTGTGAGTCTTTCTTTATACACAAACTCTATGTGAGCATATGGTGAGAATTGAGTGTGAGTCACCATGAATCATTCTTACTATCTAGGGGAGGTGGCTTTATTTTTCATCAGATCAGTGGATCTAGTAGCATACTGGATGCAGTCCTCCTAGGCAGGTCTCTGAGAAGACAGCTGTATAAATCACTTTTCCTCTTGTAGTGACAAAGCAGCTTATGGAAGGAAGGGTTTGCTGTGGTCCCCTCAGTTTGGGGAGATGGGACAGCTCATGGAGGCGAGGCATGCAGTTGGGACTCCACTTCTTGGGAGATCTGGGAACTGGGCTACTTCCTCTTCTCCATTTCATCTTAAGCTGTGGGTGGCAGGTCCCATTCACAGTGAGTTTTCCCTTCTTTGCGAACTTTTCTGGAAAGCCCTTACATGGGCCCGTAGGTATGTCTCAGTGGTTCTAAATCCAGTCAAGTTAGCTCGACACTAGCTTTCCCCTGGTGAGTCTGGTGTTAGCCAAGAGAGTGCTTTTGTGGCTAGTATGCAATGAAAACCTTGCTGTTGCCCAGTGCAGTGGTGAACACCTGTAATCCCAGTGCCTGGAGGTAGAGGCAGGGAGAGCTCTGTGAGTTCAAAGATAACCTGGTCTATCTATCCAGGGATTCCTAGGCCATTGGGAGGCCTGTTTAAGAAAAGAAAGAAAGAAAAACCTAGGGTTTTTAGTTTCTAGTGAGCTTTCTTGGTAGTCAATACCTTGTATATGTCTTAACAAATTGCTGGTTCCTGAGTAGAAATCTTTTTTTTTTCTTTTTAAAGATTTATTTATTATTATACATAAATACACTGTAGCTGTCTTCAGACTCGCCAGAAGAGGGCATCAGATCTCACTACAGGTGGTTGTGAGCCACCATGTGGTCACTGGGATTTGAACTCAGGACCTTCAGAAGAGCAGTCTGTGCTCTTACCTGCTGAGATATTTCGCCAGCCCCTGAGTAGAATTCTTTTTTTTTTCTTTTTCTTTTTCTTTTGTTTGATTCTTTAGCTGACAACAAAAGGATTTATTGTACACGAGTTGCACTTGGCCACAAGAGAGAGCAGAACTAGTCCAGAGTGCCAAAGGTCCAGGGCAGAGGTCCAGCAGTACTGTTTTGGTCATAAGAAAGGCAGTCATTTTCCCAGGTGATCATGGCGAGGTGACGTTCCAGGTCTACTGAGACTTACTACCAACAGCAGCACATAGTCCGACAGCTTGTTTCGGTGTCCTGGCCTTGAGCATCCCTAACTTCTCCTGCAGGCTTTGTGGGTGCAACCTGCACATTCTCTTCTCCCACCACATCGCTCTCATGGTGCAGGAGGCTCAAGGAAGATGGCGCTAAGACCGAGCCTGAATAGAATTCTTTTTTTTTTTTTTTTTTTTTTGTTTTTCGAGACAGGGTTTCTCTGTGTAGCTCTGGCTGTCCAGGAACTCACTCTGTAGACCAGGCTAGCCTCGAACTCAGAAATCCACCTGCCTCTGCCTCCCGAGTGCTGGGATTAAAGGTGTGCGCCACCACGCCCGGCAAAAAAAAATTTTTTTTTTTTCTGAATAGAATTCTTAAGTCTGGCTAGGGAATATAACTCAGTAGATAGAGTACAGGCTAGCATACTAGATGCCCTGGGTTAGATCTCAGCAAACCCTTGAACCAAAGGTGGTGGCAGATGGGTGTGAAATTCCATTATACCAGAAGTAGAATCAGGAGACATTCAATTCAACAGCAACAAAACAGTAGAAAAATTGGGGTTCTCAAATCTGAATTTGTATTATATTAAATGGTTCTCCCTGCCTTCAGTGCACTAGGGATGGACCCCAGGGCCTTCCTTCCACACGTTATACAAGTACTCTACCATTGAGCCATATCCTCAGATGAGGAATATTATTTTTTTGTTGTTGTTGTTTTGTTTTTTGGTTTTTTGGTTTTTTTCAAGACAAAGTTATAATTAAGTTTGATGACGGGAGATGTACCAGTTTTGAGTTAGAATAAACCTCACAGAGGATAAGTTTGCAGCATCCCCCAAAGCCCCCCGCCCTTTCTCTTGTGCCTGGGGAGAGCACATACATGTGCCACGTGCCATGTATGAAGGTCAGAGGACAGCTTGCAGTAGTTTTGTTTTGTTTTCTGTATGGTCCCAGTGTTCAAATCCTGGCACCTTAGCACCTTTACCCACCGAGCTAGCCTCCCAGCTAGGTATTCTTTTTCCCTCCTCTTTTATTTGTGATTCTACAGATCTAACCCAGATAATTGGTACATGCCAAGTTACTTCTCTGTCACCGAGGTAGGGTCTCCCTCCCCCAGCCCCTTAAAAGTCTTGAAGAATGAAGCTGCTGGTGGTGGCACTCACCTTTAATTCCAGCACTCAGAAGGCAGACGCAGGCAGATCTCTTTAAGTTTGAGACCAGCTTGGTCTACAGAGTGAATTCCAGAACATCCAGGGTTATATGGGAAACTCTGTCTTAAAATGAAAAAGTCTTTGTTTGTTTGTTTTTTTGGTTTTTGGTTTTTTCTAGACAGTTTCTCTATGTAGCCCTGGCTGTCCTGGAACTCACTCTGTAGACCAGGCTGGCCTCAAACTAAGAAATCCACCTGCCTCTGCCTCCCGAGTGCCGAGATTAAAGGCGTGCGCCACCATGCCCGACTTAAAATGAAAAAGTTTTAATGAGTAAGAAAACATTCAAAGTTTGTCAGTAAGTATGGGTGTGAGAAGTTAAGGAAGGTATGACCGTGGGTATAGTATATTTAAAGGGAACGAGTCCACAGAAAGAATAAGACATGCATCCCAGCTAGCTCATGGCATGGGTAGCATATGTGGTGCAGGTAGACTTACTAAGAAGTTTGACTGTTATATCTTTGGCAGTGCAGAACTGTTTAAAGTTTTTAAGAGTAATTTCATGCCGGGCGTGGTGGTGCACGCCTTTAATCCTGCCACTCGGGAGTCAGAGGCAGGTGGATTTCTGAGTTCGAGTCCAACCTGGTTTACAGAGTGAGTTCTAGGACACCCAGGGCTACACAGAGAAACCCTGTCTCAAAAAACAAACAAACAAAAAAGAGTAATTTCACTCAGATCCTTGAAGGCAAAGTAGAGGTAGACTTGGGGTTTGTTGCAGTGATTAGGTGAAAGTTGATAAATGGTTGAACCAAGATGTTTGGTTCATTGAGAGGGAAAGTAAGGCTAAAGGAAATTTTATAAAGTGGAGCGTGGTTGGATAGAGAGAGACAGATGATATATTATAGCTTAGATGGTTTTTAATTTGGGCAGCCAGCAGAATAAGCTGTGGACTAGTGTCAGGACTACGCAGTGGGTAGCATGGATTGTGTAATGAGACTAAATTTAAGGTGAGCTCTGGAGAAATTTTAGTCTTACTTACCCGGGAGACAGTGGTAAGACACAGCTCCATCTTAAATCATTGGTAGAATGTATAGGGATGAGAAGGAGCTGGGAAAGCCAGCAGTAGAGGTAGATGGAGGAGGTAGGGCTTTTTATGTGGTGTAACACTGAAGGCTATCACTGAGTAACTGTAATTTCTTTTTCAGGAATGGTAATGCTATTGGCCTTCCAGTCCCACCCACTACAGCCTTAATTACCCCAGGTCCTGTTCGTCATTGCCAAATCCCTGACTTACCAGTAGATGGGAGCCTGTTCTTTGAATTTCTTTTCTTCATCTACCTGCTGATTGTTCTGTTCATTCAGTATATCAACATCTATAAGACGGTGTGGTGGTATCCATACAATCATCCTGCTTCTTGTACTTCACTGGTAAGTCTTCAGGTGCCTTGAAGTTTGTTGTCAGCAGTCCAGAAAGCAGCTGCAGACAGTGTCTCACATAGCCCAGGCTGATCTTGAACTCAGTATGTAGCCAAGGATGACCTTGAACTGCTAATTTTCTTCCTTCTGCCTCCATAGTGCTACCGCCTATCTAGAAATAAGTCCTCTAATAAAGTATCTTGCTACCAAACATCAGATTATTTTCAGAAATAAAACTTCCTAAAATTGTTAAAATATAAATATTGCCAAAAGAAATAAAGAGAAATTAGAATTCAGGAAATGCTTAATAACATCTCAAAAAGTTTGTGCTATTTATTTGGCTTTGTCTACATCATGTTAAATTCATTGCCAGATGCACTATGATTAAATTCCAGTAGCTTTTTCAGTGGTAGTGGGAATCAAACTCAGGACTTTATGCATGCTAGACACATACTTGAGCACTAAGCTATATCTCCAGCATCAACTTTACCTTTAAAAGCTGAATATGGATAATAATTTTTGAAGCAAACTCCCAAATTATGTAATGTTCATAACACCTGACTGTCTGATGCAATTCTTTAAGGAATTTATTTGGCTGGAAGCTGCATTTTAATATGTGACTTTTAAGGTAGATATAGTTAAATGTTGTAATCTAGAAATGGACAGGAAAGCATAAAAGAGGGTGTTTATTTTTGAGACAGGACTTCACATATTCCAGGCTGGCCTCAGACTCATTATGTAGTAAGGATGACAGTAAATTTCCAGCCCTCTTCCCATCTCCTGAGAGCAACAACTGTTTTATCAACTCAGCTACAACCCTAGTTGAACATGTCTTATGAGCCATGTGTCCAACATTTTCATATATATAGTCCTAACTATAAGGCTAGAATGTTCTTTAAGTGCATATGTTGTTTATCTGAATAAAATTGAATTCTGTTACAGAAATGAGATTGAGCTGGGAACTAGCTCTGAGTGCAGAGTAAATGTTATGGACTGGAGAGAGTGCTTCCTGTCCTTCAGAGGGCTCAGGTTCTGCCCCTACACCTGTCATGTCTTCACTCACAACCGCCTGTAACTCCAGGTCCAGAGAGCACCCTCTTCTGTTCTTCATGGACACTCGTGTGTACACACCCACACACTGACATGTGTACATGTAGTTAAAAGTTATAAAAATAAATCTTTCAAATCTTCTTTTGTTCTCTTTTCCATTATATAGAAAGGTAGTGGTAATCATGAAGCAGAGAAGGGTTTCCATAAAGGTTGTCTATAAATGTCCATGGTTCTAGTCAGGAGACTTGACATGCATGTCGTCTAGGCAGAAGCCACTGTTCTGTTCTGTTCTATGAATTGGCTACAAAATATTTGAGAACCTTCTAGATGGGTAGATATGGGAAGGGAATAAGGTTTTTAAAGTTTTTAAGAATTTTTTTCATTTGATTGTTCTTGGAATTAATTGTTGACTTGTCTTTCTGGATTGACGATGCTATGAGACTTATTTTAATATAAGAATTGTAATGAGTTGGTGTCAAAAAAAATTTTTTTTTATAGTTCTTTTTCTCCCTGCCAGGATTATGAACTTATTGAGTATAGAACATATACTTAACCTATTCGTGCCCAGAAGCAGTAGTTCTTGGCAAGGAAGCTCCGAAAGGAAGTCAGTGCCCAGAGTTTTACCTTGACGTAGAGCAGGATCTCCTGAACTGTCCCATTCTGTTTCCATCTTAAACAGCAGCAGGGAGTAAGAGCCAGGAAAGTAGGGGTGCATTTGCTGTCTTCCTCAGCACTGTGTCCTTGGTGTCAGGAAGGGTACCTGCCATGTTTTAAGTGTTAAATACATATTTATTGAATTAATTAATTGAGAAATTCAAATTTTCCGTTTGGAAGCAAATGTAGAAACTTGCAGATAATTTGACCTTCGGAATTAAACTATATCCTTCCTTCCATGGTAACATGCCCAGAGTCAGAGGAAACCATAGACAGCCTCTCCTGGAGGCAACTTTCCAGACATTCTAAATCACGTTAGAGAAAGACTAAGTGAGCAGAATGGATATACCAAGTAGGAGAGAGAGGGCTTATCAGTAGATCCTCAGATTAATGTATTAAAGAGATGAGCAGTAGTAACTCCTAAAAACTGAATGCCAGATGACCTGTTTAATTGGACACGTTGTAAAGTGGCATTTAGATGAATTAGTCTCATAACTCTAGATGATTACTTTTTTGCTTTTGAGATAGTGTCTTGCTGTGTAGACCAGGCATGCGTCATCTCCATGCCCAGCCCTTTTCAGTAAAGCAGTTTCAAAAGTGTTTTAGATAATTGTTTAAATGTTTGGGAAGATACAGCAGTTTGTCATGGAGAGAGAAGTAGCAGCCTTGAGGTTTTCTGCTTCCTGTGCTGTGTAGCAGTCTCGGAAGACCTCTCGCTCGGGGCAGGGCAGGCTCTGTTACAGCGGTGAGCTGGGTACGCGCTCGGGGTGCTTCTCTCTGATGCACTTCTTTGTTTCTCTTGTAGAATTTTCACCTCATTGATTATTACCTGGCAGCATTCATCACAGTGATGCTTGCGAGGAGGCTTGTATGGGCCCTCATTTCCGAGGTATACTGGCTCATTCACTCTCTTCTGTCACCTATAGCTGGACGTAGTCACAAACAAGAATGGGATCAGACTCAAAATTCGAAGTGACCAAATATAATTGTAATAGTGTTATAAATTAATTGCTTCTATGGGAGTTGTACTAGTACTTAAGAAAAAAGTTTTCCTAACAGTGTTTAATCTAAATGTGAAGTATTTTAAGAGAATTATTAGAAATGTAACTTTTGTAGGATTGTAGGATCTGAGCTTATTTTTACCTTATATTGTATTTTTGTGCAATCTTTAATTTTAAAGTTCTTGTTAAAAACAGATGTGTTTCAGTTGATGAGTTACTTGTATATGTGTATATATATATATATATATATATGTAGTTGAATTTTTTTTTTTTTTTTTTTTTTTTTTTTTTTTTTTTTTTTTTTTGGTTTTTCGAGACAGGGTTTCTCTGTATAGCCCTGGCTGTCCTGGAACTCACTTTGTAGACCAGGCTGGCCTCGAACTCAGAAATCCGCCTGCCTCTGCCTCCCGAGTGCTGGGATTAAAGGCGTGCGCCACCACGCCCGGCTGTAGTTGAATTTGAAATATTCATTTTCAGATAACATTCACTTGAAATAGTTTATATACTACTTGTGAAATGTCCTAACAAGAAACAATTTGAGTTTATTAGAACTTCCAGTTTTGAAAAGACAGGGTTAAATCTGAAAATTAAAATCTAAGCCTTAGTGGACAGAGGAAAGAGTCGCAGTAGTAGATGATCTTCTAAAAGATTGGTGTTGTTGATAGAGGTGGTCGTTGGTATCATCTTTCATTCATATATATATATATATATATATATATATGTACATGTATATGTGTAAACTTGGTGAGGCAAGAGAATGTGGTTTCACAAATTCTACTGTATTTAACATGAAAACAAATGACCAAAACAAAAAATGGTACCTTAGCCAAACTCACTGGTGATTCTTAACCTTGGAAAGTTATATTTCAGTATGAAATTCTAAATGAATATTTGCTATAATCATAGATAACTAAGAGCCATCTTTCTCTTTTATTTATTTATTTTTTATTTTATGTGCACTGGTGTTTTGCCTGCATATATGTGTCTGAGGATACCAGATCTTAGAATTATAGACAGTTGTAAGCTGCCACGTGGTTGCTGTGCATTGAACCTGGGTCCTCTGGAAGAGCAGTCAGTACTCCCAATTGCTGAGCCGTCTCTCTAGCCCCCAGCTTTTCCCTTTATTAAGATTTATTTTTTTATTTATGTGTATGTATTTGTGTGAGTGTATGGCACGTGTGTGCTGGTGTCCATGGTAGTCAGAAGAGGGGACAGATCTCTTGGAGCTGGAGTTATGAGTGGCTGTGAGCAACCTAACATAGATGCTGGGGACCACATTGGGCTCCTTTGGAAGAGCTGCAAGCTCTTAACTGCCAAGCCATCTTTCCAGTCCCAGAGTTTTCCTCTAGAGCAGACATAAGCATCTGTGTGTATGAGTTCTAACTGAAGCACTGGATTTCTGTGAACTTAACTGCAAAGCTGTGGTAGTAAGATTGCTTCTTTTCAACAGTGGGGAACCTTTCACCAAGTTTGTTTCAGGAGATGAAAGTAGATAGAACTTGATCTGTTGACACATGCCTGAAGTACCAACACTCGGGAGGTGAAGCCAGTGTGATCAGGGAGTTAAGACTAGCCTTGTTATGTAGTGAATTCAAGGCTAGCCTGGACTACGTACTTAAAAATAAGCAAAATAAAAATAGGTGCCTTTTTCTTTTTTAAAGCAGGGTATGTACCACCTAGATGTATTCCTAAGCCCTCATTTTACTTACCATAAGTACTTAGACTGGCCTTGAGCCCAATGCAGACCAGGGAAACTTGAACTTTCTGTCCTCCTGCTTCCGTCTTCTTTTTTTATTTATTTATTTATTTATTTATTTATTTATTTATTATATGTAAGTACACTGTAGCTGTCTTCAGACACTCCAGAAGAGGGCGCCAGATCTTGTTACTGATGGTTGTGAGCCACCATGTGGTTGCTGGGATTTGAACTCTGGACCTTCGGAAGAGCAGTCGGGTGCTCTTACCCACTGAGCCATCTCACCAGCCCCTGCTTCCGTCTTCTAAGTAGCCAAGATTACAGGCCTGGTGTAGACCACCCCCTTTATTTTTCGTACTGGACGCCTAGTTTGGATAGTCGCAGAAAGAGTGAGCTTTATTTAGAACAGTTCAATAGTGTTTGGCTCTTTTGTTTTAAATGAGACATTTTATTTGTTTGTTCTAGTCCTTCAGTTAGAAATGGTACTTGTTAAGTTGGATGTGGTGGTGCAGGCCTGTGATCCCAGTACTCAGGAGGCAGAGCAAGGCAAGAGCTGGAAGAAGGCTATTCTTCGATACACGATGAGTTTGGGGTCAGCCTAGGCTACATGAGATCTTGTTTTTTTTTTAATACTTATGCATGTCAACTGGTTCTATCCTGACTTTGTGTAAGCCCTTAGTGACTGGGATTTCACTAGAGACTAAAACTTGAAGCAATTAATGCCTTTATTCATGATATAATTAATAGCAATCAAGCAGCTTTTGTACCATGTTAGAAAAAATCATTAACAGTTTTCAAACAGCCTGCAATTCTTACTGAAAAAAGGATGCTGAGTTTAAACAGATTTTTTAATCTAAGACTGAAGTCTATACTTTACTGTCCAGGAAGCGAGTGTAGAGTAATTACAGTATGTCCACAGTGTGCAGCTGTTGAAAGGTGACAGGGTGTTTACATGTTGACCTTCAAGTGCAGAAGCACAGGGCTTTTCAAAAGAGTAGGTTTGTTGTTTATTATTTGGTTTGTTTGACAAAAAGGTCTTAATTTGTAACCATGGCTGGCCTGGTGCTTAACTGTGTAGCCCAGGTTTGCCTTGAGCTCATGGCAGTCTACCTGTCTCAATCCCCTGAGTTCTGAGTTTACAAGCTTGTACCATCATGTCTGGCTTTCTGACAGTGGTTTTTAGAAGAAGACAAGGAGAAAGAAGAATCTGTTTGCTAATGGAAATAAATTGTCTCTGGGAAGATACACAGACTAACGCCAGGCACCTGTTGCTGGCTGGGGACAATGCTGGCGCTTCACCACAAACATTGTATTTTATTTATCTTTTGTATTTGAGCACTGTGGCTGCTACCTATTCAGAAATTAAAAATTAGAGCTGTATCATAATTCCTAAAATATCTAAATTAGATAGATAAAGCTCATCATAAAACATCTTTTCTGTCTTCCATTAAAATATGTCTGCCTTCTTTTGTTTTCTTATGCCACAGAAAGGATCCCTACCTGAGAAAGACCAGTCATTTTTAAGGACAGGCTGGAGGTAATTAACTCAGAAAGCTCAATACTGCTCAGCAGGGACTAGCTCTCCCTGGGTAGCAGGGACTAGCTCTCCCTGGTAAACTCCCGCTTGCTTCACCTGCAGGCCAGACTGCTGCTTTGTTTGCTCCACAAGACTAAACAGAAACTCAGCTTTCACCAGTTGGAACCAGATCTCTTTAAACATTACTCTAAGCAGGAATATAGGATATTTCACTGGAGAAAACTAAAAAAACAAAGCAGAAAGTTAAAAATTACAGTCCCATTATGAAGAATCATTTTTTTGTACAGTTTCTTCTAATCTTTATATGCACATAAAAGTTTGGTGTGTTTGTGTGTATGTGTATGTGTTTATATATTTTTCATGTGTTTGAGAACATCTGTATATTTTTCACTCATTCTAGCTTATGACCCTTTCCTTGGCCAGCTCTTATTTATCCTTGGATTTCAACTTAAATATAAATACCACTTTAAAGGGGTGCAGGCAGGGATACTGTGGATTAGACACAGAACTTCCACACATGCTAGGCAAGAGATCCAGAGATCTCCCACTAAACTATAGCAACAGCCGAATTTTTACTTCCTATTTGAGACAGGGGCTCACTAAATTGCCCAGGCTGGCCTTGAACTCATTCTGTGTCTAGGGAGACCTTGGCTTTGCAGTCTGTCTATGGGATCACAGGTCTGTTCACCTGACCCTAAGTGTGCCTAGAGGAAGCCTTCCCTGTTCAGACTCGGTTTTTACATGTGCTCCTGGTAACTCAGGTTTTTCCTGTAGCACTCACCATATTTTAAGAATAATTGTTTAAGTTTAATCTTTGCATTTCTTGTCTGGCTGTTTTGTCTTGATTGCCTTGGTTCCAGACCTTGCATAGGCTCTGTCATTTATGTCACAGTGCTTGAGAGTTTAGGTTCTGGAATAAGGCAAAATCACTGAGTATTATAAATGCTATTTTAGAGCCAGTGCTTAGAAGCAGTCTTTTAGTTTTTGAAAGAGTGTCCCTTTGTAGCCCAGGCTGGCTTCAGCTCGTGATTTTCCTTCCTCAGTTCCTCAGTGTGGGAGTATAAGTATGTGCTACAGTACCAGATTGCCTTTTAAATTTCTGATTTTAAGGTGAGGATGGAGTCTGTGGAATAGCTCCATTGGCTTACATAACTTCCCCAGGATTTGACACATGAGGTCCATTGGTGTGGAGTGTGTGGTGTATTCAGGTGTGAGATGAAGCCATTTTTCCTGCTATAGCTTAGAATATCTTGATCCTTTCCCACAGTTTGAGGCTTAAAGTAGAGGCATGGTATTCACTTAATGCTGCTCCTCATTTTTAATTGCATATGCTGTGTGTACCGACAGTATGTGTGTAAGCATATGTACAGATGCTATCATGTATGTGATTAGCAAAGATCTGAGAAACGCATTGCTAGATTTTCTCATTGTGTGAACACTGCATAGAGTAGTTACATAAACTTGGGTGATAGTTGTCAGTCACCCCACATGGTCTCTTGATGTAGTCAAGAGGTGATACTGCCAGAATTGTACTATGTACTGTTCTACAATAATAAACTTATAAGGAGTAACATTAAGATAATGATAAAGTATGATAATCTAGTTCTAATTGTTTTTTTATCAAACACTGTTGTCTGTAACTATACTGTACTTTTATACAACTGGAAGTATAGTATGTTGAAGCCAGCATCAGAAACATACTAGGAACTGTGACATTCTGATAGCGATTATGTCACTAGAGGAGTTTTCAAGTCCGTTTAATGCTTTCTTCTTTTGAGATGAGGTTTGCTATGTTGCTCAGACTGACCTCAATCTCCAGGCCTCAAGTAGTTCTGCCTCCATTTTCTAAGTAAGTGGGATGAAGTCATGTGATATATGTAATCTTGCATATGTGTGTGTATGTGTGTGTGTATATATACACACACACATACACACAACACACATACACACATGTAAACATCACATCCACTTCTCCCTTAAATTTTTCCCATCCACTCTACTGAAATGTTTTACTGACCATTAGTGTGTGTAGTACTTATATATGCTAAGTGCTATGGTCTGTAAACTAAGGCATGGATGGTAAAGGAGGGACTTGAAATGCTCTCCTCTCATGTGTACAGGTGACTGCAGATCATTTTTACTCCTTTTCTGGGTCCTAGGACTACTGTTTTGAGTTGGTACCACAGAGGAGGCTAAGACGTGAGCATTAGGAGCTTGAGATCAGCTTGGGCTATATAGTAAGGCCCTATCTGCAACAGAAAATATGAAAATGAGAAAACAACAGAAAAACTGCTACTTAGATGTGAGCGGAGCCTGCTGGTTTCCCTGCACGTTATTCATGATGTCTTTTCTACTTCATTGTAGAAAAACATGACATTTGAGGCTTCAACTTTCCCAAAGATGCTTACTTACTGTCTGTTGTTAGTTTTAGGTGTTGGGATTAATTAAAGAGACATAATTGAGCGGCTGTGATAAAGAGAATTAAATGTGAAGATTCATTATTTCCATGTGTGCAGAAGTTTAAAAGGGAACTTAGTCTATCAAAAATGGGATTATTTATGCAACTTTAGTAATTTATTGAATATTCATCCAGCAAAAGGTTCAGAAGACAATTTAAAAGAGAGATACTGAGGCTCTTGCTGTGTGGTAGGAGATAGAGAGAGACTAGTCAGTGCCTCTCCATCTTCTTTTCCTTCTTTTTTATGATACTGGCTGTTGAATATAAATCCTCATTTAAGTTGGCCAAGCTGGCTTTAAACTCGTTCTGTAGTTCAGGCAGCTTTTAAATTTGTGACTATCCTACCTTAGCCTCCTATATAGCTATGATTACAGGCCTTGCCACCAGACTCAGCACCCTTCTATCTTACTGTACATAAACAGTCATTGCGAGGTTGTTGAAATACAGATTCCTTGGTTCAGAATCCTGTTGCCTATTTCTGGACTAGAAAGTTGTGAGGGATTGATGTTTAGTAAGCAGCCTGTGGCCCTCTGCTGACAGGTTCTTGGGCTAACATTTAAGAGGACCAGGTATAAGCAAGCTTACAGGAGGTCTGCATGAGGGTATGGAGGGAAAGAAGGAAACAGCAGTGTCTGGAGATGTCTAAATTCTCAACTGTTGGGTTGGTAGCTGTGGATAGGACACATTTTTTACTTTTTAAGGCACAGTTTAATTTTCACCAAATCTGAGCTCTTACTGTTAAGGCACATTGCTTTTGAGTAGAAGTGTAAAAGTGGATAAAATGTTTCTTTCGGTGCTTCCACACTCAGGCTACTAAAGCAGGTGCAGCATCTATGGTTCACTACACAGCTTTGATCCTGGCCCGCTTGGTGCTCCTTACTCTGTGTGGATGGGTGCTCTGCTGGACCCTGGTCAATCTTTTCCGAAGCCATTCAGTCCTCAATCTCCTGTTCCTTGGCTATCCGTGAGTATTTCAGTTTCATACTGTATTAACAAGTCTTCTGCAGTTATGTGAGTTATGCACAAGATATAATGGAGGGAAGTGAGGTTCTGCATACACAGAGTAAGACTTTGGAACATTGGAATGCCAGTAGATATGCCCACTATGGAATAATTTGTTTTCTAGAGTTAGGTAGTTGGGGAAGAAGGTATAAATAAACCAAGAGCATTCTGGGGAAACTGAGATCCGTGGCTATCCTCCCAGTGGAGAACATTTCAGTTAGCTCTGTTCATCTGGTAAAGGCCTCTAAGAGGAACTCGGCCATCAAGGTGACTGGCTGCAGAGTCTTTAAGTAAGTAGAGAAGCTTAAAGCTTTTTTAAGTAAAGTAAGCTTACTTAAAGCTTACTTTAAGTAAGTAGAGAAGATTAAAGCGTGCTACGGCTTTAATCTCAGGACTTGGAAGGCAAGTGCTGGTGGGTCTGTCTCTGAGTTCAAGACGAGCCAAGGCTGCATGATGAGACATTGCTTCCTTCACACCCTACTACCCACCAAAAAAAGCCACAAAGTAGTAATAAACATGTCATTAAACAAATCTTAGATTTAAATATACATGTTTGTATGTTTTGGATTTTGTATAATCTACCTTTTATTGAGTATTACACGTTTTTTTAAAACCCTACCCCATTTTTGCCTTTCAGTTTTCAGTAGCTTAGTTAGTCCAAGTCTAACAACTGAGGCCAAGTCTAACCATGTCTTTGCCTGACTTATAGTCTTCATTCTATTTTCGTTGTAGATAGCTAGAATGATTTTCCAAGTGGGACCTTTAGCTGGGTGTGGTGGTAATGCCTTTAATTCCAGCATTTGAAAGGTGGACGCAGGAGGATCAGTTAAAGGGTCATCCTGGCCTGTATAGTTTGAGACCGTAATTCGAAAAATTTAATTGTGTTGTTCTTTTCTTTAAAATCCTTCCTTGAGACCTGGAGAGATGGCTCAGTGATTATGAGGACCTTATGTCAGTTCTTAGAACCTACCTGGTAGTTCATAACCATCAATGATTCCAGTTCCAGGCAATCTGAAGCCCTTCCATGGGCACTGTGGTGAACTTACATACACACAGGCAAATACATATATACGTGAAGTACATCCTTTAAAAATGCTTTAATGGCTGGGCATGGTGGCATCTGCCTTTAATCTTGGAATTTGGGAGGCATAGGCAGGATCTCTGAGTTTGAACCCACTTTAGTCTACACAGCAAGTTCTAGGACAGCCAGGGCAATTACACAAAGAAACATTGTCTCAAAAAACAAACAAACAAGTAAACAAAAGTTTACTGAATCCTTTCTTTTAGTATACACAACCTTCTATGGTCTGATCTCTCTTCTGCTCCTTCTCATCTTGCTCTACATCAGCTGTTCATATCACATGCTATCCTGCTCAGCCCACATTTATTGCATGTGTGTTGAGGTTGCCTGGCAATCAGGAGACTCCTGATTTAACTGCTTGGGTTCAGTCACAAACTTGGGATTAACTGGCTTCTAGAACATATGTGCAACCTGTTCCCCATGTCTCATCCTCTAGCAGGCTAGCCTGGTTATATTCACATGAATTTGGCAGAATAAAGTGTCTTTGTACAGTTCATTTTAGCTTTCTGACTGTACTGTATAGGCTGACATCTTAATTGTCCCAAATAGAAAAGGCTCATTGCTGAGCTCAGCATGTGGATGGGGGTGTGTCACTCACCCACAGAATGAGCTGTGCAGTCATAGCAAGTGTGTGAGGCCAAGGAAGTGGGGTCCCCGTCACACTCTGCTATCCACTGAGCCTCTCACCGTCACTTCTAGATGTCAGCTTGTGTTTCAGCAGATTTGTTATTGTTCTGTGTAAAAGAAAGGGTTTCTTGTAGTCTTGGCTGTCCTGGAACTCACTCTGTAGACCAGGTTAGCCTCCACCTGACTCTACCTCCCAAGTACTGAGATTTAAGCACCACCCCCCCCCCCGCCCCCCATGTTTCAGCAACACCGTTTTGTATAGAGAAGATTTTAATTTGTTTTTGTTTTTGTTTGAGACAGGGCTTTACTATGTGATCTGGAATGTACCATGTAGCCGAGGTTGACCTCAGGTTATTGGCAGTGTAGCTGATTGTTTCAAGTACACAGTGACTTTTCTACCAGAAGCTTGTGCCTTTTTATCCCACCCAAATCCCACTCTCTCCAGGGCACACACGTACGTTTTCATATTCATAGTGGATCCTGAAGCTACACAAGCCATTCTCTCAGCTAGTAAATAGTTCATATTTTACCGTTCATAGAAAATTAAGAACAAGCGTTATTGTTAGTTTTGTTATTAAAATAAAATAAATTGCATGTTTTTTTACTGGTATTTTTTGTCTCATGAATTGATATCCATGAAGTGACCATTGTTTTCCCCCAATATCTAGTTTATATTGTGCAGTTACCTAATGAAGACTCGAGGGTAGTTAGAATGAGTGTAAGATGCTCATAGCTGAGGTGTGCACAGCTCACTATGAGTATGAGTAGATATGTACTCAGCATGCATAAGGACTGAGTTTAGCCCTAGGATCAAAAGAGAGACTGTCAAAATGCTCTAAAAATTCAGTTATTTAGCCAAGTATTATATGTAGAAATTTATTGTACTTGTAGAACTTTTCCATTGATTTATCAAATATTTACCGAGCAACTGCTCAGTTTCATCTATTATCTCAGGCACCAAGGGCACCTCAGTGAGTTAAGCAGACGTAAATTGTATTATAGAGTTTAAACTGGTAAAGGGCAGGTAACCCAGGAAGCACATCCTCACATAACAGACCTCTCACACACACGAGTGGAATCTAGGCAGCGAGGCAGGCAGTACACTCACTCAGTAGTGTCAGGTCTCTCCTGGGTTTGGTAGAGACTGCCTCCACCCAGGAATGTTCTTGACAGTCGAGCTTCTTCACCTGCATGTGCTGTGCACACAGCCCTCTCTGAACCATGCACCTAGCAACCCTAGCCTGCACCTGCAAGCAGCTGGCTGCATGGGCGTCCCTCCCTGAAGAGTGAGTGCAACGGGTTTCTTCTCCTTCCAGCAGCAGTCAGATTTAGACAGTTTATTTTCAGATATATTCCCAACAAAGAGTGGAAAGACTGGTCTGGCCTGAATTTGTTTGGGGTGGATTAGCAGTAAGTCAAACTATCTTGAAATAAATTTCGGGGGAAAAATCTACTATTTATGAACTTATGCATAGTTTAGAGTATGGAATTAAAGTCATGTGCATTACATGAAGCGACATGCACAGCAGAATTATTATATAACCTAATCTCAACCAAAAAGAGAACCAGGCACTCATTGCCTTTCTTAGTTAACTAAAGCCATCCTTCTCAACCTCAGAGAGAAGCCTGGACAGTGGGCCCTTGGGTGTCTGTGAGCTTTTACTTCAGTTCTTTGAATAAGAGGCCTAGAACCTGGCAATTCCACGACCACTGGTAGTGACCATGTATAAAATTTGCATTCTGGAAAACTCTGCTTGATAAAGATGATTGTTTCTACATATTTGTATGTTGTCATTGGGGCTTTTATGTAATATTCTATCCTGCAGTGTGTATATACTGCTTTTGTAGAAAACAAAGCCCCTCGGGTTACATTGCCTTGGGTAGAGCGAGCTGTAGTCACATGATATGCTGAGGTGGAGACTGGTCTCATTTTCACATTCACCTTGTGTTACAGGTTTGGTGTTTATGTTCCTCTCTACTGTTTCCACCAAGATAGCAGAGCCCATCTTCTTCTCACAGACTATGTGGTGCCGCACCAGGCAGTAGAGGAGGCAGCTTCAAATGTGGGCAGTTTGGCCAGATCCAAAGATTTCCTCTCCTTACTGCTGGAGTCTCTAAAAGAACAGTTTAATAATGCCACGCCCATCCCCACCCACAGCTGCCCCCTATCTCCTGATCTCATTCGCAATGAAGTAGAATGTCTGAAAGCAGATTTCAATCACAGAATCAAGGAAGTTCTCTTCAACTCCCTCTTCAGTGCCTACTACGTTGCATTTCTCCCGCTGTGTTTTGTGAAGGTAAGCAGGTATCCTGCTCTGTGGTCCCTGGATTTGTGTCAATTACATAAACTGGGTATTTCTTGTTTAATTCCCCTTTTCTCTGTCTCCCCTTTGGCAGCCTGGATGGTGGAGTTCGGCTGCATCTGGAGTGCACTAATACCGCTCCTGGTTGGCGGAGAGGTATTTCCATATATGTGATGCACCCATGGTAGCCCCTCCTTTCTTTCTTCCTTCCTTTTTTATCCCCCACCCCAATAATGTTTTTTTAAGTTTCTGGGAAGAGTAAAGATTGAACTTAACATAGAATGATTATGTAGCAGCTTAAGAGAACCAAAATTTCAATAAAATTTAGACTGCTGTGGTTATTAACAGGTTTTTGAAAAGCTTCCTTGAATTTAAGCTAACCATCCAACTAAACTTAATTTATTTCAATAGAAGAGCTAAGTGGTCTGGATATCACAGTGGGCCATTTTAGTGTCCCCTTTCACCCATTCAGACGCACTTCTGCAGCTGGACTTCAGAAGCACTCAGGTCTTCTAGAAAGGAAGCACTTAAACACAATTGCTCTCCTCCCAGCCCTAACTCGTACAGCCAGGTCAGGTTGATTTTGGAAGACTCTGCACGGACAGCAGGACCACCAGTGCATGTTGACTCAGTGTGGCGTTTGTCTGCAGGGCGTATGTCCACACACCCTTCCCTGCCTCTCTTCACCACCAGTGCATGGATCGTTTCTCCTCTGATCTCTTCCAGAGTACCCAGTATTACGACATGCGCTGGTCGTGTGAGCACCTCATTATGGTGTGGATCAATGCTTTTGTCATGCTCACCACGCAACTGCTACCATCCAAATACTGTGACTTGCTACACAAATCAGCTGCTCACCTGGGCAAGTGGCAGAAGTTGGAGCATGGGTTCTACAGCAATGCTCCACAGCACATGTGAGTAGGGTGAAGGGTAAACCATGTAACACTTCTCCTCACGATGCTGGTCATGTCTATGCTGTGTGCCATTCTCCTTCTTGGTTTCTGTTTACGTGGTTGTTTGTCAAGTACTAAACCAAGGCAGGGCATGAACTCATTTCCACCCCCATCACCAGCTCCTTCTCCAGTGGGTCCATGTTTCAGCTGCCCAGTTACACTAGAGGCCATTATGCTCGGGCGGTCACTTCGGTTTTACCCATGTCTGTGTGTGTCTGATATATTTTAAACTATTTTGTAAGGTTTGTTTCCACATCTTCATTGCCACAACTGAATAGTTGCTACCTCAGCATCCCACATAGCTGGAATTTGCTTTAGTCCTTTTTAATTAATCAGATCATTTTTCTTGCCTATAACCCTTTTGTTTTCTTCCTAGTCTTTGTACTGTTTTCTTCTTTCTCCTGTTCTTAAATGCTGTTTTCTTCTTTCTCCTGTTCTTAAATGCAAACTATCCTGGCTTTTTATTGTGTACCCTTATTAATCATTTCTTTGTATGACCTCTGGGATTCAAAATGCCTAGCGTCCAAATGCTTTCATTCTGTCAGTCTGAGCCTCCTATTAGAACTGTCCCTCAATTTTGGAACATCTTCAAATATGGACCCTCTTCACCTTCTTCTCTTTTGTAATTAAATATTTCACATTTTCATCCACCAGTTTCCCCTCTTTAAATGGGACAGATTGAGGTGAACTTCCCTCCCCTCTCCCCCTCAGAGCTCTCCCTTCAATTATCTGCCTTGATGTCTAATACAGATTAGCACAGGCCTTCAAGCCCAGGAAGTGAAAGAGATTGGGCCAGGCTGAAAAGAAACCTGAATGTGGGCAAAGGACAGATTTCAATAACAATTGAAAGTACAACCCACAGTCCTAGTACTGTCCATCTTCAGGCTACTGGTGGCACGTGGCCATGAGGTGTGTCATCACCTTAACCTGGTAAGTGTGACCAAGGCCGCTGGAACGTGTTCTAAACTGGGAGAGCTTCAGGGCATTAGAGTCATTTTTATTTTTAACATATCTAAACTGCTGTCCCAGTTCTCATCCTAGGAAACTAACCTTTCCCAAATCAGGAAGTGATGAGTTAACTTAACATTTAAATGGAAAAAAAAGTTTTAATTTGAAGCTTTTCATCCTTTTGCAATGCCATTACATTGATGCTGGAAAGAAAGAAACCTTTTCTTCCCTAATTTCTTTTCCTTAGAGAAACCTCTATAGAAATAAACCAAGAAAGCGGTCAAGCGGAAAGTCTGTGTGTTAGTACCTGTGTGTGTCTGTGTTCTGTAGAGCTTCTCACATCTGTGAGACCAGCAGAGTGATCCTCTCTAGGGTGCCATTATACAGCACATGGCTCCTAGTTGGCAGTGCTGTTCATTTCTCCTCTGCTTTAGCTGTCATTGGCTTTCGCTTCCTGTTTGTGTCCTCTTACTGCTCCCTTGGGATCCAGGTGACGACAAGTCACCCTCTTAATACTTGGTTTTCTGGCCTGCCCATTCTTCCAAGCCTGTAGATCCTTCAACACTGAGCTAACCAGTCACTCAGTAGTTGCTGTATACTGTATAGCAGTGAAGTTATCATAACAAATTCTTTCTAACTTCTAAGGCTTTGGCTGTGGAATGTATGTCTAGAGTTCAGACAAATGAAGCCTTGAATGCTTAATCTGATCTTGATAGAAATATAGCTGGTCTTTCAGAACGCTGTCTTCCCTAATTCTCGGTATTCTAACAGTGCTTTTCTTTTTCCCATAGTTGGTCAGAAAACACAATATGGCCTCAAGGGGTGTTGGTGCGGCACAGCAGATGTTTATATAGAGCCATGGGACCTTACAACGTAGCAGTGCCTTCAGATGTATCCCATGCCCGCTTTTATGCAAGTACCATTTACTCATTTTCAAGGATAATTATGGAAGTGTTAGGAGGCCACTCTGTATGTATGTAAGCACCTAGCACGGTATGTGATGCACAGTAGGGAGTTAACAATAATAGGTAATTATTACTATGACTGTGACATTGGCCTTTGATCTTGAGAAATGTCTTTGGAAAGGCAGCTTGAGGTTCATATACTATTGCTTAAAACAAGTAGGCAATTATATGACTTCCTTTTTCACCTGACAGCTTAATTTGTTAATAGTTCGGTTTAGAAGAGACCTTCACATGTGTTGTTTCTGGGCCTGGCATGGTGTCATGTGACTGTCATCCTAGTACTTGGGAGGTGATGGCAGGAGGATCCAGAGCTCAAGGAAATCTTGAGCAACCTTGTTCAAAAACAAGCAAACAAGATCTGTGCATTAAAGTACTATTTAATATAGTAATAATGGCTTTTTAAAGTGTTTACCTGAGTTTGAAAGTAATAAAGTTAAAATTTAAAAGAGGAAAAGCAGCAGGCATTAAGCCCAACTTCTGCCCCATTTGACTTCTGCCTTGAGTTGTGTTCTAGTTACACTGTTGGCCCTGAGGGCCTGAAGTATCTGACTTGTAAAGCAAGGGCAGCCGACTGGCCCATGAGGGTAGGGAAAAGGTATATGCAGAAAATACATTTAATCAAAATACCTAGGGTGGAGTGCATTATCTTTGAATTCTATAATAAAATGATTAAAAAAAAATTCTGTTTTTTTTCTGTCCCTCCCGATTGCTTATGAAAGGACGTGGATTTTCTGGTTACTGAGAGCCTTTGACCTGCATGAAGGGCATGATGCCTTGAGATACTTTGCTAGGGGGAAGAACATGAGCAGGAGGAGAGGGTCTTGAAAAGGAGACAGTGGCTTTTCCTCTATTCACGGGATTGCCTTAAGATGTCACAGCGCCATGGCATTTCTCTCCATAGGCATTTAATTCAGCCAGTGGAGTCTCTAGGGTATTGTGAATGAATTATTTTGGCTGGTGCTATCCCTTTAAGCTATTACAGTTTTCTTGTTCTTGTTGGATAGCTGAAAAATATCAAGCCAAATTGATATAATAAAGATGAATTAATTGTTGGTTTTGCATAGGTAAATCACTACTTCTCAAAGGCCCTAGCTCCTGTGTATACATTATCTGGCCTATCTGTAACAGTGATTGGGTCCCTTTCTGATCAGAATCCCATGAATTTAGAACATTTTTGTGAAGTGAGAACATTCAAATTCCTGTAAAACCTGACTCCTCACATCAGTAATCCTAGCACTCGGGAAGGTAGAGGCAGGAGGAGCAAGACTTTCCAGGGCAGCCTTTTTATCTCCAAGAGTGAGAGAGACTCTGCAGGCTTTTAAAGATCCTGATAAATTTAACTTTATAAATGAAGCCTGCCTATTAGCAGTAGCGGTTACACTTTATTTGTTTTTTTTTTTTTTTTTTTTTTTTGAGACAGGGTTTCTCTGTGTAGCCCTGGCTGTCCTGGAACTCACTTTGTAGACCAGGCTGGCCTCGAACTCAGAAATCTGCCTGCCTCTGCCTCCCGAGTGCTGGGATTAAAGGCGTGCGCCACCACGCCCGGCACGGTTACACTTTAAAACCTCCCTTATGACTCGCTCAGTTTACTGTTAACTACACTTTGCTCTAGAATCTGAAATAGCTTTCTTAATCAGGTTAAGTTTTTGTCCCCTGCGGACTGCTCTGAGACACTCAGTGTCTTTGAGAGGAGCCCTGGCAGGTTAGTGTCAGTCTCACATCTAAGCTCCTGAGACAGAAGTTGCATCCAAATTAGTAACTGTGCACCACACCTGCCCTCATCCGAATTTAGGACTGTATGGTTACATGTTATGTTGCAGTCTGGGTCTCTATAGTCAAAGTACCTTTTTATTAATAAGTTAGGATTTGGCCCTTAAAGCAAAAGATGGTAAAAACAAGAAGCCCACTTTTAGTCTGGCTCAAATGGCTGCTCCTTTCCTGTCCTTCCTCTTTCCCATGTCTTTGTCTGCCTGATTTTCTCATATTTATGGAAAGGAAAAAGGACTCAGCAGCAATATATGGGATAGAGAATTTCAGTCAGTAATCAAAGTTGATAAACAGTTTAAAGAGGAATTATGACACCGTTGTAGCTTGGTGAGGTGGCTGCAATATAAAATAAGACCTATAATCCCTGCACCCAGAAGGCTAAGCCAGAGTGGCTGTCAGCACCAGCTAGCTTAGGGGACAGAGCAAGACCCCTTTGCAAAACAAAATTAAAGAAGTTGTTGTATTGATGCTTCCCCAAACTTGTCTAATGTTTTTATGTCTTATATTACGTCCTAAGCTAAGAATGATTTTTAATTATGTTACAATTCATAAATAATTTATAAATAACAATATATATTTTTAAAATTTTGTTTTGTTGTTTTTCTTTTTCGAGACAGGGTTTCTCTGTATAGCCCTGGCTGTCCTGGAACTCACTTTGTAGACCAGGCTGGCCTGGAACTCAGAAATCCACCTACGCCTGCCTCCCAAGTGCTGGGATTAAAGACATGTGCCACCACCACCCGGCAAATATTTTTATAATGCTTAAAATATATAATGTTTTTAAATATTCATTTTAAAGTAGTTCTGTTACTAACTACTACATTGCAGCTTTAATTCTTTGGTTGGTGTTAAAAGTCTAAAATATTTCCATGAGGTCCTTTTACTATTCTGGTCTTACATAAATATACTTGGAATGTCTTAGGTAAAATAACATCTATGATACCATGTTGGAAAAATCTTATTGTACATAATAATTTTTTGCATTTTAGAGGCTTTGCAATAAGATTTATTTTGTTGTAAGCAAAAGGAGAAAGATTCTAGATCTCTACAGCAAGGATAGTTTGCCACTGAATATGCAGATTTACTTGGTATTGGGTATGTGCACTTAGAATTATGCAATTGTTTTAGGAAAATGAATTAAATAACTTTACTTTCTCCCCAAAATAACAGCTGTCTGTTACCTTCCTCACAGTTCCTGTTTCACCGCCCATTACGAGTGCTGAACCTGCTTATCCTCATTGAAGGCAGCGTTGTCTTCTACCAGCTGTATTCCTTGCTGCGGTCGGAGAAGTGGAACCACACGCTCTCCATGGCCCTCATCCTTTTCTGCAACTACTATGTTTTATTTAAGCTCCTCCGGGACAGAATAGTCTTAGGCAGGGCATACTCCTACCCTCTCAACAGTTACGAACTCAAGGCCAACTAAGCTGCCTCTCAACAAGAGGGAGAACTCAGATAAAAATATTTTCATACGATCTATTTTTTCTTGCGATTTTTATAAATATTTAAGATATTTTATATTTTGTATACTATTATGTTTTGAAAGTTGGGAAGGGTAAGGGATATTAAATGTATCCATAAACAAGATGATGTTATCTTTCATGTGTTAGTATACTTGAATATTATACATGAAAGGTTGCCCCTTCAGTAAAAGATTGACTTGTTTGTCTGGCTCTGGAGTGACATTCACTTAGGAACATGTTTGCATATTGCTTGACTGGGGTCTTTGGTGTGTCTGTTTCCTTTCTAGTCGTGGTATTGCTATCTTTAGTTCCTCTCCTGGCCATGATTACTGCTTTAGAAAAGCAAATCCAGCAGATGGATGGGCTTGCCTTCCCTGGCTGATTCTGGGATGGCTGCAGCAGAGGGAGTTCCAGTCTTGGGTCCGGTGTGCTTTTCGCCCACTGAGAGGAGGCCCTTCTAAACTGGTGTTCTAGGCTTTGCTGTCACTTTGCCTGATCTTTCATGGCTTTCACTTCCAAAGGTTTTCCTTTTACTCTTAGTTACATGCAGAAATGCTTTTCAAAGACAGGAAGTGCTTGGGATGCCCACACTCAGGAAGGATCCAAGGGAGGGGCTGAGTGTAAATGCCATGTGGGTCACTAGAGTGTGGGGAGATGGAAACCGTCAACTGATGGGAAGAACGAACAAGCCCTCAGCAAAATAGCCTGAGGGTGCTCCGGCTGCCACCCTCTGCAGTGGTGTGGTTGGAGTGACGAGGGAGCGAAAATACAAGAAGTTTATGCTCTGTCTCAGAATTTGATCTATAGCCAAAATTTGTGTTTTAAATTCATACTCAAAGGCTGAAGATGCATCTTCATATTAATGTACTTGTTTCATATGCACGAGGTCTGATTTGTTCCCCAACAGTGCAGAAGATAAGTAAATAAACGTCTTGTGTCAGCACCTTCCTATTTGTGAGCATTACCCCTTTAGGTCCCCACCCACGCGCTTGGGAGCTGATGCGCTTTCAACTTCCTGAACGAACAACATAGAGGACCAAAGCCAGACCGTCCTGTTTTCTGTGCTGGGCTCAGCTGTTGAGACTTTGAAGCTTTGGATGATACAAATATGACTTACAAAGCAAAATGAGCAACCTTGTAGTTCAAAAGCTTAATTCACAGAACAGTTCTTGAGTTCTCCAAGGGAAAGAGTACAGCGAAGGCAGCCCATTCTAGGAGCGTGTGCACACAGCTGCCCCCTTCATGCTGCAGCTGCTGGCTTTCTCAGTGTGATGTGGATACTGCTTCTCAAATTTGAATGACTTACCCATTCAACACATGTAATTTTCCCACAAGTGCTTAGCACGGAGGAAATGCAAAAGCTTACTAACCCTGAAGAGACTTGAGTGGTTTAATCAGCAAGGTTCTAATGCCATGTTTCTGATAGAAATGATGAGCGCAGGAGAGAAGTCAAAGCAGGAAACAATTAGCAGGAATGGGCCCAGTAAAAGTATTTTTTAAATAGGAAAGTAGGGTTTTAATTTAGAAAGTGTAAGACTGACTGAAGTGGTTCACTACTGCCAACTGTTAGAAAGCATCTTTGAGGAGGGTTTTTTCTTCCCCTTTTAGAAAAGGTCTTTTTTTTGTTGTTGTTTTTTTTTTTTTTTTGTTTTTTGTTTTTTGAGACAGGATTTCTCTGTATAGCCCTGGCTCTCCTGGAACTCACTTTGTAGACCAGGGTGGCATCGAACTCAGAATCTACCTGCTTCTGCCTCTCAAGTGCTGCCACCACTGCTGGGTGTCACAACACTCTTACATCAGTCTCTGGGATGAAATGTTACAACATGTATCACCATGGCTAGCTGAGGAGATTGTTTGAGACAGGTTTCTCTGTGTAGCCCTGGTGCTTCTGCCTCCTGAAGGCTGGGATTAAAGGTGTGCGCCACCACACCTGGCTGAGATGATTTTACTTTTTAATGTCAGACTCTTGTGAAGTTGCCCAGGCTGACCTTGAGCTGACCTTGGCCTCATGCTGCGCTTGACATGCCCTTTACAGCAGTAGCACATCTCACTACATCTAGTTTAGGATATTATTTTTGAAAATAATTTTTAAAAGGATTTATTTTATTTATTATATGTAAGTACACTGTGGCTGTCTTCAGACACACCAGAAGGGGGCATCTGATCCCATTACAGATGGTTGTGAGCCACCATGTGGTTGCTGGGATTTGAACTCAAGACCTTCAGGAGAGCAGTCAGTGCTCTTAACTGCTGAGCCATTTCTCCAGCCCCGAAAATAATTTTTTAAGGGCTGGTGAGATGGCTCAGTGGGCAAGACTGCTCTTCTGAAGGTCCAGAGTTCAAATCCCAGCAACCACATGGTGGCTCACAACCATCCATAAAGAGATCTGACTCCCTCTTCTGGAGTGTCTGAAGACAGCTACAGTGTACTTACATATAATCAATAAATAATTTTTTAAAACGATTTTTAATTATGTGTCTTTGCATGAATGCAGGTGCCTGTGGAGACCAGAGGCACTGGATAGCTTGCAGTTGTAGTCACGGGTGGTTGTGAGCTGTCTGTGGGTGTTTAGAACTGAGCTCAGGCCCTCTGGAAGAGACTCCTGAGTCGTCTCTCTAAGCTGTGCGTGTCTGTGTGTGTGTGTGTGTATACACAAGGGAATGTGTGTCTTTGGAAGTCAGAACAGCTTTTGGGACTTGATCTGACCTTATTCAGATTTGTGGGTTGAGATCAAGTGGCAGGCAGCAAGAGCCTTTACTCGCCGAACCACCAGCCCTAGGCTAGACTTTACAGCAAAGGTCAGACACAGCAAGATAAAGCTATGTCTTTTAGCCACAGTGAACATACAGCTAACAATCTGCCAGAGTTGAAACTCTATCTTCTATGTGGCTAGGCAGCAAATTCCTTGATAGCTGCTAAGCTAGCCCAAGAGCTTCAGTTTACAGCAGTAAGGGCACTGGCTTTTGGTGGGAATAAGTTTGTACTCTGGAAGAAGTGAAAAATAAAGCAAACGGTTGGTGCTATATTAGCTTTCTTCCTCTTTTAAATTGGCTCAACCTAAAGGTTTGCTTCTCGTGGCTAACAGTGTGGCTCGGTCCACTGGCACATGTCTAAACTCAGCACTTGGCAATGTGTTGGAGAACATTGAGTCAGTAGGGTGCATCGTGAGACTGTCTCAAGCAGCAACAAGGAAAGGTCCCAAGTTGGTCCTTGTGTATAAAAATAGCTCAGATAATTGGAGAAGATAGACTCATCTTTTTAATAATAAGTTATCTTAATGTGTTTGAGTGTTTTGTTTGCACATACATCTATGCGGTGTGTACCTGATACCCATGGAAACCAGACAGGGCATTGGATCCCCTAGGAACTGAGTTGTAAAAACGTATAAACCCCCATATGGGTGCTGGGAATTGAACCCAGGTCCCCTAGAAGAACAGTGTTAACCACTGAGCCATCTCTCTAGCCCCTTAGGCTGCTCTTATAAACACAATGAGCCTCTGTTGAGGGCTGGTTTGGCTGAATTCTGAAGGTGTGGCACAAAAAGAGCAGATAGCTACCAGGCAGGTCAAATGAATGGAAGTGTTAAAGTCAAGTGTGGTATACATCTGTCACCTTAATACTCAGGAGTCTAAGGCAGAAGGATGACAGGTTTGATCATGGTGCAGTTAGAATAGTGGGGCAGGCATTGGTAATCTTGTACAAATGGGATAAACTAGCAAGGACAGAAGGTTCTAGAAGGAAAAAAAGAGAAGCTTAGGATAACAGAATATGGGGTATGGAATAATCTTACATGTAACCCTAGAAGCACATACATGGTCAGAAGTCAATAGAGAGTGATGGAGATGGTTCGGTGGTAAAGGCACTTGTGCCATCAAGGTCGACAGTTCCTCAAATCTACAAGGTAAAGGGAAGAACTGACATCTGCAAATTGTCCTTTGACTGCCACATGCATACTTTGGCACCCAACACTCTCCTCCCTACCCCCTCCCCATACTAAATTTAAGTGGGTAGAAAATAAAAAGAGCTAAATACAGTCCTAGTGATTCAAGCCTGCAATCCCTGATGCTTATGAATTGAAGGCAAGCAGTCGGACCAAGGACTGGCTGACTAGAGTGAATTCAAGACTGGTCTGAAAAATTTAGTGAGATCCTGTCCAAAACCAAGTGAAAAAGATTACAAGAGTGAGATATCACAGTGGTGTCACAGGGGAAGATGTCACCAACACTGACACCTGGTTTTAATTCCTGGGCCTTGTGGGAAGAGAACTGACTCCTGAAAATTGTCTTGATCTCCATGTATGCCTCAAATCCATCATGTGCACCCACACAATAAATGTAATTTTTAAAATATTGAGGATTAAAGGGCTGGAGAGATGGCTCAGTGGTTAAGAGCACTGACTGCTCTTCCAGAGGTCCTGAGTTCAAATCCCACAACCACATGGTGGCTCACAACCATCTGTAATGAGATCTGACGCCCTCTTCTGGAGTGTCTGGAGACAGCTACAGTGTACTCACTCACATTAAATAAATAAATAAATAAATAAATCTTTTTTTTTTTTTTTTTAAGTGCTTGTTGCTCTTGTAGAGGACCTGGGTTTGGTTCCAAGCACCCACATGGTGACTCACATCCGAAACTCCAGTTCCAGGATAACTGGCACCTTCTGAACTCTGAAAATGATACACATTCAGGCAAAAGACACATGCAGACTGAAGAGAATCTATAAGACAATGGTAAGATACTTGTCTGGCATATAGGAGGCCCCAGAAATGCCCAATAAGAAAAGAAGAACCAAGAACAATTATCACAGGGGTGTTGGTGGGTTTTCCTTGAGAACAATAAAGTTCCAGCTGGTGGGTAGAAAGAAGTGGAGTCTGGTGCCAAAGGTAAGACATTTGTAAGACAAAGGTAAGATGAACAGTACATCCAAACAGCTGGGACCATGTGTTTCGATAGTGTATTTTGTATGAAACATGAAGAAGCAATGATGCAGGAATAGAAGTGAGAACCTGAGACCTGATGTCCTTTGTAAAAGTCTGATGGAGTAGAAAAAAACGTACCCTTGTAGAAGTTTTAGTCTATGTTCCTCCCACATCTCAAGCCCCACCTATTTCCATAGGATGATATACTTCAGGATGAGAAATGTTGGCTTAACCCTTTCTAGCACTGTATGACCACTCAATCCTTAGGTTGGGGTCTGGCTCAGTGGGCAAACCCCTCAGTATGCAAGTTCAGATCCCCAAGCACCCACATAAAAGCTGCACAGGTGTGTCAAGCCTATCTCTAACACCAGCACTTCAAGGTGCGTGTGGCCTCCACACACTGTAAACATGCACAGGTGAACACACCACACAGCCCACCCTCAAACAAAAAGCCCTGAGCGATTCAACCAATAGGGAAACAGCCTGCACCTTTGCAGTGGGCTCATAGACCTTAAGCTAGAGTTCCATGTAGCAATCAGCTGTCTTCTGTTTTTCCATTACAGTTTGTCCTTGGCACAGGATGTCAACTTATTCTGGGTATTTTGGTTAAATGACTCATTAAAAGGGCGAAGTTGTTTTTTTGTTTGTTTTTTGGTTTTTCGAGACAGGGTTTCTCTGTATAGCCCTGGCTGTCCTGGCACTCGCTTTGTAGACCAGGCTGGCCTCAGAAATCCGCCAGTCTCTGCCTCCCGAGTGCTGGGATTAAAGGCGTGCGCCACCACGCCCAGCTTGAGGGCGAAGTTGTAAACAGTTGATTATTAAGATGTAAAAAAAGTTTATGGAGGCTGGATATAGTGACTCTAACATGAAACCTTGACACTTGGGGGGCTGAAGCAGGAGGATTGTTGCAAGTTCAAGGTCAGGCTGATCCACAGAGTGAGACCTTATCATAAGTTTGCTTCTCCTTTTGTAAAAAAAAATTGATGCGTATGGGTGTTTTGCCTGCACATGTGTCTGGTGCCCCGTGTGTGTGTGGTGAAGCCAGATGAGGGCTTGGATCTCCTAGCACTGGAGTTGCAGAAAGTTGTGAGCCCCCAGCTGGGTGCTAGGAATCCACCCTGGTCCTCTGCAAGCACAGCCAGTGCTCTTAGCTGCTGAACCATCTCCCCAGCTACCTGTGTCATCATCATTTTTTTAAAAAGTAAAACCAAGATTTATGGGAGATTTGTGAAATCTGTCCTTGAGGTAACAGCAACAACAAAAGTGATGTCACACAGGACGAACCACAACTATGAGTCTGATACCATGATTTACTTCTCTGTGTGTTGGTTTGCTGATCCCATGTCCTCTAACCAATAACTCCATCCCAAGAATTACATATGACTTCTTGGAGTACATTTTAAAGCATAACATCTTTTAATTACACTTAGAGGTCTCTATGGATAGGTTTAATATATTTTTTAATGAATAGAAAACATTTCGATGGTATCTTTGGAAACATCTGTAGAGTTCAAAAACAGCTTGCAATCACATGGCTGCCAATAGGGGCCTTTGAAGAAGTGCTCTACTCTGCAGAATTCTATGCTAGAGAGTACAATGGCATTACACTGAGTCAAAGCATCAGGGTTCATCTAGTAATGCACATGACTGGAGTCACGGCTTCTTGCCTTAGCTGCCTCCTCTTTGACCCACATTGAGAACCAGTCCCTGCATGGCTTGTGTACCTCAAGCTAAGTGTTCTGTGTGCCCATTATTTTACATTGTTGGTTTCGGCCAATTACCCTTCTCCCATCTTCCCATCCTCTTGCCTACGAAGGTGCATCTGTCCCTCTCCCAGTCCTGTCTGTCTAGGAAAGATTCTGGTAAAGGGAAGCCTAGTCTTTGTCACTGCACATGATGAGCTGACCTTCTCATATATATATATATATATGGGACATGGGATCACCAATGATGAATATATATATTTTGGTTTCTCGAGACAGGGTTTCTCTGTGTAGCCCTGGAACTCACGCTGTAGACCAGGCTGGCCTCGAACTCAGAAATCCGCCTGCCTCTGCTTCCCGAGTGCTGGCATTAAAGGCGTGCGCCACCACGTCCAGCTGACCTTCCTCTTTGAAATGCCTGAAATCAAGACTCTTGGGTAGCAGACCCTAACATGCTTGTTGTTATCAAGTAGGATCAGTTTGGGTAGAAGGTAGTTCCAACCAGTCTAAGCAGGAAATAGACCTACTAGAAACTTCTTCCAATTCTAAACAAACAAATCATATTCTCTAGGGCTTCTGAAGGCAGGAACATAAGGCCCGGTAGACACATGACTCACAAACCTAATTTGGGCCGAACATGATTGCTGTGTGCCTAACACTACATGAAATCGACAGTTCATCTTGGGCCTATGTGTGACTTCATCAACAGCGGAAATTAAATCATTTTCCGGGTGATCAAAGTCTCTCCAATTCTTTCTTAAGGTGTGTGGGATCAGATCCTCCTTGGTTCCCAAGTAGATAGCCAACAGTTAGGCTTTACAACCAATGAGAGCCATGAAAACCATCAGAAACACTTAGTTCACCCTCACTTTGATCTTTAGAGACAAAGTTCTCAACACCCAAGGGTATCCACTGATATATTTTATTGGCTTTGTAATTCGGCTTAATTAGAATATTTATTAGTAGGTCATTTGAATACTGTCAACAGTCCTAGTGAAGGTGCTAGCTGCTGCTTCCTGCCTTGGCTTGGTGTCTATTGGTGGGTGTCACCCTGCTCCAGTTGTTTCAGGCTGCTCTATTTATCCCTTTTCTCTGTTAGACCACGCTCAACCGTGTTGGAGTGCTGCTAAGGTACCCAGTGCCCTCTTACCAAGTTTTGGGTAAGTACTTGGTGAGGATGCTGACACATACATGTTTAGTGCCTCCAGAAACCAGAAATTGAACTTGGGTAATATTTTGAATTTTAAGGCTTGGATTAAGCTAGTATTTCATAGCGAGGTCTTGGTGTTGGTTAGGTCTTTTCATATTCCAAGAGCAGAGAAGAAAAACCAAATGCTCTTTCCCCAGTCCGTTTTGGCAAAAGGGAGAAAAAATAGTCTGGGAGGACTATTTTGTAAATAAATATGAATTATTATCTTAAGCAAAGATAATATGCCAAAAAAGTGTATGTGTACATATTTCATTTGACCTTCAGTCTTGGAGCTACCCCTTCTTGTGGACTGGCGGTGGCTCTGAAGACCTGCTCTCCTGCCCTTTCTGGCACATCAGCAGGTCCTGACAACAGTGGTGCTTCTCCCAGACCCTGGATGGAAGCAAGCAGAGTGATTCTCACTTGGCTATTCTCGGGGGTCCAATATGAGAGCTCCAAGTGGTGGCCAAATGGCGACCTCAGCATTTTGAGGAACAGTGTCTTTGTCATGAAATGGGATTTTACGAGCGCCAGGCTCACCCAGCGGACTAAATTTACCACCATGTGTGTGACAGTTGTTAGAGGACCACACTGGAGAGGCAGGGAGGGCACTAAGACGGTGAAGATTCCAAGCTCTTCTGGGATTGGCTGGCTGAGGAAAACCGAAGTAAGGACTATTTCCAAACAGATGACAGTGGGTCATGGACACGCCCACATGTCTGCTCTCCTGAAGGTGATGTCATGAGTGAATGGTGTGTAAGGGGACGTGGTAGTCATTTTGAAATCAGTCCTCAGAATTTAAGTCACCTGTCAGTGTGGAAATGATTGCTTTTCTGTCTTGCTGCCAATAAAAAAAAACACCCAGAAGTATTAGGAAAGAGAACAGCCATTAAGTTGTCTCAGTGTTTCGTTTGGTACTTGGCTCTTTTCCTGTCACATTCTAACTGGAGCACGTCTTTATCAAAGCATACAACGACATTGAGCCTGGCACCAAGCTTGGCCACCGTATTTCTCGATTGAGGCAGGAATGCACTTTTCAGGTCTCCAGAACATAGCCACTTTCCGCCTCTCCACACCATATTTCTTCACCTTTCGTGACTAGGGGGAAATGCTGTGTCCTAAGACTTCTTGTTTGGTCGACATCTCAGTTTTTGTTGGTCCGGTGCTTTCCTTACCTAATGAGAAAGCAAAGACTGAAGGCCTATTAACTGTTCCCCTTGCTCCTCATGGAGGGTCACTCTCTTTAGGTCACTCTAGGTATCCTTGCGTCAGGCACTGGCTTAACAAAACAAACAAGCAAACAAACAAACAACCAAGGGCAAGATTTCAAATCCTTAGGGTGTATCAGGGAAGGAAAGGAGAGCGTGAGGTCTGCAATGGACCATCCAGCCTCTCTACACTCCCACTGGAGATGACTTCAGCTTAGTCCCTCACCCACTCCAGTACTGGCTTTGTGGGGTCAGCCCAGAGATACTGCCAGTGTTTAGAGAAACTTGTGCAGTGACCAAGTTTCTGGACAGTTTAGCCAGACTGGAATCTGAGAAGCGCCCCGTTATGCCTTTGAGCCCCGGGAAGAGCCAGAAACCTTCCTCCAGCAGGTGGAAGGGACATCAGACAGGTGTACTGCATCTGCTTGTGTCCAGACAAGAGTCAGAGCAAGTCAGGGCACCCGAGTGGATGGTGGATATGGGGAAGGCAGACAGTGCTGTCTCAAATCTGCCCTTGAGCAACAGTGAGAGGAGGAGAAAGGAAGAGAGCCGTTGGCTAAAGGCAAGGCATTTCTGAGGACAGTGACAGATGGGGCTCCTCCTTGCCTCTTTACACATCCGGCTGGGCCCAGGCTGGTGCTAGAGAGTAAAGGTGAGCTAGAGCTTTCCTTTTAATGCCTCACCAGCTAAAACACATCAGGTCTGAAGTTGTGCCTTCCTCTATGACATGTGGCACTCAGACTCTGGTACTATTAAGAGAGCAGACACATCACCCCTGCCTACCTACACATCTTATAGTCCTCCGCTCAGGACTCAGTCTGCCTAGTTACTGGATTTGTTAATCAGCACGGTGGCAGGTGGAGTCACAATAAAGCCAGCACCAAGAAGCATTTGTAGGTGGGACCAGTCCGGGACTTTGCTCTTGAGTATAGATTCTGACTTTCTGTGCTGATTCGTGGGTCACCTCAGACAGGTCTGCAGCAATCCCAGGGAAAGCGCACAAGGAAGTTCCCCGACCTAGAGATCTTAAGTGCATGTTAGTTTGCATTTCCAGATCTGCTTCTATTTGGGGAGGGGGTAGTAAATACACCTTTACAAAGCTTATTAAAAACTGCTCTAAAAGAACAAATGCTTTAAAGAGCATTAAAAAGGACAAAGAAGCCTCCAATCAAACCAGGAAGATTTTTCTGACCCAGGCAAAAAAATAATTTCTTTCTTTCAAAGGTTACTATCACAGGCAGCTCTTGAGAGCATAAGAGAATGATAATGGAGGCATAATCTGCCTCATAGATGAGCCCCGATTGCCATCAGAGGCAAGCATTCCCTCCTCTTCCCTTGCCTAACCTTCCCCACTTGCTCATGTGGACTTAAACCTCACTCTTCGGTCCTTGTCTTGACCACTCTTCTTGCAAATGGACTCATGCATGGTCAAAGACAAAGGAGAGGTGGGGAGAGAGGGAGAGAGAGGAGGTGGTCAGAGGCAAATAAAAGCACAAATTTCCATAGCTTGTGCCTGGAGAATGGCCAGTTGATGCCCGTAAGGACCAGATGAACGCGACAGGTTTACAGACAACAGCAGGTCGGAGGGTCTCATTCTATCTGCCTCCCACTTCTTCCATCCAGAATCACGGATCTCCGCTGGGGCTGGTAAAAACAGCTTGTCGAAGTCTCTAGTCTTTGGCCATTCTTAGGGATGGTCATTTTGTTCCTAAGCGTGACTCCTTCTGGTGTGATCCATGTGTTTTCGGCCAACTCTCCACAGAGAAGACCAGGGGAAACTGTCTGAGTAGGGCTCCTGATAGGGGTCAGTAGGACC